>NC_055697.1:19786664-21049580 GCF_017639745.1 Melanotaenia boesemani
TGTTCATGCTAATGGATTAGTGTTTGCTTTCATTTCTGGACTTTAAACAAGAAATAAAATTGCAATAATGACTGCATGTCTGATTTAACAGGTTCACTGTCAGGAGATTCAATAAAAAAGGAGAAGCTTATTTCTAGCTATATTGACACCGTCCCCTTGAAGACAGAGACTGGCAACTCCTACTGTGAGTACTGAAAGCATGTTTAAAAATAATTTGCTTATAACTTGAAATTGGTAACCTTTAACTGCTTCTTCATTAGATGGATCAACTGGAGTTTTAATGAAAGACAAAGCCACCTATGCAGGTACTTCTCAACTCATTTTTACTATGATTAGAGCTGAACTGATCAATATATTAAGAAAGAAATAATTTGCAAATATTTTAAGTATCACAGTTAATTAACTTTCTTTTTTTTTTTGTTGCAGAAATAATAGTAAAAAAATACCACAAATTCTCTAATCCCACTGTTTAAAATGAGGGTATTTATTTATTTATTTTTTTTTTTAATTAATTAATTTTTTGTATTTATTATTAAAAAAATAATGAGGGTATTTTTTTATTCGAAGAGGCAAACTAATATTTTTCAAATCTTTATTTAGGGCAAAGAAAACAAGATTGTATTGGAACCCTTAACTATACAAAACTGGGCCAGACATTTTTTTTTTTAATCCACTTTTTAATCAGTCATAAGTTGAGAAAAGATACATGCATATCAACCGTAAAAAAACAAACAAAAAACAAAGTGAAACCACAAGTATGTGGAGGAAAATATTTATTGGTGAGGGAGTGTAAGCTGGAACTCTTCTCTCTGTCCTCAGAGATTCGCAGGGACAGTGGCGTCTTTGGAGGTGGAGGATTCTGCTGCTGCTCTGATGCGTGTTGCTCCTGGTGGAAATGGCTGCTGGGTCTGCTCCTCCTCTCCCTGCTCCTGCTGGGACTCGTGTTTGGTCTGATTGCACTGGGTAAGATTGGCTGATAGATTTTAACTTAACAGGGTAGTATAAATATCTCCCTAACTAAAACACCTCAACAGTCTTTAGAGTCAGCAGTTCTCTACCATGAGGTGTCAGGGAGTGATTGTTTTTTGGACCAGTGAACTGTGTTTCAGCTTGTACAGGCAAGTAAACATTGTTATTTCACAGTGCGGCACAGCCAGGCACAAACATTTAATTCTCTCCCTGGAAATTTGATCTTTGTGGAATCTTTCAGTCCCATAAAGTCTGGCATTCATTGTCTGTGGAGCAGCTTAGGAAATATTTGCTTGATGACATCAGATTCTCCAGAAGGTTGTTGATCTGTCTTTGTCCTGATAAAATGTGACAACAGGAACTTGCAAAAGCATCTAGAGTATATATTTACTTACATGTAAACATGAAAATGCTAAATGTTAAACCTGATTAGCAATAACACACACACAAACACACACACACACAAGCACAGAAACCAAATATGAGAAAGTTACTTTTTACTCAGATTCTTCATATTATATTAATTTGCCTACAGAATCAGTTTATCATCTGATGACCTTCAGTAATCTATATATTTTATAGTTTTTTTTCTTTTATCAGTTGACAAAGGACATTAAATAACTTAAAACAGATTGAGAACTTGTTGGTCTTTAAGTTGCTTTATGACCAGGGGTAATGAATATTTTTTGTTGCATCCCCTTCCCCTAACAGATGTGCTTCAAACACTGCAACACATAAGCAGCAAGCATATTTCTCCATTTCGGCTACAAAAAAAAATAAATAAATAAATAAATAAATAAAGACAAAGATAATTTAAGACTCAAAAGTCATATATTGTAAAGGTAAACTAAATATTTTCTTATTACTTTTCTGTTAGATTCTGTTAGATTGATCTTATCTCTCAGATTAGTTTAGATGGACGGAGTAAATATAAATATTTAGACTTGATCGCTGACTGTGATCGTACAGAAGTTCCTATTCAGAATATTTGAATGTAAAAAACAAAATTCGGAAGCAAACCTCTTAGTCTTTATAGTTCTTTCAGTTTCAGATCTTGCAGCAGTGGTGATGCAGTTTGTGATGCTGCTGAAATTTGTTCTGCATGTGGACAAGGTGTATGTGTTGATCCTAATGGACTGTGGTCATATGTGGCTGGCACATGTGGTTCAATCATGGATCATGGACCTAAACAGACCAGTGCCTCTTTTAGTTTGTGGTTTGGTCTGGTGAGTTATTGTGCAGACGTGTGAAAAGATTTCACTGTTCATTTATTGCATGGGACCACACAACTTTATGGAGGAGTCAAGTAATTTTTCTGCTCACATGAGAGGGAGGGCTTCAAAGATTTTTTTTTTTTTTGGCTGCCAAGCCAGTAAAGAAGAATGGGAGAAATTAGCAGACCATTTAACTCTTTATAGTAATTTTGACTTTTTGCTTGTGACCATATTACTGTTTTGATGATATGAACAAGTAGTATTTAAAATTCTAAATCACTTTACAGTGGGAGATACATGATGCTGCATTCTTAACTTGCAGAGAATACTGTCTTGGTTTGTCAAGTTACAAATTAAGAATCTTTTTCTTTAGCTGAAGATCTGAGGAAACTGAAGAACCGAGTGGCGACTCTGGAATCTGAGGCCTCAGCTACTTCTGCTCGTGTCAGTCGACTATCAGGTTCCTCCAATGACATCAACTCCTACTTGTATGGCGGCGGTGGTACCGATTCTGACACCACACTTACCCTGGGAGGTGGAGACTCAGACTCCAGAACACGAATTGGCATTGCTGCTGGTGCTGCTGGTGCTGGTGGTACTGGTGGTACTGGTGGTACCAGTGGCACCTTCAGTGGCACCTCCAGTGGGGCTTCCAGTGGGGCTTCCAGTGGCACCTCCAGTGGGGCTTCCAGTGGCACCTCCAGTGGCATGGGTGTTGTTAATGGTACTGTAGGTGTCAGTGGTACTGGTGGTTCTCTGGGAGCCGGCACCAGCTTCAGTGGCGGCTCTGCCAGTTCTGGTGGTAGTGGTGTCAGTAGTGGCACCACGCTCTGGACCAGCGAGAGTGGAAGATACATAGATGGTATTGCTCTTCAGAGGACGATCCACCACATGTTAATATCTGAAATGCAGTCGCAGGCTTTCCTAGGTAAACACACACCCACACATATAGATATATAAACATTCAGTACATTACACTTTATTGAATTTCTCTTGTCTGTCTCAGATTTTCTAACATCTTCAGTGAGGGGAGTGAGAGGACTCCCTGGACCTAAAGGTGATGTTAAAACATTACATTTTTCCTAAAATTTGCATTTTTTTCCTGTCGAGGTCTCAACATGTTAAATGAGCTCTTTTTTTTTTTTTTTTACTTTTCAGGGGATTCTGGATCTAAAGGTCAGGAAGCTGAGTAACTTATTATTAGAAGTCCAGTTGGGATTTTGTTCTTTGTTTTTGTCACAGTCAGATGTATTAATGTGTTTCCCATTTTTTAGGAGAACCTGGTTTCCCTGGAATTCCAGGTTAGGAGTAATTTTCCTTGAATAATCAACAGTACTTTAATTTTTACTTTGTACTGTTCTGTGATGTCAGGATGTTTTTTTTATGACTATGACCTTTGACTTCAGGCCCACCTGGTGCGATTGGGCATGCTGGTCCCGAGGGTCCTAAAGGACAGAAGGGAAGTCAAGGTACAGAGAGTGTGTCGGTTTGGATTATATGATGCTGCCGTTCAGTTCAAGTCCAGTGAGTGAGTGTCTGTATGTAAATGTATAATCAGGTGAACATGGAATAGATGGGCAACCAGGTACCAGGGGCAGAGAGGGTCCAGCTGGGCCCAGAGGTGAGCCAGGACCTTCAGGATTTGGATTAAAAGGGGATAAAGGTATGCCTCACAGTCATAGAAGAGAGACAGCTTTCAGATGAGAAATATGTTTATCCAATCACAGAAACAATGTCTCACTGCAGGATATCGTGTTTTTGTTTTGTGCAGGTGCGCCGGGAGAAGATGGTGTTCCTGGTTCTACTGGTCCCCCTGGACAAAAAGGTGGGATCAGTGTTGATAAATAAACCATTTAAACAGAAAAACAAATTAAAAGTGGAGGCTTGTCACTGCATCTTGCATAAACCAAAAGAAGCACTAGGTGGCAGTAGAGAGTCAGTTTCTGAAAACAGTCTGTTACTGAGAAGCGAACAAAACGCTGTTTTTACCTCTCTGCGTTATTTTTGATTATAACAGCTTTGAGTCACAGCTCCTCTGATATATCAACAACCAAAACTTCTGTTAGACTGAAACTTCTGTTAGACTGACACTTAAAGGTTAGGTAAATCACTCTCATGCATGTGCATTTGCACATGAATAAATTCTCCTAAATGAATTAGAATTAAATGTGAACACACACAATTACCTGGCTTTACTTTATAATAAAAATTTGTATTTATTATATATAGAAAATGGATTTACAAGGCGTTATGTTGTTGAACCTTTCAGGGTACTTTTCAAACTCAGTTTTATCTACAAATCTCATTTCCAGAAAAAAAAAAATAAATAAAATCACAGCTTAAAGTTTAAGTATTTTAACAAGTACATTTTTTCTGCTTTCTGCTTTTTGACTATATGCAAACACAGTTTGTGTCCCCTAAAATTTAGGTAAAGATGTTTGAAAAATCCTTGTACAATCTTGTTGTGTGGAGTTTTTGGATCTTCTCATTGCATGCATGTGACTGTTAATCTAACAACAGGAGGGACAGCACTACAGTACCAGTGCTAACTTTTGAAACAGGATCTGATCAGACTTCTAGTTGGTGGGACAATTTTGAAAATGAAGTTATGGTTTCTGCAGAATGATGAGAGAATTTTCTTGGAGTTAATTAAGGAAGCTGCTTCATTCACACATTGAGGGGAAGATACATATTTTGAGATCACCTGCCAATGCTTTCTGAAAAGATGCTACTTACTGAACTATTAAGCAAGCAAGTGGAAACTGAATTGTCTTGACAAGTGGTTAAGCAATGATAAGATAAATATTAGCACCTATACCTTGTGTAAAGTTAGCGTTCAGTATAGAAGTTATGGTTTTCTGGTTGTATTTTGTATTTCTATATGGACTGATATATTTTTTTTGTAAATTGTGTTGTGAGGATGTGGTTTTTTTGAAGGAAGAAAAACTTTTTCTTTTAATAAAAAAACCTTTGGTGGATGCTTCTTTTATACCCTTTTATACACAGCTGCGACACCCTCACTGATCACCTATTAATCTTTAATTAATTTAAACATTTCAGAAAAGTTTCACTTGTATTTTTACAAAATTTTCTTTTCTTGCCTCTCTCCAAACTTTTTAAAAATGTTTAATTGTGCAATATTTTAAGTTTGTTTGCAATTAAGAATTAAAGCAATTTGATCAGTAACGACACTGAAAATCATTTCTATTGACTCTATAGATGCGATTAATATAGATTCAAGTTTTTACTGCAGTTTTGAAATTTTCCAAACTTTTCTGGAAACAAAGTTTCTTTTTATCTTTTATGCTTACTGTCACAGAAGCTAAATGTTGTAAAAAAAAAATCTTTTTGCGTGTAGGTGCACAGGGACTCCCCGGGCTTCTTGGGCCACAAGGTTAGTCACTCTCTTTTATCTAGAAGAGCATGGTATTTCAAGTTTAGTGCCACAAGCTGAAGTGGCTCTTTACACGGATTGCTGTTTTGTTAGGTGAACCAGGTCCTCAGGGTTTCCGTGGCGAAGCAGGAATACCTGGGGCTAAAGGTAATTTTACACAAACATTAGCATGCTAAAAAATGAGGTTAAAACCACAGTTAAATTATATTTAGATTTTGTTTTGTCGCTCACAGTCAGTCTTTTCACTCTGCAGGTGACCGGGGCCTTGCTGGATTTCAAGGACTCAAAGGTTTGTTGTATCTCCATCAGGTTTTTGCTGGATTTGTGGGGTCAGTGAATGTTTCTAACCAGCTATATTCTTATTTTATTTAAGGTGAAACTGGTGACAGAGGTGCCAGAGGCCTACAAGGTAAATCTAGCAGTAGTTGTAAATGTCAGACTGGAACGTTTTAACCTGTACAATCTGTCAGTTTTCTAATCTCAATGTCCCACTTCTTAGGTGAACCTGGTTTACCAGGTCTACCAGGATCAGCTGGAGAGAAAGGATCCATGGGTGAGTCAAAGGATAAATTATAAAAAAAAATAGTTAATCATTAATGAAATCTCAGATTATGTCATTGTGCTAGATTATTTACCGAACCTTCAGTGGTTTTTTAGAAACTGCTCCAAATATTGAACTATACCTTTAATATGACATGACTGAGCTTAATTATAGTAAAAAGTGAAGTTTATTCTATTTTCTTAATTAATTTTTTTAAATAATGACTTCATCAGTCATGTTTTTATATATTTTCTGAATTAGTTAATGTTATATGTGAATTCTATGCTTGAAATACCTCTGGCTGTATAAAGTAACATCCATGCTGCTCCCTAGTTGGGTGTAAATCTGCTTTTGGCTGTCACTGTCTCATGGATTTATATTCAACATAACCAATTTTCTGGTTTCTGTCATCAGGACTTTCAGGACAAGAAGGATCAAGAGGTAAATAACTCATAAAAGGCCATACAGGTGCCTTTTATAAAAAATACTACTGTAGTGAAAAACAAACCTTCTCTTTCATCAGTGTTTTACACAAAGGATAAAGTTAGTTTTTATTTTTGCCCCTCAGGTGACCGAGGACTTCCCGGACCTCCTGGAATCAGAGGTCCTTCTGGACCTCCTGGAGATGCTGGACTTCCAGGTAAAGTCTTTTTTATTAATCTTAAGGTATCTAAATATGATCATATGATGAACAATAAAAATATATCCATAACATCTGCTCGTCTCTAGGAACACCTGGACTTCAAGGACCCCCAGGTAGCTACTGATACAACACATACTGAAGTATACTGCCATCTTTGGTTCTGTACTTTAATGCTCTCCATCCTGACCATGTACTTTTATCTTCTTAGGGATACCAGGGAATCCAGGTCAACCTGGGGTTAAAGGTACATTTGCTGTCAGCTTGTGGACCTCCTGTTTCATCATGGATCTCAGTCTCTGACTGGTGTTTTTGTGTTTCAGGTGAACCTGGCCAGGCAGGAAGAATCATCAACGCAGGTAAAGGAGAACAGTGGAGCTGATGTTTTAAAGCAACAATGATGAGACAAGAGTTAATTTTTTTTTTTTTCCCAGGTGACTCTGCTTCAGTTGGTATCCCAGGACCACCTGGGCCTGCTGGTCCTCCCGGCCCTGCCGGACCTCCAGGATTATCAGGTCTGACTCTTGAAAACTTTTCCAGTAAAGTGTTCAGCATTTTGCATATCATATCTACAGTATAAACACTATACGTTAACACAAGTCTCTAACTTTTTGTTAATTAATAATAACTCCGCAGGTCCCATCGGCCCTGCTGGTCTTCCTGGCCCATCTGGTAAGTCATCATGCTTTCTTTCCTCTTATATTCTGGTTTTTAGTTTCAAACAGTAGCTTTCAGAGTCTGATAGATGTGTTTTGCTTTTAATCACAGGTCCTAAAGGTGACAGGGGATATAAGGGAGATCAAGGAGAACCTGGAATAACAGTAAGAACCAGTGAGACCCTAACCTCGTCCACAGCAAGTGAGTACATTTTGATGCTGTTCTTTTAGTCTGTTGCACAGTGAACTTAATGCATAATTGTTTGTTTTAAATGAAAAGCATCTTAAACTGAAAAGCTGAATTTAAACTTTAGTGATATGCTGTGACCCCATGGTAGCTAATG
Source organism: Melanotaenia boesemani (assembly GCF_017639745.1). Taxonomy (NCBI): domain Eukaryota; kingdom Metazoa; phylum Chordata; class Actinopteri; order Atheriniformes; family Melanotaeniidae; genus Melanotaenia; species Melanotaenia boesemani. The sequence continues at coordinate 19,794,423 of NC_055697.1, forward strand.
CAACAACAATTGTAAAGGTAACAATAAAAAGATGGTTTTAGGTGTTATAATTCAGGTGAATGGCAGAATCAACTATAAGAGCAACAATTGCAAATGATGTTGAAATCACTTTCCGAGAAGTTTGTTGCACAACGACTTCCCTTTTTATGACTCTAAAAGTATTCAGAAAGGCCTAGAGGTTGCAGAGGTATTCTCATTTCATCATGAGTATGTAATCTTTGAGCAGAGGCCCAAAAAATAGACAAAGGGCTTAAAGGAGTTTAAATACAGTCTGCATCACATCATCTCCTCCAAGTTACTGAAAGATGAATGGCTCCAAGGTTACTTCACATTATTAATTTGTTTCTATTTATATATTTTTGTAGTAAGAATACATGAAATAAAAAATGCCTTGTGAATGCCATGTTCACTATCTTTGACTATCTTACTTTATGAGATAAATGATGCAGGAAGCGTTTTTCCTCTGAAATCACCCGGTCGTTACCTATTAATCATACATAAAATAGGGCCAAAAACTATCTTAAAGGTATCAAAGTTTATTTACTGATGTCCTCCTTAACAATTGACAGGAACTACACATAAGATTTCACAAAGTGAGAAGAGCATGCTTCATGTCATCCATATGTCACTGGTGTTGTAGTTATCGTTATAGTCTGTTCAGTGTGGATGACCATTTGGACATGCATTGCTGTTTAACTGACACTGGTACAGTAGTTTGTTGACTATTTTTTTTATTATTTTCTTGTGTTCTTCTCACTCCATATGCTTCCTTTATCTGGTATTTAATGGGTTTAGGGTTAAGCTAACCCCTTGTGGCCACAGTGACCTCGTGTTTGCAGAACTTACACTGTTGAGGTTTTTCCATTAACAGAGATGTGGTTTGGTTCTCTTTTCTGCACCACTTTTGTTGCCCTGTAGCGAACACACATATTAAATGCAGGATGATGCCCAAGTTCTGCTGCTGAATGACTGATTTCTACTTTGATGCTAAAAGTTATATTTCCTGATTTTGTTTATTTAGCTTTATGAATGCAGATGTCATCCCAATTTTTATTTATTCTGCTTCATTACTATTATTACTATTCCAGTGCTTTAGGTTGCAAATGGATTTTTATAAAAAAACAAAAAACTGTACTGTGTTGGTTTAGCAGCCCATTCAGTCACTTAAACGTACAGGACAACCAAGTATACCCTCATTTAATTGTAAAAACACAACAATACTTACTGTTATTTGTTTTTTTTCTATTTTAGGACAGGTTGGTACTGGTGCACAATCAGGACTGCCTGGTCCTCCTGGTCTACCAGGTCCACCTGGGCTTCCTGGACGTCCAGGTGAATTTGACACAACCTGCTTTGTTATAGTGTGATCAATCAAATTCATTATTGATTAGGGATTATTTGACTAAATCTGTCAATTAATCTCTACAGTGTTTGATAATCTTAAATTGTGTAACTTACTTCTTCTTGTGTTTTAGGTGATTCAAGACAAGGACCTCCAGGACCACCTGGACCTCAGGGCCAGCCAGGCAAGTATCTGTTTCAGAGGTGAGTGAATCACAGAGTGCGGCTATTAGATCAAATTCATCCATTGTCTTTTTGTTCTTTAGGTTATGGAAGACCAGGACCTAAAGGAGATAAAGGAGACTCAGGCTTTTCATCCAGCTCTGGTATGATCCAAAATTTAATGTTTTGCAGTAACTTTTACAGAATCTAGTGACACAAATGAATTCAGCTCAGCTCTGTCCTTACAGGAACATTTTATCAAGGACCACCTGGACCTCCTGGGATTCCTGGGCCTAAAGGATCAACAGGTAATCAGACTGTGTAAATCTCTCACTATGTGCTGCTCTTTAACTTTCATGATTCACCATGACATTGTCATCCGTATTTTAGGTTCTCCTGGACCACGTGGATACCAAGGTGCTTTAAATTTTTTGCTTATTTATTTATAATCATGCACCTTTTCAGCAAGCATGCTTGATACTAATATACAGTATGACACTAAAAACAGATGTGTTGGAATCTGTGCAGTTTCAGTAACTCTCATTACTGTTTCAGGTGAACCAGGACCAGCAGGTGCACCTGGCACTCCAGGAAGCTCTGAGGGAGGTCAGGCCTTCATCTGATCAAATCCATTTCAGTACAGTTATATTACAGAGATACACACACTAACCCTAAGTTTAAATTTATTCTTGCAGTGCTAAGATATGGAGGAAATGCCATCTCTGGACCACCAGGGCCGCCAGGACCTCCTGGACATCCAGGACCACAAGGGACCAAAGGTGACCTTGATAACACACAGAAATCTTGATGCTTTTTCATGTGTATTTTAGATTAATAACAGTTACTGCACACGATACTGTATTTTTCCATCCTTAAGGGGACACTGGAGCTCCTGGAATCCCAGGGACTTCAAGAGGTATACAAAACCATAACCATCCTTCTAAATACTCTTAGATATTATACACAAAATCAAGTGTGTTTTCTTCAGGAAACGTCAAAGCAGTTCACTCAGTGTCCTAATGTGCAAATCCTTCCTGTTTCTGTCTTAGTAACCCAAGGTCCCACTGGTCCTCCAGGTCCTCCTGGCCCCCCTGGTCAGCCGGGCTCCTTTTCTTCTTCCAGAGAGATGCAGCTGTACATGACCGATTATCTGAGTAAGAGTTTTTCCGAAGTGAGATAACAGGATGGTAGAATGGATTATTAGCATATTTCTTCCACACAGGCAGATTCAGACAGAGTGGTATACAAGGCCCTCCAGGTCCACCTGGGCCTCCAGGACTCCCCGGAACCTTCTCAGGCTCTATAGATGACATCTCTGCTCGTATTATAGCATACCTGCGGCGTAAGGATTTATATTACCAAATAAAAGTGACTAATACACAGCAATGAGGCATTATTAGTGGATGGTAGCCACCTTTAATCGTGCTGTGTTACTTTAGGTTCAGATTCAGGCTTCAGCTTTGGTGTTCAGGGTCCTCCAGGACCACCTGGTCCTCCTGGACCTGCCTCTGGATCCTTGACAGTCAATGCTCTCATCACCATGCTCCAGAGTAAGTACAGTCAGATAGATCTCATCCACAATGTCTGTAAACGCTTGGTTAAAATTGATCTCATTGGATGCAGCAACCTAAACGATGGGTCTCTGATGTGATCTGTTCAGGAGATGATGTAAGGAGATATTTGTCAGGACCACCAGGCCCACAAGGACCACCAGGACCACCAGGATCATCAGTTGGATTTTCAAGCAGCTACAGGATAGAGGACGTAGCCACATATGTCTTCAACATCATGAATGGTAGGAACAGGTGGCAGCATAAATCAGTAATCCTGGTAGTGGTTCCAACCAGTGCATTTATTGTGATTTTTTAGAAAGAGGGATTGCTAGAGGTCCACCTGGGCCACGGGGTCCTCCTGGGCCTCCTGGATCTTCTGGTGTAGGAGGCTCCGGCTCAACAACCGTTTCGATTGACTATTCTGCGCTGATCAGAAGTAAAATCATTTTATCTTCCCATAAGCAGACACAAACCAGAGACAGTTTACAAAATGTTGCTAACTCACTCTTCCTCCTCCTTATGCCTTCATCCACATAGACCCAGAGTTCCGCTCATGGGTCAGTTCTGCTGTACAGCATGGTCCTCCTGGTCCTCCAGGTGTGCAAGGCCTACAGGGCCCTCCTGGCCCCCAGGGACCACCAGGAGTCTCAACTGCCACTGTGTATGGGGCTGGAAGTCGTGGCTACAGTTTAGAGGATATTCAGCGTTACCTGCAGGGTGAGTCTAACAACTTATGCCTCGAGAACATCAACATGAGCTTTAACTTCTTCCTCACAAGGACCATTTTTCTGCTTCCTGTCTGAAATGACATACCCAAAATAAAAGATGTATATCTTCACAACTACAAGGGCTTTATGTATAACTTTGGTCTTAAAAGAAAGTTGAGACATGTGGGATTACTACAGATGTGTAGGAATCAAGATATGTATTACGGTGTCAGAGTAAATTCACCTAGAACACATTAGAAAATGTAAATGGTTATCTCCTCCTTAAAAAACAAAACAAAAAAACCATAACTTTTCAGTGAAAAGACTTCTTTATTTAAAATATATGTAAGCTAGCACATATAGTTTTATCAAACAGTGATGAGGCAGCCATCTTTATAATCAGCAGTCTCTGCTTTTCATGTGACACATTGTGTGGTTTGTTTGAAGTGGAGAAATTAGAAGAAGCTCTAGTAGACGGTGCTGTTCTCATTTTTTGTTACATTCCCATTTGTTTGCTTGGGATTTAATTTGGATTTGGATTAATTTGTTTCATTTGGATGCTAATGCTTGGAGTCTTTTAGCAGAGTTTCTCCTCATCATTTTGGTATGCTACATGTTTGGATTGGTGCTTCTCAGTGTGTGCAAAGATCTTCTGCACTGCATGTGCCTCATGCTGCCTCTTGTACAGGTGGCTTGTGTCAAAAAGATCTTATGTCAGCAAGCATAAACACAAATTTATCATTTCTACTGTTTCCTTGCATGAACACATATTCAACTCGACATAGTTTCCTCATGGTGTTCTACTTTTTTTCAGGTTCTGAGTTCAGAGGTCTTCCAGGACTTCCAGGCCCTCCCGGCCCTCCAGGTCCTCAGGGAGCACCAGGCAGTTACACAGCAACAGCTTCTTACAGAGGAAACTTTCCTCGTGAGAGCATTCATGCTGAAATTCAGGAGTATCTGAGCAGTAAGATCCTAGCAGCCCAGACACAGATGTGATAAATGTATAGAATCTGTGTAAAAATGACCAAGACAACCACATCAACAGCCACCTCTGTCCTTCAGATGACAGTATTCGACGTGCCATTGTGGGCCCACCAGGACCTCCAGGCCCAAGGGGTCAGAAGGGAGAACGTGGAGAGCCAGGTTATGTCCAGGGTTATGCACAGAGCCAGAGCTACTCACAGGGCCAGGGCTATTCACAGGGCACCTCTCACCACGGCTCTCAGCAGAGAGAGATTGATGTCAGCAAGCTAACCGAGACACTGGACTACTCTAACGTTGCCACGAAAGTTACAGAGTATATCAAGAGTAAGTAGATAACAGCTGACAAATGTGGAACTTGTTTGATGTTAAGGCGAGTATTTCTCTTATTCACTACTGACTGAGTTAGTGTTCAGATGGAAGCTATAAAAGGAATGAAGTTAAGGATCAGAGAACTCCATCTGTCAAAAATGATCAAACTCCATGTGTATGATCTATAAATTGAGTATGTTTTCTACCAACTACAGATCAAGGCCTGCTGGAGGAGTATATGGTTGGAGGTCCTTTGAGGATGAATGTACGAGCAATTCAAGGCCCTCCTGGCCCACCTGGTCCCCCCGGACCACCTGGTTATAGTCGTGTCATTGGGTCCTACGGCAATGTCACAACCGATCTCATGGACTTCTTTAGAAGTAAGAACATATTGTTATTTTGCACACACACATTGTCAACAATTGAAACATTTTCCAGCCTGTATATCTGGGAAATGTGGCTTTATCTGGACTGACTGAAGTTTCATTTTTGCACAGCTTATGGCACCATCCCCGGCCCTCCAGGGGGCCCAGGACCAAGGGGGGAGAGAGGGTATCCAGGACCCAAAGGAGATAAGGGTACATTTAAACAGAGCTGATGAAATACTACATATTAATAAAAAAAAACATTATAGTGGACTTACAAGCTGAGAAATTTCTATTACAGGCGATCCAGGACAGCCAGGTTTACCTGGAATACCAGGGGCATATACTGTCCAGATTCCACATAGAGTGCAGACGAGGGAAGCAGGTAACTTCAGTCAAGTTACATCAGACATCATTAGAAACTTAAGATTCATGTCATTTATCTGATCGCGGCACTATTTTGTTTCAGCTGCAGCAGAAAAGAAGGTGGCAGATCGGGATCAGCAACATCGTCAAGCCAACGGTGGCTGATCTACGTCTGGATCACAATTTAAGCTTTACTTATTTTTTCCTTTTATGTGTTAAATTCTAGCAATGCAAGAGGGCAAATGATCTTTATTGATGCCTTTTGTTGACAAATCAGTTTAAGAAAATAAAAATGCATTAATCTAAAAAAAAAAAAAAAAAAAAAAAGGCTTCAGTGGAGATGCTGGTCCACGTTTTTGTGACAAAGATCTCAATCTTTTGATAAGGGGGTGTATAATGTTTACCAAGTTAGAAGCTTGCATTCATTTTTCCAGCGGCAGCTTTGGTCAAGAGAAAATTCACGCAGTTGCTTTATTATTTTTAAATCTTTTCCGCTGAATGTAAGGTGTATTTTTTTATCTTTGCTGTCATTTTAAGATTATATTCTTTTAAGGTCTAGATAAGTGATATAAAACATCCATTATACATTAAACCCACATAAATGGCAACAGTTAGCTCTTTAAATGCATAAAGCATCATTCAAACGTGACTTAGTCTCAGTCAGGGTCACTATAAGAAGCAGGTTATCTCAAAGGTTTGTTGGTATTAAAAAAATAAAAATGTTTCTGTTAGAGAGTGACTCAGATAACCAGTAAGACAGGACTGATTAAGTTGTATATTTTTTTATAAAAGAGCACTGAATTTGATTTTTTTTTCTGTATTTTGAGAAGATATAATTATAAAATGTTTCCAGTTTGTTTGACATGATTGAACACAACTTTTGATAAACATTTGAAAGACACAAAAATAAATCTATTTTTGAGATTTGTGTGTCTTACTAATTTTGTGACTTAATTTGACCTCAAAACAGCATCACTCAATTTGTCAATTAAACATGATATTTAATTTACATGAAAAAAAATGTCCATTTATAAAGATGCATTTAATACATTGGATCTGACATCAAAAATGCATATATTAAATGTCCATTATGAGGGAATGACACATGAAAATGCTGTAAAATGTTCAATTGAAAAATATAAATGGAATCTATGAATTAAATGGTGCAATCCACATGACAAAATCTGTTTACTCCAATAAAAATCCAGCATTTATGACAGAATTGTACTCATAATGAATATCAACATACAAAAATTATAAGATGCTTCGATGATCTGCAGTTGCAAAATAAACTAATCCCAGGTTCTAAGATGCAGCTCATTTTTTAGGTACAGCACTGGATGTGAGCTCAGCATGAAGAGCAGTTACAGCAGTGGTATGTCAGGAATAAAAATTTAGAAAACTAGATGCATTTGTAAAATACTAATGGCTTGACTGAAAAAGTTAAATTTATAATAATGGAAAAAAAATAAAATGAAGATGCTGACAGTCCTGTCAGTCTGGAGTTCAAATAGACCTGGGTAAAGTTTTATACTGCATATTTTCTATCTGCAGCTCATGTGGCAAAACAGTGCAAATCAACAAGCTTTACATTCCTTCATAATTCATACTTTACAACAAATCATTCATTTGCAGGAGTCCTGCTCAAAATAACTTGGGATAAAGCCATTTACCTTACATACTGAAACAACTCCAAGACATAACAAGTCATCTCTGTTAATAGAAACAGAAGGGGGTGTTTTACAGCATTGAAATGACATTACGTGCTAAATATATATTTTTGTTCATTCATCTCCAAGGATGGTAAAATGCTTTTTGTAAGCACAGTAACTTGATCAAACTTCATATATGGAGCATACAACACAGTACATTCTATATTATTTGAACGCACAGCCTTATGACGCTGTATTTGATTCCCATGACGACATTAGACACAGCGCACAAAAGACTACACAGCCATTACAAAGTCTTACAACTACAGTCTGTTTTCTTTAGACTCGTCTTCCTTCACAACGACCTCCTTCACAGGCAGCCAAACTGATCCTCAATGATGGCTTTAATCACCATGAAATGTTTAAAATAAAATAAAAAATAGACATCTCTTAAAATCTTGGGATAAGGAGCAGAAATGATAATCAGTTGTGTAAGTGAAGAAGAGTCAAGTCTCCTCTGTGTGAACTGCAAGTTGTACAAAACAGAGGAGAGCCTAAATGCTGAAAAAAACATACCAGGCACTGGAAATAATTTATACTGTAGCAGGCAGTCCTAATGATAATACAACAAGCATGACTGACCTAAGCAACCAACTGCTGTTTTTAAACTCTGAACATGCTCAAAAAGGTCATATTACATTAGACATTTCCCAATAAGCTGAAAAACTTGAGTAAGCGAGTTAATGGTGTATAGGCACGTCATGCTCACTAATGGTGGAATCAGAACAAAGCAAAGCAGAAATTTTCATGATTAGAAAAAAAAAAAAAAAAAAAAAAAAAAGGCTATTGCTCCACCACGAAGAATCAGTGAGAAAAAGACAAGTTTGACTGGAGTCTGTTTTGTTGCACAGACAAACAGGAGGCTATAAACCAGTGTTGTGTAGGTTTGGTATGGGGTAAAACTTGGATACTCGGCTCTGTGTGGTGGGGTTAAGGCATTCGGATTCACCACTCATCTTGAAGAAGACCTCCTGTTCCTGGAGCTTCCGTGTAAACTCATCCTCTAAAGCCTGCAGGGGGCAGCAGATACAAACAACTGAGACAGATGCTGAAGTGCTTACAACAGCTGGGAGAAATGGTAAGAGAAATCACCTCAAACGTCAAAGAGTAAATGTAGAATGATGCTACCTTCTTTCTAGGCCTCAGCTTCTCTCTCCACTCCTTTATCTCTTGGCTGTGCTCCTCATCCAGCTCCTTCAACTTTTGGGTCTCATGTTCGATTAAGAGGTGGCATTTCTCATTCTGAAAGAGAATCCATGAGGATGAATCCTGCATTTGGTTCACTCACTCTTTACTAAAATGCTGTAATGACAGTTTCCCATTTCTGTTGTGTTTCTAAATGATTCTGTTTATTATTATCTTGATACTAAACATTGTTGTATTCAATATAAATGTATAAATTAGAAAGTTACTTTTAGAAAAAGAAGAAAAATATAGAACCAATAAAAAACCATTATGACATAATTATGTAATTAAACTTATACTTAATCTCTGTAACTGAATTTTATACTACGCTGCTTTTTCTTTTTATTACAAAAACTATTCTAAAAATCATGATTTTATTTCAGTATGGCATTTTTAAGATCGGTCCTCTTATGACTAGGGACGCACCGATACCACTTTCTTACAAACCGAGTACAAGTACTTACATTTGAGTATTTGCTGATACCGAGTATCGATACAAGTAGTAATAAATCCCATAACAGTTCACTGGTAAGGCGTGTGAACCAGACTGAGTGGTTAATTGTGTGATATATAAGTCACCTTGCAGCCATTCTCTTACTGTAAGGCTTGAAAACTGTTAGAATCTTCATAAATATGGTAGATAAAGTGGTTTTTGATGGATTCTGTTCACCTCTGTGACAAAGCACCTACATGCCCAAAATAGGGTTTTTTTCCCTGTGAATTCAGATTTTTAATATGGCATGAGTAATAACTTTGTTAAATAGAATCAATAAAATCTTAAAGAAAGGATAAAATTTTAAATAAAGATAAACGTTAAATATAAAAGGAGAAGAATAATAATGATTACCACTTAAATTTAAGGTAGCTATAACTGTGCATACCAAACACTGATCACTGGGAGCCTAATCAGCCGAAAGTTGCAGCGTCCGCTTCTCCCCTTCAGGTCTGTTAACTTAGCCTTTATCTTCTTCTTATCAGTTTGAAGCTGAGTGCATAAAGTTTTTACTTCCTCCAGCCGCTGGTTAACAACGTCAACATTTTCTTCTTGTGACGACAGTCTGCTGTGCTGGCTAGTGGTTGTTTAGATTTCGTTCAATTTGTTAAGTTTTTGGAAGGACGTCTTGAGCTCGGAGAGCAGGGCTGATCTGTGGTCAGCTAGTAGAGCTCTAATCTCACGTTTGATAACATGGGTGTCAGCCTCACACTTTTCCCCTGGTTTAGTGGTTTTTAGTGGTTTCTGTGTTAATGCATTAAAAAACCACACAGATTAATCTCTTCACGTCAACGTGTTAAGTTTGACAGCACTGTTTTTTTTTTTCACATTGGTATCGGTTTTGTAGTATCAGAGCACTTTTATGAATACTGAGTACGAGTACTTGCACATGGTATCTGCGCATCCCTATTCATGACGCCCGTCATTCACCTTTCAGCTAATCAGGTTCCTACAGTTTTTACACAAGAGGCCCAACAGTTTCTACCAGCATCAGACATTTAGCATACTCAGAGGGATGACAATCCTCAGGTCATACTAAAACAACCACTTAGTAGCAGCTGCTGTAAATACACAAAGTCTTCTTTATCCTTTAATGTGGAGCTTAACGAGGCTGCACATACTAATGAGCAACAAGGCTGTCCCGCGAGTGTGCCCGACTGTTTAAAAAATATAAATGTTGCCCCACAACATTTATGTTTGTTTAACTGAACATTGAAGCAGTCTACAAGTTTCATACAGAATGATTCATTCACTTCGTAATGTACAAGTGTAATTGCCCTTTTTTTTAACTGAGTTACAGAGATCGGCATCAGTCAGCATCAAAGTAAAGAGCCTTTGTTAGCATTTGAAAAAGTCAAGCTTTCTGATCTTCACACAGGTGTGTCTAGGTTGGGTTGCACGTACAGCCTTGCTAAAGTTGAATAAAGAACATATTTCAGTTTCAGTGTCTGTAAACAGCACATTCATATCAGCTGAATTCCTAAAAAGCTGTAAAATAAATTAGGAAATAACATTTTATGAAAACAAGCCAATTTAACATCAGTGCCTCAATAATTTTACCCGTTTTATTGTGGTCTATAGATTTGTCGATGCGATTATATACAATCAGATCAAAACACAAAAAAGTGTGTGCTTTTGTGTGTTTTAGCCCCACCTGCAGCTGCTGTAGCTCCCTGGTGTTTGAGTCACACTGCAGCTGCAGATCTCTCATCTGGTTCTCGTGTTTCTGGTGCTGATGGAGTCTCTCATTCTTCTGCCTCTTATCCTCCTGTCCAGCAAACTGGTCCACACAGTCGAAACACAACAAACATGTGACAACAGTTTGCAAAAACACTACAATGAAGCTATTTAGTGTTATGGCACTAGAGCTGTTTTTGAAAAGTGGTCTGATCATTATACTTGGAGTACCACACAGAGAACGACTGACAGCAGCGTTGGCTGGTTTAAAAAAAACAACATATTGACTGTATCTAAACAACTCTTTTCAGTAACGCCTTTATTTACTTATTTATTTTATGTGTATGTAGTATCTGAGAACAAACTTCCTGCTGCTTTTTGTTATGTTTAATATCACTTCAAAGTATTCAATGGGGCCATCAGAAGACTGAAACAACATTTTGAAGTTGAAGAAGGGAGTGAAATGTGTGAAATGGTGACTAGAAAGTTACTGGCTTAAAATCCAGACAAGTTGGATTAAAAAAAAAAAAAAAAAAAAAAAAAAAAGTGTTTCTACTAGGTGTGACAGTGCTACTAAAAAAACATGATAAATGTTCAATTACTCCTCTTCCAAGTGACGAGCAGAAAGGTTAACACATCAGCCTGCATCCATGTCTGCACCTGTTTTATCCGTTCTCTCTCCTGCTCTGGGGTGACAGTTGCCGTGGCGGTGATGCGGAGGCTCTTCTTGAACATGGCCATACGAGTCTTGGCATCACTGCGTTGGATCTTGGGCAAGCGAACCCTCTCTTGATTCTGTTTGTTTTTGAGCTCCTCTACCAAACGTTGATTGTAGCGCTGCATCTGCTCCATCTCCTACAAAAAGCATAAATCCAGTTTTGCATCAAGCATTGTTTTTAAATAGATGATAATATTTTTTTATTTATAAAGTGCTTTCTATCAAAGTGTTGTAAAACAAAGAATAATGCAACTCTTACTTTCTCATGTCTCTTCAGCAGCTGGTGCCTCTGCATGAAGTACTGGTCTTTCAGCTGCTGCTTGAAAAGCTGGTGCTTCTCCTGCAGGTGGCGCTCCTCCAACTCCCACATCGCTGCCTCCCGAGCTACAAAACACAGATGTGAATACACACAAAGGGATCCCGCAAGGCTATGGACGCGCTGCTTAGCAAACATGTGCAAGCATGTTAGATGCTTAAATGTATAGGGATGAAAACAAAAATAATGGCAGCAAGTTGGACAGGCTGTAACATGTCTGGTGAAACAGAGTGCTTGTATCCTCCAGGCTGAACGTCATTTACTATTAACCACATTTTGTGTGCAAAGAGAACATCACTGACATGCACTTCCTCCACACACTGACAGCAAGTCAAAAGTGAAAGTACAGTTTTTTTTTCATCTTACATCTTAAACGGTTGCTGGTTTCATATCTCACCACTGTGCCAATGAAGTGACTGGAAAATTGCACAGGATGCTTGAGCTGAGTTGTTTACCTTTTTGCTGAGTTTAACGGCAAAAAAAGCTAAACTGAGAACAGATGTGAAACCAGCATGTAAACAAGCCATAGCTACATTCTTGAAATCAATCAGAGCTTCTCTTGGCTTTACCATATAAATATAACAACGCTAACAAAAAGCCCTTTAACATCCTCTGTGATGGACTGCATGTTTATGATTGTTTTTTATCACATCAGCCATTAAAAGCTGATTAACGGGCCTTCATTTCATCTTCTCCCAGAGGTTCCTTCTCCATCTCCTACCTCTCATTAACTGCTGTTTGTGGTTGAGGCAGTCTCTCTCAATGGTGGCTATCTCCACTTTATGCTGCTGGATAATTTTCTTCAGAGCTCCATCCAGTTCTTGCTGCTGCTTCTGTAGGAACTCCTGCTCCTGAGCAGCCAGAGAGAAGAGGTACAGTGAGGAGCAGCCACACGAAGTATTAGACATTGTGATGAAAAAAAATGACTGTTATCCTTTTTAAACATCGTAAATAGGGACAGCGAAGAAAGCACAATAAAAATGTCACAGTACAAACGCCTATCAAAACTGCCTGAAACAAAACGATGTAATGTAGTCATCCACTCCAAACTCAAACACAGAGCACTACGATGTCAAATCATCAGCTGGACTTAGCAGTGAAAACACTCAGATCATGGATGGCAACAATCCACAATGGAAGTGAAAAAAGACAGAAAAGTTTAAAAGAGACTCAGATTAATTATGTTAGACATCTACGCTGACATTTGCATCATCCTCAGTCAACATCATAATTAACTTAGAGGTGTACTGATTCTTAAGACTGAACCTGAAATACAAAGAAGTGTTCTTGTTGAAGAATGAAACATAACTATATTAAGAATTAAATGTATCATTTATGGTCATACTTGCAAGACCATTTCTCCCCCAAAAGACGAGAATTTGTGGTGAATCGTTGCACCTCATCTCACTACACAAGGACCCATTAGCTTACTTTCTTTCCTCCAAAATACACCTAATTAAAAAAGCTGTAACAATTTCTTTTAAAGTACATGTCTATTGTTTTATAGCCAGCGCCAGAATGATAGGTTGTACTCTGATTAAGTATTACTGATCTCATAATTACACAATAAAGCTGGATCATATGAAGAAAAAAATCTATGTATTCTAATAACTAGTATGTGTTAACATTACTGGATTTTCTACTATTCTTTATGCACTTAAAGTTCTAAATAAAGCCATTCTGTTTTACATTTACACATTTTCTATCAGACTTTAGAACCAAAATTAAGATGATTTAAAGTGTAACATCAAACTAAATCTATGCACAGTACAGGCAGATATCAGCCACCCCATCAGGCAGCCTGGATATAACTGGACCACAGGTACAAACATGGATCCAGACAGGAAGCAGGATCAACAACTGCATCACCACAGTACATCCTAGACTCAATCCACTTTTATGCAACAACATATTTACCATAGAAAATACACAAACCAGATGGAGGAAAAGTACTGAGCAGGAGAGGAAGAAAGAACCACTCCACAAGTACAATGATAACACTCAAAATAATAGGAAAAAAAAGAGAAAAAGCCCAACGCCGCCCATGCTTACATGTGTAGTTCTTAAAGTAAAAGTGAACCACCACAAACAATCCTGCCACTTAACTTCACACACATCTAAGTATGGGCCAGAGATGCCAAGAAACGGGGTGGGTGGAGGAGGGGGGGGCACTTACATCCTGCATCTGAGCGTTGAAGAGTGCGCATGAGGATAACTGAAAAGACTGTATCATAACCTGGGCCACTGCCTGCGGAGGAGAGCACACAGCGCACTCGCCCTGATCAGGGACAGACAGCACATTGCAGGCTGAGGATCACTCGCACACCCACTAAAAATAAACACCAGCACTCACACAGATTCTTCCTCAGATATGTAAGAGATGGGTTTTCCACTTTGGGAATGTCAGTGAGCGCACAGCGCAGGTCTGGCTAAATGTTAGCGGGAGAGGGGGCCATTCAATTAGTTATTAATGCTTGAAAGCAGCTCATAATTCCAGCATTTTACTTGAATCCAGCATGTAAAAGAGCATGCTACTGGATCATGGACTTAATAGAAAACGGCTTTTAAAAGAAAATAAAGACATTGCTATGCACGATGCATATCTGTTTTTAGAAGCAAAGAAAGAAAAAGGTCTGGAAAGGACCTTTCGTAGAGATGACTACTGAGGAAACAAAAGTAATGTTTGCATTTACTCCCTAATGTAACGTGCTCTGACGTAGCTCATCCACTACATGACTACATAATTTGATCTCCTTTAATAAGTTTCACATGACATTAAATGGTAGAAGTACTGTAGGTAAAAAATGAGTTTATGGTATTTAATGGGGAGCTGTATTCATGCTACATACTTAAAAGGTATTTGCTTTACTATGATGGAAGACTTAAATAAAAATCTTCAAATAATAAAATCTACACTTCATAAAGAGTGTCTGTAGTACATCGTTATAGTATTGTGGATCAATACTAAAGTAGTGCCCTAAATTCTATGCACACGCTCACAATGTGTCTGTCACATGTCACACCATTTGTACACCCCATTTACAAAAAGAGTATAAGAAACAAACCTGTAACAGGGCAAAATAATTCAATTTAAGACTATCAAGACATTAAGGAAAACCTAGATGTTAGTTGTGCTGCACTAACTCAAAATACTCACAAATTAATACACAAGAGAAATACTTTTGAGTCAATGGGACAATTTTGTGAATCCAGTTTAGCCATAAAGCTGCTCTGTTCCTTGTTGTGTATCTTTCCCTACATGTAAAGGCATAATGGATAGTAATAGTAAAAGAAATAGTAATAGACAGTCACCATTTATGGTAAATTCTTAAAGAACTGAGAAAGTGGATATAAATCAGAAGGTAGCGAATATGATGCAATGAAGACAAACTTTTTATGCTTGTAATCATATGAATCAAGTTAACTGGAGAGGGGAAATCTAAATGGAGACAGAGAAAGTCATTTCTCAGACTTTCACAGAGTAAGAAACAGGTGACGCTTTACCTCTGCAGTCTTGAGGAGCGACAGGTCCTCCTTTAATCGTTTCATGAGCTCTTTTCTCATGTGTTTGGGTGATTGTCCAACTTCCTGTTTGACCTACAGTTTGTGAGTATGCAGAAGCTGGATGATGCTGGATTTTCTGAAAATCTAACAAAGCTGGGCAACAACAGTGGGAGACATGCACGGTCCACGTTGAGAGGAGGGATAGCATCCAGCCACCATCAGATTTAATATGATCATGCTAGATTTCCACAGCTTACTGCTATTCCTTTGAACAAATCTTACTTTTTAGAGCACTATAGAGCTGCAAGGCTGAATTGCATGAGTTAGAATCATGTCAAAAAGAAGGATTCAACTGGTGCATGGCAAAAGATGTTAGTCTCGATGACAGCTCTACCTTCACCGCTTTGCATTCAATTAATCACCACAGTCATGAACATCATTATTTTGACTCTTGAAATGAACAAAAGCAGAGTAACAGAGTTGGAATGATTTGGTAATTAGTGAGGCCCCGGAGATTGTTGAATCATCCAAGTCTGATTTAATAATCAAATACAGACTAGACTTATAGCAGGAAAACAAAAATAACAAAAATCTGATTTTAGGACTGCTTATGTATTTTTATTACTGAGACTGGAACAAAAACCACAATTTGTAAATGTCTATATAAATTTTAGTCATAGATAATAAGTGTATTTTAAAATAATACAGATATATATTTATATTAATCAGTAATATTCAAACACGTAAATTTGTTGTCTGATTCCATATCAGTTACTCTGCTGCAGGATATGTATTATTTGACCCAAAGGCACCCAACACCACTCAGAAAAATCATACAATGTTGGCCATCCCATGACTAAAGCCACCTCACACACTCATACGAGAAGAACAGTTAGTTCAATAAACAGTTTCAATACATTATCAATACTGAGTACAATGGTTAACAGACAAAAAAAATAAGTACACACATATTCAGTAGGTAAATTAAATGCATTCACTTCTCTAAACAGTAAAATACAAAGCTGAGGCTAAATGTTTTCTCATACTACTAAAGTGGGTAAAGAAATGGTCTAGAAATAAAAAGGAGAGGACACAATAGCTACAAAGTAATCAACACAACAATGTGCAACAGAAGCCAGTCAGCTCAACTGCCCCAAGAAACAGCTTCATACAGCAGCACTTTAACTGCAAGCACAGTAAAAGCACCCAGAAAGGCAAGTTGCTAAAGAGCAGAGAAAAAGGCAAGAAGACTTAAAGATATTCAGCAAGCTTCATTTACCACCATTCAGCTCAGCCTGACAATGAACTTTTATTAAAGTCAGAGTGAAGCAAATTCAGAGATTTTCATGGAAACAAGTTCTACGTGTTAGACAGGGCTCCTCAATTCGGTCCTGTGCGAGCCACAGTCCAGAAGGTTTTCCATGCATCCCTGCTCCAACACGACTGATTAAAGGCCCGCAAAAAATGAGTTTTGTTGACTTGTGGGGTTACATTGTTTTTCATTTGCTTTCCGCTCTAGATTTTTAAGGTAGGTGTAAAATAAATCCATGAAGTTGTGGGATGGTGTGTAAAAAACAAGCAAAAAAGCCACCCAATCCCTAAACACTGGAACTTTTTATAAACAGATCAAATAAAATGCATTAGAATTGGACTGGCCACTAGCTAGCTAACTGCCCTGCCTTCATCATGGACATTCATCTTCCATGGATGCCAAAATCTGCAGAACTTCAGCAGTCTGCTTAAGTTTTTGGGAACAATAGCAAAAAATGGATTAATTTTGAGAAACGAGAGGTTGTAATATGACACAACCACAGCCCTGACAACGTTTTAACAAAGCCAGACATCTCAGATGTCTGAGAGCAGCACCGCAATGACAAAAACTAAAGTTTAAGGAGTAACCATGGTGAGAGGATGGATGCTCTGTTGATCAATTCTGTGCAGAGCTTCTGTATTAGGAAATCTCGCAACTGATATTAACACGTGCTTCATTATTCACCTATTAGTTTTACAATCTTTTACTGAGACAGCTGCGATCAGGATACAATGATACACTGCTGCCACCCCAGGATTAAGGTTCTTACCCCCCCCAACTGTAGTGTTCATGCTGCAAAGTATGTAAGTATGCAAAGTACGTCTGTTAAATCCATGCAGGATGTACCCACCATAAAAATGCAAGTCTCGTAATTTAACAAAGATGAAAACGCCACAACTGGAATATGTCTGAAACATTTAATATCTTTAGGTGTGTTTGAGGTTTCACATCTAAGTGTTTTTTTTTTTATTTAGTTAATGTTGCTGTTTGTCCTGATAGTGTTGGACTGGCCTGAGATTGGTGTTGGGTGAAGACACCCACAGCATCTGAGAGCAGAGCACACTGCTCACTTTCTGTGATTTTCATTTAATTTACTTGTTAAATGTTTTATTTGTGTTTGGCTGAGTAGTTGACAGCACATTTGTCTGTGGTGTGGCAAACTCAGCATACAGATTTATTTCTGCTTTACTCAGACTTTAAATAGTTCTTTAAAAATAACAAATGGACTTTGGTAGCGAAGAATTTCTCAGGAGGGAACCAGAAGCCTCAGGGCAGATAAATAATAGATACCACAACATGTAGCAAGCAGCATCGAGGAGAAATATAGTAGAGTACAGCTTTCTTGTTGCTATCATTTGCACACATACTGTATGAGACAGAACAGCAGGGCCAAGCAATCCCCCAGTATTAGTAGGAAACAACAAAGTATGCCAGTGGCTAAGATGTTAAACACATGCACTGTTAAACAGCTTGCATGTTACATGCAGATGTTCTCAAAGATAAAAGCTCAGTCAGTCAAGTGAAGAATCATGCAGGATAATACCTCTTTCTTCCGACTCTTTAACATGTTTTGGAACTTTGAGAGCTCCTTGTCTTGGTCTGCTTTGATGCGTTTAGCTTCGTCTCGGAGTCGACTGGTGTGATCCTGTTCTAGTCGCTCGATGGTCTGTTTCTGCTTCTTCTCAAGATTTTCCACTTCTTGGTCATATTGACGCTTCTTTGCCTGTAAAATCAAGAGACAAGATGAATGTGTGTGTTTAATAATCATATGATTAAGAAGGTCATAAGATACACTTTTCTATATTTTTTATTGTATGGAAAAGTGTTCTATATATAGTATAGAAGTATTGTGCAGCTGTACGTTATCAGATTTAAATAAGCTCTGAAATGAAGTAGCTTATTTTCAAGAAGCAAGCTACATATAAAAACAAACAAAAAATAGACAACGCCCCCACCCACCGCATACACACAGACCGACCTTAGCAATGAAGTACAAAGTGACTCACAGAAGTTTCCTGTTCAAAGCGCCGGTAGATCTGCTCTTTCTGCTGCTGCAGCTTGTTGCTCAACTGCTGCTGGGCCCTCTGCTCCTCTTTTTGAAGAAATCGCAGCTCTCTCAACTCTTGTCGCCTGAAGAACAACAACAATTGTGTCAGGACAACTCATTGTAATACTTTTTTCATATTGTGAATTACTTCATGTGAATTTATTTTCTCATAAGGAAGAAATAGAAATCTTATTACTATACAAAGGAGGACTTTTCTTTCTCTGCTTTGATTATTCTAGTCTCAACGTTTTGAATTATTGGGTGTTAAACTTACACATTTACCGTGTACAACACTGCAACAAGGTCATGAAACATAAAGCAAATGTTGAAACAACACTAGTGCAAACGGTCAGGGCAGCATGTCATGGCTTTAAAAGGCAACAATGGCAAAGACAGTAACATAATGCAGCATTAATCATAGCAGATAACCCATCTGGTATTTGTAAAAAGCTGTGGGGAGATATGAAATGAACAAGAACTATTTAAGGGAAGCTTGTTAACTAGGTCACATCCCATATTTAGACCAACAGCATGTCAAGCAGATTGGACGCAGGCATACCTCAGGAACCTCATCTCCTCATTCTTGGTATCATTATCGGTCACTATCTTTGATGTCGTCACACTGACCTCCACACCATCTACCATAAACTTGCGTGTCTTCTTCAGAGTCTTCTTTTGACGTTTTGACTCCTGCCAAAATATGGCATGGTTTAGAGACTGAAATGATCAGTTTAGCATTGATAACTGAAGCTGTGAATGAGGTAGATATTTTATTACCTGAACAGACACAGAGCCCCCCTCTTTGCTTTTGGACAGGAAGCTGGAGATAGACAGATTGAGGTCGAGGCTGTTGCTGTCAGCAGCAGAGCTGCTTCCTGAATCAGAGTCCTTCTCCACATCAGACTTGATCACAACAGGGCTTCCATGCTCCAATTTGGTTTCTGAATCTGTTTCACTCTCCTGAACAGAGACAGCATCTTGGGAAGTGCTCTCATCTGTATGGGCTGCTTTCTCCTCATCGTTTTTCAGAGAGACATCTTTAGATGCAACTGTTTGTTCTAAAACATCACATGCGTCTTTGACTTCTTCATTAACTCCATTGGATTCAGCTGGTGTTTGTTCTTGTAGTTCAGCCTCCCCTCTGGACTCATTCTCTTGTTCGGGCTGCTCCGACTTCTCAGGGGCCTCATCCTTTGGCTTTTCCTCTAATTCACTTTCTATGGTCTTGTTTTCTAACAGAATCTCAGTGTTAGGCCTCTCCAAACTTGACTTTGTGTCTGTGTCCCCATTTATATTTGTGTCCAGTACATTTATATCCAATTTCTCTGCATCTACAATTTCACGGTTGTCATTACCAATGTCTTCTAATTTGTTATCTGGCTCTTTGTTTTCTTCTTCTACCCGAGTCACTTCTTCAGATGTGGAATCTACATTTATTAGTGCATCTTCTGGTTTTTCTTGTGATTTTATAGATTCATCTGAAGAAGCTTGTTCTTCTTCATCTTCTTTCAGATGCTCTTCCTCTTCATTTATTACTGGAGTAGCTTCATCTCTCATTATCTTTTCCTCTGTCTTCTGTGCCTCTTCTTTTTCATCACTGATATGTTCTTGGTAATCCACAGTATCTACAGGTTCATCAGGCTCCGACACTACAATCTCACCAGGAACTTCTTCAGTTTGATCCCCTTCTGGTTTAGGCTGGGAAATATCTTCAGGGTTAAAGTCCTTGTTGGTTTCTACTGTTCCCGAGGCCACACATTCATTACCGGCATCAGACACCTTCAAGAGTTTCTCCTCCTCAGTCTTATCTACTTCACTTGGTCCAAGTCCTTTATCAGAAAGCTTATCACTGATTTGGTCCTCAACAGGCTCAGTTTCCATGTTTTCTGTAACAGACTCCAGGGTGGAGGAAGTTGGAGGCACTTTGTCATCCTCTGAGCTGGCCACGCTGACATCTGATGGTGCACGCTTGTGTCCAGGAGCCGCCTGAACCAACAGTAAGAAAAACATAAAAACCACAACATGTTATCAGAGGGCTAAAGAAAAGGTCCCAATGATGGCTTTTTTGATGACATCCATTATTTTACTCTTAAAAGAAGTAGTGTCTAGGATTTATTTAGGCCAAACAACAAAGCAGCTAAGAGCAAGAAAAAGGCAATAGGCCCTCAGAACAGCCTGTATCTGGCTTGTCTTTTCAGCCCGACTGTAGAAACATGTTGACTTCATGTAAGCAGACCCACACCTTCTGAAATCATTCTAAGTTAACTAAAACAACAGTTTTCATTCTCACGTCTAACATTGTTAGAAATATTACAATAACCACTAAATGCCACATACTGGAACTTAATCAGAAAATATGTTTTGATAAATACTATGATGCTTCTTTTACACATACAGGAATCAAACTACCCACCACAGGTGTATCGGGTTCTTCCTCCTCCTCCTCCTCTTTGCTATCCTCAAGCTCTTCTGTGACTTCAGCTTTGGCCTCAGCTATGAGCTCTCTGAGAGGTCTGCTATCAGTTACACTGGTAACGAAAGGATGCTACATACACAGAAAGGGACATAAACTATCAGCTAAACACAGCAAATATTTTTTCTGTTTATGTAGCAAGTATAAGAAAAACAGGCAAAACAGAAAGAAACTTTACTACAATGAAATATGCAAAGATGGATATGTACAACACCACAATGCAGGTAAAGTAAAGCTGCTCACCTGTAGAAGCTGTGCTGCACTCCACCTGTTGTCCACATTCTTATCAAGAGCTTTCCGCAGGAAGTCACTAAATTCTGGTGACCTTTCAAAAACAAAGAATCATTTAGTTGACTATAAAACAGAAAATGACTCCCTGGGCCCTGCTTTCTGGGATCAATATAAAGCCATTCTTCCCACTGCAGCCATTGCATTAGGTACTGACAATTCATCATGCTCTCCCATAATAAACACTTAACATAACCTCATCTCCATCTGTAAACATCCCAGTGCCACCACGCCAGTTATCACTAGCACACTATCTCACCAGCGAGAGGGATTCATGAGAGTGGGTGGCTCAGACTTGGCTATTTTCAGTAGCACCCTCATGGGATTCATCTCGTGATTGGGTGGTTCAATCTGTGCTAGCTCTATGAGGGTTACTCCGAGGGACCAGATGTCAGCCTTGTAGTCGTACGGACGATCTTTGGAAGTTTCGCACATCACCACCTCAGGTGCCATCCTGCAAAATTCAATCAGTCAGTGGATTTGTAATGTGCATTTCAGAATAAAACCTCACCTTCTCAAACCTCTATGTCCCTTATTTATTTACTTTTTAAAGTGAAATAAGGTAAAACAACACCTCAAGTATTTTAGTATGAACCTTGAAAACAGAAAGCTTATTTAGTATTTAAAGCAGAGGTCATCCAATACTCTAGTGTGTCTAAATTGCTGAATGAAACCTTTTTCCAAAATCTCACAATAAACACAACTGCAGGAGATGCAAGGACAATTATCAGATAGAAGACCTTCTTGTATTTAGGCTGGATGACTCACCAATATGGAGTGCCTATGAAAGAATCTCTTCTCTGTATCGTCATGGTATTTTTAGCAGACACCCCAAAGTCAGCTGAAAGTAGAAACAAGAAATGATTCTCTTCTTAACAGAATCAAGCTAATCTTTAAAAAGGTACTGGGTTATACAGTGAAAGCATTTTTTCATTACAAGAGCAACAAACTTATTGTTGGACCTTTTTTTTTTTAAAGCTTTTACCAGTAGTGAACAGTGAACTTATTTCTTCCCTTTCATGAAGCTCTCCAGAGTTATTACCAGCCAGCATATTCATTACCTGTGGAAGGATTTCAGTGTGCTTTCTTTTCTTGCACCACTTAAAGTATCTACATCTTAGAGAGAGAAAGATCTATCATCAAGACCCTAGTGACAGGCTTGATAATTATTGTTTGCCAGGCTCTATCATGACCCTCTGCCTACAGAACATGAATCATAAGGGAGCCAGCATCTATGGATGCTACAGCAAAAGCATTATTACTTGACTTGTGGAAAATTATATAACCAATTCAAAGCCTCACCAACTCCTGTTTATGTGGTGTATAAAAGACTACATGCATACAATGTTTTTTTCCATCTTTACGAACTTCCCGTTGCATACATGACTCATTACTGTTTCACCACACTGCTAAAAGATGAGTTTCTTTTACCCAATTTTACATCTCCATCCAAGGAGAGGAGAATGTTTCCAGCTTTCAAGTCTCTGTGGATGACCTTGTTCTCGTGGAGGTAAATCAAGGCTTCCAAAGTCTCCTTACACACCACCCGGATCTGGGGCTCAGTCAGGGGTCTCTCCAGTTCTGTAGATAAACAACCACAAAGTAAGCTGAAACTGGGCCATCTGGACAGATTAACATCAAATGTGATCCCTTAATGGTAACCAATAGCAACTGCAGGACACACTCCACTCTTACATCATGCATGACTCTACAAATCGTGTTGAGTCAGACCACCGAGTACAATGCATCTACATACAGAAAATGAAGACCATGGAAATGGACTCGCCACTCCTTGAAAGCTGAGCCACAATAATTACAGACTTAGAAAGGCCAAGTTGCTGAGAAGGAAAAAAAATCCCACAGTGGAGGTTTTTGGATGGATTAAAAAAAATGTTGGCACTCAAGGATGGAGCAAAGAAAGTCCCAGAACTTTATAGTTTTCCATTTCATTCAGTGAATGAGGGACTTACCAAGCATGATGGCATCGACCGCACCACCGGCACAGAACTCAATCAGAATCTGGAAAAGAAAACTAGAACAATGAGTAACATGGCAAAATAGTGAAATGAGACATCAGTTTAACTGTCAGAGCTAATGATTAGTTTAGTCTAACAACTTGTGCTATCTATAGTAGGTAAGCAGCATGAGCTTCATTGGAAAGACATAAGCAACAATATAATGCTATTGATTACATGTTTGGAGACATTCCAGGGAGCCAATCAATCAGGCACTTGGGAGCCATACTGAGCATTGTCTACACATTTCCTGTTTTTAATTTTGGGACAATTCATTGTGTCAGCCATTGTTTTAAACACTGGCAGAGGGTCTGTCTGATTCCTAATGACACTGATGAGGATCTTCTGAAAGTTGTTAGTGTTACACATCCTAATAAAAAAAATAGTATATATATGTATATGCTGAGAATCCGGGACTTTTATCAACTCTATATATATATATATATATATATGTGTGTGTGTGTGTGTGTGTGTGTATATCTGCATTTGTATTAAATGAACATATATGCTAAGATGTCCTCCCCAGTCATGCCTCGCGTACATGCAGAACAACATAGAGAAAGTCTGCATAGTTTACAAATTCACACTAAATGTTATGAAGTATGACTTGATTACACGATCCAGTACACAGTTGTGTTGCTTTTAATGCCGTGCAGAAATTCTAACATGATAAAACCAAACGTTCCTAATAATACAAGGACTACTCATTCACCTATTCAGAAAGAAAACACCCAAAAAACAAAATATTTGAGTGGACAACATGTAGGCAAGATCCTTCACATGAACATAGCAAGTTTTTTTTTTTAAATTGTAAAATGCTTTATGTAGTTATAAAAGCACAATGCATTTACATGACCACCATCTTTGTTTTCGTTGGCTTCATCTGGATGTTACTTGGAAACTTGTTGTATCAGATGATTTAAAAAATAATCATAGATACAACTAAGCACCACCCACTATTCAAAGGCTGAGACAAAGAGAAGAAACAAAGTGGTTATTCCTGTTCTACACTGCAGCTATTAACAACAATTATAACATGGGCAATCTCAAAATCTTCTTTGTCCAGATTCTAACAGTCCTGCAGCTGACAGCTCTTGTTACAAAGATAAATAAAATTGCACATAAATAATTGCTTTGTTAACAACACATTTTCCACTTGAGTAAACGGAATAAAATTTACAATAATTCATGAGGATGCATATGGACAAAGGGCCAAGGTACGACTAGCATGGAGCTCTGAATTATTTACAGACACTTTCTCCAGCCACTAAAACCACTCCATTATCTTCCTACAGTTGTGGCCAGTCCACAAGGGGCAGTCACATGACACCACCTGCCATGACCTAATAGCTCTGGGGCCTCTTGGTGCACACAATGAGATCCACTGACCATGTCTGTAGATAGCTGGATAAGTATGCAGAGATGGGAGTGGGATCAGAGAATTCCTTTTTTTCATTTGTTATTATAAATAAACCTTTTTACACTTAATATGGTTAATATGAAGGTAAATAAGGTCAAAATGTGGTTTACTGAGCTAAAGGCTTCAAATGTTTCCTTGCAGACATCTGCAGAAGCATACCAGTACACGTACAAGCAAACACCATTTTATGCAACAAATATGCCAAAAGTAAAATACATCACTACAATTACCCTTCAAGAATTCAAGAAAAAACACCTTAACATAGGACAGTTTTTGTTGAATTTGTGTCTCTATGTGCAACTGTCTAAAAAAAAAAAAAAAAAAAATCAATGGTCATGCATGAGGAAGGAAGAGTCTCCTCTTAGTCAGGCACAAGCTTTCTTACCCAAAGTTTGCCTTCAAAATAAAAGGCGTCCAGCAGTTTGACAATGTGATGGTGGTTGCAGGAAGCCAGAATGTCAATCTCGACCATGTAGTCCTCCAGTTCATCTTCTGTCTTTGTGTCAATAACCTTAGCAGCTGCGAGGGTCCCATTCAGTTTATTCTGGGCCTAAAAGCAACATAAACAAAATGGGCAAAATATGGACATGAGGATCATTTGGAAATGTTGGTCAGTATATTTTTGAAACTGATAATGACTTGAAGTCAAGACATTAAAAAAAATGCTCAAGCTCCATCATGTTCTGACTTATCCCATTAAAAGCCAATCTGCTCTTACATACTTCTTTTGTTTCCCCCCCTTAAATTGTTCTCTCTCCTCTTTCACTTTTTCACACCTCTAACAGGAATTAATACTACTGAAATAACAAATACCTTATTTCTTGTAATTGTGAACTTCTTATATTCCAAAATTTCCTTCCAACTTTAGGGTGGGCTGGCACAATAGCAAAAATTACACTAAACACTATAAAAACAGTGCCTGTGAAGTTATTTTAGGGCTTGCTGTGGATTTAATGTTTATGGATACAGACACAATGTCAGGGAGTTAGGGAAAAAGAAACAGGAGGGAGTGTTAACGCCAACTGCTGTGTCAGACCCTATATTTACACACTGACCTGACACTCCCCATCACTTTCCCTTTGTACTGGCTGATGTCCCTGTGACAGACCATTCCTAATACATGAAGTAAGCAGATTTTGTGTTAGTTTGATGATACTATGATTTGTCCTGCCTTTGTTCATCAAGAACACAGCATTTTAAACCCAGGGTTTTGAAGGACTGAGTGTCAGAATTTTAGTGTCATAATATTTTAAATGGATGTATAAGCACTTGTTTTTGATATAACCAAAATAATCAAGCACACTGCCAATAAGTTGGTGTGTTCAAATAAAGTGATATAGCCACTCAACCTATAGAGGACCCATTTCTCATAGTACAGCACAAGTACATTAACACAAGTACTGGTATGTGAAATGAGTCACTGTGT
Source organism: Melanotaenia boesemani (assembly GCF_017639745.1). NCBI lineage: Eukaryota > Metazoa > Chordata > Actinopteri > Atheriniformes > Melanotaeniidae > Melanotaenia > Melanotaenia boesemani. The sequence goes on from NC_055697.1 coordinate 19,820,796, forward strand.
AAACTGAATTTTAAGTAGTTTGTGTTAGGTCCTTAAGATGACCTATCTCTCCACTATTTTAGGTACAATATAACCTGTGCTCATGAATGTCATGAGTTAAGGACTCTTTTCTCTCCCTTTGTCTCACTTAAACAGCTGATTCACACTTTAACACCACGCCTAGAGGAAAAAGCCATCATAAGCCTCTGAAATACCTGTATTGATAGTGGTGTGTGTTGATAGAAATGCACCTAAATGAAGGCCACTTCTCTCCACCCTTCTACATGTAAGAACAGGGAACTAGTACAATGACAGGGGTACTGTGTATTTGTCTACTTTAAAGCTTTAGCTGAGTAAACAAGAAAAACAGTTAGATCACCAGCTAATAAGACAAGGAAACAAATTAAGGTAAATAAGAATTTAACAAGGGTGACAAGGAAGACAGTGTGCACACAGAAAAAGCTGTTTAATGTGGGTTACAACACAGGACATGAAAACATGGAAATTTATGTAAAAGTTCACTAAAACTAAATGGTCCAACACTTAAAACTGTATTTTATGCATCATGCCTCCACCTGGCAGTTAATATAAACCTCTTATAAACAACTAAATAAAAGATCATATCTGTAGTACCATTATAATAGAATATCTACATGTTTGTGAAATAAAAATATACAAAATACCAGCAATGATAACACTAAATCTACATACAAGTTCATACATCTGTCAGTGGCATAGTATCAACAACTACTTCCATGGTCATTTTTACAGGCTGCCACCTCGCCTGCTCTATTTCATTTTATCTACTGAGCGTCCTGTGAGCTTCAGGATTCACTTTTAACAACACATTTGGACATTTCTGAGCTCATGTTTATTCTGTGACAGCGAACCACACCTTCAACAGTTTAATAAAGACCAAGTGCAGCAGCATGGTATGACAAAGTTGGTCAGCCTGCCACTGTAAGCAAAAGAATATGTTTTTGAGGTTAAAAATGAGAAACGCCCCTGACACTTCCTGCGCCAGCCCTTGGTCATGTTACTTCAACAGGAATATACTCGAAGTCAACAGTTCAAGTACAGCACTACAGTGTCGCAGGATTCATTTGAAAGGTATATCTAAGTTTCTGGGCTTTGCTAGGGACTGTGGCCTGTAGAGGGGCCGAATCATTGCTGCTGTCACATTATCGTTACATCTCGTGACCTCCATGCAACACGACGGACGCGAGTGTCTTGGAAATTAAATGGGTTAGAAAACGAGAAAACTGGAGGGCGGAAATAGCGTAACATATTAACTTACCTTGTACACTTTACCAAAAGCTCCATCTCCCAGCTCACCAACAATCTCCCAGATGTCCTCTGGATTGACATCTCTGTGTACATGCTCATACTGCTTCTTCTTTTTATCAGGCCCCAACTTGAATATCTTCCGAAAATTGAAGAAAGACATCTCTCTTTTTTTAAGGTGTACTACAGTGCTGTGGATGAGGTGCCTTCGGTTATTTCCGCCAAGAAAATATAGCGGTGCTTCCCGACGGGGAGCTGAAGTGGCTATCGGAATAAAACCATACAGGCGTTAAATGAATGCTGACAGGCCGGTGCTGTAGCCATTCAGCTATAATAATGTCAATTATAACTTCCCTCACCGACACTTATTCAGAATCACATCATAGCCTAGCTGCCACAGGACGCAGACGGAGGAGGATAGGAGTTCGCTGTTCGCAAAGGCGTTTCCGTTTTATACAAACTAAAATAGTTAGAAATCGAAAATATTTACAACAAAATCACGTTTATGAGGACATGTTTATTGTCTAACGCTAACGAAGAAAAAATGGACAATAAACAGACCTCATGTTTCGGTAGGCTGACCACATAGAAGTTAGCGGATCAACGTCAAGCTAGCATGCGCTGTCATATACACTTCCGTTGAAAATGCCAAATAAAACCAAATAGCATAAATGAGCAAACACACGCGCATTTAAAGAATTTTGTTCACGCTTTGTTTTATGTTTATGAGGATTAAATATTCACCAGAATTATTCTGAAAAAGGAAAAACAGCAGTTCGCAATGGTAATGTGCCAACATTACCAAATTCAAGAACAAGCGCATCGACGCCTTTATGTTGAAGGATAAAAAGGTTTGTTTCCGCTGCGAGCGGCTCTTTCATTAGAGAACTTGACGCAGTTGATCAGCGCGCCCCTGTTTCCTGGATCTCCTCCTCGACAGGATGTGCTCGTGCACAGCTCAGCGTCTCAGCAGCGCCGGGCTCAGCCCCTTCGTTTCTACAGCGCATGCTGCTAGTGTCACTGTCGTCATGAAGAGAAGAAAATGGATGACCCCCCCCCCCCCCCCCCCCCTCACATTTTAGTCCATTTTAAACATAAAGTATAAACTATTGTCTATATTCTCATTCATTTAAGGGAGCTGGGACAGCTGGGACAGCTAGGTGTTTTAAGTTGAGCTGGGCTTGATATTTGGACATTTAGAGCAAAACTACCAAGTCTTCAAATCCATAAATTAATCTAAGTCCAACGGTAATATATTCTATGTAATGCTAATGTAATATCTGCTTGCATCTGTAATCAGATTACATTTCCAGTGCTGCTCCTAATGTGTAGAACAACTTACTTAGTTATGAAAGATTTCTCTAAAAGCTCCAGTGTCTTGTTTGTTCACATTTTATGAGCGTTATCTTATCTTGGTTTGTTTAAATTTGATAGTAAATCATTTTGGTTGAAGTTGTCTGAAACATGCTTTAAAGATAAAATTTATATCGACACAAATAGTAGGTTACAACAACCAGGCCACATGACACTTGGGGGGGAAGCAAGCAGACAGTCAAAATGCAGCAAAGTAATCCATGATAATGTGCATGACTTCTAAAATGGTACATTTTGTAAAATAAAACCCCTTTTCATAAAAATCCAGGTTTTTTTACTTTTTACATTTTTTTAAAGACATCTATTTCATTATGTTTATACTCCACTTCACTATTATAGGATATTATTTTAGCCCAGTTTCTATTCAGTGACAGTTATTAATTACATTGTCCATTTACTGTGAATAATGTGGCATACTTTTGAAATATGAGACAGCATTCAATGTTCTACTTGCAAAATCAGTCACTTCACTTTACAGTTTGGAGTGGATTACAACAGTTTTGCTTAGAATCCATACTGTGACTGGCATCTAAAGTATAATAACTATGTCCAAATATTCTTCTGCAACATTATTATTATTGTGATTTTGTTTAAGTGTGCTAATAGCTAACAGCTACAGACAGCCTATTTTTTCCATTATTACATTAGTTTAACTATTGCTGTGACCACTTTATGTATACGTTTAATAGAGGAAATCTATCAATTGTAGTACCAATTTTTGTACACATATGTTTCATTGTGTAAAAAAAATAACTCCCACTTTGTGAGTTTTGCTGGAAAATACAAAAGATGTTGTTCTCCTCCACTATCGGTTTTCCCCAGTTTACCCTACAGTATTCCTCATAGAAACGTTGGAAAAACTGTAAAAGCAATGACACTAAAATATAGAATATTTCCTAGTAGGAAAAGTAGCTTATTATTATTATTATTATTATTATTATTATTAATGTTACATTTGTTGCTTCTACCGCACTTTCTCCACTAGAGGGCAGCAAAGTAATTGTATAACATGACTGGTTAAATTAGTGTATGAACATTTCAGAGTAGCCCTAAAGGATGAGTTTTGTGTCATGTGCCCACTTACTGAACAAATTTTTGTTTTATTTGCCTATTATGGGAAACACTGAAGACATCATTAGCGTTTTAATCTCCATCCGCATTCATTTCATTATCTCAAGAATTACTCCCAAATATTCTGACTTCGCTTGTTCTGTGAAGTGTGTCCAGTCAGCTGAAGAGGGACCGCCCTGTGCTGGCCCTCTGCTCTGTTTTGCAACGGTGCAGCCCATCTTCAGGAAGGAAAAGTCTGATAAAACGTCAGTTTCATTGCGTTGTCATGTTTTACAAGAAGTTCAGAAGCTCCGAAACCATCTGACACCATCAATTCATGGATGCACCAAAAACCTAAGGGAAAAGGAATCTTTCTTCTTCTTCTTCTTTATCCGCTTAACTTTGCTTTTAGCGTACACACAAGTCATTTTTTCGTCTTTCTTTTACACTCAGGTATTCATGGGTAGATATTTTCCTTTGTATCATCTGTAGCATTTTTGTTGTTGCAAACTGAATTCAGCCTGTAAAGATGCAGCTTCGTTCTGTCCTTGACGTTAATGTTGTGGACGTGCAGAAGAGAAGGAATCCATCCAAACACTATGTAAGTTCTTTTTTTCCCCCTTTTCTTCTTTTGTTCAGCGTTTAAAAGCACAACTAGATAGATTTGCCATTAAAATGTGTGCAAACGTCATATATCCTGATTTGCTTTGACGTATTTGTTGAGTTGTGGTTTTAAGTGGAATAGAGGCATCTTAAATTTGTGCACAAGTTTTACAAGAAAGTACATGCATATGAAATTTTATTAACTGCATCATCAAATACTGGCAGGTCAAGGAACTTTATTATAAACACATTCTATTTATTGTCAAAAACTATGATCCAGTTTGTCTGAATAAGGAAAATGTTAAAATAAACATATTTTGTCATAAGCTATTTAATGAAAACATTCTTAAAAACATAATTTTCCTTTCAACATCAGCTGTATGTTGTGCTTTGTGCTCATAAAACCTATCATCAAACTTCACAGTTTGACTAAAATCACAGGATTTTTCAGCTTAAAAAAAGACAGGATGTTTTCATTTACGGTGAAAAAGAATGAGAAAGTCATTGTAAATGTCTGGTCTGCTCAGGTGCAGAATATTAATGCTTGTAAGTACAATAAAAATAAGAGATCAGATTGATTATTGTCCAAAAAGTGTGGGGCTTATGTAGCATGCTGCAGATCTGGCTCACTGGGATGATAAATGCTACACCAGACCAAAGAAACAAACATAGCTACACCCATTTTTTCTTATAGCACACTTCAAAAACACAAACACAAAATGCTGTAAATTAAAAAAAAGCAACAATAAAAGTATGTGTTAAATTCACTTGAACACTGCAAAAAATATGCACACATCTTCAATAAAAAATAAGAAAAAAAAAGACCAAAAACAATTTAAAACATAAGATGCAGTTCATGCTGAACATGTGTTGAGACCGTGTGAGCCCATCAGCACATCAGTGGTTAAATTTGCAACACACTACACAGACAGACTTGACTGTGTAGAAGTATTTTCTATGTTACATGTTGATAGCAACAGTGTGTTTTTTGCAGACTGCTCACCTGCAAAAATGACACAAGATCTAAAGGAATAAAAGATCATGTAAACGTCATCAATAGGGAGAATGGGAATGATTTTGGAAATTGTGTGAATCACTGAAATTGTGTAGCTAGGTGAAGGTAGCCTCCACCACCACAGAAGGGGTTGGGGTATGAGTTTGGCTCAGGCACCTGAACTGGAACAAAATACTAGCTTTTTTCTAATGGGTCATATTTGATCACCTGACCAGTAAAGAGGTGCTTGCCTACAGTGTTGATACTCAATCATGTTGTCTGTGTGGGTAAAGATATAATCATCACCATAGGAAACTTGCATGCTGACAGCATCTCTCCATCCACTGAAAGTAGAGAATCTGCTTCAAAGTGAAGTTGAAAAATGATTCAGTGGTGTCCCGTTGGAGGATGTCATTATATTGTTGATGCTCCAGTGCAAGGACCTTCTCAAAGCCAGTACCAAATGTTTCTCTGGGATGAAGATCCTTCGAATCCACACCCCATTGTGTAACCTCTCTTTAACCCAGGTTTTGCTCAGTACTTCTCTGTGTTTGTAGTTTTGTGTGTGTGTGTGTGTGTGGGAGGCTTTTAATGATGAGCAACAGGAAGACATCTGCTGGGTGATCAGCTCATCCACAGTTGTCAGGAAGGTCCAGTATCATGGGGAAACGGTGACAATGACAATGGTAAAGGAAATCCTGAATCTCATGAGAAAGAGAGCCAAAGCCTGAGATGTTGGCAGCAGTCATGCTTTGTTGACATCTTGGATCACGAGGATTCATTATATGATGCCATCTTCTACTTTTACTACTTTTATATCCAGATGCTTTTGGTGATCCAGTAAGGGTTGTTGGTCAGTGTAAGTGTTATTTCTACTGGAATAAAAAAGAAGGATTCCCAGCAGCAAAAAAGCAATGTTTCTCATACATTTTATTTTTCAGAAATCGGTCTATGTGTCTGCTTCTTTAATTGAAACATATCAGCATGAGTCATCATCTTAAGTGGGCTTTGATTCAAATTTCAATTTATCTCAGGTATTTATTTATATGTTCTAAATGATAAGTTTTTGCTTTTTCTTCATTTAAGATATCTGGGATCAAAATACTTAAATGTCAGTGTTTCTGATTATTTCTGTTTATTTGTCACACATGCTGTTTAAAATTGCTGAGTCACTGTGCGTGACCCTTCCACAGCCTTCGGGGAAATATATAGCTCAACAGTTTGAGGAGTCTTTTTTTCCCCTTTACTGTGTTTATCAATCTTATTTACTTGTTTTATGATGTTTGTGTTGTACAGTTTTTGCCTGACACAATGACAAATTTCCATTACAAAGTCTGAATATAGTAAATAAAAGTCCAGGCACGTTTGCAAAGAGTAAAAAACAGAACCAAAATAATAATAATACAAAAAAACAACTAAACTAAACACTGCTGCAACCTTTCACAAACGCCGGCAAAATCTAAAGTTTTAGGTTGTAACAATCACAAGAAAAGCTGAAAAAATCCTGCAGCTACAGTATATCCGGGTATATAGTGAAAACCCCTTGTTTCAGTGTCTGCTTATGTTTGAGTCAGATATGTTTGGCTTAAAAATCTGAAAAATCTGCCAAAATTATTTATGTGTGATCAAGGCAACAATTTTCTGTTTTTTACTGTTTTATAAAATACTTTTTACTGTGTAATTCTTTCTGCTGGCACCGGTAACTTCAAATATATTGATGTAACCTGAAGTACTGGAAGTTTTTTTTTCTGTTTGTGAAATCACACCTAATATGTGCACTGAAAGTTTCACCTTGTTATATATTATTACCAGAATTCTTAAGTCAACTTTGTATTTTACTCAAATCAGGAACAATATAAACTAAAACTAGAACTGTCACATATAAAGTGGGAACTCAAACCTAAAGATTGATTATGTGATGGAACTTTAATTAGCTAAAACCATTGGTTGGCTTAGCACTGACAGCAAAAAGAGAGCCAGAACATAACCAGACCCATGGTGAGATAAGCTGCAAATTTCAGTTACATCACAAGGAAAAAAACCACAGAATTATATTATTTATTACGTCCATCTAGTAGCATGGCTAGATGAGCATCACTCATAGTTTATGTTTAATGTATTTAGATGTATTTAATGTATTTATAATTTAGATGTATTTATGCAAAGTGTATTTAGAAGAGCAAGGGTTTGTTGTTTGTTGTCGTTTAGGGTTTGACATGAATATTGTGTCTTGGACTCCTCAGAGTTTTCATCTAAAGACTTACAGCTGGTCTTGTGTCACCAGAACTTCTACGAGAAATCTTAATCATACTCTGCTAGTAAGCTCAAAAAGCACAAAACCACAAATGTGACACATTGGGAAAGGTTGTGGGAATTGTAAAGTCAGAAAGAATAATACTCTGACGATATTGTGATGTAATTTAATGGCAATATATATTTCAGCAACATTCAAAGGGAACAAATGAATGATTTAGATTGTAAAAATAAATTAGATGTATTTGTTCACAACCTCTGGACGTGGACAGTTATTTAGCAAATTTAGCAAAACTGGCCATGCACACCCAGATAATGTGATAGTTCAATTATTTCTGGCATACATAAACTCAACTAGAAACAAATGGGCCTAGAGTTACATATTTAATCTTTAACAGTGAAGTATAAATTATACTAAGGCAGAACTACTAAATTTTGGCAGATTTCTGCACTTTGGCGCCCCCTAATGACGGCTAATTCGGCCTTCATCTTGCATCCTGCCTCTTCTCTGAGCTCTCTCTAGCAAGTAAAAGTCAGTCTGATGTTGACTTTTGCTTTTTTAAATGTATTTATTTTTTATTTTTTGCTGTCATTTTCCCTTATTTTTATACTCACTTCCTTCAGTAATGTCCTTTTGGGTTTCTTGCTAAATCAAAATGGCCAGTGTGTTGATATCCAGTTGGTGTGTGACATGGTGCCATAAAGCAAAACGCAGCTGTCGCGTGATGCCCCAGGCTGGGGAAAAAAAAAAAAAAAATTTAATGTGGTTTTTCAGCCTCGTGACACTGCAGGGCAACAAAGACTCCTGGGATGTGCATAACAAATTTAAGTGTTCCATCAAAATGAGTCAGAAACAAAGTTTGAAAGGCTGAAAACCTAATGCTTTAACTCATTTTTGAACACTCATAGAAATGCTTAACAAGAGAAAAGAGTGTTATTATGATATTGGAGGATATTACGACATTAGAACTTGAATTCTTTTTTCTAAAATAACAAAAGTTATACAGTAGTAAGTAATCAGTACTAACAGTTTTTTCTCATTTTTATGCTGAAGGCTGATCTAAATGAAGTAGCTGGGATGTAGCTTGATCTTTGATGATTGGTGTGGAGAACTCAGTGTGGTTCGATGACTTCATGGAGTAGCATTCAGAGGCATTTTGTATGTCCAATGAAGTGTACAAATATGGCTCTTTGCCTAATAAAACCAAATTTTCAATATGTTCATTCACATATTTTCTGCTAAACATGTCAGAAAGTGTATCTGAAAAGTGGCCCAAGTTGACTCCTCCTCATGTGAAACATTTCCAGAGTGCCACTCTTCTTTGATAAAATCCTGATTATATAACTGTAGCAAAGTTACCTTTCAAATAACTTGCAGACAATGCCTGTGCAGTGGATTGGCTTTAATTACGTACAATGATCTCCTACAGAGGACGTTAGAAGCGGCAAATTTTCTTGAACATTTTCTCACACATTCTTAAATGAATTACTAGATTTTCCTCCTGTGCAGGTATACTAGGTCAAGGATCTTCATCCAATTAATGGCCAAGATGAACTATAACTATGGCTTGGTTAATATTATCCAGTAACTATTCAGCTTGGCTAATTTTCCCTATCATGATTCATGATCCTGACCTTGACATCATCAGTTTCAGTTTGTAGTTTTAGGTGTTAGGAAGCTAACTTGCACCCTTAACATTACACCTGCTAAACACTAGTATATTATTGCTGTGACAGTGAACATTTTAGCATTCTAAAAAACCCATTTAATGGCACCACACTTGTTTGATTACATTGCCTTGCTATGGCATTATTTTACTTATTTGAGTGAGAGGACTTGTCTCAGTGGGATTACAAAAATCAATTAGTCTATCTGGTTTAATTAAATGAATTAACCTGAGAGTTAAGATCAATTGCATCATCTGTTTCCTGCTTAAGGAGACTCCCCAAGGCCACTAAACAAGGGGCACAGACTTTTTCCCTTGGGACTAAAGCCGGATGAGTTTGACTGGGAAGTCCCTGTGAGGGAAGAAGAGGAAGAAAAAAAAATCAAATCTGATTATCTATGAGCTAAGCAACTGAAAATGCATGTCCGATTTGAGGGAGGAAAGAAGCAGCCCTTTGTCTTTTGTTCCCACTGTTCAAGTGCCACTTCCTTGTGGAAGATGAGTTACAGAACAGCAGTGGCAAAGTACTGAAATTCCTGTTTACAAGCTGTATTTACAACACCCATGTTAAAATAGTCTCAGATATTTTGAAATAAAATGTGCCTGCAGCTGTCTGACTGCCAGTCATGGTAATTTAATGCAGATAACCCCACAGAGCCAAGAATGTGCATTCATTTGTTGTGCTTGTTTTGAATCTGCTGCAAAGATTGGAATTCTCGTACATGAAACTGTACAAAGGTCCTTGTTGTGTCATTCGTGTTGGTTATGGCCTTCTTAATCAATTCTCGTAGCTATCATAAGTGTTACATAAGAAATTTAAATTAATTAAACTGTTAAACCATGGTATTTTGTTTCACACTATTTATACTGGCACAAGAACATATATTTGGTTCTTTGGGGATGTGTCCTTACACAAACAGCAACTCATATGTCTGCATCTCATTAGTAAGCTGGTGGAGGTCTTGTTTTGCCTTGCTGCACGCTCTTTCAACAGCAAAGTGCTTGCAACATGAAGACTGCATTTCCAACTGGATGTCCTTGCAGCCTGCCACCATATGTGTAAAAGCTGCTTTTGTAAAAGCTCTGTGCCAAACACAGATGGAGTAGTAGGTTCAATTATCAGTTTATAATTCTTTATTTTGGGAAACTTAATAATACTATATTATTTATAATTAGATGATTTTTGACAGACTTCAGCTTTAGGTTGACAGCTTTTCTTGATGTTTTTTGTTGTTGACACAATGGGAGTCATCATTTGTGTATTTAAACAGTAGACTGAGTAGCGCCTGAAAGAAAAATTCAAAGATTTGATACAACTGAGACGTTGGTTTTACAAAATTAAATAGTCTTAGACAAGATCATGACAGTAATCCTGCAGATGTGGATTTATTTTATTATTATTATTTTTTTATTAAAATTTGCTGTAATTAATCAATGTCTTTAATTATCTAATAATTCAAAATCTACTGATCCCCTTCACTGACCTCCTGATAGCTTTCCAATGTGTGACTTAAACAGACAATCTTAATGAGTTTGTTTGACCTCTGAAGACCTTTGAAGTTAAGTCAAGAGGGTTAAAGTGGTGCCATGAAGTCTTTGCCAAAATGACTTGGTTCCTAACATCCTTTTTTTTGTCTGTGCTTTGCCTATTAGGTGTACCTGATCAATGTCACTTACTCAGACTCCACTTCCCATGTCATCTACCGGAGATACAGCAAATTCTTTGACCTGCAGGTATGTTACACTGACATGAGTTACAAAATCCTTTTACAACCTCAATTCACAGCTGCATTTGAAGTTGTTCACGAGCCATAAAGTTAAACATTTTCTGTTAGTAATCACCTTCATATGTCTTCATCTTACTGCCACATTACACACAATGAGGTCACTTTGACCTTTTGGCCACTTCCTTCTGCTCAGCTCCTGCAGGCAGTGTGCTTTGTGAAAGGTCTCGTTTAAGATGCCTGCTTGGAAATAGAAAAATGGGGGAAATCCAGTCAGCAGATGCAGGAAAAAACATGACCTCAGTCAGAATGCATAATGCAACATGGAGCACAGTCTCCAGGAACTGTTGATCCTATAGTAAAATATCAATATATTAAACAACAACTCAAGTTTTAGAGAGAAAACTAACCTAAACTTTATCGTATTTTCAGCAGTAGTGGAAGGGGTTTAAATCTAAATGCTCAAATACTTTATCAAGTACTTTTCTTGTGAATGACTGTTTCTAGCTCTTGTCTGATAACCCTCCCAGCCAGACTGCACTCTACAGCGCTGTGGCTCCGGTGGGCTGGTTGCAGGAAACTCTTTGTTCTTTGGTCTCTTGCTAATAGCCAGGAAAATTCAGCCCTGGTCTGTTTGATTGAAACAGAGCTTCTCTCCTGTCTGTGTAAACATTAGTCTTGTCCGTAGAGCCCTGCTGCTGAGGTGTGTTTGTCTGGCCACGGTAATTCACAGTCCACAGCTGTCCATACACAACAGTCAGGGGTTAGTGTGTTTTATTTGTACTCATATGAACATGGTCATATAAATGTCTATGGTCATGTCAGGATTCATGTTTTGTGGTGTTCTTAAAAAACTTCATAAGAAAAAATAAAAAAAAACTTGCCTCCTACCCAGGCAGAGATTGAGCTTTTGTTGGGGGGAAAAGTGATAAACAGCATCAGTCAGCAGTTTCCAGCTGACCATGTAATACTTCTTATTAACAACAGGCAGCCTTGGTGTTTGTTTTTTAAACTCCATATTTATTGCAAATATAACAGCACTTACACTGCTAATGTTTCAAACCTCCCCATTGCACGTCACATAATTCATAACTGCTCCTCTTGGAAGCAATTATCATAATTTATCCCATCTTCTTTTTACAGCATCTTTTTTTTTTGTCTTTTCTGCTGACCTAAATGAAGAGCGCACTTTAGAACAAGTTAAGCAAACTAACTTTTTCTCGTTGAGATGCTTGTTTTAGCAGCATAATAGTGCTGAAGCACACTGTTTCTGGTGTCAGAAGGACCTGTTTTTGACTTGCACATGTTCGACATGAGCAGAAGTGGTCAGTGTGTGAAGTGAGTGAGGTTTGCCTGTCTCTACACACCCTTCAGCCACAGTGGACAGAGCACGCGGGTCACAGCATTCCACAGGGGATTGTGGAGTGTGCAAGCTGGCCTAGTTTCCTTTTGGACAAAGACTTCTCCAAAATCTCTTAGTCGTCATTATTTTTGGTTTGTGGAATTGGACCAGGGTCAGCTCTACTCTGTCTGCATTGTAATTTGTCTGACCTACATTCTTTACACAAGTTGCGACTTGAAAAAGGTAATTTTTCTAAAAAAAAAACTAAAAACAAAAAACGTATCATACATGGGCTGGCATACAAACAATTGCTCAGTAATGGCTGAGATTACTTAAATTGAAACATCATCCTCCCCCTTTTATCCTTGCACTATTGAAAAATGACATTATACAGAAGTCTATCTAAGCTTATAATCAGAGATTAATAATTAAATATCAGTAATCGTAAATAGCAAATCTAAAAAAATATTAAGAAACAGGTTACACGGGTCTGGTATCCTCTTCTCTTTCTTTCACTCCCATATTCTTTAATTTCCAAAGTAATTTCAGTTCAAACCACCTCAGGCTGAAATGAGAGCTTTTGGTGTGGTATATCGAGTTGCATACCACTCCCTCTCAAGCCTTGAATGACCACCAGTCAAAAATTTGGATACACTTCCAGGTGTGTCTAAACTTTTGACTGGTACTGTATATAATACACAGTAATTCTGTTAAAACCATGTAAACATCCATGTCAGTCCAACATGAATGGCTGTTTGTAATTTGAAAGGTTCCTTATTATTATCTATTTTGGTATGCTCAGGTTTTCCTTGTTCCGTGCCTCGACACCTGTGGCTGCTCCTGTCCCTCCCCCTCCCTTTTTGGCACATTTTTCTTTGTGATTTGGAAATTTCAACCAATGCACATCATGGCTGACACTTAGGTATTCACTTAGGAATTTTATATTTGACTTAAGAAACTTTTAAAATACAGACATTTACATTGGGTTGACATGGCTGTTCACATGTTTTTTTTGTGACAGATTGACTCTTTTTTTACAGATTTACTGTGTATTATATAAGTCTTCTTAGGGCTTGTAGCCCACTCTGAGCTCAGAGTTTTTCCTTCCAATTAGTCTTTTCCTTTATAACGTCACCCACCAAACCGTGGACGCTCAGGATGGGGGATTGAATCTGTTGCTTTCCTTAGACAGATAGATATTATTTTTTTAAATCAATTGTATTTGTATGAACACTGCTGTATATATATATATATCTTAGCAAAAGATATAAGACCTATATGTCTATTTGTAATATGAAATAAATATCCCCCACAAAACATCACAATAAGACACATTAGACAAATTATTGGAAATTATTTGAACAGACTTAGTTTCACCTCAGACTCACATCACAGCTTAAAGTAAGTATGATTATATACTGATTTAAGAATGTCTGTCTCTAATCAATGCTTTCCAACAAGTTCAGGGAAAAGTGCTCAGGAAAAGCTATATAAGAGGTTATTCTTTTATTTAGTTTATTTTTTTCAACCAAACAATGCTCTAAGTAAATGTACACTGTCCAAGGAATTGTTGCACCATGATCTCTCTGCTGTAAACAACTATCCAGTAGGTGTGAAAACTCAACCCAGAAAGGGAATCAGATTGTTTTCCCACGCAAACATTCCTCCACACTCCCTCTGTCTGAGATTCTTCTCAGAGCAGTTTCTTTGTCTTCATCACAGTGCAGTCTGTCTTCGTCCGTTTCTCCCTCCTTTCACATGTGAGTAAAGTTAAGTATAAATGCTTCAACTGATGATCGTTGCTGTTTACAGAAGCCATTTTGCTTCTTCCTGTCAAAATAATTCATGTATTTTTTTTTTATTTATTCACAACACTTATTGTCAAGCTCTTATGAAGTGACAGGAATTACATCCTAGCACCTGCTGCTGCTTGAAGTTTTTTATTTTTTTCCCTAGTGGACACAGAACCGCCTTAAGTTTCTAGACAGTCAAGAAGAAAAAAAAATGATAGTTTTCCTCACCCCTGAATACTCTAAATGAAAAATATACAAAATGGAGAAATGTTTTCTTACAGAGTTTGCTTCCAAGTTGTCCGGCTGTTGCCATAGGAACGGCTTTTACACCTGTCCTATGGGTCTGTGAATGTATCCATTGCAGGTCCTGGGAGGGTGATGTCATCCTCACTTCTGGATGAAAAGCCTTACTCTCAGTGTTGTGTGAAACCTTCTCATCTTAGAGGGAGTGTACAGTCACATTCAGCTGTGAAGCTGAGGGTGCAGTTTGGTGTGTCATATAAACAACACAGTTACCAATGTACTGTTATAACAACGGGGTTTTTTGGAAATTGCAGCTTCTGCTGTAAAACTGTTATTGCCAACATATCCTTAAGAAAAACAGTCTGGTTTGTGTACATATTCCATGTCTTGCTGCCACAGTTTTAGGCATATGAGACTCTAATCTTAGATGAGATTTTTTTGTATGCGTATGTGCTGATTTGGTTAACCAGGATCATACTTTCTGCTCAGCCTTTTCTTTGCCTTTAAAGCACAAAAATGATGACTGTGTTTTTTTTCCCCCAAAACAAACCTCTTTTTGTTAACTGTCCATAGTTCAGAAGAGGGGAAATGCCATGCCCTGAGAAAAATTTTGAGGTTTAGCAAAGGCAGCAGATGAGATTGGCACAAAAGAACCACATGATGGGAAACATAACCACCTCTTGCTGGAGAAGTCCGACAAACAACTCCTACAGGCCCAGACAGACTGGATCCATCATTACCCACCGAGCTAGATTCTGTTTGTCCACCTGGTTCTTTTTGGCTATATTTAGACTGAGACTAGTCTCCTGGTCCCCTCCTCCTTGCTGAGTATGCTTCAGGTTGATGCTTGCACTCTATACAGTTTGACAGAGCACATCTGGAACAAGGCAATGCAAAAGGAATAAAGGCGGAGCTACATCTGGATCTCAAGCCCACTGTTACTGTAGGATGTGCATTCCCAATATGGGTGTAATTGTATTGAGAGAGGAACCTCTTGTCTGTGATCACATACATACATTGACACTCAACAAAACATTGTTATACATCATGCAAAACATGCAGCATATGGTGTTTTTACACAAAGGTTGGATGCATACAGTATGTGTCTGAGCAGACGCATTCTGGCATCTTTTATTTTCACTGTGATTTAATCTCTCAAGAGATTGAGCTGGTAAATAGACAGATGTATCAAGTGTGAACATCAAAGTGCTCATTATCTGTTATCTACCCCAATGACTTTTTAAGCTCCTTAAGTGGCTTTCTTTTAAGTTTTTTTTCCCTCAGATAAATGTGGGTGATGTAACCTTTACTGCTGCTCCAGTGATCAAAGTGGGAGCTTTGCAACTCAGCGCTTTGCAGATGATGTGTAATTACACTGTGTTGAAGCAACAATGAGGTCAACTAAAATATAAAGACAGCTCTGGCCTTTTCTATCAGAATGCCTGGTTGTTTTTGAGTTGTCCTGCACAATTGATTGCTATTTTCCTCACTCTTGCAGATGCGAATCCTCGACAAATTCCCAATTGAGGGAGGACAGAAAGACCCCAAAAAGAGAATCATTCCTTTTTTGCCAGGTGATACACACTACACATACTATTCCCTCTGGTATCACTGTCAGTATGACCATCTGTTTTTGATTTATCCAAGAGACTGGAATGTTTAGTAGCCTTGCAAGACATTTTCATGCACAACTGCTGTTTGTTTGTATACCTACACACTCCATAGCAAGGCCTACCACACTGCATTGTTTTATTAACTTCCCTACTCCACCCAGGCCAAATCAATTTGTGGTCAGCCATGTCAGTAGGAGGTTAGCAGAGAGAGATTTGTCTAATCTGATAAACTCATTGTGGGCCAGAGGAGAGGAGAGAAGTGAAGAGATCCTTTGTTTGACAAGCTCTGCTGCTTGAGTTTGGTCAGTGCTGTTTTGATGTCTGTAAGCCCAACATGGAGTAAGCAAGCAGCGTTAAAGGGAACTGTTGAGTGGGCTTCATAGTTTTAGATGCTGTTAGAGGTCAGTCCCTGAGGAGTCTGAAAGTGGCCATTAAAGGAAGAGCAATTAGGAGGGTTCCTGTTAGCTGCCATTAATGTGTCCTTTGATAAATTATTCTCACTTTGGGTCACTGGATCCCAACAAACCAAATATGGGACAAAGAGTATGTATGTGTGGGGCACATTACAAATGCTGAAAAGCCATTTAAAAATGTGATATATTTAAATAAAAACAAATAAACACACTCTATAGACTAAGTTGTTCATGACCTGCTGTTTGATGGTAACAGATGACTCACCACTATTCTCGTAAATGGCACGGATCTTGCTTTTACACTAAAATTAAACTCTAGTATCCAATAATCAAAAGACAGTAGCTTTCAGTGTCATGATTCAAATCAGAAGCTGCCGAATAAAGGTGGCGTGTGCTTTTTTGTCATTTCTACTGATCATAGGTGTTCAAAGAGACCAAAGCCAGCACATATGATTGGGAGAGCTGCACAGTGTAGTAAACACTGATAGATAATAGTTGCATATGTTATTTTTCAACTCATATCTCATTTTTCATGTTTTATGTAAGACTATCATATATTTTGTTGTATTCTTCACCGCATAAAACTGAAAAACAACTCTGGTAAAAAAAAACTAAATTAAAACCTCTTAGAGTTTCCTTCCTTTGGCTCTTCCCAGTTGTAAATAGTTTCCAGGTCTCTGTTGTAACTCCAACTCTTTGTGGTCATTTTTACAAGATTTGGTCGAAATCAGCATAATTGAAGTTGTGACTTTGTGGTCTCTCCCAATTGTTGCTTTTATTTAGCTGAAAAAGATGGTGACACTTTAACCTGCACGTGACCAATGATTGTACAGTTTGATTGCCACCAAACACAGCTGTTAAAAGGAGAGCCTTCAGTGATTTCTTCATAAAAATCCAATGGAAGCCAAAATAGAAAAGTATCTTTCATGCAGAGTTGACATGTGAAAAATAAAGCCAATCAAAATGTAGGATGTCATTTTAGTTTGAAGGACAATGAATGAAAATATTCCATTTATCCAGGAAGGCATCATAGTGGTACTAAATATTTAACCTTTAATATTAAAGTGTAATAATCTAAATCTGTAATGTTGTCAAAGTTTTTGGAGCTTTAAACAGCTAACAGTTTTCTGTTTCTCTTCAGGTAAAGTCTTGTTTCGTCGCAGTCACATCAGGGATGTAGCTGTCAAAAGACTGAAGCACTTGGACAATTACTGCAAAGTAAGACTATACTCATCACGTCGCATAAGATCCTCACAAAACCCTTATATTTTCCTTAATTGGTAAGGCAATCCTTGAACATTTGCTATAGTGTTTTAAAGGCAGGACTCAGCATTTATCTCCCCCCACCAGGCTCAGCAGGAAAGCAACTGCTCTTTTTGCACTGGTCATTTCCTGTTACCAGTGTAAATAGGCAGCCTATAAAGGAAATGAGGGAACTGGGACAGGCAGGGGTAAGCATGAATCAGCAGATGTATAGTAAAGTGTAAGCATGACCACCTGCACCTCTTTCATTCACTAGGTCAGAGAAGGGAATGTGGAGCAGGCATGTCGCCAAGTGTGGCAGTGGTTTTCATTTAGTAGGGATTTATTGGGAAGGCAGGAAGCTTTCTTTTAGATATTGTTTCTTTGGGGGTGTCTTTTCTTATTCAAGTGTAGTGGACTGAAACTGCTTTGTTCAATGGCAGTTGAGGTAGACTTTTCATATATCACCCCTCTGTGTTTTCCTTTGTTTTAACTCTCTCCCTGGGCCCAGAGCCTTCTCCGTTCCCTTCCACACCCTTCACAGCTCTGCCTGGTCCTCTGATCTGACTGCACAAAGTGCAACAAACATGTTACACATCTAGAAGTATATCCAAAGTACTTCTTAACATACACACAATCAGTGAAATATGTATTTTTGCTGTGACCAGTAGCTTTCCTACTCCTTTCTCTCCCACAGGCTCTGTTGAAGCTTCCCTCCCACATTTCCCAAAGCGAGGAGGTCCTTAAGTTCTTTGAAACCAACACAGAGGACCTCAACCCTCCCACAGAGTGAGTAACTAGAACTGTGTTCTAGAAATCATAAGCTGTTATTGAGTATTAGCATCCCTTCTGTCACATGAGCTGTGGGATGCTAAACATTGCCCTCTGGTGGGTTGTAAATACTGTGTGTGCTTGTGTGGTTCAGCAGATGGGACCTTTCATTTGTGCCGCTGACCCATTCTGATCCGGAGGCTTAGCTCTGTCTGAGATGATTGATTGATACTGGTTGAGAGGCGCTGTGTTTTATTAATAATGATTTTGGAGAGGTGATATCTGATGCCAGAACAAATGAGAAAGGATCAGTGGTGTCATGAGATGCAGGGAGTTCAAGTCTGAGGGCAGATAAAGCCTCAGCCAAGTCATTTGTCATGCTCAGTTCAAAGTCAGAGAGGGAGTAATTACAGTAGAGGCTGGTTGCAATTATCTTTTGTTTAAATTTTGGTTTGTCCTTTGGATTCATGCTCAGTTGAGCATCTTATTATTACTATTATTAGTTTTCTTCATATTCTTCATAATTTACATCTTTTTTTTAAGGAGAAAATTGTGTGAAGAACCTCTTGAGCGGCCTCTCAGTTACTGGCAGGCCTATCACCTCTAACCCTCTCTACCCATGCATGCTAATCTCACTTCAAAGTGGGAGTCTTCTGCAGTCTCAGTGACAGCCCAGTGCAGCTTAAATTGCGATGTTATGGTCTAAAAGCCCTTTGCCACCCACACACTCTCTCAGTCTGGATCTGCATCATTTCAATATGACTTTTACGTACAAAAGCACTCAGAAAAAAAAGACATGTAATTATAAAGCTGCTAAATCCCACTATAGTTACGTTTTAACTTTTGGAAAAGGGAAAACTTTTTGGAAGAATTAGAAAAAAATAAGTTTGTCTTCTCAGTTGATCATTTCCAAGGCTGTAAAAATGTTTCTCCAACATGCAAACTAGTTCATGTCAAAAGATTGAGCAAACATCATGGTTGTGGAGTACTCATCAAACACTGCCATCTCATGTTCAACAGATGTCACTACACAGGTCTGAAAAGAAAAAGACTTGATTATATGGTGCTCCAACACAAGAGGGAGCCTCGCAACTGGGAATGATTCTTCTAATTTCTGGTAAATAAAAGATATTGTGACTTAGCTATGAAAGGGAGAGCTTGTGTGCTCTTGTTGTGCAAAGAAAATGAGTTAGTATTAATAAACAGATTTAATATATTCATGTGTCTACCATCTACATTTTTCACATCACATTTGATGATTATTAATCAGTTCATATTCTGTTGTTTCTACATATTAACTTACAGATGCATTTCTACTTAAATCTTATTGTTATCAGGAGCAATTGTTTGATTGGATTATTTAATTTTCTTACCTAAGCTACATACAAAGCACATATTAAATACATATATAGTCAGCATTTGTAACAGCACATGACTCAACTTTAATGTAAGAACTTATATAGTATAGGATTTCTGTTCTACTCAGTTGGTGGTCAAGTTTCATTCATGAAAATGTTACAATAAAGCCACTCTAGGGTTTAAAGTCCCACTGTTAGAAATTTGCAACTTAAGCAAAAACTAAAATATTTAAAGTCAGATCAGATGCTGGATACTAAAAAGGGTTTCTCTTAAACAAAGCAGTTCTTCACGGATCTAAGATGCAGTCAAGGGGCATGAAAGTAATAATATTTTAGTTAATTTTTACATTACATCTTAACTTTGAATTAATTCAGATTATTTGCACCAAAGTCTGCACCAAAATCAGTAATTTAAAAACAATATTAAAATATTGTATTAAGGATTAGCAACTCAAGATTTAGCAAATACAAGAAATGAAATGAATTACCACCATGGCGTGTAACATCTTTCAAGGAGTATAAGCACTTAATTCCTTTTCCTTCATTATATTCGCATTGATTGATTAATTCGCTGCAAGATGCACTTTTCCCTCAGAATAAAATTAATTTGGTTTAAACTTCTGTCTGTCCCCTGAAGCTCCTATTCAAAATATCTGATCATGTAGGTGCATGAGTATGAGTACTAGTGTATGAGTGTGATATGTTCACATGATTTTACTTTGTCTTACCTTCATAGGAGATTTACTTCAACCTTAATTATTATGGTTGCATGCCCAACTCAAATTAGGATCTCAACTAAAACCCAGTTATTAAACATTAAATTTATGTGGGGACATGCTTTTTGTTCTGAAATGAGGAGTGATGCCCCACATTGTGAATGTGTTAATATGGTGTGATTAACACATTTTCATGTTAAGGCATTCTGAGTTGTGTGAGTGACAATTTATTTGTCTGAAAACTTTTTCTTTGCAGCCTAAAACTTAATTTGCTATTAGTGTTTAAGCCCAGGTTATTAGCGGTTGAAACATGGTCAAACAAACATTCTTTTACGGTGACATCAGTGTGTAATCATTACCAAGCTTTGCTGGAGATTTGGGCCATTGTGCATGAGTTTACTGGGGTTGTGTGTGCTTTCGTAACAGCGCTATTACCTTTCACACAAAACCTCTAAATGCAAACTTTCTGTGTGCATGTCAGACCCCTGCTTTATCTTAATGATTTGCTACTCAATGATGTCGACCTATTGACCAAGGATTTGGAGGTTACTCCTGCAGAGGTAAATCTGAGGTCATTGCAGGAGTGTCTGTGTAATGTAGACATGTAGCAGGGCAGATACTGAAGTCCTTTGGCTTGGTTGAAAAATGTGAGCGAAGGACTAATATCTCACACATTCCTTTGCAAACAGGCCCACCTACAACGAGTGAGCTGCAGTTATGTGCAAACAGATGGTTACTCAACTTAAACTTAAGATGGATTCTCACAATTTTGAACTTTTAATGAGGTGTTCTGCCGTTGTGCATGTGTCTAGCAGCATGTACATCTGATGGACATGATTCAGTCAAATTATATATAGTTTACAGAAGTTATTTGACAGTCTGAAGTTACTAAAAGTTTAACTTGACCCCTAAAATCAGGCACAATGTCTTTAACATTGAATTGATTGGACACATTTGTGCTCCTTCCTCTCAATATTTAGATTTTAACTGGTATTAGGAGGAAAGCAGACAGAGCCAGAGCTGTGTGCTAAGTCTCCTCTTGGGAGAAATATAACTCCACCTCTGTGCTGAGGGTCACAAGCAAGTAAGGCAGGCCAAGCATCTTCTTTACCCTCGTCACTTCTCCCAAAACCCCAGTTTCATCTCCACCCGAACAGATTTTTGGCCAAACACACACAGAATGCATCCTGAGTCCTTCATCCTTCTGTTAACCTTGCATATATTGAATTGAGAACAGTTAACTGTAAAAATGGTGTAATATATCTAAAGTTTATGCCTACTACAAAATTCCATTTTTAATAAAATTTCATCCTGAGATGTGATTTTAAAATCTGTTTTAAGTTAAACTTACAGGGTTTTCTGATTATCTTATCTTGAAGAAAGTCGTGAAATTCATTCTGATGTTGGGCTACGATTATTTTTTTTCATTGTATGAGCATTGCTTGAAGATCCAATATCAATATTGTTTGTACTTTGTCTTGATTTAATTTAATAATGGCTCCAAGGCTGTTTTATTTGTAAAGTGAAGTAAGTACCATTAATGCTTTTTAATGTGGCTGTCTCATATTTTCTCACATATCTGGAAACAGAGAAGTCTTGTGCAAAAAATGGATTTACAAAAGCAACATAGGATCACATTAGTTTCTACAAATGTTTTTCTTAAATTCCTCTGGCAGAAGTGCAATAAAGTATTAATTACTGTGTTTTGATTTGTGTAGAATTGCAACAAAAACCTTTTTACGTTAGAATAGAGAGTGATGTTGCAGAGGTTACTATTGAAGCCACTTTCTCTAGAGGGGGAGGGGGTTAAAACAACTATTGACCTTATTTTAATAACACAATATTAATGTTTTTCTATTTTCACCAGTTTCATATTAGATGTTTAATTCACATTCCTGTTTATAGGTTACAAAGCCTACTTCTAATTAATGAGCCATGCCCGTGTTATGTATCCTTAAAGCCATTCTAATATTTGCACCCATTCAGAGGCTTAATTATACCAACATCATAGAGCATTACTCTGGTTATTTCTTTGCCCCAAGTAGGTCTCCTTTTTTTTAACCACAGTAGTTAGTGTTACTAGGTCATGTGAATAAACAAGCTACCTGATCCAAGCTACGTGACTACAGTTCTAAAAAGCCCCAAATTGCTTGAAATCAGTGGACTGGGCAGCAGTGGAGATGCAACCGTGTGTCATGAATAAAGCAACAGTATATGGCCAAGTGAAACTTCAGAGGACTAAATATCATAATTAAGGAATATAAATTGTTTTTGTAATGCAAATAAGATGGTCTTACTCAACAAAGTTTAAATTATTGCTTACTCCCAATATGGCATTATTCAGGATAAGTGTTCTAGTATTGTTAAAGCAAATGTACTACATGTTTGCATCACAGCATGGAATAATTGATGTTATGAATTGCAAAGCACTTTTAAGATGTTTTCTTTTAACTGTAGCTAATGGTTGGACTTGAAGCTGGTGAGTGTTGGGCAAGAATTATTCAACCATGTACTCACATCCATTACTGGCCATGGTTCGACTCAGCGCTGTTGACCTCTCCAGAGAGTCAACTGTCTGTTCCAGTTTGCGTCAACCTCAGCTTCCCATCAGTCTTCTCTGTCTGCTGCTCAGTTAACTAAGCGAGGACAAGCAGTCAGCCCACACTCCCTAAAAGGTTCTTGAAGCTTAAGCCGTTTATGCCTCCTGAAGTGTCCTCATTTATACAGCTGCATAATAGATGATGAAGAATGACAGCTTAGACTGAACTGATATGACCTTTATGACTGATTAAAGATGTACCTATTACATATTCATTATTAGTTTTTGACTAATTTTAATAAATTTAAAATAACTATACAGGAACCCTGTGTAGCACACAGCATCTTACAAATTAAGTTAAGAAATTGTGCCCACCAGTGTGATAGCAAAAGTGCAGTATTTTTACACAAAAATATAGCATCAAATAGGAAAAATCTGCAGATATTTGAATCGTACCATCACAAGGTTGAAACAGATGACTTTAGTAACTTATGTCACCGTAGCAACAACAAGCATCCCTGAAAATATTCTCTTTGTATTTTTTTTTTTCAGTTTGTTGAAATATTTGGTTGTGTTTCCTGTTTGATTTGTCTGTATTTCCCAAGTTGATCACCACATCAACTACTTCACCATCACGTCTACCTTTGGAACAGACATATACACACGTGGCAATATTTTAGCCAGAAAAGCTACTTGTTTTGCTTTATTTACTGTTCTTGACATACTTACTGTAGCCCTCACTACTATGTGTCCCACCCTGTCTCCCTCCCTCTGGTCGTTCTCAAGTTCTGCATGCATTCTCAGAGTGGGTTTGGCTGGTAGTGGTGTGCCAACTGCATTTGGATGACCTCAGATATTCAGCTGTACCCAGTTATGGGACTGATCGAGTCATATCAATGCTGTGACCCTTTTCAACCACACAAACTCTGCTGACCATGCTGCTCTGGTGTTTCTTCCTTTGCAGAGACTGTGGAGGCTCTGGTAAACGTAAATCAGGTAAGAGAATCTTTAAACCTCACTTAGTATTGTGTCTTTATTGTTTTTAAATGCTTATTTGAACAGATAAAATAACATTTTTAGATATTTCCAGCAATCCACATGTGTGCATGTGAAAAAGGGGGCAGCACTGCTTAGAGCTGATGAAATGTTTGAGAAAGTTTTTGAGAAGGACGAAGAATATTCAGAATCAAGTTAAATTTTAGTTAATCCAATAATAATTGTTTAGGCAAAAAATGGATTCCGTTATTTCTGTTATTCTGTTATTCTGTTATTATCATTTCACTCTCACCTCTAAACAAACCTAAACAAACATTCTGAGGTTTCAGTCTCTTAAGTGAGAGAATTTCCTTTATTATTTTATTGTTTTAAAGTGAACTCTTCGTGTACCTATAACCCCCTGTGGTATAAGGTCAAATTTCAACAGCACAGGTATGCAAAACATACATGCCCTAACACTTCTATGTCTTTTTCTTTCTTTTTCTTTTTTTTTTTTAAACAAAATTATTAAGAAATCTGTGTTTGGAGGACAAGACCACCTGTTTAGGCCTCTGCATTTACACTGCCAGCATTTGCTTTTGGACTAATGTTGATGTGTTTATGTGTGTGAGAGTGTGAAAAAGAGAAAATGACTCAGCTGAGCATGGGGATATGAGCGTAGGAGGCAGCAGGAAAAGTATGAGAGGGGTTTAGTGAACAGCTGTGCAGTTTTTGTGTATTTCTATGTGCATGCACTTGAGCGCATGCAGTCTCAGAATACCCACATGCACTACTAAATGACTCACCAGTCCTGCAATCAGATGTAAAGTTTCGAAGGCCATCCTTCCTGCAATCTGCCACACTTAGATTTGTCATAGTTGGGCCTTGAAAGTCTCATTAAATTATCTCAAAGTTAATTTTCTGTGCTTGATTTGCTCTGAGGAGACACTGTGCATGAGTTGCCACCAAAAGAAATAAGACCCTAGACTAATTTCATTTTGTGTTCCATGATATTGAGGCTTTATGTAACAGGGAATTCCAGCCACATAGCGAAATGGAAAAAAATGGTCTTATTTCAGCTGTGTGTGTGTGTGTTTGTGTGTATGTGCATTAAGTAGGCTACGTTAAGCCTGTGCAAGATATTAAACCGACTTCCACTTATATTCACATGCCTGAACAATCTGCCGTACAGTGCCTGTCTTTTTCATACACAGTTCTGGCTTCTTGATTCTGAATTTGGTGTGTGTGATATTACAGCAAATATGTACCAGCTATTTAGTTTCTAAGTTCCCTCATCAAGCCAACCAATAAAAATAATAATGAGACACTTAAAGCTTGCTACTTCTCATAATTTAGTGTTTAGGTTTTCTCATTCAAAGCAAGCTCTCTATACTTGATGTAGAAACCTTTACCTTATCCCCTTGCTGGACATTAGTGGTTAAAGGCTGATATTTCCTTTTTTAAAGCAGGACAGCAGATAAAGTCTGTAGTGAATTTGTGCTGTAGTTGCAGCTTATGGGTTCCATAATTGCATGGTTCGGGTCTCTTGTAAGAGTTTACTGAGCCATTGCCCCAAAAAGGAGAATGTAGCATTTTACCACAAAACTGCAAGTGGCTGAGATGCAGCTATGTTTACCTGGCAAGCAGAAGAAATCAGAGGAACATCACAGGCTTATACTCACAGCTGACCACTCAGTCTTGGTTTTCATTGCCTTCTTTTCATGGTAGTACTTTCATCCTGTTCATTGTTTTAGAGGGAAACTATGTTCTTAAACTGTGGCTTTATTGGTCAGAGGTTTAAGGAAGATTCATTATCATGTCTCATTTACTGTTTGTGATTCAAACTTGAGTGCCATGCGGTTGAAACACTCTATAATTCAGTGTACATCACAGTCAGTCCACTATCTTGGTATGACTCAAAGAGAGGCAGCTATCTATTCTCTAACATTTAATGAAGCTGTCAGGATTGACTGCTGATTCGCTGCTTGTTATTGTATAACACTGTCAGATGACAATGAAGGATGAGGAGACATGCTGTCAAAACAAACCCAAAATTAAACAGGATCACTGCTGCTGATACTGTGCAACACTGACGTTCAGGAGCTTTGCATCATCTTCAAAGCATTGCATCTTATCTGCATTCAAACAGAAAGTTAGGTCAGCAGAAGACATTTGGAAATTGAGTAGGAAAGAAAAAAGAAATGGATTGCTCGGGGGTGTAATGCATGTGAAAAGCAGCTGGAGAGGAGGAGGTTTACGTGGCAAGTGGAAACCATGTCAGTGCACAGGCTGAGGGAGTGTGTCAGTGTGTATAGACTTGCTGTTATTTGAGCTGCAGGTCTTTGGGGGCCTGCAGTGTTCCGTACAGTATGTGTGTATAAAGTTGTTTGTGTGTACTGTACATTATGTGGTTATGCATGCATGCTAATGGGAGGAAAAGGTTAATCTGTTAATGAGTCAGACAGTGGGTGGGTCAAGAGGTCTGTGTTTGTTTGTATTTCCAGATGGATTTTAAACTGGCTAAGAAAATCATTAAGACAAATCAGCTCTTTCAAATCACGTTGACCAAAGGCTGTTTCAGCAGTGTCTTTGTCAATAAATACATATTGCATATTAGACCTTATTTACAGACTCAAAATAGTGTTCAGAATAGAAATGATTTTGCATGAGATACATGCCCACAAATGTGCCTTTTTTTCTTTTTTTAAGTTCTGTTAATTTATTTTTGATTCAGTTTCATATAATTCCCCATGATGTGTCATGATCTGTGGGTTTTGGTTTGGTTTTTGTTGGATTTTCCTTTATCTAGCTGCTGTCCTGGTTTTCTGGTTTGAGATTATCCCTGTGTGTCTATCCGCCTTGTGTATTACATTCTGTTTTTCTTCCTGGTCATTAGCACTCCTGGTTTGTTTGGCTTCACCTGTTCCTCGTTGGTTGTCCTCATATATATACCACTTGGTGTCACTTATTCTTTGCTGGATTGCTTGTTGTTTCCATGTGCTGCCTGTGTTTCTGTTTTCCATCCCTGTTTGCTGAAGTCTGGATTAAACCTGTGTTCTCATGCCTCATGTGTCCTGCTGCTTTTGGATCTTGCTTCCGCCACACCCCTGACAGGATGTATTGTGTTCACTTTTACTTGTATACCAGCTGGTGTCTACTGGAGGTAAAGGGACTATTTAGTTGTCTTTCAACAGGTCCCTGTTTTATTCTGATGTAAACAAAAGAACTGTGGACAAAATTGTTGGTACCCTTCAGTTAATGGAAGAAAAAGTCACAATGGTCACAGAAATAATCAATCTGACAAAAGCAATAAATAAAAATTCTATGAAATTTAACCAGTGAAAGTCAGACGTTGCTTTTTAACCATGCTTCAACAGAATTATTTAAAAAATAAACTCATGAAATAGGCCTGGACAAAAATGATGGTACCCCTAGAAAAGACTGAAAATAATGTGACCAAAGGGACATGTTAATCCCAGGTGTGTCCACTAATTAGCATCACAGGTGTCTATAGTCTTGTAATCAGTCAGTGGGCCTATATATAGGGCTACAGGTAGTCACTGTGCTGTTTGGTGACAGGGTGTGTACCACACTCAACATGGACCAGAGTAAGCAAAGGAAAGAGTTGTCTCAGGAGATTAGAAAGAAAATTATAGACAAGCATGTTAAAGGTAAAGGCTATAAGACCATCTCCAAGCAGCTTGATGTTCCTGTGACTACATTTGCACATCTTATTCAGAAATTTAAGATCCATGGGACTGTAGCCAACCTCCCTGGACGTGGCTGCAGGAGGAAAGTTGATGACAAATCAAAGAGACGGATAAGACGAATGGTATAAAAAGAGCCCAGAAAAACTTCTAAAGAGATTAAAGGTGAACTTCAAGCTCAAGGAACATCAGTGTCAGATCACACCATCCGTCATTGTTTTAGCCAAAGTGGACTTAATGGGAGACAACCAAGGAGGACACCATTGTTGAAAACAAATCATAAAAAAGCCAGATTGGAATTTGCCAAACTACATGTTGACAAGCCACAAAGCTTCTGGGAGAATGTCCTATGGACAGATGAGACAAAAATGGAACCTATTGCCAAGGCACATCAGAGACAACTGGAGCAGTTTACTTATGAGGAGTGGGCCAAAATACCTGCTGAGAGGTGCAGAAGTCTCATTGACAGTTATAGGAATTGTTTGATTGCAGTGCCTCAAAAGGTTGTGCTACAAAATATTAGGTTAAGGGTACCATCATTTTTGTCCAGGCCTGTTTCATGAGTTTATTTTTCTAAATAATTCTGTCTGACTTCCATTAATTAAATTTCATAGAATTTTTATTTATTACTTTTGTCAGATTCAAGTTATTTCTGTGACCATTGAGTTTTTTTTTTCATTAACCGAAGGGTACCAACAATTTTGTCCATGTGTGTAAATAATCTACAGTATTTGCTTATGACCTAATGTGATTTTGCACATGTGAAATACATGTAAGACATATGTAAAACATATGTGAATTACATATTTTGCACATGGAAAACATGTAGTTTTGGAACATATGTGAGAATAATATAATTACATGTGAAGTCCATGTAAATTATCATGTGAAATGAATGGGTTTTTGTATAGTCATGTTATACATGTTAGAACAACATGAAACGTGAACATGTGAAACCAGATGGGTTTCACATGTGATTATAGGTTACACATGTGATTATATGGGTTTCACATGGAAATTTACATGGGGTTCACGTGTTATTGCCATTTAAAATGTTCCAAAACCATGTTTCCATATGTATCATATGTTTCACATATGCAAAACCACATGGGTTCACATGTGAAACATGTGTTTTTTCTTTAATTGATGACAAAGACAACTATAGGAAGCTGACTTCATTTTATAGAAAACTTTACATCTGCTAGTATTTTCGAAAGAATGAGGCTCCTTAAATAATTTTGTTGCAAATGGAAACCTAACTTTGAATGTATACAAACTCTATCTAATGTAGCCTCTAAACTTGTCTATAGACCTTTAAGACGAGAGAGTCAACAGATTAAGTCAAGATAATGAACCCATTCAGCAGCTTGCTAGCTCAGTTGCTGCAACATCAAATCTTACAGTAAGATTTTTTGGTAGTATTTACTTTTGGTCTGACCCTTCTCCCCCTGGACTACATACTGATTCAATGACACGATTACATCTGTACTACATTGAAAAGCCGTTCTGCATCCCCTTCTAATCCAGCTGCACATCTGCTGCAGATGAGCCAAACAAAGGCGTTGTGCTTTGCCAGATTTTACTTCTCTTAACCAAGATTTGCTCTGATAAAGTTACTAGAAGTCAGTGCCAACTACAGTATGTGCTAGCCAGCAAAATTCTTGAAAAATCTTTCACTAAAGTGACAACCTTGGTATAAATGTGTAGACTAGACTCCCTGGTTTCCTCCTCTTGGTGATGAGTTATTGCAAACTGGCCGAACTGTCATCGTCTCTGGATGGAGCTGATGATAGGTGAGTGTGGGGAGTTTGGACATTTGGGAGTGCAAGGGTGGGAGCAGGAAGCACATGTATAAATCTGAGAGAGGAGGGATAAACACAGAACTTGGTTAAAAGCAGTAATATGACAATTGCCAAGATGAAAATACATGCTTTCTTGTTTATACATGCAATGTCACAGTTACTTAAAAACAGTAGCTCTCAACTTCTTTCCTAGAAGTATATCTAAAAGTTTAATTGTAGGCTCCTTAAATAACACCCAAAGTGAGAAAAGTTATTGAATATTCCTTTTCATTCTATAATTTAGAATGGAAGTTGGATGTTTTATGTTTTCTTTTATATTTCCACGCTTCTGCTTAGCAGTTATTGTTTTTACAGGTAGTGAGTGATTAAAATGCTGCAGCTTTACTGAAATGCTGCACTAGTTGACATCTTGATTGGTTTCATTTTTATGTTGTACATTTTAAACCTATATCCTGTCTGAGGCTGTTCCTCCTAGTTTTTCTCACACATGCTCTCCTTGTTCAGACTCCGTCTTCCTGCTGTTGGAAAACATTTCATTTCCTGAATGAAACTGAAATATTAGCTTTTGTTTTTCAGGCTTGTTGACTTTCCTGACTAAGTCTTTACTTACTAACCCCAGGTTTTATATTTCTCTTCACTATAAACGGTGGTTAATTATGTGTTAAAGAAAACTATATTTACATCATTTGACAGAGACCGTAGCTTTATGAGATGATAATGACTGGCTGAGGAATATGTCCATTTGTCTTAAAATTCTGCTGCTGACAAGTGTTTTTTTCTTTCTTCCTTTCTTTCATTGCAGCATAGTCAGTATCATTACAAAAATACACTTTGTAGAAGTAGAAGAGATTGACAACATTCTTTAAATGAAGGAAATAACAAAAACAAGACTTAATAAAAGAACAATGACAAAACAATGGTTTCATCAATCTAAATCTTCATCTCACAAGCCACTCAACTATCCAAATCTATTCATGCTTTCAAAATAAATTAGTTTTTGTTGTAAAGACAGTAAATAGCATTGTTTCCATGTTATTTATTAAAGAACAAGAAGGCCATGTGTACATGTTCTTTTTTTGTTTCTGCACCCAGCATTATGGTTTCAGAAAACATCTTGCATAGATACTGACTAATAAACCACAGCACAACCACAGAAATCCATCCCGTTTGGGACTTTTAGCATGCTGATGGTACTGGGTTAATCTGTGTTAGTTACATTTCAATTGGTGTATCCCAACTGAGAGCAAAATATCCAGATTTAGAGAGATGGTTGTTGAATCAAACCCTTCTCAGTTACAGTTTGAGCCCTAATCCTTACATTGATTGGACTGAACTGATGGTATTTTCCATCCTCAGAATGAAACACAGTTCCCCTTTCCACAAGCTGTTAGACTATTTGAAAATGTACAGCTTTCTTTTAACCCTTCAGCAAACTGTTAGCAGTGAGCTAATACATTTAGCCATGTGTGGCCATGGTCAGACAGATATCACAACAATGTCTGTAGATCTTTGCTAGCTAGCCAAACACAAAATAAAGGTACATATGAGTTGTAGCAATGTTATCAGGGTAAACAGGTAGGATCTAAAGCATACAAATGCCTTAAACTCCATGGTCAGCAGCAGCCCCTTGTTAATGTGTGAACTCAGCGTCAGTTGGTTTGTGTCTGGATTCCAGCTGACACTTGTTAGATCTGCTTCAGTTCATTCAGCTACGCTTGTTTTAAGGATTTTTCATGATTAAGGTTTCAGTTGGGCTCAGCTAATGGAGCCTGACTCGTGCAAAGAGAGAAAAAAAGTGTTGTGGATGTTTGTAATAAGCTGAGCACTACACATTCTTTCACTGCTCCATATATTAAAAACATATGTCTTTCTTAAGGTTTCTTAGGGTTGGTTGTTTGTGAACCAAAATCTGGTGAGACAGAGGGTTTCGACCCAGTTTGCTACGCAGGCACAGGCAAATTGAAAAACTAAGTCACTGCTGGTGCTCACATGGTTAATTCAGTGAAGTAAAAAGAGGAAGAGCTCCATTGGCTGAGCTGCACGATGTAGTCAGAGCTCTAGTGTTTCATAGAGACTGAGAGCCATCCCTCTGAACACAACTCCAGCCCCTTCATCTGGTTCTATTTAAGGCCCCAAGTGCCGACTCTTATGATTGGCGTACACAACCCCCTACTCTTCCTCCGGCTCCAACTCCAACAGGGGAGAAGGAGCCTTTTTAGCAGATGGTTTATTTTCCAGGAGAGCTTTCTTTCTTCGACCTGACTGTCCTGTCCTCAGCTGGCTTTAGCTTACTCATCTGTCTTCTGCTCTCTTGTTGCTTCTCTTTAAACTCTTCACTGCTGCATCTACTGACCTGAACACAGCTTTGTTGGACAATAAGGATGAACAAAATGGATTTTCTACACTTGACAACTTGATCCTTCACTTTTTGGAGGGAGAGTCTCTTTTTAAACTTGTAGCATCTCCATTGCCCTTGATGTTGGGCTGGAGAGAGATGCAGCTCTATGGCTAGACTCTGGGGTAGATGCACTGAGCCCTGTGATTATTGTGATTGGCTGAGCTCTATAGACATAGTGGCCTATGGCACAACGAGTGCCCGGCAGTCGTTCTCGTGGACCTATGGCTGGCAGCTGGCTGACAGCATGCTTTTTTCCATCAACTCCAGGTCTGGATGCTTCGGACCCCATGCTCCTGGAACAGTATGTGGTGGTGGCCAATTACGAGAAACAAGAGCCTGCAGAAATCAGCCTTCAAGCAGGCGAGGTTGTCGACGTCATTGAAAAGAGCGAGAGTGGTGAGTAATCAAAACAATAAGCAGCATGAGCATCAGGCACACACAGGCCCGCTCATGATTTCGTCCTTAAACTCTTTGCCCTTTCCCCAAACTCACCCAAGCTCTTTTGTGCAAAGCTTGCTAGTTGTTACTGAGCCCCATCTGGAGGCTTGCTTTAGCCTACAGTTAGCCCTGTTTTTTCCCACTGTTGGTTTAGGCTGGAAGCCAGGATGTTGCCTCCAGCAAGAGTAATGTCTTCCAGACTCTTATTAATTATTCCACCTCACTTTAATGGAAAGCCAACAGGACACACAGGGTTTATAAATGCCAGCTGCAGAGAGTCCTTAGTCAGCTGTTTAACCTCTGGAAAGAGTTTGCAGATGGTTTATAGGATATAAGTGATTCAGTTTGACATTTTGTATGTTTGATGTCACTTGTGTACTAATATAACGCATAACTTCATGTAATTTGATGTGCAAGTTGCAACACTTCCAGTAATCCATCTTTATTGGATGGAACATTACATAATAGACACTTAATTAAAAAAAACAATACATGATATCTATATTTAAACAATAGTTGAAATAAAAATTTAATGCTTAAAAAACCTTTAACATTCAGATTTAAATACCTGAGTCCCCTTTCTTAAAGAAAATTCATCAGAAGAATAACTGTGGAGGCATAGGCCCAGTAACAAGGTCTGACATTTTAGCTTTAATGGTATGCAGAGATAGTAAAACAGTAATGGGACTCATGTGTTCTTCAGAGGGAGGAATGGCAAAAAGAAATGGAGGAGGAAATGATGACTAGGAAGGCGGTTTGACTTGAGTTTCACGATGGGTGAGAGTGCCACACTGTCTTTAAAGAAGAGGGTCCACAGTGTTGGATCGCTTTGAAGTGTCATGTGTCCTGCCTCAGGGTTCATGTATTTGTTTTTCCTTCCTGCTCCAGTAGACTTTGAGCCCAATGGGGGAGCCACAGTGAGGCGGATATTCCAACTCCTTGAAGTCCTGTCATCAGGGGCTTATATGAGTTCTTTCCTCCGTGAATTTGAACTTAATGGTACTGTGATTTTAAGTAGAGGCTCCTTCAGTTTTGTGTTTCAGCTAACCAGTGTGCAAAGCCTTATTGGTTGATCTACATGCATCTCATGCAAATCTTGCTACAGATTTATGATTTCCTCCATGCTATTATTATTTTCATCTCAGATTTGGATGGATTTCTCAAGAATGTCTAGAAAGCAAAACATTAAACTGCAATGCTTTAAAGATAGATATTGAGGCTATTTTAGATTTATTACAAGTGATGCTTGTGCAGAAATGAATACAAACCATTTCCTTGCATTTACTAGCACAGTGTCCAGCTGCACTGCTAGCATTTAGCTGAAATTTCAACACCTTCTGAAGTCAGCTGAACTGCTCCATTTGGCTGGGTGACATCACTTCATATCTCACTGCCAATAATAACAAGTCCAGGTGTGTGCTAAGAAGATTTCAGAGCTTATTTGATTTAGCATCCATTCCCTAGCAGGATAAGTACAAGTCCTTTAATGGTTTCTGACAGATTGATCTGTGTACTACACAGCTACATAGTGAATATACTAAATTTGAGGTACTAAAACTGTCTAGTTCATTTGATAAAAGTGCTGTATGGATTTTCAGGCTGTGCAGATTTAAATCAGTGTGGGTCTACGTACATACTTTTTGAATGTGCTGAGTGGAAAATAGTGGTGTTATGTTTTTTGATTTTGATTTGAAGTGTAAAAGTTTGAGAGTACAACAGCAACAGATCTAGAAATGGAAAACTAAACTGTGCATTTATTTATTTATAACCTTTTATACGGCCCTCAAAAGAAGTCCTGCTGTAAAAGCTGCCGTACCGTAGACATTGGCTGTTACTGCTGCCCAGTGCAGTTATCGACTTTTCCTTACTTGGATTAGATAATGTATGTCTTTGACAGTACAGCAAATCTAGGCCAAAGCTATAAGCAAGCTCAGCTTTCTTTACTTTTCTAGCCCGCTGTACCGAGCCAAGCAAGTATTTTCTGTTGCACTGGCTTAAAGATACAGTTTGTGTTGTGGTTTTTGTTCCAGTAGTTTATACAGTCTGCTGGTTTGTTGGGTTTACAGTAAGTGCAGTTGTAGTAAATCAACACAGCGCAACAGTGAATGCTGTATGATCTGTTGTAACATTTAGTTTGTCAAATGATACTCCTGATTAATGACAATTAGTCTAATGGTATGAACAGTATGAAAATGTTTACTCAGATTCTGTGCTTTAATTAAAAAAATATTTTTTATCACACACAATTTTTCCCACTCTTTCGGCAGTTGTATCATTTTGTCTGTTTTATGAGCGTTTGCCAGGGAGAGATGCTGGCTCAGGAGTAGAGTCGTCAATGAAGAAACTCAGGGAGAAAATGGAAAAAGCCATTTCCTGCCAAAGTTAGTGGTTCAGAGAGTTTGGATAACTATAATGGCTTAATGGATCCTCCAGGATGCCTCCTCAATTTACACTGTATTGGAGGGATGCTAACTTAACTTAGGCTAGCAGCTTTGTTGGTCAGTTTATGTTTTGTATTTCTTAGTTTTTAAGGTAGGAAAGTTTAGTATAACTACACATAGATTAA
Organism: Melanotaenia boesemani; assembly: GCF_017639745.1. Lineage (NCBI taxonomy): Eukaryota > Metazoa > Chordata > Actinopteri > Atheriniformes > Melanotaeniidae > Melanotaenia > Melanotaenia boesemani. The sequence goes on from NC_055697.1 coordinate 19,855,640, forward strand.
GCACATACGGCTTGAAATACTGCAGTAATTGTAGTGATTTCCCCCACCTCAAGGGCAACGTTTGGTCATCAGTCCTCTGATAAGAGTTCTCAAAGGACACAATCAAGGATTAACAACTCTATTTAAAAGCTAAAACAGCTTATAGAAGTAACTGTGATCTCCAAGACTGTCTGTCTTGAATAGGTCACCTTTTATTCCCTTCATCCCCCCTTATTTAAAGTATGTTTTGTATTTCCTCCACTGGTTATTTAAACTAGGTGTAGAATGAAATTTTAGGAGCAGTCTTAACCCTACCCCACCAAAATGTGCTTTTTATCCTCACAAGCAATAATGATCTGTATTTTGACCAAGTTTATTTAAGAAGCTGGCAGGTAACAGAGATATCCTGTAGGAGATGTTTAGCTACCTTGCCAAAAGTCTGCAAAATCTGCAGATTAAACAATTGTAGCTTTCAGGGTAATCTGATAGATGTGTGGGATGACACTTGACCTTCATGTGGAATTAACATATAAATATGATAATATATCCATTCTTTCTTTGTTTTCAGGGTGGAAGCAAAATGGTTTTATGATTAAACTTAGCAGGAAAGATTATCTTCTAAAATCCATTCCTAAATCACAAACTAGTATATTGTGTAAACATCGCTGTAAACTATATAAATATCTATAGAAATGTAGAAGTCCATTTCAGAAGTCCCTAATGCAAAACAGATTTGCAGTCATTCCTGTACTTTGATCCTAGATGAGTCACAAAATTGTGAAATACAATTTTAAATGCGTGTTGTATATGTTTATGTGTGTATGTTTTTTTTTTTTTACACATTTTCGAAGTTTCCTCTGATCATGTGGTGCAGTTTGTGTTATCTGTAGATGATGCATGACTTGTCACTGTGTGAACAAATGAACATGTGATGGACTTTATGTGGGAGTCATGATGTTTTCCTAAACCTAACCCAACAGATTTGGTATATTAAAACAGGAAACTGTTCATGACATTTGGTGACTTTGTCATGAACTGCAGTGATCCCGATCCAGAAAGAAATGTCTGATCAAACATGACACTGGCTAAATATAAATGCTTTTAAAAAGTTTCTCTCTTCATCTTCTTGGAGATAGATGGTTGTTTTTTTTTCAGTTTAGTCAAACAGCTATTTGGATAGGTTGTTTCATACTGTTAGCCATTCATCTATCATCCAGCATTTTTATATTCTAAAACATCTACAGATTAAAGATTAATCTTCAGTGTGGTTTTTTTCACATTAGCAAATGTTGGTATGTTTACATGTTAAACTCTGATGGTAAAGATAGCCTTACACTCACTTAATTATGGCATGCAAGTATTGTTTATGCTGACGCAGTTAGCATTCTGCTAGCATTGAGCTTAGTGCACTACTATTACAGTAAGAAAGGAAGAAGTAAAGGTAGTTAAACTCCATTTCTACTTCATGTCTTAGAATACTGCCTCCCCTGGGATGGACTTTTATGTCTCCACATTCAACTTACACAGGTTATTAGAATGGAAGATTACTTTATTTGGAAGTGCCAAAAAGTATGTTGTGTTTACTTTGAGAAAGTTCATTTTTCTCATTATAAAATGTTGCTATGCTAGATTTATTTTTGGTGCAGTGACAATTTAATTGTGAAAGAAATGATGTTGACTCTAGTTTTTCTACATCTGATGTGCAGGAGAATAAAAAGCAATGTCAATGTTAAGCTTTGAGTACTGCTTTTACCCGAACCTCCAGTTTACCAGTTTGGCATGTGCAGTTTCAGCAAGAACATGTTTCCTTGTATAATAGAGGAAAAACCCTATAATTCTTTTCGACGAACCACCAAAGACATTAAACGGAAAGCTTGCCAAGTGTTAAATGTCTTTTTTTTTTAGCAGAGGTTGCAGCAGCAGATGGAAGACACATTATCCACTCAGAGTAATCCCCATCCTTCACATTCTTTCAGCCTAACATAGGAAGCACTAATGACCGTCTCAAGAAATTAGCCTTATCCTGTATTTTCAGATATGGAAACTCAAGTGGGAGGTTTGTAACAGGCATTTCAATACAGGCATCCACTGTTATTTAATGTTGCATCTTGTTGAGGCACAGGAGATGACTAACAGAGAAATAAGACTGTTTAAGTAGTGGTAAAAGTTGTAATAACAGTGTACAGAAGTCGCCAGTGGAGTCAAAAAGACACTTCTGTTGTACTCAAGAATTGTACCATTGAGTTGAACCTGCATTTTTAAGGGGTGGGCTCTCAGACACTCAAGGACTGCTGTGTCTCCAAATCACTGGTGCCTCGAGACACAAGCAGTGGGCTATGGCGTCGTTCAGACCATGAGGGGATCCTTTCAGAGGCTGGGAGGGACTGAAGGTTGTTTCTTAGGTCAACATTAGCTCTTAAAAGTTGTTTTGTGCCATTTTTGACCCTCCACACCTCCCTTTACAGAGCCACCCAGGTAATTGAACCCCAGTGTGTTATGAAAACTGAAGGTGTGTGTGTTGGGCTGAATGCTTTGCCCCCTGTGCTTTGATACAGGATCTACTGTTAATAAATACAGGAGCTGGAAATGAATGGGGTTTTCGCCTGCTCCACTCAACAGTGGTGTCAGATGTCTGCAGGACTGCTGAGCCTCTGCATTCCTCATCATTTCAGGTCATGAAAAAAAAAACTTCCTCATGCTGCTCAATCTGTGATTCTCATATTCTTGCTAGGTAGAAGAGTAAATTCATTACAGTTTCAAGCTTTTTTGTGTCAAAGATAAGCTTGTATGAGCAGAGGACAGAACATCGGAGGGCATGGGAGTGATACACTCTGTTACGCATGCCACTGTGTAGGAATCTGACATGATTGATTATTTTCATAGATTGCAGTTTTGTTTTATAGGTTTTCCATTTGCCTTAGGAAAAACCAAAGTTGCATAAATCTAGTAATTTTGTTGCTGCTGAGAATCTGTTGCTGATTACAGTTAAAATGAAGCATGGGTCTTAAAACTGATACAGTTTCCAGATGTCAGATACTGTATGAGAGACAAGTAGATCTTAAAAAATGTGTCCACTCTCATTATCTGTCTGGTGCATCTGTTTTTATACAGTACAATATACAGTAGGTATGATCAGACTGCTCAGACTATGAATCTGGAGGAAGCATCAGAAGGGTGGGGGGGCGCAAACACCAGAATGTCTTATGTTGAAAGAAGATGCAAGACATTGTCTCACTTTTTTCTCAGTTTGAATGTGAGTTCCTGCACTGGATACCTTATGAAATTTGAGCAATGTGATGGCTTAGATCCTTATGTTATCCAACAAGATTTAAGCTATGAATGATCAATTCAGTTCTCTCACAACTCAAACTATCTGGTGTTTTATGGTTCTTTTACATTTCCAAACAGATGAAAGCATGGAAAAATGTGAAAGCCTTTAATATATCAGTGAATGGATAGGTAAAAGCAGTTGGGATGGTACCCTTCATGACAAATCATGCATTATTTCTCATGTAAGGTGGTGTTTTTTTTTGTTTTTTATTTAAACATGATTACTACATGTGTTTGGCATATGGAAACTCTAACATGGTTTATATTTTTCATTAGAGCTATACTCTTCTTCACTCCCCTTATAATACAGATTGCAAGGAAGTGCTGGTGAATGACAGAAAAACAATGTCTCCGGCTAAAATTAGCTCAACTCACATGTTGCTGCTTAGCAAATGCAATCTTGACTAGTAAAACAAGAAAGCTACCCAGCTTATTTTACACATAAAATAGTAAAAGTTTAGAGAGAAGGGCCATAACAAATGGAAGTAAAGTGATTAACAAACCTTTATCAAAATGATCACTGCAAATTCAGCTCCTTGTGATCCTAAACAAAAGGTTTGTACGCCACTTTTCTCTGTATCTTTACATACAACCCTTGCCTCGCTCTCCTGTTTTCATAGCTTTACAAGGAACCCTAAAGAAGAAATGTATATATGTATATATGTTAATTAGATTACTGGTGGGGTGCAAGTACAGAAAGGTATGTCATGTATTTGTTTGCACAAGCTACAGACTATGAAGATTTGATGCCTATCAAATTCAGCGCCAATGCTTAAAGTATCTATATCCAGTCATTTATTCTTGTCATAATTTATGTTTTTGGTTTTGGTTTGGTTTTTGGTCTTGTCATGTTCATCTCTGTTTTGATTTCTGCTTCCTGTCATTAGTTTACCTAGTTTAATAGCAAATCCTCTTCACCTGTTTACTATTAGTTCCTTAGTGTATTTATACCCCTTGGTTTCCATTTTTCTCTGCCAGTTCATTTGTAGTCTTCATGTCATGTCATGTTTTGGTTTAGGTCATGTCAGTCTGGCGTTCATAGTGTTTTGTTTTGTATGGTTAGTTTTTGTTTATTAAAACCTTGTTCTTGCACCAGCCTGCCTTGTAAAGACTGCATTTGGGTCCACACCTTCCACGCCTCATTCCTGACAACTCTCGTTAATGGGGGAAAAAATGTAATTCCCTTGTAAAAAATAAGTCTATATGCTCAATTAAAAAATTCCCCTAATAAAATGTTCTGTAGTGAAAGAAAAGCAGAGCATTGACAAGTGCAAAAAATGACCACAGATTTGTTAGTTTGCAATGTGTGAATGAAGTAATAAGTCTCCCATGATTTGCTGCACACATAAATTGTGATGACACCTGCTGGTTTGTGAATTGATGTTCTAAAGCCCTGAATTAGTCTTTTTTGAAGGCAGCATTATCCATATTTAGACAAGAGGCTGGAGCTGGAGAGTGATATTTGAAACCTGATTGGAGAACAATATGCATTTTTGAGTGCAAAAATGTATTTTAATTATTTTGTATATTAAAAGAATTAATAGCACACTGATGACATGTTATCTAACTAATGGCAGTCCATAATATTGACATTATTGGCATGGAAGTCTGTTGGTGCCAGTTATGATTTGGAGCCAGCCCCTGGTTTCTGTCAGTCACCGATATAAGACTATAGGCACCTGTCTGGTAGAGTCTACCGTGTCCCTCTGCAGCCGACTGATTGCAGTCCAAATATTTGTAACTTTTCTACTGTATGGCTTGAGTGCAAAACATAAGGATAAGAATGAGAAATGAGAAACATAAGTTCGACCTTTTTTTCCCACCCCTTTTTTTGCAGAACTTTGCAGAACTGCTGTTATCCACACCACCATGTACTGTATGTCCTATAGACAGATTATATGCCCATGTTGCCTTGACTTCTGCAGAGTCCCAATCAATTTGCTCTCACTCACATGGGAACCATGTACGAAGTGTAAGCTCTATGAGATGGACTTGAAATACACCATGAAATCCCATGTTTTTACAGTTTATGGTTTAAACTTTTGAAACTGATGCAGATGGACTAATGTGCATTAAGTTAAAGTTTTAATTCAATAACATCCTTTTACTGTAGATCATGTATAGTATATTAAATATGAGAGATTTTGAGTTAAATTGAAAAAATGTCTAATTTAAATATTCAGATTTGCTCGTTTCCTGCCCTAAATTTAGACTAACATGGTATTTTTTTGTAAACTGTAAAATAATTGAGCTTAAATATTCATTTAACTTCATATGAGCAAAGTTGTTCACCCACAGGAAGCAGATGAATTATAAACCTAATCTGCGGCTTGTTGTCCTTTTAGTGCACCACAACTCAGCTGTCCAGACAAACTTTTTTTTTTTTTTTTTTTTTTGTCAGGAGCTGTGATATTTGCGTTTGATGTCTGCGGTCATGATCTTCACTTCAGAGTTGTGATTTAGCTAATGTTGTAAAAACTGACCCCAAAATGGAGGGGGTTACTAAACTAAGTTCTGCTCAAATGCTTTGAGAGCTTTGTATCAAGTCAGGATTTTGAATAACCTACACACATTACAATTATTCAGTAATTGTAGTGTTGAATAGACTTAGAGACTTAGAGACTTAGACTTAACGTTTTTAATCCCTTGGGATAACTCGCTCAGGAAATTCAAAATTCCAGCAGCACAATAGAAAAAGAAGGTAAATAAGCACACAGGTACGAAAGAGCAAAATGAGTAAAAAGAGCAACACACAGATAAATAAGACAAACAAAGCAGCTAGATATGGCTTGTATAGAATATGAGTTGAAATCATTACACTCCGGATGAAGATGAGGTTATTGCACCATAGAATGAGGTTATTGCACCAGGGAAAGTGTCCATCTCTGTGTGTGCCTGTAATTGCACGAGTAGATGTAAATGGCTAACCCCCCTTTTTTAACTGTTCTCTATGTTTTATGTGCTCCTCTCAGTCCTCTCTGTCCTCCTCCCTCAAGTGAGGAGTTGTAGAGTGTGATGGCATGATGGACAAAAGAGTTCTCAAGCCTGGGAAGGAGCAGTCTTTCACTGAACAGGCTCCTCTTGCTACTGATGACCATGTGCAGAGGGTGGCTGGCATTGTCCATAATATCCAGCAGTTTGTCCAGAATCTTCAACTCTGCCACCATCACCAGAGTCCAGCTTCATGCCGACCACAGAGCCAGCCCGCCTGATCAGTTTATCCAGTCTGGATGTGTCCTTCTGGGATAGGCTGCCACCCCAGCACACCACAGTGTAAAAGAGGACACTGGCAACTACAGACTGGTAGAACATCCGAAGACGTTTGCTGCAGATGTTGAAGGACCGCAGCCTCCTTAGGAAGTCTTCCCACACAGGTGGCTGGTGTGTGTTGTCCAGTCCAGTTTATTGTCCAGCCACAGCCCGAGGTATTTATAAAAGTCCACTGCCTCCACCTCAGCTCCCTTTATCCGGACTGTTGGTCTGGACCTCCCAAAGTCAATAACCACCTCCTTTGTCTTAGAGGTGTTGAGTTGTAGGTGGTTACTGTGGCACCATGCAGCAAAGTCCCCCACCAGTCTCTGATACTCCTCCTCTCTGCCATCCCTGATACACCCAACGATGGCCGTGTCATCGGCGTATGAATGTGACACAGCTCCGAGCTGTAGCAGAAGTCCGAGGTGTACAGGGTGAGGAGAAGAGGGGCCAGCACTGCGCCCTGGGGGGCTCCCGTGCTGCTGACCACCGTGTCAGACGTGGTGTCCTTCAGCCTGATGTGCTGTGGTCTGCCAGTGAGGTAGTCAGAGATCCAGTCCATCAGGTGGAGGGCCACTCCCATCTTGCTCAGTTTGTCCCGGAGCAAAGAGGGCTGAATGGTATTGAAGGCACTGGAGAAGTCCAAAAAACGAGTCCTCACTGTGCCATTTCCCTTTTCCAGATGGGAGTGGGCTCGATGAAAATCTAACAGTGTTTTGATAGTAGCCTTTGGATTTGTTTTTTCCCTTCGTCGCTGAAACTGTAGCAGCTTCTTAAGGTTATTAATTTTAATTAGGGAAAGAACAGAGACATTAAGCAAAGCAAAAAAAAATAAAAATAAATAAAGTGCAGATAAAATTGCAGGTGTCGCTTTTTAATGCATTGCTGTTTTTTTCTCCTGTTGGAACCAAGACTATCAGTGGATCAGAATCAGACTAATATATCATTAGAGGTAGTCGTGCAAATCCTCCCATTTGTATTGCATTTCCAGACATTATGTATGCTTCCATTTTCTTTCGCATCTGTTCATATAATAGGAAGTGAGGATGAAACAGCACATTACTCTTAATCTAATTTCCATTATCTGCTGTTTAACCTTACAGTACCAGAATGTATCACTTCTATCACTCAACTTGCATTAACTTTTTTTTAGTTTGGTTTTATTTGTGTGAGCTCATTTTACATATATGCAATGTTACTGTGCAGTCTTTTCTCCAATGGCAGAGACTAACAGACTTAAAATCTGGTGAGTGATAAAATCTCTGTAGACATTGATACCAAAGCCATCTGGGTCATAACAGTGCTAAAGTGTAGGTTAACAAATACCAGAGATCCACGCAGACTTAGCAGTGTGATTTAATCAAAAACTAAAGATTGCGTAATCCTGCAAAATTGCTGTCTTGGCAGCAGAAGACCCACAAAACAGCTGTTTCTTTTGGAATTACCTCAGTTGAGGGTTTGTGTCATCATAAAAACTGTCCAAATGTTAACCCTGTCAAATACAATGTCAGCATGCAGAAGTTAAGAGTTGGAATCTCCTCCCAGCCCTTTTGGAGATTATAAAAGGTTTATTGTAACATCAGATATGGCATATGACAATAAAAGGTGGGTGTCATTTAAAATGTGAAGTCTTAAAGCATTGACTGCACTCCTGTCCACCACATGGTTTCTGAAGCTTGTTTTTATCTTTTTGTGCAGACTGCACACATCAAGTGTGGACTAATCATTTTGCATGTGAAAAAAGATGTAAAGCAGAGTTTTCTTTCTGCAGATTTCATATAATTACAGTCTGTCTGATATAATCCTGCAGTGCTCAGGAATCCAGCACTTGCGTAATATGTGTGCACTTTTAGGACCTTTGTTGCTTCTTTTGAGGTTCAGTGAGCTTAGTCTAAGCATTTACCATATGAAAGGATGGTTAAAAAATACAAGTGAAACCACTTTTGCCATTAGTAACAATATTTATTTACTCTTTAGTTTTTAAGTGACAGCACGTCTTTGATTTGTGTATATATTCAGACTTTAAACCAAGTCCTCTCAGTTAAACACATAGTTTACCCTGTTCTTATATTTGTTTGCATTTCTATAAAGTATCAGTTTGCTAAATTGAATATGACATTTCCTTCAGTTGGAATTTCAGTGTAAAAATGCCTCTTTGCAGATGTACTGGGATAACTCCAAGCTTTATACTTCCCTGATTTACTTTGTCTAAAAAATGTTTATTGTCTCTTTAGTCTGGAGGGCTCTGCATCAACAGCTTCTGATAAGAAGTAAAAATATCAGCTTGTCTGACTTCAGAAAAGTTTCCCACTTTTTCTCAGTTCTTTTAAATAAGCTTGACCCAGGAAAGCTGGTACCTTTTCAGGATCATGCTCACGTATGTCTTCTTCTTTGTGTGACAGAACTTTAATCTGCATTTGTAGATGGCACAGCAAACTAAGATGAAGTGTTCTTAAGCCCGTGCAGTGAATTTCATGACAGAATTATGTCATTTTTTAATACAGAGAGCTCAAAGATCTAGTTGTTTATAAAACCTTTCCTTTGGGTACAGAGATATCTCCTGATTTTTAGAAAATTTTAATGGTAAAATGCCCAGTAGATCCTGGAATATTAGAAGTCTTTGCAATTTCATGTTGAGGAACCATGTTCTGAAATTGCACAATATATTGCAGAATATGCATATTGCCCTGCCCATCTTTATGGTTACCAAAACACCCCTCTGCTACTACTGTATGCAGCTTGTTTAATCAGAAACAGGGATGGAAATTTTTTTTTTTACCAACCACAAAAAGAGGCATATCAAGTGGTTGTTGTACGGATGCTCACAGCACACAACAAACAAACAATGCTGCTGTCCATGGGCCCGAAGGAAACAGAACAGATAACCTGCGCTGTTTGGAATATTTGATAATTAAATTTAATAAACAGATAAACACAAAACGCTGGCAAATGAATGCTATTCCTTAAAGAAAACATCAGGAACGTTATTGAAGATTTAAATGTAACTTGAAAGTAGACTATTTTTAGAGCTCCTTAAAGTATCAGCTGAATGTCTTTAAGGGAGCTTCTCTGCCTTTCAGGGGAACCGAGCTTCCCTTAGCTCCCCCATAATTGTAACCCAGATGTCAGGTCATGTTACTGACCTGCAGCCATTTAACCCAAACTTATGATCGGTAGTATACATAGACAGAATTCATGCTGCCCTCTATTAGCCATTGAATAAAACACATCTGAATTAATTCAGTGTTTTTAATAACTTAATGAGCTGTTGCAGCATTTAGATACCAAGTTTAATGTGATTTAAAATTAGAATACTGCAGTAATTAAAATCTAATTAAAGATAATTCTCATCCCTTCAGACTCTTTCAGCTGCAATGTGGGGAGAAAAAAAATCTGTATTTTAAGTGCTTTTGTTCTGAATCCTTTAGAGATAATCTTTTTGTTTATTGTGGCTTACAGTCTCTGTTTGATTTATGGGTTTTTTGTACAAGCCATAGTTTTGGTTCAGAGTCTGAAAACATTACGTGGCTTGTTATGTCTCTGAGTATTAGCCAGTAATGCCCAGAGCCAGAAAATATCATCCCACTCCGACTAGATGCTAAACAACCCCAGCATACAGCTGATCATGGTCTTCTGTGTCTTTGATAATTCATTTGTTGAAGCAATTAAACCTCACATTAATCCCACTATCTGCATATGAATGCTAAAAAGAGACCTGAAAAGATTTTCTTTGTTTTTGCTTCCCCTGAGAAAGACATGCTTTAATCTGTCTGGTTCTTTTAAACTATTGATCATAAGTTTTTGGTAAACTTTCCCATTAGATTTACTGGAATAGTGTTTCTACACTTATCACCGGTAGCGTAGATCCCATTTCAATTTGGTGGACATGCACACAATAATGTCCATGAAGTCTATCTGGGTTATTTTCAGCTTGGACTAACTAAACAGTTTTTCATATCCAAGCTGCCTGGGGGGAAAATTACATTCAATGGCCATACTTGCAGAAAACAATTAATTCAAACAAGAAAATGATGTTTTAGGTTAAACAGCTACATGAGGAATTGTTGCTTTGTTGCAAATCCAGCTTTGTGTACTTTTTTTATTGCCTTTACACACCAATGTTACCACCGTGTGAACCATAGCCAACAGACAAGATAATGAAAGACAAAAAGGGCCTCCTTCTGCACTGCTGTCCCCTCAAACATCATAAATACCCTACTTCATTCCATTGTGGCTCGAACCTCTCTGATTGTGATGCATGACTACAGCATATGTGGAATTAGCATCGAGTGATTTGCATACTTTACCACATTATCATATTGTTTTTTAATAATCTGCAACCACACTGCTTCATAACACTCCACTTTCAGGGAAAAGTCCACACTGGAGGTTTGGACCAGCTGTGAAAATGTCATGGAACAATCCTGTCCTCTTTATGGATCGTCCACACAGCTGTCTGCCATATTGTATTCCTGTTACCACAACAAATACTGTGTGTGTGGCATAGGACATATAGGACAGTTTTTTTTGTTGTTGTTTTTTTGCGAGCTTTTTCTCTGAGGTCTCCTACAGAGAGACACAGCCTCACTTTATGTCGCCTGCGGATGGTGAGGTGTCACAAATGCTTTTGCAGGCCACAACATGACACATGTATTAAATAAGCTAGTGTTTGATTTAAGATGTTGTATGTATGCTTATTGTCTTAAAAAAGGTGGACAGGATCTGATATATCATGTACAAATATCTTAAACACATCATACTATAGGTGTCTTAACACTTCAGTATCTGCTTGTGGCCCCTTCCTCACAATCACTAGAACCTTTTCTGTTGCCATAGCCACACAGGTGCTCCCTCTTTGTAATATTGCTGCCTTTCTCTCGGGCGCAGGGCAGTTGCTGCATTGGCAGCCATCAAAATTTCTTCAGAAATTTTCTAGTCATTGATTTAATATCTTCTTTCATACAGGAAGATCCTCGTTTTTTATAAATTATGGTAGCAGTTATGGTAAAGTAAACCATAAAGCTGGGTATGCTTTAACATCTGGTTTCACAAAGCAACGATGATCGGACAAAGTAATAAACCAAAACTTTTTAATCTGAGCCTGCAAACCGGCATTGCTGCTTTGCTGTGGCTATGTTTATCTTCGATTGAGAAATCTATTGTTGGGCTTGATCAAAATTTGGAACACCTTATCTCGAAGGAAAAAGAAGCATTTTCCACCACTCCAGTTTTTTTTTTTACCAAAAAAGCAGAATCTGTAGTATTTCTTTTGATTTTTTTGATAATTCATTTGGCAATGTATTTCTTAATTTTTTTTATTTCCTTATTTTAGTGTAACAGATGTCTGTTGACAAGCATTTGTTGTCCATAGAGATGTAACATAGAAAACATGAAGGCAACCAATGGTTTTTGCTAATCATCTACCATTTTTTCCTTTGCTACATCTTTTTGGATGTGGTTATTGTTACAAATGCAGAACACATTATACAAACACAGGCTCTACTGAGACAACTCAACTATATTACCTTTTAGTAGAATTTCATTATTAGTTTCAGCTCCAACAATTCCATTTGAATTCAGTTTTTTCAACACTGGTGCCACTGTTCTAGGTTGATTAGCGCACCGTTTTGTGTTGCATTCCTATTTTTGATTGCTAGACTTCGTAGTGGCCACATCAAAATCATAGGTGGTCATCTTAAATTTCTGACTATGCTGTTTTTACACAACCAGAATGTTCTTTTTTGATTTTTTTTCTCATGCCACATTGGAAAACCATTTTGGAACCAAGACCAAATAAATGGCAATGTTCATCATTCATCAAGCTGAGGCTGGCATACATTGGTCTGTGTATGTACCTGCTTTTAGTCAGTAATGCTGAGAGAGAATACAAGATTAGTACACATGTAGACTTACTCACTCTTTCTCTTTGTTTGATGCTGATTTTGAAGTGAAACATCATAACGGTTCCATCTGCTCCTGGCATAATACTACAAAGTTGTCAGAAAAAAGCTGTCATATCCAGAGAGACCAAATCAGAGCAGCAAAATGGAAATATTGGCCTGTAAAAGCACTTCAGGAGTGTCCTGTCTGCTAAAATTCATGACTGATCTCATGAAATTCAGGTTTGAACAAGACCTCATTACAAATTCCCTCTGATGCTGTTGGCCCTAAGAGAGTGGTTACACACTGTTGGCAACGCCAGCAAATTCCTCATGTTCATACTCTTTTGTAGTTCATCCCATTGATTGGAAATGTTTCTGTCAAAGATGCGCTCAGTAACTAAAGCAAGGATGAAGTTATTTAATGGTGTCTAAGCAAGAGTAGAAGGTATATGATCATAAGACTCTGACCCCAGGAGACATTTTATTCCTTTTTATTTAAATTTCCTGCATATTTCTACAGGTTGGTGGTTTGTCAGCACAGCAGAGGAGCAGGGTTGGGTCCCTGCTACCTATCTCAACTCCCACAGTGGCACACGGGATGACTTGGAGCTTGGCGCCTCGAAAGCAGGGGAAGGTAAGTCACTTAAGACTCTATCTTTGCCCAGCCACACACCTACGCACCCAAAAACACTACCTCACACATTCTGATATATGACGCCTCTGCCCTCAATACTAAGTCTTTGATCTGTGACAAAGTGGGAAAAACTCAGGCCTGCCTCACCACAGCCAGCCTATGTTGACAGCTGAGTCCCAGCCGCTGTGAACACCTCTCTGTGTCTGACTGCCATTATAAGCATGCTTTAACAGAGTGTAGATTCAGACTTGAGTAAATAGCAAGGAGTGCCAAGAGAGACCAAACCACAGCCTCCAATGTGATGGGCTGTACAGTAATGCAGTGTACAGGAACCATACAGTGTAGTATTAAGTGATATGACCACCATGGAGTGAGCTCATGAAAGAGGCATGTGTTTTCATCTCAACGGTGTTGAATAAAACAGAATAATTCATGCTTTTTAAATTACAGCTGTCCTTAAAGAAAACAAGTTCTGACAAGACTTATACCCTTTTATGCAATGTCTACATATAATTGCAGATTAATTCTGAATGTTGATGTAAAGGTTCGTGAGCCGACCGGAGTAAGAAAGGAATCTAAAAGCCTGATAACAAACCAACTACGTGGTGTAGGGTTTGCCAGAATATAGAGCTGTCACATAAAGCTGAAGGCAGTATCTAATCATCTGGATAACTGTGTCAGATGCAGTTACCAAGCCTTCAACACATCTTATCTCATTCTTAATATTAGTGGCAAAAAAATTGAATCTAAAACCAATAAATGCACTCTCATTCTTGACAGGTAGTTCCGCATGTTCAGTGATATTTAATCAACATTGTGCTAGAGAAAGCCCAACAAAAGAGACAGAGACAATTCAAAAGTTCAGTATTACACTTCCAAACAAACATAAAGACTTTCCATTTATCTTACCAAACATCTTTTCTGTGTAACTATTGTTTTAATAATCGATCCCTTTGACATTATATGTCTTATGCCTGAAGGATGGGACAGTAGATAATATGAAGTAAACAATGTTACTGTATTTTAGTCTGTTGAAATGCCCAATTTTCTCTTTTTGTGCTGATTGAATAAAATGTTATCAACCTAATGTGTAAAGTTTACATACCATGAATACTCATACTTATTTTCTCGGAGAAAGCAGTTTGTTAGCTGAGTTAACTACCCGAGGGCTTTTCTGTGTAACTAGTGTTTATGTGTCTAGTCAGTCATGGGAATGGCATGAATCTCATAAGCCATCTCTTTGTCAGGCCCTCATCAGTCGGTGCCACTGCACAAAAAAATAAATAAATAAAAAAGACAGATATTTTGAAACTGGATTTTAAGACTTTGGTGATTATTCCAAATAGCTAAAAGAAAATGTAGACCTGTTGGAAACTGAGGCAGCTTCTCCTCTTACTTCTTTGGATTATGTTTCATGTAGAAATAAACATATTTTGGAAAATGTACATGTTTGCCTCCTCACAGGGACGTATAATGTCTCTACTAAGTATGACACTAGAATGTCTGGTTCCATAAGCCTCATATAAAAAATGAACAAAGGAAAGGAAAAACTGTTAAATTGGTAATTTCCGACAAATCTGCCTGCTAGAAACTCTAAATGCCTCATATTTAGGTTGTTTTAATAGTAAAATAAAAATAAATAATGAAAATAAACTTTAAGTAAAAGGAGTGCCACCTTAAGGGCATTTATGTGCCAGACTAGTTCTGTCCTATGAATAGTTGCCAGGCAACAAGTTGTTACTATTAGTGGAGAAAATTCCCCAGCAAACAAACAACCACAAAAAACAGAATTTATGTTTATACTTATTGTTTTTTGTGAAATTTAGGTAGTAGAACGTGTTAATTAGTAAGACAGTGGTTCTTTCTTTTTGTGTGTGTGTAAAACTAAGCTTAACTGACTGCTCACAGTTGTTTCATTTGTACAAGGTCTTCCCTCTCAGCAGAAAACCATTCACAAATGAAATGATCATTTAAATGTCTAAGGATTTGCAACAGCAGCATATGATAGGATTTTATGTTAACCACATAAACAGCTTGTTAGAGTCATCCTTTTAAATCAAGAATTTCAAATTCTGTTTATTACTGAAAATCAAGAAGCACATTTACTGATGAGGAAGATCATCAACCAGGTGGCAGGAATCTTTGTTTCTACCATTTTATTAATAAAATATGTGGAAACTTTGGCCCGTTGAGGTGTGCGGTTCCAACAGGTGGTGCTCTGTTAATTGGACTGCATTCCTGCCCAGCAATGTGTGCCCCAGATGCTCAAGCATAACAGGATCAGAAAACCATGCTAACAACATCCTAATTACAAGCCACAGAGAAGATGTCTTGGTTTAACACTTCCTCTGTAACCTCCATCCATTCCCTCTAACTGTCCACCGTGTTTTGTTCTGTGGTTTTGTTTTTATGTCCTCCATGTAGCTAATAATGGGGCTCCTTTGGTTGGATCCATGTCATTTGTGTGCTTTGTGTTTGTGTAACATTTATGTTTGCTCTTAATGCTTCCATGTTTGTTTGTTGTCATCTGGTTACCATGTGTGTGTGTGTGTCAGTTACTAAGCGACATAAGGCTCATCTGAAGAGGCTGGACCGGAGATGGACGCTGGGGGGTGTCATCAGCCGGCAGCAGAGCCGAGGTGAACTGACATAAATGATGCATCACCTCTCTCCCTTCCTCCCCCTCCTTCTGTGTGTTATTTTTTACCTCACGCTGTCTTATTTATTGTTTCTTATCTCATGACTCGACTTGTCCCTCTCCACATGCACATATTTGTACCATCTTGCATCCTGTGTTGTCTTCCAGCAAACTCATTTATCATCAACCACAATCCAAAACAACTAACCACTAACTGATGTTAATAAGAAATAATTCTGGAAAGCAAGAGTGAATTCAGCAACTTTACATACAACAATTATTTACATTAAGCTCAAATTATGTTACAGAATTGCTCCATGTAAGCGCTTTCATTATAGTTGTGAGCTCCAAGCCAAAACCAGGATTCTCAGAAACACAGAAAAAAGGAAAGAAAAGAAAAGAAATCCCTACCCAGTCATCTGAAAGAAGTTGTGTAATAGATGTTGGAATGCCTTAGGCTGCATTTTAGAGCTATGTTTTATGTTTTATGAGGAAATGAAGCGTGTATATAGATTTCTAATGAGTGTATGTTCTAGCAGAAACAGATATTTTTCCTGTTGTGGTGCACATAGCGACCAATGCTAACTGATAAACAAACAACCTTATTATAACCTTATCTCACTTAGTTAGCAAGAAAATCAAATTCTTAGTACTTGTGCATGTTCTCCTCATGGGTTTTTTTTCTATTTTCTTTTATTTTTTTCAATGGGAGATGCATTTGGATTACTGACAGAGGAGTGAGGACAGGCCAGCGTTTGCTCTTGGCAGCGCAAGCTTCTCTCTGGAGTGCACACTGAGTTGTTTCCACCCGATGACTGAAACTCTGCTTTGAGTTAAAAAAAAAAAAAGAAAAAGAAAAAAAGAAACTTGCTGACTCCACACAGATAATTTACAACACTGATGCAAGCG
The DNA here is from genome assembly GCF_017639745.1 of Melanotaenia boesemani. Classification (NCBI taxonomy): domain Eukaryota; kingdom Metazoa; phylum Chordata; class Actinopteri; order Atheriniformes; family Melanotaeniidae; genus Melanotaenia; species Melanotaenia boesemani. The sequence continues at coordinate 19,872,264 of NC_055697.1, forward strand.
ATGCATGTTGTGGTTAACACGACATCTGATTTAGAATTTTCCTTCATCGCACTGCTGGATATTGTTTGAAAGCAGTTGGTCAAAGGAAAACGATGCCTTAACACAAAGAGGCTGGAAGGTCCAAGCAAAAGAATAATAAAGTGTACAGAAATATAACATACCCATAGAGTTTATGCAAGGAAAGTAGTTTGCCATTTTAGTTCCTGCACAACCTTGAAAATGATTAGAGAAAAAAATGGAATAAACTGCCACAGTGCTGCCACAGAACAGCATATTTTGTCTGTACTCCTTTTTGAACTGAGATCCATTTTCTATGTTTAGACAGGAATTGCCATAATAACAGGAAACAATGATTTTTTTCCCCTGCCCCATGGCTTCATGGGAATTCCTACATCAGCATGATGCTTCTGCTCACTCTTATATGCTGAGCTAGGAGTGCATGGTAAGGACACTGTTAGCATGGCTATGTGTTCAGGTTAGTATTGTTAACATTAAATAAATCAATCAGTGATTGAAAATATAGCGCTCATCACATAATAACATAGTGAGGAATGGAAGATAGTATTCTGTGGAATATATCTGATGGGAGAGGGGTGACAGAAAATAGATAAGAGGCCATATGTACACTTATATGATACATCATTAAATTGCTGTTTCCAAAGGCTTCACTTCATGCAATATATTTCAAGTTTAGCTTTACCTAATATGAGAATCTCTTGGTGCCAAATTTCCTCTTTCTCAGACCTCTTTCCCTACCAAATCTGATAAGGAAACTATATTATTTTTGCTCATTATTTGGATTATTCTGCCCTCTGATCATTCATGTTGAAAGATCTCATGAACTATTAATTGTGCTTTGAATATACAAATGAGAATTGGTGTATTATTTTAATTCAGAGTGAATACAGTTTCAACATATCTTCTACCACCAGCATGCCCTATTGTTTCTTAATTGTATTGCAAATTAGATTATGGCTCAAGACACAGTGCAGCTACAATCAGTGCACCTATACTAATGCCTTTTTTTGTAATGCAGTGCATTTTGAATCATTAATTGAATTTAAAGTACATCCCATCTGTGTAAAACCATTCAAGCTGCTACAATGGGAGAAAACACAGAATATTTTTAAAGGCAAGAATTAATGCTGGCTTGTAATGAATTATAAAGTTATCTTGGCTTCATAAAGAAACCCCCCCCCCCCCCCAAAAAAAAACAAAATAACATTTGAACCCATGCACACAACACACCTACTTCCACATCTGGCAGCTGGACCTAATGCCAGAAAGCAGATTCAGACGGATAGATATTTTCTTTCGTATCATATCATAAAACTACTACAATTTTTTTTATTATTATTTATTTTAGTTTTCAGAGATCTCACAACTGTAAAATCTTAGCTTTTTTGTCATTCTGTCCTTTGGCAGAAGAGAAGTACATAACAATGCAGCCTTACTCCAGCCAAGGCAAAGATGAAATTGCTTTTGAAAAAGGGGTCATAGTGGAAGTGATTCAGAAGAACCTGGAAGGCTGGTGGTTTATCAGGTATGCCCCTACATGCTTGCTTTGGACATTTATTAAACCTGTCATAACACAGAGTCAATAATTCAAATGTTTTTCTCTTCTGTTTTAGGTACCAGGATAAAGAGGGCTGGGCTCCAGCGTCTTACCTCAAGAAGGTGAAGGAAGACTTCTCTCCCCGTAAGAAGACTGTAACAGGCCCAGTGGAGATTATTGGAAACATAATGGAGATAAGCAACCTACTTAATAAGAAGGCGTTAAGTGAGAAGGATGTGCAGACTGAAGGTGTTTCAGAGAGCCCCCAGGTTGCCAGGAAGGAGATCAGCTTGCCAATCCCATGTGCTGACTCCAGTCCTGTTAATGCCCCGCAGGATGGAAAAAGCAAAGCAGAGCCTCCGTCACCAGCTGTAGCCCGTATAGCCCCACATCGGGTGGAAATTGGTCAGTGATGTTTTTTTTTTAATTTCTTGAACAATATCTGGATTATCTATGTGTGCAGATAGATACTTTTATACCAAACAAATATATTTTATTAGTAACGGAATGCTGTTTTTCTTTGTGACTTTTATTCTCACAGGTTCTCCCGTTCTCAGGCAAAAACCTCCTCCTCGGAGAGATGCAACCCTGGTAAGAGTATATAGTACATTTCAGTTGTCCGTTCTTCTGTCAGTCAGTCAGTCAGTCAGTCAGTCAATTAGTCAGTTTTTTTTCTGTGTTGTTAAAGATCATCTCAACAGCTTGTGGGAAATTTAAATGGCTCTGTGGAGATTTTACTTTTGTTCATGTTTGAAGAGCAAACAAACCAAACAAAGACTGTCTGCATCTGCATCTTGGAGTGAAGTAATAGGAACAATATGTCCCATGTTTTACTGTTGGGAAGCACAATCTGAATCTGTCAAGAATCAAGTCCTAAACCCAAGTTTAGGACTTGATTAGATGGAGCTAGTGTTCTTTTAACCATTTACAAGTATTCTTCTCATTGCCTCGAAGGGATTTCAGATGCCCTCCCCGCCAGAGCCCCCTGCAGTTGAAGCAGAGTATTACACTATTGCAGATTTCCAGTCCTGTATATCTGATGGTATCAGTTTCAATGGGGGACAGAAAGCAGAGGTAAGTACTTTGTTTAAACTAAACTTCATAAAAAAGAGGATCATATGGTTTAGCACTAACCACATATCTTTTCTGCATCTTTTACTCGTCCTAACTCGTTTACAGTTCAGATTTTTCCAAGATGAAACCTATATCAGATTTTAAGATGAATAAATGACTATGGCAGCACTTATAGACTAATATCATCTATGGCTTGTGTACTTTAGGTTATCGAGAAGAATTCTGGTGGATGGTGGTATGTCCAGATAGGTGAGAAGGAGGGCTGGGCTCCCTGCTCCTACATTGATAAACGGAAAAAGCCCAATTTAAATCGGAGAACAAGCACTCTATGCCGCCCAAAAGTTCCCCCTCCAGCTCCACCTGTCAAGAAACAGGACTCAGTGGAGACTGCACCTCCCAGTAGCCCTGGATCTGAAGCCCCAGAGTCTCCTGTGTCTCCTGGGAGGCCTGTATACGAAGAGCCAGAATATGATGTCCCTGCCATTGGCGATTTGGACCTTGAGTCTGAGTTTGAATTTCTGAGGGGTGAAGGTTCCCTGGTGGATGGAAAGACTGAGGATGCTTCCTCTGAGAGGGGGTCACACTTGTCCTCAAAGCCTTCTCCAGCTTCATCCCTTCACAGTGCCTCCTTCAAGGTGGGTGAGTCATTTGAAGATGGTCAAGAAGCAGAGCGGGAGCCAGAGGGAGAAGAGGAGTGTATCTATGAGAATGATGGTTTCCGACCCTTCAGGGAGTCCCCAGAGAGACAGTGCAGCCGGGACTCCAACTCCTCCAAGACAAGTGTTGTGTCAGAAACTGGCAAGACTGCAAATCTAACATCAGGTGGATGGAGACCTGCAGGTAACAGGCTCAAGATTGACTTGAATGGGACCCCATTTTCAGGCAAACCAGAGGAGACACCCATGCCCAAATCTGCCTCCACTGAGTCCACCCCAGATCTGTTCAAACCTAAGAAAGAACAAGAGGAGAGCAAGGCATTATTCTCCACCAAGTCCTCTTCTAAGCAAAGGCCAGTGGTAAGGCCCAAACCACAACTAGCGAAGGCATCCAGTGCAGAGAAAATGGACATCAGCACCTTGAGAAGACAGCTCCGACCAACAGGTCAGCTAAAAAATGGAACCAAAACTAAAGGTGAAGACTCGGAAACAGCTTCCGTCATTTCCTCCGAGGACTCCTTCTCATCTCAGAGCACATCTGATCTCTCCTCCATCTACTCTAAAGGAAGCCGAGGTGACTCTGACTTGGAATGCTGCAACCTGTATCGCACCACAGATCCCTATGAGAAAGTCCAAGAGTCTGAGCTCAGTTTCCCTGCTGGGGTGGAAGTGGAGGTGCTGGAAAAGCAAGAAAGTGGTTGGTGGTATATTCGTTGGGGAGATGCAGAGGGTTGGGCTCCAACTTACTTCCTGGAGCCTGTCAGGCAGCAAGATGACTTGGCAGAGTCTGAATCTGATGGCACCCCGACTAGACCTGGAAGTCTCAGCAAGTCCAACAGTCTGGAGAAGAATGAACAAAGGGTACGAGTGTTGAACAACATCAACCAAAACCTAAAGAAGGTCACACCACCTATCCCATCCAAACCTCCAGGTGGCCTCTCCAAACCTACCGGCTTGTTCAACTCACTGAAGCAGAATAGCACCAAGCAGCAGCAGGTTGTCAGACCTCAGTCTGTCTTCATTTCTGCCCCGATCAGAGACGGTCCCAGCCCTGTTGGCTCTCTCAGGAGAAACGAGTCCCTCAACTCAACGGACCATCCTTGCGCAAGCCCCACAGTGCGACGCAATGCATCTTTTGGCACTGTGCCTCGCAGCTTGGCACCAAACAACATAGCTCTTCCTAACAAGAATCGATCTGGTACTGGTAGCTCTGAAACTCTGGGCCTCAGCTCTCAGAAGAATGCCATCCCTGTATCCACAGTGAAACCCAAGCCTCACATCATCCATAACAACCTCAGAGAGGTGTATGTCTCCATAGCAGATTACCATGGTGACGAAGAGACCATGGGATTTCCAGAGGGGACAAATCTGGAGGTTCTTGAAAGAAACCCCAATGGTTGGTGGTACTGCAAGATTTTGGACAATGGCAGACCGAGGAAAGGATGGGTTCCCTCAAATTACCTCGAGAAAAAGCACTAGCACTCGTGTGGAGCTGGCAGTATTCTGGATATGTGTGTAAAGACTACTCTAACAGATGCATTTGTTTTGTGAATAAGGCTAACCCGGTACCCTTCATCAAAAACAAGCAGCCAGATCAAATTTTACTAAGAAATGAAATAAAACAATTAGAGAAACAAATCGAGATGATGCAGTGCTTGAGACTTTCCATTAACATGTTGGGACTTGAGACAAAGAGAAGACCAGAGAGCAGAAGAACGACTGAATGATTTTCTCCAGCAGTTACCTTTAACTTGAACGTTGTCCTTATATGTTTACTCCTTGAACCATTTCTATTTGTGTATATCGTAATCTTTAAAAAAAAAATTTTAAAAGATTTTTAAGCTTACTGCATGTTTGAAGTGATTCATTATACCAACGATGCCTTGAGCTGTTGACATTAACCTTGTTCCTCATCCCGTTTTTCTTTCTTTTTTTTTTTTTTTGAGAAAAACTCTTATTTTTTGCCAAAGCTGCTTTGTGTTAGTCTCACCTTGGTGCTGCATGAATTTTTAAATATCTTTATACTGTATGTCATCTTTATTTAGAGTATTTTATCCATCTAATTTTTGATGTTGTCCCTAATGAAACAAATGGTGAGCATCTCTGATTATCAGTATTTTGTTTCCCTTTGTTTAAAACATTTATTGATGAGCTTTTATTTCTTTTTTTAAAAACATTATTTTTTTTCCCATAAATATTCAAACTTTTGCATATGTCAGTAAAAATAATATTTATTCGTATCTTAAAACTCATAATAAAACTTACATTTCAACAAAACTGCTCTATTAAAGACAACAAGATTTTGAATTTCTGCTGGGCAGTAAATTTGACATAATCCTTTTTTTTCTGTGTTTTGTGGGGTGCTCACGTTTGTTTTATCTTAACTGTGTGACCAGTTATAATAACTGAAGTGCCTAAAGAATGACTTTAATAAATGCACTTTTGAACAGTCATGGCTGCTTTCTTTTCATGAAAAGGAATATCAATGTTTGCAGGGCTGTATATCCTGGACAGGTCGCCACTCGCCAGTCCATCGCAGTCCAACACTGAAACACCACTCACACCTAGGGTACATTTACAATCATTAATTAACCTAACAAGCATGTTTTGGACTGTGAGAGGAACCTGGAGTACCCAGAGAGAACCCACGAATGCAAAGGGAGACCATGCACACTCCACACAGAAAGCCCTCAGTCGAGGTTGAAACCATGAACCTTCTTGCTGTGAGACGACAGCATTAATTGCCAAACCACTGTGCTGTCCGAAACAGTTTCTTTATTGAAATTTTGTTTTGGTATTCAGCTTAGTGTTTAAATTCCCTGAAAAAATTGTTTTCAGATGTCAGACAAGTTTAAACTAGGAATAAATGAAATACCACATGCTTTCACATTGTACACATTTAAAAAAAGAAACACAATTAGTCTAATTCCTTCAATCTGATGTGTATTTGAAGTCTTTGCTTCATTACGTGTGAAAGTGATGCGCAAAGGGAATCATTATCATTTAAATTAATTGCAGATGAATATTCCGTATATTAAGCAATGTAATGACAACTTATCACAGAGTATAATCACATCAAGCATCTCAGTTTTTATCAGCTTTAGAACAAGTGGAAGATTTTATATTGAAAGTGTTTATCTTGAAATTTTATTTTGTTAAAATTTTGATGTGAAGGCTTTTAAATCTTGTATTGAATATGAATGATTTGTTTTTATTGTGCACAGCAGTTTGTGTTGCCATGTGCATGAAAGGTGCTATATAAAATAAAATTTGATTTGATTTGATATGCAATTTAGCTGAAGTATTTGACCGTGTAGATGTTGGTATGCAAATACATTAGATCATACTGAGTTGCCTAGTTGGCCCCCTCATTTCACATCTACAACATAGAGCAGCTAAAGCTTCACGAGAACCTCTACATTTAACTTGTTTCTAGAAAGCTTTCCCTCCGTCTGCTTAATTTAGTGTCAACCGACAAAGTAAAGGTAAAGTTATCAGTATTGTGTCAATGTAGTAAATAAAACTGTCATCTTCAGTTAAAATCAGAAAAACACTGTAAGAAAACACTGGTCCAGTTTTCCAGTATTGGATCTGCTGCTTGAAATCTAATCAGATTTACCTCCCATTTTCGTAAAGGAAGTGAAACATGTCCATCCAACGGGCTGCTCCTTCTCTGGGACTTCTACAGTCGTTGGCGTGGAACTAATTGTTGTCATTTTTTTACTGGCTGTGCATAACTGTGTCATATCAGCTTGCATGTTGTGCTCATGTTTATTTATTTGCGCATACAAATTGTAAAATTGTAGAAATGCAAGATGTGCTTCTATAAAAAACTGAAGGTGGTAGCTTCTCATTAAATGGTGATATTTTCTTTATTTTGTCAAAATGTGTGGTAAAAAAAAAAAATCTAATTTAGTATTAGTTGTTGCAATAGTTTAGGCTTTGCAGATTGAATAAATGTACATTTTGAAATTTGTTTTAATTTCCAATAACATTAAATTTAGTCAGATTTATGTGTTATTACAAAAATGAGAAAAAATATTTAAAGCTGTAGGATATGCTGGTCTGCTTTCCAGTGCATGAGCTGCTGGAAACTCTTCTGACCACTGGAGGGCAGCATCACTCAGCATCTCAGTGCAGACTAAAGTCAAGGTCAGGGTCAACCTTCATTCATGATTTCATCAACTCAGTAGTTTACGTGTGTAAGGGAGAAACCACTCATTTGATTTTTTAAACAATGAAAAAAGTTGTACTTTTTCAACATAATTACACTTCTACTTGTTGTCTTTTATTTGACACCAAAACTGACTGGGAAAAAAGATTCTACATCCCACTAAACACCTGAAGCTTAATGGTGAATCCACATAGGAAAAATCTCAGACTGTCTGATGTCCTGTTGAAATCCAAAATCAATAGCATCCTGGGTTTCAAGAATACAAATTTTGTGCCCTAATAGATGGTGTATGTTTGATCAAGCAGCTGTTTGGCAGAGATTTCTCAACGCAGCTCAAACAAATCTGCCAGACCCTAAGTCTTAAAAAAGCTTGTAGTCAGGTTCACTGAGAGGTCTAAGTGGAAAGTTTATGTGTACACAGACAACAGCGAGATGCACTGTATTCTTGTCACTTTCACAGACTCCATGTTGTGTATTTCTCCCTCACCTCTTGGCCATGAGCAGCAGCAACCGCTGCCTGTTTCTTGTCTGAACGTCATGTGTTGTACTGATGCCTTTGGGATTGCGGAATAAGAAAGTGCTGCAGTTGAGCCACGCCAGCAGGGTATTAAATAACAGATGATGTTCACTCTGGCCAGGACTACATACCACTACTGTAAACAGTTTCTCTGTGAGTTATGACTGTTTACTAAAAGCCTTTGCCTTTGTTATTCATATAGTATATGGTGCAATGTCAGTCAAGCATACTACTGAGCTCTGACTGTGCAGTGTCTTTTAATTCTCTAGCTGTTGCCCAATTTCAGATTTCTTGCATATGTCTTAAATGTTTTATCAAAAAAGGTAATGGTAATAATGCACTCTTTTTTTCCATCAGAGCTGAATTGACTTCAGGTTCTTACTGAGAGAAAAAAGATTACAAGAAACGAAGCAGTGAAATAGAACTGGTCAGTTTTCCCTCTCTATTACACTGAGTCAAATATGTGTAAGGAATTACTCTCCTCTGAATCTGAATAAGACGTGTTTGTGCTTGCATTGTTTTTTTTTGTGTGATAAGAAATACAGTAGCAAACAAAATCGAGCCAGTGTTACAGACTTGAATTTTATTTAACAAACAGAACATGTTTAGCAAATTCAGATACCAATAATATTGTTTAAACAACTAGCTTAATAGAACCAAAAGCCCAGAAAACCAAAGTTATGAGCTTATTTTCTTGCTCCATAAACAATAACCTCCATAACTTAACAGTTTATGATTCATTTTAGACTGAAAGCATTTGGTCACATATGGAAAGAAGAGACTGTCTTAATAAAACTACTCACTTAAACATGATTAACCTAAAGGTAAAGATTTATATCTTAGCATATGGTATTAAAGCTTTTAGCATTTTGGGAAAATGATGAAAAGACTAAAACCGCCATCTTCCAACATCCTCTACCAAGCTTCTAAATGTAAGTAAGAATGCTGTTATAGTCTCTGTGTTTAATATATGAAATCACAAAGTGTTCAGTTTTTATATATATAAAAAAATTGAACATTTTGTCAGTGGTAATAAGCCAGATGGGGCTGGGAAATTTTTTTAGGCAGAAACCTGTTGCCAGGCAACTACCATGATGGGGATTTGAAGGAACGGATTGTTGCCCTCTGTTTTACTATTTTAGCACATGTATTTTAGCTTGCTGCTGAGCTTAAATTGTAAACAAAACATATTACAATAGCCTTTAGCAGGGGCTGGATTAGACTAGAAGCAAATCTTACAGATTGAGGCTATACAATACTTTGCTTTCTTTAAGAACTTAGTTATCAAAAAATTATTCATAACATGTGAAAAGATATCATGATCATGATGAATTGCGTGCAATATGTTACAGATCTGAAAAGGTACATATACCACTGAGTTGCACTGAGTGTCACTTTTTGGTAAATCAGGAGACTAATTAGTTCTTTTTTAAGCAAGATATTTCCATTTTTGCCCAAAGTTCTTGTTTGTATGTTTGTCTGTATTATTATGTTCTAAAATGCAGGCTCATAGGGCAGTTTTCTACAGCATCTGGTGTTCCAGTGAAGGAGACTGTGCTTGTGGATCTCATTTTCATATATATTTTCTTTGCATGGCAAAGTTTTAATCAGTATCTGTGGACATTCACTGACAGTAGTTGTCAAAACCACTCGTGAGCCCATTCAGTGATTTCAGCCACCGAATTTATTAATGCAGTGCCAGTTGATAAACTTAAGCCTTTTTGTAACCTTTCTGTAAATTTTGACAGTCTAATGCTATTATGTACCACTGATGAAACATTTAGAATGCTGAAAGAGTCAGCCTCTCTGAGATGGTCTTTTTATTATAATTGTGGTACAAACATGTTGGCAACTTTCCTACTTAGATGAGAGGTATTTTAGTTTTTCAGTGTTATCTCTTCTTGCACCCGTCTGGTGAAAGCTGGTGCTATGCTTTTTCCTTTCTTTCTTTTTTAAATTTTAATGTAGCCTGCCAATTAATTGAAAAATGGGGCTGCAGCACTGTATTATTCAATACTTACAATACCCATAACATTTAATATGTCAAATTGTATTCTTTTAAGTGGCTACCAATACCTGTGAGATAAGTGGAGCACATTAAAAGTTATACAATTCCATCTGAAAGTTAGTGGAGCAGAAGTATTATTTAGAAAAAAATCAGCTAATGTTCAATATGTTAAATGGTATTAATCTTCTCATTTTTCTCTCCACCACAAAGTGGGCAAGTATTTTCCCAAAATGCAAAACTATTACAGTGAAAATCAGCTGACAGAATCACAGATCCTCTGTTGGGAGGAAGGTTTTCTATAGTCTTAATCTATGCAACCATAAAATAAACAATATTTTTACATGTTGGACACTATAGCCACAAATATGAAACAAACAGTGATATTTTTTTATAGTAGCGTTGAAAAATAAATAAACCTCATAATGTACAGTCAAGATTACACTCCTCACTACATAGTTTTCTATTAAAATATTCCACAATGTAGGTCATATTTGGTCAAGAGGAAATACTAAACTAGGTACCAATGTAAAAGCTGAGCATCTTTTAACACTCACAACAAAATTCCAGTACTGTGCAACCCAGTGACAGAGAGGGGCAAGGTGACATTTCAGCATTTCATCTGCCTGATACCTAGCACAACCATGTGCTCCCACACTCAATACAACTGTTGCGTATTTGTGTGTTTGAAGCTGCTCAGAGACAACACAGCCTTGGAAGGGAGACCTTAAGATGACTATGAACCTCAGTGCTTCTTCTGGTTTTCACAGTGGGAAGCTTTTAACAGATCTGAGTTAGTCCAGATTTCCCTTTTTAAAGGCACACTTGAAAACTTGATTCAAATGTAAAACAGCATACCTGCAACTGATAATTTTCCTTTCACAGGGATGAGATGACATGCTTCGGCACAAATCAACACTTACTTTAAAGGACTGGTGACTACCTGAAAATTTCTTGCCTTTCTTCACAATTACAGACAAATTACTTTTACAGAGTAGATCTCAGAAAGCAATTTGCAAATTAAATGATCACAATAACAAGCTAGATGTTCGTCACTGACTGCAAACCCTTGAATTTTCTCAACTTAAAAATGCACTGTACGTAAATACAGCATCACTGAGTCATATATTCATGTTTTAATTTTACATAAATACTTAAGATACGCACATAACCTGAAGTAAGCACAGGCATTAGCTTTTATTGGAGTCTTGCAGTGATGAAAATGCCAGTTCATCATTTGTCTGTGCTCATTTAGCATTTTAAAATATCACACTGCCCAATGTTAAATTTGAATGATATATATATATATATATATATATATTTAAATTCAGCATCATTGCTGAGCAGCTGGAGACAATGGACACAGATCCATACACACCCTTTACTGAAAAATAAACCCACTTTCTTTAAACCACAACAGGCACTTGGCAAATACACCTTATCCTCTCATCTCTGTCTGAAACATGCAATATCATCTCTCCTTTCTAGCTTCTTTTTCCCTTATTCACATCCTCAATCACCACAACATGTGTGACCTTCTATGGTAACAGTGGTCAGACTTTTTTTTTTACCCTATGGTAATCTCACTCCACCTTAAGTTCAATGATGGACAGCGAGGGGTGAGATTTTCAGTAAAACACTTTACTCATTACACATTACAGCTCCTTTAAGGATTTCTTTACCGTTACAGTTTAGATTTCATTGTGTGTTGTTGATGGAGGAGCTTTTCCACCACAGATCTTTGTCAGTCTTTCTACAAATATTTCACTAGTATGTGCATGCCCTCTGCAAATCTCATAAAACTATCTTGACTTGATTTTCTTTAAGATTTAGGTGAGAATTGATTCTTCCTCAGAAACAACTTACTGACTCAATGCTTCCTGACAAGGAGTGGAGGAGCAGCTGGTGAAACCACAGAATGATTCTCTTTGTTATTTCTTGCAGGACTGGAAATCTTACTTAACTTGATGATGCTATCACCACCAGAATGAAGGGTAACACTGCAGGAAGTAGGACACATGCCTCTCCAAATAACAGTTTATCTTCAGCAGAATTAGGTCCAGGTGTGCTGTTGTTGCAGTAGCAAATATTTTGCTATGTGATCATTCTGTATTTTTTGATAGTGTTTGATGAATCTCATCTAAAAAAGAAAGAGCTTCCAATGATGTGCATTAGGTATGAAGTAATTAAAATGTTTTAATGATGGCGTTTAAAGTCCTGCTGTGGAGTACCTGAGCCAGATTATATATAGACAGAGAAGTGGGTCTCTCACTTGTGCTTTGTCTTTATTAAATGGCTTTTACAACACTGAACCTGATATTGATTAACATGACCCTATGTGCTCCGGTAGGTCTTGATGATATCTTTGATTATCCTCCTGCAGATGGGGCAGCACGCATTGGTCATCTTCTTGAGTTTCAGGCCACAGGCATAGCAGAGACACATGTGTCCACAAGCGTAGAGGACAGTGTCCACCACATTCTCATAGCAAATGGTGCATTCATCACTCCACGAGGATGGGAAGGTAGGGGACTCTGGATGGCTGGAGAAAGGGGAGCTTGGGGTTGTACCTAATGTGATGACACAAAAATACAGAAGAAATAAGTGATTGTGAAAGAAATCAAGATGAAAAAATAATGTAAGAAACTCTGAACACTTCTTAGTGTTTTTTCCTCAACAGATCAAATATCAGAAAAACTTTTTACCACAATAGTAGAATGTTGCAAAACCAGCAGTGATGTTAAGGCTTGCTCATGTCCTGACATGCACATCATGAATCACGTCTTGGTGCATGCTGATACAGTTTAAGTTCATGAACAAAAACAAAGATAGGCCAAAAAAAAAAAAAAAAAAAAAAAAAGCAAAATGTAACTATATTGACACATAAATAAATGGAATATGGATTAAAGGATTAGCTTTTTTAAATATAGTCATTAGAAGACAAACAAATGCTTGTACATAAATGTATTTGTGAGAGATAACTGATTGCTGAGACCATACAAATTCCTATCGAGATCAAAGGATAGAAATTATAAAGAGTAAACATACTGCACCCGGGGGTCATAGGATATATTCATTTTAAATGAGTATAAATGAGTAGATGTATCAAAAACAAAGGGAAACAAAGATCTGACACATAAAAAAATTTAATTTTCAAATGAATTACCCATTAATGCATAAAATTCTTTTGCAGGTGTTACTGAGAATGTACCACCACTCTATAGTCTGATGGGTATTTTACAGTATTATTAGATTCTCAGTTGGCGTTTCTTGCAGTCATGCAAGCATTTTTATTAGATAATTCTTCCAGTCTTCCAGACCCCAGTTTAACCTCCACTACACATGCTCTACAACTTCTTAATTACATTTCTCAACTTTGGAAACAGCTTCCTGTAAATACCTTGCTATATTTTGGATGTATTCTCATTTTGTAAGAATCAGTTATTTTAATTTTCAGAGAGCTAGACAGTGGAGAGTCTGGGGAGAATGTCTCTAACACTGTGAGCGTCACCTGACATTTCCTCACTATTACTTTTAATAACCCTTGACCCCATTGAGATATGAGGCCGTGGTTTAGTTATCTGACAGCTCAACTCTGTTTGTGGGGCTAAAATGGTAAATGCATGTCCCATTTGATTTGAAAAAGGAAAAAAACACTATATAAATGTATGAAACTAATTCTGTAATCCAGATTATTGTCTTAAAAAATGCATTGTTTTTATTTTGGGGGCTTTTAAAGAAATCAGAAACTGCTGCATGCCACTGTAGTAATAAAAAATGGAAGTAAAAATTCTAAATTTGGACAGCTTGGACAAACCTGTGGAGGAAGAAAATAGTGAGTGGTAGTTGGAGTTAAAGCTGGAATTGAGGTTGATGTTCAACGGAGTGTTGAGATTGGACTCGGAGTTGCCGCTGCAGAGCATTGTGGGGTTGTTAGGTGTACAAGATGGGGAGCTGGGCACTGACAGGCCTCGAAGGTCTTTATTCAGAGATGAGCCTGGGGATACAAAAGAGACATTGAGGTTATCGTCAACTTCCATATAGGTGATCAAAGTAAAAAATTAGGAATAGCTGAAAATAACTTTATATCAGGCAAATAAATAGTTTTGTAATTCTGATCTTTCAGTAACAATGTAAAGCTAATAATAAGTAACTGTGGCGGTCTAGTTGCACCTAACTATAGCAGACTCTCCTCCTATCACTTTCACACACGTTAAATCAGCTCTATCACTAAGCAGATGACTTGTGAGTCCACAGTCTATGTGTGTGTGGGTGTAACAGAGTGAGTCACAAGCCCATTGAGGCCCCCTCCCTTCCTTCCTCTTTCATGAACCCATGATTCCTGTGGGTAAGGTATCTGTTGTCTGTCCCATATGATCCATCTGCATCCCATAACCACCAGCACTGGCATCAGTTGTGGTATTGGCAGCTCACACATGAAACCTGGTTCCACAGACAGATAAATTCTGATCTAGTCTGCCTGCAGGTGTGCAGCACTGTTGTCTACACGCTGTCCTTCAGTTGACCAAGTCTGCAATACTGCTATAAACCGTGGCTGGTCATTTCTTTGGCATAATCTCTTCATACCGCATCATCTGGTATTTATGTTTTACATCATTGGCCACAATTTGCTTATCCAAACTGATCTACAGCGACAGTGTGGAGTGGAGAGACGGCTAAAAGAAGAACCACAGATGGGGGAGAAGAATTGCAGAAAAAAAAATACTGTAAACTTGAAAAGAAAAAGTGGTCTGTTGTTAGCACAAAAATGTATAACTTTTCTTGCATAACACTAGCTGTGTTCTGATCCATTGCCTTGAACTCTTTTGCTAGTCTTTGGACCACTTCAACTGCCATCATCTTTCAGCTAACATAAACAATTTATAGTTGCTTTTCAATAATGCAACAGCTAATTTGCTAAAAAGAAAAATCTGCATGTTAAGTCTCCATGAATATAGGACTTAAAATTTTCAGTAGTTTATTGTATTTTAAGGTTTGTGCTAGGGTTGATAATCAAACCTTTATAGAATCATCTGTTTATAGAATCATCATATATTGTGGAGTGGATAGAGGAGCAAGCATGTTAACAGTAGTATTAAGACAGCCTTCCATTAGCTAAAGTGACCTTTGTGGCAGCCTGGCTGCGAATAAACGTGGTAGACTCTAATAAGGCAGAATGGATAACCTTCATGTCTATTCATGTACCCTTTCATCAGGAGTACCTTTCATCTTCTTTGTATGAATTTACTGCTGGCTGTGTGACCATGAGTGTCTTTAGCTATGCTGGAGTTGCAGCAGACTTATTTGTGGTTGAGCTATGTACCTTTGAACTTTTGTTTAACAAATATAGATATATCACCCTCTAAGTTTATATGGCAAACAGTTGTTTATCTATGTATTCAACAGTCATGGATCAACATCAGCTTTCGTCTGGCAAATGCATATGACATTTAATCTCTTGTTAGTTCTGTTATGTCCTTCACCAACGCCTGGGGGAAAATCATGCTTTTTTAAAACTAGCTTAGGTGTTCTTTAGCTATTAGCTAGTTGCAAACTTTAATTGCTGTTAATCCACACAGGGCTTGTGGGCTGACCTCTGCTCCTTTGGGATCCTGGTACAGTGAAGGAGAGTTTTGCAGACACACATGTTGCCACCAGACAGTGGTATCAGAAATATGTGGAACAACTGGAAATGTGGCTTACCCTGTTTGCTTGTGGACAATGAAAGTCTAAGAGCTGAAAAAAATAATCCTTCAATCAGAGAACATTTTTCTGAGAAGTCTGTTGCATTAGCAGCGTAAAGCAATGCTTGCAAACTTTAGGTAGAACTTTGTTTTGACCTTTGTCTTTCGCTTTCAAGTTCAAGCCAAGCTTAGCTCAATCCGCATTCAGCTTTTGTATAATGCCATTGCACTACTGCTTAACAGACACTAATGTGCAACCACAACATTGACTTTCACCTGTTGTTGTGTTAGTCACTTTCATTTTAAGTTCTTGTCTTCTCTCTATATTCCTCTAAATATTGTTTTCCTTGCAAACAAGGTCTAACTTCTATGCTGTTGATGCTGTCACCTGTCAACAACTAAATTAGAACATAGTACTACTCTGTTTATTCAGTAATCTGTAACAAAGTGTCAGTCATCTGAAAATGAAAGTGAAAATGATTTAAAGTAGTATTACAGTACATTTTATTAACTAGCACTTGGATTCTGTTTCACATTATTATATAGAAGGGCGGTAACCACTTTTATTCTAAGCCCTTTTCATACAGCATAGACCATAAAAACAGACTGTGTCTGTTCCCCTTTGGTAATTCACACAGGCTGAACAAAAATATATCTGCTGTATCAAATGATACTTTTTTGCAGACTTGTGATTAAAAAGTACCCCTCTTACATATTTATGCATAGTCGTGTGATAAGTAGCGGATATAAGAATATATGTCATCAACTTTGTAATAAGTTGAGCAGAAGCTGGAGAAAACTTTAAAACCCACATCCATGAAGACTTACATGATGATCATAGATTATTAATCATTCTAAATATCTTGCATGAAATAATAAAATCTTGATTTCTGGAATAAGATGGGCACAATGACCATTTGACAGCAACAGATTCCCATCTGTTCCACTTCACAGACTTGACAACACCCAGCCATGACAAACTGTCACTTGCCTCAGTGGCTAGATGTCTCCATGGCAACTTATGGCATTCAGCTGCAGCGAGTGGGTGAGTAGAGACGTCACAAATGCACTCCCCACAGCTGGAGTGGGTAATGAGTCGAGGAACGCTCATACCCAAAAGAATTAGGAAGGGGGAGAAGAGGTAGAAAATGCAGAGAGAAGAGAGGACGATTGGAGAGCTGGGTGTACTGGAACTGGCTGTGGGTGGAAAACCCAGCATCTCAAACCTCCATGCAATTACATTTTAATAATGCATCAGGAGGGCATCATAAGGAGCTATCACAGGCTCCCTCCTGATACGTAACACTGGCTGCTGGGAGCCCACGCAAGACAGAAATAACCTTCTCACTTTCTGGGTCTGACTGACTACATGAAAGAGAGGAGAGGAGAAGAGAACAGAGCATCTAGACATGATTTACGAAAGAAAATTAAGAGAATTGACTAATTCTAAGTGCATTTTAATTCTCATCTCAAATTATAGATTTCCTGTGAAAAGATGTCTGTCCTGCTGGAATGCATTCATGAATAACCCAGTAGAGGGGGAAATGTGGGTTGGAGGAAGATTGTTTTCAAGAAATTAAGATGAATGTCTTAATCTGTGGTGACGGTAAACAAATCGAAAGCACTTGCATTTGTGCCTGAAACACTGTGCAGCATTTCAGTCACATCAAGATACACCAAGTCCAGGCATTACTATAGCTCTACTTTCTGAGAAATAGAGAATGTAAAATCGTTTAAGTGTACGACTCAACACCGAGCAAAGCATACTAAATATTTAAACCTCAATTGGACCCATTCAAAAACAGGACATATGCTGAGTGTCAAATGTCCTAGAAAATGGGTTCTTAGTGACATCAGAGACTTCATTTTTTTAATCTAAACTAGCTCTTGGTAGTCTCCAAAGTGCACGACAAGAACAAAGAATGTGTTCTGAACAGTTAAACAAAACAACGATCTGAAGATGTTGGACAGAGCCTTGAAACAAACAAATCCTCTTTGAGTCAAACCAGGCTACATATCCTGTCATCATAAAAACCATCTTCAATATGTTTGTGTCTGTGTTTGTAATCATCACAACGGGGTTTTAAAGTATTTAACACACAGTACATTGCTTCATTGTCACGTCAAAAACAGAATTCAGAGAAAAGAATCTTCTGGTCCATTTTGTTAAATTGGGTAAATACAAACTCAATCGAACAACAACACAAACATATTACACTGACACTGTTTATTTTAACAATCACTAAGCCAAAAAGCAGATGTGTGAAAAGTACACCCTATGATTCAAAATCTTGTAGAATCACCTCCATAACGTTGTGAATATTTAACATTACTGTGAAGAAAATGATTATTTTTTTACTCAGCTCTCTAAAGATCCAGCGACATCATTTCAATCAGGTTGAAGTCTGGACTATGAGTGGACCATTGGAGAATCATGATACTTTTCTTTTTTTCTATTATGTTGTACATTTACTGGTCTGCTTGGGCTCATTCTCTTGCTGCATGACCCAGTTTCAACCAAGCTTTAGTTGTCATAGAGATAGACTCATATTTGACAGTACAATGCAATACAGTGTACAGAGGAGTTCAGGGTCCACTCAATGACTGCAAGATGTCCAGGTCCTGTGGTTACAGAACAAGCCCAAATCAATTTGCACTGTACTGTTCTTTACAGGTGGTATGAGGTATTGGTGCCTGTATGCACAATATTGAATTTTTGTCTGATATCCAATATGCCAACGGAGATAAGGTGAGAAGCTTGGTCAGCTTCTACACTCAGCCCAGGAAGGGCTCAGAGTAGAGTTGCTGTTCCTCTGCATAGAAAAGAGCCAGATGAGGTGGCTGGGGCATCTGGTCCAGGTGCCTCCTGGATGCCTCTCTGGTGAGGTGTTGCGTCCCACCGGGAGGAGACCCCAAGGAAGACCCAGGACATACTGGAAGGACAACATCTCTTGGCTGGCCTGGGAACGCCTTGGGATCCCCCTGGACGAGCTGGCAAATGTGGCCGGGAGAGGGCAGTCTGAGCTTCAGTGCTTAGGGAGCTGCCCCAAAACCGGACACCAGATAAGCGGCAAGAAAATGGATGTATTTTAATATACCATCTGAGGCAGGTAGAGGCTGAAATATAGCTCATGTGTTTTTTAGTTTCTCTGAGATCATCGCTGATGTCTTTCCTCCTTCACAGTGTGTCAACACGCTTGCATGCTCCAGACCAGCAAACTGCCAAAACACCTTTTTTTTTTTGTTTTTTACAGAAGTTGGCACACTGGTGATCAGTTATTTATATTTGGGTAGCAGCTCCTGGCAGCTACACTCTTAAATCCTCTTGAAATAGTAAAGAAACACAGTATTCTGGTTAAGTTTAGTGAAAAAATTATACAGTGTAATATGTTATGATGTTGTTCATGTGAGTTTGTATTGGACTCTTTCTAAGATTTGACAAAAACCAGATGATTTTTTTTAATCAAGCCCTGATACAAAAAACCTTATCCACTGAAAGAGCCTGTAGTTTTTTTCACACAGCAGCAGAAAACGCTGTGCTATCACTGTGGAAGCCGTAGAAATGAAACCAAACTGGCAGAAATTCTGTTTAACTGAAGGTACAAAGTTAACATTTATATGCAAATTGTGGAAGTAAAATGCAAATTCCCAAGTGATGTATGACTTGATAAAAAGTCAGAGCGCAGACAGCAAAGCAGGGGAAAGTATTTCATCACTCGACAGAATGGGAATTCAGCCTCCAAGGTCACTCAAGGATCACAGACTACATTAGCTTCCGAATGAAAAATTATAAATGAAATCCGACAGACCTGTGAAACACAAACTATGATTTAATAAAAATTCAGACTACTGATAAAACTACAACTAATAATAAAGCTTTCATCTGTCCAGAAATGTTTCCGGATTAAATCCAATTAAACACCACATGATCGCAGGTAAGCACAAGTTTAAATTAAAATAATGGTTTTACTCTTTTTTAATAGTATAAAAACATGGGGGTGTGAGTTTGTAAGAATTGTAAGACACTAGAGCTGAATCTAAATAAGTAAATCAAATATAGATTTTTCCAAAATGTTTGTTTTCTTTAACTTTTTTAAGATAATACAAATCTGTTTTATGACAACTTAGACAGAAATGAAAGATAAAGAGAAGTCAAAAAACGTAAATGTACCTAAAATCCTGAGTTGTGTGATGGTACCGTGCAGACCGTAGAACATCCAGAGCGGCCTGGAGTTATCGACACACAGCTGCATCCCCGCACTGATTCCATTATGGCTCATTATAACTTCTCCATCTGCATTCACCACAAAGCCCAAAATATCTCCGCCGTGAAGTGGCATCCCCACCCGACATACGGCCCAGAATTCCTTGCGGTCAACCAGAGATTCTGGGTTGGATGGGAGATCACTGGGCCTCAGGGTGGCCGGGTCGCAGGATGTCACACCGTAAGAGAGAGACCCAGCTCGGGCGATTCCTGCTTTCACTTTTACAAGCACAGTCTCTGAACAGTGCATTGGTCGGCTGGTGAACACCAGGGTCCTCTCGTCACCACGGTGATCCAGCCGCGCCACTGTGTGCTTATCCAGCACGGTAACGTGGACGCCATGCACCGTGTGAAAGTGCAGATCAGTGTCCAAGTGGCCGGGCAGCAGGGAGCACTGCTGTGAGTTCTGAGAGTTCTGGGGTACATGGCAGGAGGTTAAGGGCTGTAACTGTTCTTCTTCCTCATCATCTTCTTCCAGATGCATGTCTTGCTGCTGTAGGCTCAGGTCACACAAACTGATGGAGAGGCGAGGGTCATGGCTGTTACGCTGAATCGAAGCCCGGTGGGCGGCAGCAAAGGAACGAGAACGCTGGCAGTCCAGGGGGACCATCTCACTGTCTGTGAGAAAAATCACAAACACACACAGAGCAGCATTATGTAATCATTTGTTTGTGCTTTTATAAAATGAACACTTTATTTCGAACTATTGCACAGCTCCTTCATTTTGTTTGGACAACATCACAGCCCTATTTGCATTTTGGCTAATACAGTCACATAAAAAAAATCTATTTTAATGAGTGAGAAAAAATGTATCCAGAGAACTGAATTTAATTTATTTTATCACTTAGTATTTGGCATTTTCCCATGTACAAAATTGCTTTATTTTATGTTCTCTCTTTGTACACTGCTCATTCATCATACCTACCCCTGTAAACAAGAGGTGGCTTCCGGCCTCTCTGCTTTATAACATTGTGAGGCACTCTACTAAGAATTGCGGTCCAACAAGATGAACAATTGCATCAATGTTTACATGCTTAGAAACATGTCAGGACTTTAAGCGGAGGCCGACTGCAGCTGCAGGCCAGTTCACAAGAAGAAAAAAGACATAACAGCTTTATGTAACACTGAAAGAATAAAAGATCCTGTTCTTGAGCCCACCTCTCTGTTTGTACCTTAGGGTCCTGTAATAATGTGCCAGATTTTTTCATTATCATTAGTAGCTGTACTATCCTGTTATATCTAATCCCTAAGATTAGATTGGATTCCTTTACAGCCCAACTTTAAATAAAACAAGTTTACATTCAGCTTTTGTCAAGAATTAAAACTTTGTATATACTATGTATACATACCACTCTGAGTTTCAAATAGCTGCAGAGCGCTGCCACAATTCCTAGCTGTTTACATAACAAACTGTCTCAGCAGCAGTGACTTCATGTATCCCTGTGCAATGTTAAAATTTTCAGCTATGTGTCTGTATGCTAAAGTCAGCTCTTTTTCCATCCATCAAAAAGGAGAGGCATCCTAAAAACTGCTTCACAAGCCTCTTCATGCTGTGCAGCCCTCTCACTAATAGCCCTTCCTATGCTCTCCTCACTGTAAAATGGAAGCCCCATGGGAACACATGGGTGCCAAAATGAAAACAGAACGAGAACGTGCTTTCCATGCACACAGTCAGTACAAACGGATCTGCATCCTGGGACTCACAGCCAAATTTAAAACAAGCTAAAATTAGCTGATTGGACATTTGAGGAGAGTGGGGAGGAGGGAGGATGAGGAATGAGTGACATGATGGCTCTTAACTTCAACCTGCTTTGGGCTTCCCCTATGCAAAGTGGATGAAGAATAAGAGTACATCAGGGCACAACTGGATGAAAAGTAGAATTAGGTGGACACTTGAGAGAAAGAGCATACCTCGCCATCTCCTCTTTATCACACAAAGACAGCACATCAGCCACTGATAAACTGCTTGAACCTAATTACTTCCTCAGTCAAGAGTGTCCAAAACCAGCCACAGGTCTCTTATTATTAGCAGCCTTATCATCTTCAAGGCAAAGTTAGCTGGCCTTGGGATACAAGGGATCATTTCTATTCTCGCTGTTACTGCTTCCTACAGTTCACAGTTTCTGCTTTTGAGAGCGGTGCAGCAGTCTAAACAAACTGTGAGAGGAATAGTAATATTCCAAAGCTTTCAACCTGTGAAAAGAAACTAAAGATAAAGAAAGCAAAACAAACAATAAGACATGAACTAAATACATCTGATCTTCCTGGGTTTAGTCTCAAAGAAGTATGAATGTCACATACTTAACAAAAAATGAAAATCCTTAAGTCACAAGGTGAGAATATACCAAGATTGAACTGTAACAAGGATCCATGTGATATTTCAAACCCTATATTTCCAACATTGTTCAGAATTATAAGAATCCTAGGCACCATGCACATAATGTAATAAGAAATATAGTTCTGGTTTTGTTTACAAAAAGTATATTCCAAAATGTGTGTCCTTTCTGACTTCCAAAAAGTGCACATTGTTGGACTGCAAATGATTGAGTCCTTAGCAACAACAATGACAGTTGTGAAATATTTCAAGAAGAACCCTGTTTAATGTCAGGCTAAAATATCAAAAACAAAGAAAAACTAGCTCCAGGAAGCTTAAAGCGAAGCCTTAAACCACACAGTGTTGAGAAATGACAGAACAGCTATTAAAATCGCTAAACCAACATCTTGCCGACCCACTATCAACCAAAACAGTCTGAAATGCTGATTTCAGGCGGACACCATGAAAGGGCTGTCTTTTTGTTCCCCTAGTTCCTGGGTGGAGTCCAGTGGAAGAACATCATCTTCTATGACCAAAATTCCTTCCGACTTCTTTGTTCAGGATGAACATATGTACAGAGGAATAATAATAATAATTAAAAAAAAATACTGGGAGTAAATCAGAACAATGGAGAATCAGAGAAATAAACATTATTTGCTGGTTTCTTAGCAGTTATGAAATAAAACAATCCAACTAAACTCTGTTTTATGCAATTTCATGCAAAAATGCATACTCTGCAAATGGAGCATAAATATGCATGTGTGTGTGTGTGTGAGAGAGAGTGTGTGTGTGTGTGTGTGTGAGAGAGAGATGTAATTGTATTATCCTCACACCCATGCACTGTATTTGGCTTGAGTCTGTATACCCTCTGCCAAAATGGTGCAGCCCAAACACATCCCCAGATAGTAAGGGAAATACCAGCAGAAGGAGGAGTCTCTGCAGAAAAATACACTACTGCACATTTCTGTAGAGACATATAACTTGATCATTACATTGGCATGACAATAATAGTCATGTTTTTGTTGTTTTGTTTAATTTTTATATAATTTGCACTATGACTAAAAGCAGCAGACACCAACAATGTTTTTTTGTAGCAATGTCAACCCTCTTTGTCATTAAATTTAATAAATCTGCTCTGTCTCAATCTACTCAAGCCTGCATACACATGGGTACAACCACATTTCTGTAATGTGTGAATTATAATAGAAAATTAAAAATGGCTTTCATGGTAAATTCACCCCAGCTTAACGGCACACACTTTTTGACATTTGGAAATCAATTTTTCTTTTTTTTAATAGACTGCCTCGAACATATCACTAATATTATTCTACTGTGAAGTTGCAAGGTTCACGTCCTTAGAACTTTGCATAGCAAGTCTGAATAACTTTCCAGTAATTAAACCAATGCTTATGTGATCAAGTGCATGGCTGAAATTGCCCTTCTAACATTAAGTGGTCTTTAAACAGCTCCAGCAACTCAGCCTCAACTCAGGAAAATAATGAAATCAGGGAAAACATACCAGACTGACACTGCAGGGTCAATGGCTGACCTCTTGGCTTTGGTTCTTTATATTATAATTGTAGATGTAAGAAAAATTTCATACTCAGACTTTCTGGGAACTAGAAAGTCTGAGTAGAAAAAAAAGTCCCAAGAAAAATATCCATCTACCTGATGTGGGTTTACCCATTCAAACTAGTTCAACCTGTTGGAGGCAGGAATTCTTCACCCAGTGTTGAAAAACCAGTTTTGGTAAAGTGATAGTGCAACTGCTAAAATGAGGGTTTGCAAATGTACAGTGAAAAGCTGTTTTAAAATGAGTGCATGCCAAGCTCACAAGTGTAGGATAAAAAATTATTTTAAAATTACGCTGCCAAAACAAACAGCCAGGCTGCACCTATGTTTATATACATCTTACAAAGACATGTGAGTATTATAGTATTGCTGTTTTGATCTGAATCCTTTCTGTGTAGCTGTTGCCTTTTTTGGTGTTAAATAGCTCTAAGTCAGACAATGGCATGGCACTGAAGAGACATGGGATTTCCGCTTATTCCTTGGCCCCATCAGAACAGGATTAAGAGGAATTTGGGAGTTTTAATGGTGCTGCAAATCCTGCACAAGGTCAGCTGCAGTAACTGTATGCATACACATACTGTATGTGGGTGGTTGGAGATTCAGTATAAGTATGGATAAGAAAGGGGGCTATCTAGAGCTATTTCTGCAATGAGTGAGTGAAGTCATCCATCACGAGAGGCAGCTCTAGGTGTTATGTATCTTTCCCAGAAAAGACAGGGATGGGCTTTTGTTAATCAATTAGTAAGCAATGATATAGAAGAGAAGATTAATGGTTCCAGTATCTGAGATGCGGTGTTTCTGACAAATCAAGTTTCTGCTTTAGGGCCACATGTTTCTGAATTTATGATAGTGGATAGAAAAAGAAACACATGAAGGTGATAAATGTCAGCAGAGAAGGTGACGTCTAACTCTTTGAGGGCACAGTTTCTTCTCAGCTGAAGTCACATCTAACTTTAGTGTCTCCACATGCAGTTTCACACAGAGTACAAGTATCCACTGGTTGTTTAAATGTCTAAATCTGATATCAGTTTTAAACACATTTTTCCAATTACAAATTCATTTTGGTGTTTTGGTCAAAACAATATCTGTAAAATCTTTACAGATGGACACATTTGCTCACTGACACAGAGAGAAGCGAGAGAACATTCTCCTTTTCATTGGGACTAGACTCTGTTCATCTGAAAGTGATTAGCCTCCTCTCAGAAGGCTTCCCCTTGTACAGTCCAGCTCTCAGGACCCAAACCTGACAGGCTCCATTACAATTTCTATTTTGATTTCCTGCAAATCTGTTAGATTCCATCTGGGTCGATTAAATCCCAGCTGAGGCACAACAGCCAGAACAACCTTTTTTTATTTAGGTTCCACAAATCAAATAAATTCCAAGCCCTGAGATCACTAGAGACAGAACCCTAATAAATACAGGGACTTATCCTGATGTGTACATGTTGGCAGATGTTGGGGTCAAAATGACAGTCCTCCAAAAATTTAGCTCACACCAGACCTCTAATTTCACTGTCATCGGTTTTCTGACAGAGTGGGGTTTTTAAACTATAATCAGGGACAAAAAACAATCAAAGTTTGGGCATGACTGATAGCCTCAACTCACGCCTCACTTACCTGAAGTGTTAAAGCAGGATGAGAAGCAAATAAGGCCTAATGACATCCAGATGCTCACTTCCTACTAATGTGCAGCTCTGTTGGTCTATCTCTTTAAGAGTGTGAATAAAAGTCTGAACTGAGGATCTAGCCTGTCAGACTCTTGCCTGCAATTGTTCAGCCTTCAGGCCCCTCAGCTTGCATCCATCATTGTGATTAACATAACCACCAGCAACTGTACACATAGTTTGAATGTTGGATTTAAACCAAAGGTCCTCACACAGACAGCATAATTTTTACTGCATTTTTTCTAACTGAAGCATTTAGTTGTTTTTTTTTGTTGTTTTTTTAGCCTTGTGGTAAATTTGCTGGGACATCCATTCCTGCAAAGATTGGCAACTGTCTTGAATCTTTTCCATATGTGAATAATCTTTCTCACTGCAGAATGGTGGCCTCTAAATTGTCTGAAAACAATTTAGAAAGGACTCAGCTATGGAAAAGATAGTGTACAGGCCATGGTCTGTAGTCTTTGGCACAAGCAATTCGGTTGAAATAATATTACAGTATTTAAATGAAACATAGGCTTGTAAAGAAACAACAAAGTGGATAATAGAATATATATAAACAAACAAAACAAAACAAAAAAATAATTAAAAAATAAAAAAACAATCTTAATAAAGGCAGAGAAAAAATTTCATAGGAACAATCACTTATAACCCAAAAACTAGGAGCAAGCTATGGGACATAAACACAGAGCAAGCTGGAAATAAAACAGTCACAGACCAGTTGTGCAGACACAGACAACCTCATCCACCCTCAAGAAGCTGTTTGAATTGTGCACTTTACTCCCACTACATTGAGTCAACCATCTTGCGGCGCTGTTTCAAATCTTTATTGAAATGTCTCATATACTATATAGTGCTCTACAAGCTCATCAAAAACTACACTAAATGTGGAGCATATGAACTACACTGGCTGAAATAAACTATTGTGCATTGCGGCCTGGAACCAGGAGCTATGGAGGTGACAGAAAGTACTAATGCTAACACCCGCAGCTTGTTATTGCAGTTTTTAATGCCAGCTGAGAATGACTGATCACAGAAATATTCCTCACATGCCTTAACAGCAAAGTTGTCTTTCTTCTCATGGATTATATTTGAATATTATTTTATATTATTTATATTTTATCTGTTAGGGATAAGTTGTAATGTAGCTCACTTACAAAATATTTGATACAAGCTGAGGGGTCCAATATAAAATAAGTAGTGATTTGACACATTCAATAGCTTTCTGAATTTATAGTTTGTCAGGTTCTATGGGTTCTGTTTTTTTTTTTTTTTTTTTTTTTTAGATTTTCTGGGTTTGTTGGGTGAGTTTCTCTTTTGTTTAGTGCTTGTTTAGTTACTGGTGTCAGTATTTAAGCTCGTCAGTTCACTTTTTTATGCCAGTTAGTCATCATCTGTGTGTGCACTTTTGCTTTTTGTTCGCTCGTCTCCCCATCCTCTGTTCTTGTTTTTGAACTGCTGCCACTGCCTTCTGTTTAGTGTACTGTCTAGTACAAGTAAGACTTTAAGTAGTTTTTTTTCCCCAATACCCTTCTGCCTCCCTTTATGGGCTGCTTTTAGACTCTCATCTTCCACAACTACATGCAACCTTGACATAATTACCTCAGCCAAGGAGGAGGTTATGTGTTCGGTAGCATTGGTTTGTCTGTCTGTCTGTTAGTAACTTAACTCAAAAAGTAATAGAACGATTTTTATAAAATTTTCAGAGAATCTCCTAAATGGAATAAGGATCAAGTGGTTACATTTAGGTGGTGATCCAGATCATGGCCTGGATTAAGGAATTGTTTTAACACTAGAACCGCTGTCACAGGGGGTCATTTTAACAACATGCTAAAAATATCAATTGATGAAATATTTTATATTTGTAATATTTATATAAACATTGACTAAAACCTGCGACCAATAGTTATGGAAGGGTTGACCTAATTTTTCAAATGATTGAGGAACAAACACGTGAAGTGTCAAATTCCTCACATTCAGCACACACTGTGCACAGACTACATTTTATGCATATTCTTGTGGCTTTGTTTTTTTTTTTTTTTTTCAAACTTGCATTTGTTAGGGCTGGACAGATTGATCCAAATGTCGATAGTATTGATACCAAGACTAGTATCAGTATCGTTCGATACTAGCATGATGAGATCGATATGTTCCTTGCAGAGGGCTTTTGGAGCAAAAAGCCAGAAGATGTGAATGAGAGCCAACAAATTTTAGGTTTTGCTTTTGTTTAGCTAATTTGTTGTCGACTTTATTTTTGTTAAACAAATGTATGTGATAAGAGAATAACAGAGTTATTTTATTATTTGATATTTACAAACAAAAAAGGTTAAATTTAAATTAGTCACTTCTGCCATTCAGTTTGTTAATAAAAAGTGTTTTATTTAACAAATAGTGTTTTGTCAATGCCAATTTTATTTAAATAGCATATTTATACAGCCAAAATCTCCAAAGTGCTATACACAAACCAATAAAATATAAAAGCACAAGGACAACACACAAGGGTACAACATAAAAACTGCAATAGGATGCCTGCACTCAGCCGAAGCCCAAGGCAAACAAGTGTGTCTTAATCATAAATTTAAGCCGACAGACTTTTTGTAGACCGCATAGTTAAAGGCAAAGTATTCCACAGAGTGGGAGCCACAACTGCAAGCTAGTCTCCTCCAATTTTTAAATTAGATCAAGGAACCTCCAAGACCATCTCACTGGGTTCTGGAGGGCCGATTGATATCAGACAGGTATTCTGATGCTGAATCTGCTTAATGGAGGTGACAGGGCTGGGGTGTGCTCACTGCACAGCTGCTTTAAGAGCTCCACAATAATGAACACACGCTGTCATTCTGGTACCGATGCAGCTCCGGTAGAGGACCCATGCATTCAGTACAGCGATGTCCAAAACATTATAAAACACCACAACAGGCCATCTTCTAGTTGCAGTTTGAGATAAATATTGCCTCAGGATCTTGTTGAGGAGATCTACCCTAATGTTGCTCTATTTTAGTAAGAGCAGCTGGTCATTTCTCCCCCATCTTAGTCTTCCTTGTTTATTTGTTGGCCATTAAAGCTTTTAACTCAAAAATACTGCTAATAAATAATAAAAACAAAAAAAAAATCCAGTGGTCAATCTGAGTGCTTCTAGTTAGTATATTGAAGATGATAGTTACAGAAGTAAGTGAATACAATACAATTATAAAGACTGTTGGGTGTGTACACATTTTTGTCATAAGGTTTTATTTAAAGGTCCCATATTATACACTTTATTCCCAATCTGAGACCATTCATTAATATCTAAATGAAATATTTCCGCCATGGTATGGACAAATCGACCCTCAGTTTGAGTGCAGCGGCTTCTCTTCACCTCCCTCTTTTTAGCAGCTTCAGAAATGTGCCGTTTATGGTGGGCGGAACCCTGGTGGAGCAGCTCAGCTGTTGGCTCCGCCCATCGCATCGCCCGTCATGAGGTGATTGACAGGTTAATATATTTTCAAGCTATCAGACTAATAAGGCCGAAACGATAAAATAACTGCCAGCTCTTACCTCTCCAGCTGTGTCACGGACAGTTGGTATTGAACCTGGCTTCAGCTTCAAACGGTTGGCGAAGCCTGCTTTCCATGCCCCCATGTTGTGGAAACAGTCCTCTTTGAAATGCTGGCCACAGACATGCAAAACCTTTGGAAGTTTTCCGGGTACATTTCCTCCAAAAATAAAATTAATCCACTCAGTCCTCGTGGGTTCAGTGGATGGAAGTAAAAAAACGTTTTTGTGTTCATTTATGCAGCCACAAACAGAACAGTGCTTCTGTCGCTTAGCCATGTCCGCTAACGAGGGTTGCCGAAGAGGGAAAAACACTGGGCGCTAGGTGATTTTTAGAGGGCGGGCTTTGAGAGCCGGTAGACGGGTCCATCGCTCTGTGGGGAGTGGTTATTGTCCCTTATGACGTCATAACGTACACGCTTTCAAACAAGCTCATTTCAGCGCTTACTTCCCTAGAGGTGGAGCAGGGGGGAGAGAGAGCGCCTGAAAGAGTTTCACACTTACGGGTCTCCTACACATGCGGGGGGACCAGTATGACTGTTCCAAAACCATTAAAAAGTGAATTTTGCATAATATGGGACCTTTAACTGTCATGGAGACCAACCTAAAACAGCAAATGTGTGCTATGCCTCCCTCAGCCATGAACCTATCCTGCCACCATTAGTTTATGTGACAAGTAAATGTACAGTACGGTGGATCATTATGAGGGATTCAAAAACTGCATTCAAGCAGTGTCTGCAGTGCATTAGTAGCTGCCTGCCCCTCTGCCTAATGAGTCTTCAATAGAATGTACAAAATATAGTGGGTGAATGGACAATCTGACTATTTATACTAAGAATTGCAACAAGGTACAGTGGAAATGCATCAAGAATAAGCACAGAATAACAAAATTAATACAGTAACACATAAGCCAAATAGCAGGAAATGACATCTTATTTCTTACATAATTGTAATGTGGGTTGTTTGTTTCACTGTAAGGACCTGTAACCTTCATTCAAGTTTTCTTCTGCTAATTATAACCAGTGTAGTTCAGGCTCAAATTCACACGGTTTGCATGTTTATCAGCTTCGAACCTTAAGTTCTGCATTCATGTTGTAATCATCTTCACATACTTTAACATAAAAATTAGCAGATTTCTCTTTTCACCAAAATTAAGGTTATCTGCACCTGTTTCCCACAGTACACAAACATGAATCTATAATCTTAGCAGTACATAGTGTTAAGAGTTGTTATACAAAAAATTAAACTAATGTACCATAATTATATGTCCTCTCAGGTTTTAAGTTGGCAGGTATTGAACTGCAGATGCATTATCAAGATTAAACTACAACTTGCAGTTAATAATTTTAAAACATCACACAGGAATTTAAATCCTGCAGGGGGAAAGTGTTTTAAATAAAAGAAAATGGTTGGCTTTTCCACATCAATAAATCATGATGAGGTTGTGCTTGGAAAGATAAGGGGAACTTGGCTAAATGCTTAGTTACTGCTCAGGCATCAAACATTTTGGGTAAGACATACAAGGCAAGAAGGACAATGTAATTACTTAGAAATGGACAATGTTACCTCAGCCGTACAACAGGCATGGCTAGCTTTTTGATTTTTACCCAAAAAGGCATCAACATGGCCCTAAGTTGTCCACTGGACCTGCACAGAGGTTGCTGGCAGCAGTAATTCCATAAGAGGAGAACTTGGGACAGGGTACACAATCTTGCAAAATCACTTTTTTATAAAATAACTTTTCATGTGATTTATTGCTGTACAGAAAGGAAAAGGTTCAAAAAAGAGAGAGAGAGAGAAAAAAATAATAAGGCAGAAAACAATGGACTCCAGTACAATTCAAGATTTCAGTCTAATTCTGCCAAAAGAATGCAGCTCATGGAAATTACTAAATATTTATAGTGGAGACATTCAGAGTTACACAATCTTCCTGCTTGCTCTTAGCTTTAATTTTTATTGATTTTTTTGCTGATGTTTCTCTCCTTTTTACTTACAAACTTATCCACAGTAGCTTTTGAATACCTATAAATCACTGGGACTAAAGCATTTCTAATAGAAACTGCAACATTTTTCATAGTTCTTTTATCTTCAGCGCTCCGTGTGTGTGGCCTACAACGGTAGGCTAACGAGCAGCAAGATGTCGTCCATCTCCACAGATGACTACCAAGACCTATATAAGAAGATAATAGCGCTTGAGGCAAAAGTTTGCCTCCTTGAAGTGAAAGTTGAAGTAAATGGACTGTTTGGAACTGAAACAACTTTGCCATTGATTCAAAACAGTGGAGAATTGCAAGCTAACTGATGAAGAAAATGCACAGATAACACTACCAAGAAAGAATTGTGAATTGTGAGTAACTGTGAAATACAATAAATCATTGGGTAATAACCCTTCCTGGAACGTGCAAAGCCAAAAAGTAAATCATGTCTCCTGGAAAAGGGAGGATGACGTATCACAAGCTGGGCACAGCGAGCTGAAGTCTACACCTACAAAACAAAGGACCTCTTCTATTCCTGGAAAGAAACAGGGCTGGACAAC
Source organism: Melanotaenia boesemani (assembly GCF_017639745.1). Lineage (NCBI taxonomy): Eukaryota > Metazoa > Chordata > Actinopteri > Atheriniformes > Melanotaeniidae > Melanotaenia > Melanotaenia boesemani. The sequence goes on from NC_055697.1 coordinate 19,903,810, forward strand.
TGAGACTGGGAAGGTTGACAAAAAAACCTCCAAAACACTTCTGAATGTGAAACTGCAGAATAGATTTGCGCTGCTGTCAGAGGACCCGGGATCTTTATCGGATGACCATCTATCACAGGGCTAATTCAGCATGTAAAAGAGCCTGCACATAATAAAGGACACACTCTCAATTTACTGATTTCAAATGGTTTGGGCTTTTTCAAGGTTACTGTGTGTGATGTGGGCCTGTCTGATTATTACTATGTTTTCTTCATTAAAGGAATCACAAAGTCAGTCTACTATCACCTTAAAAACCTAATAATGGTAAAAGAATTGATGTCTCAGCAGGATCTGGAAAAACTAGTCCATGCTTTCATCTTTAGTCGTCTTGATTATTGTAACAGCGTCTTTACAGGTACCTAAAAAAATGAATTCAACATTGCTTATTCAGAACTCTGCTGCTCGAGTCTTCACTAAGAACAAGTGGACCACATCAGTCCAGCTCTGAGGTTTTCACACTGGATGCGTGTCCATCAGAGAATAGATTTCAAAGTTCTGGTACTGGTCTATAAAGCTCTGAATGGTTTAGGACCAAATTACAGCGACTTCTTGACCCAGTATGAACCTACCACAACCCTCAGGTCATCTGGATCCAGTTTCTTATCAGTTCCCAGAGTCAAAACATGGCGTGGAGAAGCTGCATTCAGCTGCTCCACATGTCTGGAACAAACTCCCAGAAAGCCTCAGATCAGCTGAAACACTCGGTTTATTTAAATCCAGGTTACAGACCCACCTGTTCTCTGCTGCATTTCAATAGTTTTTATTTAAAAATCCAAATCTGCATCTGTTTCTTTTAAACTTGAATTGTTTTTTTTTTTTTTTTTTATCTTGACCATGTTTTAATACCATTTTTATCTGATGTTCTTTCTTTTTCCTTTCTCTTTTGTTTTTAATTTTAAATTATGCTTCTTATTTTCTGATTTTCAATGTTTCTGTAAAGCACCTGGAATCACCCTGTATTTGAATTGTGCTATACAAATACACTTGCCTTGCCTCATCTTTGGCTCGTCACCTTAAATGTCTTCTGTTTGCCTTTGGCTCCAAGCAGACTTGACAGATGACTTTGCATATTGTTATTACCTTGCTGAGTTTCTAGTTTATTGTCTTTGGAGGATTTGGCTGAAAGCAGCAGACCAGAAATTAAATGTATTAGTACAACATCAATTTGCAGTACTTCAGGGTAAGCAAAGTCCTCAGGCCTATCTCATGTCTTCATCAGTCAAAAGTAACATAAGCATTTGTTTCAGTTTTTTTATGAATTCCTATAAAGTTAAGGTATCTATCTATCTATCTATCTATCTATCTATCTATCTATCTATCTATCTATCTATCTATCTATCTATCTATCTATCTATCTAAAGGTTTATTTGTACAATCCTTTCATACTGTGTCAATTTACAGCTATGTTACAATGCTGACCCAGGCTTTATTGACTGCATCTGGCCTCCCCACCTGATTGCAGATGTTTCTATATTTAAAACCTTTAAATTCACAAATCAAAGTTTGTGAAACACCACATAATCTATGCTGACAAGTGAAACAATGAGTGAGATCCGTAGCAAGTCAGCAGATGTTTGAGTGAACAGACAAAAATAGACACAAAGAAAGGAAAGTACTGCACATCAGGTTAAGGCAGCCCAACATGTTTGTCCTGCACTTTGTTTTACATCTTTAGACCCTACGTGTTCATTTGTGGACAAACAGGTATGAGAATGTGGTGAATAAATTCCTTACTAGCAACAGTTTCAGTTTTCATATAAGTACTAGGGGATTTACAATTAATGGGTGAATGATGCATTTAGATAAAATGTTTACACGTGTATGAGTTCATTTGAGAGCAGTCTCAAGAGTCATGTCTTTGGTTCTGTGAAGCTGATTTACAGCAGCTGTGCCACCACAGTAAAAAGTTGACATGTTTCTAGAGACCAGAGATTAATCTTTGTATCATAGCAAATACTCCTTTCATTTACTTCCATTTAAAAATTCAGCTAATGTACATACATGACTGTTTTAGGTACAATGCAGAATTGTTAAAACCTCCTTTTAGTAGCCAGTCTCTCCAATATTTTCTTAAAAAGTTTTTATCTTGCCCCTTTTATATATTTAAATCCAGAGGTGACCAGGCCTTTGAGGTCATCATTTCTAAATTTTGGATCAAACTTAAGTCCTTTTTTCTGAAGCTATGGTTTGTTTCACCAGCTAAAGATATTTTTTCCACATGTTACCCTTTTCATGAATATTCTCCGCTTGCATTTCTTTCCTGTTCACTTAGGTCATGCTTATTCATGGATGTATTTATGTAGCATGTATATATGCTGTTATATGTATTTTGGCTTGCAGCACTTTGTAGCTGTGGCATAAGTAAAATTATTATTACTATTATTAACTTATGGGGTAGAAATCTATTTTCCCTGATTAAAGGAAGCAAAAGACAAAAAAAGATCCATTCATTAAAAATAGAGGCATTGAAAACAAAGCTGCATTTATCTATTTATAAAACACCAGATTGTGACAATAGATAAAATCTTTGAACTGTGAGGTTTGACACCCTGGTTGCAACAGATCTCTACAGCATATCATGGTAATCCATTCAACAAGCCAAGAGGAACACAACCATCCACAGGGCTGCTAACAACAGTTAAAAATATACTCTAAGAAATATATTCCTTCCATCCTCAGAGGTGTTAAATTTTACAATATCTCTTAGGACGCTAGTGGGTTTGAAAAGCAGGAGGTTTTCCCCACAGGTCTAAGGCATAGCATGTTGAGATGATTGATGTCACCGCCCTACCTGTAATCACTTGAGACTTACACAGGCTCTTGACACTCTGGTAGCCATTTTGGATTCTTTTCTAATGACTGGAAAGACAGCCTGCAGATGATGTTAGCTGACGCCAGTCTCACGGATCACTGCATCTCTGTCAGTGATTAAGTGACTCATCTAACTCTGGTAAACAAACCCCCAGTGGAGCATCTTGCATCCATCAAGAGATGTCTTTGACTTTCTGGGTATATCTAACTTGGAAGAAATCCATCATACCTGTACAAAACAGAGGAGGCTGTGGGGCCTCTTGGGGTACGATCCATAAACAAACACAGTTATACATGTGTAAAGAGATTTCTTTGATTAACCATTTTGTTTTGACTACAGAAAGTTTGTATATTCTTTTAAGTGTTTGCTCGCTGGAAATGAAACTAAAAACACCTGCAAATTGTTTAGAATTTGCTCTATGGAGATTCTACATCGAACAATTTGACAAAGCTCAAATTATGAAGCAACTAAGAAGATAATTGATAGATTAAATTTTAATTAATTAAATAAAATAAAAAAGCAAACTTTGGTTGTAGTGCAATCCTAATTAGAGCCGAGATACAAGGAAGCCATGACATATGTGAAAAGATGACAAATTATGCTTTGAAGAAAGCTTGGTTCCTTGAGACTTATTACACTTGGGAAAACCTTTTATTAGTCCCTCTAAAGACTAATGTGTCTTAACGTGGTGCTGCACATCCTCAACAGGACAGTTCGTCTTGCACAAAACCCAAGACAGGCACTCAAGTCTGTATTGATAGTTGTGTAAGTAGAGCAAGCATGGTGATGTAACGGATCTTCCTTAAATTGCATGGGCAGCATTGTTGGTCTGGACAACCCCTGAGGCTCAGTTTGATTTTAGCAGATTAATTTAGCTTCCTCTCTTATGCAACACTATCTCAGCTTTCAAGGAGTCTCACTGATCTCAGGGTCACCTTTGACTCCTTGCATGGGTGGCTAGCTACTGAACTGCGGTCCCTTAATAGCAGCTAAGAGTAAAAACAGTGCTGCACTATAAAACATCCTTAAACATCAGAATAAGACCTGATAACAGTAAAACTGTTTGGCTGAAGGCCACATTGAAAAAGGTGGAAAGACGGTGATGGATGTCAGCTGTTACGAATCTTTTAATACAGCATGTAAGGTTGTAAGGGATCAAACAGACACAATGGTATGAGAATACTGTGAAGCATGTGTTTGATGCAGATAATCCACAAGCTAAAAAAAAACAAACATGTGACTGTAACCTGCATAGTAGGTCACTGCAGCTAAATCAGAACCATCTTTTAAAAAAAAAAGCAAAAACAAACAAACAAAAAACTTTTATTTACCGAGATAAATTATTTTAAGTTAATGGGGGAACTTCACCCTGTAAGGAATCACAAAAAAACAGAGCTGTCCATAGCAACTTAGGTGGGATTCCTTAGTTACCTTCACAGTGGAACTGATGTGTCTTGTGCATGCTTTTATAATCAGTCCATAAAATATCAAAGTCAAGGATGTATTTACTCAAAAGGTGAGCTACAGGGAGCAAAACTACTCTGACTGAACTGTAAGCTGTTTCAGCTGCAGAATGAAGTCATAACACATAAATGGTTCAGCTTCCAGGAGTGACCGTTAAATGTTGCGGGGAAATGGAAATGTGTTTCCAAAAGTCATACAGTGTGTTTTCTCACCAAGAGCTCAGAAGAGAAAAAAGACAAGAAAAAAAGAACAAAAAAACAGCAGAAGTGATGACAATATATATCACCTACATGATTAGTAAAGCTCCAAGGACATAAAATCTTTAAAAGTCCCAAGGTTCACATCAATATATTTCCTCTACATTCTTGTTATAAATTAACATAAATCTTTAAATAAACTTCTCCAGTTTGTCAGGTAGGTTTAAAAGGAAAACTTAAACAATTGCACATGTTAATGTGTGTTACAGATGTTAAAAAAGTAGTCTATGTGAAAAAGGTTAATAAAACATTTTGTAGCTCTGAGGAGGGAGCTGTGTCAAAACAGCCTCAAGAGGTGTGACTGGAATAACTGTTGTGAAGCTAACATTAGCCCAGCTAACGTAGAGACCCCAGCTTCCTGCTTGCTATAATTTGACTCTGATAAAACCTTCCCATTGGAACCAATAAGAAGACTCTCTGTGATAAGTGCCCTGATCTGATTGAGTGAAATTGGTGAAGTGTCTCCTTAATAAATGTAAAGCTCTGGAAATGCATTATCTCACTGACTCAGCAATACAAATGGCTAAAGTCAATGAGTTTGTCACAACTTATTCTTAGTTTACTGTCTCACACCTTTATCTCAAAAGCCAAATCAAGGTCACCCAACAAACCCATTCTCCACACTCCAAGGAGCTTATTTAAAGCTCCATGCTCCATTTCTCTCCAAGTAAAAAAAACACAGTAAGAAAGAATGAATTTCTGCAGGAGATCTATAATTCCCACCTGAATACATGGTCTGATAACGGGCCAACAACAGGTGAAATCTGGCTCAGTTTATCAGCTGGTGTAGCTAGTGTAAGCATCATTAAGAATCAAAAAGCAACCTTCTGTTAAAGGAAAATGTGTGCCAGTTTGCAACACCAGACTTTGATGTGTCTGCCCATATTTCAGAGGATAAGTGTTTGTTGAATGGCAGCCAACTCCTAAGACAATACTAGGCCTTTGAGATATACCATGTTCTCAAGTAGTGACGCTCTCAGACTATAGAGAAAAGCTGATAGCCAAGTGATCCTTCAGATGACCGAGGACTAAGGCTTTTCAGTTTAAGGGGATAAAAGTGATCGATGCGGGAAAGCCAGAATAGAAACAATAGGATTAAGACTGCTGACTTTATTCACAAGCAAAAGCTGCATAGCACAACTTATTAGAGAGAATCTTACTTTAACTGTAAAACTGTAAAATTCTCTATTATACCATACCATCTGATGAACATGACTCTCAATACATACAAATCTGAGTCAGAGTTGATCACATGTCACATAAAATTGTAATGAGACTTGGATCCAAAGAGTGAGACATTCCAGCAGTCTGATTGTCTTGGAAAAACATTGCAGACATGTCATTACCTGACATCATCCCTCCTGTTGTCTGTCCTCTTGGGAGGACCAACACACTGCCCTTGTTCTTCGACAAGAGCTTTGTGCTAGGCAGCACCATGAGGCCAGTGAACTCCAGATAGTCGCACTCTAGCGCTGGATACCATACAGCCCATCACCAGATAGCACGCTTCTCGCTGTCAACCACACCACAAGAAATGAGGTTAAATGGCACTATCTCCACAATATGGGAGCCTCTTCTATTTTTATTAATGGTGCTGACAGACTCTATTCTTTGGAGAGTGGCAGTGCCATTCTTGGAAATAGTTATAAATAAGTACTGAGGCATCTTCAAGGAATCCTATTAATCTTCTTTGCATAAAAGAAAGACTGGAGACAGCTTACAAGGAATGATGCATTCCATCAATCTGACTACGATCTGAGACATACTTCAGTTTGGTGAGAACTGCTGGTAATAATTGGGAAGGACATGTTTACCTCTAATTTCTTTTATGTAATGACCCTTTAAACAGCACTTGTTAGAGTGGATTTTAAACATTCTGAAATTCCTCCTTTAGGGAAATTTCTTTGATACCAACAACCGTGGTAACTAAATAGTGAGCCTTATCTCCCACCATCTTTTTCCACTGAGCTATTTTGCTCGTGTGGGAAAACCTGTGCAGCTTTATGTAACATCACCTTTTAATCACTTACACTGAAAAACATCAGGTGCAGAATGGTTTCCAGGGATAAAGCATTATAGTAACGAGACAAAGAGTTCACAGCCATGCTATCAGTACTGTGAGGCTGTACTTAGACAAAGAGGTGCTGCAAGCTAAACTCCTGATGTCTAGCTGTATTGTGTTTGCCATGTTTAGGGTACTATTTTTATCTTTAAACACAGCCTAATGTATAGCTATAGCTGAAAAGAAAATGACTGATTCTTAAAATATTTGGTGATTGAAAAGAAAGCCTATAAAATTTCTAAATGTACTTAATTAAAATAGTAAATGAGAACTCAAAAATATCAACAAAGATATTGGGACTGATTCTGTGTGGACCATGACTGTCAGCACCAAATTTCAAAACAATTCATTTCATGTTTAATAGCATTTCAGTAGGAGAGGGATGGAAAGACTGGCATCTAGTCCCCATGGCAACAACACTGACATGGCTAAAATCCCCAAAAATAAAAACACACATTTCCCAGGAAGGACTCCTCTCTGAATATCTGACTCACCAAGTAGCTGGACCCCCCTGGTTAAGCCGTAGACGTCTATGAGAGCCCAAAGAGGTTCGCCGACATGAATACCACTAAAGAACAGCATGGGACTGGAGTCGTTGATTCGGTAGAACACTCTGCCCCTCTTGTCCACCCAGAAGGAGATGATATTTCCCTCGTTGGAGAGCTCCTCTGGCAGGGCTTTTGCCCAGAAGCCACTCTGAGAGACCAGGTCGGGACAGGCATACTTGGGTAAGGTGTCTGGATTGATCCTCGATGGGTCTTTGGATGTAAAACCAAGACGCAGCGCACCGCTCCAACAGCACTGCTTTTTAGTGATCTGGAGAACACATGTATGTAATTAATGGTGATAGATCAAATATAAAGTTCATTATAATTTGAGTATTTTCAGTGAAAAGAAGCAAAGAAGAATAAAGAGCATATAGGAATGGGTTTACTCATGTGAAGGTACGATGATGATCACCTGTACTGTTCTACGACTAATCTATCCCTTTTAGATATAGTATGTTTAGAATGGTGCAGCTCCATACTATCTATACCAGGGCTACTCAATTCGGTCCTACGAGGGCCGCAATCCAGCAGGTTTACCATGTATCCCTGCACCAACACACCTGAGTCAAATTAGGTGGCTCTAACAGCCAATCAGGTTCTACACAATGACTCATTAATTTGACTCAGGTGTGTTGGTGCAGGGATACATGGAAAACCTGCTGGACTGCGGCCCTTGTAGGACCGAATTGAGCAGCCCTGATCTATACCATCAGTCACAATCACAAACTGATTATGCCTCCTTCCTGGAGTGACTTATGTCATGTTCTCTGGGTTTTGATTTAGGTTTTTGTAGTCTTGTCATGTTTTGTTCTGTTTTCTTGTCTTATTTTGTAGTTCCTTTTCTTGTGTATTCTGTTTTGCTTTCTGCTTCCTGTCCATTAGTACGCCTGGTTTTATATGCTCATTCACCTGTTCCTCATTAGTCTAATATCATATTTGAGCCCGTTGGTTTTAGTTTATCTGTGCCAGTTTATTGTAGTCTTCATCTCTTGTTTTGTCCGTGTCATGTACCCGGCGTGTTTCCTGTATGGCCTGCCTATATTAAAATCTTGTTCCCGCACCCATCTGCCTCTTGCCTCTCAGTCCTGCATTTGGGTCCTCACCTCCATCTCAAAACTCTGACAGAATTATTATTTAATTTAAGTGGAGTGCATTTTTTTTCCTTCTATGTGTAGCTCTGTGTCCTACTTTGATTAAAGAAAACACAATAAAGTGATGTTAAAGAATCCTTTTGGGAGTAAGTTAATCCTCAAAATGTCCATGTTTACCAGCCAGAGTTAGACTTTAGCATAACTTTAGCATTTGTCAACCTGCCAGGTAAATGTCTAGACTGATTTCCACATCATTATCCACTACACTGGGTTGACACCATAATTTCCTAAACCTAAATCAGGATGTGCCTAAACTTAACCAAACACTGAGTGAAAACAAAAGCAATGATCAAATAAATGGAAACTTGTTTCTCATGTTTCTGACAAACCCTGATATTGCGGTAGGGATTGAGTAACTCCTGCATATACATAGTGTGTGCAACTAGAGTCAAATGGGTCTTTATTATAATTTTCCATCTTTTTGTGAAAACAGTTGAGCTTAAGTGTATATTGATATAGCCAAACTCCCAATGAAGTCACTATCATTCAGAAAACTCTTTGCCAACTTGTGGTCTTGTAAAGCTTTTCAATTAGCATTTAAATAACTTAAAGACAATGTCTGTGCAGTGAATTTATTTAAAATTGCATGTATGATTATCTCCCACAGCCAGAAGCTAGAAGCAGCAGAATGCCTTTTTTTCCTCATAGTCCACAGCATCTCAGATTCAGACATACAACATTAAATAACTGCATTACCCTGCTGTGTCAAATTAAACTCTAACCACAGATTGTTAGAGTTTAACCAAGCTAATTAACCCAGCTAATTATATTGCTAGAGCAGTATAATTAGAGGGTAATGTCCTGTCACAGATATACTGGTTTTACCTTACCAGTGTGTACCAATATGTATCTTGTCTTTATTAGTCTCAGAAATCCATCATTTGTTGTGCTATAATTAAAATGCCATCCAGAAATCTGAGTTCAGTAAATTATAATTTGAATATAAGAATATACAACCACTGAGACTCTGCAAGAATGCATTTTAGTATTTTTAATAAATTTCCAAATGCTTTGCTAATGTAATCAGTAATCATGTTAAACTGTTAAACACCTCCATGTTTTAGCTCACAGCTTTGATGTTGATGAAGGTGACAACAGTTTTTTTCCCCATGAACCTATGTATTTGACACAACAAAATCTTGACCTGATTAGAATCAAACATACTTTATTTATACCAGACAGGGAAATTGATCCAAAGGGATTAATAAAGTATTTCTATTCTATTCTAAATTGCAGAAACTAGCACAGAATCTCAATCTGATGACAGTGCCAGATGAAAGTATTACAAATTACCAAATTTACTGTGACCTGCTTCTGTGTCAATACAAGTCAATCCAATGTCTAGTTGCTGAAATATTTCAGCCTGAACCAACATTCCTATTCCGAGTGCCAAGCCGAAAGCAGCTCCAAAAAACAACATATCTGTCTTAAACTCACTAAGACCAGTTTCCTTGGTATGCTTATCACCTGCAAACGATTTTTGTCTTATTTCCAACCTATATTTACTTAGTATTTACTGTGCAAGATAACAGTATTCCTCACATGGCAGCGCTTGCCCTGCTCTCTCACTTTCGAGACATAGATGGCCTGATAGGTGTAGTGGAAACTTGTTCTAAGCTGCTGTTGCTTTGGCCCACACAAGAGCAGCGAGAGAAAAGAGAGAAAATCAAAACAGGAGGGAAAAGACAACAGATGAAGAGGGGGAGTCAGGGAGCAGAAAAATAAAAACATTCTGGCAAAAAGAATGGGGGTGACTAAGGACTAATTTTTTATCACCTTCACAATTAGCATTTTCTGACTGAACAAACTTAAACTATGACAAACACTATGTCTTAAAATTGGTACTGCTGTAAACTGGCACAATTTTACAAGAAAACATTGCAATGTGGGATTTTGAGTCATTCTGAGAAGCACCATGTATTTACCTTCAGTCGAACTTGCTCATATACTGCAATAGGCCTGTTGCTGAATGTGATGGCATTACAGAAGCTGCCCTGTCTCTTCACTGTCTTCTGGGACATGTCCATGATGATCTGTGATCCTTTGGTGCTGGGATGGAAGAGAAGAGGGAAAGAAGACATACTTCCACAGGGCTGGATGGGCAGGCAGCGCTTGGATTTGTGCTGGCATCGGTGAGATGTTGTAGGAAAAGATCCGTTCAGAGAATCTAAGTTGAGAGGGAAGTTTGGTCAGAAGGTGAGGAGCAGAAAAATCTTCTCGAAGCTCAATTTCAAGCAAAATACTAAGAGTTTAGATTGAACTGGAATACTGGTTTGTAACCCCAGAGGTCTTCACTTAATAATAGTGGTGACTGTATAAAGTCATACTGTTACATATATTATTATATATCTTTCCTGCTCCTGCAAGATCCAATTTAGTAACAAGGCATAAAAATAATCTAATACTTGTTTTGTTTTTCTTGCTTTCTAACTCAGTGTAATAGTTAAAATCTCACATTTTAAATGTAAACAATGCACAAGGTGAATAACATGCAAAATGTCCTTGGAAGTAAAAAAAAAAAAAAAAAAAAAAAAAACCATGAAGACTTAATTGCTTCCTTGGTTAAGTAAATAAGGCGAACAATGCAGCTGTGAGAAGTTTACACAAAAGAGTCTAATTTGAGGAATTTCCAGTAGCACCAGTAACTCTTTATTATTCTAAATCTTGCCAGAGCTAAACTTTGTACTGAATACATTCTTACAATAAAAACATTGCAAAGGAAGTACAAGAAGAAGGATTAAGAAAAAAAGAAAAAAAAAAAGATTGATTACAAGTGTACAAACAGCCCAGTAGAAAATGACCTGTGGGATCTTATGGGCGTATTAGCTAACTGATACAATGTAAAACTACTCTAATAATAGTGAGGCGAGGCTTTTATTACCTTCTTTTTTGGCTTGTGTGTTTAATGAGTGCATATTAATCACAACAGTCAAAGAATCTTGCATGTGCCACCTGCCTAATCAGACTGATGGAAAAGAAAATAAATTACTGCTGCTAAATGCAAGACCATTTTCTGTGGTTTGTTGGAGGTAGTGGCAAAAACACACCGACAGGTTGTGAGTCAGAGTAAGTGTCAGAGTTTTCAGTTTTTTTCCCCATGTGAAAATCTGAATGAATGTTCCACCAACAGTAACTCATAAAAGAGATAAACATCTATATTTCAGCGGTTTACAAAGATAAAGGATTTGTTCAAAGGCATCATGAAGCTGATTTCACAAACTCACTTTCATTCGGATCAACACTCCAAACTTTTGTTTCCACTTTTCTCTTTAAAACGCAACACCAAGGTCACTGTGATTTAGTGGAGGAGATGTTTTCTCACAGACTCCTTAATCTTCTGAGGCAGAACTATATTGATATGACTGACAAACATAAATAAGTAGCATATCTCATCATATGATTCGACACAGGTTTTACAATCCTTTAATCACTTGTTGCATCACATTTAAAGGTTTTAAAGTCTTAGAAAATCCAGTAAATCTTCCAAGAGTGGAAATGAATAATTTAAGCCTAATTAACACTTCTTCCTCTTTAAGAACGGGTTGTATTTTCACACCTAAACCTGAAAGGCTGTGTAGGAGCTGCTTGTGTTTGTGAGAGAAATATGAGCCACTGCAGCTAATTTTACTTTCCTTTAGTTGACTTTGAAGAGTCAAGAGGTTTATAATGCATCAGGGCAACAAACCAATTAAGAGGGTCTGGATTGGAAACAAGTGATCATGTGACAAATGATGCAAGGGTTGTCATAACATGGATGCCGATTTCATCTCAAGGCAGTGGAGGAAAACATGATAGATGTAAAAAAGGCATTGAGAATTAAACAGAAAGGCCAATAACTGAACATCTTCATCACATATTTCTGCAGTCGATCCCTTCTAATTACAAACGGCCAAGTTTTGCCAAATGTTCTGTGCTCAGAATATTTGTACAGCTCTTTGCATGCTCTTATCATTGCAGAACAATGATGAATTGTGCTCTGAGCACAACAGTGGATTTAAATGAAGTCATAACAAATCCTTCAACCATATTACATCCATGATGTCATCTCAGACGTGATGTCTTCAGGAAAAGACAACATTACTGCATTGTACTGTATTTCCTGTGAGATCTGAAAACAGAAGCAACACCTTGCAATCCCCTACAGACAGGGTCTCATGTTTCTCTCACCAGAGAAATCTAAATGTTATTTCATTCTTATTATATCTATTTTTCCTGCCACGATAAAATTGAATACCCCCGCCATTTATATTTATTTATGTTCGTGGACACCCTGTTTTCCGCACCCCAAGCAACTTTCAGGACACATAATATGTATATATATCAAATCTATAAATTAAAGTCAAACAAGTAAGGGTTTGATTTGCCAAAATTAGACTTAAAACATCATGTAACCTGACAGAGACATCAGGATGAACAGTGACCAAAGCCCTGGCAGGAATAAAAAGAGGCGTTAAGACAAATATTAAATGAGCATCTTAAGGATAGTGTTGCTTAATGCACCACCGCCCACACTGTAACGGTCTTCATTGTCATTAATTGGAGAGGACAAAACAGAGACAATGAGCAGGCCTCATTTGTGTCACCTGGCCTCCTTCACTCTGTGTTTTATCCAAATGCCTGAGCTCTTTAAGCAGCCTCTACAGAGGCCCTAACATGGTGTGACGTTAGTATCAAGCCTCACAAGACGAACACTCCGAGGCATGTGAAAGAGCCAGAGGGCATGTAAATGTTTTCAGCTTTCTCAAATATGTCATAACTTGTGTGGTTGCAACAAATGTTAAAAAATGTGTGATTCTCAAAGACTTTCAAAACATCCAATTTCACAGTAGGATACGCTATGCATAAAGGAAAGAAATTCTCACAAAGTTAGCCATATAGATTTGATCTTTATCTTAACTATAAAATGTAAGGGAGGACAAACTTTTGATGATCCAGGTGAAAGTAAGAGTAACTGTACTATGTTGTTTTACCTTTTCTGGGTATGAAAGTGCATAAAAAAGGTATTTGTCTGAATCTGTTATTGGGTGATTTTATGTAAGAACTTTAATTTAGCTTTACATAATCATATATTAGTGACGTCTTTATCTGACCCAAACCTCTGCTAAGTCAAAATATGTGTATCCACCATGTATTGACATGTAAAACAGACAAATATTTAACAGAAGGACAAATCCTTAAAATAAGCTGGAACTAAAGAATTGCAGCAGTTTCCCAAGAACTCCAAATAACTGCTAATAAAATAAATAAGATTTTAACTGTTTTAAAAAGCACTGTATAACCCTAGCACATTTTTTTTTTATTTAACATTGTTCAATTAAACTATTTATCTTTCACATTCTAATGAAGACAGAATCATGAAATAAGTAGGAGCACTCAAAGACCTCCACCGAGCCACTGTAATTTTTATTTATTTGTTTTATTTATTTATTTATTTTTGCCAATAATTGTGGGCATTATTTGAGCTGGAAGTCCTAATCGTTATCTTCCCATAGTAAAGAATCCTTAAATAAACTCCTGGATCCAGGCAGTGATCACTCCCAAAATCTAATCACTTGCTCCTTATTCCATTTCTGGGAATTCGTGAAAATTTAATCAAAATCTGCCATAACTTTTCAAGTTATGTTGCTAACAGACAGAAAGACAGACAGATAAACCAACGCTGCCGAATATATGACCACCGCCTTGGTGTAAGTTAAAAAAAAAATAAAAAAATCACTGTTTGTGATGTGTGTTGAAAAGGATATCATGGCATATCTTGTAGTTATAATAAGTGCATGTAAGAGGAATCTAAAAACAAAAAGTGAAACTGGAATAAACATTTGCAAGTGAAAAACAAAAACAAAAAACCCTCTGCATGATCTCTGCAAAAATGGTTTCAGCTCTTTGCTAGTGTCACTAAAAGCCACTAATACATAATATGGGTTTACCAAATGGGGAGAGGTAAAAACTGAATGATTCATGAGTCATTGTCTCAGATCTTGGCCCTGCAACATGACAGGGAATATAGATGTTTACATTTTCAGGGCCCTGACTGAGCTCTTGTGAAAGGGCCAAAAATTTTCTTTTTTAGCAGCACCCCTGTCTGCACCTGTATTTTTATTTCACACCAGTGGCCCCTACCAGTGAGCTGGCCCATGTCCATCTGCCCATCTGGGAAATTAGCTTGTTTCTATTGCCTACTCATGTACTGTATATCAGGTAACACCATGACATTCAGCCATCTGGACTTTGCTCAAGGAAAGTAACAGAAGGCGAACATCAAATCACAACATCCCAAGAGAACATTTGGAAAAACACTGAACTTAGTAATACACAATCATCTACAATTAAATATTATTGATGAAACCAATATATTAAGCATCAGCAAAGATGTGTGTCTTGGCTGACCTTTAACTCGTGAGTTGTCAGAAAGTAAAGCAAAGTGTGCATTACAATCTCTTTCCCTTCCACCAGCAGTTTAACCAATCTAAGTTTGTCAATTTAAAGAGTATAAATCGCAGAAAAAAACTGTTATCCAAAGTTGCTTCAGGAGATTAATAACTTACCAACCAGCTGTAGTTCTTCAAGCGATACACTACTAATAACTGTCTTTTTTACTTTAAAGTCTTATTTACTAAATAGAATCTGAACAAAATGTTGATAAAAAAAAATCCCCACATTTTCATTTGCAAATCAAAAACATGTTTTACCTTTATCTGGTAACTTTTCCCATTCCAACAAAGGCCGCATTGTAAATGGACTAAGAACAAGCAAAGTAAATCAAACAAATACAGTATATTTTCTTGGCCTGAAAACATCTACAAGCCCTACGTTTTATTTATAACACTGCAAGGCATCTGGTAACTTTTATCACTCTAAACGTTTATTACCAAACTAAAACAACATCATTAGAAAATATGCTAAATATTTTACTCAGGTTATGACTTCTACGTGTGTTTTACTGTCACCTAAGGCACTCAAGACAAATAAGTAGCTGTTCAACAACTTATCTGAGTTTATCTTGATCGACTTTTTTATTTTTTCCAACTGCAAAAAGAAGATCAAGAAATTCAAACTCGGATTATCTTGGATGTAGAGCTGATATGCTATCACTAATAAAAAAAACACCTTTTGTTGCAAACCAGTCGTGACTTACAAACGGCACTTAAACTTGGCTAAAAGCATCTACTTTCACTTCTCATTTATTTCGGGCAGACAAAACGCCTACAGTTTCCACGCACACTGGCTTGAGGGTACACAAGCACGTTTATAACTCGATTAGATCATCTTCTGTTATAATATCACAGCATTCATGAATGATCTATAGGCAGCGTCCTGCCCGGAGATGCCACATGTCCTTACCGTAGAGGGTGTTTCTGGTGATCTGACCTCCCATGGCTGGATGCAAGGTGCGTTCACCTCCTCTCTTAACTACGAGACAGATCCACAGTTCTCACATTCAGCTGCGCGTCCTCAGCTGCCACATTGTACCGGGTGGGGAGGCACAGCTTACACACAAAACACAGTCCCGACCGATATTCAGCGCCAGGCTGTGTCTGTCAAAGCATTATCGATATTACGCAGCAGGCAGCAGCCCACGAATCCAGCGCGCACTGGCTCACTCTCCGTAAACAGATCACGCTGAAATTAACATAAAAGGTGGAGGTGGAGGTGGAGCTTGTCGGGACTATTAACGCTGTAGACACCAAACAAGAGTTTTAAGTACCTCTGCTTAGAGTACCTTGCAACAGCAAAAAAAAAGCCTGTACTTTTTTTTCTCTCCATTCATATTCATGCTCCTCAAACTAAAGCACATGTTGAGTTTTCATCTCAACCTGTTGACTAACCTGTTCACTACCCTTAAATCTCCTTTTGTTTTCACAGGCCTTTACATTTACTTGAAGTACCTCCCTTTAATCACCAGATTAAAAAATAGAAATGCAGGAAGGAAAGTATACCAACAGCTGTGTCCGATTTTATAGTTAACTTTGCACTGAAAGTCCACTCAAACCCTTTAGGAGTAAGTAAATGAAATACCACAAGGGAAGTCACACAGCTGGGTGGTGTGGTTGGTGTTTCTTCTAACCACAGGTTAAAGGGTTTGTTTGTTTATGACCATCTAATGCCAGCATCTTTACTCAGCACAGTTTCAAGATGTATTTGACAACTTGTATAAAGATGAATACTGACACACTGTGACAGGACTTGGCAGCTGAGTTGCCACAATGACCAGGCAGAGACACTACTGGCCTCAGGCTTAATGCGATGCTGGTGCTGAGAATCAACAATGCCATGTAGTAAATTAACTTAAGTTTCACTGAATAAAGCCTGATTATTGTCCCTGGGGTTTGCAGCACATTTCCTGTTCATAATAGTGACTTGAAATATGCAAAATAGACATTTTGTAAAAATAAGCAGGCCTCAGTTGGAACTTTTAACCAAGAGCAACATTTCTAAAGTTTAAATTCCTTGATCACCCCATTCAAGCAATTAAATCTGAGCAAAGAACCTCATGTCAAATGTGTTTATGTTTTATATCTCAGAGACAGATGTCCTTCCATTTTCCTTTCAAGCAAAGGAACAACTTGTTGCACACTTGTCTCTGCAGTGTCTGGCTTCAGTGGTTCAGGGTTGGCATGCTGGAGTCGCCCTCCTCTGTGGGCACCTCTCACGATCAGCCTTGTCGCCTCAGCGTTTACATAACTTGTATTGGCAGCCAGGCCTGTGTGACACTGTATTGGCTCGATAACATGAGCTATAGTCTTGTGATGTTTATAGAAACTGATTGCAGTTAACTCTACTGTCTGTAAGCAATTTGCAAATAGGATAAAGCCATATGACCGGAGTCTTTTTTGTTTATTGACTGTGCAGCATTTTGAACACGGATTTTTTTTTTTTTTTTTTTTAAAGGTGGCCAAACTGGTTTTATTTTTCAAATGAAATCGGTTTCGGATAGTGAGATAACTAAAGAATAATAAGGCAAACGTGTGAACTGAACTCAAGAATTTATAGCATGAACCCTGTAGCTATCGCAGTCATGCTTAATGGAGTTTGACATGCCACCTGATCACTGAGCTGTCAAAATCTGATTGGTTGTTCTTTAATAGGAGAAGAAGTGTAGTTCACTGTGAAATGATAAAACTTGATGCCTTGTGTCCTACAGTCACAATAAAGCTGCATTCCAAAAAATATCTTGCAATGGTGAAATATCAATTTAAAAACACAAAAGGCTACATATTTTTGTTCAAATTAGACTTAAATATGATCTAATACAATAGCATAAGACCAACATATTTTACAGTGTTATATGTAAATAATCTAACATAAATCAAATGGCACTCCTCATACTCACTCCTCGTACAACACTGATAGAGATGCAGGCAGCATAACATGTCTTTCTATCTGTTTGTGGTTTTTTTGAGTGCTTAGACAGTTACGTTGGTTTGGAGTCACTTTGTGATGCATCTCTAATGATTTCCATCGGTTGTAGCTGGATTATACAATGTGCATCTTTATCTAATTTTTTTTATATATATCTTTGTTGTTTCTGCCTCCCTTTGCAACCATTTTGCTTCTCTTTGTTGGAGTTTGACATTTATTTCTTGTCACTTGTCATTTGCTTATCTTTGTTATTGTTGTTCTTTTTTATTCATCTTTTTGTGGGCATTTTAGTCTCTTTATCATGTTGCTGTGTCATGCATCTTTTTTTAGAGGGCTCTTTTTGTTGCATTTTTTCCATTTATTTGTGGCCGATTTTTTTCTTTTTTTTAAACATCCCTTTAGATTTATTTTGTGTCTCTTAGTTGACATTTAAATGTGTTATTTTTCCCCATCATATTGGACCATCATGCATGTTCTTGTTTTCATACATGTCTTGTGTTGTTGTTTGAATCTCTTTTGTCATCATGTTGTGCTATTTGAATCTCTAAGTGGTCATTTGCATAAATTTGTTGTTGATTTGCATATCTTAGCTGTTTTCCTTCAAACTGCGATCATTTTGTGTCTCTCTGTAGTTGTTTTGAATCTATTTCCCTCTTTGTATGTCTTGAAATTGTTCCATTATTTTCTTGTGTGATCCTTTAATCTTATTCGGTAGTTTTCTTTGCATCACATTGTGGTTGTTTTGTGCCTTTTCATAGATGTGATCTGTTGTTATTGTAGCAGCATTGTGTGTCTTTACAGTCTTTGATGAGAAAAATAAATCATCTCATTGACTTTTTAGGTTCCAGTATAATCTATGCATGGAAGTCAAACAGTTAGGTACAAAAATGGTTTTAAACTGATCAAGTTTAATTTTCAAATTATTATCACCAAGTTCTTATTGTAATAGTGTTCCGAATTTCAGTTGAGACTGAATATGCACAGTATACCCTGACAGAACAGGACGACACCTCCTCCCACCATAGATTATTTGTAGATGGGTGCCTGGCAGCCAGCAGCTGCCTGGTGGGGTGTGCTGGCGTGGGGCCTCCATGGACATCTTGACAGCCTTGTTTGAGGCAGCAGCTTTCACTCTTGCTCTCTTCTGGGATGATCCATGTTGAACAAAAACACCATTCAACTCCAAGTTTGGATGCTCGCCCAGAAGCCATATGCAAAACATTAGAAAGCAACACAAGAGCATCATATGATCCTCAACTGGGAGGGCATCAGCAAAAAAGGAACTCCACCTAGCAGACATGCATCTGAGGTGAAATCAAGTTGTCGCACACTGCTGAAAAGTGACACTGACATAAAAAAGAAGCTGCAAAAGAAAGAGATTAATAAAGAGATTGTTTTTAATTAAACTATAGTATTTAGGGATTTCTACGGTCATCCGATATGACCTGAATCTAGTTTAATTGTTGGCAAAGTATGCATGCAGTAAGATTTATTAGAATTACATCCGCAGTTTTCAGTGAATCCACCTACCGGTATGGCCAAAAAATGTGCAGATAAACAAACAGATATTTCAAAAGTTCTAAAATTATGAGTACAAAAAGTTCATAGCCTCTAGCTCCATTGTTGGTTATCCCAGACTACTGCATTCCACAAGTGGGCTTCAGTAGAGTTTATGATATCACATTGATCTATCTTCTCTTTCCCACACAGTATTGCAGAGCCTTTAGCTGTTTTTGAACAAAGAAATTGTTGATCTAACAAGAAAAACATCATGGTTTATGAGCTTGGTTTGGTTTTTATTTTGCCTGATGTTCAGGAGTACAATGACCCAGAGACAGTGGAACTAACAAATCCTCATTGAGACTATAATGGGCATTGAAGATAATGGATCCATAAAGGAGCAAACATCTCAGTGCATCCTGTGAAATAAAAAGATTCAAGATTAATGATAAAAAATAAACCTGCAACTTATGCAGTTTTAAAAAATGAAAAGATTTTGTTACCACAACTTGTTCAGAGTAACATAGGCAGGTTATAGTTTAACTATAGTTATACAAATTTCATGCTAAGTGACGGAGATTTCTTGTGTTTAGGAAGATAAAGCAGCGGTCAGTAGAATCAAACCTGAGCTCACTGAGCTTGTGGAAGAGTGTTTGTTGTTTCATGAGTGGAGAAGATTCCTGGTCACGAACAGGATTTTAGCTTTGCATGATCTTACGCAATTCTCTCAGTGCAGCAGGGCTCATTTAGACAAATATGAAAAATGTGGGATTGCTCAAGTAAGTAAACTCAGCTGTGCAAAATGACAGGTCGTAACATTACAGTTGAGCGATGTTCTTGTTCTTTACACACTGGTGCAGGTGCAATGAACTAATCCTCAATACATCTAAAACCAAGGAGATGATGGTGGATTTTGGGAGGCGAGAAGCACATCATCTACCTGTGTTAAGGGGAAGGACATGTGGTCCAGACATTTATGAATTTGGGTGTCCACCTGGATCATAAGCTGGACTGGTTGGGACATGCAGATGCAGCATACAATAAAGGACAGAGCAGACTCGTCCATCTCAGGAAGCTTTAATCCTTAGAAGAGGTACATCATTTTGTTACAGACTTCTGTCAGTTAGTCGGCAGTGCTGTATTTTTTCTGGGGGAACTGCATGATGGCCAGAGAGGGGAAATGGCTCGACAATCTAGTCAGTAAGTATGTGTCAGTGATGGGGAGGGGGGTGGGCTCTGCTGGAGAACTTGTGGAGAGGTGCATTAGGAACAAGATACAGGCCATCCTCAGGAATAGTAGTCATGCCCTGCATGACACTGTGGTCGCCCAGAGACACATTCACAGTGACCGAATCCTCTCCTTACAATGCCAGTCCGAGAGACTCAGGATGTTGTTTATCCCAGATGCTATAAGACTCTACAATGAATCATGCTAATGTGCACTTTATTACTATTGACTTATTTTATATACTTTGTCCCTGTCAGGTTTGGGATTCATATATCAATTACTGGCTGAGGAAATAAATAAAAATACAATTCAAATAATAATAAAAAAAGGACAGCCATATATACGAGATGCCTCCCTTGGTAGAGCTAATCTGTCAGGCACAATTTGGCACACAGATCACCATTGTGCATGTCATGATGCTGGACAGGACAAGGTTAGAATTCAAGCTTTCATATCTGCAATTCCACTTCAGCCTATGTTTGGTCGACTACTCCTGCTCCTCAGCTGCTCCATTTTTCACTAATTCATCTATCTGCCATTCAGAGAAGTTTCTGAAAGAAACTATCAAACTCTGTGGCGCTCAGCGGAGCTGCAGAATTTTTGACATATCTGCGGAGTGCCATCATCTTGAACAACCAGTATGTCCTTAGTTGATCCATCATTAATACTGGAAAATAATGATTAGCACTGCTTGTTTGGATTTTACGTAAGCTTGCTGCAGGATCTTCCTTGCTATATTCTGCTGCTTGCTCAGAAATTAGTAACTAAATGCCAGACCCTGATTTAGTCCTATTTGCATCTCTGAGATAGGACATATATACAGCCACAAAACAGCATCAAATTAAGGCAATTATACTTCTTAAATAGCTCATGAGCCATAATCAGGTGTTTGTCACCTATTTTAATGTGGCTGCAGTAAACTCTCTGTTTTTCCTGAATATGCTTTGTCATAAAAGGCAACACCTGGGATGCGAGCAGAGGGCTGTTTATGCAGAAATAGTGAAAAATTTTGGGTAGAACAACAGGACATTCAATATGCTTATAAAAATAAATTGTCCCAATTCTCTGCCTGTGTGAGAGTTGACAGTGGCTGACTCATCCAGTTTCTCTTAAACGCTGGGTGGTATGGGGAGTTTAGGAGGCTTCACTAAATCTCATTTTCCTGTTGCTGACTTTGTAAATTGCTGTATGAATGCAGATGTGAATGTTAGGATTGTAAAATAACCCAGCTGCCTCTGTCTTTTATCTCATGGTTGCTGACATAGTTCTCAAAGTTGAGAATGAATCCATATTTTTGGAATCAGATCACTTTATTTTTCCTTTGAACCAAAATACCTTCATAATATTTCATCAATGAGATAGTTGCTTGATACAAATTACTCACATAATAAACATGAAACAGAAGCATTTTTTAAATCAAGAAAAACAGATATTTATAAACTTCTTGAGATGTGAATCTATTACAGAGCTTTGTTATGTACACTCATCAGCAGCTTCACAAACTTGTAAAATCTATTTTAACAGCACAAAATACAATGGAGCTGAAATAAGAAACTGTGTTTCTATCATGGTAGCACTGAAGTTATAATGCTCATGTTCCATAACACAATTTTATACTGTTAGAAGCACACAAAATTGGCATGTTGTGACCAGTGTGAGTATTACAACAGAATAAAAAACACAGATCATGTGCCAGTTGCTGATGACTGCTTCATGTAGCTCTTTCAAGCCACACTACTGAACACTGGTAGATTTTTGCACTTTGGTGGCCCATATCAACTGCTAATTTGGCATCCCTCTTGCATCCAGTCTCTTTTCTGTGTGCTTTTTCCAGCAGTAAAAATAGTCTTTGGACTTATCTTTTGCTATGTCATTTTTCTTATTCTTTTCCTTGTTTCCTCTGATATTTCTTGAGTTTCTTTGCTGAATCAGGATACACTGCTATTCTACTTTTTACTTATAAGTAGAGTATTTATGAAGAGGAACACCTACATGCACAACTAACTGCTGGTCATTATATAATGCTAAATGTTTTTGCTACACTGCAGTGCTATAGTAACTGTTTTGCAGACAATAAGTCTAGAAAATTATTATGCATTTTTTGAGATAGTGGATGCTTATTATCATGATTGTCAATAACCAGTCAT
Source organism: Melanotaenia boesemani (assembly GCF_017639745.1). Classification (NCBI taxonomy): domain Eukaryota; kingdom Metazoa; phylum Chordata; class Actinopteri; order Atheriniformes; family Melanotaeniidae; genus Melanotaenia; species Melanotaenia boesemani. The sequence continues at coordinate 19,926,378 of NC_055697.1, forward strand.
CATAGTTTTAGAGCATTTATTGAAACTTCTGAGGATGGCATCTAAAAGCAGGATGTACATTGCTTTTACTACAGAGACAATAAACCCAGAGAAAGAGAGAGGGACTGATTCTTAGAATTACAGAACCAGGATTGCTATGGCTCAGATAATGTCCAGTGTAATTTCCATTGCATTTTAAATGTAGAATTTAGTGCAGTTTTTCATACAAATCTCAGATAATTCAAGAAAAAAAGAATTAGAGAACATAATATATGCTGACCTAGAAAATTTGCATATTGAAATGGTAACTATTACTGCAACAAGAGCTAATATGAGGGAGCTTGGCAGACACTGCTGAAGAGCTGAGCTATAGCTAATTAGTTCTATATTCTTTCTGGGGATTTTTTCCCTTCTTCTTTTAGCCAGTGCTTCTCCTGTAGCTGAAATCAAAGAACATTCATGCCTCAGATTTTCCCATCTGCCCAATGTCGACTTTTTTATTTAGCACATCGAATATATTCAGATAGGAATCTGTTCCTTTTCAGTCAGCAACTGCAATTTATTCGGCAGTAAAAGATATAACAAGGTGGTCTTACAAAACCAGATGAGGTGTCACGGCACACTGTTTCAGTAGGTTGCAATTCTTTGACTATGTCATTATAGTTTGGTATCATGTAACCGTAAGCATTAAAAACCTAGAAAATATAAGTCTAGTGGCAGCTTAAAGAAGATGCTGTGCTGCAGTACAGATGTTTACAGTCTTCCTGTTATTGTTGACATTGCACTGTAAACTGTTTAAACCTTTGCTAATATAGAATCTGTGAGGCATTGTGGGAGCAAGGGGGTGACTGCAAACATGTTGGAATGTTACCTGACACTAAGAATAAACCAACAATGAAAACTACACTTTTATACTTGATCATGGATAGAGGACACAGGACAAATAGTTTTTGTCTCGATTTACTCATGCTTTAATCTCAGGGTTGCAGGAGGCTGGAGCCTATGCCAGAGCTGCCACTGGGTAACTAAATACAGAACCAACTCAAACAACACAAACTCACAGAGGCAATGTAAAATTGTCAGTTAAGCTGACATGCATGCTTTTGGTCTGAAGACAAGAGGAACACTGGTTTTGGTTACTGCTCCAAAGTTGAACCAGGAACATTCTTGTTGACGGCACCAGTGCTCACAATCCTGTTTGTGTAGATGTCCTATGCTCCAGTTTGAGCTCCTATTTTTTGTCTTTTTGTCATAAACTGCCAAAAATTTCCCATTTGAGTGCTACCATTTTTGTCTTTCTCAATAAGAAGTGAACATATTTGGACGCTGATGATGCTTCAATGCCGATTGGACAAAAGTTTATCAATCGACATATCTGTTTTGTTGTGAAATATTTTTTAAATGGATCAGAGAGACGACTTAGTGGGACAATAATAACTGTATTAACTCAGAATGTGTTTATAGACATGAATGTGTTTTGAATGTGAGTCTGTAGGAGCCTGAGATGTTTTGGAGCCTGCAACTTGCAGCCAGTAATGCATTTTAAGGCTTTTTGGAATTGGCTTCACACCCAGCAGTGAGCGGCTTCTTTTTATAAGGTCTACAGAAACAACCTTTTCAATTTTCCCTCTTTCAAAATAATGCCAAATATGATGTTGATAGATGCTGCCTCCTTGTGGGTGAGCAGGTTTTTCCTTTGGTATCCCTTCCAGACCTCCAGTGCTTAATAGGGTTCAAAGATCGCTTTTTAACATGTGTCATCTGTACCACTTAATTAAGTGCATATATTACAATAATGGTGCCATCTATAAATTAATCTGAAGTGTATGTCTGTTTCTGGATGGCTGACCACTTGATGGTGCCATCTTGTAAATCAGTCTCTCTTAGATGGATATACCAGAAACTTAACAGATACTGAAGAAATTGCAGGCATTAAAAATAAATGTTAATTTTTTTCATTTTTTGTAATTGATTAAAAAAATCAAAGTGTATTTATCTAGACTTTTGATTAAAGACAGTAATATACCTTAATATCTTGGATTATATTTATTCAATATGAAGGCATATTGTTGCATTGTAGGGAATATTTAGAAGATATATCATCATAATTTTAGGATTATTCTCCTGACGTGAGGGAAACTCAAAGTAATGTTTAAATGAACTTGTCTGCCATTTTAATATTATATACTGAAACTGATGAGCTCTCAGGATTTCGTTTTATCAGCTTCAGTGTAACTGATAAATTTTATGCTGTAAAATACGTTTTGCTCAGAGGTTTTGCAACTTGCTGTCTGAATTTGGAATTTGACTGAAGTTTTCCCTTTTGTTAAGAAAGCTGTTAAATCCTTATTATTACAAAACTGAACTAATTTCTAGTTTTATCTGTGGGATTTTTGTAATTTCAGTTTACAAAATTCAATAAGTAAATATTCAACTTACCAAAGTTGATATAGTAAATATATATATATATTTATATATATATGTGTGTATAACCCAATAGTGATTGTATAAACATAAAATGTTGTGATTTTGTATTTTCAAAAACTATCATGATACTTGCATGGTGTTGATACTTTAATTTCATTTCATTTCATTTTGTCAAATAACCCTCTGAATTAATACATTAGATATAGAAAGATAATCTCAGCAGGTATGCCTAAGTTGTGTTGCTTGTTAAACCCTTCTAAGTTCTCTCCATCCCCATCTGGTGGAGGCAGATGGCTGCCCTTCCTGAGTCTGGTTTTGTCTTTCCTAGTAAAAAAAAGAATTGTTTCTTTCCACTGTCACCCACCACCTCATGCTCAGGATGGGGGACTGAATTGAAGAGCAGATTAGATGGTATTAAATTGTTTTCTTAGGTAGAGACTTTTAAAGTATTAACTGAAGATCAGTTTGACACCTAAAAGGCCTGTTTGATCTTGCCGGGATCTGAAGGTGTTTATAGAATGTTTTTCATCACAGTAGCATTGGCATATGCCTCACAGGCAAAAACATGTTATGACAAGATTAGATCCTCTTTCCTTGAATAAAAGATAAAATCTAAGGTCTCAGGTTTCCCTCTTTTACTTTTCATATATTTACTTCTTTGTTTTGCACTGACAATTACCTAATTTATGTGCATGTAAAATTGTGAAAATATCAAGATTTCACAATCAAGATTCACCAAATTGTAGATTCAATGTTCTTTGCCAGATCAAAGCTTTTCACTGCTGTTTGACTTCAAGTCTGTCAGTCAATCTGTCCTTCAGCCATCTTAGTTTGGCTGGGTTTTGGTTCTGGCTATAAAGCACTTTCGTTCAGACTAGCTACTACCTCATAGTCCTGTGTTTGAGTCCTCCTTCCTCATCACCATAGATTTTTAACAAAATAGTAAGAATCAAAACAGTCTGGCAACAAAATCTTTTTGAAAAATTGTGACAAAAATTTAAAAAAACTTTTTTAAAGTGGTATTTTGCTTTGGTTCGTATGGTAAAATATTAGCAGTGTTATTATTCAAGTGTTGCAGTCCTATTTCAAATGTTTTTTAAAGCTGTTTCTAATATAAATAAAAAAAAAGCATCATAGGTTCATTAGTTGGATCCAAAGAACAACCCCAGCAGTTAATTAGAAGGAACTGGATAGAACATTAAATCACAATTACATCTATATCTCCTAGACAAATGATCTTTTTAAAGTTCTTTGAGTTTAGCTTTGTATCCTTTTGTTTCATGCACTATATTATATAATATTTTTGAACATGCATAACTAAAAGTACGTTTTCCATTGTTTCTGGCATGTTTTATAGGGACATATGCAGCATATTTATATAATGAATCAGTACGTTTTTTTACTTCACAGGTTTAAAGAGCTGGACCACTCGGGTGTCATAAAGGAGGAAGGACAAAAACTGGAACAGTGCAGTCTTTCCGCTCCTACATATCACTGCATGCCTGAGTGAGGAGGGAGAGTAATGACGGAGAGGCAAATGGACCATTACCACGTCATCTCTCAGACAGGTTTACAAAGCATTTAGTATACAAAGTTTGAACTTCTTTCCATGTATAATCCAGGACTTACTGGTAACAACACTTATACAACTGACTGGAAGCCACATAGTCATTAATTAGAACACTTATACTGAAAACAGACCAGCAATAGATGTTTCAGTGTTAAAAGGCTCCAGCAGTCCACCATTTACAGAGCTGTATATTCTTTAGTTTTAAATACACCTTTTCCCACAATTGTGTCATTAGCTTGATAAATAATAATTGGGAAAATAGGGATACATAACAGTCAGATTTTCACAACATAATTCTTAATAAAGTATTCAGAGGCAGTTCATGTGAAGTCTCCAAAATGGCCATTTTGTCCATCTTTTCCAAATAGGGGACCTTAGCTTTAAGAAGGTTAATCCCAGCTTCATAATCACATATACTACATTGATACTAAGAAAAACATGCTCTGAATGAAATCACAAGTTTTATCTGTGTTTCTTCAGCATTGTGGCTGTTTAACTTTGCACCTTAATCACATCTGTTGGTTGGATGACTGACATCCTCTTCATAAAACGTAAGCGGTTCAAACAGATGAATATTATCAACCACATAAGCAGCTAATGAGAGGATGCTGTAATAATTCTGCATTTTGATCAAGAACATGTTAATGTTGATGTAGAATAACACAGAGCATCATAGAAGTACATTGCATGCTGCATTCCCTTGCAGGTTCTTTACAGTAAATACTTGTTTCAGATTTGATTGTCTGTTTGTGGGGTGGCCTTTGGAGGGCCAGTCAGATTTTAGGGGTGACTCATTTGCATACAACACTTGATAACGTCTCTTCCAGTTGTGCTCATTCAGAAAGCACTTCCAAATCACCTCATTATTAGAAGGATTTATCCTACATGAGAAAACTTACTCTCGTTCTGAAATAATTCGAAGACTATTTGTAGTTAGGATGGGAGCAAAGTTAATCTAGAGGTACCCAAGATTAAAAATTAAACAAATTAAATAGAAAATACTGAAAATTACTATCCCATATCCACTTTTAATTAGACTCAATCTCATGGCTTTTAATGGCCCCAATTCAAACATGTTTTCATTTTTTTCTTTATTTTCATTTACACAAAAAGTAAAGAAGATTTTAAAGTTTTATTTAACATTTTTCTTCTGTGATATTTGTACCATGTCCCTCTGTTTGATGTGTTTGGGCAGCATGCACAAGGTCAAATTAATGTTTTAATAGCTTGCATCTTGCCTATTTGATCATGTCTTACTTAGCTGTTGTATCAAGCTCTTTCAGCTGCCTGTTTTTTATTATATATTACACAGCTTCATAACTGGTTCAATTTCAGATTCTGATTTGATATTAAAGTCACAAGAAAAACTGATTAATAAAACAATTTTTTGGAAATAAAATGAAAATTTTTAATTCTACCAATTCTTACACAAAACATGTTGTTGTTAAGCTAACAAGTTAAGTTCTCCTTTGCATGATTACCATTTTCCCCACATTCAGGATGAACCAGTGCTTATATTTTCAAAGTCAGTGCGTAACAAGATAGATGACACTTCACTCCAGAGTATTGATTCCTCTGTGCCACAAACAGATGCTTTGTCATTGGCTGTGACTCACAATCATATTAAGCTGACAACAAGGTGAAGGCCATGTTACCACTGAATGACAGTTTGGCTCCTCTAGATACAAATGACTTCACATTTCTTTACCTTCCTCCTCTGTCTTCTCAGTACCCACATACAAACACACACACACACACACACACACACACAGTGCTATACACATGGTAACAGCTGTTGCTAATTATTTCAGTCAAAGTTGATAATTTAAAATTTATTAAGAAACGACATTTATACTTCACATGATGTGTTGAACTTCATTCTGTAAATCTTCTGTTTGTGTAAACGGGATTTTTCATTGTTGTGTCTATTATACATTATCATTTGGAGCTGGCTGACAACATGCAGGCTGTCTGGTCCAGATTTCCACTCTTGTTTCGCCCGTTGTTTCTGTGCTCTCCAAACAGATGCTTCATCAAATCTCTTTATACTTGGCTGAGCAATGGGAGTTACGCACTGTCACAGCATGGCCTCCGTTCAAAGACACCCAATGTATAAGCTGTCATTCTCTATGATGGCTTTCACGGGTGTATGTAATGCGTGTTTGTATCGTCCTCTTCATGAACATATGCCAGTGAGCTCATCTTTTGCATATCTTGATGCCTTTCTTTATTTGGAAGTTAGTTGTATATTCAGCTTGCCAGTTTGTATCTTGTATTTACTCACATCTGGTCTTTATCTAAAAAATGACAGCAATGCAAAACATTAACCTCATATGAAGTCTCCTGTGACCTTGGCCCATCAGTATCTGTCTCCCTATAAAACAGGCCAAAAGCTGCATGAAATATGAAGGCTTGTGTGCTTTGGATTTCACAAATAGGACTATATTACTGAGCAGCTGAGAGTGATCTTGGAAGTCGCAGTAGCATGATCTGTACACAGTGGAATTCCAAAAAAATTGAAAAGATATCTGCTGATCCCAAAAAAGAGATTTAAGGAGGGGGAAAAAAAAAACACAAAACAAAAAAGACAACAGCAACAAAAAAACCTGCATCATTTTCTGCTCCTTTTAATCTGAAATGGTCCTGCCCCTTTAACGTGACCATCCTAAATCAGTTTCAATCAGATGTGTTGCAGCAGGGAAACCTGTAGTACAGTGGCCTCAAAGACAGCAGTTGCCAAGTGCTACCTTAAAGAGTCATTACAAAATTTTTGCAATTTTCCCAGCAATGCGCCCCCCATTTTCGCCAAATTTGGCATCCATTTTACATCCTACCTGTAGGTGAGAGCGGGGACAGTTGTAACAATTTTTGACATTTCTGTCTCTAACTTTGGGCTCTTTTAACCCAGTGTGTTCAAACGGCTATGCAAACTAGCTTCAAGTGTCTGCTAGTGAATGCCATGGAAACTACCTGTGCAGCACAAACAGAAAATGCGTAGCTTGATCTCAAACACAAGGAGTGAAATGTTACAACTGACCCCATAGCCAGGGTCAGTTGTAATATGCCCTGGGGTAAAATGTAACAGTATGATATAAGGACCATGACAATGACTTAAGATAGTGAAAGTTTTTAATTAAAAACTTTTAAACAAAAATGCGAAGAACTGAAGAGATCTCACAGTACAGACAGGATGTAAGAAGGATGCTGAATTAGTCGTTTATAGGTGGCGCTTCACTGGGGACATTGCAAAGGTTCTGTGTGCATCTGAGTTACAACTGTCCTCGGTTTCCTCTACTGTGAGCTTTCTCTAGCCAGCAAAAGACAGTCGTATCTTGACTATTGTTCTGCCTCTTTCTCTCTTTCTTTTCCTTTCTTCTTCTGAAAATTTCTTCTTGCATTTCTTTGCTGAATCAGTCACGGTGCACTTTCAAAACAGCCAGTGTCTTTATATCAGTTTGCTAGCTTGTAAAGTAAAACTCGGCTGCAACGTCACGCAGCAACCCGGATGGAAAAAGTTGTCTAGTTTCCAGACTCGACTCCAGACTGTTGAGCAGTGATGGCGCCAGAATATGGAATGATAGGAGTGCCACAAAAAAGAATCAGTCTGGGAAAGAAAAAGGAAACAAATGAGGAAATATTTAGACAAATAAATCAAAAAGTGTATTCTTTGATTTTTCTTAATTTATTCTTTCCAATTCTCTTCTATACTCTATTCCTTTTATTTTTCCTTATTTATTATTTTCCTCAATATTTTCAGTATTTATTTAATTATTCTTTTCTCTATTCTTTTCCCTATACATTTCCTTGTTTTTTCCTTATTTATTTCCTTATTCTTTTCTCCATATGTTTGTCATTTGAACTTTAAATATGTCCTTTTAATAAAATTATTAACAAAATTATTGTTAATAAATAACAATTAACAGAAATGTTTGGGGAACAGTGAGTCCTTATGGACAGTTTTTTTGCTGCAAAAATAAAGTCACTGTGGGGCAGAAGATGTGTAAAATTGTATACAAAAGGGTTTAAAGAAACGTTTTAATAATGCAAGTGGTGCAGAGGTCACAGGATCTTTATGTATCTAATGTGATACATTAGGTCTTAGAGGGTAGCAAATAAAAGCAATGACCATGTAAATGATCAGTTAATTAAAAACCAAAGATCTGGATGCCTTGCCTTCTGTCTTATCTTTGCTTCATTTGTGTTATTACCGTAACAATCTCACTCAACAGTCAGAGACCTCAGAAACCACAATATAAATGTCCTTGTCATCATTCTTTCAGTTTAGCATATAATGGTTTCCATCATAGCTTACCACTGTCAATCATTTTTAATCACTAAATCCAGCTTCACTGACTCTCAAAAACTAGCTTTCATGTTTCATGTAACCAGAAACTACTGATCCTAGGTCAGACAGTTGATCCTGAATCTCTTATGCAATTGCCAGAGAACAAGCCCAAGGGATAGCTTGTTGACAATAAGACTTCCCATTACTTTAGGTATGCCACTATGCACTATTTTAACCTCATACAGAACCTTTTAGGTCCTCACAGTTTGGCTCAGTGTCTCAGAAAAACCAAAGACCACTTTACTTTTTTATTACATACACACTGGACTGTTGATGTTACGTGTACAAAGACGGAGATTGTGCATCTGCTCAGCAGTCTGTAAAACACATTTTATATGTAAAGCTTAAGTGCTTCAAAGTGACATTATGTAACTTTTGCTGAGAGAAATTATCCCTTTGACAGACATCAACCCTTTGTGTTTTTTGCAGGTTAAAATCATGAATCTTTTGGCTGACTGAATGTTAAATCTTTAACTAATCACAATAAGAGATATATTCCGTATTCTTTTTGGACTTTTAGCTTTTCTTCCTGTGATCGTCATGATCTTATGGTTTTGATTTAAAGTTTTTAGTCTTGTCATATTTTTTGGAGGTTAATTCCCCTTATGTATTGTGCTCTCTTTTGCTTCCTGTTCATTAGCTCACCTTGATTTTCTCATTCACTTCACCTGTTCCTTATTAGTCTCTCAGTGTATTTATACCCATTGGTTTTCAGTTTCCATGGTCAGAGCCGTTTGGTATTTCCTTGTCGTGTGGTCCCATTTTTTTTTTGGTTCATTCACTAAAACGTGTTCCTGCACCAGTCTGTTTCCTACCTGCTTACCTCCTGAGTCCTGCTATTGGGTCCTCACCTCCATTGCACTGTGACAGTAATGACTGATACATCTGCTAAGCCACATATTTTCTGTCATTTACAACTCACACCCAAGATTCTTTGTAGTGGTGTGGCATTAAATTAATTACATTTCAGCAGCACATTTTAGTATCTTTGTAAATACTACTTGAATTAAAATGTTTGTGTTTTGTGGGTAAGAACTATTGAATGGACAGCAATACATCTAGAAGTAATTTACCAGTGGGCCACTATCCATGTAATAATTCATGCTGAAACATAATTCTTAAAACATCTGTCTTCACTCACACTTTTAAACTGACATCATCCCCACACACACTAACCTCTCCAAACCCACTCTACTCCTCCTTCGTATTCCACTTCAGCTCTGGAGTTGTGGATGCTTCCAGAGCACAAGGATGTGATAAGGATGTGAAATTAAAATTAACAACAGACATCTGTTTGAAACAACAGACAGGATGTGGCCCCAAAGCAGGCAAAGTGAAGGTCAGTGTAAAAAGGAAAACACTCCTGTGTCTTTCAGCCTGAAAGCAAATGGGCTCAATTTTAGCCATTTTTCCTTTCTTTTATTTTCTCCTTGCACATAAATCACAATAATCAGAGCTTGAATGGATCACCAAGGACACAGATAAGAAAATAACGGAGATGTTGCACTTTGTTGTCAGGGAAACCGGTCAAAGTATGCTGCTGACCATCACAGAAATGCAGTATATGAGAGTCAAAAGCTTAGAACTCTGCTATGGTTTAAGTATATTTTTTCACCATGTATTGTGCTTATTTTATGACTCAGACTCATTATTAATGCAAACTGATAAATGACAAGGACAAAGCATTTAATGTATTGAAAATGTACATACAAAAGAAGCAGACAAAACTTTATGGCTTTTGTAAAAATAGATAAAAATAATTTTCTTTTGAGTGAATGTCATTGTAATTATAAATAAATAAATAAAAAAATAAAAAGTGGAAACACATTAACTAACAACTGTTCTTTCTGTGAAATTCACATGTGTTTTACATTTATTTCTCCTTCAAGTATTTAAATGATTTGATAATATTTAAAACAAACTTCATAAACGGTTTCTGCTGTAATGTTGCTCACATTATAACACTTTAGGAATAATACATGACATGGAGCATGGCAAGCATGGAATAATTCATGATCACTGTGTGTGCATGTGCATTCAACATGAAACTATTCCAAAATGCTTATTTAGAATTTTGAAATTAAGTCAAAGCAATTAAGCTTTTTTTTATAGGCATAATTCAAAAGTAACGTAAATTTTGCTATGTCAAATTAATAAGATTTTGCTTTCTCTGGAAACCAATTAAACAATAGCCCCCTTGTTCCATTTCTGCCAATATTACTGTCAGTCCTCTTCTATCAACACTAAACTATCTAATACCAATTAGTTTCTGTTCTTTCAAATACATGCAAATTAAAGTTGCAGCAAATTAAGTGGATTTCCAGCTTATCCAGGGCACTGGAGTGTGGACCCACTTAACTATATCTTTATTTCGTCGTTATTTCATCCTGCAGTCTAAGTCAGTTCATTCTCAGGGGTAATATGATGGGAATAGGATTAACCTGACCCAACTAATAACATCTGATTTAGCTGACATTGATGTAGATGCTTATCTGTTCTGGTTAAGCTCTTTGGGTTCCCACTACAAATGTAGAAATGTGATGAAACCCATGATCAGAGTGCACTCTGCAATCATATTAAAAGTAACTTCCTCCCAATGATCTAGCACCCTCTAGTGTGTAAAGAGATGATCATGTAAGATTCTCCTGCCGCAAAGGTCCTCTCGCATTACTCATACATCATACATGAAACACACTGTTTCAGTGAAATATTCAAATATTGCAGCATTTGAAATATGTTTTAAAGAATATTTAATCGATTTGAAATCTATTTTTCAATGTCAGATGTCATACTGGTTGCACATACTCTTAATTTTTCTCTTTCCCAATTGAATTCTGCCTTCACAAAATAATCTTACTTGGTCTTACTTGGCTTAACACATTTGGTTTTATGCTCTACCACTTCTTCCAGCACCACAGACACAGACTCTTACTAAACCACTAGGGGGCAATATGAAACAACCCAGCTATTAGCAAATTAGCAGGGGAGTCATAAGGGTGGTTATGTCTCCAGCAGTAGCTGCTTATTGTTGTGCTACTGAAAATTAAATCCAAAACAAACATGTCTGTTTGGTGCTCGTCCCTCTAATTCTCCCCTGCTTTTCTGCCAATTTGCCCCCATACCACTCTGTCTCTCTGCTTTTCTTTCTTCTTTCTCTCCTTTTTCTTTTTTCTTTTCTTTTTTATAAACCAACTGGTGGTTATGTTGTCTAGAATATGCTAATCTGCTATGCACTGGCAACTCCCTGGGTGAAGATCACTTATTAAAAGCATAGTTGGGAGGGTTTATGCAAATAGAGTCAAATCAAAGCGAGCTTTCCTCTGGTTGGTTACCCCTTTGCATACATTGAGAATTTGAAACTACTATTTTATTTCTGATATTCCTTCTCATATAGCCTGTACCGATTTCATATGACCATGCTGTGTGTTTAATGTTGTTCTGCTTTCCCTGGCAGTCTACAAAAGGGAGAAGTTTCATTTCCCGTTGAGTGGATTGACAGATTTGTTCGAAGGAAAAGATGGATAATATCCGCTGTGGCCAAAGGCTGCCGTGAAGTAGTCTGACACAGACACTGATTAAGCCTCTTGAGATCTGAGGGGATTGTGGGTCTTAGTTGAGAAAGAATAAGAGAAAGAAAGGAGAGAAGTGAGCAGGCTAAAGAACCAAACTGCAAATTGGATGAGATGCAAGAAGTGTCCTGTGGGTGTGTGCAATGTGGATTTAGAGTAACTTGTTGTTGAGGTTGGACCAACAATCAGCCTTGCTTCCTTAACGCCAGACCATTAGGTGAAGGAGCACGGGGATAAGCAGATCTCAGCTCAACAAGGGAAAACAGCCCTGGGAGTAATGTGCTGCATTGTTTGTGGGGTTAACATTGACATCTCATTTCTGGTCATTATTTAGAGCTGAGCCACCCTCTATGGATGGATCAGCTAAATTCGCTTTGCATACAGGGACATATAATGATGAAGCACCAAATTGGACCTCTTGACATGCATAAGGCTTAATGTTTATTGCACAGTAATGCATCTGACTGCTTAACTAACCCCTGACCTTCAGCACACTGTGCAGTGTTAATATAGAGAGCAAAGGTGAGTTCTCTATGTTCCATATTTAGAATTTATCAATAAATTAAGTAAAGAGAGCATAGGTCGGTTCCTTGTTTCTAGGTAAATATGCAGATCCCGCAGTGTTGTGTTGGATACTAAATATCACCAGTGTCTCTATTAATAGTTTAGTTTTACTGGGCATTTTAAGCTCAAAAGAAAGAATTTTTTTTTTAATACATTAGTAATCCCTCAACTATTCACTGCAACTAAGAAGTGAGACCAATTAAATAGATTGAATGTTTGTCCACTTTCAGGTGCAAATTGTGCCATGTTTTTTAGTGACTTTAACACATTCAAATAGGTAAGAGTTAAACATTTTTACTGTCACATTAAATGCAGTCCCTGATGAAGATGACCTATTAAAGCACCCTTGGCTCAGTAACAACTGTATAAAATCTATAATCCCCTTGCTTCTTGTATTTTATTGTATTTTGAACAGGTATGTGATGTTTTTAATGAGCTACCTTGAACTAAATCCTGCCAAATCTTATTAGTAGTGAAGCATGTTCGCTGGGGTATTTCTGATGTGTAGAAGTTTTTTGAAAATACACATTCATGCAGCAACTGTACAAACAAAAGCAATTTCATGTGCATTACATCTTTGCATCATTCATCTAGATGTATTCATTCAAACAGTTGCCTCTTTCAGTGTCTTTGTGGGTCAGTCTAGTAAGATTTGGGCTATGAAGGAATCACTTGAGCACATTTCAGCGTTTAACCCCGGCATAAACCCCATTCGCCCTGTAGAGGCAGCTGTGAATGATTCCTTAATCCAAGCAGACACTGAGAGAAGGATTCATAAAGACAGAAAGGCTTCCAACAGCATCCTCCCTGCTGCACACCAGCAGGGATGAAATTCCCTTATGCCAATGCAGAAGGGTTTGCTGACTGCAAAGTCTAATTGCAATATTAATCAATTACAGAGAATAAAAAGCTCATTTCTATGCCTACCATGGGTGGCTGGCGAACTGACTTCCTGTAGTTTTCATTCACAGGATCATATGAGGTTTGTGCTTCATTGTGAGAAAATAAAATTATCCCACTTTAATTTGACATTTGCATATTCACTTTAAAACACTTGTGCAGTGGTAAGAAAGGCGGATGATGGTACAGAATATTGAATGTTTGCTGGACTCCTGTTGATATAGTTACACAGAATCAGCACAGCATTAATGGTGAGCACAGTTCAATAATGTCTCAGTCTGGATGAAAGCAGACCCCTTCCACCCCCCTTCCTAAAAACCATGAGAGGGCAATCGATGTGCTTTCATCCCAAGGACGGAAATTGCACTCATATGGCTCAGAGTCTATGAAGGTCCCCCATCCAAATCCAAATCATTAACATCAAACTTGCAGCAAAGAAATCAAAATGTCAGTCTGCCCTGCAATCTCAAAGCAGATGAGTATTGCCTCCATTTCTTATGCATTTTCATTCTTCTCATATATACTCCTACAGTGGTCTACAGTAGGCCTTTTTCCTCCAGCATGAACTTACATTATTGGATATGGAGAATTTAAACAATAGGATGACTTCTCCTAATGAGTGTTTGAAACATGCTTCTACAAATAAGCACCACTAAGCACTATGATGAATAATTGCAAATTGGTTTCCTCAGGTACGTGAAACATGACAGTTTCACAGCCTTCATGAACAAAAAGATTTAACAAAACTATTTTTAACAATGACTTTAAACTAATCTGTTAAAATTAGGTAAAAGAAATTTATGATTTTTTTTTTTCTACCAAAATGAGATTTTTTTTGTGGTTGTCATCATTTCAATACAATCTTCATCACACTTAAGTGTGAATGGTATGTGGCCTTAAAGTGTCATGCATGTACAGAGGAAAAAAGACGTCACGCAGTGTGTAGTGTTTACGGAATTAAAAATGGATGCTTCATGTGTTTGTGTATCAATTTAAATGTACTTTCACAGTTGGAACTGACTAAATTATATGGGAATGAGGAGATTGAGATTAATTGCCTCATTCCCCTTCCACCGGCAGAGTTGTGATGTTTGTTTACTTCACTGGTGTCAAAGTTGGATGAAACACCGCATTACTGTTCAGACTGAGGTCACTTCGACACAGATTGGGTATGTATCTGATTTAGGACCACATATGGCAGGTGTGTTGGTACAGGAATACATGGAAAACCTGCTGGATTGCGGCTCTCGTAGGACCGAATTGAGTAGCCCTGACATATGGGTTGGATTTTAAAAATTGGATTTGGACTGTTCGGACTGCCATTAAAAATGGGTCAGATATGGGCAAATAATTGGGACTGAGCTGTAGTGTGAATGTAGACCCCATCTCACAACCCACAGTACCAAAGGGATGCATATTGCAGATGTCCCTGTACCAGACACTCCAGGTCAGTTCACATATTTATTCACCATGAGTGGTCCCTGGTCAGAAGAATGAGAACAATTCTTTTTTTTTTTTTGCAGGTGATGTAATGTTATGGTTGATTGGCGTACCTCCCTGCAACAAAGCCCCAGGCCAAACATTTATGAAAAAACAGGAGATCTCACAACTCCTTACACCTGCAACATTCAAAGAAATACATGAATATTTTGATTTAGTCCTGGGATTTTTGCAAACAAATATTGAGAAATCTTGTGAACAACCCGTGACACCTTTTGTAGTGTTCTTGTACAGTGTGTTAAAACTGACTGAAAACCAAGCTAAACTATGTTGAATGAAGACCATAAAGTCATAAAGTTCATGATTTACTTCCACACTTCTTTAACATTTGGAAAACTGTAACAAAAATATTACAAAGTGCATTCAGTCTGTACTTTAACAATATATTTCTCTGTAGGTATCATAAATTCACACTGTTTGTTGTACTTAACAAAATGTAGCGGTTATCATACAGATTTAGCATGCTTAAACAAACTTCTCCTAAATCTCACCTTATTACACAATTTCTTAACAAAATATCACTTTTATAGTTTCTTAACATTCTGCGTATTAACATGATGTACTTGTGGCATTGCGTCTATGATGCTTGAAAGTGGACAACAGTGATCAAGTTCACAACATTCATAACAAGAGATGAGCTAAATCAATGCTAAAATATTGATACCTCTGATACCAGCTTGGTATGTTTTAGAATCAATTTTCATGTTAGAAATATGTAAATATGTAGTTTATAAAAAACTGGAACACAGTGGAAAGTAATAATATCAGGATCTTGTCTAAATTTTACCCAGTTGGTTGAAACTACTTTTTCTTTTGCCTGCCATAGTCATATGTGAAATAAGTCAAAGTGTTGCGGCACAGCAGCACGCTGATCACTCACTCAGTCAGTACTGAGTCCGTAGCACTCACATGTGAAGCTGAACAGCAATGGTACGTTGTATGATGTGTGAGAAGACATGGAAGTGTTGTAGTAACACCACAAACCTCCCGAGAGTTAATAATAGCACAGAATATAATGAAATTATAAGGAGGAAGAGAAGAAAGGGACTGGTGCGGCAGGGGCAAAACAGATGTCACTCTTGGAGTCCTTTGATGGTGAAGGTAGGTACTATCATTTACTATCTAAAGGTACTAACCACTGTTCGGCTATAGAGGGGGAAGATGTGGAGCTGTGTAGCACTGATGTTGAATTTTCATGAAGGGATTTTCATCTGTCTATTAGGTTTAGGATTTCTGAGTTTATGTTCAAACTACAGGAGCCCCCCTTATTTCTAAAACTAAGACATTCTGTTTTGTTATGTACAGTATTGAAAATGGTTATGAAATAAGTGAATGCTACAATAAATATCTGTATGAGTTCAGCTTCAAGTGTTGTGTCCCTGAGAACAGCTCACATCATTTCAACAAGGCCAGATTCAGATAAGTGTGGTTGTCATTAAATGTTCAGTAAAACAGCCATTTTGTGGTTTTAAAAAATAGAAATATGGTTAAAAAATGTAATAGATAACATTAACTGAATATTTTAATATGTAGGTATTCACAAATGTACAATTATTGTGGCATTTATATATTTATGTATGCAGTTTTCTGGTAATTTCAGTTTAAGTCACAAAGTATTCTATAAAAATGTAATCTTTTCAATTCCTTTCTCCTTAGTGTAGCCTGTGTTAGTAGTAATCTTCTAACAAAGTATTGGTATCGTATCGGTATCACCGATACTGGCTTGAATTTTATTTGGCATTGGATTGAAAAGAAAATCAGTGGTCTTGCACATCACTACTTACAAAGTGTTTGTCATGCTTTTCAGGAAAGCCAGGAAGAGAAAGTTATTTAACAGGAAGTTTTCGGTCAACTAATGGGTCTTTCAAAATAAAACTTCCTGTTAAAGACCTCTTGTGATTACTTAGCTGTTTTTTAAATAAAATAACTACATAAAATAAATAATAAAAATAAATAAAACAATGGGGAATCAATTAAAAAGAGGATTATGTAAACAGATTTTACAGAATAGTGTGCTTTCTATCAAATCATACGTTTTTTTCTTCAAACATCGATGCAGTGGAAACAAATCTGTTTTAACTTCATCAGTCTGCAGGATTCATTTCCAATTTGTTTTAATGCTCATTTATAAACCTATGGAGTTAAATTTTGAGAAGGGAAGAAAAGATTTCTCCTGATTACTCCTCTGTTGTGGTCATATTTGTAAAGCTGTAGTTTCACAATTGCAGACTCATGTCCTGGTTTACTGAAAATGCATCAGGATTTTTTTAAAGGCCTTCCAGATTCCTTCTACCATCTTTCCCTGGCCTCACAATGTTTTTTAGTGAGGTCAAGGGGAAGTGCCACGGACAAGTTAATAAGGAGTAATTGTTTTGACTATACAACCAGACCCTGCATTTTTACCTGCTGCCTTCAAGAAGTCGTAAATTACATTCAGCTGAAAAGTCCCAATGAATCATCCAGAGTAAAACATTTTCTTTACAGGTAAATGCCTGAGCTGTTGGAGCAAGATGTTGCTTAATTTTTAAATTCTATGACTTCATCACATTACAGCTTCATCCTTGTATTGAAGAGAAAGTAGAAATCTCTTGAGCAAATAAATAAAATGCTACCAGGACAGTATGTTGGGTGGATATCTGTTGTGGATGGACCCCTCGGAGACAAAGATAAGTTAACACCACTTTATTTATAATAAACCACATGTGTCATCTTACAAGTGCCGGCAGTGGTAGGACTTGCTGAAGGTCCAAAGGAGGGGAGAGTCAACAGGAGCGGAGCAGGGTCCATACAGGGATGACCGTCAAGGTCCGGTGGGAAATGACTGTGGAACTGGGAGATAAAGGCTGGTGAAACAAGGAGTGGCAGGTGTGACTGGTTGTCCTAATTGTAATGACTGGATCAGACACAGGTGTGGAGGATCAGGGAACTGCAAGTGGCAAAGGGGCAGGACAGGTTGTGACAATATCAGTAGAAGTAATCAGCATAATCTTAGAGCCTGGATAATTGAGACTTAAGTAGATATTAATCTTCAACAGTGGAAAAATATCTGTTGTGGTCTACATCTCGCTTTTCCTTTTTTCTTTTTTTTTACCCCCTTGTTTCATTATCTTTTATAAGGATTTTTAAAAATTTCATGATTATATAATTGTGACAATGGTTTAGTGCCAATCCAAAGTTTGGACCCACTTACCTACTATTTTTATTTTAGTTTGCTCTGAATAAAGGTAGAATTTCAGTTCAGGTTTAGTAATAAAAGTCTTGCTTGAAATAATCTAAGATTATGGGACATTTGTCTTTATAACATGACAAGAAATTCATATCCTGTTGTTTTCTCTGTGTAGTTTATGTAAAACATCCTCCAAAAAAGCCAGAATGTAGATGTTTAATGTCTTGACACAGACAGATAAATGTTTTTCTGAACACAAAGGTTTAAATCTTTGAGATCTGACATTGTTTGTGAAAATCATTAATAGCATCACAATATACTTATCAGGTCATTGCTAATTCAAAGCACAGACAGACCAAAGAATATGTTAATTATTTTGGAAATGCCATGAATGTTCAAACGGGGTATGAAAGCACAGAAGCATTCATTTTAACACTCATCCTTTTGATCATCTTGAATTCATTTTAAGTTCAATGTATGCCAAGGCCTCCTGTGATGATTCTCACAAAAACAAAAATAAAAACTTTCTGTAGTCCGCTCCTGCTCTGCTTTCTTTCTCTCTGCAGCATCCAAATGATTCCAGTCCTCTGAAGCTAATTTCTCTTTGTGTCGATTGTGGTAATATTCCTTGTGTATTTGAAAGACTTACTTTTCTCGCCACTTGTCTTGACATTGTGTGTGTGTTTGCACCCACTGGATCATTATACAGTTAAAAGGCAATTAGCAACCTAACAATGACACAGCTCAATGTACTTTGCAATTTAAATAAGCAAATTACATGTAATTTCTATAATTACCCTACAGTGAAAACCACTGTTATAACAGTTTCTTTTGTCTGTTTTGGATTATCATAGGCAAAGCCCATTATGTACTGTCCAAATGTACATCTAATATAAAGGTGTATTTGGAAAATTGTGCACTTTATTGCTGAAATAATTAGTCCGGAAAAACCTCTGAGGCATGCCAAAAGTTTGGCATTGATGATAATTTTATATGTCAAGATAACAAAGTTGAACATAACACATTTCTGTAATACTTAAAGCATGACCTTTACAGTTTTAAAAATAACAAAAAATGATAACAGCTAAAGGAAAAAAGAAAAAATGTTTGGACTCCTAACTTGTAAGCACTTATACGGAAGAGTATTAGGGCCACTGAAGAAAAAAAAAAAAAAAAAAAAAAAAAAAAAGAATTCTGAGAAAAAAGTCAGAATTCTGACTCTTAAAATTTTGACTTTAATTTCAGAATTCTGAGACTAAAGTCAAAATTCTGACATTAAAGTCATTCTGACATTAAAGACAGAATTCTGAGTTTTCTTTTCTCAGAATTCTATTTTTTTTCTTCAGTGGCCCTAATCCTCTTCTGTACCCTTCTTTTTTATTTTTCAACCCATTTTTCTGTTGGTTTTGTGAGATTCTTTGACTGTTTTCAGTGCACCGCTCTGTTGATGTCTGTCTGTGAATTTAAGCTTAAAAAAATAAAAATAAATAAATAAAACATTTAATCTTTATGTCTTTTAGAAATCAGCACAGTCACAGTAACTAAGTGAAATGTTGATTAGGACAACAAAGACTTTCCCACTGTTGGCTGTCTATTTACCACAAGGATATAATTATAGAGAAATGTATACAACAAAAGGAATTAAGGGGTTTGATTATGCATATTGCTTAAACAAAAAGGAAACAGGTGCATGCATGAGGTATACGCTCCTTGTTCTGTGTAAGTCCTGGTATTGTACATGATGGTTATATAATGTAACTGGACCATCATTAATTCCATCTGCTTTCCATTCTGTGACAAGTCAGAAGGTCTTAGTGTTGGTCCGGTCACGGATTCTGCATGAAAAACAAGGATGCAAAGCCAAGTGGAATGTGAACTCTTAGCAATCTTATTATTAGATTGTCTCAATATTTGAAAAATATCATATCTACTTATTCAATATCACATTTAAAACTCTTGTTATCCCATTAAGTATACCAGACTGGAACAACATGCATTTTGCAAAGTCAGTTTAGTTGTTTCCTCAATATAAGGAATGTAGATAAAAAATTAATCTTTTTATTCCAAATTCTATTCCACATTCTATTCCAAACACAGCACAGTATACTCCTCACTCAGTGCATTGCTCAGAGTCTATACATCAGAGCTAAAACGTACATTATTTTTTCCTTTTTCTTGGCATTAAACTACACATCCTGTAAAATTTAGGATGAGTATAGAAACAGGTGATATGTTACAGCACAATTCTCAGATTTTGTAGAGTAAAACCTGTGATTAAGTGTTGGCATAAGAAAGAGTTTACCACAGTCACTGACAGAAACACACACTTGTTGTCTCACAAACACACAAACTCATCAGGGACAGCAACAAAATCGTTTTTTGTTTTTCTTTATGTGAATCAGTGTTGACATATTCTTATTTCCTGAGCTGTACCATTTTCCCAAACTCTAAAATGAACCAAATGGAAATTCTGCAGCATCTGCTGGTGCTGGTAACACAGCTGCCTCGGTCAATAGGCCAGAGCTGCTCAGCACCAGACGGCAGAGCCATCGGGGCTGGATCAAATAGTTTGATCTGTAAAGGCCCTGACTTGAGACACAAATTGACTAGGGGGGGTTGCCAGAGAGACACCCCTTGCCCAATCAGATAACTTTCAGAGTTTATAGACACAAAAAAGCGACACATTTTTGGAAGTTTGCCACAGTCATTAAACCCAGATTATTTATGTATTCTGCGCACACATCTGCTGAGGATCTGTCGCCGTGGCTCTGATAACATGAGAAGCAGGCTCACCTTTGCCCCGGACTCCTGCCCGTGTTGGTGATATAGAAGCACTTGTGCTATTAGACACCACAGGAAAGGATTTTACTCTTGTTACTCTCCTGACTGCTGATTGAGCACCCCAGTGTTATCTGTTACCAGGAGAGTGGTCTGCTGCCACAGGCTCTTCATGTAGTAGTAGATTATTTGCTTCCACTCAGATGAATGTGCTTTACATGACATTAAACAGAAGCAAGATGAGATCTGCCTGCTACAATCCCATCCCTCCCCCCTTTCTTTCTGTTGGAAGAGCGTGGGAGAGTTTCATGCACAATTAATCTCGTAAATCTAACACTTCCTAATCTGATCTTTAGTTACAGAGGATATGATGTGTAATTAATGGTCACATGCTCTAAAAAATATATAATCCTGTTTATGCATGTATTCTGAAATTGGTAATCACATAATTTGAAATGAAAATTGGACTGTAGATTCTTGAAACATGCATCAGCACAGCATAGATCTGGCAGGCAATCTGTGGCACAAAGTGTTGTTAATATCGAGAGAAGGAGTAAATAAAAAGCCTAATGTGTTCCAGCACACACATCTAACTAGGACTCATCAAGAGATCATAATTTTCTCTTCCCATGATGCCTGGTGCATGGGGACGTCTTGGTGTGTTTGTTGTGCATTGAAGGGACCACTTTTTATAGGGAAAGGATATAGAAGTGACAGTTCCTCATCAAATGTAATGACATCCTACTGGGAAATCTTAATAGTCTGCAACAGAGGGGCATTGTGTATTGAAGCCGCCCCTGATTTTTATCATGTAAGTGCAGTTGCCAATAAGCAGAAAATCTTCTCTTATGTTTCATTACCTAATTGGTCACTCTAAATTGTCTCTAGGAGTGAGTGTGAGTGGCTGTTTGTGTCTATGGTTGGTTCTGCAGTGAACTGGCGACCTGTCCAGGGTGTATTCTGCCTTTTGCCTACTAATTGCTGGGATAGACTCCAGTTTCCCCTGTGACCCTGAATTGGAATAAGTGGTATAGAAAATGGGTGAATGAATGGTTTAATACCTGCAGCCTAGTCAAGATATTATTACGTCGTGCTCTATAGCTGTGCTTCAACAAGTGCTTTTTATGCTCATTTGGAAATTTCACATTAGATATTTAGGTCAGTAAATGTTTGTATCTGCAAAGAACAAGTTAGCTGACCCCATTTTTGCTCCCCCATGAGCATCATCAGTGATAATAAGCATGGTACGTTTAGGTCTAAGCTGTAGCTGATTGTCTTTTACAGAGTCATTTGATGTGGATGTCGATTAAACACTTTGAATTCACCCTGTAGTAAGATTTTAGATCTTGACCAGTGTTTTAGATGTTACATTCACAGTTTTCATTTATACCTTGCTTTGAGTCATTTTAATGTAATTTATTATTTTATTGTTCTTTTTGCTATTTGTTGCCACCTCTTACTACTTTTTAAGGCTTTCTTTGCACCACCTGTTTAGTTTTCAATGTTTCATTTAAAACACTTTTAATTGTCTTGTACAATTGAATGGTTGAAATGTGCTACACAAATAAACAAAGAAGAAGCATGGCTAACACTGGACATGAAAGAGTGACTGAAACATGTTTGGTCCGGAAATAAAAAATCATCAGCATCTCTTTCTGAACTTCTGTGGGGTTTTTAAAATGGTGACCTGTACTTCTCTATTTTGTACAGCCATGAATATGATCAACCCAGTCTCATGCCATAACATGGCATAGATATGTAAATATAATCTATTGATTTGTTTTCACAGACATGATTTTAGCTGTTTTTTGTTTTGTTTTTTGTAACACTGCACATGAAAATAAATCCATAGATGAACACAGTGAGACAGCCTTTCCAGAAATAGCCATGTACTGACTGGTGTGTCACAATTTATAGCTTAAAATGTGTACATTTGGAGGTTCAAGCTGTTGGCGGATGTTGGTTATATACACAACTGGCAAGTAGAGAAGACAAGACCAAGTTCCTTGGTGTTTCCCCAGGTATCTGTTGGAGCCACTTCTATTGTGGGGATGACACTGCCCCCAGTGCTTCGATGATCACAGGTACTACTGTTGCCTTAACCTTTTAGGCTTCTTCCTACTCTTCCCTAAGCCCTTTGTATTTCTCCACTTTCTCATGTTCCTTTTTCCTGATATCACTACCATTCAGGATAGCTACATCAATCAGAATGGCTTTCCTTTGCTGCACATCGATGACCACAATGTCCGGTGGGTTGGCCATTACCATTTTGTCGATCTGGAAGTCCCATAGGATCTTAGCTCTCTTATACACATACACACACTTGCCTTTTTTATGTGCTTCAGCACAACTAATAGAAAAACACAGATGTTGCTTTTTTTTTTGTCAGTGGCATTTTAAAAGTTAGCTTTAGATTTGCTTGAATGTTCTAAAGAATTTTTAGTCTAATAACTATACTAATGACTTTAATCTGCAACTGCAGCTGGCATCCTTTTTACAAAGTTTGCTGCAAGCTGGACCATTAACTAGTGGTTACTAAGAGAACTGACTAATATTACCATTACTCATGTTCAGCTTCACAGAGACTGCACAGCAAAAACAAATTCCATAAAGCTCACTTCCCTTTTAAGGTTTGCATGGCACAGCTTGCTGGACCACAGCCCAGGGTAGATCCAAGACTCACTGGAGATATCTCACAGCTGGACTAAGAGTACCTGGAGATCTCCCAGTAGGAGCTGGAGGCCGTTGCTGGAGAGAGAGAGAGCCATGTGCTTTCTTGTTTAAAGCATGACCACAAAATAGATTAAGCGGTTTGGAGAACTAATGGATAAAAGGAAAATATGCCCATGATGAGGGAGCTGACAACTCTTTCCAGCTGCAGACCAACACAGCAGTGATGGAGTCAGTCCCACAGAAGAAGAGAATCAGTGGAGAGGCAGCAGTGCAGCCGCTGCCATGAGTAAAATCTAATTCTGCAGGAAAGACTGGCAGAAAATTATTATTGATTCACTGAATCTGCACCAACATTTTTACGATATAGCTGCCTGCAAAAATGGTATTTTCAATAAAGTGTCAGTTTGAAATTGAGATTTATTCAACTGCAATAAGAATGTTTAAAAATGTGCAAAAACAAATGATTTTCCAGAAATACTTAAAATGTATTCATACACACAGCTTTTACATCATGTCAGAGTTCCGCAAACTGATCCAGTAAACCCCTGAAGACATAGCTGGTCATTTTAGATCTAACAATCACCACAACTTTCACTGAAAAACAGACAAACAAAAAAAGCTCCAACTCAGATTTTGATTGTACTAAATTAGCCAAACTTTAGGACCTCAAACATCCCAAGAAATATGTACAAATGTGAGACATAAACATGACATAATTAGTGTGCACCTGAGGAGAGAGAAGAGGATATGAGAGTAATTTTCTATCTGGCAAAAATATCATTACAATTCTAGTTTGTGTTTGTTTGAATACAAGATAATTCTGGAAAGTATTTTGGCACGATATTTCTTATTTGTGCCTAAAAATTATGTGCAAATTTACATCTCTATTTATATCTAAACACAACATGAAAACACAAAAACATAAAGTTAACATGTAGCACAGAGTGCCAGATACTGTTTACACATACAGCAGACACAGGGCATCATCAACACTCATTTGGCATCATTTTCAGGCAAACTCGTGGCTGTCAGTCCTATTTTTTTTTCTGCCAATGGCTTTGCTTTGCTTTCCAGCAACACCTGGGGGAAATATCTGGCGCTTTAGCTGCCAAACTTTGTCTGTCAGTGCTGTACAGGTAGCATACTCTGGGTTTATCAGAGCCTTTGCTAAAAAAAAAAAAACTGGCTGCAGCTACTAGTAACAAGGCTGCTGAAAACACTGGCTATGAACCAGAACAATAAAGTTGTGTCTGTCAAGCCCAAGAAGAAAAGCAAAGGTCTCCACACCTACTCAATACAGTTGAGAGGAGCTGAAGTGTTGGGTGATAATTATTGTTTCATCACTACAAGCAGGACCTTTCACAATTTTTTTTCTTTTTGGTCCTGCTAATCAAACATAATTTCATCACAACATCAGGATCAGTTTTCAATTACTATCAGATCACTAAAGATCAAAATATAATTTTCAGTACTCTATATGAGTTTTTTAATACTCATTCTCACACAGTCTCATTTACTTGTATTGTACAGAACATACAAATTCTTAAGGCTCATTTCTTCGCCCAATCTCATCAGTTAGTTTTCCCCCAGCTCATCCTCCTATGCCCTCTTATTCTAGTCATGTCTAATACAGTCCTGTCATAAGATTTATGAAATATGAAACTGATACTGATTGACAGGACCAAATTCATTTATTGCCTCTAGGCCCTTATGTCTGGTTAAGATGCCAAAGTCAGGCACCGTTTTGGCCAATATTGTCTCGGATCTGTAAATATTGAAAAAAACAAAACAAAACAAACAAAAAAAAACAAAACAAAACAAAACTTGGTGAAGAGAAATTGTATACAGAACACAAATGGGCAAAAGATGCAAAAGTCTAGTTAACATATCTCCTATCACAAAGTTGATGTCATCCTTGAAGCCTGAAGCAATGTGTGACGCCCTTACCTGGTCTGGCCAAGCCTGTCCTGCTATTCTACTGCAATCACTCCCCTGATCATCTACACCTGTTCCTAATCCTCTCGCTCGGCCCCATTCACTCCAGTTCTGCACTACGGCCAATCTCCCCAGATCAGTCACACCTGTCTCCCAGTTACTCATCAGTCCTTATATTCCCCAGCACCACACTCACTCCCTGTCGAACCTTGAAGTCCTTACCTGCATGGATCCCGCTCCGCTCCTGTACTCACTCTGTGGAACTCCAGTCAGCCCTTCCATTGTCAGCTTGAGTAAGACGATTCCAGTATATTCTCCATGTTAATAAAGTGATGTTAACCTTCTCATGTCTCCGTGAGGTCCATGCGTAACACAATGGAATGACTCTCACAAATGGGAGTTTCCAAGTAACCTCTTGGGGCTTTTCTGTGCATTTGCATATTTTTCCAAATTATTTTACTACAGTGCAAACATTCCAGAGGTGACCAGGCTGGACAAGAAATTTTAATGGATGACAGGGGGCCTTTCTTCCACCATACCAGGATGGATAGATGGGACGCCAGTTTGAGGTTTGGTTGGACGAGCTCACCTGTTGCCTTTGATTTACACAAGAGCATTTTGGAAATTCTGAAATTTTTATAACCCCAAAGAAAGGGATTAATAATAGCCTAATTGCTTAAAATAGGACACACTTTTAAAAAATGTGATAGATTTGAATATATAGAGAAAACGTGGTAATATCTCCCTTTTTAACTGCGAAGTTCTATTTTTTTTTTTTTTTTTTTTTTTTTTTAATGGAGCACTGGAATTACTGACATTTGAACATTTTTTGGGAAAGCCTTTTGTTTTGGACTCAATCAGTCCACCATGATGAAATCGACAAAATAGGCAGAATAAAACATTTATTTACAGTTGTTGGTTAATCTGTGTTAAGGTTTTTTTCTTTTCTGTGCTGACCTAAAATAAAGCTCTTTCAGCTAACTAGTTTGACAATTGACCCAAGGGAACTCTATTTTCCAATTCCAGGAACATTTTATTTCATTAAAGAAAATGTTGCATGGCCCTTTTTTTGACATTGATGGAAAAAGAAATGAATTTTGTGGCCTTGAGTCAATAAGTCAAGGGAAAGATGTACAAAGTTATGACCACATTTTTTGCTATTGCAGCTCTGCAACATCATTAACATTTTAGCTAATGTCTGGCTTTTAGTTATAATGGCACTGTGCATAATTTAATTGCAGAAAATCATTATTTATAAATACATTTGAAAACCAGTAAGTTTGCTAACAAAATCAGCTAGTTTCACCACAGCAACAAACTTTTTGTCCTTCAGTTTTACAAAGATGTGAAATTTTATCATTTTTATTTTGCTGCTGCAAAATTAAACAGGAAACTGTAAAAATAGTCAAAGAACCTGGCAGAGAGACAGGATATCTTTAGTGTGTGTTTTATGCTGTAAAATCGTCAATTTGACAACAGGGCATTTTGAAGTACACCACAAGCAAACAAAACACCAAACAAAAACACAAAAGGACATTATGAGGTAAGTGAGGAGAAAAAGAGAAAATGACAGAGCAAGAGCAAAACACGAGACAGACTGATTATTACTGGATAGTAAAATCTCAGAGAAGAGACAGGATGCAAGACAAATGCTGTATTAGCTTTTGTTAGGGGGCAAAAACATCTTAGACCAAAGTTCTGTTGTGCACCTTTGAAGGAACTCATAAGCTTAAAAACCTCAAAGCTATAACTGACAATATCAATGATTCGTAATTTTGAGGGGTTTTGGTTGGAAAAAAATTCTTTTTACATGCATTTTCGAGGGTCCTACTTTACTCTTCTTTTAGGGCATATAGTATTTACATATTAGTTTAGATAAACTTTATTAATCCCGAAGGAAATTTTAAACACCAGCTGCTCATCCACCCATGAAAACTTGTATACATTATAAATAAATATACATATTAAAGGGAAAAAAAAGATAAACAACAAAAAACAAACAAAAAGAAAAGCCCAACAAGATTTTAGTGCATGTGTTTTATTTTCTGAAATGAAAACAAAATTAATGTGATAAACCTCACAAGATAAGTAGCACAACAGCCAAATCGTCAAAACACCCATGTCAGCCAATTTCGGTTTTTAAAGCCACTTTTAATATAGTCTCTGGCACATCTATCCCCAACCAGAACGAACAAATGCTCAGGAATATTTGACAGTTGCTCCTCGGTGCGCTTTTCTAATACCTCCTCAGAGGGAGAAGCAATAAGCTTCCATGCTAGACAAATTCACACCAAGATCACAACCCATACAAATGTCTCAAAACTAAACAAAACAAAACAAACCTACCAGGGAAGACTCCATATTGCCCAACACAGTGCACACGTGAACTCACACTGGCCCACACACAGGGCCGGTCTTGGGCATAGGCGACCTAAGCGGTTGCCTAGGAAACCATCTGTTGGAAGGGGCACCAAATTGCCATTTTAAAAAAAAAAAAAAAAAAAAAAAAAAAAAAAAAAAAAGCTAATTTGAATTTCCCTTCCATTTCCTCAAAAATAATAACTAGACCAAACAAATTCTAAAAATTAAAAGAAGCTAGAATATTCTGTGATGATGACGACCTCCTCGCCTGACCTGCTGCTTCTGCTGCTGCGGGCTGGTAAGGTGAGGGAGTGGAGTGGCACATCCAGGTTCATAAAGAAGATAATGGTGGGCGTCGTCACCTTGTCGAGTATTGCCAAGAAAACCATTATAAAAATTTATAATGAAAAGACAATCCAAAACATCAGGTACTGCTTACAGAAAACGTAGGAAGGAGGAGGAGGAAAAACAAGCCCAGGGTTATGTCTGAGTTACTGAACACTAAGGCAGCGTGTGGTAACTTTTCACATAGATGCTAACATAGATGCTATTGCACCATTACAATATCTGAACAGCATAATAAATAAAGCACCACTTATTATGCAATTAAAAACATAATGTCAAAATGACATAAATGTTTGATACGGTTTGATGATGCAATTGTATGTCTGTTTATTGTAAGGGTAGGCTACAGCTATTTAATGAATGAATGAATGAATGAAAAATACTTTATTAATCCCAAAGGGAAATTCAATATTGTAGTAGTAGTAATTTTTTTTTTTTTGCTATGCTACTACTATAAAATTTAAAGTAATGTCTTAAATTTGTATTTGTCCAAATGCACTGAGAAAATTTTTGCAGCCACAACAGGCACCTGTAGAAGCTGCTAGAGAGGAGGCCTCAGCCTCATTGTCTTCACCTGAGAAGAATAATGACTGCAGTACTATTACATTTTGTGATGTGATTTTATGTAGCAATTATTAAATAATATTTGTATCTGCAGCAAGCAGATCTAAATGAAGAACACTGAATGCACGATGCAGAAATGCCATAAAGACGATTTAATACAGACAGACTGCTTGTCTGTGTCACTGAGTGGTGGCCTGGGTGGCTAGCAGGGCATGAGGGACTTCTCTTTATAACTAAACAACTTACATGTGAAACATGCTTCAAAAATTAAATTTGATTGCTTGATTGTTTTTTTGTTTTACACAGTGGCATTATTTTCTTTTATCATAATTGAAGTAGTTTGTATAGTTTAATGTGTGTTTTTTGGTTGCATCGTTTGATGTTGTTTTAGGATTTGCATATGTGCCATTTCTTGCCCTGGACTTTTGCACTAAATGTTATTTATTTCTAATTAAATGTTATTTATTTTGTGCTGTGTATCATTTTTTATTGCAGTTTGTTTAGTTTAGAGTGTTTCAGTGTGACTTTGTTTTATTTGTTAGTAAAGAGACAAGAATTTGTACATAAGTTACAAAATGTGTGCAACTGAGTTATGTAGTTTCAGTTTAAGTAAGCATTTTGCCACATAGGGCAGGGAACAAAGCTACTGTTTTGCCTAGGGCACCTGCCGGCCTAGGACCGGCCCTGCCCACACAAACAACTAAACAGTCAAATCCCAAACAGATCTCTGCTCTCCCCTAACAGAAATGTGATGATTGTAAGGGGGCAAGTTTTATTGTGATCTATTCTAAGCTGACAAAACCAACTGGGGGAGTTTCAGCCCCAGTAATTTAAAATAAGGCTGCATGTTCTAACAATACACCTGTCGAGTGATTTCCATATAAATATAGGTATTTTATTAACAAAAGAAAAGAAAAACAAAGTAAACCACACAAAGTATAAACACAAAAACAAAGAAATCTTCTGTTAAAACACAGGCTGTATGTCTGTGACCATCAGTAAAAGTCTATCCCTTGAACTTGGCTATCATGGGTATAAGTGGACAGTATAAGTAGACCAAATACAGGAAGTGGACTACAAAGTGCATTGTGGGTTTAACGCACTGCATTGTGGGTGAACACAATCAAACCATACACCATCTGGACAGGAGAAATAGCTCACAGTCAGACATGGAAGAATTTGATTGAAGTTCTAATAGAATTCTGATCAACCCAAGATCGTCAGGATCTGATGCAGCTCCATATTTAGCTATTTTCTAGAAACCAAAGCTGTTCTGCATTAACCAATAGGTGAACAAGTTTTCTTCTTCATTGTGTGTCGCATTTTCATCAGTAATTTTTGGTGCAAAACTGCCTCTGCTGGAGAGTAGAACACATAAATTAACAAGAGTCCTCGGTTCTAGCTGAGTATGTTATAAGCTGTAACCAGCCATGCCAACTGCCATCACACAGTAAAACAAGCAAGGATACACATTGAGGACCAAACACCTCCTCAGATATAAGGCATTCTGCTCTGCTCAGAAATCAGTGCTGCATGAGCTACACCTGGGGGATGCAAAGTGGGAAAAAGGAAATCCTGCCCCACCACACAAAACACAAACAAAAGACCAAATACCAACCAACCAAATACTGCCAGGGTCATAGACACAAAGTATACTAACCCACCAACACAGACAAACAAGGCACAAAAAACAGTTCACATGCTGAACACACACTTAAAGGAGAAAACCCGGACTGCACAGCCACCAAAGTAAACAAGAACAAAACGCACCAAAAACTCACCACTGCAACAACAAGCCAGGCCAACACATACCAACCACGACAACCAACAAAGCCACACTTCCCATTGTATTTAATGCCGAAAAAAATTTGTCCAAACCTTGTACATACATTTGTGTGTGTCTGTGTGTATTAAGTAAATAAAAAATAAAATAATTAAATAAAAATATAGGTCAATTGGCCAAAAGGAAAAAACAAATAAAAGGATTGTTTTAAAGCTAGATGTATTAATGTGAAATTTCTGTGATATAATTTTTCCTATAATTTACATATGCATTAGATGACCAGGTTTGGTCGCAGCAATTTTGAATGGAATGAAGAAATTAATTAATGTAACTCATAAAGCAATTATGAACTATGTATGTGGAACACACTGTATCAGTGTGATGAAAGTCTGCCATCATCCTGACTGTTGGTTTCAGCATTGACATTTTAATTGGAGATTTTCAGCCCTCATTCTGCACCAAAAATACTCTAAAAGTTTCTAGGACATTTCAGTACCAACGTTAGCGTCTTAGCTGGTCACATACACAATCATGCACACTAATGCAAACACACACAGCACGGAGTCATTGAAATTGAGTAGTCTGACTGAACCCTGTGTGGGCTCAGTGACAGCGTTGATTAAACATTAAGGAAGAGATATAATGCCATTTTACCATTGTGAGTTATCCAGCCCCTTTGTACTATCATTTCATCTTTGCCCTTGAACTCAAATACATTGGCAACTGACAGGATAGAGAGAATAATGATAATGAATTATGCATAAATGAGAACTTGAATTTGTCTTTATCCAACTTTGGAAAGTTAGTGCATTTGAGGACTCTGGAGTGTTGTTTGTCATGCAGCTGACAGGAAACACTGCAGTCGCTTTTTTAAAAAATGGTTCACTATTTCTGCCAAAATTAACTGTTTTGTGCAGCATTCCCTGTGAACAGTGATGCAGATCCTCTGACTCTTTAATGGGCATAAAAAGGGCACGATTAAAAAAAAAAAAAAAAAAAAAGTCCAGCTCTTCTGCATTTCCCTCAACCCTTTCCTGTGCAGCATGAAGTAAATGTGTAAAAAAGTATTGCTGCATAAAGGAAAGTGCTGCTTTCTCTGCATATTGTTTGCAAACCTCCTGATATGATTACTGTAAAGATCAGCAAGAAAAATACAACATGGGAACATAGTGTTGCCTGTGTGATAGTTTATGCGGCAGCAGTTGAATTGCCTTTTGTGCAAAGCAGAAAAGTGACAATAGAGTCTGCAATACCAGATGAAGTGTCTACCGAGAATCAGACAAACAAAACACACAGGATAGAATTTCTAGATGAAGTGAGATCTTGCTGATTTTTTTTTTTTTTTGTCTCAGACTTTTTTGATCTGTAACTCTGGAGCTATTTATAGCAAACTGAGGTCATGCATGTCTGTTTCCATACATATCAATAAAGTTGGAAGCATGAACCTTAGATCCACTTGGACAATCAGAAAAATTGCACCATAATACACTATATATTCATAGCTTTATTTCCACCTAGGTTACACACTTATCACTTTCATTTTGGCCAAGATATTGCTGTTGGGATATGTGTAATTTTCTCTGTGGGTTTTCACATTTCCTGGATATCTTATCATCAGCCAGTGCCCTTTGATATAATGAACTTTTGAGCATGATATGAAAGGTGGTTTTGTGTTACTCATACAGGTATGCTGTGTAATCTAGAAGGTTTCAGCGGTTTTAGCCAGGTGTGTCATACATAATTTCTATTAAATGTTGCAGAGTGAAACTTGTCCAGTATGCTAAGACTCAAAGATGTTGTGTTCTTATTGCCTCTGCTACTTGCCATAGTGTAACAGATTACCATAGACAGCAGCTGGCAAATCTGCCAAACTGTCCAACTAAGCTTTGCTGTAGGCTTAAAAATAATGCAAATCTGCAGCCATATTTATTTTTAAACATAAGATTTGGTTGTGTTTTCATTTTCAACAACTATCTGTTATTAGATGTTATGTATTTTTATTTGTGAATGCTTTTTTTTTTCTCTAAGTTATAAGTTTGCACCTTAATTGAACTGGAAAATAAAAGCCCCATTAATCCACAATTCTTCAGTAGTAAAATAATTATTATCAGAATTATAGTATGAAGTACAATTGTAATTTTCTTTTTTTAACAATAAGATTTGACAATGTTGACAGCATAGTGATTGACATGTAGCTAATATAGCACTGCTTTGCTTTGAAACTCATTATATACAAAATCTTGCACTGAGCTGTAACAGTTTGTTGTAATGATAAGCAAAGTTAACACATCAGCAATACAGCATAAAATGTGTGGTGCGATGACCATAAGGCTTGGAGTTTAAGGATGATGTTGTTGCCCTCTGTCATGGTCTGGTGGAATGATAAAAATTATGTTACCACTGTCTGCACAAGGTGCACTTTTGGTTTTGTTTTGATTGGTTAGGCCCCTCCCAATGTTTGTAAATGCACACTTGCTAAATTACTGATGCATTTGAAAAATGAGCAGCAGTCATAAGACTAGTTGATCAGTCTCTAAATGTATGCTTACATTCAATGTAAAAATGCAACAATTCTCAGGGCAGATCTTGTGATGAGATGAAATGGTCTTATGAAACAGTCTGCAGAAAAAAAATGGATCATGTCTTTGAATATCATATTTAATTTATTGCATTTACATATACATAATATTTTAAGAGAAGATTACATCCAGTCAAGTGAGAGCATAAAAGGTAATGACACTATATGATTTTATGCTGACAGAAAATAGCATCAAGCATAATAGTCATCAAGCTGGCTTTACATCATAAGGAAGACAAAGGAAATGTGATATTGAAACTGGCAAGAATTATCGTCAACAATTCAAGATGGCAGCTGCCAGTCTTCTCGCCTTTTTGCTTCTCACTTACTCTCAAATTTGGTTTATCTGTACTTTTAAATTTATTTATTAAATAAAGGAAAAATTGGCAAAAAAACCCCAAAAACAAACAAAAAAACAAAAAACAAAACAAAAAACAAACAAACAAACAAACAAACAAACAAACAAACAAACAAAAAAGAAAACCAAACAAACAAAAAAACCATATCAGAGAACATTACTTAATATGGCAGGTCAGTTTCACACAAGAAAATGGTAATTTGCGTATTTTTTTACATCTCCAAAGCATATAGGAGTCTCACTCTCTATGTCTGTGTAACATATCCCAGGCTGCTGTTTTGCACAGGGCACACCTAACTCGATGGAAAACACAACCAATGAATAGTAAATTGTGTAAGCCCTAACTGTCTACATTTTTTCTAACGATAAGCATGCATTTTGAATTGTATAAACCTGAGTGTGTTGAACTGCAAATGAAAGCAAAATTGAAAAGTGAAAGGACTTTTGTAAAAAGCCCTGCAGGATAGGTCTCGACTCACACCTTCTGCCAGCTCCTTCATAATCCTTAGAAATGTTTGGTGCCAAATAAATGTGTCAAACATGAAAGATAGGCGTAATGACATTCAAAGCAAAATGTGAAGCTTGAATATCATGATATAGTGAGAGACAATGTATATGTGATGATGTAGGAGAGACAAGTTTTATCTTTCTGGTGAACTCAATCAGATTTTTGTTTCTTTTTATAGTGATGTTGTTGACACTCTTATATTGTATGTTAATATTTCAAATATTCAAGTCAGTTGTCCCCTTGCTTTCACAAAACAAACTGCAATTTTTATAGTACTTTTTAAATTCATTTCTACTGAGACAGTACAAGCCTCTACCCTTAAAAGACTGTTTTTATTCTATACTAGACTTGACTCATTAGCCTAAATGTTCTGCAGATTTCTACATATCTGAGCCATAAAATCAAGGACTATTTAGCATACAATGTGTTTTTCTAAACCTTGGATAAGAGTATTTTGGTATGCATAATGCTACAGCCCATAACAACATTGTATAGTTACTGTTTTAATTTACTTCTGCACAGGGAGGTCCTCTGGAGCCAGGCAGTGCTTGATGAAGGTGCTATCATCTCCAATGAGAAGAATAATTATCACAACAACACATACATAAGCCTTTTATTAGATTAAGATCCACTTTAATAGACTTCCAGCAAGAGTGGGAGTAGTGGTTTAATGTAATTGGTTACAAGGCGACGTGGGGACTGTAGCATCACAAAAAAAGCTGCAGATTTATAAGACCTGTTCTGTTTCTTCTTCCCCCCTGCCCACCCCTTTCTCCTGCTGAATCTTTATTTGACCACTCTAATCGCTGCTGTCCTGTGATCTCACAAGTGTGTCATATAAATGGCTGGCGCGTTCTGTTTATTTTTCCCATCCATAATACATAGGGTATCTAAATCCTGCTGGCGTGTGCAGGAAACAGAAGAAGAGGGGGAAAAGGAAGGGGGCTGAGAGAGGTGGCTTGCTAATGGTGTGAGGCATAAAAGCTGAGAACAAAGTGGCAGGAATACATACACATAAGCCTAGAAGAGCTTCGGAGGCCATGCACTGTGGTCTGCTGGCTCAGGAGTGGTGATTTGAGAGTTTGGAGCTTAGAAAGGCTTTAGGCAGAGTTTGATCTGCTCCTTCTCGAGAAGCATTTAGAATCAACTACCCAAATATTGCCTCATACTCACCTGACTGCAAGGTCACCAAAAGCATGATTATAATTCAGTTCTCTGGAGGACATAAAGTGCTCCCAAATATCACCTTTAGATTTCTTTATCCATAAACAGGGGGCTTTTTTGTCCTGCTAAATTCAGAACATGTCACCTAGATTTCCATATACTCGTTTGTTCATTTCCACAGCACATCCGTGAGCTGGAGTCATTAATAGGCATGGTATATTGTAACTGATGAAAATATACAGCAGAGAGAAAATGTTGCACTACAATCAGCAGTCACGGGCCCTGCCATCTGTATTTAACTGGGATTTATAGATTGCAGTCAGAAAATGTAATAAGTGGTGTAGCACATAAATCTGGACTCCACACATTCATTGAAGCGTCCCCCCCTTTTTTATACATCTATTAAAGTGAGTACAAGTGACTGGATTAAAAAAAAGTACCCATGCATCTGTGTTTTATAATGTATTTTTCCCAGTGAGGTTTTTGGGAACATTTTGTCATTTTATTTATCATAGTTTTTGATAATAATCTATTTCCCTTGAAATACAGACAAAAACAATCAAACTACCCTCATCAAAAAGAGGTTAGGAGGCTGTTAGAATTGCATTTTTCTTTTTAATCATGTAAAACAACCATGCCTAAAAAAATTGACATGCTTTTGACTGAGAGCTATATTTTAGATCTTTAAATTGAATGACTTTTGTACTGACAACACTTAACAATATCTTACAAATTCAAAACAACCAAAGAAAAAATAGTTTTTAACTTTTTAACCAAATGCTGCAGTTCCTCAAATGGCCACATGTAGCCCAGTCTTGCCAAAAAGTGCTGAATACATACATGAAAACATTTGTCCACTTCTCTAAAAACATAGAAGTACCACTTTATGTGTCTGTAAATTGTGAGATGGTAGCCTAACTCTAGGCTGCTGTTCACTGAAAATCAGCAAAGAGCTGAGAAAGCACTTGATCAACAGTGAAAAAGTGCTTTGATGTGTGCTTTATTTTTCTGTAATCCGCTCTGTATCACTATGAGTGCCTCCACATCAGCTCAGTAGGGTGTCTTTCAAACTCGATTGAAAAAGGAAAAAATAGATTAAAGAAAATAAATGAATAAATTAAAATAAAACTTGTGTTAGGATTAAAGATAAACATGTTTGCTATTTACTGGTATAAAGTGATGACAGGTTTTTGGCTCTTTATCTGAAGATATGATTAGTTTTATTCAGTTACAGTGCTGTTTGCAGTTTTGCTACTTTGGCGATTACGGGGTTAAATTTGAGTAAATCTTGCCAGTTTCTAGGCAAAGTCATTGTTTTTCAAACAGGACTACACCATAGAAATATCAGCCACTGTCATAGATTGATGATATAGTTAATAGACTGATTGCAGACAATGAGCTGAACTTCAAATAATAATAGGCCCCTATATCTGTACACTCCTTATTTAACTTCTGGGCTTGAAGCCTTTCAATTTTAAGGCCCTGAGCTCTCATGTGACTTTTAGAAAACCTGTATGTGACTCTGTATGACTGATGTGAGCACTTGGCAACAAATAACAAAATCAGATCCATTTCCGGTCAGGTTTGGACTCTGCCAAAGCTTCTCTTTGTCACTGATTCTGTTCATAACTTGAATGGACAGAATATCTAGGTGCAGCCCAGGGTATTACAAGTGATCCAATTCAGTGGACTCAGAATCGGGTCACCATTTTACGCAGATGATGTGATCCTGTTTACTTTATTAGGCTGTGATCTTCAACTCTCACTGACTAGGAGCTGCCTGTTGATCTCCTGCTTCATTCTTCCCTTACCCCCCAACAAGATCCCAAGCTACTTGTATTCCTCTGCTTGAGGCAGGATCTCATTTTTGACCCAGAAAGGACACTCCACCTTTTTCAGCTGAGGACCTGTGAACCACTCCAGATGAAGTGACTCGAGCATCTAGTTAGGATGCCTCCTGGAAGCCTCTGTGAGGTATTCAAGGCATGTCCCACTGGAAGTAGGCCCTGGGGATAACCTAGGACACACTGGAGGGACTACAGCTCCTCCTTGGTCTGGAAATGTCTCGAGATCCCCCTGGATGAGCTGGAAGAAGTGGCCAGGGAAAGGGAAGAAGAAAATGGATGGATGGATGGATGGATGGATGGATGGATAGGTATGTGACTATAATTTGGCTACTGCACATTATCATGCGTGTGCTGTCTATGTCAAATGTCTGAGTGAAGTGCCTTCAGATGATTAAAAACAAATTCCCACACTTTCCACACACTAGTTGTGGGCCTGCCTGACTAAGTGCCCTGCAGTTGGCTGTTTAAATGCCTACTTTTCAGTCGTCTGTACTCATATATATGCAATATCCCAAGAATATTTCAGACTTTAACCCACAGCTACACAATATCAATGGAACATGAATGTCATCTGTTTCAGAGAGATTATTAAAAGAAATATAAATTTGCCTTGCACCCTCCAAATGACTAACAGCAAACAGACAAAATCCCATTCTTTTGTTTTCTGGGCTTTTTCTTTATTTTGGGAGGGAGGGAGGATTTTAATTTTTATTTGAGATTTATGTCTTGCAGCAGAGATTTATGCATAAGCTCCTGCTCAGAAAGCATATCTCCTCCTGGTGTCCTGCTGGTAATGCAAAGCGAAACCAGGCTAAACAGGTGCCCTTTTTGAGATTATTCAGTGGAAATAAATCATTTAGAACTTGAGTGCACACTTCACCTTTCTGCAGCATTTATTGAAATGTATGCATGTATATAGGTAAGTGTATGTATTTTGTGATGCAAATTAAATATTATGATATGATAGGAGAGGGTTTGTTTTTCTTTCTTTTCTCCATCTGATACCAGATTTGTCCAAAGGCATTATCTGTGATAAAGTTTTAAAAACTCTCATGAAAGGATCGCTAGAGGCAATCCAAGATCAAAGGATGTTTTTCTAGCATATGTCATTAAGTAGAGTGAGGATTCAGGATCAGTGTTGTGCAGAACTGAGTAATTATACCTGCAGTGTTATTTAAAATACACACATGTTTTCCACCAGTTTTAGCTCCACCAAAACCCAGTCTAGGCTTCTTGAATGACAGCATTGCAAAAACTGTGGAAAAAGGGAAAATGAGAGTGACTGAACTGGAATAGAAGTGTCGTTGAGAAAAGATGAATTCCCATACTCTCAGTGGAAAGCTGTCATAACAGTCCTCAGCAGCTGTTCTGGGAGCAGCTAGGAGTCGTTGGAAATGTGTCACACACACCTCCAATCCGCTTTACAGGCCCAGGCAGGAGTCCCACCTAACTGTGCTACATTTCCATCTCATTGTGGTGAAAGCCACCCAACTGAGAGGGAGGAGAGCGCAGAAGAGCCAGGGCACAGGGAGAAGAGCCTATAATTTAGTCTCAGAAGAAAGGTTTAAGCTTCCATCCAACAAGGAAGGAAGAACACAGCGTGAAGCTCTGCAGCTGTACATTACCCCCTCACATCGCTGACTTCCATCACAGCACCTCCATCAAATCTGCCTTGATGGGAAGTGATTGTATAATAGTATGAACATATGTTCTCGTTGCCAGCATCCTTGCTGTGTAAGCACCACATGGTATAAACTGATGCGTTTCTTTCTTAACGCAGCATAAAGAAATGTGTACCATCAGGGTTAACAGCGGGGATGGTTGGGGATCCAAAAAGTACAAATCATGTCATCCCTAATAAGACAGTCTCTGGCCCTATGGGAGGCAGTTTCAACTTTGGAAATTATGAATGCTCACCAGACTCTTACACCATGTTTACTTTCTCAGCTTTAGAAGCTTTGCACAACCCATCCTTGTCGCTCCAGTAGTTTGCAATAACAATGCTGGCAGTTTTGTAAAACACCAGATTAAATGGGAGCCTTCGTTTATTCACAGTGAGTGGAAGTGGACTGAAAGCAGTAAAAATATAAGAAACTTGTACTTTGCTTGAATATTTCCACACCTTAAATGCCTAATCTATTCTGTTGTAGAGCTATATATAGTATTTAATCCTCTTACAACTTATAACTCATGACATTTTTTTCACACCCCTCTTTTCCAGAGAAAATCTCTTTTCTTCAAATTCTATTATTCTGAGTGTTTAAAATGCTATTTTGATAGAAGTTCAAATGACTAAATCAAAATTAGCAAAATTTTTTATCATCTTCGCAAAGGTTTTTCATCACAGTCCAACAGAGCTCTATGTATCTGATGGAGGGCAGGTTCACGGAATTGAAACTTTACTGGTATTTTATATGATAATGTATGTTATGTGAAGCCATTCTAGGTTAAAGTTGTGTAGATCTTAAACTTTATGTCTGTTAGCGGATAAACCCTGAAAGCTAGTTGTTTTAAGTATTGTATTTTCTCTCAGGTTTATTATAGTTGCTAGAATAGCAACACAATAAAACATGCCAAAACTCCCTAAATCTCCAGTAAGGGACCCATCCTTCACTGGTGTTGGACTTCTTTGATCACCAAAACATCCTAGGATGGTGGGGTAGTGATCAGGGATGTCTACCTGCCACACCCAGCAGCTGGTACACAATACTAAAGGTGTGTTCTACATAGTTTCTTGATTTCTCCAGTTCCTGTCTGTTCTTTGCAGCCAGACAGTCCGGACTGGGGCAAAAGTTCAGGCAGAGTTGTACTCTCACCCAAGCCACCCTAATTTATATACTGCACACATACGCTCATATGCCAGTACACACATGCATGTTATATAGACCGACATTCACACACAACTATAAACCACCAGTCCAGTTTTTTCTCTCTCCTACTCTCATCAAAAGACTTAATACAACAGTCACTACATGACTCCATTATTCATATTATATTATGTTAAACAACACGATTGTGTCATTTTGTCAGCAAATAACAGAGCTGCCAGTTTGCCATAAATATAACATGTTCACATGAATATTTGCTGCAACAGTAAAAACAAGAAGTGGTCAACAGCAACTTCACCTGATGTGATTCAACTAACATTAGAAAATGAAAAAGTCAACTCAACTTTGATAAGAGACTGCCCAACCTTAAGAGGGGATCCCAAACTTTTCCATGCAGCAACACAACTGTGCAGGTATGTTTGGTACAGCAGGACCCACCAAATATTTCATGGAGTAAAATAAGACAACAAGCATAAAATGCTGCAATCATCAGCTTTTAACCTGGGTTAATAAAATGTTCCTATTTGGCTCAGTTTACAGCTGTTTCTGAGATGGACAAGGACAGATGTGGACAGCAGCCTATGTGTACAGATTAGTTTAGTTGAGCAGCCTTAGTACTGAAATATCCACTTGTCACTTTAACCCAGCACATAAAATGAACTAATATTTATCTATGATAACAGAAAATCTCATATAGGATCTCCTGTATGTTCAGTGTTTGAATAACCAGTAGCTTTTATGTTTGGGCTGATATAACAGTACAGCAACAAACCACGGCAACATTAAGAGCAGAATGAAGTTTTGACAACAAGTAGTACCAGGGTCATTACTACAGCTACATAA
Source organism: Melanotaenia boesemani (assembly GCF_017639745.1). Classification (NCBI taxonomy): domain Eukaryota; kingdom Metazoa; phylum Chordata; class Actinopteri; order Atheriniformes; family Melanotaeniidae; genus Melanotaenia; species Melanotaenia boesemani. Next base: position 19,966,963 of record NC_055697.1, read on the forward strand.
AAAGGGTCATGGAGAATCTCGACTAGTGCTCATCATGTTATGTTCAGATAAAAGTTTACAGCTTGTAACACATCAGCCGTCGCTCCTCATCACTCATTTATTAAACAGTGAATTCACGTGATGTCGCCGCTGTTGATTTGAAAATATCAGAAATTTTCACACTTTCCCACCTCTTCCTCACCTGTCTTTCCCTGTTCATCTTCTTATTGCAAGTCCACCACCACATTTCTCTCACTATCATTAGTGACAACTGATGAGCACAAATGATTTTGTCTTTGCACAGGTGTCACTGCTTGGCAGATCAATCAGTCACACCAGTGTAATGCACCGTGATTACTTATTTATTTATTTGACAAGCAGATCCAGGCCACAAAGAATTGTCCCACTTCTCCCGTGGGCCAGTCCAGGCCTGCAGTCAAAGCCAAAAGCTTCTCATTTCTGCCTCTTCTGCTAATTCTTTAAAGGGGCAATAAGCGGAAATCTATTATTTCTAAATTGAAGGAATTAAAAAAATCGCTATGTGAAGAACTAGAGGTGTAATTTGATCTGGAGTAAAGCATGGTGTCACACACTGTCTCTCTGTGTTGATCTCCAGCCCCCTGTTTACCAGCTGGTCCGGACCTGTGTTGTGCTTTGATATGAATTTCCGCCCCCTGTCTTCTGTCTGAGCCCTTGGCCCTCCCTCCCTATAAAAGGTTGGAGCAAGCAAGTAATGGCAGCTCATATTTTCAAATCAAAATGACAGAGAGCAGAAAGGAACATTCACCTGCAGACAACAAGGATCTGACATTACCTCTAAAAAAACTAGTCAGTGGCTAAGAAAGTATCAGATAAAGAAAGGGACATAATACGGATTAACATTGACCTTGTATTTTCCAAAGTGGAGAGCCCTGCGAGAGCTTAACAGGCTATATTTTGACTTGGAGCTAGCTCTTCTGCTGGACAGTAAGTAACGATTTAAACGTTAGTGATGCTGTTTTTCTTAGTGTATTTGCACTTTGCAAATTCGCTCCCAGACAAATCGAGATGGAGGTCTCTATTTTTTTGAGCCACGACCTCCAAGATAACATACGTTGCTGTTCATGACCAATTCTAATGGTGCATTCAGACAGTTTTGTGGAGTTTTGAATATCTCATATTGAATAACATTACCCTTTATTAAAAACTTGCATTTATTGCTTAAACGTTTTAATTAGATATTTGCAACAATTCCAAGACACAATCTTGACTTTCTTTCATCAATATATTAACACGGGCAATGTGTTTTACATGCCTACGGGCTATGGGTGGGCCCCAATCTTGCGATAAGTCAAAGGCCTCATTATGTTCTGTAACTTATTGTGATATTTGCTGCTAAGTCTTTGGCTAACTTTAAGCAGTATTGGGAAAGTTCAATACATAAACGAGTTCACAGTTCAGTTCACACATTTTAAAATGAACTAAGTTCACAGTTCTAAAAATGAACTAGTTCATGGTTCTTTTCATCCAATATGTTGCTGCGAGCTATTACCCTCAGAATACTGGCATTTTCCGATTATTGCCACCCATTCAGTCCACGCTCGTAGCCAGCTGCAGCTTTCACTCCTACAGTATGAAAACACGAGGAAAAACTTGCTTGAGGGGTCTTTTTTTAAAATTAGGATTATTAAACTATCTGAGGTAGGAACCAGGCTGAAGAAGGAAACAAAGGATGAGCCTCAAAGTGCAAAACATTTAAACATTATTTATATTTTCATTAAGTCACCTTTAAATTTTTTGTGAATATATTTTTTTCTGACTTGTTTGTCAAAAGAAAAGTGTTAGAACTTGGGTCATAAAAGTGCAATATTAAGCCCAAATGAATAAGTAACAAACCAAACAAAGAAAGACATGCAAGACCATATGTCTTGCATTTGTCAAGTTTACGAAAGCTGAGGGTTCCTCTTTCCTCAAAGGCTGCAGATCTTTGACAATATACTGCAAAAAGTTTTCCAGCTGCGGCTGGAGATGAAGACAACAGAGCTGCTGCTACTGTACACCGTTATTTAGTTTTGGGTAGTAGAGGATCTGTTTTAGCACGTCATTGCCAAGTCTTTAGATTTTTTTTGTGACATTTAGTTCACATACCTTGGAAGGCTCGTTGGGTGCTTTATTAAAATATGCCATTTCAGGTTTGCTGTTGACGTTGTTGATGTCCGGAGTTGCTTCTTGACACCCGATGGGCAAAGTTTACTCAAAAAGGCAAGATTTCTCCCTCCTGGATTATCACTGACCTTTTCAAAAAATTATTTTAAGTGATCATACGAAGATACTGTAGTGATCATTGAGGGAAAGGTGGTACTGCTGCCTTCACTGGATTTTGCCTCCATGTTTTGCAATTTGATGATGCATGCGCGGTGCAGCTCTGTGGTGGCTATTTGGTGTTATTCACCTATATATTAAGGCTTGTTTATAATGTGTTTTAGCTGGGCTTTTGCCTGGAAGGCTCCAAGGAAATATAGCACTCTCTTGAACAAAGTTGTGAAACTTGTGAAAGAACGCCGTTCAAAAACGCCAGAATGAGCGAGCTCACAGTAACATTCATCAAGCAGAAATACAGTATGTTCAGTTCACATTCACCCAAATATAAATGTGTTCACGAACGATCGTTTCTCTAAATTCTCCCTAGGAGTGAGTGTGAACATGAGTGACTGTTTCTCTGTGTTGGCCCTGTGATGGACTGGTGACCTGTCCAGGGTGTACCAAGCCTCTCGCTTGCTTATTGCTGGGATAAACTCCATCCCTCCGTGACCGTGAATTAGATTAAGCAGGAGAAAAGATTAATGAATGAATATTATTCTAAGCCTAATATCCTTCATTATGGGTGAAATACTGAATTTTTAATTTAGAATTTGATGTTTTTAAACATAAACTTTACTTGATAAATGTGGCCCGCCCACAGGAATCAATTGCCCAACCTGCTACTGTGTCCTGGCGCAGGGACTGGTGATTTCTATATCTTTTGCAACTTATTCATTTGTTTAATCTGAAGCCTGAGAGTCAAGACTTAGCTTTTCTTTCCTTTGTAAAGAAAAAAAAATCAGTCTTGGTTTTACTGTTGGAAAAGAGGGCAGTGACTTCAAACAAGCACATAACCTAAATTAAGTCTTGTGTTTTGTTTGACCACTGTCATTTTTGCCACGTTGCTTCATAGCAGCAGCACAGTTCTTGCTTTCTGATTAGAAAGCATCAATAAGCTCAGCCCAGGCACATTTTACAATTCTCCATACCCAAATGTCTGAAACACATAAGTTCCAGGTCATTACACTTACACACCATTTTTATTATTAATTCAAGAAAAATTAAGATGCCACACCTGCAGCCTTAACATTTTTATAAAGACTTTCCATTTAATTCAGCCCTGGCTGTAAGGATCAGTGCATTCTGTATTTCATAAACAAGAGTATGAGAGAGGCTGGGTGCTGCTGTTGGGTGATAAAATATGATACCAGTCAGCAAACCAGTTCACCCCAAAGGTGATGATGAGGAAGATCAAGACGCAATTTTGGCCAGTCAAGTTCTCCCATACAAAACCTAGAAGATCTATTCCTTGCTGTCTGCAAGGTGGTCTTGTCATGTTTTGAAATAAAAGGAACTGCCCAGAAGTGCAAAGAAATAATATTTCTTAAATAAACCTGTATTTTGTAGAATTAGCAATGCCCTCAAATGGATCAAAGAAGTAATATGTGAATCATTTAATCATTTAAAGAGAAAAAAAATGCACTTATTGTAAGGATCCGCACATACTTATACATAATAATAATATAATCCCTAAATAATAAAACATTTAATAATGGAAGGTAACAGATTTTTAAAATGTTGATACTGCGTCTTGCCTTCCCGGGGACAAGTCATTTCAACATATCAGTATGAACCTGCAATACATGCAATAGCCCATTTTGCAATATAAGATGGGTTCAAATATTTCTTTTGTGACTTAGAGTGTAGAGTGTTATTCCTCCAGGCTCTCTCATCCTAATTCCATTTCATTTATTCATTTGTCATTTCAGCATGGATTAAGCCTGGCTTTATAATTAACTGCCTGTTCTGCTCTATTCTTTTAGGTACAGTTTGAATTTGCACTGTAAAAATTGCTGTCAGCAAATACTATAAAGTTGGAGGCTAGTGGATGAATGTTGGCACTTTAAATTAATCCACTGATCAAATCTCTATAGCCTTTTTTATATACATATACTGTATATAAGATTTAGGCTTGCACGGAGCTAGAGTCTATTCCAGCTGCCAGTGGGTGAGAGGCATGTTTGAGGAATCTAAGCTCTGACGGAAACCCCCATGTAGGCATTGCATTTCATACAGAAAGGCCTGAGGTTTGAACCACTTCTTGCAAACAACAGGGCTAACCACTGTTTGATCAGATACCAGTCCCAAAACAATCTCCCTTTTCCCTGTTTTTTTTTTCTCTTCTTCTTGCTCTTTTTTGTTAGTTTTATTTATCAGCAACTATGTAGAGACCACTCAATATATGTTAGCTTTAGTCATTTTTAGTTGTAATACACACCCAATGTAGTGAAAATGTGAATATGCTGTTGAAGTAGCAGAGAAATAAGGGTGGTGGATGATTTGTTAAAATTTAACTTCAACGTGAAAGGTCAGTGTTTACAGGTGATCATGTTCTTCCACAGGTATGAATATATATATATATACATATATATATATATATATGTATATATTCATAATTTCTTTACAGCATTTTGTAAACTCGAAAAGATAAAGGGAATGTCAATGTACAAATCAACAAGACAGAGAGTCTTCTAAAATGCAACAAAAACTTAAATTAGTAGTTTAATGACTTACTTTAACCTTTATTTAAAGGGACATTATGTAACATTTTTTGTTGTTTACTGGCCAATTTTATACACACACACACACACACACACACACACCCACACACACGCACACACACACACACACCAAAGTGATTAATGACATGTTTGAATACGGACGATGGAAAAATGTCATTCTCAGTTTTACTGGACCTCAGTGCATCATTTGATACAGCTGACCACAATATATTGCTTAAACAATTGTGGGTGGGCCTCTCTGGCACTGCGCTGCACTGGTTCAAAACATACTTAAAGGTCCCATATTATACACTTTATTCCCAATCTGAGACCATTCATTAATATCTAAATGAAATATTTCCGCCATGGTATGGACAAATCGACCCTCAGTTTGAGTGCAGCGGCTTCTCCTCACCTCCCTCTTTTTAGCAGCTTCAGAAATGTGCCGTTTATGGTGGGCGGAACCCTGGTGGAGCAGCTCAGCTGTTGGCTCCGCCCATCGCATCGCCCGTCATGAGGTGATTGACAGGTTAGGCCTTAGCGGTTACTAGACGCTGATTACAGCGTAGTGAAGGATAAACAAACGCCGGAACACCGGAACCCATTCCTGAAGCCCCCATTACCGACCCAAACCGTGACGCACGGAGAACACAGCTAGCTACGCTCATCAATCTGATGCACAATGGCACCGGATACAAACAGTAGAAACAGTGACTTGGCTACATTTACAACAGTGCTAATATATTTTCAAGCTATCAGACTAATAAGGCCGAAACGATAAAATAACTGCCAGCTCTTACCTCTCCAGCTGTGTCACGGACAGTTGGTATTGAACCTGGCTTCAGCTTCAAACGGTTGGCGAAGCCTGCTTTCCATGCCCCCATGTTGTGGAAACAGTCCTCTTTGAAATGCTGGCCACAGACATGCAAAAAACCTTTGGAAGTTTTCCGGGTACATTTCCTCCAAAAATAAAATTAATCCACTCAGTCCTCGTGGGTTCAGTGGATGGAAGTAAAAAAACGTTTTAGTGTTCATTTATGCAGCCACAAACAGAACAGTGCTTCTGTCGCTTAGCCATGTCCGCTAACGAGGGTTGCCGAAAAGGATAAACACTGGGCGCTAGGTGATTTTTAGAGGGCGGGCTTTGAGAGCCGGTAGACGGGTCCATCGCTCTGTGGGGAGTGGTTATTGTCCCTTATGACGTCTTAACGTACAGGCTTTCAAACTCGCTCAATTCAGCGCTTACTTCCCTAGAGGTGGAGCAGGGGGGAGAGAGAGCGCCTGAAAGAGTTTCACACTTACGGGTCTCCTACACATGCGGGGGGACCAGTATGACTGTTCCAAAACCATTAAAAAGTGAATTTTGCATAATATGGGACCTTTAAAGAATAGAAAGTACTTTGTGTCAATAGGTAACTTTACATCTGTTTAACATCTCTTCTGTTTAACATCTACATGCTGCCACTGGCACAGGTCATAAACAAAACAACAAAAGAACAACAAAATTAGTTACCATACTTCCTTCCTTCCTCCCACCATTCAAAGACATGCATTTTAGGTTAATTGGTTGCTCTAAATTCTCCCTAGAAGTGAGTAAGAGCGTGAATGGTTGTTTGTCTCTCTGTGTTTGCCCTGTGATGGACATGAACCTGGGCAATCTATGAAAATCCAATCTAGATAATAATAATCATATCGAGAAGTATTCGATCGCCTAGCGAAGGCTACGTTAACGCTAAATTTAGCAAAGTGTGAGTTCGCCCAAGCTACTGTCACGTATTTAGGACGTGAGATAGGAAGGGGACAAGTGCAACCCATCAACTCTAAAGTGGTTGCCATAGATGAGTTTCCTGCACCTGTTACCAGGCGCGCGCTCCGCCGGTTTCTGGGTTTGGCCGGATACTACCGGAGTTTCTGTAGAAACTTCTCTGATGTGGTTTGCCCTCTCACGAATCTCATCAGCCCGAAACGTAGGTATGTTTGGACTGATGAATGTCAAAGGTCGTTTGAAGCTACAAAAGCCTTGCTGTGTCACGCACCTATTCTGGCGGCTCCAGATCTCAATAAGCCGTTCAAGTTGGAAGTAGATGCGAGCGCAGTAGGAGCTGGTGCTATACTTCTGCAGGAAGGTGAGCAGGGAATGGACCACCCTGTGTGCTATTTTTCGCGTAAGTTCAACAAACATCAGCTCAACTATTCAACTATTGAAAAAGAAACTCTTGCGTTGTTATTGGCGTTGCAACATTTTGAAGTGTATCTAAACCCTGCGGCGGCCCCAATAACAGTATTCACAGATCACAACCCGTTAGTATTCCTGTCCCAGATGTTCAACAAAAACCATCGTCTGATGCGATGGGCTCTAATGGTACAGGAATATCCTTTGACTATCCTCCATAAAAAGGGCTCAGAGAACATCTGTGCAGACACCCTCTCAAGGGGTCTGTGAAAAGCCAGGATGTATATTGGATGTATACTAACGTTCTGTTTTTTTTGTTTGTTTATTTTGTTGCAAAACCTCAAGGAACAGGTTTTGCATCTTTAGGGGGGGAGTGTTACGGCCCCTGATCATTGCTGTCACCTGAGGCTCATCTGGTATGACAATCCCTGCTGCGGAGCTGGGCTTCTGAGTGGCTGCGTCTGGCACACCTTCGTCTCCTCCCCTGAGATTGGATAAGCCCTGACCAATCATGCTGCACCCTGCTCGCCGCCCGGAAATAAAGGCCTGCAACATTCTCCCGTTGGGAGGGTAGAGCAGGTGTAGGAAGGAAGAGAAGAAGCGGCTGAGCGAGAACTGTCTTCTGTTTCCTTTGGTTGTGTGACATAGAGGCGATTTCGTTTGTAGAGAGTAGAATAGTGTTGGTTGCTGGTGGTGTAGCCTCTCGTGTGTTTTGTTTTATACATTCAGCTTTAGAAGCTGCTTCTTTAGTTTTTTGTATTGTTTCCGGAGTGGGACAGATTTTGGGTTAGCGACTGTTAAGTGCTGGGCTAGAGTAGTTGGTGTTGTTGGGGTTTAGAAGACCCATTATTAGTTTATTGGAACTGCTGCGTTTTGTTTTGTTTGACTTGCGTAAAGCAACTGAGACTAAGTTAATCCCCCGTTTGGTTGTGGGGGGGGGACCTCCTTTTGTTTGTGTTATGTTTGTTGTTTTCAGCAGTTCTGCTACTCCCAACACCCGTGTTGCTGAGTATGAGATATTTGATATCCAAGGCAATAAATGGTTAAACGTCCACTCATGTGTTGCGTCTCTTCTTCCCTAGACTGGGGACATAACAATGATGATTAAAATAAATAAAAAAAAAAAACAGTTTACATTTAAGGTTAAAATAAAATAGCCCCAAACTGAACAACTGTATGCAGTTGCCAGCTCCTTTGAGATCAGGAGGCAAATAAAATGATATCAAATACACAGTTTAGTGTTTTAACATTAGGTCAAGCTTTTAAATAGGCAACCTCAACTAATGACACAACAGGAAATAGCTATATAAGTCCACAGCACAAAATCAGCTTCAGAATCAAAGCTCAATAATTGTGCAGATACTATGTTTCCCCTTCTCTCTTCCCTACAGAAATGTGCTGACGTTTTGATTTGTCAGCATGTCAGTGTCTTACATCTCCATGCATGTCCCTATGTGATGATGTACCGTCCCTCAAGTAAGGAACGTTTAATTTATGGCTACCTTACTGAGAAGATTTAGAGGATGGGGAAATTAACAAACCATACAGCATAAGGTCACTGGCTTGATATTCAGCTTGTACAACATTTTACACAATCATTGCAATTTTCCACTTACCTTTCTCTTGCAGATCCTTACTTTTTTGCTGTCATTTATGAATGGTCGGGGTTAGGAGTTTACAGTTCATGGCCAGGTTGAGATCATGGGTGGATCCAGTGATGGACTTAAAATGATACTGGACACTGCTGAAGTGTGATGGGTGTCACTTGTATCTTGTTTCTTTATAATTTAGTAAAAGTTACAAACTAAACGTTTCTTTTACCTATAGTGATGTGTTTATATTGGAAATTAAATAAAGGATATGAGAATATGAAAATATGAGATATGAGACACTGAAAGGCAACTTAATGCCACCATTCATCCAAAAAGTGTAGCCAATAGAGAGCAATGAATTTCTGGTGCTACTGTTACTGGATACTGATATTAATACTGATACTGGTAGTAATACTGGATTTACTGATACAAGAACAACAACAACAAAAGTGAAAGATGTTGAACAGTCTCTTAACGTGTCTTTTTAAAATGTTGCCTTTGCATGGCTTCTTACCTGAAAAAATCTGGATCTGCCTCGGTTCTTGATGATGCTAGGAAATAATTACACAGTTACAAAAACCTCAATGTTTACAACTTGTGTTTCACTATTTATGCATCAGGATTTCCCTTTACCTTCACATGTCACACATATTCAATACATTTTTTCTATTTACTTCAACAAATAAAAATCTTACTGTCAAAAACACAAATGGGTCCACTTCTTCTATTTCTTTAACCGTGTTGATTTTATTACAAAATAATACTTTAGTTTTGTGGCATCCTGTCTGACACCGACATACAGTGCAATAAAGGTGTCAGTGTTTCATTCAGGCAGTGAATTTTAATACTGTAATGACAAGTTCAGCACCAACAATTTCAACAGACTGAATATAACATGTAATTTATATTTATATTTAAAAAACAGTCAGTCAGTCAGTCATACATAATAACTTATGTATATGTGAATGACTTTCATTTAAACAGGAGCCTAAAAAAGTGTCATGGTTCATGCTTTGCTCCTTGGTGTATTTATGGTCTTTCACGATCTGGGTTTTTGTCATGCTTTTGGTTTATGTTTATGGTGTTTAGTGTCATGTTGTGTGTTTTTTGGTTTCTGCTAATTAGTTCACCTGGTCTAGCTCATTCACACCACCTGTGTTTAGTTTGTCTTTCTGTATATTTATACTGCTTTGGTTTCAGTTCCTCCGTCTCAGTTCATTGCTTTCTGTTGGTTGTTAGTTATTGTAAGAGTTTAGTCCATGCCATGTCAAGTTTTGCCACCATAGTCTTCTGTTTTAGTAAGTATGGTTTTTGTCGTTAAAATCTTTAACTGCACTGGTCTGCCTCCCGCCCCATCAGCCTGCAATTGGGTCCCCATGTCCACGGCTCCCTTGACAAAAAGCCAGTTTGTCTGGGACACCATACCAGCTACAACTGTCTTTCAGGAAATCTCCATGCATTTTCCTCAAGAAATGGGGATTATATTTGAATTTGCTTTCAGATACTGTGTTCATAGTTGCTTCTAGTAGTGACTTCAAAGGCTGCCTTAAGGTTTTATTGGAAGTTTGTAATATTTTCTGCAGAAGTTTCAAATTGTGGGACCTTAATATGAGTAACTGTGACAGGATATTTTTTTTTTTTTTTTGCCACCAAATTTGGATGAAGATTTCAGAATTTGGAAAACAGGCGTGTCTGGCTATGTTTTCTAACACATAAACTCCTTTTCATTGATGCTGTGTGATGTGTAAGAGGTTGCAGCTTGTTCATAGTTAGAGGCTGTGAGACAATGGAAGTGTAGAATGCCAGTAAATGTCTCCTATTGTGATCTTGCTGCTGATTAAAGCACAATGTCTTGTTTGCTGTTTTTTGTACAGTATTTGGAGGTATTGAAGTTACCTAAACTAGAGATGCTGAGAGCAAAAAGTGAAGCGAGTGATATCGCAAATTATGTTTGCTGTTAAGCAAAGTATATTGTTGTGTAATTAGTTTTTTAATTGGGAATTTTTCACAATATTTTTAATTACCACACAGTGGAATGGGAAAACAAGACAGAATTCTGTGCTTCAAAATCCAATGGTTGGGACACTGTATAATGAGTTACATGTAAATAAAATTATGTAAAGATTAGCAAATCTCAAAAACCCAACACCAAGATCATGAGTATCCAGTTAACTCACAGATATTCCTCCTTATTCTCTGAATTTTTTCACAATATAATACAGTGTAGATGTTGGAACCTTTAAAGTCTTTGCTATTTTATATTTAGTGACATTTTTCTGAAATTTTTTAACAATTTTAGAAACAGATTAGTGAAACATCTCCACAACATGAGCGACTCAGCCTCTCTACTCCTTTTATATCCAGTCATGTTACTGACCTGTTGCCAATTAATTTCTGCTCCTGTTTGTGATTTGTGCCAATTACTTTTATAGCCCTTTATATACAGTATATACACAGGTCTAAATTATCACCCACCAACCTGCCAAATGCAGGTTAAAATTAAATTTGGCAGATATAAATCAAAACTTACTGGCAACTTTGGCAGGTAATACTGTAAATTAGTGACACATGATTGAAGCAAATGAGAAGAAGTGAATCTTTAGCTGTTGCTGCTCAGTAGGCAGTGGGCACACTATGCTGAAAATCACAGACTGGGATCTTATACCATTATGTAAAAGAAGTTGTGGTGCAGATCCTAAGAAGACAGTGTAGCAATACAGATTTACAGAGAGACAAAGAAAAATGGTGAAATTAAATGTAAGCAAGCATGGAAAACGTGAGCAAAAGGGCTAAAGCCAAAAAAAAGCAGCATCTTGTGGCAGCAGGCTGCATTTCTGTGATGTTGGAGAGTGAAATGCTGACAGCAAAATTAGTTAAATCAAAGTATCTGTCGCTTTATTTAGAGATACAGTGTGTAACAGTTACTAACAATTACTTGTGGTAACGATGGGCATAGAAATGACTATCAAGCACAGTTGTGAATGGATGGTGATCGTCAGTGGTCAGATTTCTTCCAGACACAAACAGGTTATTACTGAAAAGATGATAAAACAGGTAACTACTTGCGTACATGTGTACTGTCTTCTATGTTCCTTTTAATACGTTACTTACATCAAACAGTGCTCTAGCACCTATCAAACAAAGCTGGTACAGCAGTTTTAAAGCTCAGAGGGTTCTCATTTCACACAGAGTTGTTAGTCAATTCAGAGACTCTTTAGTAAAAATGGTGGCACAAATATGGCAGCTGCCATGGATGTGGACCTACAGCAAGAAGTTATCAATAGCTTTTTGGTAATATATTAGATCTACTATAATGAATTAAGCTAATTATTGCATTTCCTAACACCACTGTTCAATGATGTATCATGCATCCATTGGCTGCATGTTTACTTTTGTGTGTGTGGTGTTTATGAGCTGTGGTGGTGGTCGGGTGGTGAAAATAAGTAAACTGGTTAGTAAGTAGTTAATAAGTTATTTGTTCCTTGCTGTGAGAGTTGTTTAGCATTTTCACAAAAAAAGAAAACAAATTAAAGAAAGATGTATAATTAAGTTGCATTGTTCTCTAATATGAATATAATTAATAAAAATATAAAATCAATAATATCTATCTATCTATCTATCTATCTATCTATCTATCTATCTATCTATCTATCTATCTATCTATCTATCTATCTATCTATCTATCTATCTATCTATCTATCTATCTATCTATCTATCTATCTATCTATCTATCTATCTAAGCAGGGCAGGTTGTGTTTTATATATGTGGGGTATGCAATGTCCTGATGACAGTATAGTGGCTTGAGCATGCATATTTTCTTTTTTTTTGTAAGTGTGGTGGTGGGGGGGTTAGGTTTGTTCTGTTTTCATTTTCATTTGTCCTCTCTTGCATATCTTCACGGGCTTTTTTTTTTTTTATAGTCCAAGCTAATTTTCAGTTTTGGGTGTGGATTCACAATATATCTTCATATAAGTCAGTGTGAGCAGCTCATAGTAGCTTAGACAGATCGAAACAAAAATCATTTCTCACATCACGCCATGCTGGGCAGCGTAGATTTTTGATTAACAGCTGTAATCGAACTTGAGCCCTTCTTTCTGAGCCATTTCCCCTTGGCTGTCCAAAAAAGAACCACATTGGATTTTGAGCTGTCTCAGACTTCAAAAGCAGTGAGATGGGAAAAAGGCTAGTGAGGAAGTCGAGTGGAGACACAGGCAGAGAAAGGAAGTGTGTGTGTGTGTGTGTGTATGTGGGATGGGGGTTGAGAGGGGAGTGGCAATATACTTGAAAGGAAGACAGAGACCAAGACAGACAGAAAGACAAAAAAGAATGGTGTGTGTGCACTTGTGTGGTTGGTGAAAAGAGGCTGTTGGTGGTAAGCAGTTGCTTGCCAATAGATCACCGAAAAAAGGAAGCAGTCAGAGAGAGCATGACCTTCAGCCAAGTTTGAAAGTACTAATATAAAAAATCTCAGAAATGTTGCTGAGGGTTTTAAGCAGTATTGATGTTCCTTTTCAGTCGGTGAGGGAAGCCTAAAGGAAACCCCCTGAAACACTGAGTTTCTTCATATAGCTCATGTGTAAATGTGGGACAAAATCCATAATGGGGAAGACATTTCTCCCTCTGGCTTCTATCTTGTCAGCATGAAATATAACAGGACAGTAAACTGATACAACCTTTACTTGTTTATGAGGCTGCAGCCAGGCGGATGGGAAGGAATTTTCATTTCTCATTCCAAACACGCACCAGTCCTTTTTAATTTGCCATGTTATATTGCTATAAATCTGTCCACCATCATACTAATGCTAACGGGGGAGAGAGGGGATATGGATGAACTCAAGCTGGTTTTATCACCTTTCTAATCTAATCCCCCCCTGTTTTGTTTGTCATCCAATCATACTGGAACTAACTTCACCTTGAATACCATTTATTTTTTAAAATCTATGCAGGAATATTTAACTCCCACAATATGGTTTAAAATCCTAAGCAGTATTTGTAAAGATGAAACTGTCCTAACAGACTACTTCTACACCTGAAAATGTGGTTTATATAAAAACTAAATAAGCTTCAGACTGGGTCTACTGTCGTAAAAAGAAGAATCCTTTCACTCTGGGATCCAGCAGCCGATTAGCATAGTTTCTTCTGAGTGAGTTTTTTTCTCACTTTTACTTTTCAACACGTTGTAGAGCAATTATGCTTCACTGGCTTCACAGTCAAGGCTTCATTATGAATAAGCAAGCCTGTATATGCACATTATAAGAGCTGCTTCTGTACTTTTGCTTCTGTTTGTCATGAATTGGGAAGGTAAGGTGAAGTATAAACATGGATGTCCTTGTATATCGTATTGACATATGCCAACAGTTTCTTACCAGAACTTCCTACCAGTTCAGATGTTCATTCGTGCAAGTCAAATTGGCCATCTAAATTAAATTGCTTGTATTTTCCTTTACAAGGCAGATCAGGTATTTTAAAAGTGGGTCAAGTAATTTCTGATGATAGCAGATGGTGTTTACTCTCCAGTGGCAATAAAAAAACATGTTCAGTAAGAATGAACCAGCTTTATGAATGTGTGTTATATTTGTGGGTGATAATTGCTGGGCAGCGTGTGATGACTTTCACGTTTTAAAATCATTGCTCGGAGCCACATTTTCACACATATATATGTTCTCTTGAAAGTAATTTAACAGAAAAAAGAACTTATTTGTTTGCTCTCTATTTCATATTAACCCGATTGCACAGATTGTTGAGCTTCCTTGTTTTACGATTTGCACAAGCTGGGAAGGTTGTCCGTTGAACACATGGTTAACAGAGACAGACTATCACAAATTCCTGCTGGGAAAAGGAGAGTAGCATTAAAACCCTTAAAACATGCTAATTTAGCCATGGAATCGAAATAGGAGAAAAATACTGCTCTTCTTTGAGACACATGCCCACACATGCCAAATCAAAAGATTATTCTGTTATCTTACGAAACACTAAACAAAACAAAACTTAATTTCTAATATTAGTACTAACTTTAGAATTTTAAAACTTTTTTTCTTTTAAATAGAATTAGCTATTGAGCTTTTATTACGGATGAGCTTTTCAAGCAAAAACAGTTCATAATTGCTGAGAAATTTTCGACCATTTTCCTCTGTCCATGAATCTGAGTTAAGACAGCTTTTTTACACTTGTTGTGCAACTCACTTACATTATTGCCATTCAGTTTCTTCAGTCTTATACAGATTCCATCACACCTCATAAGACTTCACCTTCAACAAAACTGATAGGAAACATGTACTTAGCTATCAACTTGGAGATGAGAGCTACTATTTTGTTCATCCTGTCTCCCATCAAACTTAACATATTTGGCGATAGGCATTGGATGCTGATTTATGGATGGACTTTCTGTTTGATGCTTTGCTCTAAAATGTCATGTACATAGCCATGGTAGATTTATGATATGCTACCCGCTGCTATGAGGTGAGAGGTGGGGAACACCCCAGATTGGTTGCCAGTCACCACAGGGCCAACACAGAGACAAACAAAACAACCATCTAAGCCCACTCTTCGGGTCATTTTAGAATCACCAAATAAACTAACATGCAGGTTTTGGACTGTAAAAACATACACAATTGAACAAAGAAAACCCATGTTTGTATGAGTAGAATGCTCAAAGATGGCATTACTAACCATGCCACCATGCATCCTAAATTAACAGTTGTCCACAATTAATTTTAGGGAATATGACTGCAGTGGAATATTCCCTTGACAGATCACAAACAATGAAAATACTTGACTATGAAACTTTACTTTTTCAAGTGAAGCATTCTAAAATTCTTAAAGCATTTCAAAATTTATGCTGCATATCAGCACAGTAGAAGATCCTCACTGCAACCATCTATGAAAATCCAATGCTGAGTTCCAATTTGTGGTGAAGAAGAAACAGCATATATGGCCATAGCATTGTGATTGTTCTGCATGAGTCCAGCCACCAGTAGCAAGCTCGATCACCCATGTGAAGTCCAGTGACTGGCCACTGACAATGACCTGCTATTGCAGCAAAATAAATTATTTGTGCGGCGTTCAATGAATGCGCACAAAAAGCGCAGTTTTGTCGCACTTTAACGCGCATTAAAAACGCCTTTTTGTGCAACTACAACGCGTGTAAAAAGTGCCGTTTTGTTGTAATATAATTATCCCAGCCCTTTTTTTGTACAGCCAGTAAAATTTGTGCTTTTAGCTCAACAAACCATCTGGATGACTTTAAAAGTAAAATGTGTTATTCATTTTAGTTGTAGATTAAGGTCCCCAAAAAATAAAAAAAGAATAAAAACAAGACGTCCATGTGAAGATGCATAGAAACTATTAAAGATAAATAGTAGTTTCTTGTCCTGCAATGGAAAATGTTTTGAGCTGTATACCTAGTAGCATGAAACATTGTTTTCATGCTATAATGCATACAATTAAAAATGTGCAGTGATTTAAATACCTGTTTTTATGTGTACAGGGCCAAAATTATATATTTATTATTTAATAAACTACATCAGTGCTGTAAATATTATTGTTAACACCAGAGTGCGAACCATACCGTGGGCTTAGGGGGAGCTGCTTTTTTGCATTTCCTATCTTTTTTCGGCAAGTAAGAACATGATGCCAGCTGATATTACAGCTTGCCCCACAGAACATAAGCGTACCAATACATAATGGTTAACAACTCTTATGCAACAATAATACATAACAGGTGCAAATGTCCCTTGCAAAAAAAATTTTTACCACTACTTTTGCGAAGATCAACTTACATAGTTAATATTCCCCACATATCACACACGTACACAGCGATGCTTGCCATACACAATATAATGAGCAATGATAGTTTCCCATATTGTAAATAGTTAAAGCAGGTCTTACCTTACCTTTTACGCATTTAGTTCTTTTATTTTGTATTTAACGTAGATCTACAGGAAGTTTAACTTGGAGCGCCGCCACGCTTCAGTGGTCACAATAATTATAGCATCCATAGTCATACTTTAGGCTACAGTGAATTTGTGAGCAATCAGCATACATTTTATTGTCAGTATTATATAGCTCCCCCAACATTTCATAAATCCTGTTTCTAGGGGAGCTCATGTTTCATTAAGGGGAGCTATAGCTCCCCCAGCTCCCCTGTGGTTCGCACCCTGGTTAACACTGCTGCTGTTATAGTCACATCATGTAATTTTACAACCTCAAAATTCTCCGTACTCATATGGTGTCCCAGTGACATCTACTATGTGCATTTCTAGAGCTGTGGTTGCCCAGCAGCGTCCCGAGGCTTAGAAACCGTACTATAAAACTTCTTCACCCAGAACGCCACGTCACATTGCAGTTGAGTTTTCGCTTTACATACTGCGTCACATGCTAGCAAACAGATGTTAACGCACTGGCCGTTTTCAGTGCACACCATGGCTGATTCAGCAAAGAAAAATGCAAGAAGATATAAGACAGAGGAAGAGATATGATAAGAATCAAGATAAAACCTCAAATCTGTCCACAAGTCAGTCTTCCAGCTATCATTTGATTTCTGGGATTGTCTCAAACTTCAAAGCCTGGAGTCATACCCCCTTGGTCTTTGACTTTAGGAGAGATAACATTGATTGGTCTTTTCCTGGCTGGTGAGAACTCAAGGTACAGGGATGCCAGATGGATGCTGCATTAGCCATCATTGGGATGGGGGGCATCATTGAGTAAATGGCAAAAGCACTGTAGTGTGTCTTTATTTTTACACCCTTATCAATGTTATGAAGTAAACCAACATCTTGGTTCAAGACAGCATCTTCTGTTTAAAGGACAGTACTGGCGTAGAGTCCATGTTGTACGTTTCTGTTTTTTCAATCTGTTTTTATTGCTTTAGCTAACAGTCTACTAAGAACCCCAGTTTCTATTTGATAGCAGTAGAAGTACCACCAGATTGTATTTTTTTCTGTCTATATTTTCACAGAAGCTCCTGCCTTAGCTCCCACAGCTCCAACTTTGAGCATTACTGCTCCATCTGTGTTCTTTCACCATACTGGTGGCCGCTGGAGATTCTGGAGGAAGAAGTCCTCCACTTCAAATAAATACTCAACTTTTACAAATGTTTCTCTCCACTAAGAAAAATTACCAGGTGCACCATCATCCACAACATTCAAGGACACTACACTGTTTAAATACTGCTACGAGCTAATGATACTAGATTATTTCTCCCAACCAGGTAATGAAAACATGACTCTTTCTCATTTTCTTTGAAGCAACATTTCAAAAGATCTCTTCAAACATGCTTAATTGCATGAAAACACTGATATTGATTTATTTTCCAAGAAGAGAGAAACATTCTGTTTATAAATGCTACCGAGATCTGGCAAAGGTTTATTTTTAAAACTCAGTCTTTTTGTATATAGATTGATCAAGATTTTGCATCTTGGCAGATGTGTTCACCAATTATAAAAAAAGCAGGTGGAATCACATTTCTCATTAAAGATGTATTTAGATGTCATACTGCAGGAGACATGATTGCAATTAAAAAAAAATGATCTTATTTGAAAAAAATGTGTACTTGTGCGTAATAAGTGTTGGTTTACAACCTGTTCACTCATGCGACTGTTAAAGCGTTCTTCTCATAAACAATTTTATCATCACAGACAGACACAAAGGCCAACTATATCCATACAACTTATCATCAACTGGAAAGTCCTTGTAACAATGAGAATAGTTCAAAATACCACTGATTCTTTACTGACAAATGTATTGTGGATGTGTGTGAACTGTTTAGTAAGCTGAGTAAATTATATTGATGTCTTGACAGTCTTGATCCTCTGCTCATCATGAACAAAGACATCAAAGAGATAGTGCTTTACAAATGAGGGAAATTATATTATCACTGACAGGGCTGGCTCATTGCTGTGGCAAACTGTCCTAAACTACTTCTCCCACTGTGAATTTAAAATGCATTTCTTTCATCTGGACAAAGAAGGTGGTACAAAATAAGTGTTTTGCCATCTGCAATAAAAGAAAATCTCTCTTTTTAATGGCTTGGGTATGGGTGAGTTGGGAGTGCACCTTGCTGTTCATCTCCTGTGCATGAGAGCGAGCTGTCTGGTTGATGGCCATTATGGTTCTTGCTACTGCATGTGCGTCTGCTCCACCGGGATCACTGAAGTGTTGGAACTAACAAGCCTGGGATGCAGACAGCGGATGCACAAATGGGATTTTGTCCTGAAAGCTTCGGAGTTTGCTCCCTGTCCTCGGTGGGAACAGGAAAGAGGATGGTACGGTTGGCAGAGGCTGTCTGAGTTATGCGCTCACAGAAATGAGATGATTACCTCTGATAATCTTGCTATTGATCTACCCAGGGGAGGAGCGCACATAAAATTGAATGAGCAACACTGATATGTACAGTTTTTAGTCTCATCCTCTCATCTCTCTTTTTGCTCTTGTTCTCTTTCACCATACCTCAGAGTTATGCAGAATCTGAGCTGTTCTTTATGCAGGAAGATGCAATATTCCTTGTCATAGTTTCTGCGCACACAGGATGTGGGGCACAGATACACAGACAAATTAAAGTTCTTTCTCCAGATACTTCTTCATATAAACACAAATGATCAACCTCTCCCTTTTATTCACACATGCACACACACACATAAACACACACATACACACACACACACACACACACACACACACTAAGAAGTAAACAACAAAGCTACACGGTGCTTCCAATCCAAGGTTAGTACAGATTAAAAGATGTGTCATTGATGGAAAAGGCTCCTCCTCCATCTCCCGACTGTCACACCGTGTTTGGGAACAACCCACTTCATTTTAGCCGCATAATGGGTAAACAGAGTGTGATCACTCCAATTACCCCCTCATTGCAGAAGCTTTCTGGCGGGAATGCCAGTTAGCTGTCTGGCACACGGCAAAGTTGCAACAGTAGCACCTGCTGCCCAGAGCCCTCACTTGTATGAATCTCAATTTGTTTGTACAGCCGTGCCGAAAAATGGTGACTAAGAAATGTGGCCTCTGAGGAGGAGGACACTGCTGGCTGGGCCTCAGATTACTGCTTTCACTGCACGGTCTGTGAATGGGTGCAAGATCAGAAAGTACCTTTCTTAGCAATGAACTCACGTCAGTCCCAGTCCTTCCAGTGGACTGTTTTTTGCTTGTTTCTGCTTTGAAGGAATTTTCTTATCAATCCACAACAATGATGTGTTTTACAGCTGATTTTGATGCTCTGAGTTAGGCCAAAGGACAGTAGTAAGCAGTATACATATAAATTCAGTTGTTCAGTTTATTTTTAAGGATTTTTTTTTTTTTTTAATGTTTGTAACATACAAAAACATATCTGGTTCCAGTAAATTCTTTGTTCCACTTTGGTGATATTTTTGTTGTCCTTGAAGAAGGTGGACTATTTTCTCCTCATGGTTGTCTCTTGGGCAGCTGCCTGTCAATCTGGCAGCTGATGCAAACTACACTTGTATGTTTTAGCTCATCATTACCAAATATGGTTATGGACCATAACGTGAAAAAGAACATGTTTGTTTGGAAGCTGACATTTCTGCAACAGCTAGAAGAGAGCTCTGTCAGCAGGAAGTGGGAATTGCCTTTCAGGATTCGTTTGGCTCCACTAATTGAAACTAATACCTTTCAAATAGCATATTGATTTGAAGGACGCTCCATTTTTCAGATGTGCACTGTAACAATAAATGAATAATACAAAATGAGAATGTCCCAAGATTAAAAGAGAGTTGTTGGATGCCTAGTGTCAACATATGTGACTGATGCTGATCATCAAAACGACTGTATAACTTTAAGGTTGTCTTCTATGCAGAGCTGCTGTGCGGATGACCTGAGCTGACTTGTGTGAAGTTTAGTGGCTTAAAAACCACAGATTATGGTAAATAAATAAATAAAATACATACAAAATAAATAAATAAACAAACGCAAAATAAATAAATAAATAAACGCACATTTACATCACTGCAGCTTAGGAAAATAAATCTCTGGATCTTTATCAGGAGTCCAGGAAATTTTCTTGCAGATGTAACCTCAAACATGCGCACGCCCGTACGCAGGTGACAGGTGAATCTGCTTTTGATTGATGCCAGCAAATGATGTTTCCCCCCTGTCGTTTCAAAGGCAAAACGTTGCACAGAGTGAACGATGTTATGCAAAGCACAAATTACTTTTGCTGGAAAAGCTTTCGAGCCCATGAAGCGCTGCTCTGGGTAACTTTTATACAGGTTTACATAAACAGTTACCCAATGAAATCTCGGCCGTCACAAACAAAAATAAGATCGTGGAATAATTTGAAACTGCCGTATAGGGCGTTAAAGCCCCCCGCCCCCATCACACCCGTCCTCATGGGCTCTAGTCAAACTGTTCCTGCAGTTTGTCTCCGTCGGCGCGGTTGCTTGATGCGCAGCGCCTCCCCAACTGGTCCCTCACTTTGACGAATTCATGGACGTGAGCGGTTCTGCTGAATGGCTTCTTGCTTTTAACGATGATACGGTGAATACTTCAAAAGTTTAACAGCGCTGCCACTCTATTTTTTCCGTCCACTAGTGCACTGGTAGATTGGAAGAGCACAATGGTAGTTAAGTCATTTTGGAGTTTTTTCCTTTTGGCTTGCGTGTTGCTCTACCCCTTTTACCCCAAGTTTGGGGAAGCAGAGATAAGTTTTACTAGATCAATCGACAGGTTTTATCACCTGGAGGTAACGCCATCAGAAATAAGTATGACTGGAAAATTAACGGGGATCAAAGTCAAGCAAAAAGTCGACGGTAGCTCTGAAGTTTTGACCAGACTCGAAATGGAACCAGCGGCTGCTTTGAAAGCGATCAATGGGGATCAAGAGAAAAATGAAACGATTACTGGAAACAAGACACCTCTCAAAGCAAAAAATAATAATGGTCTTAAAATACCTGATAAAAAGTATGGTAATATTTCTGAGGAGCGACGTGGAGCGTATGCAATGCCAGAGCGCACTGTTTCTGTCATGGGAAAGAAAGGAAAAAGAAGTGTGGGAGCATCATATAACGAAAACGTGGATAGGAGTATAAGTGGAGAAATGCAGTCAAGTGAGAGATTCGTGGAGACTGTCCAAGGTGTTTCCAACTCCAAAGCTGAGTACCGACGCACTGGGGAGGACGCCAGGGGGTCAAACCCGAGGCAAAGTGAGCCTCACCTGGACACTTCTACTTTTGCTCTGTCGGGGGACTCGGCACACAACCAGGCGATGGTGCACTGGTCTGGCCACAACAGCAGTGTGAGTTTCTTCCTCAAAAAACACATCATGAAATAATTTAGATGATAAAGCATACATCAATCCCTCTGAATTTAATACAATTCCATATGTTTTTTCACTTGAAATTTAAATATTTAAATATTTATTTTGTTTTTATAAACCACATTTTACGCACGACCCTTCCGCGCAGGAGATTAATACCTTCCTGCAATTTTTTTCGACATAGTCTTGCGCTACGCAGACCAAGTGTTCCTTTACTGTCTACATGCAATGTAGAAATTATGAATGTAGTCGCACTGAGTCAACTGATGAATCTAACAATGTGCTCACATGGTCCCCACGGCTTTTAAAACTAGAGTAGCAACCGTCACATAAACTTTAGATTAACAGTTAACCTCGCAGGTAAATTTGATGTGACACAGAGGGTGCAGGCATTTCGGCAGCAATCACAACACATTAATTATTTATGAAATAATCAAGAAATGTCTCCCAGGAAGGTGTAGTGGCTAGAATTAAAAAGTATTTTGTCCAACCTGCCCCCTAATGTGACACTGATGAGACACTGTCTGACCTTTTGGCAAATTAAATGCTCTTTTGTTACTGGCATTTGACTCACACTTAGTTGATAGTTGTTTAATTACCTGAGTGAATACACGTTTGCTGTATGGTTTCTTTTTACATGCTTTGTGCTCTGAAAACAGCTCTGTGTGAATGGGCACAACTTAAATGGATGACAAAACATTGCAGTATCCATCCACATTACCCCCCCCCCCCCCCCCCCAACTGACACACACATATATATCCACTTCACAGCTGCATGCACATGCACGCATTGTAGTTGCACACCATTTTATAACCACCAAGACAAAGTCAAGGAGATTTTATCTCTTACTTTATGTATAGGCAAACATGCAAGCCCTGCAGCTTTTATCAGGCACAAAGATCTTCAAACAGCCATGAACAAAAGAAATGATCTGCTTTGCGTTTTTTACTTCAGGTAATTTTGATCACCCTAGTTTGTTGGACAAAAGAGTGTGTAGAGACACTGATTTATGGCCAAATCTAAAGATTTCCATGGCTACAGTAAAGCTGGAAACACTCATAAATTTCCAGGCATGCACATACATTTCACTGGGTGTGTTGTATAATTTAATAACTAATTGCTTTTCTTATCGGGTACATTTTCTTTTTGTGTGGTGCATATCATGATGTTATAGATGTCACAGGTTTTTGGTTATTTTGATGCGCCACTAGGCTAGATGTGCACCTCGTAAAATCATCTTTGTGGGATGGATGGTGAAATATGTGGTTGGTTTAAGATGTCTTCACCAATGATGGCCTTTTGTACTGCAGAATACCGTTCACTGGATCATCTCTGATGGGCTTGTCACTGCAGCCAGTCAACATTTTAGATTTATATAGTCTGAACTCCAGTCTGTGGTCCTGAAAGTACGAGCGAAACAGCGGAGCTTAAATTGATGGGATTTTACGACTTGATGTTAGAGCTCAGACGATATTAGATGTAAATGACTGATAATAAATTCAATCTTAAAGGGACATTTGAAGGAAAATTACTTCATTCCTGTGGTCTAGGGTATTTCTATCAAATTTTCACTTCAAGACATTGCCTGTGATTTGGCCAAGATGTCAAATCCCTCAGGGAGTAAAATGAGAAAGATGTAGAAGGTGATAGTGAAAGCGCCAGCGGGGGATCTTCTGAGTTCAGATTTGATAAAGAATTTCATCGTATAAAACCTCAAATCTGTCCACAAGTCAGTCTTCCAACTATCATTTGATTTCTGGGATTGTCTCAGACTTCAAAGCCTGGAGTCATAGCCCCCTGGTTTCTGACTTTAAGAGAGATAACATTGATTGGTCTCGACCATGGGAATGAAAAAAAATACTCCACAAATTCCTTTTTAAATTCATGCTTCTTAACTACATGTAGTATTGATTGGCTGTGCATGTTTCTTGCTCCTTAACTATGTCCTGAATGTGAATGGTGAAACTCATGATTTGTATTAATGGGCACCTTAAATATGGGAAAAGGCAGAAAATAAAGTAATTCCAAATAGCAATAAGTATGCCTGGTTGAGGATGTTGTGAATTGTTAAGATATTAATGTTTTACCTCGTGTCAGTGCTGAAACTGTATTTAAACAGCCATAACAGCACATCCTACACCCAGGGGATACAAAGATGAGGACAGTAATGAATGTCTTTATTGATGACGCATTCCTTGAGCTTCTGCTACAAAATATGTAATTATCAGCAATGCCATTATAACATGAGACGAATGATCTAATCATCTTCATTGACTGTTAGAATCTTGCCATAGGAAGGGCCAGCTGATAAGGCAGACTGTTTTCTTTGGTCGTTCTGTAAATCTTTTTTGTGTTATTTCTTCTAAGGTGGCAAAGTCAAGCCAGTTTGTCAGAGCTGAAACATCTTTTTAATGCGACTGACTGGGAATCAGACAGGCCTCCTGGGCCATGTTGTCAGCATGCTTAATCAGAACGAGGACGTTTTGTTGCACCTAATCTCATTGGTATAAATAGGCAATAATAAAAAGAGGAAATGACATGGCCCTGGGGGACACCTGTGTTTAAAACCGGTTCATTAGATAGACAGTCATTCCATTTAAAATGCCAGAGCCAGTTGCACAGAAACTCCTTGATCCATAAAATCAAATGGAATGAGTTCCCAATTCACAGAGGTGTTTCACAAGAATCCAAGTCTGTAACGGGATGACGAAAAGTGCGTTACAAAGCTGCCACTGTTGAGGTATTCAGATACAGCATAGGGAAGAGTTTTAATGTCTTTAGTTTTTCTGATCATTTCTCACATTTATCCTTTATATTCTACTCCAAAAGGGCATTTTTCAGGCTTTGCTGTCAAAACTTGGGATAAGATCTCCCTCTAGGAAAAAAAACAGTCATATAATGTTCTGATAGCTAACCTTCTAAATCCTTCTATCTGTGAACCTTTTATGATCTTCTTGCCCTCTTCTTTGTAACTATGGGGATTTTGATCCATATTATGCTTGATGGTGTTTAAAAAAAAGGTGTATGTTCTCACACTTGAGTACAAACTATTTTTCCCTTGTAGCACACTTTAAGTTACAAAATTATGCAGCACTTCAGTCATTGGGATTTTTTTTTTTTCAAATAACACTTTTATTTTAATTTAAAACTAATAGTTTTGTTTGTAATTTCTTTTTACTTAAAAGGGACTTTAAAGTTTCATTGAGTAGACCAAAACCAAATCAAATCATCATTTTTTTTTCTGCCAGCTCCAACCTGCTTGTCCCTGTGGGTGTCAGCACTACACGCCTGTTCATTAATCTCGCCTCTACCAAGCCTGTAGGAGTGCACTGTCCTCTGATGTGATTGTAAGATGCTGATAGAAACAGCATCTGTGTGCTCCAGAAGACTCACTGAAGCCACAGTCACAGGTTGCTAGCACAGCAACGGTTCCTGAAGTTTTATCCATTTTGCAGTAATGTTTGTAGTTGTTAAACTATTGTCATGTGAAGCAGTTTTGTGCTAAATTCAAAATGATTTGTTTTACGGAAATACTTGTTGTTCATTTATTTAAAAGGGACAACATGAACATAAAAATGTAAATATGCCAGATTTAGCAAGTGGCTACTTTCCATCTGTAGTCCCCAGGTAGATCAATTAAATATAGAATCAGTGTACAACAATGATGACAGAATCAAAGACAAAGATAATCCACACAATCAAACATTTGAGACATGAGACATAATTGAGAGAATAGTCTTTGGTGGTTAAATGTCTGGTTCTTCTTTAGCCTTCTGGTCTCATAGATGTTGCTGGTGTGAGCCTTCATCATACAGCTCACTAGTAATAGCTAATAACTAGCTCAAAATCCAGCTAGTTCCTTTTAATGATTGAATGAATGAATGAATTTATTGTCATTGCACAACAATTACATCAGCAATCATTGGCAGTGAAATTCTTAAATCCCAAGTTGTCCTAACAAAGCTAAAAAGAATATAAACCACAATAAAAATGGTCAAATACAAAAAGCAAGAATACTACAAATAAGCTATACAGTAAAATGTATAATAAGCAATAAGGAGATGCTATTATTTAAAGGTGGTGTTGCTGCTAACAGCATTTAGAGGTCTTATGAGCTGCGGTATGAAGCTGTCCCTGAGCATGTTGGTATGGGCTTGAATGCTGCAACTCAATTGTACAGACTGAGGCGTGATCAGATTTCCTAAAAGGAGAGCGAGGGAGGGCTTTATACGTTTTTTTGTAAGGGGTGTAAACATGATTGAGTGTGTTCTTGCCACGCGTAGAACAGCTGACGTGTTGGTGGTATCTCGGCAGGACTTTCCTCAGGTTGGCGCTGTTAAAATCCCCGGCTACAATAAACGCAGCCTCCGGCCATGAAGTCTTTGCCCTGTCGATAACTTCAAACAGTTCTTCCATGGCCTTGTTGGTATCAGGGTGTGGTGGAACATCCACTACTGTCATGACAACCGATGTGAACTCACACTGAAGATGATAATAAAAACAACAACAACAATAATAATAATAATAATAATAATTTTAATAGCCTGTGTTAAAAGTGAGTAACTCCACAGCCAATGGGTATTAATTCTTTTTTTTTTTTTTTTTTTTTTTTTTGCTGGGTTATTGTGACGGGCACTTACAGTAAATAATACTTTTATACTTTCCACAATAACGGTGCAAACATGCCCACCAGGCTTTTAATTAGCTGCTTTTGTCATATCTATAAAGCATTCAGAAGTTCAGGAAAATGTGTACAATTCTCAACCAGCCGGGTTCAGTTTGTCTTAGCACATAGGCCAGTTAGTATTACGAATTAAAAATACTGTCTTGCTTATTAACCCTTTGGGACCATCAGTTTTGAAGCTGCTCACAGATACCGGAACTCCTGACGGGAATGTCAGCGAGCATGATGTCGGGAATGATGGTGATTCCGTCATGAGCACCGGCACTCCTGTCGGTTTAAAGGTTTAAAATGACCAGTAACCATAATCAAAATCATGAGCCAAATATTATATTTACACATGAATCAATAAATTATTTTGTAATAGAAAGCATTGATTTCCAAGTCTTAGATTCTAGGAGAAAACTTTTTTCTTGTTCATCACTTTTGCTGCGTAGAGGTCAAATGGACAAAATGCAACATTTCCAAAAGCCAAATTGTTTCATGCAGAGATTTTGGTCTGAACATTTCCAAATTGATAAAACTTGTATGCTACAGCTAGTCAGCTGTGGAAACAGTCCCAGACTGGACAAAGAATGTTCCACAAGGTGTCTACAGCTTGATCTATGTATTGCTAAAGTTCCATTTCCAAATACCGTAGTGCACCTTCAGAAGTCTTATGGAATCCATGATAAAGGAATAGATTAAAGCTAAATTACAACTGTAGTTAGTGACAATCCAGTCACCAGGAAAATGTACTATGTTACATTTTCAGGAAACAAGAATCATGTACTAATTTTATTACCCTTGCCTACTGGTTCCTTGCTGAAACTCATTTAATTTATGTCACTTTTACATGCCTTTTCCCCCTATGTTTTACATACAAAGCTATACTGAGACATTCTTGCTGTAGTGTTTTGTTGTAATATTGGTTTGAACAACTTACTCTATGGTAAAAATGCAATTACAATAATGAGATGTACTTAAGTGAAATTCATTGATCGCGGTGTACGTTTTGTTGTGTTAGACAGTAAACTCACTTGACTATACATGAGTGGGCAACTCTCTTATCCTACTGTGCCAATGAGCTGTCTTCATCAACAACAATTATTCACATAGAGTGACAACAGAATTAACGTGTCATACACTTAGAGCTACTCCTAAAACCATTGTAACTGCTAGCTCAGACTGTGGATACATTTGGTGTTCAGCTCTCTGTTTTAGAGGTGAATTGGTAGCTGTTAGATTGATGCTTTTTCCTTTTTTATATAAAAGAAAAAAAATTCCATTGTTATTTTAATTTTTCCTCAATTTTATTTTATAGAACATTGGATGCAAGTTTCACCCTTTTTGTAGTAATAATTCAGTGAAATCCCAGTTTTTACTCCTCAGACGACATGCATGTGTGGCCTTTTTTCATGAATCATTTGTGCTTGGGGACCATAATGCATCACATCAACATATCCTCTCAGCACTTCCTCAGCACTTAGAATTTAGCTTTTCCTTGCAAAGTGTATTTTAAGCAGCAAATACTGACTTTCCATCAGTTATATATTTAAGCACACTGACATTACTTGATTTTATTCTGCCTCTCTATCAGTCTTTGTTTTACACACTCACACACACACTTTTATCTTTCACATTTAATCAAAGAGACAAAGTGGGTGCAGAATCATATTCGACAGTTTTGAATGTGATTAATTAGTTTAATAACTGTCGCACTGAGGTAGACACATTGTATTGCTGTGATTAGTTTATGGAAACAAATTTATGCATTTTCTGATTGGGAAAATCATAAAATTGAAATTCAAATTGGGTGACAGTTTTATTAATCATTACAGAGGTAGAGTCTACACACTGTGCCAAGTCAAGAAAGAAGATTTTGATTTTGTCTTTATTTCCTATTATTATCCAAACCAAATGACCCGAGTTTGGTAAAATTATATGTTGAGAATCACTGGGCCTTGAAGTTGCAAATTACCTGAAGCAACACAGCATCAACTATTATGTTTTAAGATGACTACTAGTCTGACATGGCAGTTTACAGTGATAGCAATGTATTTTTTGCAAAGGGGAAAAATAGCTTTTCCTATACAGTGAGTTAGAAAAGAGCCAACCCAAAACATCACATGCACCATGCAATCAGTGGAAATGATGTTAAAACTTAAAATACATAATAAATTTGTATGTTTGATTGAAAGGTAACTGAATTATTGCCAAAAACCAGAGTTTGTATAGATGAGCAAATAGATATGATTAAAATTATAATAAAAGCTTGGACCCAATTTTTAAATCTTTACAGAGGTGAGGCTACACAGAACTTATACAATTTAGCTAATGACTATATTGGAACAGATCTGTGGAAGTGTCACTATTGTTAATATCATTAAAACCATGAAATACTTAAATAACTAAATGTTACTATTAGGGATGCACCGATACCAATACCAGTATCAGGTATCCCTCCAATATGTGCGTGTATCTGTACTTGGTATTCATAAAAGTGCTCCAATACAACAAAATCAATATTGATTTTGTCTTGTTTGAAATTCCGACATGAAAAAACTAGCGCTGTCAAACTTGAGAAGTTAATCTAAAGAGATTAATCTCTGTAATTAACACACATTTAAAAAATGCATTAACACATACACCACCAAAAAACCACTAAACCAGGTGAAAAGTCAGAGGCTGACACCCATGTTATCAAATGTGTTTTATTATAGCACTACTAGCTGACCACAGATCAGCCCTGCTCTCTGAGCTCAACATCCTTCCTAGACCTTAATGACAAAATGGTCCTAAAAACCGTTGCTAGCCACTGACAGACTGTGGTCGCTAGAAGTAAATGCTGGTACTGTTTACCAGTGGTTGGAAGAGGTAGAAACTTTATGCACTCACCTTCAAACTAATAACAGGAAGCTAAAGGCAAAGCTAACTGACCTGGAGGGGAGAAGCAGACTCTGCAACATTCGGCTGATTGGGCTCCTCGAGGGAACTGAAGGTCAACAACCTATGCAGTTCTTTTCAAAACTTCTGTTGTAAGGAAATCTTCTCTTCTACATCCGAACTGGACTGGGCTCACTGCAACGCAACCCCTAAAACCAGCTATGACTTTGGAATCAGTCATCCTCTAATTCCACCACTTCAGTGAAGGGAACGGCTGGTCCAGGGTGCTCGGAGGAGAGGTACATCGCTTTACCAGGGTCAATCATTCAGAGTTTATGAAGACTAGTCCTCTGAGGTGCTCGACTAGAGGAAGGAAAATAAGAAAGTGATGTACCTTCTTTACAATATGGGATTGAAGGCATCTCTCCTGTACCCTGGCAGACTTCACATCACCCAGCAGGACGGATGCCATGTCAGTGACTGAGACAGAGTAGTTCATCCAAGGATTTGGTAAACGCTCCTGACTGTTTACTTGATCAGTTCTGGGGTTAAAAATATAATCAGACCTAATGATGATCAGTGTTTGCTATGCGAAATTATAGCTACCTTAAATTCAAGTGGTAATCACAATCATTACAAAAATATTTTATTTAACTTTTTCTTTTATTTAAAATGTTTCACCTCTACCAAACATTTTATTGATTTAATTCTATTTAACTAAGTTGTTACTCATGCCATATTAAAACTCTGAATTTGGCATTATCGTAGGGAAAGAACCTTATGTTGGGCATGTTGGTGCTTTGTCACAGCAGTGAACAGATTCTCTCTTATTCTCATTATTTTTTAAGATTCTGACAGCTTTCCACAATTAACCACTCAGTCTGGTTCACACTCCTTACCAGTGAACTGCTATGGGATTTATTAGTACTCGTATTAATACTCGGTATAGGCAAATACTCAATTGTAAGTATTTGTACTCAGTTTGTAAAAATGTGGTATTGGTATGTCCATAGTTAATATATCTGCACCCACATAGACCTTCTACAGCTGAAGCAAATAGCATTTCATTTCTGATTTCATGCTGTAATTTTCCACTTAACACATGGACATTGGTAATTTCATTATTATTTATATTTTTTTCCACCATTGAGGGATGGGAGGCTGGTAAGAAGCTGGTAAAAAAAGGGAAGCTGATAAGTTTGAAAGTCAAGGACTTAATTACCCTCTTTCTGATGAGTTTGAAGGCACCCATTTGTGCCTTTTCTGCATGAACTTATAATAATGAATTGGATTTGTATAGGGCTTTTCAGAACACCCAAAGTGCTTTATATTGAATCCATTATTTATTCACTCCACTGGTGGTGTTACGCTACATATGGAGCTACAGCAGTCCTGGGGTAGACTGACAGAAACATGGCTGGCAATTCATGCCAATGACCACCAATTACTCATTTTCATTCTTACAACCTGCAAGTTGGGTTAAGTGTCAACTTGGCAGAATGACTGGGATGAAGTGGGGTTCAAACTGTCAGCACTCTGGCCATTGGACGGCCCGCTCTGCCTCTTGAACCACAGCTCCAAGTGAATATGTGAATATTCTATAACTGTAGGCAGATGTAGGTGTTAGTTTGGCATATAATAGGATACAATACAGTAAAACTTTCATGCATTCTGTATTATTTTCTTCTTGATCAGCTTTTTCTTATTTAATATTAGGCCTACTGGGTTGACACACATACTTTAAATAAGTTCATCTTCTGTAAGAGTTTATATGCCACTTGCATCATTGATGGAAAATATAAATTGGAATGATAAACCCCTAACTTATTTGCTAGGATTAGTTGGAAAAGAAAACACTAATTTAAATAAAAACTTTATGGTGTGTTTTGCCATTTATTTGGTTGAGTCTTTTCGTGAAAATCAGAAAGTTCCAATATCAGACCTCCTCCTGTCTTCTGGGTTAGATGGTGTGAGATTCGATGAGCTGGAGAATCCATGGTCAGCTGCTGTTATCTAATGAAAACAGTGTGTGTGTCTGTGTGTGTTTGTGGTGGGGATAATTAATTATGTTTGCCACAAAAGATTCAGCAGTTGTATGAGCTCATAATTCATATACTTTGGGCATAAATAAGGACCCAGGGTTCCTGTGGGAGGCATTATTGCTTCGATGAATATGCTTATAGTGTTTTTTTAAATACTTTCAGCATTTTTATTTTGTTTTGCTTTTTAATTTTCTGTATTGATCTTTTGTTTTTCGTATCCTTGTTTATTCCTGACTGCATGTGTGCTGTATGTGTGAATCACCTTGAATGTTGCATTTGGTTATTTCTCACATGTATTGCCCAAACAAGTCTGTTTTTGATATAAAAATGTTCTGTTCAGAAAGTGTATATGGTCCACTGTAGCTACTGTTACAGGTCACCCACTCATTGAAATGAATATGTATGAAAAGTGCTGTTAAAAAATAATTGTTTACAGTAAAAGCGAATAACAGCAAAAGTCAAATAACAAATTGCCTTAAATGTCAAATACTGACAAAATTCAGGTTAAAGGAGATTTTAAATAGCAACATTTTGACATGTAATTAAATTCTGACAATGTGATAATCAAAGCCGATATTAATCTAGTGCTGCAGAAAGAGCTGGTTTAACACCAACCTCAATCA
Organism: Melanotaenia boesemani; assembly: GCF_017639745.1. Lineage (NCBI taxonomy): Eukaryota > Metazoa > Chordata > Actinopteri > Atheriniformes > Melanotaeniidae > Melanotaenia > Melanotaenia boesemani. The sequence continues at coordinate 19,999,040 of NC_055697.1, forward strand.
AAGTGATTATGATATATGAGAGCACGGGATTACTTCAGTAAAGGATATGCACCAAACTGCCAGACTGCCAAGGCAAGAGTAGACTTGATAGTAAAAAAAAAGTCATCACTAACTTAAGCAAATAAATGTTTTTATAAAGTTTCTGTTACAAATTAATCCTCAAAGTTTAAGTCTCATTGTACCTAGGTGTTGAATTTAATCATTTCTTCAAAGCATTGTAATGCAGATGTGGACGATTCTGCTAGGGATGTGCGATACCACTATTGTTCCTTTCGATCCGATACCAGGTGATACTAAGGCTAGTATCCCGATACCAATACCGATACCGATACTTTTAGCTGTCCAACTTGAAAAAAATGAGTTTTACAATGAAAACTTGTGATTATGAAAATGTATTTTAGAATTAAACAAGCTGCCAGATATCAAACTTTGTTTTTTCTTTAATCAGAGCATGCAACCAATAGGTCAACTGAAAATCTGTGCACATTTAGAAAAAAAAATCTCTCAAAATAGAGAAAATAAGAACAGCTCCTCTGACTTAGATATAATTCATTTTGGACCAGACTGAGTGGTCTTCAGGTTAGAGCCTGACATAATTTGAACTCGAACCACAACAAAGTTCACATTCTAGATTGACATTTATTTTACATTTATATGTTTTTGTTTAGAAACAACAGAATGTTGACATGATCCCCCTTCAGTCGGTTTCTTCTCTGGCTCACTCGCTTTGAGCTTACTGGAGTGAAATAGCTCCAAATGATGCTCCTTTTTCGATCTGACATGCTTCTTTCTCCTCCGCTGTGACTGACTGACAAGCGACGGCTGCTGGCGCGTGTGTGCAATGCACGCGCATATCAGTGCGCGAGCTGCCGACCGTGGACAAGCCGGACTGGAAGCGGAAGCCAGACGGAAAAGTAGTTCCATATCCAACACATATATTGACCACAAGTTTCACTATTTACTTATATAAAATTGATTACAGATTCGGTGTCATAAAAGTATTAATATTTCCTGTAAAAGTGGACTTGGAATTGATATTTTGATATAAAGATTGATTCTAAAAAACACGTCCCCAGTTCGGAAGTATTGATATTCGCGGATCGATACGCACATCCCTAGATTCTGCATCAATGCAGCAGCAAAACATAACTGATGATAAGTAATGTAATGTCTTTATTCTTACGTGTGGCGTGATCTAGCCAGCAGCAACAGCTCGGCAGATCAGAGGCTGAATCTGTTTTGAAACCTTCACTTAGGAAACGGTAAAATTAATACATTGGTATCTTCCTGGAAATATATTCGTTGTCTCAGTGAAATCAAGTAAGATTACACATAAAAATTAAAGCTGCAAGCAGCGTTGGAGGCCCTCGCACCTCTGGCGCCGCTTCGGCCTATTGCACCGCCCCATCACCTAGCAGCCTCCCTCCAGCAGCGCGGCCACTCTCGCCCACAGCTATATACCCATTCTTGCAGAGTTTATCTCCATCAAGAGGCGATTTTCGGCATGAGAGGATCAACTTGCAACTCAGCCTGTCCAGTCACGACATCTGAAGCATTCATCACCTTGTTTCTTACAAACTGTGTTGAATTCCCACAAACTGGAGCATGATTTCATCAAGAGGAAAATTCCACATGGCCAGTACGTGGTGGTAAAGTTGTTTTAATGTAGAACCATGTTCAGGTTGGAACTCTGTTGAGAACAGGAAAATATTAGCTCAATTGGTTAACTGACAGCAGGGTTAGTGCCACTTCCTGTATAATGGCGAATGATTTAAACCATCACAGGAAGCCATTTTAATCAAGCTGCTGTAAGAAGTCAGTGATATTTTCAAGCATGAGTTCATGAAGGATATTAATGAGTTAGAATTAGTTATACAGAGGATAAAGGGTTAAAATGGTGGGACTCCCTGTTCCCAGGGGGCGGGGCTATGGTGTTGAGAACATCAGGACATGAAGAAACTTTTTTGTTTATCCTGGCATGTTACATAAATATGCCACATTTTATCATGTCGTTCAAAGCAGTGGTTGGAGCTGATAGATTAAATATTTATAGGGGGCGCTATAGAGCCACATAACCAGCATATGTGTACTTTAATCAGTTCCAGGGTCTGACCACTGTCCTCTCTGTCAAGTTTGGTGGAGATCAGGAGTACATTGGGTCAGTTACAAGTACTTCCTGTTTAATGGCGGTGGACGCCATTCGCCATGGTTTTGCTTGAGGAAGGAACTTGAGGGTTTTTTCTATAGTTCCATTAAAGGGTTTGACCTGATCTCAAGCACTGTAGAGTGTGTGAGGTTAATCCCTGAAGAGAGGGACCCCGCTGTCTGAAAATTGCACTTCCTGTTTCAAGTGGGCGGGGCTTAGGCCAAGACCAGAAGTAGTAACATGTATCTGTTCAGGAGCAGCCCCTGATTAATCAGTGTAAGTGTCATATTAATTGGATGAAAATTGAGGGATTTATACAGATTAATGATGTCATGGCGTCTTTTCCAAGTGTGTCATGGCGCCACGGTCTCGCCATGCAGCGTTCAGCAATGTCCAGATGACAACATCTGGACATGTAGATGTGGTTGGCATGGAACTGAAGTGAAACCTGTGCAGTTTGGTACAGAATGAGTGTTGTATTTCAGAAATAATGGATTCCGTGCTTGATGGCTCAACATGAAAACTTGATGACGAGCCGCCGCTGAACGCCACCTCCTATTAGAAAATTTTCAATAACTTTTGACCACGCATGCCTCTGGAATGTTCAGACTTCGTTTGAGGTAAATACGATAAAATCTGTAGGAGGAGTTCGTTCAAATGCAAACCAAAAAACATGCAAAAATGACCCCAAAAATGACACCTTTTTCAAAATGGCCGACTTCCTGTTGTAGCTATCATATAGGTCCAAGAGGCTTTTTTGTACATCCTTCCAAGTTCTATCAATATACTGGATTTCAGCCATATCAGTCAATGTAGTGGGCAGATATGATCAATTAAATATTTGTAGGTGGCGCTATAGAGCCATATTGCAATTTTTCCAACATATGTCAATGTGGCTGAGTTCTCGGCTGGTCCGCGCTCCTCCCTGCCAGGTTTGGTGTAGATCAGCAGTACAATGGGTCAGTTACAAGTACTTCCTGTTTGATGGCGTCGGACCGCTATTCGCCATGGTTACGTTTGGCGAAGGAGCTTGAGATTTTTATTGTGGTATCATGAAGGGTTTGACCTGTTGTGAAGTACTTTCAAGTGTGCACGTTTTATTCCTGAGGAGATGGACCCCTGCGTCTGAAAAAAAGCACTTCCTGTTGGAAGTGGGCGGGGCTTAGGGCTAGACCGGAATTGGTGATATGAATCTGTTCAGGGCCGGACCCTGATTAATCCCTGCAAGTCTGATGGGGATTGGATCAGAATTGAGGGATTTATAGTGATTTATGATGTCATGGCGTCTTATCAAAGTTCGCCATGGCGCCACGGTCTCGCCCTGCAGCATAGAGCAACAGTTTTCACTGGTTATCATCACCAACTTGTTTTCTGCTGTCTGACCCAGTTTGGACCTGGTTGTGTTCAAAATGTCAGATAAGATGGTCTCCAAGTAAAAACCATGACTTACTGTCGCCAGGGGGCGTGGCCAATTCATAACCCAAATATTGACATGTAGATGTGTTCAGGATGGGACTGGCATCATACATGGCCATTTTGGTTCAGATACATTGTTTTATGTGGAAGCTATATCACTTTCGTTCTTCACGGCGACACATCAAAATTTGAGGCCCCACCCCCTCCATGCCCTTTCTCCTATTAGAAAACTTTCAATAACTTTTAAAGACACATGCCTTCTGGACATCCTGAGCTATTTTGGTAGCGGTACGATAAAATCTCTAGGAGGAGATAGATTTTGAAAATGTCAGTAAAACGCCAAAATGGCGACTTTGACCCAAAATGGCCGACTTCCTGTTGGTTTTAGGCTGTTGCTCCAAGAGGATTTTTTGTTCGCCCGAACATTTAGAATATTTGTAGCAATTTTCATAAAGATTGATGACGTGCAGTGGCGGGGCATCGTAAATAGGTGGCGCTCTCATTCAATTTTGCCCGAACAGTCCCAAGCACCCCAAAATATCAAATTTTTCACATTCCTTTGGGGGGGTACACAAAAATAGGCGCGTTTTCGTGCATGTTCAGGTCCCCAAAAATGCCTCCAATGTTTAAGAAGAAGAAGAAGAAGAAGAAGAAGAAGAAGAATAAGGAAGAAACGGAGCAATTACAATAGGCCTTCGCACCGCCTTCGGTGCTCGGGCCTAAATATAAACACATAAGTTAGCTTAAGGCTAATACCTATAGCAAATACTATTGGCAAGCTAGCAGTTAGCATGCGCAAACAGACTAAAGGGATTTAAACAGCTTTGTCCATCAACAAATGTTTACCTCAACACTATTTTCTGTGTTCGATTGCAAATTGACTAGAATATGTACAGTCAAATATTTACTGGCTATAAAGAAGAACAAGAAAAACATCTTCTTAACTTTCATATTCTGTCTGAACTGACTATGAAAAGACTGAAGGGGCAAAACACATTGCTTTACTGCAAGCAATTTTGATAACAGTGTCACATTACAGTAATGTCATTTTCCGGCAATGAAAAAATAAAGTTCAACAGTGAAGTTGAAAATAACATAATTGTTTACATGTTTATGATGTTTGTCAATATTAGGACATTCAGATTGATTTCTGAAATAATCATAAATAAACAGTGATTTCATAATTATCTGACTGCTTGTATTCATTGATGAATAAAGTATCAGTGAGCAGTGATAAAGACAACGGAGGATGCAACACAAAGTGATGCATCGTGACGCATCACTGAATCGAATCAAATCAAATTGTTGACAAGATAAAAATTGAATCAAATCGTGAGACTTGTGAAGATGCACACCCCTAATTGTCACCAACTGTTGTTCTTTGAAAAGAGAAAGGGCAGGTTAAGAAAGAAAGAAAGAAAGAAAGAAAGAAAGAAAGAAAGAAAGATAAACCTGGGAGCATTTATGGTTCTTCCAAAGTTACCTGGCAGAAGACTCGTGTAGAATAAAAATCTAAATGATGTAAAGTTAGAACAAGCGAAACAAACACAAAACATGGAAATTTGGGAGTCACTAAGCTCTCAATCTAAGTCTTGTAGCTTTTTTTGGCAGTGAACAGGTTCATTTTAGGTGAAGGGCTTCTCTTCCAAAATCTCACTTTGGCCTCAGTACTGCATTTGGCTCCAGCTAAGACCCCCTCTGGGCAGAAGCTGAGCCATTAAGAGCCAAACGCATGAGGGAACAACTTGAAGAGATGTTTAAATGGCATCAGATTGAACAAAAATCTCTAAATTGCAAAGTAATATTTTAACTAATCACAAAGTAGTTACGTTAGATATGTTTATAATGCTGCATTTACTCTAATGAATTTCTGATCTTTGTTACTTTAAACTCTGAACTCTGCATATATAAAATGAAAAGAGCTCCTGGATTAAAAAAAAACTTCTAAAGTAAAATGCAAATGTCTTCACACAGCTTACAATGAATCAAATTCATTTTAAATTGCATGGGATGTGACTAAAACTTTGTCAAACATGCCAAAACATTTAAATGACTTTTAAAATTGCCATCACATTTGTCCTTGAGTGCTGTGTTTCTTGTTTTCCACCTTTTAAAGTACAAATCACAGTTCATTGTGCCATGACAACAGAGTGCAGGAGGAGAAAAATAAGTGCACTTTGTATTTCCATTGCTAGTCCATTAAACATATTTCTTTAAATTTTTACCGCAACCTTTCTTTGACAAAAATGAAGCAGACCAATCACAATCTTTCATCCCACTAAGGAGAAAATCAGTTTAGGCCCTATTGTTGTAAAAAGGTAAAATCTCAACCTGCTCACAAAATCTCTTCACAAAAGAACATTATTTGAAGTGAAACCCTTTTATATTCAACCTATTTCATTATCTCTAGCCCCTACCCCACCCCCACCCTCACCCTAATAATGGACTGAATTGATTGGTGAAACCTCTCAAGCTTGAAGCATTTGGCTTAAATGACCAAAGCTCCGGAGTTGGGTGGATAAGCAAACACAGAGACAGCAGACCAATACGCGGGGGACATTTCTCTTGGATTTACTTGATGAAAGCAGCATTCTTTTGAGTATGTTTTCACCCACAAAAGTACAAACAATCAATTTGGGCCATGGATAAGATGAAGAGAGAGTAAGGCCTCTTTTTGACCGCACCATTTCTTTTAAAAGACATTTATCTTTTTGCTAAGTGCTCTACTTTGGAAACATCATTCACATAGCCCCACAATCAAGATGTCTTCCTTTTCCTTATTCCATCTGCTTGCAGTATATCTTGATTTTGCCCTCACTGCTGTCAGTTCTGAAAGGAATTTATGCAAATTTGCAACCAATGCCATGTTTCTTTTCTCCGCAGGTGTTTGCATCAGATAATTTCTAATGGATGCATGAATATTTTAATCTTAAATCTTAAGAGGAAAGAGAGAATAATTTTATAGCTGCCATACTGAATAAGTTGTGACACTTCCGTATTAAGCTTATTTCAGTACAGATCCTTCCTCAACACTTTTGCACTGATTGTACATTTTAATCTCCTACAGCTCAATGAAAGCCAGAAAGTTGATGTTTTTTTTTTTTTGTTTTTTTTTTTTGCTTGGATGGTTTATATTTCCTTTCCCAGCACAAGACATGAAATAGAAAAATGTTTAACTGTAGATCAGCAATAATAATTAGATAGTTGACTTTAAAAGAAATACAACATTTGATCAAATGAGAGTGTAATGAGCCCAGAGGGTTTGCACCACTTTTTTTCTTTTTTTGTAATCAAGCCAGTCAAATTGACTGTGGAAGTGAGGTGAATAAAGGTGTCCCAGCTTGCTTCGTTCTCATTAATGTTGCCATCTTTTGGTGTCTCATAATGGCCAAGATGCATTAGGGTGTCTCTAAGGATCAGCATTATTAGGTAGACCTGACTTATAACCCTGTGTTCCTTGTTTTTAAGCTCCTCTTTCAAACCACTGCTTTTACTTAAGGTGGATAGTGCTTTTTTAATATATTTAAATTTCATGACGGTATGTTTTTTTGCTGTTGTTGTTGTTGTTGTTTGTTTTTAACTAATGCATTATGATCTGACCTGTTTTATTGATTACCCTTTTTCATTTGATCCATGTTATAGTAGTTTATTCCAGCTGTGCTCATACTGCATACTTAAAGTCAACATCGATTAAGATACTGTATTTGGGAGCTAAACTCATAATGTAGTTATTATGTAAAGAATTTAATTAAGTACTGTCTTTATAAATAATATTTTTATTTATTTTTATTTATTTGCGTATAATTTTTAATTTTCTGTAGATGGTTTTATATTTCCAATCTTTATTTCAGAGGTAAATACTGTTGTTTCAATTTGATTCCATATATAGGGCATCTTTAGTTATTCCCAAAATGAAGATTTTTTCACAGAATATAATAAAACAAGACTTCAAAATAAAACACAACATGAAAGATTTAACTACTGGCTTCCAGTCTTTTTGGGCTTCACAGCTTTACCAAATAGCTAATGTCATAAAACTTTATTTTTTTTCAGTGAAAGTTTGTATGATGTAACATCTCCAAAAATAAAAAAAAAAGGAAAAATCAAAGATTAGAAATTAGTTTTAAAAACTGTAAACAAATTTGTTTATCAGTATTTTATTTTCTCCCATCAATGATCTGATTATGATTTTTTCTTAAATTTAAGTGAATACGATATTTAGAGCTGTTTACTATCAGAGTTTTTAGAAAAAAAAAAACACAGAAGTTTTTGCAATGGAGATATTGAAAATGTAAATAAACAAGCACATCAAAAAGACTAAGGAAGGACAAGACTATGAGATATATGGACAGCCAGGAAGAAATTAATTTGTGGTGTGAAGAGAACCTGGAGACAAGGGAAGTGGTAAGCTCATTAGCTAACGATTGCTAAGTACCCTAAACTTTGGTCTGTAAAGTTTGCCATCATTCATCTGAGTATTAACTGGCACAACCTAAATGGCTGCAGTTATTGTTGTAAAGACACCTCAGAGGTGACGGAGAGACCACCTCTTTTCTGATCATGTAAATAATTTTGGAATCCCAGAGGCAAAGATTATTGATTATTATGGCTGTGTTGCTGTAGCTGCACTCTGGGTCTGCTAGCATTGAGAGCCCTCACCACCGCCTGTACCACTCTTTTGATCCCTCTCTTAAGGGCATTGATAACCATTGTCAGCCCAGATACAGCACTGACCAGTTGCTGAGTGTGCCTGGAAGGCGCCCTCATTCACAGAGGTTTTATTTTAATCAGTTTGTTTTGGAACTTTGTCTTAAATCTTGTCACCTTCTCTTAACCTCATCTGGTTTTCCTGTGGTTTTACGAACTGCATTTAGCAAATACTCTTCCATTCTGAAATCATTCTGGTGATGTTTAGATTTCTTTCCTGGAGCTCAGCAATCTTTTTATTTCCCTTATCCACTAATATCTGTATCTCCATCAGGTCAAATTGTCCTTTTGCATTTGCAATCTACCTTCTCTGCTTCTAAACTCTCCATGGACACACCACAATGCACGCTAAATCCACATTTATTGCTGTTTGCACCTGATATCAGTTGCGCCAACATTCTTAGTTGATCACCCGCAAATCACTAACAAACAACAGGTGCAATCTATTAGCGTGTGCATGCACTCTTTATCAGGGATGTTAGTAAATCAGGCCCTTAGAGTGCACATTCTTATTCTCTAACAGGTTGTATTGTAGTTTCTTTGTTGAAGCAGGTAATGAGGTGGCTCCATTGTGTGGTTACCCTATTTTTAGTTTGTGATGCCATTTTGTTGTTCTGTAGTTTTATGAAGCCATCTTGTGGTCGACCACTTTTCCCTCTTCTCTGTGCCCTCCTGTTGTTTGATCATGCTGCCGTTTTGTTGTGAATTACTTTAAGCAGGTGATGTGACAAAAATACTCTAAGGCAAAAACTAGCTCCGGATGCCAGCTTGACGTATAATAAAAAAGATGGTTTTATTACAAAAAGTGACATCTTAAACAGATCTGCAGAAAATCTGTGAGGTCTCTGAAGCCAATCGTAGAAAACCTACTGAATATACATGAGGTTGCTTTATATATGCCTCAAACAAAGAACATTCCTCAGAGCTCCTGAGACTATATAAACATATAATACTACACGTTGTCTGTGTCTTTCGAGTTTCATGTGTGCAGCTCAACATTCCAATGAGCTTGGAAACACAGACTCTTATATGGAAAACTCTAAATGTGACCACTAGCAACCTATAATCCTGTCCATACATGGACATGAACGTTCACTACTCTTAGCAAATAGCTGTCTGCTTTTAGCTGCAATGAAGTATAATCCTAATCTATGCTATTTTAAATAATTCTAATTATGAAATACTAAGAATAAGACAGTTTACTGTCACTGTCAATGCCTCTCTCTTGCACACCTGGCAGGCCAGTGGAGACATGCAGGAGAAATGGCTGCTTTGGGTGAACTGCTAGCTGCTAAAAGTTTAAAAAGAATCTGGCTTCTGCTTCTGATCTGAAACTCCATAAAATCTCTCAGTATATATGTTTTCAATCTAAAATGAGCACCGCACATAGTTTTCTGCTACAGCTGTATCAGCAAAGTCACATATTTTCACTTGTACAAAAAACCTCCAGGCAGGAAAGCTAGCTCCTTTACATCAAGAAAACCATAGATTCTGTGTCTCATAAAGCTTGTGTTTGTGTGACCCACACTAAAACAAATACACACAGTGATGAAAATTACATAAATACTTTAAAAAAACATCAAGGCAGAAAACTGCTCACTTAGAATTTCTGCATTTATAGCACAAAATAAAATAAATTACTGATATTTCAGAGTAATTTGTACAATAATGTATGTTCACATTATGTATTTGCACAACCTACAAGTTGCATTTCAGTTAGAAAAATATTTAAATAAACAGATGTACAACACATAAACACAGCAGTCAGTTCTCAAAAGAATTAATTACAAACCAGTGTGCATGTTGATAACAGTGGTTCCTATTCTCTGCTGGCCTCTACAAGGCTTTTCATTCATTTGTAGATTACGCAGTCACATCCACATATCTAGAGTGCACAAAAACAGCCATTACAAATAAGTACAGAACCTTATCTGACATAGTAAATTGTGATAAACAAAACACTACAATTTCTGCAGCTTACTTATGTGATTTATGCTTCCTAAGTGACTACCAAGTGCTGCTACAAACCACCATGTAGCTCTGTAAGAAAGACACTTTTACAGTAGGTGCATTTAAAGTTGTAACCAAGACACATATTCAGCTAGTAATTATACTATGTGTATAAAAGAAATTTATGTGTGCTCTGCAGTGGAACAGTTTTAGTTTCTAAACCTAGTCTGATGTTTCTTTACTGCAGCATCATGATATTTATTGGTTTCAGACCAGTGGTATAGAACCTGTATCAGTTATTGCACATTTACCTGGACTCTTTGTGATTGTGACACCCCAGATAAATAAAACTGCAACATTCAAGACTCGTCAAATAATGAATGAATGAAGAAATGCAAACCTCTCTTCATCAAATCTGATAAAGTTAATACAGCTGTCATAGAAAGCTGGCATATTTGTGCAAAAAAATAAGTTGATGGAAAGGTTATATATGTAATCAGTGTCGATGCAAATCAGCCATTGTGATGAGGGTAGATAAACTAAATAGTCAGTGGTTACTCCCCGGAGATGACTCTGTCTGTAGGAATGTGTTTACAGAACAATTTACACAAACTCATCCGTATTCATGAGGATGTAAATGTGTGTTACTGTAGCGATGAACATCTTAAAGGCTAAAGGTAAGTAAATCACCGACATAGTATGTATCAGTTTTTTTTTTTTTTTACAAGGAGCTTTACATCAGTCACTGCCATCAACTTTGGCAGTCCCTTGGAAATTAATTTATGTGCTTCAGTTGTCCCCTCTGGTTATGTTCAAAAACAGTGCTAGATCTACATAAAAGTAACTGTACTCTTCACATTTGTGAGACTACTCCTACTCCCCGTGATGCGGTACTCCTGAGCAGAAAGAAACAGCAGTCTGGAGGTGTGATGTTTGAATTAAGGGTTCATTTTCTTCCCTTGACTACCCAATTACACAGAAACAATATTTGAGGGGTGCCATCTTAATGATGTTTCACTAAGGGCTGAATAAGCAACAGGTTCCACTTAAAGGCCGCCGCTACAATGCACCATTTTGCTGTGTTGGTGTACAGCATCAGCCTATTTCATTCTGTTTTATTATTAGCTATTTTGCAGCGTAGTGCAGAGATGATTCATACTTAAATTTGTGCGCTTTGTAGAAAATCTTATGGGCACCAACAAGTTGCTGAGAACCTCTCACATTCCAACGAACCCCCTTCATATTGGAGTATTTCTTTTTTTTCCTTTTTTTTTTTTAAAGAAATAAATTGGTAAATGTGGAATTTGTGAAGACATGATTTGGTCCAGCAGTGTTACAGCAAGTGCTGCATGCATCTACATTTCTGCAACTCGAGTGTGTAGGTCGGTGAGAAGATGAGACTCTCGCTTTGAGCTGACACAGTATATCACAGTGATATTACAGCGGTAAAACCTTTGTTGCCATGGAGGCTTGTCCAGTCAGCTATTTGAGAGATTTAAAATCTTCGCATACCCAAACAGTGCTGACTCTGATATGGCTTTTCATGTTTGAAAGAAGTTTCATAGCAAAATAAACATAGAGAGCCTGCTCTAAAGTGAAGAAGGAAACAAAGGAGAGGATGAAAAACTGAGTGGAAGACAGAGAAAGAGACGCAAAGAAGGGAAAGAAATCAACAAGAATAGAATGTTGGGATAAAAGGATGACTAAACCCAACTCCTCGGAGGGTGAGAGCCAATCTGAAAAATGATTGGTTGACTTTCCCGAGGCAGAGCTCTCTTTGCACACATCAATAAAACATAAACATGAATAAATGCACTGCTTTTGGCCTTCCAGGGTTCTTACTTAATTTCATGTATGCAAGTGAGCGATGATATGCATGGAGAATTGTATTTACCTTGAAGGCTCAAAATAATTCTGGAAGACATTTTGTGTTTGTTTGTTGCCAGCATTTACATAAAAGCAAGGCTGCAACATAAACTCTTAGAACTTTGTGTTAAATACAGCTTGATTTTCTTGAATCCAGCCTCATAAGTCACACATATATACAGGCAGGTTATTTGTTAGATGCTCTTCTGACGGGTTTCTGCATTTTTACATACAGTATAGTAATTGTTCCTTACTGACTTGAGCTACAGATGCTCAGCCTGTCAAGTTGAAGATGTGGGAACACATGGTCTCCAGTGATGTATTCTTGATGTATCCACTGTGGGAGAAGTCATCCACACAGTCATCTGCCTCACTAGTCTGTTTTGGTCCCTGAGGTGGAGCTTCACTGACCCAATTCAGTGGGTCAGCTTTTGTTAATGAGCCAAATACACAAACACTTAATAGCAATTACAGGGTGTCAAGAACATTTTTGTCATCAAGCTTTGTCATAAAGGTGAATTGGCTCTGAGGTGCTAGACAAAACAATAAAACGAAAAGAACAATAGAAAACTGAAAACACACACAGACCAAACACTTGAGAAAACACAAATACATAACAAAAAGCACAGTAATTAAATACAAAACTTATTATTTTAGGAAACAAACTATTCTGTTTTTCCATTTTGTTCAGGCCAAATTGTTCAGAAAAGGAAACAGTGCAGCTTTAAAGAAGATGACATTTCAGAAAACATGGTAACAATACAGAAAAAAACATCTTTTTTAGAAACTGCAGCGCTGCAGACCACAGTATTAGTAGGTCTTGTTTTCACATTTTGAATTTCTTCGCTATTGATAAAATCAGAATTGATTTGGAAAAAAAAGCTGAACTGGTTGAAAACTGAGTATCTTTGTATTATATATATATATATATTTTATTGCATCAGAGTGAATTTGATTCCCTTTGGTTGACAAGGAACTCCCTCTGGTCTGACACACACACACACACACAAAATCAATTCTGTATTCAATACCTTGTAGTATTTATAACATCCAGTGTCATGAAGTCACTGTTGCTAGCAAAAGAGAACTGAATAGACAAATGATCAACAGTTTGGCAGAGTTTTTCTCTTGCATCTATTTTTCAAAGCAGGCAATTAGGCCTAACATCACAGCCATTTAACTAAGTCTGTACTCTAAATTGATTCAGACTCCAGCGCTGGACCTTGCAGACATGGTGCATTTAGTTATGCAAATGCTTATCTCTGTGTGATTGGTTAATTAACCTTTTAATGCAGATAGTCCCAGTCATGCACAGTGGCCGTTTGATGGCTAAATTGTGGGTCAATTGGGTTTTTAACATTTTCAAAGCAGACTTAGTGGCATGTCTTTGTTCTCCCAAGTCTTGTGTGGTTTTTCAAGGTTTAATAACTCCTTCTATGGGTCCCATAAGGTTAATGTGTTTAAACTCACTGTAACTGAGCTTTTAACCTATCTTTTGGCATTTTCTTTAAAAAAAAAGAAACCATCATATTATGTCATGTATATGCCCCTTGATTGTTATTACCCACCATTTCCTCTCCCGCCCATCATGCACTGCCCCAAACTCTTTCCCTTTCCCCTCATTCTGTTCTGAATTATGAGCATCCCTATAGGAAGTCATTTATAATGGCATTGGAGTGACAATAATGTGTTTGCACACCATTTCCCTCCGCTCTCCAGCCTTGGCACACTTTTATGGGTCTCGTTTTTTTTGAAAGACAGAATCGCATAATCCAACCATCCTCATTGAACTTCTTCTATGTTCCGACAATGAGTAACAAAAAGTGGCTTAATGTAACATCTACCAGCAGCGTTTGTAGAAAATTTTGAAGCTGCAGGTTATGTACAGAACAAAAGCAAGTGGAAATGAAAGGGTGGAGCATTTCTGTTCACTGTTCACTGAACAATTATGTTCTGATTTTGCTGTCATGTAGGTATCTTTCCACATGAGATACAAACACAAATTTTGACAACCTACCAGATTTTTTTTCCTCCCCTCTGGATCGTGTTACCAGTAAAGTGCATATGCTGACAACATGAATATGACTTGTCATTGGGATAATATACAGTTTTGGGCTGATATTTAATAGTAAAGAACTGTAGTTCTAGGCATGTTCTGTTCATTCCAGTACTGATATGCACAGATAATGTGTGCATGTAAGGCATTTATGCAAAGCTCCTCTTATCCAGACCACTGCTAATTAAACACATCTGGTGCTTTTTGTTGTAGGTGATCCTGATCTTGACTAAGCTCTATGACTTCAACTTGGGGGCTGTTACTGAGAGTTCACTTTGGAGGTAAGTTTTCCTGTTTTAATCACAACAGTTTTTTTTTTTCAGTCCAAATATAAAGGTTAGGGCATCAGCTAAAAACAATAGGAATAATATATTCATAGAGAGTGCTGTGTACTGTAAGTGTGATTTATAACGTTTTCCCTTGCTGGGATATGAACAATCAAGTTTCACTGGAAGCCACTTTGAAGTATGTTTTAATAAAGTGTTCTGAAGTAGTTCAGATTGAACCATCCTCCTCTCAGCTTCCTGCAGCCCCATAAATAACACAAGTAACACTGCAGCAACCTTTTAGAAAGAGCCCTACCTTCTGTCCATCATTGGCAAAGAAACTTTTTGAAAGCCTATTTCAGAAAGATAAACCGGATGACTGATCTGAGAGCTTCCTTGTTTGGATCTGTGGTGCTTTTTCCTTTGACCTAGAAACTCTCTGATGGAGTTTTTGATTGATTGTCATCTGTAACCTTTTGTTTCAGAACCAATTGACATGCGATCGCTACTATAGCTATAGTAATTTTATTCGGTATGTATTGAGGGGTGAGTAACAGTACCCTGTCAGGTCATAAATAAGAATAGAATTCATTATGGATTATACCAAAGGCTCAATCCAGCCTCTCATATGCCTTCTCTCTCCTCTCCGATAGCCTGCAGAGAACTCATTTCATTCTGAAATACACGTGAAAAAGAGACCATCAGTCTGCCAAGCATTGAGCTTCAAATTAATATCTGTTTCTCCAGAGGCGCCACTGAGATTTACACCCGACTTGACTCAGTTTGAATTCCCATATTGTGTACAGGAGGTATTCCATCATCAAGGTGTCTGTTTAACAATGGCCTACGAGTAAATTAGAGTACTTCAGGGGGTCCACAAAGGCTTTTAGTAAGGGTATTAGAAAAGTAGCAATCTGAATGTTCTGAAAAGAAAAGAGAGTAAATGATAACACAATAAATAATTTATGTCTACAGCTGCAGGCCTCTGTTGGTGGCAAAACGCTGCACAAATCAATGGATGACGTGCACAAGCTATCTAAACACAAGTTGAGTCCCTTTGTGTTTTTGATATGAAACTTCATGATATAATAGCATCAATTTAGAGGCCTTTTCCACTTCCGCATTCACAAACAGCTGTGCCAACTGAGAACAGCCCTTACACTCAAATACAAATGTGTTTAGAGGCAAGTCTCTGAAAACAATGTGAACAGTAAATCGGACAATTCAGGTTAATGCACAGACAATGATAGCAGGCTGTGGGTGCCCATCCAATTATGCAGTGAAATTACATTTGGAGGCACCCAGGTAGAACCGAGAGTGTGGATTAGCCGTTTGTGGTATGAAGAAATATGAAAACTAGAATGACAAACACATCTGTCCTTGTCATCGGATACAGCTCTGTGAAGTGCAAGTGTCTTTACATATTGCAGAAAATTATATTTTATTGGTTTCTTTATTGTCATTTATTTTCTATTTTGTGTTCCTTAATAGCACATTTCATCTTAAATCTATGCATATATAACATTCATGTAACTAATTTGTTTTTTAAATATGTTTTCCACCCCGAAAAGAAAACTGATTAAAAGAGAATCAAACTCAAACTCTAAATCAGCTGAGAGGATCGAAAATAAAATGCTCTTCTGGAAGTAATATGAAAGAAATTTCATATTCATGTGTGAAAGGAGGTTTTAAAAATTCTTTCATTACATTCTTCATTTTATAAACATCTGTATAAATGAAGCTGACATTGTATTCAATGCTCAGAAACATGCTATAAGATACTGTCGATGTACTGATCTATTCTTTGTTTAACTGCAAATTGCACGGACTGTGTATAATTAAATCACAACTAAGCATCCCTCATTCAGCGTACCTGAATGACAAGTACATTACCTTACTGTCAGGGAGGTGAAGGTTTTGCTGTATGTCAGTGTAACATGAAAATTAGCTCGCAGAGGCTAGCATGGCATATAAAAAAATGAATATTAAGTCAGTAGGCTCTGTTTTGTTATCAGTATGACAACTTTTTAAATGCAGAATGCCATCAAACATGATGATTCTCTTTACATCCATGATTTCTTTCTGCTTGTCAAAAAGCATTAGAGTTTGAGTTTTCACTAATGCAGCAGCAAGCATGAGTGTTCAAATTAGCCCCTGTGCACTGATGCACATTGTCAACACACTTACTCCCAAATTTTACCAAGTGCTAAAAGTGCCCTGAGGAATTTCAGCTTACTCTTGGTATTACTCACCAAATGCAATGTGCATATTTTTTGAGGCCAACAGAACCTGTTTAAAACATTTCATTCCTTGTAAAGTATTTGCAAGGTCATTTTTACACAAATATTTTAAAAAATATTTATATCCATGTTGACATTTCTTTGTAGATTCCTGTCAAAAGCTGCAGATTGCTTCAATACATCAATGTGATCTTGTACACAATGTTCTTTATCAGCTTTCTTTTACTATGCATTTCCACTAGTTACTATTTCCATCTATTATAGTAGAACAAAGGGACATTTCCCACATTTTTCATGAAGTGAAATTAGTAACCAGAACTAATTGTTGACTCTGGTACCTTTTACAGTTGAGTTAAGCTAGGGTCAGAGTGTCACTTGGCCATTTAATTGGACCATCAGCCCTGCCCCAGTAGAGAAGCATGGGACTGTTGACTTGATGAAAAAAAAAAAAAAAAAATCAAATATTTTGCTGCTTCTTTCTTTCTCAGTGGGAAACTCATAAATTTAAGTATAGCCAGTTCACTTCCCAAATGTCTTCTGCCCTCCTCCCACCGCAGGGGAACAGATCTATCAAACATGATTTATCTTTCTGAAGTAGCGTTTTTGTAAATATCATGTATGCATGATATGCTTATGTTGCTTAAAATGCATGCATATAGAGTTGCTAAAATGATAACTGAACATCTAGTTATCTAATCTTTTAAAGAAGGCCTTTTAGGTCTTATATTGATAAATTAAGCAGTTGCGTTTCTTACTTCTTACCTAGATCTGCTTAACGCTTAATCTGAATTTATACTTGATTTATAAGGCATAACTTCAGTGAGAAAACAATGTTAACTTTCTTCATTTTAGTAACTTACTAAAGCTTCAAAACATCTGTGATTAACTGAGCCAAATACAGATTTTTTGTAAGTCACTGACAATACAGAGAAAATGACGATGCAATGATCAAACTCTGCTTATCAGTGCAAAGATTTAATTTAATAATAATTTAAATAAACCTTTTTACATGTAAATAATAAAAGTAGTGATGCAACACTGTTGTAGAAATGCTGCTTTTTTATTATTATTTTTGCTGCTTGTTTTACCCCTTTGGCTCCTCATTATTTGAGCATGTACAGTGGTTTGACCGGAGCAATACTTAACAGGAACAACTATATGAAGCTACTGCAAGTTCTTTTTCATCACCTAAAGAAAAAATTGCCTGAATGGAAGAAAATCAATCTATAACCGCATGATATGCTCCAGAGAGGCAGTCATCTAAAGAAGAAAGTGTTTTGCAGTTAATGGGCTAAAACATGCCAAACCTCCTCTGTGGTGCTGTAATGGATTTTTTCATCAAACATGCAATGTTGTTTATCTGTGTCTAGATCTGCTGATTATGGCAGCACCTACACCAAACTCAATGACAAAGTGGGTTCAAGGACAGTATTAAGTTACTTGTATGTCTGCCCTACCAACAAACAGAAGGTCAGCATTTCTATATGGCTTTTACCTTATTTGCTCCTATACGTCAGTCTATGCATCAAATTACATTTTTTTAATTACTGCCAAATCAGGGTGACTTTCTCTCTTTCTCTTCTAATGCTATATCCTTTGCCTGGGTCTACTTTAGATAATGGTGCTTAGTGACCCAGAGGTAGAGAGCGCTGTTCTCATCAGCTCAGATGAAGGGGCAAGCTATGAGAAGTATCCCATTAATTTCAACATCCTGAGCCTCCTCTTCCATCCTGCACAGGAGAACTGGATACTGGCTTACAGTCATGACAACAAGGTAGCTTTTTAGTGAATCTGCAATGAAGTTTAAAGACAATAAGTGATGCAGAATTAATTAACATTTTGTTTTGGTGTGATTCTGCTGCGGATATGATGATAGCTGTGTTGCTTAATAAAAATATCATCCTCCTAAAACCTGAAGTGTGACGAAGATGTGTGTGTTTTTGTTTTGCAGCTGTACAGTTCAATGGACTTTGGAAGGAAGTGGCAGTTTGTCCATGACAATGTGATGCCAGGCAGATTTTACTGGTATGATGATGTAGATCCTATTTTTGATCTGTTTTGTACAGTGATTAATCATAATTTGCATAGTTACAATGCTTGCAACGGGTCCATGCAAGAATGCACTGATCTCTTGTCAAAAACAGATCTACCCCATGGCAGTCAAACATTACACTAATTAAATCCATGTCACGTAGACTTGAAATAATATTGTGCTTCTCTTTCTGTTGCACAAACACAACATGCTGTTTTTGTTGTCATTGTCATTTAGTAATCTCGACCGTGCTGCACAAGGCAGTGAATATTGATGTGAGCCTGTTTACCGTTTGTCATGGTATGTGTCCAACCAAGTGGGGTGTTTTTTTTCGCTGGTAAAGAAAGGACATTGGTTGGAGGACATCTTCGCTACATGCATGAACAGTCAGATGTTCCATAAATTAGGGGAGCACAGCAGGTATAACAGCAACCGAAACAATGCATAATTTGTGCTCTTGATTGCTATTTCTTCGTGCACGTTTTGTCAAAAAAGTAATTTATCAAAATACGGTTGCAATTTCATAAGAATACACATTATAAGGTATAGGTTTAGAGGAATGGGGCATATTTTGTCACCCCCATCTGCCATATTGTTGCCTTTGTTGATGCTTCGGTGAATTTAGATTAAACGCAGCTAGTGGCACAAATTCTACACAGTCGGATTTACAGGAGATAAAAACATTAAGTGTTTTTTTTTTTTTTCAGAATAGAGATATGACCATCTCCAGTAGCTACACTCAAACTAAACTGCTCTCTTTTCTTCTAATTCTGTTTTATTCTTTTCTTACCCACAACCCTATTTCTGCTCCCCTCTATCTTCTTCTGCTCATTCCATTCTTTCAAGGGCGGTAATGGGGCTGGACAGAGAATCTGATGTGGTCCACATCGAGACACGCATTGCAAAAGGCCGTGAGTGCTTCACTCCAGTTTGCTGCTATAGCAAGACCCACAGGACCCCTTGCCTCTCATTTAGAGCAAGGTCATGGGCGAGATGAGACCTGTTCTGCTGCTCAGATTGGTCCCTGAAGTCTAGTAAAGCAGAATAGGTGTCTTCTGGAAAAAACGAAGAGTTTTAGTGGGCTGATGGATGTTTTTTCTTCTTAATCTATCCCCAGCGTTTTATGGAAAAACCTCAACTCCCTCCCCCATTCTAAACAGTGCTGCATATTCTGTCAAACCAATTATAGGGGCTTCCTGCTTGGAAAAATATCTGAATTCTTCTCCTGTGGGGAGAAGATCCAAATCAGTCTTTGCATACAAAACTCTTCTTCTCTTAAAGCAATAAAATCTTGAACTGTTGGTTTTTTATGACTCTCCGCAAGAGCTTTGACTGTACAGACCTAATCAGAATTCATAGTGCAATTGAATTTTAAGAATATAATTTAGAAGTTCTTCAGAAAAATATGCAAACTAATCAATTTTGTGTGATCTCAATATTAATAAAAGTCAAAATCTTCTTTACTTATCTTTTACCTATTTGTTTATTTATCTAGTAGCAAGAGTAACCTGGCTCCAATGTTTTTATGCATCATAGGGGTTATCTGAGGTACACTTTGCCTGGCTCCTCCCCTAGAGACATGGGTAACCCTACCAGGGTCACCTGGTCATCTGCAGTAGAAATATAAATCGTAACTTAAAAATTCACAAAGAAATGTTGCATAAACTCTTTCAAGAGCTTGTATTTTATTAAATTAGTTGATCAAAAGTAAATGTGCTTTGTTTCATTAATCTTCTTATCATGTTAATTTGTTCTTTTCTTGTTCTCCTCTGGATGAGGTTTGGCTCTTTAGAATAGCTTACTGTGCCTAAAATCGCCAACTATTCCACTATAAAATGGAATAATAGGGAGGTCACCATTTTAAATGATGTCCAAGTGTTTACACTGTAAAAAGAGTTTTAAACTATGCTTGATATAAAATACTTTTTCACTAGAATCTTGTTTAGTTTTCTGGTTTTGTGATTTGAGAGTACCTTTGTGGATTCAGTCAACTTGAAAATTAGACTGTCCTTAAGGATTAACTTAATTAATTTGCTTGTTACAAGTAGCAGTAATTAATTCAATTTGCTTCTTTTTTGGGACACTGATTTTCTATACACTATACAGTATACTTAAAGTATCCTGCAATGCACAGTTCGTGAATAACCCAGCAAATAAACCACAATGTATAATGCAGAGGCAAAAAGGTGAAGGATTAAAAAATACATATTACATACACATTTAAGCAACTGGCTCTTTACATTATTTCATTAAAATTTTAGCTATTTTTAAAACAAATAGTAAATTAATACCTCTTATATATTTAAGACGTTGGCCATGACATGTCTTGTACAAAAATTTAATTTATCAGCCCCCCCACTTGTGTGAAAAATACATAATGCCCATCAACAAAGTGTTTCTCCCTTTTTGAATATTAAATAAAAAAGAAGAAAAAGTAATGCAATAGTTACTTTCCCTGGTAAAGTTACTTTTATAAAGTTGTAACTCGATTACTAACTCAGTAAAAAAAATTTAAAGAAGTAACTAGTAAAAGAACTGTTTTTTAAACTAAGATGGTCAACAGTGGTGAACAGAACATTGGCTGCATATCAAAGCAATAATCAAAGAATAATTAGTCATTTATTTGTGTGTAAAAAAATTCTGAAATATTCTAAAATACCCCAAATTGCATATTGACCTGCTGTGTTAAATTATGCAACAACATATACCTAATTAACTGTGCAGACAAAAATAAACTGAATTGTTATGATGACAAGTAACTATAGTATAGTCTTCTACATACAACTTGCTAAGTAGTTAGCAGGGTTTAGTGAATGTATGTCTGATTTCAGACTTATTTGTCTTGTTGAAGCTTCTTCTTCTGCAGTTTTAGCTGGATAATTTGTGGCACCCAGGACTTTTAGTTTGTTGAGTGCAGCATACATCTTGTCTAAAATAAAAAAAATTCAGGAGACTTCTCTTAATAAAACAAATATTTCAGTACCTTTGACAAATATACTTGGCACACGGGTGCCAGAAACCTCTCTCAATGTTCTTTCCATATCTGTTACATTTTATTTATAATTTTAAACATGTATATTTAATTGTTTCTAAAGCTATCTTTAGTTTTTTTTTTTATCAAAATATTGAATAACCTATATATTAAATTGATTTATTGGCATGTGTTTCTGGAAATAATTGAAAATGTGTACATAGTTCGGAGGTAGCAGTAATCCTACCCATTACTGTATTAGATGTAAATCTGACTGTTCTGACTGGATCTAAAAATTACAGAAAAGCTACATCAATGGTTGAACATTTACACAAGCTTTAAAATGGTTTTAGATTGATTGAAGATCTAGATACTGTATAGTAGCTCTAGTGCATACAAAGCGGATAGTTGTAATTTACTTCTGATTGATTTTCCTTTGCTTCTTTCCAGGTGCTCTGTATGTGAAGTGCAGAGCCCAAAGATGCACAGAGGGCAACAGACAGTATCTCTTCCCTGGACATGTAGACACCAACTCACTAGTTGTGCAGGATGAATATGTTTTCACACAGGTTTGCAGGGACAAAACTGTGAACTTTGATTTTCTTTCTTTTCTTGTCTGTGTTGTGCATTAAAGTCATGCTTTACCATCAAAACCAACATAGTGACTTTTCCCAACACATCTGTTTCTCTCTCGTCCTATGTTTTTGATTTTTATTCACTACAAGGCATGCCTAGTGTTTGAGTTTTTGTGCAGATATAGTCCACACCTGACAATATGTTTGCTCGCTGTGAGCACATGGCAAAGGAACTGTGAATAGGCAGGTTGCTGTCCTTATTACCATTCACTCTGACTTTGACTCCAATTAGACAGCTGCAGTCAGGGTCATTATCAGAAATTTAATTTTCAAATGCCCTCCACTGTCATTGATTTCCATCCACTGCCAAGTAATTTTCTGTTGGTCAGGCTTGATGCATTTGGCCATCCTTGTTTGACTCCAGCTAAGTTTCATAGACGTAAAAATCAAATAAGATAAGTTTTGGTTGGCTGCACATTTTCACCGAGTAAATACCTCTAAATGTTTGCTATTCATTTTTAATTGAGTTGTCCATGGATTTTATCTTTTGAAATGGTATGATGTTGCAGCAGCAACATTTCAGCAATGACCCAGTTTCACACTTATTCTGCAGACTTGATTAGAAGTTGTGATTCTAGAATGAAAATTCTCAAAACATTATATATACATATATATATATATATATATATATATATATATATATATATATATATATATATATATATATATGAGTGATTCAAATTACGCCTAAATTGCATTTTTCTGAGATGAGATTTTTCGTCAAGGCGGGAGGCAGAGATGAGGAAGATGCTGGTGTATATCTGGACACAGAGAGAAGTGTCTGAGCGGAGCTGTGGTGGCACAGATGACTTTCTTGTGACTTTCATTGCTTGGGGCAGTTGGATTTAACTTGACAAAGAGTAATGAGGTTATCGATTGGGCTACAACGAAATAAGCAGTCTTCAACACCTCCAAAGTCTCTTGGGAGAGAAGGAACAGCCAAGTGCAACATCCTCAAAAATGTGGCCTGGGAAAATGCAGCTCATTGATTTTCGATAGATTATTCCATTAGAGCCCTAATGTAGTGTGTTGGGGGACAAACACCATCTTTCTAGTTGATTAGAAAATAAGCAATCAAATACTGTTGCCCCTTGTGTAAGTGCATGAGATAGTGGTAGTGCATTAAGATCTGCAAGATGCGCTGTAGATAAAGCCAACACAGTTTTCAATGCCTCTTGGCTTTAGGCTAATTAAGGTAGTGATATTAATTTCTGTAGTGCTTGTAATTTCATTCAGCTTTCAACACCTCTGAAACAGTACAACTGCAAGTGCTTTATCAAACCAGTCATGCATTGTGAATTCATTTGCTTTTTTCAGTAGATGTTTTAGCTTCATACCCTCACAGTTACATCCTAGATAATGGCTAATTGTCATCCATTACTGGATGAGTATGATTTAGGCACTACTTACCTGTTGTGTCATACTTGTGAATAGTGTTGTGGGAATTGACCCCCCCCCCCCCCCCCCCCCCCCATCACCACCACCACCAAAAAAAGAAAAAAAAGAAAGAAAAAAAATAACTGTTTGGCAATATTCCCAGCAAGAAGTCATTGGGACTCAAACTAGAACAATGGTGCTTTTATAAGCAGACATGTACAAAACTCAGAACAACAAACCACCCGTGTGAAGAGTGTGTCCAATTTGTCAGTTTGCTTCAGGGCAATTGTCCCTGTGGTTCACAATCTGAACTGGTATGCAAACCAGCAGTTTTTTCGTGGGTAGAAATAAAGATGCACAAGTAAACAAACATGCTTAGGGTCCTCCTAACCAGGGAGTAGTTATTAATTCCCCAAAGAACTCATCTTTGCTACTCAGATGTATACATTTTGAAGTTTTTG
This sequence comes from Melanotaenia boesemani, assembly GCF_017639745.1. NCBI lineage: Eukaryota > Metazoa > Chordata > Actinopteri > Atheriniformes > Melanotaeniidae > Melanotaenia > Melanotaenia boesemani. Next base: position 20,023,163 of record NC_055697.1, read on the forward strand.
CCATAAAAACCTCTAATGGCCATAAAATGGTTTTGGTAATCGTCTTTAACTTTATCTTCATTAAAAAAAAGGGGATCATGAAGATGGCAATTTGACACAGCCTCCCAGTAGATGTTTGCCTGCTCGGTGTCTGCTATCCAATGACCAGTCAATGGCCAGACAGAAGCAATTCTCAAGAAGAGGTTTGATTATTCAGTGTTGCATGCAAGTAGAAAATTCAAAGTAGTATTGTGTTCATTTTCTATCATATTTAGCAACATTAGAAGCATAATATAATCGTTCAGCTCCTGGGGGTGTATACCTTGATGTCTGCATCACTGTGCAGTGACAGGCTCACTGCTTGGCATGCAAAGAGAAATGGGACAGGACACACTTAACAACAACAACAAAAAAAATGAAAAAAATGCAAACTCAATATCTCTCAGTACACTATGATGTCTCGAAGCGAACTAAATCCACCTCTGTTGTAGTTGGATATGTTACAACATGAAGGCTTACAAAATCTGATTTCATAACTCAAAGTTTTTTGTTTGTTTATTTTATTTTATTTTTATTTATTTTATTGAAAATATATATATTCATATAAGATTTTTGGGGGGTAAAATGTGGACTGATTTCTTTGACTTCATTGCAAAGGTTACCAAGTCAGGACGAGCCAGCTATTTTGTCTCCTACATGAGAGAATCCTTCAAGCAAATGGAATTACCAAAATATTGTCTCCCTAAGGTGAGTAACAAAGACTTAAAGTTGCATTTTTACAAGAATAATTTTTGTTTGAATTATAAAGTATCTGCTTTTCTTGTAGAGAACAAACCACACAGCTCATTTGTGAAGAAATGCTACACAGAAAACAGTGCATGGCTCCTTTTTGAGTCTCTTTTCTATTTGCTTTCTTCCTCCTGTTGTTCTGTCTTTCTAACTGTATGACTTTATCCTACAGGACATGCATATCATCAGCACATACGAGAAGCAGGTATTTGCTGCTGTCCAGGAGTGGAATCAGAACAACACTTACAGCTTATATATCTCAGACTCCCCTGGGGTTTATTTCATCCTTTCATTAGAGAATCTGAGAACCAGCAGAGGACCTGCCGGTAACCTACTGGTCGACTTTTATAAGGTTTGTTGTCAGCCTTGTTCAAGGACTGCTGCTGTCTCTGCACCATTATTTTCTCCTTCAGTTTGAACACAAACATGGACAGCATTTGTCAGCTACATCTGTATCTATTTAGATCTTATCATATATATATATATATATATATATATATATATATATATATATATGTATATTGCATACATTGTATTTAAAAGGACAAAATTTCTAAAATCTAATTATGTACCTGCCCTACATATGTACATTTTGTAATAGATTACTTTTCAGACTTACATGCTGTAAGACTGGTTTTAAAAACATGATGTATTGTGAAATATGAATCCTCTAAATCTATAATCAGAATTTACAAACAATATTTTATGCACTGCGTTATTGTTTAAATTTGATTTTATATTTTGCTGTTCTTTTTAGGTTGAGGGGATAAACGGCATGTATCTTGCCAACAAACTGGTGGATAATCACATCAAGACTTATATTACATACAACAAGGGACAAACATGGGCCCTGCTGCCTGCTCCTGCCACCGATGTGGCTGGGAATAACCTTCACTGTATTCTGGTGAGTTTGAGCCTTTGGGGCAGAAGTGAATGGATGCTCCTATTCATGTGAAATTAAGCTTATGACATATATCATTCATCAAATCTTTCAACCTCATCGGCTGTGCTTGGGATGCTGTATGATTCAGAGCCATATTTGCACACAGCCAGGTTCCAGATGCCAGCTTCCACATCAGTGTGTCTTTTTTAACCTCCTAAATGGTCGAGAAGATGCCTGGCTGGAATATTCTTATTATCAGTGTAAAGCACAGAGTGTCATCGCGGTTAGTTTCAGGGGTCCTGACTTTCCATTAACCTCTGTGATTTCAATTTACTACCTGTAGTCACGCTGGACTAATGAGTGTTAGATTACACAGAATTGCATTATGTGGCTGTGTTGTTATTCAGCCAGAATGATAGAACTTAATCCAGTCAGAATGTCCTTCAGAGAATGAAAATGTATATTATTCACTTAATAGCAGGTTACAGTTTTGCAGTGTGCTGTACAAATTACCACTCTGCTTTTCCCTTCTTTCCAACTCCCCTTCCTCCAACCTTAGTTCTTTAAAAAGCCTTATTGATGTTTTTCGGTTTGCTTCAGTCAGGGAAATGAAGGAAATGATTTGAATCAATTTTGCCAGTTTTATCAAGTGCATCTTGGGGATTGTTAATTACATGCCTTGTTTGCTTTGGAATGGAACAATTCAAATGCCCTGCATGTCCTCTCAACCATTTTATCTTTTTCTTGTAGAGAAGATGAAAGTATCTTTGCTTCATAAATGGTCTCTAAAAGTGTTAGCACTTTTCTCTCAATGGGAAGAATAGCATGAAAAGAAAGCTAATTGCAGCTGCTTTGTTTAGATGAGATACGTGTTGTCTCACCTACTTGTGTGCTGTATTGTATTGTTGACAGCCATTTTGTTCACTTCATCTTCATCTGGAAATGTCGGAGAATCCTTATACATCTGGACCCATCACCAGCAAAAAGTCTGTACCAGGAATCATTGTTGCCACAGGTACAGTTATCAGTGCATAAGAACCAGTAAGTCTTTAGATCTCTTGTTTTCTTTTAGGTAAATCTTTGTTGCAGTTCAACAACACAAAGACAAAAAAACTTGTACAGTGCCCTCTTTCTGTCATAGAAATTAAATATGGACATTTCAGCTCCTAAACTCATGTTTTGGGTCTGACGATTAGGTTGCAGTAAGTCATAAAATTGTCTTCCAGTAGAAAATGAGGACGCACTCATAAATAACAATTGTATCAGCTGATTGTGTATACACAGAAGATGTGTTATGGGGGCTTCTTTGTAAATACACACCAGCTGAAATTATTCATGTTTTCGTACTTAGGGAATATTGGAACAGAGCTGTCCTCCGCCAACCTTGGGATGTTTATAACATCTGATGCAGGAAATAGCTGGAGACAGGTACAACCCATCTACACTCTGTGTGTTAATTAACAATCTGATGTGCAAATGTGTGAGTTTTTTGTTTGTTTTTGTTTTCTCCTCCCATGTCCACCACTGTAGATTTTTGATGAAGAGTACAACATTTGGTTTCTGGACAATGGGGGGGCTTTGCTAGCTGTACAACATGCAGCAACACCCATTCGACACCTATGGTAGGTGAAGTTTGCCCTCAGATAAGCATGCCGGAGTTAGAAACTGTAGGTGTTGATTTTGTAGTGGAAAATTACCGAGGTGTAATTTCGGTTTGGGCTTGGTAGTGCAGCATATGATTACATTTAATGTTTTGAAATGCTGATGGGCCAAGTTTGTATGATTATTGTATCTGCACTGCGGCTTCAGGACTGTCATTTCCAACAGAAGAGAGTGCGTTACTGCTTTGTACTCTTGGTTGAATATGAAGGTTTGAGTGCTTTTATGTAAATGAGAAGTAGGACATGATGGAAATATGAGCCTCGCAATGCCCTCATAAGTCCCCCACATTGTGCTAGTTTTGTAACGCTATCTACTTTGATGTCCCTGTGCACTACAACACTGTCAAAAGTGATTAAGTTCTGAGAAAGGTGATTTACACCCCCCCCCCCCCCCCAATCTATTTCTAATGTTAGTACCTGAGTAATACCTCTCTTTCTGATGTTTTGTCACCTTCAGTAGTTTACCTGGACTGAGGAACATTTATTTTGTTGTCCAGCCTGTTGTTGACATAATTTATCACATCTAGCAGAATGTAGTGATTAATTTTTCAAACAGCAAAAACTAAATGACCTTAAAGCTTTTATCATATTTCTTTGTACACTGTTTTCCATTACTCAACCATTGTGCTTGTGATGTTTAATGGTGTATGCAAAGGGAAAACAATATGTTTATCCACTGACTACAGGTAGATAAATATGAACAGATCGATATTCCTGCACTGACAGCTGTTGTCTCTTTTATGCAGGATCAGTCTAGATGAAGGAAAGAAATGGGATCGCCACAGTTTCTCCTTGGCCCCTCTGTATGTGGATGGAGTTTTAATGGAACCAGAATCTGACAATCACATTATCACGTAAGTAGAGACACATGGCTACAACCCAGGAGGCTATCAGACCTCAAGAACGAGCTCTTCTGTAGATGTAAACAAAACAAGATCCAAAAGTTTTTTTCCAACTGACTCGGAATATTACCTTGTCTGTCACTATATGATAAGCCACAACATTAAAAACCACCTGATTTAAATATATTATTCTGGTTTCCTTTGCAAAGATGTTTGGATCCTGTAGATTGCAGGGTGGGGCTCATCTTGTAAATGCTCCATCAGGTTGGATTTAGATGCTGATTTGTTATTGTTTTGTTATTGTCTAAACTGTGGCTGATCTGAACTATTTTTCAGTTTCTTTGGACACTTCAGTCATCGGTCAGAATGGCAATTGATCAAGATAGACTACAAGGGCATCTTCAGCAGGAGATGCATGGATGGAGATTATCAAACATGGTACCTACATAATAAGGTAAAAGAAAGTTAGATTTTTTTAGATGCATTGCCACCTTAAAGAGTTTGCTTGTACACTTGCCTAAAGTTTAGTCTTTTTGTCCCACTGAGCATTTATTTATTTGGATGAAAAGATATTTAAAAGACTAAATTGTCCACAAAAGTCTATTTAATGTCAATTTGATCTAATAATGATAAGATTTTGTCCAGATTTCACTAGGATTGGCATTTTACAACACAATGATGAAATCATGGGTAGTGCTTGTATAAAACTATATCCCTTTTTTTCTTTGTCTGATAGGGAGAGCTGTGTGTGATGGGTGAGAAGCAGATATATATGAAGCGCAGACCAGGCAACCGTTGCATGCTGGCACAAGACTATTCCAGGATCTACTCCTCAGAACCATGCCTCTGCACATCCTATGATTTTGAATGGTAACAGCTTTTTCTGTTATTGTTCTCATTCTGAATTATAATGTAACTCATACTCTAACCCCCAGGGGACTCTTCTTTTCATTCATAAGATGTTTACCAAGCAGCCACTCCACTTTGAGCATCTAATTCACTTGTATATAATTAAGGCTGCTTGTAGGCATTTGTAATAAAAAAAAGAAAGAAGAAAAAAAAACAAAAACAAAAGTATCAGTTTACAAAACTTCATATGTCTTAATACCCATCGTACGTTCTATGTTTACTGCAATGAGACTAATTATAGTTTGAAAAATGTAGATGGGAGTTAAGAACTTTTCATCATGCCTCTGTGATTTGCATAATATCAAGTGACTTATTAGAATTCAATTAATAATGAATCGTTAAATGAATTTTAAATGTCTTTTATCCATCCATCTTAAATTCTGTTTGATCTTGCTTGTCTGACAATCAAGTCTCTAGTTATGGCCTTAAAATATTTCATGAAGCTCTAACTGCAGAGAAGTTGCCCTACTACAAAGCTTGTAGATTATTTTGAGTAGCAGTGTTTATCATTTCATGAAGTGTTGTGTTTTTATTTTTTTAATTTTTATTTGATTTCCTTTGGCAGTGATTATGGTTGGGAACGCCAGACGGATGGGAAGTGCTCTCCTGCTTTTTGGTTTAATCCAAATGGCGCGACTAAAAGCTGCAGCACCAGCCAAAGCTTCCTTAACAGCACAGGGTAAGTGGGCCCCAATGTTCAGTCCATCACACAAGAATATTTCATTTCGCCTTGTTTGATGTGTTGTCTGGAATAAAAACATAAAATTATAGTTTACTGCCTTTTGAAGCTGAAAAACAGACTCAGGAAGCTGGAAAATATAAACCACATTGTGTCTCACTTCTTTGAAAAGCAATAAAGCAGAGCCAATTTCAGATATGCCGCATGACAAAATTATATATTACACATATTATTACAAATGATAAAATCTAGTGTGTATGACTGATACAGGGCTCTGACACACACATTTCACCTTGCTCACATGCTCACATGCAGCACATAGTTAATCTCATACTGAGAAATCATACAATGCAGAATAAAGTCCAGTACAGACGTTTTCAAACTGGGAAATTTTCCAGGGGAGTTGGAACATGCCTTACACTAGCATAGAACCACAGCTACCAAACAGCAAATAAAGAAAGAATTGTTGTATCTGAGTGGGATGTGGGTCATTCTGCGTCACGTTGCAACCTCCAAGAGGAGGAGTGTCACCTCCAGCGAGCTGGTCCACCTGTATATTGCACACACCATTAGAACTATTCCCACAATTAATACTACAAGTTCCACAATGCACTGCATCAGTCAAAGGCCAGCAGTGCATGTCTCTGGAGCTCTTAAGCTGAGCACCCTAAAGATACAGGAGGAAAATGATGCAGTTGAGCTGACAAACTTCTCACTGAATGGTACACGAATTATTGTGCCGAAGCTTTGAAAATGAAACATGTATGAGTACCAGAACATGAGCAGGTAACTTTATAAGCATCAAATGTTTAAAGCTACGAAAGACGAGAGTGGCCGGGCTCACATGTTTTTTTTAACACCGTCTTTCCTTGAGGAAACAAATGGATTAATCACATACATCATTACGAGGGGGCTGGAGCTGTTCTTAGTCCATCACAGAACCAACACAGAGAGACAAGCATTAAATAAGACTCGCACTCATTCCTAGTGAGAATTTAGACTCAAATCAGCCAAACATGCAACATGCACCCACAAATAGTTGGAGAACATACAAACTTCACACAGGTTCCCTTCAGGAATCTAACTGTTGTTAATATAAAACTGATAAAAAATAAAAAATATTAAGTATGTATATTAAAAAATTATATTATATTTATTGAGTGTGTTTGTGGTCTAACTGAAGCAGTGCTGGTTTCCAATCTAACTGCTGCAGGAATTACGGATCTCCCCCAAGTGCTCCTTCAGGCTTTGGTGCAGCAGTCTGGCTCTGAAGGAGCTCTGCAGGGTTGTCAGTGCCCGGACGGTGTAGGGCAGTGGCGATGAGCGCTTAGCCATTATCTTCTTCTCTCCCAACACTTCAACTGGTGGGATCAAGAGGCTGTTCTGTACTGGGGGCCTTAGTACAGTCAAGCCAGAAATAACCACAAGCTGACGCCAGACCAAGGACCATCCACTACTGATCAATATATCTGATTTTACTTCTATCAAGCCTGACAAAGGCTGAAATTGCAATGTGTCTAACTATTAAGTTTTACCAATCACTCATTCACAGAATTACACATATACACCATGACTGTAGCCGCTCCCCCAAGCTGTCAAGGGGTCTGTTTTGATCAGTGAAATCAGGTGTCACACACTTACTTTTGAGCCCACTTTAATCATCTCATTATCTCGAGAAAACAGTCTTTGTTATGTCAAGATTACATACGAGAAAATTAACTCGTTATCTTGAGATAACGATTAAAAAAATAATATTAGTCAATAACGGCTGCTCTCGACGTCCATATAAATCTAATTACCACCAGTTACAGTTTTATCTCCAGGAGTTAACCCACAGAAGTCTATCAGAATAGACTACTTTTTCAACGCATCACAACAAAAAACTAGGTCACAGAGCGTTGCTGTTAACTTCATTACAAAGTGGAGAATTTCGAACTCTCTCACAGTTTTTGTTTGTACTGAGTAAAACCGGAGATATGAACCACTGAATCTGACTGTACAAAAACATTTATCTGAGTGTTAAAGTGGGATGCGATATGATGATCAGGCTCATTTGATATTCTCATCATTATTGAATTAAGTGTTTAATGTTGTTTATAGATAAATAGCCTCATAAACTGTTAGTTCCAGCTTTTAGTGGGAAATACTTTCATTAGAAATGACAATAGAAAGATGCAGATAAAGCCATAATGAAACAAATTCAACCAATTTTTCATTTAATTACTGAGTAATGTGTTTTTACATGCAATGACTGATAGATTGTTAGTTATACGTACAAATTGTATACTAAGGTCCTTTTTACTTCATTTTCAATAAACACTGAACCAATCCGCCCTTGACTTAATATTTTTAAAGAATTTTGACACCCTTGTCATGAAATGTAAGACAGAGGGAACAGGGTGTGATTAAACCACTATGATGTGAATCATTATTTAAAGAATATAAAAAATCAGTTTTTATACGTTTTACTGTTTTTAATATTTAAATTAAAACGTACAAGAAGTGTTTTAACCGCTGATGTGTTAAGTGAATATGCTGGTCAAAATGATGTTTGTACTTCATATTTAAAGGTATCGGAGGGTTTTGTCCAATAACTGTAAGGAGAGACAAAGGAACACATACTCACCTAAGAGGGAGGCATGTCGGCCCAGGGCACCCAGAGGCCTCCGACTTTCCACCAGTCACGGAGAGTTCAGTGCAGCTGTTGGAAGCAATGTTACTTTCATGATCTACCTTGCTGATGTGAGTCATAAATTACTGTAGTTTTAAAGAGACAGTTGTTGGATTTAATAACTGTTTTAATAACAGCTTATAAAATCAGTATACAACTAGAGCAGTGGTCGTGTGTGGTTGTATTCATGCTGACATAAGCAATGTTAGCATGCTACAACAGTAGCATGTTAGTATTTGTGACTTAGCAGCATAAACAGAATTTGTAATTCTAGTTTTGGATTTTCTTCTGTTTTGGTATACAAATCAATATGATAGTAAAACCAATGATATTGGAGGTATGGAGGATTTACCATTTTTACTTAAGTTGAAGAGCAAGTTGTACAAATGTTGAAGATAACTGGGGATGTAAAAATATCAGTTGTACAAAAAATGAAAAAAGGCACTTTTTTCAAACCTGATGCATTTTAAAGCAGATAATAATTATGTTTGACCACACTGCAAATAACGGGAGAAGCAACATTTCTGTTATCTATCATTTTGTATGTGGACAGCATTTATGTGGCTTATGGTAATAACCTAATTTGTTTAATTTTATTCCTAAGACTCAGCAATGTACAGCATTTTTATGACAACCCTTAACTTTATATTTAGCATTTTTTTAAACCTACAAACATATTTCTACACATAACACTAACCACCCCCTCCTACCGCCTTTCAAGTGTTTTGTAGATTTTAAAAGTGGCTAAACTTAATTTTGTGGCAGTGTCATGCAAATCAAAGGCATGGGATGTTTTTAAAGACAAACATAGGTGTGTGACAATTTTTGGAGCCTTGAAATGCCATTTTACAGTTTTTGAGCCATTATTGCAAACTTGTTTTTTTCTCTGTTGACCAACTGTCAACCTGCATTTAGGGTTGAAACTGAATTGGAAATGTAAGAAAAATGAATAAGGATGACCTGCTTATTAGACGTTTGGCTCGATTCTACATAGATACAGATAGATATAGATAGATACAGTAATACTGCTGAACTTTTACTAAAAAAAATCAGTAAAATGTATCAAAAAAGCTTTTTTTAGAAAACAAGAAAAAGACAAGCATTGTAATTAGTTATAGGGAGATACTGTGGGTGAATATTACAAAAATGAATACGACTTGAAATTAACATGAATAGCTCATGAAGACAATAGGAAAAAAAGTCATGGGAGAAAAGAAGCAACATCATTACCCCATTTAATCCTCAGATTTCTCAGTTACAGATTTAATTGGAATCGCTTTCCTCTGAGGAGAAAACTGCTGACAGGGTGCTGCTATTTTCTTATATGCTTCTTCATTGTCGTAAGCGCCACAATTGAACTCACAGGGCCTATACAATTAATGGTGCAGTAAAAATTTTCCACTGCAGATATCTTAAAGCCTTGGTAAATAAATCCGAAGTTAATATTCTGAGTTTTTTTTAAATTTGGGTGGAAACATTTAAGGATATTCACAGATAGATAATCACAGGAGTTTATAAACTCATCCGTATTACTTTTGGACAGTTGATGACCTTGTTTACCTCTTTGGCTTTTTTTCACTTTTCCTTGTGTTTTTCTCAGTTGAATTCCTGTCTCCTTCCATTCATATTCACCTACAGTATGCTACTGACACAGCTTAAAAGACATCTCAGCCCTGGCACTTAAGCATTAGGCTGATCTATCTCTTGTTCGATGCGGCCTAAGTGAAGTGTCCCAACCTAAGCCATGATGACAGATGCTGTGTCATACCATCTATCCACAGGGAGACTCGCTGAGCACCAGCATCCAGCTAGACTTTGGGGATGGCATCAAGATCGCATATTCTAACCTGAGCAGGACGGATGATGGCATCAAGCACATCTACAGAACGACTGGGATTTACCGAGTGACAGCTTTTGCAGAAAACAGCCAGGGATCTGACAGCAGCACGCTGTTTTTACACATCACCAGTATGTGAATAAGTAACATCATTACTCATTTCTGCAGCAGTGCACATAGCATGAACCTTTCATGGATAGTCACGTCTCCATGCTTCTGAATTTCACGTCAGTCATGCTTGTATTACATTTATGTATTTCAGCCTTGAAAAACATGCAAACGCACACCTGGAGCTAAATGTGCGTCAGCTGCAATCACAATAGTATTCAGTGTTTGCTGTGTGTATTTATTTGATGCAAGTATGGGTATGTGCTGCTCTATGTCTTACTGCTATAGGTCCAGTGGAGCATGTGTATCTCTCCGCTCCTATAGTAGCCATCAGGGGGAAGGCAGCTAATCTGACTGCAGTGGTTTGGCCGAGCCATACTAGAACACTGACCTTCTTTTGGTGGTTTAACAACAGCTCTGAGGTGAGAAGCTTCTCCTCCCCATATCACTTTTTTTTTCTACACTCTTTTCCTGTTTACCCCCGTCTCTTCCATTTCGCTTCCCCAATGTCCTTGTGCAGTTGTTTACAATTAAAGAGTCTAAATCTGCAAAGCTTTTCTCCAAATCAAGTGACTGCCCTGTAAAGAATCTAGCTCAGTCATATTTATTTATCACGTTCATTGTGTTCACTCCAGCACCCACTCATTAAACAGTGTGTCAAGGGATGAATGCATGTAGGATCCAATATTTGTCTGGTTTTACTGTGCAGTTTTCTGTGTTTTCTTCTTTTGAAATCCAGCCCATTATAACATTAGACGGAAGCATCTCTCACACGTTTCACAATGAGGGAAATAACAAGGTCACAGTCCAGGTTGCTTGTGGAGGCACTGTAATGCAGGACGCAAAAGTTATAATTGTTAAAGGTGAGTGGGGGAAACAGATTTTAAAGCACTTTATTTGGAGCTACATGAATATGCAATATGCTATCTCCTGGAAAGTGTGATGCCTCTCGGTCAGCATGGCAAGCTGCGCCTTGTTGATGTCAACGAAGACCTATCTAATGAATAAAATGTCACGGTATGTGAACATGAAATTTGGAGGAGCAATTAACTTCAAGGCATATGTTACCAAATGAAAAAAGACAAAACTGCACATCAGATTAATCAAAAGCTAAACCAGAAGTAGCATTTATATTCTAACAGACGTGACTTCACCCTGTTTTCCAGAGTTCTTCAGGTCACTGCTGTTGTCGTTTTCACCAGCTCTTGATGAGCACAATCCTGACATCCCCGAGTGGAGGGAGGACATAGGCCGTGTGGTGCGAACAGCTCTGTCACAGGTACATCAAGTCCCAAAAGATATTTCCTGAAGCCAACATTGAACTCCAGTGGGTTTCAGGGTCATTACTATTTCATACCTGTGAGCAATAATAACACAGCAGTCACGACGCTCCACTGTCCTTTTTGGGCTGATATATAATGACACTTAACTAGTGTAAATTTCAATTTTAGCTGATGTCAAAATGTTAGCCATTGGGCTGCATTGGATTATGTGATCTGTGCTTCAAATTTAGATTAACAGCTCACACTTTAACCCTCAGTGGAGTTACACCTGCTGGTTGTGTTATCCGATCACTACAGGTGTCTGGGGTTGCTGAAGAGCAGCTGATGGTGTCTCTGTACCCGGGACTTCCAACGACAGCAGAGCTCTTTATTCTGCCTGATAAGCATACACCAAGTGAGCACAAGAGAAGAAACGAGGAGGCACTGGGAACGGTAATATCCATGTCTTGTAGTAATGCTCACCATCTTGACTTTTGTTTCTTAAATATACAAGAATATTACTTATTAAAATGGTACATGGTTATGGGAGTATGTACAAATAATAGGAACTTTCTAGTCTGCAAAATTGTACCTTTACAGAAAACAGGAAGACAGGGAAATTGTTTTATAAAAGCATTCTATCCTCCGAGTATTGTAAATGAACCTTCATGAATGTAGGAAAACAATTAACCCTAACCCTGTCCACTTTCCTTTTTCCATTGCAGTGTTGTACAAATAATAAATGCACTTTTTTATGGGGAAGGTGGCAAATACTGTAAACATGTCTCAAACTTACATATATTTAGATTTCACCCAAAAAATAAATAAATAAATAAAAATTTGTTAAACAAAAATAAATTAAATAAATAAATAAATGCTTAAGTATTTTTATGTGATGGGCTATGAACACACTTCTCATATTCTCCTTGGGAGAAGTCCCATTTTTATGTGATAATTCTGAAGTGTAACATTTAATGGGATTCTTTTGCCAGAAATGCCTTTTCTCCATCATTCTTAGATAGGAAGAGTGAGACAAAGGATAATCAGCTGGATGCAATCTATATGTCCACCACTAGGTATCAATAAATTCTGTATACTGATTTAAATATACTGCTTTCATACCATTTTTGTCATGAAGGAACCTATAAAAAAGGCAATTAGGGTATTATTAAAACCTTATTAGTTCTTCTGCAAAGCTTTAAATGAGTAAGTCATATGTTTATATGTTGCTGAAGGCTAACTAATTTCTCAAGTGTGATTACTATGTACTAAAACTGTACTCCTTTTTCTCATATATGCTGCTATATAGATTCAGATTTCATAATATGGCAGAGTTACTAATGTCATAATACCAACATGAAATATCAGCGTGAAAAAGACATTATAATATAAAGTAAACAAAAAAAGTATTCCTTTTATGCACATTGCACAACCAGCATGCACAGGTGCAGATGCGGAACGCAGCCCTCATTAATATAACGCCTTTGATTAGTACCACATATTGAAGTATTTGCTTATAACATTGCAAGTTTTATTGTCTTCACAAAATTCATCAATGATATAATTTAAATGCTCTATATTGATGTTTTCCTAATATGCAGCCATAGTACAGACTACAGAATGTCTTCTATAGCTACATAAATCCTTATCTCAGCTATTTGTTAACCGTAACATAAATCTTAATTTTTTTTTTCTGTTTTTGTCATTTTTTGTTTGTTTTGTTTGTGTGTGTGTGTGTGTGTGTGTGTGTGTGTGTGTGTGTGTGTGTGTGTGTGTGTGTGTGTGTGTGTGTGTGTGTGTGTGTGTGTGTGTGTGTGTGTGTATGCATGTGTTAACTTTCTAAAACAGATATCAGATATTTTTGTCACTGCTCTGAACCAAGGCCTGATCCGCTTTGAGTTGAAGCCTGATATCCACATTATTGTGTACATGACTCAACAGACCTTGGGTAAGTTTTACTGTAACCCTACAGCTCATTGTTTCTGCCCACCTCTGCTGTTATGTATTTTATAACCCTTTTACATGTGCATGATACAAAACATTCAAAATAGCTCTGAGGTTCACTTTAACCACACATAAACAGAACATAATTTCTACTTGCCAGTGTGCAAAGGATGAGTTCCACTTGAAATGGTTTGATGCGTCACCTAATGCGGAAGCACAAAGCAAGTACAGTATGTCACAGGGTTTTAACATCCTTCATGGTGTGTCAGTTTTGTACCTGAGGCTGTGGGACAGTGGCTCTGTTGGAAATCACCTGATCAATGAGGTGATTGACAAAGAACACATTTGGTATGCAGTGAGGAAATCGGCAGGGTCACCAGGTTATTAGCATATTGCAATAACGTGTCGATCAAGCCTGCGTGGCTTTACCCTTTTCATCCACCAATGGATCTGTCTTCATTTGTGTCTGTGCACAAAGGTCTGGGTTGCCTTTAAAATGATCTAGAAAGGTCAAACACTTCATAGGCTTCTCTCTGAAGGAAAGATGGGCAACCAGGGGAAATACTTTGAATATTGCATCTCAGCATTTAAAAAGCTAGGACTATGCATAAGCTGCCACCTCGTGACGGACCCCAGGGAGAAGCCATGGACTTCCTAAAGGTTCCTTTTAACATCCTGAGGGTATAACATGCAGAGTGCTACACTGCAAACTACAGCTGCAGTTGGTATGACAGGGAGCAATGAAAGTATTCTCTTCGGAATAACACATGGCTTATAGGGAAAAAACAGAAAAGAATTGATACACACTGTATGCTTTAAATAAAAATGTAATTGTGTTTCAGCCCCTCTTGTAGATTCAAACTCCATTCATAGTGGGTCGGCCATGCTGATGCTTCTCAGTGTTGTGTTTGTTGGTTTAGCTGCATTCTTCATCTACAAGTTCAAAAGGTATGTCTACTTATATAAGATGAGAAATAATGTTTAATTTACTAAAAAAAAAACTGATGATTTTTGTGTCGTTTTGCTGTCCCATTTAGGAAAATTCCTTGGATCCATGTGCAGACTGAGGACAGCCATGAAAAGGAGCCAGAGGTGATAAGTACAGTGGGTCAGAACAACACCATGTCCAAGGTCAAGCTCAGTGAGTTCCCTTCTCAGAAAGAACTCATGGAAAAGGAGCTGGAGGGCAGGAGCAGAGGTAAAAATGTACAACTCACCATCTTTCATAGCTGTTAAATGTCATACTGTCTTTGACCAATGGTGGAAAAATATGAAGATATATATGCCTCATGTTAAAGTAGCCTTGCCGCAATTTAAAAGGCATTTTGAAGATGAAACCTAAAGTACTGAATATGCAACCACAATAAAATCTGTCATTGTCACGTTATTATATTTTTACACAAGCTGCATTGAAACCACCAATTTTATCAAATACATTTTAGGATGTAGAAGATTCAGGCAAAAACTAGTGTGTGAGAGCAGTGAGTCCGTGTTATTCGTCTAAGCAAAATTGAATGCAGACTATTAATATCTGTAAACTACTCTGATCTGTTAATCCATTAAAACAGGATTTCAAGGATGACTGTCACTGTTAGAGACTGATACTAATTATCATTTTATTGCCACAAAAATACATCATTTAGCAAATCTGAATGTGTTTGAACTGTATTTGGTGCAGACTGAGGCACCAACACTGGTTCAGTCCTCTTTTAACAGGCCACTGTGCAATATGTTGACTTGCAGTACACGTCTGAGGAGCTGGGACATCTTTATCTCTGCAGTGAGTCATACTTTTGCAAACTGACGAGCACAGCTGCAGCATCTGCATACAACCCAGATATCACCATGACAAGTTAACTTTTTGATAGCTGAGCGTGACATCCACTGTGATGTTTATTAGATGAGAAGTGTTCAGTCCCTGCACACAGTGTGGACTGTTTGACAAAAGAAACATTGGAGCGCTCCTAACACAGACATGTGGGCTGCAGGCCTCTTTTTTCTGGTCACTCAGCAGTTTGGCTGTTCTTCATTTCTCGGCTGTTTCCACCTTTCCGAGTCATTGCTGATCTGAAACAAATGAACTCCTTTTCTTTTGGTGCTTGCGAATGGCTTTATTTACTAGAGAGCAGAGAAGCATGAGACCTTTTAATCTTGTGATGGCTAGATTGAATTAATGTACAACCTGCTGGTCAAAGGTTACATTTATACTCATCAGCTTGGTTTTTGCTTCTTGAATTCTAACTTTGGGTAAGATATAAATGTTACCACATGGCTCAATCTGTTTGTTTCTGTTTTATTATTCAATTTAGAAGACAATTTTCATCTGGTAGTGCAGGTCACTGTTCATGCTGCTGCACTTATCATTAATCATCTGTTTGGGATAATACTTGAATATGTTGTAAATAGGCCAGAATTTAACTGTAAGCTCTGGCATGAGTAACTGAGAGAAATTTCACCCTACCAGAGGAAAATTATCAACCACCTTCAACAGGATGATATTCTGCTACTTGATAGTTGTCACAGTGCAGCTGGAGCTATGAAGTAATATTGCAGTTAAAATTCATGGAGATTAAAGTGAAGATGTGAACATATAAAGCCAAATTAGATAGATTATGATTAAAAGTGCCAGGCAAGTTTAGTCAAGGATTTTCATTTGATTTATGTTCATCCCAAATGAGTAAAATGACAGCTCAGAAACCTAACTGTTGATATAAGGATTAATTTAGCCATGAAGGAGATTCCAGAGTCTGTGTGATAGATCAGTAAAGGGCAAAAAGTTTTCAGCACAGGTCTACCTATCAGTCAAGTGTAGAAAACTCCCTGTTACGTTTACCCAGCATATCCGCTCATTGTGAGGGAAAGCTAAACAAGTTTGAAAGAGGGATGGTGCAGTGTAAACAAAATAAGGGTGGCCTCATCTTTTTAGACTACCTGAAAATGATTTTGAATGAAGACAGCGTAGGAATGAAGGGTTGTGTGAAGAAGAATTCGGTAATGTTGAAGCTCTCATTTGTGATTTGTCCCGTATTTGCTCTATTGTATATTTTTACATGAAAGTTACACAGCAAAAATAAATGAGTGTCAATGTATTTAAATGTCTATCATTTATGTTCTTATAAGTATTTATGAAACATCTGACTTCAGCTCATGATCAAGCTGTCCACTCGTCAACTCATATGTTTGGGTTTATTTTCAATGCATATGCAGCGTTGCTCCTGGCCATAGAGGGTTGATGTCCTCAAGAAAAGTCTATAAATCCTCTTTTTTCTGTCTGTTCAGCACCAAACAGCAGACTGACAAAGTTAGTAGCTAGCTGGTCAATATGGCAGGGACTGTAGTGGATAAAAAGCTGAATATTCTCTAACTCAGGAGCTGGTAGAGACCAAGATCAGTGCTGGATTTGGATGAACACTGGGCTCATAGTCATCGTGTGGGCAGAAACTTGCTGTGACTCCAAACAGATGATTGCACATACTACAAAAAAAATTGAAGGTTTATCGACAACTACCTTGTGAAATGAACAACAATCTTATACACTTATAATTCTATTGATTCAGCTGAAATGGCTGAAATGAAAAGAAAATGAATAAGAAAACCTTGGAACAGGAAAGAAATGGGCAATATAAACAATTTCTCATTGAATGTGAGCTTGTGTGTTATCTAAGATCCACACTGTAGTTACAAAAATGCTTTCATTCTCAAGTTTGTGAGTGAAAGTAAAGGTGAAGGATTTCGCCTCATAGACATACATCTTTTTGAATCATACTCTACTTTGCATTGTGTGATAATTCTGCAGGAGTTTTAGTAGTGTCAAGTGTAAAATTTAACCTCTCAAAATGCCATTTTTACCTCCATTTAATCATTGACATACTCTGGAAATTGCAATTGTGCTGCAGCCTACATACTTTAGTCTTAAAACATGCTGCCTGTAAAAGCAATTTAATCTAATTAATCATCATTTTACTTGCAAATCCGAACTGACAGGCACATCTCTACCTTGATGAATTTACTCTGCTGTTATTACTCACATGGGTGAAATTTGCCTCATGTTCTCTGCACAGATGACTGAGTATAAGCCACTGACACAGCTGAGTCACATACGTTCCACATCTGTAATCTAGCGGCTACACAATCACCCTCTACAAATTGTTACTGTGATCTCATCATTTCAACGCTCCAACATCAGCACAGTCAAGCTCAGACAGGCCGTGTCCCTTTGGTGTGATGGGCGGCTTTTCAGCCAAATATATTGTATTTGTAATTATGTGTAAATGCTTGTAAAAACATTTTGATCTTGAGGTAAAAAGATTTGTAATGACTTGTTCAGTTGATGTTTAAAGCACACACCCCCTAATGTCATCTAAGTGTCATGCAGATAAAGTCAAAATATGAGATAGAAGCTGTTTGTTATGTACACGTGATGTCAAAGCAGCTGACTGGCTCTGAATTTAATCTGTTTTCTTATTTGTTTGCATGTTTTCAGGAGGATTTGGAAGAAATATGGAAAGAATTGTCACACGGGAATTTCCAAACTGTACTAATGTCTAAAACATGAACTCTGTAACTAAGTAAGTAGAGGTTGTTGTGTTTCACTTGTGCTGAAATTGTTTGTTATGTTGGCATTGTTTATTGATTTATTTCATGCTAATAGCTGCTATCGTTGAGTTATTTATTCAACTCACATGTACAGGGAAAGTAGTTTACAGTATTTGAATAAAGTAGTTCACAGTATTTGAGTAGGACTGATCCACCGAGCCAGGGCCTCCAGTTCCAGCGTGCTGAAAGTAGCTCATAATACCGTTACCACTGCCATGGATTGCACATGGCAAATATTTTATGAATAATTAGATGATGTGCACATTTGAAAACTTTTTACTTGCTTTGATACATCTGTAAGGTTCTTTTTTAGGCAGATATAAAGATAGCAGGCACTTAAAATAAATAGCCTACATCTTCTATAGAAAATAGGTGGAAAAAAATATTGGAATGTACATAAGTACCACTGACTTCCAGGTAGCACAAGAGAAAGAATGTATAGGTTTTATTCTATTATGTAATACAAAATTATATAAAGATATATGGTTCTCAAGGAATATTACAATAATATTACATTGGGCTTGAAATAAAAAAAAAAATATGTGTTTCTATTTTACAGGACTTGTTGACAATGTTTTCTTATTATTTATCACAACTTGGTTCAAGCTATCAAATCTAACAAGTGTAGCCATTTTGTTTTTATTTTGTCAACAAGTGTGTCTGTATTATTTCTATCCTAATCAGATATTATAAGCAAAACATTAGCTAAACACATCCAACTCTGCCCCCATGACACAGAGATGTAATTCATTCTTTATGTGAAGTTTTGCAATCACAGGGTTTAACAAGGCTTTTAGAGCACCAATGCTAGAGCTCTTTGTGTTGTTCCTGTCACACACGTGTAAGAATGTTAAAATTTGACCATTGTAAATGTTTAAAAAAGAGAAAAAATGTTGTGGTTTTGCTCTGTAAGACTACACGGTGCTTTTTATTACAGTTTCTTAATTGATGAAAGTCTGGCCTTAAAGGGGAATGTTGATAATTTGTAAATAAAATAAGATGGGATTCAGTAGCTTCATCCTACTTCGTTGTAAAATTGTCCCACCTAACAAGCAGTCATGTGTTTCTATAACTTTTGGCCCTACAACAAACTGTATGTCATCTTTGTTTGATTTACTTTTTTTACTTTTTTTACACTAGCATGCCCTAATTATCTGTGGTCAAAGACTATATGGGGGTGAGTGAGTACTGTAAATATATTATGGTGACTTTAAAGTTTACTCAACACATTAAACAAATTATTAAAACCTTGTGTAATGGTCTAGTTGTGCTGTTGCTCAAAAGTTGTGCATGATATGATCTATGATGTTGTTTCTTTTTGTCAACTATATGAGAATCGTCCTGTTTTGAATCACATTTCTTACTGTGAACAAATTACCACTTTGAAATTGTTCAAAAATAAATGTATTTTTGTATGGAATTATGTTTTTCTATTTTGCAAACATTCTCAGTATGTGTTACTCTGGAAAATTACATTGCTTGGGTATGATGTTATCATGACATAAACCTGAAAACAAATGAGTATAAAAGCTTCTTACAATGCTGCCTGTCTTATCTAAAACAGAGGTGCCTTGTAGCAGTCAGTGTATCAGCCTCAGCTTACAACACTTAATGATCCCACAGTGGCTCTGAAGTCAGCTTTAATGGGTAGAGGTGTGATAACACCCATGTGAAGATTCCCATCTGACATTTAAACTGAGCTTCATTCTAGCTCCATCGCTCAGGTTGCTGTTACAGATAGTTTCTGTGTAATGGGAACAATTACTGAGACTGTGGACGTGTGATGAGAAACAGATGATTTAGAAAAGAAGAGCTACAGGCATAAGCATTGTTTTGAATCTTTCCTGTGCTACAAAGAAAATACATTACACATTAAAATGTCAAACAGTCAGAAGAACAAACTCTCCCTGCTCAAAGCTGCAACAAACAGGCCCATCCTCTGCTTGGGCCAATCACCACACCAATCTCAGTCACTTCAGCAGCCTTCAACGCCCTCAGAGTCTCATGCTCAGTCCTGCTCTCAGTCTGAATTAACACCAAGTCCTCACTCTAACCGCCCTGGGATGTTCGGTGGCGCACAATCAAATTGAACGGTGACAATCATTAATGGATGATTCGCTGCAGCCAGACAGTGTAATGTAGCACTCAATGAAAGGAAACATGCTCATCAATTTCACACTGTGGCTAACACAATATTGCTGTGGGTTATTGTTGTGGGACATTTTTCATTCAAGGTGCGACCCAGGCAGGGAAAATCTTCTTTGTTGATCGTGTGTGTGTTTATTTCCTGGAGAGGGGATAATTAATTTGTTTCACAGTGGGAGAGCCAAGGAACCAGCCCATAAGAATCACCCCAGGCTCCTTTATGCTTTTTATCGTCCTCCCGCTCGGCCTCATTGTATTGAGGAAGTGGCTGCAGTGAAACTTTGAGGATGCTAAG
This sequence comes from Melanotaenia boesemani, assembly GCF_017639745.1. Classification (NCBI taxonomy): domain Eukaryota; kingdom Metazoa; phylum Chordata; class Actinopteri; order Atheriniformes; family Melanotaeniidae; genus Melanotaenia; species Melanotaenia boesemani. The sequence continues at coordinate 20,043,763 of NC_055697.1, forward strand.
CAACACTTAATAAGAGTTGAAGCAGAAAAAGGCAATAAATAAGAGAAAGTGTCAAAGCCAGACACGCAGAGAGCTGAAGTTATAATGTATGGCAACTGACTAGTAATAGTTCTTAACTATGTGGCTGTAGCAGCAAAAAAAAACAGTTTATGTTTCTAGGAATTAATTCAACAGCCAGCCGCACTGCATTACTGTTGGTGTTTCTGCTTTATTCTGCAACCATGGTTACTTCTGCAAATGGAAAAACACAATAACAACCCACTGAATAATCACTTCACTTGTAATAAATGAGTTGTCTAGCTTCTTTAGAAACAGAAAATACTCCAGTTACATTTTAACATTTTTTTTTCCTACTTAAGACACACTTCGAGTAGCTGAATAAGAAAAAAAAAAAAGATCATGCAAATGTGTTCACACTTATATTCACAGGTTAATTATTTAAACTTGAAGAAAGTCAAGTTGATTAATAAATATCAATCACAAAAAATAAATTAATAAATTAATTAAATAAAAAAAAAAATTCTGACAATTTTGTGGAGAGTTCGTCTGAGTTTATTTATGCTTCTGGCTCAATCAGAGGATTGCAGCGAAGAAGTATGAAGAAGCCTCCGGTCAATTTGTCTTACTGACATATGATGCTGACAAGACTTAAAAAGAAAAGTTTGATGAAGAAGAACTTCGGTGCTTATCCCAAAGAGACAGCGGCTGACCGAAGCTGTGAGAGTAGGCTGAGCCACGTTGACAGATGATACGTCTTCTCTCTCCGTGTCCCTTGCAGAGAAGGAGATGAGCAAATCTGCAGCCTTTTGTCCACTTACTCCTTAGGGGCAAACCTAAAACAGACTGCAGGCTCCTCTGCATCACCGCAAACTGGAAGGGTGAACACTGCATGTAGATACTGGTATCATGTCTAAACAGCCCAGAATAAATAAAGAATTTTTTTTAGTGTTGATGATGCACCACAACCGTCACAGTGAGATCAGTTCAAAGTATATGATTATGATGAAAGAGTCTTTTAACCTTGTGTTGATGAAGCAAAAGAAAAAAAATAACTAAATAATTAAAGCAAAAACATATTATTATTATTATTATCATTATTATTTTTTACTGCATTACAATAAGCATTTGTTGCACTGGAGCTTTTTGCTTGTTTAAACAGGAATTATTCAGTAAATTGACTTTTTATGTTATTGTAGAAAACAGAATGTACAAGAAATGCTTCTAGCAACAAATTAATATGGAACACAAGTATGCAGTCAAAATGACCGTATGACAATCAAATACAAAATCACTGCTGCAATAATAAGTTACATGAATGATTTAAATCGGCCAAAGCCAGATTTATCATGTTTCAGTTATTAAAATTACTTTTTTTGTGTCTCCAATGCAAGAGGGACAGCTCAGATTCTCATCTTCTGTTTATACGTATCTGCTATCATCCTTTTTTTTTTTTGTTATGACATAAAATATTTTGAGCTGCTGAGACAGGCTTGATAGAATACACAGATCTGGGACTGGGAGCCTGTCACCTCCTGGATATTGGAAGCTTTCATTTGATGAGCATCTGGTGATAAGATTTACTGATTGCAAAGAGCTTAATGAATCTGCTTCCCTCACTGTCTTACTCAGATAAGTTAGTTCCACATAGCTGCATAAAGTAAACATCACAAAGACAAGTCCAAAAACAGAAACAAGAGAATATTTTGAAGATATTATTCCAAATGTCTCTCGGGCTGCTGTTTGATGCTTTGCGCAGACGCAGCTGTAACCAGCTGAGACAAATAACTGTTACTTCTTCCATTATGGATGTACATTATTTACATAAAAAGATCAATGTCCTTGCAAAAATACAAGTATTTCAGTCAAAAAGTGTTCCTTTTCAAGAGGCAAGTATAAATCTGTACAGTCTCCTTGGAGGGATTTAGGCAGCACAGTGTGAACTGGTCCATCCATGCATGGGTAGCAAAACACTCGAGACCAGTCATTGTGACCGCGGTTTCCTAGCTTGCTGGAAGTAACTGCCAAAGAAGATGTATTGCTTTCGAGTCGGTCATAGACTCCAAACATTAAAACACATGGGGCGCTTCATCAGAGAGCTTGATGTCTGTGTGAGATGGCAGGTAGCCTGGCAAGGGAGAAGAAAGGAAGAGACAGAGGAGGAATTTTATGTAGCTATTTGCATAAGGGTATATTTTTGCTAGCAAAAACATTTATCTTGCATGAGCTGATTGTTTACTGTTGGTATAGGAAGAGGTAAATCAACTGGAACCTCATAGATATTCCTTGATGAAAATGCTTTCACCACTCTGCAGTTTTCCTGGCGCACTAATTATTTTATTGGATCAAATAATTCACCCTGGACATTCTCATCACTTTGGCTGGCACTTGATTGTGCATCACTTACCTGTGTATACTAATACCTCGCTATGATTAACTCAGGATGGCAAATGCATACATATGCAACATATAATAATAGCTGCATCTTGGCAACTTGTTTAACAATACAGGAGGAAAAACAGTATGAGCACTTAGTATTAAGTGAAAGTCTTTTTGCTGTCAGTGAGCTTCAATCTGTTCTCTGTTTTGACATTTTATTCTGTGCTAAAAGGCTATGTGCAAACGTAAAGAGCTACACTGTGCAGAGTATTCTTTTATGTGCTGAGATGGTGAAGTGCATTTGTGATATTTGCCACAACCACAACAAAAAGGTGAGGAATTTTTTTCATGCTTTTCCTTGAAATTATGTCCTTACTATGACTCATTAGCTGTGTTTTAACTATTCATTATTTTTTCATGTCATGCTGAACATAATTAACCCTGTTATAAGGCGCTGGGCCATCAGGGCAAATCTAGTCTTACCTTCAGCAGTGAGAACTTCAGGTTTCAATTAGAAAATGTCTGCCTTGTTTGAAGCAAATACATTAGATTGCACATTAGAATTTGGTTGCAGATATAGTTGTCTAAGCCAAGAGCAAACTCAAGGAGGAATAAAAACAACTGTGATGGACATTCACAACAGGGAAGTGAAACAAGCTCTTCTTATTCAAAAATTCTATTAATTCTTTTTTTAACCATTTCTAATCACATCTCACATCTTCTTAATGCAAATAAAAGAAAAAAACAATAGAAACCAGCAGAATGAGTCTTAGCATTGATGCTGTAGGTGTCTGGAGAACTGATTGAGGATATAACACATCTCCTCCAAAACTTTTGCTCCATTTTGAAGATCATGTCTGACATGTCGGTCCAAATCTCCAACAGGTTGAGATCTGGTGATTCACATCCATTTTATACCAATCAAATCATTTAGTGATACCTCCTGCCCTGTAAATGGAGGTGTTTTCATCATCATGGGATAAAGGAGATTTTTAAGAGCAAAGCTGTAATGATTTGAAGTGACTTTTCCTTTTATAAGGACCTAAACCAGGGTTACTCAATTCAGTCCTATGAGGGCTGCAGTCCTGCTAGTTTTCAATGTTTCCCTGCTCCAAAATACTTGATTCAAATTAAATGGATCCAACAGCCTATGAAGTTCTGCTCAGTCACTCATTGTAGAGTCATTTGTGTTGGAGTAGGTAGACATTAAAAACCTGCAGGACTGCAGCCCTTGTAGGACAGAATTGAGTAGCTGAGTAGCCCCGACCTAAACGACACCAGATCCATTTAATTAAGCATTCAGATTTTTTTTCCTTTTGCCTGTCTAAATATTAAACAATAATTTAATCATACAATAAAACATACACAAAACAAAAGGAAATTATTAAGCAATATGTTTAGTAACTTATATATATATATATATATATATATATACAAAAACACAAATGTTTTACACATCTTAGTTTCTTCTGATTGTTCTCATGATTTTAGTCAATATTTCCTGCAACATTTTGTTAAAAATGTTTGACCTGAAACCCTGTCAGTGCTGTATGGAAGATCACACACTCAATGTGTCTTGCACACAGTTTGGGTTTAGCAGATAAGAAGAGATGTTTTGAAGTGTTTTGATGACATAAACTGTCTTTATGGCCTCTTTTCAGGCATCATTGTCAACTGTTTCTTTAGGAACTGTTTCACTTTTGGGAAATAAATGAAAACCATAAAGGAGATTTTTTTGTTGTTGTTGTTGTTTTTGTTTTGATTACAAATAAAAGTTGACTTACTTCAACTTTGCAACAAAGAAGAAAGCAACAGAAACACTTCAGACTAAATAAACCCTGCAGTTTTAAGAAGGAACTAGACCCCTCCATACCTCTACTGTTTGAGTCCAGCTGTACAGCCACATGATCCACTGAGGTCAGCTTGTCCCCCTCAGGGTTTGGGACGGCTAAAGAAGTCACTGTTGGGATGACCTCCTGTTCTTTGTCCGGCTGCTCTGCTGTGTATGTGTTCACACCCGGAATCTTTCTGCAGATCATGCAAGAGTGGGGTTTCAAAAAAAGGGAACTTAATGGAAATCTGCCATCATGTCTGTTGTACTAATACTTTCACTGAACATAATCTGCCACACACTATTTTTAACAGTTAAAAATGGCAGAGGATTGCTTGAAAGCTAGAAACTGGGGCATTTTGCATTCCACTGGGCTTTGCTCTCTCATTTTCACATTGTTCACCTCAGTTTTCAATCAGTTTTTCATCCCCTCAGATGCATCCTCAATTCTGCTTAAAACTAACTTCTTGTATTTCTAATTTCTGATTTTCACTTGTAAGTTTGTGCTACAGCTGGTGCTGTGACATTTGGGAAAGCTTAAAAAACTCAAATGCTTAATGTAGCAATTATGATCCCAAAAGTTGAAGTTAAGTAATATTTTACTTTATAATGAGTAACACTGCAGAGAAAATAAACCATTCTGTCTTGATTGGCATGAGATTACCTGCAGCAGAGGATGCTATTTACTGTATGTCCCTCACTGTATAATATATGTTGTCTCAGGACTTATCTTTTCAACCTTTCCTGCCATTCTGCAGAGTTTGCCTCACCTTGAATGGTTGTGTTTAGCATTTCCAAAAGGTCAGCCCTCATATTGTCAGATAGATTAATATTGATAACTGCAGGACTCTGACACACATTCAGCACTCTGGGAGAATTGATTAGACTGTCATACCCTGTAATATTCTGCAGATTGAGACAGAGGGGAATTGTCTTATTCCTCCAGCTATTATTGTCACAAATGGCCATACCTTAGAGATATATGGACTGTGGATATTTGTATAAACATTTAGTGAGTTTAGCAGGGAGGTGTTCACTTGCAGTTGATAAAACTCTAAAAAAAAAAGCTTTGAATAATGCTTTGCCAACAGCAATATGCAAGAGAAAATTTAAGTTATAACATATGTATTCAAAGATAATTTTATCTGTTCTTCTAAAAATGCAGTTATAGTACATCCACAGTATCCAGTATACTGTACCTTTTAAATTTAAATATTACAAAGACAGCCAAGCCCATCAGTACCACTGACACGAGCATGATGACTGCAGTGCTACTGTGCAAGCTGTCACTGCTGTCCACAAGAGGAGCTTTGAAGGAGAAGAATTGAGAAAATGAGCACACATGGTCACCAAATACAGTTATCTTATATGACTATAAATTACTTATACAATACTGTGAAGCATGTTTATCTACTCTTCATTTCTTTACATTCTACTTCCAAAGAGCCAGACTTTCCTATAATCATTAAAGTTGTCTTAAGCAATAGTTCATCAGATTTATGAAGGCCTTTCAAAATTTTTATTAGGACATTGTTTTTAATGCATTTCCAGTCCTCCTTATACCTTATACATTATAACACTTAACATTGGCCTATGAATCATTTGAGCATAGAAAAGGCACCTAACTTAGAGGAAGAACCAGGGCTGTATGTAACATGACAGACAACTTAGCAATGAAACTAATTTAAATAGTATCTTTAGGCACCTTGTTACTAACAGTCGGTGGCAAAAAAAATACTCAGTTTGTCCTAATTTCTTTAGCTAAAAAAATAACAGTCTGACAGACATAAAATAGTATGTTTGCACCAACAAGGTGATTCCCGAAGAGCTATTACCTGAAAACTTGGCATATCTCAGCATGGATTGCAGTGTGTCCTTAAAAAAATTTGAGGAAACTGACAGTGGAGGACAAAAGAAAAAGTGACAGGACCGAAAAGAATAAATCTACAGCAAATGGGGACAATATCTGAAAGCATTTCCTTAAGACAAAAAAATTCAAGCGAAGACCTGAAATGAGACCTAAGAGAGTCGTCTGGTCCTGATAGACTTACTAATCACCAAAGCCTCATTAAAAATAGTGTCAATGAAAGGGTGGCTTTCAAGAAATCTTTCTTCAGGAAGAAATTTAGGAAGAAAAAAACCTGACATATGTCAAATTAAACCAGAACCAGAGTTAAAATCTGTAATAATAGGTCTTATGTAGAAGTGAATCTTATTCAGAGCCCTGATCCCAACTGTATTGAATCAGTGGGGGATCATTTTGACAGAGAATTGAGCAAAAGGTAAAAACACATCCAAAGACGAGCTTTGGAAAGTCCCACAGAAGCCTGGGGAACAAGTCCTGAAGTAAAACATATCTAACAAGGTTCAGGCTGTGTTGAAGAATGGAGGTGGTCATTCAAATATTGACATCAAAGGTAAATTTATGGTTGCACATATTTTAATAAACTACTACTACTCCTTCCTCACAGTACTATATATCATTGTTGACATCCTAAATGACTAAAGGAGCTACTTAAAAAAAAAAGGACAAAACTATTAAAGTTTGTTGATGAACTTTTTTTTTTTATTCCACTCATTTCAATAATTTTAAACTTATTAACATAAAGTTAATTTTCACTCTCAAAACTAACAGACCTGCACAAAGTTAGGCCAAAGACCTCAGCAGCAGACTCACCTGGAGACAGCTGTGTAGCATACACATTCACCTGCACCCCCAGTTTGAGTGTGAACTGGATGAGGTCTTGGTTCAGAGCACTTAGCAAAACCTGGGAAAGCTGAAAGAAGGAAGTGACACAGTAAAGAGGACTCTCTCTGCAGCAGCTGTACAGCCGTGTTCCACAGTCATCAATATTTCAGCCATATTTCAGTCATTTCATCCAACAGCTTGAATTATGAATCAGAATTTTTGTTTCCCTCTAAAGAGGAGCAAATGTCGATATGACACATGCAAAACTAGACCCGCTGCACTGAACGCCCACAGACTTTAAAGACGATGGAAACACATCCAGGTAAAAGGGCATTCTGCTTGTAGTGCAGCAGTGACATTTAAAGAAATAATATTCTTTTGCCATTTCTACCACAAAGGGACTTTCCCTGTTATATTGCATTGGCGTAACTATTCTAAAGAGAATGCGAATTACCCATTTAAAAGTTCAACGAGGCGACGTTATAGGAAATCAAAGCATGTTATAATATCATAAAAATTGCTGTTTTAATTTTTTTCTCCCTGACGTGGTCAAAGTTTCTCAGCTTTTTTACACCTTGATGAAGCACTCATTTAACAAGGGACCAAAATGCTTTCCCAGTGCCCATTTGAGTCCTTAGCCATGCCTCAATGATTCCATCTCGCTCTTTCTGAAATCTTTCCACTGGTTAAAATTAGACCGCTCTACACAGCATGAATAATTACTTTTTGTTCTAGTGGCATATCAGGGTCAGTAAATCTATTACACATTTTAATAAGCCGCTCCACACATACACTCATCACATGCACATGTGTATGTGTGGGCACATGCTCTCTTAATGCCTCTGCACTGCAAGTCATTCATTGGAGATGAGAACAGTGAACTGAAGATTTATTACCCTATTGTCTGTGAGGTTCTGCCAGGTAATCAGACAGGCTTTAGATAAATACATCTCTTTAATTCCCAATCCCTGCAGCCTGCCCCAGTTCGTCTCCCTTCTCGATGATGCCAATTATATGATGCATCAATGTAATTAAATACCTATTAACTTAGTTCAAGACTGACTGTGAGCCAGCAAAATTATGTTTACTTGTGATGAATAAATGAGCTTCTCTACGCTGTGCTTTAAAAACAACTCTGCTTTATCTTTTTTTTTTTTTACATATTTGATACCATTAAATAAACATATTCAGAGATCAATTTCCAATATTTTTATTTAACAGTAATAATGTAAAAACCACCATGAGGCTCCATTATTGAAATAATAATGTTTTTGTAAAGGTTTAAGTAAGTCTGAACTTCTAAAATGCAGCACAGTGTTTTAATTATGCTCTGAGATGAATGGTTGTTTCAGTGCTCTGGGTTTTCTGTGGGGCACCGTTGCCCTCTAGTGTTGATAAGAAGTATTTTTCTTTAGAAGGAATTTAAATACAACAAAGACATGTCTTCCATTTTCTTCAGGCCAAGGACCCCTAAATGGATGCAGAGATGAAGCAGAGACCATCTTATAGCTGACTTGCATGTTAATAGCAACTTCGTATATGACTGTCAACTTTATTTAGGAAGTTTGTTTACCCAGACACTGTCACTGGGAGTTCTTTTTTTTTTTTTTTGCTCATAATAATGTCCATGCAGTTGGCATTATAAAATACTAGTCTCGGTAGCTGGCTGCTGTCAGTGAATATGTGCAATTCTGACTGAAAAAGAATATCTTCTGCTTCCATTTATCCGTTGGATACAATGTGTTGGATTCATGTTAATGTGTATTTAAATTTGTGAGGACAAAAAGGGGGAAAATATAATAAATACATAAAAAACAAATACCAACATTATTACAAAGACTCATGGTGAGTTTTCTTTTAGTTTTTATGCTCCGCATTTGTAGAACACTCTGCCCGAGGATTTATTTTATTTATTTCATTAATTTTAATTATCTTCATATCTATTTTTTACTTTTTTAAAATTATGTACATATTACTTATGTTAAAGACAATGTATTTATTTAGCTTTTTTAAAACTAAGTACTGTTTTATATATACTTTTATACCTGCTGCTCTTATTTGTTGTACACCAGTATTTTCCAGTATTTTCCAGTGTTTTTCATATGGGGATTCTCCACACCAGGGGCTATTTCTGCTCAGTCTGCAGAGTTGTTGCCATAGTGATTGCCCTGTTGTGATTATAGGGGAGACTTGCTCAGCAGCCCAATGGTCAAGGTGTGACCCCAGTCAGCTCTAATCTGGGCGGTTCCTGTGGTCATGGGTGGGATAGTTCTTGGTATGGATGGATCTCCAAGATATCGCTTCCTCACAACAGCATCAAGCCAGATATTAGGGATTGGAACTTTTGTTTTTGCAAAAAGGGATTGGGTGGAGTGGGGGGAATTCATGTGCTTTGTGTGTTTGAGTGTGTGAGAGAGCATGAATGATTAGGTGTGCTTTTAATTTGGTTTGGTTAAATACTTGGGTATGTGAAGGCTTGTTTTTCATTTGCAAAAATAGTTGTTTTAATTACATAAAGAACTTGTGGTGTTTTTTTTTTTTTTTTAGGGGTGAAAAGTCCAATATAAATTAAATTTGCTTTGATTTGATTTGATTTGATTTGATTTGATTTGATTTGATTTGATTTGATTTGATTTAATAAACAAACAAACAAACAAACAAACAAATAAATAAATAGTCTAATCAACCAAAAACTTCAGCATCCCCATGCAGTACCTCCACTAGTCTAAACAATAAATTATTTGGGATATTAGAACCATAGCTACAAAATCTCATTAGTGGTTCTGTGAAACAATAAGTGTAATCAGGGAGAGAAAACATGTTATTTTGATTGCTGGTAAAGTAAACAAATCTTAATTAACTATTTAAGTTTATACTGCAAGAATGAATCATTGTAACTATGAAAAGAGGAAAATGGAAAAGCAGGTCTTGCAGGTTACTTTGCAGGTGGCCAGGAAACTACAGAAGATGAATTTCCTACCTGTTATTTGAAGTAAAGAGATTTATGAGATGAAAAGGAAGTTCCTGCATGTTAAGAACAATGAATCAATCAAGAAACACATTCTTCTTCTTTTTCTTCTCTCTGTGATCACTTAATGGACCACGCTAGTGTTTGCATGCTTTAGCCCAATTACCACAAATAATGTACGGCCCTCATTACTGCTGACCTTTACCAAGGATTTACATTAAACTTTTCCTACACTCCATGCAGCTAGAAGCACCTATTTATTTCACTGTGCTATGAAAACACAATTTCAGACTTTAAACTTGGCTGCCTTTGGTAATTTATCACAATGAGCCTCATGCCTGCATTTATTTTTGTCAAAGATAGCCGCACTGTTATGTGATGATGGGTAGAAGATTTCCCAAATCAAGTTGCACTAAAAATGATATTACTATGCAATGATGACACAACTGACAAAAATAAGTGGCGTCTGAAGCTTATTGTGATGTATTGCCTCACTGAAATAAGTTTCAAGTTTCCTAAAGCTTATTTTTAGACAATGTAAATGTTAATACAAAAAAACAAAACAAAACAAAACAAAACAAAACAAACAAACAAACATTTCTTTATGACATCATTTGTATCTGGGAATAGTAGTAAGCAGAATTTAGTTTGTCTCAATGTACTGACTGCATGTACCATATCCCCTTCTGAATACATGGCACAAACATTTTAAGTACTGTGGAGAAGCAGCCAAATCAAGACATAACCTTTTTCTTTAAAACACTTCATAAAAGCACACTTTATTCCCTCTGCAAGGATCTGTGAAAGCTTGGGTTCTGGCTTTCCTGAGCACATGACTTTCAAACGTATAATCCACCAAAACATTGTTACAAGATAAAAAGAGAAGGTCTTTTTTTAATGTTGTGGCCGATTGATGTATGACTAAGACCAAAAACCACTTTACTGCCCACCATTGCACAAAAAAAAAGAAAAGAAAAAAACCATGTGAAAAGTTAAATTTATACAGTAAGCTTTGCAGTAACGAGATCTTTGTAAAAAGGAATTTAAGGACTACAAAGGACAATTATATAAATAATGAGCGACATGCTAAAGTGAGGCTACACAGGCTCACTAAAATTGGACAATAGAAAATTGGAAAAATGGTTTCTAGTCTGATGACTCAAAATTTCAGCCAAAACATTTAGATAGTAGTGTCAGAATTTGGCATAAACAACTTGAAAGCATGGATCCACCCTGCCTTGTATCCACTATTGAGGCTGGTGGTCATGTAATGGCACTCCAAAATTCTTTGGAGTGGTATCAAATAAAACCCAGATAGAGCATCTGCCAAGGGGGCTCTGACTGATCTTATTAGATAGTACCTGATCAAGATGTGCCCACTTTTCATCCATGGCCCGGTCTCTTGACCTCCTCTCAGGTATGATAAAAACCTCAGCAGCGGTTGGTAAACCCGGGAGCACTGTGACCAGCAGTTGATCCTCACTGATCCCTGTGACCTTTAATTATAACAAAAACCTTCATTACAATGACTTAAAAAAATAATAATAAAGTTTTAGGTGGTAGTCTGTGCTTTATTGTCTAAAATATGATCATTTACTGGTGGTGGGGTGTCTTTTGTAATGAGCAAATACTTTCTGCCTTTTGCTTCATATATAATTTGCCTAAATACCAGTCACTGTCAAGGCATAATGTCTGGATCAAGCAGAACAAGCAAGTTCAATCTGACAGTCTTTGGTAAAGGCCAGGGCTTTTAGTGCATTTATGCCATAACCAGAGGTCTGCTGTCAGTTTCCTGGTGTAAACCGTGGTAATATCTAACAAGACAGTCAAAGGTCAAAGTGAATGTTTCATACTGAGGGCTACTGCTGGATAAATATAGAGCAGAATATCCAGATCTTTTACGTAACCTACTGCAGTGTCTGAAAGAGAAAACCAGATACCGCAGACTCCCTTTACCTGCAGTAAGATCTCTCACCAGCATTTCATATCTTTATAGAGCAAAGACAACTGTCAAAGCAGAGCTTTTACCAGCCAGTGTTTTGACAATTTCATTTGAAAGCTCATGCTGCTGGTAATGCTTTTTGGGGATTTGCTTTGTCTGCATAAAGAGTTTACACACAATATGTAACCTTAAAGATATGGCATCTATGAAAGGAAATTAATTGGCACACAAGTCAAGCTGCTAATTGTCAGAATCAGAGTGAGGTCTTTTTCAGTTTATTTCAGCTTTGACTGTAATATAAAATAGCCTTTATGAGAGCAGACCTGAACCATGCAGCTCTTCACAACTCTGCCGATGTCCTCTCTCCACTCAAGCACCCCGGGGTTCAGTTCGTCCAGATTAGAGGAAAAGGCCAAAGCGTGTGAGAGGAAATAATCTTGAATACAAGCAGAAATTTTCTCTTACTTCACAATACAAATTTTCAGTGTATAATAATCCACTTGAAATATGTTATATATTTTATATTTATATTTTTAGATTATATTTTTATAGTGAGGTCAGCTGGATAGAAGCCATCTAGGATTTTCAGTAACGAATAAAAGATGAAAATGTTGGGTTTGGAACTGCAACATGACTGCCAAATTGAAGCTGAGAGATGGAGAAATCCTTTTTCCTCTTTCTTTCGGTCTTTTTTTGTTTTTTTTGTTTTTTTTCCTTTGGTCCTGTGACCTTCTAGCTTCATTTAGTAAATCTGTATTTGAGCCGTGCACATCAAACATTACCTGACGCTACAGTAAACTCTCAGAATTATTTTGTATGACTGAATGAGACAGATAGGAGATGCCATGAACAAACACACTGGCCTTGCACTGCTGTTATAAAACAAATGAACTGCTTCTCTATGAAGACCTGTTATAATGCTAACACCTTCATCTGCATGAAAGAAAACCCCGACGATTTTACGAAGAGCGGCATTTTTATGTACACTTCAATTCATGGAAACATTTAGAAACCAGTTTGAACAGGACACATAGAAAAAGATGGTATCACTGCCTGTATATGTATATAAAAGCAAATTCAAAATTATAATATAATTGGTATGTTGCTTTTCTGTTTAATCAAGTTTGAGCTTTGAGTGCTTTACCTGACCTTGAAAATTTTTATATATTGTAGTAGAATAAACTTTCACACCAAAGATCCAATTAGGTGCCAGTAATTGGGTATGTATTAAAAGGCAGGGAGAAAAAGTCACTAATCAGATAACTGATTTTAAGGAAGGCTTGGGGCTTCAGTTATTATTTATCTGCAAATAGGTAGTTATATCTGGAGTCGGAGTGTGCAGCGTGTTCTTTCAAAGTGAAATGGTTTCAATTAAAATGGTTTCACAAGGCTCATTACTTAGTTTTTTCTGGTGCTTTTAGTTATATCATGGCCTTTCTCAATCATCTGATGTGTTTACACCACAAACAAGATCAAAAACTTGGAACTGATTGCCCACCATTCCTATTAAAACAGTGGATGAGTCTTGATTTTTGGCATTATGTGGTTGTGGAAATCTCATTATTAGAGAAAATTGAAGATACAATCACATAAATAATAATAACCTCCTCCTCTGACCACCACAAGATGGCGACTGTAACACACAGGCAACAAGACTTCCACTGAAGTTTGATCAGCATCACCTCACATCTCATTCAGGTTCAAACAGCTGTTTCAGGCTCTGAATCATGTGGGTGTAAAAATGTTAGGGATAGTAATATGGCTGGATATTTAGATTTTCTTTGTAACAAAGAATTCTGATATTTTACTTTTACTATCTTTTCTTTTTACTAATGTATTTTATATTTTACCTACTAGTTCTCAGATGTAGAGTTGATGTCATGTTATATTTTGGGTAACTGGGTTTGTTTATATGCCATCTTGTGAAGATCCTGGTAGTACTAAGTCTGTTTTGACATACTGACCTTCAGCAAAATTTTATGCACATACTATAAAATTTCTCTCTAAAATCCTGTTTCAGTGTATTTTTTACTCAACGTAACCTGTTTAACATGTCAACACCAGTTTTTAGGAAAACGTTTAAAGAAACAAACTACATAAAATGAACAAAGATGTTAGTTGCTCAAATTTGTTTACTTTGTCCAATGGAACAGGGGCCAAATTTATAAAGGGATTGGGTTTTTGCACAACACTAGCTTGTTGTAGGCTCAGATAACAGGAGAGTGCTAACATGCAAAATGGTGGGATGTACCCTTACACTGTCTATTAATGTTGAATCTTGCAAGGATGAATCACCTTTCTGCTCATAGCTAAGCTAAATGATTCTCAGTTAAATGGGTTAGAGGGATCTACCATTGTAATTTTTTTTTTTTTTTTTACTATTTATTAGAAAACTGAACCATTTTTCCATTGCATTATAACCAAGTGACCATGGTGGATGCAGGAAATTAATTGACTAGATGCACATCATAAGACATACAGGCCTGAACAGTCTATTAGTCCTTTACGTATTTCTTATTCAGATGATGTGTCGGATAAGAAACCAATTAGTGAACCATAATTTTCTCTGTCAAATGTGAGAACATCAAACCAGCATGAAAATTACAAACCAAATACAGTTTTATAAAAGCAAAGAGACCGAATGAATGCACTATGTAGATAAAATTTAATAAATAAATACCATAAACTGTCACCCTCATTTGGTCCTGGTGGACAGTGTTACCAGCTGAAGCCTGAACAGTTACACTGTGACTTCCCTCCTTGGAGAAAGTGAAGGAGATTGCTCCATCAAGTGTCACGAAAGGCTGAAGGGCAGAGGACAGATAAGATGTGAGCCTTTGGTATTACATTTCTCAGTAAATAGGTGGAATGGTATGAGAATTAAAAAAGAAGGCCTTACCTCTGTCTTGTTATCAAACCACCAGAAATAAGTGACTGTTCCCACACTGCTGGGATGAAGTGCTGTTGTGAAATTTACTGCTTTGTTCTTCACGGCCACCAAAGGAGCAGAGAGCTGAACCTGCTCAAGCTGACCTTTAGAGAGAAGACACATGAATTGCAAAGTCACACCTTTTATTAAATCACAGCTAAATATAATGCTTCCCCGGTGCTCAAAATTTCAACAGAGGCCATGTTTGTAATAATATTTTGGCATAAAAGGTGGCCGCCTGGACCTCAGGAAGCACATTGATGGACAGTGTGGAAGCTGTTTGCACTGCTGGAAATGTTTGACAAGTGGATGTTTTTTATTCTAGTGGGTGTTTTCCAGCCATAAATTTTTCAGTTTTCAAATAACTCACTATAATAAGTTGAAATGGAGCTGATCAGATATGTTTATCTATGGCAGTAAGAAGACCATAAAAAGATGTTTTTTATTTATATTTACAAGTAGGATGAGTATGGATCCCGTCTGGCGGCATTGGTAGAAAAAACATTAATTCGTGGCCATGCATTCCTAATGCATGATGACAAGATGTTATCCTGTTGCCACACATTATTAAGTCATGGCAATGGATTACTAATGTACCAACAACTTGCCCAGTCTCCGCATATTGTCTTAGTTTCAAACTGTGTTTTTACAACAGTTATATCCTGTTGTGATCTGTGATAAATCTGTTGTGATAAGTTACAACAGACTGCAGGATATCATTGTAACGGACCATCTTGGTATATAATTTATTGGGTTTTTGAGTAGGACAAATGTCCTCCCAAGGTTACCATAGTGTAGGCAGACTTTGTGGAATTGGTAGTTGTTGGAGAACATCACTGTGGAGCTGCTGTTAATTAATGTGCCTGGTGTCCCGTCTAAGTTTGTTTTGTAGTTAACTTTAAACCCACTAAGCTTGTTTACAGTGCTATAATTCATTAAATTAAATATGCGCTTAAGTAATGTGAGGCCATAAGTTATTTAGTCATTCCCTTTCATTAGTAATCCGTGGCCACAACATCATAACACATGGCCACAGGATAACATCTTTTGGCCAGACAGTTTTGAACTTTAATGAACCAATTCTAAGCTAAGAGTCCTCTAAGTGTTTTCTGTTAATTTTTTTTATTCTTCAGTCTCATAGGTTAAGTGATTTTACCAGCTCTAAAGGCTGCTGGAATCTTGAAGTCCATGATTTGGTATGATGAAAGATGAAGATTAGCACAGAGCGTAGTCATTTTCTTATATTAACGATAAACCACTGACAAATTAAATCCATTATCAGACAGGAAATGTGCATACAGGTAGGGTGAACCCTCTGATATCTAATCCACACTTTAAGTAAATGAATATTCCATAAATTTGCACATTTTAGCAATGACTTTGAATTGATCAGTAACATTTTGAACTCACAGGAGACGTGGAGATAAAGTACAACCCTGTCAGAACCCAGACTGTTGCTTGCTGTGGCTGAAACTTGATAGATGCCAGTTTTACTGTAAACATGTTTGATCCCGTCATCGATGGAGCTTATGTTAACAAAGGATATGGCAGTTCCATCGCCAAAGTCCACTGTAATACTTGTCATGGAGCCAAGACCCTTCAAAGAGAAAAATACTGTCACTCACACAGTAAACTCAGTTGTTTTTCAGAGTCCTTGCACTCTGAGTGATAGCCACAAGAATGAGGTCATGCTATAAATCGTGTCAGTGCATATTAATTTGATAAGCTGGTGTTCTAGACTGTGCCTGGATTTTGACAGCATCTTGATATAGAGTACATTAAAGAAAAACATGACGCCTACAAGTATCACACTTCAAAGAATACAGTACCGGCTGGTGGCAGCAGGAAAATAGAGAATTCCTCAAGTGGGAAGTTTACTTTTATGGGTTCCTGCTAGAAGAATTTTCTGAAAAGGTTTCTCCTCAGGTGATTATTTACTCCAACTAAGATCTTTTCCTGAACCTAAGCAAGTACTTTAGTTGCTTAAACCTCATGCTTCTGTAAATGGAAAAAAGAAAAGCATGATTGAAAAATATTAAAATGTTTTATCATTATTATTATTTATTATTGTAGATGAAGGTGTTAGGTTTTTCTTATTTTCAATAAAGAATAATCAGCATGTTCAGATAAGATCCTCTTCTGGCATTTCAAACATAACTACAATAGCACAAGTGAAGAAACTCTCAGCAACACTCCGCACCCATCTATCAGTCATTTAAAGCTCAAAATCTTAAGAAATAATATACAATAGTAAAAGAAAAAATAGTAAAAATAACTTGTCACAAAACCGCATATTACCAAACTTCTTTATTAAATCCAGACTTTAGCCATGTTTGTAATTTATGAGGGGTTTGCATCATAATTTGGTACTGAAGCTTATGTACAAGTTTGAGAGGGAAAATCTATTCCCTCACATCTGCTCACTCTCTGGTGTTTGGGCTTTTCATCGTGCTAAGCTTTGTCACTTGCATTTTTTCCATGCTGTCAAACTCCCCTCATTTTCAATTCTGTCACCACAACTCTGGTCCAATCATCTTCCCTGCTTCTTTTCAAGTCGTTCAGTCGGATGCCCATCCTTTAAAGCTCTCCACTGCTCTGTCATTGCCCCTTTGGGCTAATTTTTGTGCAAGCTGCCTCCTCCCCATTTATACATCTTTCTTATACTGGAGGAGTCTCATTAGAAGTATCCACCACCTTCTGTCTCCACCTCCATCTAGACTCCTATGCACCTCCTTTGTTCATATCACCGCTCCATGGAGATGACGCTACATCTTCATGGCCAAACAAAATTGTTTCAGTTCAGATCATTGGACCATTACATTTTTTTACATCTTTCAATTGATCTGTCCACGCTGAACTAAATTACTAAAGTCATCTGATTTCACATGGACCTTAAACCTTTGCCTCCTGAGGGAAAATTCTATGTTGTGCTGTCAGTATCTCTCTATACTACCTCATCTGATAAACGTCACTTACTAATGTTAAAGAAAATGACAAAGTAAGTCTATCTAACCATAACATAAATACTTTAATGTGTTAAAATTCAATATGGTAACACATAGTATGTACACAGAATGGATAAATAAATCTTTGTAATAAGCACCTCTTCCAGAAACACCAAGAAGGTGACATTCCTTGCCAGTGTTGTTACCAGTGTTCCTTCACTGGTGAAAAGCTGGAGACCTCTTGGAGCCTGACTGGGACACTTCTGTTGCCTGGGGCTATACTTTGACAGACTTCCCTCAGAGCAGTTGTTAGACAAAGCCTTGCGATATCTGGTGGTGAATGAATGAAAGACATGGATGAGCACCCTAAGTAAAAGCAGAAACATACGACATATGCACAAAATAGATTTCCAGCATTTCATCTGCCATGTCTCAAAGCTCCATCATGTGAGGAAATGTGTTCTTTTAAACTGCTTTAAAACTAGATGTTACCCACCATTAATTATATTTAACATAGTTTCTTTTCAAGCAGTAGTCTGACTAGCTTGTCGTACTGCAAACAGCCACTATAGGCTGGCTCAAAATGCTTGTCAATCCAGTTTATTTGTCAATGTGCAAAAGGAGATATTTAATGTAACTCGCCCTTTTAAGTTATTAAAAAAATCCTAAAATTATATGTAAGTAAAGGACGCTTTTTTGACTGGCTGGTGTTACCACTAACCAGTCATTATGCGTAGTGTCCTCAAATTGAACAATGAAGTTAGGGAGTGGTAGTGGAAACCCAGAATTAAAAGAATGATGAGCGGTGCTATTTAGATGGCAGGGAAATTCCTGAGGAAAACTTGTCTCAGTCCTCCAGATATTTTAGACTGGGACAGGGGTTCACCTTCCAGCAAGACCCTAAGCATACTGGCAAACACTATAGTAATTTAAAAACAAACATTTAAATGTGTTGGAAAGGCCTAGTCAAAGACTTGACCCTAATCCAACTGAGAATCTGTGGCATGACTTCAAGAATGCTATTCATCGGAGCAAACAATTCCAACCTGGAGGGACTTGCAGCTGTAACTGCTGCAAAATATGTCTCTATACACAGACTTTTGTAGTTTTTGTTGTGGTTGGTGGTAGTCGTGAGTATGGTGGGTACACAGTCTTAAGTTTTCTGGGGGTGTTTGTATTTGTTTGCTTCACAGTAAGAAACAAATAAAGCATCTTCAAGGTTATTGGTGTATTGGTATATAAATCAAATAAGGCTGTTAGCAACCAAGTATGAAAAAATGCCAAAGGGTATAAATGCTTTTACTGTATAGATATGCTGACAAGCAATCAGTGGTTCAGATTCTAAGGAAATATGTAGGTTTATGCATGTTTTTCCTGCTCCGTAACCCTTTTATGTTCACACTTAGTAAAAAGCCATGAAAACATTTTCTTAGGATTTTTTCATTTCCTTGATACAAAAATAAGAAGAATCAGTGGTTTTTTTTAAGTGGTTGAGATATCACTTAATAATATTGAAAAAAAAAATTAGATGGTTAAGCTCAGGCAGATTAACTTTCAAAACCTTTTAAATAAAATAAATTTTAGTCACTGAAAAATGTGCTCTACCAAATGGTAGAGCAGGCAATTTAAAGGGGTTGATTGTTCCAGTGGAAAGTGCAAAATATGCATACTACTATTTCCACAAAGAATGGTTACATCAATTTTTTGCTTTTTGTCAGTACAAGGCAGTGCAGTGCAAGCAGTATAATCAGGCATACCCTGTTGTATTGAAGAAGCTGTCCCCTGTTATGCAGTTTCGAGATGCTGCAGAAGGAACGAACCAGAAAGCTGGAGCACAGCTTCCGTCAATCTGCCTTTCATACCCATAGTCACTGTTTCAGAGAGGGGGAAACGAAACACTGAGATGTTATCCGGATTTGTAATTTCTTTTAAACTTCAAAAAGAAATATTCAGCTTTGATAGAATCAATAAATGCAGCAACAGAAAAATTCCAGGTTAGAGAAAAGTTCCCACACAACAGCAGCTCAAAGTATTTGAGGTTTGATGTTTTATGTATCAAACATCTGAAGAAAAGAAATCATTGTTTGTGTTTACTAAAAATTATAATTACATTCTAACAAAGTCAGACAGATCTGTCTTTCATCAAGATCAGAACAACATAATCTTGCATTCCAGGATAATTCATTGAAAAGAAGTGGTGTTAAGCTCATAATATATTACTGCTGCTCATTCAGCACCAGAAACGTAAAAACAGGAAAAGAAAGTGTGAGACTGAAAGATATTGTCTACAAATATGAATGCAATGATTAGTCAGTAGATGCAAAGGTTAAAATGTGGTGAATTTATTAATGTAAAAATCCAACAGTACCCCAAATTTGATCAGAAACGCTGGGGATCAATACTTTCTGTGATCTTTAGACAATAGAATTGTAAATAAAAAAACATGATCGTGGAGTGGTTCTAGTTTAAAAGTGATGGCTTGTTGATTCGAAGATTGTATTTATTTGAAGAAAAAAATTTTGTCCAGTTTAAGATTAATATAAACACAGACACTCTTTAACAACCTGGAAATATCCTCTTGCTAACTTAAAACAACTTAGTGATATTGTTTTGGTAAATTTATGAATTATAAAACAGGATTCTTTAAATCCACTTCTTGTTGGACCTCTGGTTTGGTTCAAAGATTCTGCCTGTAGAGACTGATAAAGTGTTGTGGGTTTGATTTAATGAAGTGAAAAGAGTACAGCTGCAGTGAAGGGAACTCACCACTCAAAATCTGTCTCCGTGCATGGGCAAGAGTCTGACATCTGGGAAATATACTGATCTCTGGCCTTGACACATCGAACATTCGCTCTTAGTTTTTGAAAGATTCTCTTCATTCCCATGATGCACACTTCTCCCTGTGATGAATAATGCACCAAAAACATGTCAGAGGGTCTTTTTCTTTACTTTTTTTTCATCCTGCTTTTATTGTGCAACTAAATTGAAAACTCTTCTGAGATTAATCAGTGACTGAATCCTGATTTTTTTAATATCAAGGAAAGTCTTACAGCAAGTTAAACCACAGTGCTGTGTGAGTAATGGTTAAACCAATTTCTGCTCATGCATAAGGCAAAAAACAAAAAAGTTTTTCACACGTGTATAAAGCAGGTCCCACAATCAGGGCAAAGCCCAGCATGCAACAAAGGGGCAACTGATACTAAACATACTAGACATCTTCTTTTAGAATGCAGGGACAACCACAGATGGGAGTTTAAAGTGCTGCAGAATGTTCACTGTCAGTGAACTAATTTATGAACACAGACTCATCATTGCAGTAATGACTACCACAATCTCTTCATAGCAGCACAAATTAGCATGGAACTGCAAACAAACAGGCTTCTTGATAATCGCATTCAACAAGTGCAACAGCACGTTTCATGGGATGCAAACAAAGCAGTTCCATGCTTATCAGGTTGCTGAACATGTCTGAGGTAGATTGTTTTTCTTTCAGAAAAAAAGCTGAAACATCCTTTGTTAAAGACTGTGATATCCAAGTTACAGCCGTCACTGCATAAAAGAACTGGAGACTAAAGAATGAGAGGGTTGCAACATGTTCTGGTGAGGCCGGAGCTGTACAAGTCTTATTTTGTGCCATTTACTTGCAGCTAATATTGTTGATAAACTTGACAAATACTTGAAATTTATTATTACAACTGGGATTATTATAAGATTATTATAAGAGTATTATTATAACCATTATATGGTTGTCACAGGTCAGCTAGCATTTCCTCAAGCAAATTAAATATTCACATCTTTTCAATCAATATGCTCATTAAACACCTCCCTCTGGCATTTGATGTAAGAAAGCAAGACTAGGGAAAACTGCTAACCTCTATGACATGTTCTCTGCTTCCAGCTTCACTTCCTCCTCTCATCAGCTACAACTGCTACTCAGAGAATCTAACACATGCTTTATTCCAACTTTAAATGACGGAAAACCCCACGGCAAACTGGCTACTGCAAACATGTGCTATTCACACTTAAGGGCTCTTTAAATGTTTCTTATCCTAATTACATTCTGCGAGGTATCGACCACAAATTTATATGCTACAAGGCAAGCCACAAAGATTGTGATAAAACTTATCTTTATGCCTCAAAGAACAAAATAAAACAAACTGATCTGCTTTGTTAAATTATCTAACTTTTGTTTTTTTTGTTTTTTTTTACTTTAAGTCTGTAGGTTGCAAGTTCAGAGGCTGGTGCTTCCCAAAGTCAAGGGAAGTTAGAAAATGCAGAAAGCTTTAGGGGGAGTGGAATGTCAAGCGAAATGGGTAGCAACTGACTAGATCCAATGAGCACCCAACATCTGGTGAATTAAGCTTACATTCAAGTTACAGAAGATTTCAATACCTCGTTGTGTAACTGCCATGTCAGATAGTCTTCAGATGTGCAGCGTCGTTGGAAAATGGAGCGGAAGTCAATCTTGACAAGTTGCCATTCAGATCGATGGCTGAAATGACCAAATACCCTGCACAAACAAGTCAGGAAAACATGTGATATACAGGGCAGATTCTTCCAAATCTTCATCAGAGTAATATACAATTAACCAGTGCAGTAACTAACACCCTGTAAACGCATCACCGCTTCATGATTCCTTCAAAGCTTACGTCATTATGAGGATGTCCTCTCCAGGCTCCCCCAGCACCCCATCAACATAGAGTGGGGAGAAGGTGAAGCTATATTTGTCCCAGTTTCTGCCCTCATCAAAACTCAGCCTAGGGGACACAAACCCAGCACAAATGGAGCTGAAGTCAGTAAAAAAAAAACCTTTGGAGGAGAGCTACCTCATGTCTTGTTTTGAAGATTGAGTACAGTCTCTAAAAAGAGGCTGCGAGACATCCTTGGAGGGTCTTACCAAATGTGTCTAATTGGCAGTGGTGTATGTCGGATGGCCACCAGAGATCCTCCTTGATTTAGGAAAAACACACTGTACTCTTCCTGAAAAACCTGCACACACAACAAGCTTTGCTTAAGCACAGCACAAAAAATATATATACATCACTGCCAACATAAGGATCATGTATGCTTTCATGTACACAATAAACAAGTATAAACAACTGTTGTTTTCACAAGGGTCTCAGCTGTGTGAATAAACATAAGCGACAAGCAAGTATTGCTCTCTTTGTTGAACTGTGGAGCCTTAAGCCACTGGCAGTAATCTGTATGCTCCCTTTGTTTTGTTTGTTTTAAAGATCAGAAATGCACAAGGCTGGCTGTCAAACCTCACTTCTTTATTTCTGTGTAAATGTGACTGCAGCACCCACAACTGAAAAGGAAGCTGGCGGTGAATGCTAAGATTGCTACTTGTGTTCACTTGTCTTTTATTCGGATAACTCCTGACTTAAGTTACATAGTAAAATATTCTTTGTATTATATTGAGTGTAAGCTGAAGGGAAAAAAACATCTACTGCAGAAGCCTACTATTTTGTTGTGTAGATAAAAAAAGATTTTAAAGGAAAACATGGTGTCCAAAAAACTTAAATACTTAAATACCAAACCTGTTGGCGTAAACAAGTAACACACAATGAACTCAAAGCCACACAGTCTTTACAGTACCTCTCTCCAGGTGTTTCCAGCATCAGATGTGATGAAGATACTGACATTGGTATTGGTCAGCTCAGGCCCAACCACACCTAAATACAAATCAATGGAGAATAGCACTAGTTCAGCACCTGTATTTTTTCAAGAGTGTCACTTTAATGGTGACCAAATCAGTTTTTTATAAAAGACGTAAAGTGTTGGTTTTCCACTGTGGTAACATGGAACAAACGTGCAGGACAGATTTCACTCTATAAATTGTTGTCAGTTGCAAAGGACCATGCTGGGAACAGAGCTAAAACAACTGATCTGACTGAGAGTGCTGAGGGATAAGATCAAAGACCAGCATTAAATCAAAGAGTAAGCAACAGTACTGATGTGCAGATTTGAGCCAAAATCAAATCTCACCTGACGCTATTATAATTCCTGGAGCTGAATCTTTGCTGACAATGTTTCCCGAGGCGTAAGGGTTTTCTGAAACATGAAGGTGTAGATGCAGCGAGCAGTAAGGCTGCCAAAAAACACAAGGAGATTAGTTTGTAGGAGTTAAAATGTAAGAATGAAGAGATGGCTATAAGCCCGATTCATGTTCGGGAAATAAATTAATTGTATATCAATTTTCCTGATGGAGAATTCGGTACAAGGAAGAGACTAAGAGATAGTTTTTCTCACATGGAACACTTAATGTTATGATAAAGAAATGTGTACAAGGATTATGGAAATTAAATGCTTTTTCTATTCTAAAGACGAATGGTAATAGAATATTTAAGTATAGAAAGAGAAAAATAATTAAGAAAAAATGTAGGATGCAACCTTAACAAAAGATATGGAGGATAACTTATGCAGGAGTTTCTTTACTGACTTACACTTCAAATCCTGAATATGTCATAATATGCTGTTTCAGTTAATATTGTTGTCCTACTACAGCTTCCAGAACTAATTTGAGGCAGTGGAACATTGCTAAAGCAGCAGACTTAAAAGACTTGCAGTGGTAGTGCAGTGCAGATGCAGTGGCAGAGATAACATGGTAGAGTTTGTGTGCAGCAGATTAAAAGGCAGTTTGGATGGTGAGATATTTCTTAGGACCCTTCCTGTTTTCAGGTTGAATAAAATTGCTTGTTTAAATTACACCAATGATTAAGAATCTCCTGTATGAGAGGGGCTTAGTTTAATTTTTATTTAACTGTTTACTAAGTCTGCCATTTCCTGTTTTCTTTATATTATTATCTTTATATGAAATTACCAAATTATTCCACAGAAATAAAAACAAGCCAAAAAAGCAATTGAAGGTATTTAAAATAATCAAAACATCATCACCCAAACAGTTAGAAAATATAATTCATACTGTCACAATAAAAATAGCATAACAATGTTTTATGTTACATAAATCTTTAAAGTGTTCAATATAAATGGGAAGTTTTGCCAAACTGGACAGAGACTACGTCAAACTGCATTAAAGGTCCCATCATTCTGTGGCATATTCAGAGCTGGGTTGCTATGAAACAATTGTATTCACTTTTTTTACCAAGACACAGTATGGCATGATTCAGCACAGTATTTTAAGAGATTATAATGGAAATCTAAAAAAATCTAAAAAAAAAATATGCACACACACATATCAATCACTTGTCAGTGTCCCACTTACTTGTTCACAATAGACCTGGTTTCCTTGGAGATCGGTTGTTGGAGCCTGAAGAAGACGCCAGTCTCTTCCCTTGTTGTATGTGATATAAGTTTTCACTTGGTTCTCAACAACTTTATTTGACAGGAACACCCCTTTAATCCCAGCAACCTGCAAGCATGAGAGGCAGGGAGCGGTAAGGGGGAAAATAACAGAAAAAGAAAGGAAAAAAAAAAAAAAAAAAAACTAACTAAATTATTCAAACTTAAGTAAAGCTGAGGCCCTAGTTTGGAGAGGAAGAGATGTCTGAGTGCGATAGCTTTTCTGACATAGAGCACTATTTTGGACCATCTGTAGAACTGTGCAGAATCAAAACAACATATGGCACAGCCCTGAGATATTTCTTCTTCTTTGTACATGTGCACAGATATGCAGACTTGCATACAGCGAACACTTCAGTACACATTTCTCCTCCATTTTGACTTTTTGACTTTTTTTTTTTTTTTTTTTAAGGCAGGAAGATCATTGGATACCCATGAGCATGTGTAGAGGTCATTTCAGCCACTGCTGGTGGGTCTCTCAGGTGTGCGTTAGTAACAACATAATACTGTCAGGGCTGGCTGAGGATGAGGATAATCCAGAGTGAGGGATAAGTGTGCAGTCCTTGCAACTTCACAGTTGATCTGTCAAAACAGATATATGTTCAGGGAACAAGTTAAACCTGCTATTTAGGCTGCACTGTGACTACATGTTGTGTGTTAGGTATGTTATCTAAAGTCAGAACTGACCAAATGTTTTCTAGTGCAGCAATGTTCTCACATGAAAAAAGGAGTAAAAAGCAACTGTAAAGAAAATATAAGGACACACAGATGCTGCAGAATGAATGTAACCTGTTAGCATCTGTTCCATTATGGAGAGGACATTTAAGACATATGATTAGACAGCACCCTTCAGATAAAAACAACAAATGATGTTTTGGTTTTTTTAGGTCAAATTTGTATAGTGCCGTTAGTATGATGCTGTTCTCATGTTACATTCAGCATCTATTTATAGTGACAGACATAAAATAAAGAACTCTTTTTTATAAGATTATTACATTTCTATGTATTGAAAGAAGAGAAAGGCTTAAACAATAAGGTGAGAATTTTTGTTAACTCTCTTAACATAGTATCAAATTAAATATTTTTGGTTGGATTGTATTTATTTATTTTTGCGGGATATACGCTCCAGCTTTCCTGCAACCCTGAAATGGAATAAACAGCATAGAAAATGAATGAATGAATGAATTATTTATCTTTTTTTTTACGTTTTATAGATCAAACAATTAATGAAAAAAGTTGGGATCGATTAATCTGTCATAAAATTAAATGTGTTTAAACAACCACATGCATGAACATATTCTGCATGGAGCTACATGTTTAGCTGGAACAAGGCTGCATTTACCACTGAGTAGCATCCCCTCTTCTTCTAATAGCAGGGTCTAAACACCTGGGAATTAAATAAAGGAATGTGAGAGTAACTATGGCCCATTATCAACTTTGTGTATAGACAGCACCATTAAAGAGTGTTTTATTTATTACTTTTTACTTATGTTATTCCTTTACATATTTAATTCATTTTTACCAGTCCAGCCTCACACTCTTCTACTATGAAGCCATGCTGTTGTAATAGATGCTGTTGAGCTTGCACTGATGGTATCTTATTATTTCCTACTAGAGTGACAACATCTGCCAACAAAGATGTCTATGTATGTGTTCACATACTTATTTCTTGTCTTCTAGAAGCTTAACTATCCCAGGTCTTGTACCAGATCTTCTCTGCTGGTGAAAGGTCTGGTCTACAGGAAGGCCAGTCCAGCCTCACACTACTATGAAGCCATGCTGTTGTAATAGTTGCCGTTTGAGCTTGCACTGATGGTGTCTTCCCAGATGAGTTGTAGTTGGGAGTGTGCATTGTCCATGATCTCCAAAAAGTATTTAAAATCCCAATTTATCTGTGCACAACATTTTTCCTTTGCCTCAGTCTGAGTTTTGGTCCAGAGAAAACAGTTGTGTTGTGGGCTCAAGTTCACATATTACTTCTTTTTTACACAATGGAGCTTCAACCTGCATTTGAGGATGGCAATGCGAACTGTGTTTACAGACTATGGGAGTGTCCCTGAGTCCATGCAATGATTTCTCTGACAAAATCACACTATTTTATAGACTTGTATCTTGCATGGAGATATTTACAGATTCCTAAACTGAACTCTTTTAATGATTTTACGTACTGTAGATTATGATGGAATATTCAAAGTCTTAACAATTTTAAGTTGAAGAAATTATTCTCTATAATTTAAAGATGCTACTTTTTGCTGAAGCTCTACCCATCCTGTCCTCTGAGAGACTCTGTCTCTTTAAGGTTCTCTTTTCAAACTTAATCATGGTATTGCTTTATTGCCAGTTAAACTTAGTAGTAGTAAGTTATTCCTCCAAATATTTCTGTTCAGAACCACTTACTTTTCCAGCCTTCTGTTGCCCTCATCTTGACTTTTTAAGGAGCATTTCTTCCATCTAATTTGAGATGTGCTGGTGTTTTTCATGAAAAAATAAAATCTCTCAGATTTTATGTTTTCTGTGATCTGCTGTGAACCCCATATTGATTTATAAGATTTGAGAGATATGTCTGTCTGTTTTTATTTGCACAGTGACTAACTTTTGGAATTGGGGCTTTAGTTATATAACAGAATTGCAACTGAAAATTTCTTTCAGGAACACTCTTATTTCACTTCATGGAAATAAATAATAAATAGTTCATGGAAATATACAGAATATGCAAGCATGAGCACAAGATTAAACTGTATGCACTACAGCAAAACAGGAAATAATTTAGCATTTCTAAATGGACTGATCATTGCTCAAATTAGTTATTCCTTTTTATATAAATGAGTACAATGAGAAGTAATTGAAAGTATTCATAAACATTTAATAGAGGTTGCAGTACAGTGATTTAAGTGTTGAGATTGACATTACTCAGTAATAGAAAACATATAATCACATGACAGCAGGAGCTTCACAGCAGAGTTGATGCCTACCTCATAGAGGTCTATCATGATATTGTCTTCTGGACCTCCACTGCTTACAACATCCTCCAGCATCAGCGTGAAGAACAGCCCTCTGGATTCAGACATGTACAGGTTGTAGGAATCATTCTGGTGCCAGTCCTGAATCGCTGCCACCACCTGGTTATCATCTGTGCTGATGATCTGCAAGTCCTAAATATATGAAATTCATTAGTGGATGCTTCTGTGTGGATTAGTCATCAAAACAACATGATGTTGATGATTAATCTAAAGAACAAAACAGAAAATTGCAAATTTGCATAATGGTGTGCATGCAGTAGCTACGCCAGAGAGCTAGAGATTTGTCTCTATTGACATCTCATCTTAAGGGTTCACAGCAATTACACCTCAGACACTTCCTGCTATGCACTGAGAATGAGGATAGGCTCCATTTCATTTTACTGATTTCTTTATCCAGAATGAAGCATGGTAGCTGATATGTGTCCTTCTCAAGGAGATTTCAACAATATATACGGTTGGATGGATGGATGGACACTTTGACAGATTTATCGAAACAACACTGAGGGCACTAAACCGATCCTGTTGTTATGGCAATGACTCTCAAACTCATTCACACCTTATAGCCACCCTGCTGTGCTTGAAATAAATGTAAATTAGTGAGAACGAAAATAAACCTATCTGCCTTAGAAAGTTTCTGTAAGGATCTGGGAATCAGCTTGAGAATCAGTTTTTAAATAAATATCTATTAAAACAGATGAGAGGAAACCAGAGGTAATATGAGTGAGTCTTAAATGAACAGAGATCTAAGGTTGTGATTATGTATAATGAATCAACTTCAGGTAAATAAAGTAAGGAAAACATTTCAGTAAACTGCAAACATTTTGACTTAACTGGAGCAACCTTGCTTAAAATGATTTTAGATATTAAAAAGCACAGAATGCTTAACAGCTTTACAGTTATCTTACCTTGGGGAGGGTGTATTTGGGTAATTTCATTGGGTAGAAAGCACTTCTTTTATATGACACATAATGGACAGACTGGCCACCTACTGGCACCTTTAAGAGAAATGTCAGAGAGTTTGAAACACATCATATTTCAAGCAGCTATTCAGAAACATTCATGTAAACACTGACTACCAGAATCTTCTTTTAAAATTATTCAACCCATCATTAAAACCTTGGGTTTGCCTCTAATTAGGATACTGTACGGTGTGGTGGGGTGTAGTTGTAGTAATAAAAACAGGGATCTCATTTTCACCCCATCCTTTTTCAGCATTATAGCCCCTTTTAGTTAATGAAAAACATGGCTGTACATTAAGATGTGGCTGAACGCATTGATTTTACAGCTTTTAATTGTCTTTTAATGAAGCCAGACCTTGCAATAAAAACCCACCTGGATAAAAACGTATTCATCCTGAACCACGAGGGAATTAGGGATAATAAATCCAGGGAAAGGCTTGCCTTTGTTTCCATCAGAACAATTCTGAAGTTTGCAAGTTATGTACTGCGACCCTGTGGGTAAGCAAGACATAAGTGCTAAAAATACAACAAAGACATAAACAAACAACCTTCTGTAGCTTACAATCAAGGTTTCACACTGCTTATGCTCATGGTATTGAGTGAGACAGAGGCAAAATTTTGGAGGCCAAATCTTTATTCTCACTAATAGATAATGTAGAGAGAGCTGTCCAAGTATCTTAGCATCAGCCAAATGAAGCAGTCTCTTCAGTGATGGGACACACAAGGCTATATGGTCCCCCGACTTTCCTCACTTGGCAAAGAAAAGAGCCAAATCACATCTCAGCCCTCAAAAAATGACTTAACTTAATCAGTCTTCAGAACGATAATTTGGGTGGGGAGATGAGCATTGTTATTAAAGTAATCTCTCAGCATCAAATTCAAGTTTAAGATTACAATAAATTTTATCTAATTACTGTGTAATTTCTGCTATTCAGTCACCAAGGTAACATGATGTCATGACTCACGTCCATCTGAGATGCTGATCTCCAAGTGAATCATTCCTTGCTCTTTGTCCAATCCCAATCTGGACCTAAAAAATAATTACAGCCATTTAAGAAAAATTGTAATTCCCACCAATTCCTACCAAACACAGTCTGCTCAGAATAATATTTCCTTTTGACTCTTTTGTTCATTCTCCTTGTTGTAATTTGTTATTTATACAGTATATCATAAAAAAAACATCTCTATCTCAAAGCTCTTTAAGCTCTAGTTAGTTTATCTTGTGAACAGAATGAAGTAATAATGCTAAGATTAACCAAATGCTAATGCTATCTTAAACGCAAAATACAGCCAACTTGTCAGTTCAAATAAAATGCTACTTCTGGTATTAAATGGATCTGTCTCAGTCTTTTAAATACAAAATGTATGTTAATGCTAAAAAACTATTTATAATTCAGTTATATTACCTTTATTGAATGATTGTTGCTAACCTTGAAAGACAGACAACATCTCAAAAGATTGATATTTTTTAGTGTATCCTGATGAGCAAAACTCACCAGATGCTATTTCTACATCATCTTGAACTTCTTTCCATCACATATGGTGCATAAATTCATTACCTGCCTCATGTGGTGGGTTCACTAGCAGAAACTAGCTAGCAGTTTTTAACAACTAAGCAACTGTGATTTGCTGCCCAATGTGAGTTGTGCAAACCTAAACAGTATAAGACCGTGTGCTATCTGTGCTGGCTTATATAAAAGCATTAACTACCTGCTCACATTCCAGCAATGTGGAGGAGAACCAGGAATAATCATCTCTGTCTTTATTCATAATTGAATAAATGCTGCACTGTGGCAGCAGGTCACATAAATCACAAAACACACTTAAATTACAAGAGTGCACAATGTGCTAATTAAATACACAAAGTCAATAAACTAAGTAGTCTCCTAAGACAACCTCCGTGTTGCACTTTCAGTTTAGTCAGTTATTGAGCTGAACAGTCTAGGAATCCCTCCAAACACTCCAACAGTGGTTCTTCTTATGCTCTCTATGACTCTTTGGTCTCATATCAGTTATAGCTAAAAGCCAAATAAAGACACTTAACTGAATAATTATAGCCACAAAGTTACTGTTGAATATATAACTAAAGACAGTTTTCCACACACCACTTACATGTGAGCCTGCACAATTATACTGGGTGGTAAAAAGGACTTTACACACAGCCTTAGAGAAAATGCAGATCAAGCTAATTAAATAACATGATCATTTTTCTTTGTTATCACTGTACTGAACTTATCAGATCAGATCATGAGGTTTATCAAGGAAAGTTTTCACTGTTGTATCTGTGAGCTCTGCCTTTGTCTTTCATCTGTCCATTTTTAAAATCAGGTTGCTTTAGATTATTGAAACCTGCAACACTTCATTGATGAAAGGTTGTGTGAAAAATTATACCTAAAAAAAAAAAAAAAAAAAAAAAGCAGGTATTTCCATGTTCCTGTAACATAAAAGATGCAGCTGAGTTGTTTACCATTCTCTCAGGCGTAAAAATACAAAAGCTTGATCTACAGACACTGTCCTTAAAGACTTTTGACCTGCACTGCTCATTTTGTGGGAGGTATACTTGGCCGTTTCATTCACAAGAGATTCTTCATGGTAGCTGTTAAGTGCACAGCAATGGAAGTGACCACTTGTTGTATTAATAGCAGCTGTTGTGACAGAAGATGGGTTTCTTCTCATTTTCCATACTGCGCTTGAACTATAATATAAAAAGCCCCCATCCTGCTTCCCTCAGCACTCTGTAATTGCCTCACAGCTCCATCTCTTTTAATGGACTTTCTGTCAAATACTTCATCCAATTCTATCAGTGAACAGCAGCCTCTGATCTTAAATAAAGCCTCACAATGTTACAGTGTGCTATCCCATAACTAACACACAGTGCTACTGTAAGGCTGCCGAGTGGGTGCCGGTTAACATGTTTTTGTAAATCATGTTCATTAGATTTCTTTTAGACAAGTTGAGCAGTGTGGGATGGGATGAAAGTTATACTTTCATGGTGAATTGTTGCCTTGCAGAGCTTTTTTATGAAGTGTTTTTGTTGACTTATGCGTTTGGAGAAATATGAAGGCACGTATATGTCATAAAGAAACGCTGCCTTTGATTGACCCCATTGTAAAACTCTACTAGATGATGCCAAAATATTACAACACTGTAGTTAATCTAAAAAGGTACTGTGTGTTGACTTAAAATGTAAATAATATTGGAAATATATGGGATTTTTCCAATTTTAGATACTGCACCTAATATATTGACATGGTAAAAACCTGAAAAGCATCAGCCACCTTTTGTACCTACGCCAGCTTTATAAATGAGGCCCAGGTGACTACATTTTCAGGTTTGCTTCATGCAGCCATTTTAAGTTATGCAAATATTACAAGACAATTAAAAACTCAAATATCATTGAGGAAAAAGGCAAAAAGAATATTTTTTATGTGTTGTTCATGCATTTTATAGAATTTTAATAAATTTATCTATCCAGTTTTCGCATTTTGTCTGGTTCATATCTTCCTTTTCTTATATATTTTTTTCTGAAATGTATTGAGCAATTTTCTTTTCCCTAAAGGTTCAAAATCTATATATTGTGAATTTGTTGCATTCCCAAGACTAAGCTTTAAAAATATTCTTCATAGGTTAGCCAAGCCTTCTTCATTAATACACGGTTTTGTTTTGGTCTTTTTTTTGTTTTGTTTTGTTTTTTTAAATAGAGGAATGTAAAATGTGTTTTGTAGCCAAAACCTATAAAATAAAATAAAATAAACACACACACACACACACTATAAATCAAACATTTATCATGGGCTGTAATCCCTGTATGAGCTCTCACAAGCTAATAACCCTAAAAAACCAGAATGAGACACCCAAAATCTTTTAGCTACAACCTCAGTGCTGGTTCAGAGAACTGCACATCATCTATCAGAGAAAGTGAATGAAAAATGGATGGATAGTGTTTGGCTGTTGCACAGTTTGTAGCACACTGTGATATCCCCACACAGTGTCAACAAGATTTAGTGAGAAAACTACTTTATACAGATCAAATATTCTTCTGTTTGAGTAAATAAGACACCCATTGTGTAATAAATCAAAAAGAAAAGAAAACATATTTTTATCAATGTGCTCTGTCTTCATAAAACCTATAATTCTTTAACTTTGCTGGAAAACGAAGTGGATCAAGTTTTAAAAACATTATGACATTTCTTAACAGAACACTGTAAATTAGAGCTGTTAATGGGTTCAAATATGACTCAGAAACCTTTCTGTTTTTAACTTTAAACAGAAAATGCACATTTCTGCACCAGATTTCACATAAAATAATAAACCCTTTTCGTGATTGTTCATCTCACCAGTAGAATCTGTTGGGGACCACGCTGTCATGCACAAGCTGCCATCTTCTCCCAAACTCAACAGAGACATAGAGCTGAAAAATGGGAAGGCATGAATCAAATAAATATATCATGAAGTACATTATAAAAAAATGTATTTTTCAGACCAGAATATCCACGAGAACTACTTCCAGATTTATGTTAAACTGCATTATTGAGCCAATGTCAATTATGTTGGGTTTGTGGGATCTACATGTTTTGAATAACTCACTATGAGTTCATTTATGCTCATACTTAAGCTATTAAAATGTAGTAATACCTTGATGCC
Organism: Melanotaenia boesemani; assembly: GCF_017639745.1. Classification (NCBI taxonomy): domain Eukaryota; kingdom Metazoa; phylum Chordata; class Actinopteri; order Atheriniformes; family Melanotaeniidae; genus Melanotaenia; species Melanotaenia boesemani. Next base: position 20,077,368 of record NC_055697.1, read on the forward strand.
AGGTTTGTAGAATAAAAAGTTTAACAGATAACAGTTTAGATTCTTTTTTCTGAAGACTGGATAAAAGACTCGGGTGTTTCCAGTGACTGAGCTGCATTTTAACCAGCCATTATAAAACCTCTCATTTCATGATTATTTTTTTCCATAAAGTCATTCTGCTGGTGTTTACACACTGTGAAGGTCTGTCATCTTGCGTCAGTGATTGAGCAGCAAGCATCTTAAGCTCTAAGCTTTAAAAGGATCAGCGGTATCGTTCTGACTCCTCTCAGAACTCTCAACTTTTAAACGACATGACAGACAATCAATAAATGTAAAATGAAACCAAGCTCCTATTGATTTAATTCCTTTTGGAAGTGATAAAAGGAAAAACAGATAAAATATAGCTTTACAAAGACATACAGAGTGACCTGAAGAGGAATTTCTCTGAAGCGTCTTTATTTTGGTCCATTGATGCCTCTCAAATAGGCTTTCATCTTCCTCACTGCACCATTTGTCTCACTTCTAAGACCTTGACTGTTTCTCTCTAAAATCAAGTCTTCCAATGGAGGCTGAGGAGGGCTGAGTTTGATGTCTGTGTTGTTGAGTAAAGCAGACAGCAGGATTTCCGCACACAGTAATAGCAGGTGTGGGTTTATGCTCACAATTTGATGTATGTGTGAGCTTTAATACTGTTTTGGGGAGTGTTGCTTTGTTGATTTTTGGTGCTCTCTAGGACACAGCCATTAAGAGTTGTCTGCATCCAGACTTTATGGCTTATTCAGGGGCGCAGGTGATCTGCTGCTTCTGCTTTGGCAACTGCAGCCAGTAAGTGGCAGATGTCTCTGGACATCTCCTGAAAGTTTGCTGCTTTCATCAAAATGAATGCTTTCAAATTTGATGGCAACTTATGTTTCAAATAATTTCTTTGTGAACTCACATTCAAACAAAGCCTTAAAACAAAGCTAACAACAGCTATCTATAGAGTAGTTACCCAAACATATTAGCTATTATGTGCTTACAAAGATACCCCTTTTTTCACATTTTTTTTGTTTTTATTCTGGTTTGTTTATGCCATCTGACACCTACATGTTACCTTTTGGTCATGGCTGTAAGCCAGGATCCAGTCCTCCTGCTCGGGGTGAAAAAGCAGGCTGAGGATATCAAAGGCTAAGCTGTGTTTCTGATAGGACGCCCCCTCATCAAGACTAATGAGCAGGCTGCTCTCCACCTCTGGGTCAGTCAGTAACATTATCTGAGACAAGAAAAGAGATGGGGGAATCAGCGGCCCACCTTGACAACATCCATTCCACAAGGCTTAAGTGTGCTTGTTCAATGCGCAGCTTGAAGTAGGCGCATAAGCTGCTGAGAGATTTAATCAATGCAGGCAGGAGTTTTCATGATATATGCTCTAAAACTTACCTTTCTTTTGTTGTTTGGGCTCACATATAAGTAGCTCAATATGGTTTTGGTCCCAACTTTCTCATTAAGTTTTTCATATGTGGTCCCAAAATCAGTTGACCTAAAAGCAAATTACAGGGTAAAGAAAATTTCAGTGGAGAATAAAGAAGAACAAAGACACTCTTACTAGTTTTGAGCCTGATTGTATCATTAGGTATGTCAGGCAAGCAGAAAATTGCAACAGCAGAAGTCCTGCAGCAATTTGCTAGATGGATGGATATTTTTCTAATTTTCAAAATAAACAAAATATCCTATGTAGAATGTATGAATGTAAGCCGGCATATTGTTACTATTATTATCATATTTTTGATAGGTTTGAATCAAAGGGCAGATTTGTCTAAAATCTAAACACTTTAAGATTATTTGAACTATAAGCAAGAATATTTATTGATCTATTTAAGATGTAAATTATTGTCACCAAAGAAGATATTGGTGTCAGTTGCTTCAAGATATTGCAGATCACATTATAAAAGCCTTTTGTGGATTTATACAGTAGACTTCCTTATATGATTGTTTTCATGATCTGTTTAAGCAAATATGTATTCAATGAAAAGTTTTAATTGATTTTACACTATGACCAGGCCTATGAATTAAAAATCATAAACCATAATACCACTATAAAAAGCATTTCCCTGTTAAAACAGAGGATTCAGATGTGTTGGACAAATGCACACCAACCCCTTCATATATCCTTGCCCACGCCAGGTGCTCATTTAAAAAGCATTAGCAGTCAGTGTTGTTTGTTCAAGTAAGCAAAGCCTGAACCCAATTACCACACCATTATCGAAGTCGAAACACTAACAGTCAAAATTGTTCACAGTCTAATCGCAGCCTTCAATAGATGGATTAAAGAGCCTTGGGTTGGTTCAGTTAGCAATGGATCCAGAAAGACAGGAAGGAGGTGGATGAAGCCAAGAAAGAAAAGAAAGAAAAGGGGGATGGTCTCGCCTCTGGGAACATGGAGGAATACAAGGCTGCATCTTACAGCAGAGCTGGAAAAGTGGTTAAACAATGTTATAGCCAAAGACTGGAGAACTAGCTAAACAGTAAAACTCAAGGGGACTGTGGCAGGATTCATTTCTCTCCTGTACACCCCTGACTGTGCAGCCACTTCAAACTCCAGTGTCATCATGAAGTTTGCTGATGACACCACTGTTGTGGGGCTGAACATCAGCAAAACAAAACAACTGATAGTGGACTTCAGCAGAGGAGCTCCCATGCATGTCTCAGCACATCAGGACTTTTGTGAAGATTTACATTATTACATTATTTTTTTGTAACTGAATCATTACAAAAATAAAACAGCAAGCTTTCCTTCATCTACACAAACTAACTCACAAATGTAAGCAAGATGTCCAAACACAATTTTATTAAAAGTATTTCTATTATATTATCCACGAAATATTTAATAAGAAAGAAATTTTAAGTCCAAAATTAAGAACAGAATATACATTCAGAATGATTTATTATAAATTCACAATCAGCTTGTTCTGCTTCATCTCCAAACAAATAAACATAATCAGAAGAGACCTTACCTCCACAAAGAACTCTCTGTTACTCTGCCAGTGTTGAAGTCGTAGTATTTTGTCAGCATCAGAATCACCTACAAAACAGAACAAATATTAACTTTAAAAGAGTATTTCATGAGTGCTGAACAGCCGCTGTGAAGTCATTCATTGGCATCAATTTTATAGGCCCTGATTTATGCACCTTTATTTCTGTAACACTTTCAGCCCTGCAGGCCCTTACAAGGGCTGAAAAATTCAATATAATCTTCTACTGCAAAAAAAAGTAGATAAATGAAACAGGACAATGGTATTTATTTTTTTAATTTTGCTCAAAGACCTTAGATAATTTGAACCACAATGTTCTGAGGGTAAGACAGAAAGTGTAGTTTCGTGCAAACTTTTATGTTCAGAAATGATTTTGTTGCTGAAGGCAATCAGTAGCACCTGATTACATGGAATCCATGTTAGCATAGTATTATCTTCAGTGAGAAGCAGGTAAAACACCAGGCAAGGACATAAATTTCACATTTCTCCTCTGTTTTATTGCAATTTACCCAGGCATAATAACAGACATAACATTTTTGACACTGGGATTACATTCTCAGTGGTCCATTGACGCCTCTAGACACCAAGAACATGCATGTCAACCTGATTATTGTGGAGCAATTCTTCATGTACTTTATTTTAAGGTGTTTTCTATGAAAATATGGCCAGGGCTTGAGGGGTAAACTGTAACAGCTTGTCACTCACTGACCCACTGCGGATAAGCCTTGTGGACATTCCCTCATGTATGTATGTTATGTTTTTTAAGGCTCAGTTACCATGAAGAAAAAGCCTCCATTGATGAAATAAATGAATAAATATGTGTCATAATTGTCTATGGTTTACAATTGAAATGAAAAACTTTAGATTTCAAGATTAATCACATTAACAGCTCACTGTGGACATTTTTCAATGAAAACATCAAGATTTTGTTGTTGAAATCAAAGCCAGAATGTTTGTTTCTGTCTAATTACTGAGTAGTTACTGTCTAATTATTCATGCTTGCATGCTTTCAATTTTAATTTTTTTTCTTCATCAGCGATGAGAAAACACTTATCTGAGTAAAATTATAACATCTCTATCTTTCCAAAAGAATGCAGTTTAGAAATTAAACTGAAACCATAGTGGTCAGTTACTGAAAAACAGTTGCTTTATCCTTTCCACAAATTAACTGCTGAAGCAGGGGCCTCCCTCCACAGTGCAATCATAAAGCCTGCACATCATACAGCTCTCTAGGGAAGCCTTCCTAGGCTTCTTGTTCAGCTTTTCAGAGCCACGGTGCTTCCTAATTATAAAGTCTTATGAGTGTTTGGGGTGACATTCCCTATAACAAGAAAGAGTCCCATCATGTAAACAAGGATTTTTTATCTTCATCATTAAACCCTGGTGTGCAAATATCCAAATTAAACAGGTCAAACTTGAGATTTTGTTTTAGATCAAGGCATAGTATCTCTTAAACCAATTGCTGAGTTGCTCACATTTGCCGAGAAGATTACAGGCGTTGACATAAAAATGAAAACAAGAAATAAAACATACAAAATAAAGAAATAAAACCAGATTTGAAACATCATCAGATATTTAAGAATGTTCTCTGTCTAATTTCCCTTTTATTAAAACCTTTCAGACTTATTTGTGTGCGTGTGTGCGTGTGTGCGTGCGTGTGCGTGCGTGCGTGTGTGTACTAGCAGGTGAACTAAGTTTGCCTTCGTTTTGTCAATAAGTCATCTCTAAGTCAAAGATATAGAAGGCAAAATCAACTCAAATATATTCTACTCATACCACAAATTTGTATTAATTTATTTTACAAAACCCTTCCGAACAGGTGGTAATTAGAATAGTGAGAATTAATTTAGATATGATTGTCTTCTTACATTTTTAAATTAAAAAGGGTTTCCTGCTTTTGTTTACCTCTATCTTCAAGGAAATTTTAACCATGTACCACGTTAAAACAAACTGTCATAAAATTTTACAACCGATCTGCCCGAGTTCCTACCTTGTGCTGAATGTATGAAATTCTCTATAGGAGACTTCCCCTGGAGGAAATCTTTTAAAGCTTTGATACAGTATCCAGGCTGGCTATCAGAGATTTATAGACTACCAATAAAATGCCCTGCATACCTTCCAAACATTATACCCAGCCTGGAAATCAGTAGAAATAACACAGTGGCCCATTCTTCTGTGTTGCAATTAACTTCATGCATTTACTTGGGAAGAATCCAGTCCTACAGTGAGTTGTGATGGATGTAAAACTATCTTGTCAACTGATAAAATTCCCTTTACTCTGAGGGATGCTCCATGGTTGCTGTCAACACATCAATACGGTCATACAATATTCACTTTGTAGCTGTGTCAGGTGCTCAGCATGTCATGTAAGCCATCAAATTGTTATTTGAAATCACTGCATTAAGGCTCCTTCTTTTATGATTAGATAACAGATATAATAGCAACCTATACCCAGTATTTAAATGTTTTAGCATATTGCTCACCTTGAATCTCATAGCTGCCATGAGTAAACCCAATTCCAAAAATGGTGGAATACTGTGTTAAATGTAAAAAATTAAATAAATGAATGTATTTATTTGTGTAAACCAATATTTACAATGCCATCCAGAAAGCATATTATACATTCAAAGTGACACATTTTACTGTTTCATGAAAAACATAAGCTTATTTTGAATATGATGGCTGCATTTAAACAAAAAAAGTTAAGGCAGGGGCAACCAAAAAGCTGGAAAAGTAAGTAACATTAAGAAGAAACAACTGGAAGAGCATGTTGCAGCTAATCATGTTAATTGGCAACATAACAGTAACATAATTAGGTATGAAAAATGAACCAATGTGCAAACAACTGTCAACAAATTGTGGATCAATTTCACAATAATGGTATAAAATTAATAATGTAAAGACTTTGATTATTTTGTCATCTACTCTATATCATCTAAAGATTTTAAGAATCTGGAATTACCTCTTTGTGCAGGAGGTCAAAAATCAATATTTAATGTCCGCACTCTGAAACACTCCCAGAAGTCATTTCCTGTGAATAGGTTCACTGTGGTATCTACAAATGCAGGTTAAAGCTCTGTCATGCATATCAGAAGCCATATGTGAACATGATACAGAAACGCAGCTGTTTTCTCTCGGCCATAGTTCATCTAAAATGGACTGAGGCAAACTGGAAAACTGTTCTGTGGTCAGATAAATAGAAATTTGAAGCGCTTTTCAGAAACCAAAGAGGAGAGGGGAAAATCTGGCTTATCAGCATTCAGTTCAAAAGCCTACATGATAGTATGAAGGTGCATTAGTCTCTATGCACATCTGGAAAGCCACCATAAATGTGAAGGTACTTTATATACAGGTTTTAAAGCAACATATGCTCCCATCCAGATCATGTTTTGAGAATATTTTTGTAGGACAATGTTAAACTGTATAGTCCTGCTCTAACAAGAGCATGGCTTCATAGTAGAAGTGTGGCTGTTAAACTGGTCTAGCTGTAGTCCACACATTTCACCAGTTGAAAACATTTGACTCATTATAAAAAGTGAAATAGAACAAAGCAGACCCTGTTCTGTTAGGCTGCTAGAATCCTATATCAGACAACAATGGGACAACATTCCCCCTCCAAAGGTCAAGCAACTCAGTTCTTAGACATTTAAAGGTTGTTGTTAAAAAAAAAAAAAAAGAGCGGATGCCACACTGTGGTAAACATGACCACGTCTCAACATTTTATAAGACATTTTGTTCCCATTAAATTTAAGATGAGTTAATATCTTTTTAATGAAACAATAAAAAGTCTAATATTGAACATTTGATAGGTTTTGTATATTTATTGTGAATAAAATCATTGTTTTATGAATTTTTCTAATTATTGTATCTTGTCTTTATTTACATTTTCAACAGTCTCAACTTACTTGGAATGGGGGTTGTAGTGCTGAGCACATTAGACTGCAGTAAGGTCAACACATCTCCAAACTGGATTACTTGACATCTAAGTGCAAGCAAATTGATTTTTCAGTTCTAATCCTTTGTAAATCTTAAACCTTGGAAGTAAATGGACTGAGATGAATTTGATCATTATGTCTGACTGAATGGGAGCATAATAGTGACTTGTAGAGCTTAGGGTGAGAAGATTACTTGTGTGAAATAATGTGTTGTAGAGAGGAATCAAGAGAGCAGAAAAAGAAATTCTGTCAAACACAAGAGTGCACATTACAATTCATTCTCACTCTCACCAATCCGTTGATCCAGCCTTATCAGCTGTTGGAATTAAGTTGCCTCATCAATAAAACTGTCATCACATATGGAAACAGCAATTAAACAGATGGATGATTTCATAAAAGCATTTGTTACACGAGTTACTGAGTGGAATGTTAATAATCAAGGCAAATATTATAGATCCAAACTGTCTGGGGCTTTTGCCCAGTGGATGATTGGATAGGCACCAGTAGCTCCTCTTTGAGAAAACAAATTCACTTAACATATTTTCATGTGACCATGTTTTGAGTTTCTATGTAGGATAAAGATATTGATCACATTTAGATATGTGACATTTAATGTCACAATAAATAACAACTAATTGTGATATGAAAAAAAAAGGCCAGAACGCCTGCATAACAAGATATAAGCATCACAGAAGTCTGAATGTGGCAGCAGATGCCTTTTCCAGGAATTAAAAAAAACACGGTTCATCAAGTAAATTCAAGCCCCCCCCCCAGAAGCTGGAATAGCACTTAGTATGAAACTTCACTTGATAAAATCCCCACATTAAACAGCATCATTTAACACATTTAATAACAAAAGAACTGTCTAGTTCTATTTCATTGTTTTTTGCTCTGCAAGTCACTTAGAAGCAATATCAGTCTGCAGAAGGGCGTTGTACTTCAATATCACCTGAGCGAGACACATAACGTACAGAGGCTTTTGTCTGTCACATCAATTTATATCACTTCATTAACAAAGGCAACATTTCCTCGCAGACCAGATGTTGTGCTGAAGCTGGGTTGTTTGAAGTCAGAGCTGTTGGCTCTCTCGTGGATAGCAGGTCACTGCAATCATGAATTATAAAGCGACTTCACAATATCACTTTGCACAACATAAACTATCTGTGTCCTCATAAAACTCACATATGCATGCGGAGGGGAGTTAATCAAAGTGAATAAATGTGTTTGGGTTCTGTAAATAAAACATTTTCAGTCCTTAGAGAAAATCAAACCTCAGAAAATTCCGCTGTGATGTGACTGAAGTCATTCTGATCTCTAAACATCACGTAAGGAGTTCTTTAAATGGGCACGTTGCAGGTACTTCATGTTACAGATCTGGCTTTCCAGCTGAACAGCAAGTGTTTGACTTTATTGGACTCTTCATGCTGAGACAAGGGCACTGTGTCAAAGTAGCGGCTCGGTTGGCAGACCATCTAAAACGACTTCCATCTACTTTGGGCTTAGACTCTTACATGGTTTGCTTTTTCGTCATAATTGAAAGCCCAGGCTAGTTTACCAGCTCGGCCGTGGCGGCCCACTGAGCTTGGAAGCTTCAGCATGCATCTGGAGGGAGTATGATCAATGCAGGCAAGATTAGACAGCAAGTGGATTGGCTCTTTCAACCCAACCAAAAAGTTGTACCCGCTGAGCAAGGTCTTTCTTTTTCAAAATCCCTTTTAAAGTTTCAACACTCAGTTTGAAATTTGAAAGTGTTTAAGGTGATGGTAAAAGATTAGTTGCTCATTTGTTGACAAACTAAAACCTCCTTTTAATAAACTATATTTTCTCTAATATTAAGCAAGTAAAACAGCTGATTAGATAAATATGCTGAGGAGAGATTTCTCTCACCCATTCGTTGTATAAGCCTCACGAACTGTGTTAGAAACATCCTGGTTACCAATACTGCATTACTACAAATACAAAATGAAGAACTTCAGTAAGTGAAAAAAGTTATGGTTTTGAAGGTGATTTTTGCTTTTCTTAAAGCAGCCAGATGGTCTAACTCATATAAACTAGGATTGCAGGTGGCAACTGTGAAAATGGAAGTGTCCTGAAGCACAAAACGAGGTGCAAACTGAGCAATGGCCAACAAAAGAATACTGACAACAACACCCAACAGGGGAGAGAGTTTCTGATTCACAGAAACAGCACTGAGGCACTGACAGCCCATGAAACTGAAGACTGAAAATGCATTTCAAAGTAATGTTGCTTTGAGCATTTACTCTTCAGTTATTATATCAGTTTAATGATAGGTCTGCAGATAAACAAGCTGGCTTAACAGCTGCTACTGCAATTATTCCAAAGCATAGCACTTTCTTCTGCAGCCGGTCATGAAGCAACAGTGAGTCACGGAGGAAACAGACAGCATAAGTCTGATCTAAGCCATCACAAATATCTGCAAACACATATGTGTGTGTGACAAGAAAAATAGCGGTGAGACCTCAGTAGACATTTTTTCTTCCAAATGAGCGTTATCCTGATCTAGAATAAAATCTTCTGCCATATTTCTGCCCTATTTCACTGCAATCTGTAAAGAAGAAAGGAAATCCAGGAGGGGAGCACAGCCTGCCGATAAAAAACACACTCAGCAGGATTTCAAGGCGTTAGAGAACCTCACCACAGGAAGGCTTGGTGGCTTGACAGAGCTGAACTCAGCCTGCCAGTAGTTTCTGTGCAGTGCTGAGCATGAACAACCAGTCCTTCTGTTTGTCCCACTGATTGTAAAAAGAAAAACATAAACTCTTCAGTTGTGTTAGACTCAGTCATGCTTTTATTCTTCTCATCATAATGCTTTCTAGAATTCCTATGTGTGTGTGATGTTCACTTTATGAATTATTGCGAAATCAACCCCCCACTTGCATCCGCATGCTGTCCATCACAGCCTCCCAGGAGAGAGTAGAGTCACTGGAAGACAACTCTAAAAGCAAAGTGAGCCACTGGTTGTCTGAGCATGTCAACACACCTTGTGAAGCAAACCACATGTGTCCAGAAAGGCCAACGGATTGTGATGGAATGAGATGACAGAAAACAGCAGGGTTAACTTGAGTGTGTTATTTATTTATTTTTTTCGGGGAAAATCTGCTCGCTAGGAGTGATTTTCTCTGAAATGACCACTGACCAACAAGAAAGAAAAAGAAAATTCGGCTCATCGATTGGCCATGCCTGAAAATGGCTCATTTACAGCAAGTAAACAATCGAGCAAAACCAAGTTTATGCAGTCTTTGGGTAACTAATCTGTTTTTACTTGGGTGTTCAAACCTAATGCGGTTTTTGCCAAAATCTGTCCAGTATGAGGAGCAGGAGAGGCAAAAATATATCTGACATGATATTTCATCTCTTTGGTCCATTGGATGGTTCACTTGCAAGTAAATCAAAACACCTGGTTTTCAAGTGGACCAGAGTTTGCTTCTTTGGTCCACACCAAATTTTGAATGTGCATTCATACTACGCCAAACAGAGCAGACTATCCATAGAAGTGGACCAGAGTTAGTTTAAAGTGAACCAATGTCTGTGAATGCACCTTTAGAGAAACATTTAACAACTGAGCTACAAAATCAGCTTAAGTTAACTCATTTTTAAAATCATCAGTCAAACTCCAGTTACACATAAATGCTGTTTGAAACATGCTGTGTGTGTAGATACAGGTTGTTTTTATGGGAAAAAAATGTAAATATGCTTACACAACATGAGTGTTGTAAATTATTACTGATGAACCGATCAAAGATATTAGCCATCAACCCTCACAATGGGCTGAACACATGCTCTTTCATTAATTTATAATAGTTTTGGCCTGTCTGATATAGATTAATGCAGGAGGGACAAACCTCTTAATGATATCCTCTGATTCATCAGAGGTGTGTAGCTGTGTATTTCTCTGAATATACAGTACATCCCCCCGCCTGCATTTTGTGTTTCTTCTGAATTCTCACATTTTTGGGCAAGGATTGACCAGCAGGTATGTAGAACCAGCCAATGATTATGTGTTGGTGTATCAGTTGTAACACAGCAATGAGTTTAAACCAATCTCTTCTGTACTCTGTCCTCCCTATTCTTTCTATGACATTCAAGCTAATGTGGAAGCAGTGCAGAGGGATAGGTTAAAAAGTAAAAAAGTAACTTTTACAAAGTAACATGTTAAACTACTCAGATTACATTTTTGTGGCTACTATGGATGAAAGTAGTTACTATGTCCAATAAGCAGTCCATTTTACAGTTTCAATGTGTGTGGCCATACAACAAAGAAGAAAGAAAGAGAGGAACAAGAAAGAAAATCCCTGATGCAGTCTCTATGTGTTTCTCTTTTGCTCTGCCACAAGCAGTCGAATCTGCACATCAATGACCATGTTTGACTCTCTCATAGACACATAGAGAAGATGTCGTTTATGACCTGGAAGTTTAAAATTTTGAATTTGTGGGTGAAAAGGACAAACGCAATCTGGGTGAAATGCATATTTTATCTGGGTGAAAATAAGTGTCTGTCAGCAGCGAAGAGCTTAACTTCAGATTTGAGGAAACGCCTGCAGGCTAAACACAACTCCACAGCAACAACAGGTAGCTTGTAGCTCAGCTGAAGCTGCTTTCCCGAGGGAATTTAATGAGTTACTGCTGGTTATGCAGTGAAGGAGATGCAACCCACAAATGTAGACCTGCCATAATTCCCATATAGTTTCAATCATCTTGCTAGTGTTAAACTGGCCACAAGGGCTTATAGAAAGAAAGGGGGAAAGGGGGAGGTGCTAATCCAGGGTTCAGTCTGTTTTCTATCAAAATAGTTCACTTTTCTAATGTGCACTCATACATGTATGGTTAGGTTTTGCAATTAAAGCTAACCATTTAGGTCTGGATGTTCCAAAATATATGGCTTCAAACCTACAAAATTCTACATGGCTAGAGAATAAACATTTTACTACTTAGTGGTCGAGACTCCTATGATATTAGGTTAATGCTGCCTAACAGAGAACAACAACCTCAGGAAATGTTGCTATCTCACAATTTACATGCACGTATTGCTGCATTATTATGACTTGGACATGTTTCTTTTGAAATTGAAATCTAACAGAATCTGGCCATGCAGCAACTTCCTGTGAGATAATGAGGTATTTGGAGATGTGGAACTGTTTATTTGATCTATGACACTGCAACACAAACAATAAACAGTTTTATTTCTTTGATTAACTCCTTTTTATGCCATCGGTGCAATTTGTTTTTTTACAGTCAATTTCTGTATCACTCTCCACATCTCAGTCATTGAGCTCAGGAAGGCAGGCCAAATATAAATGCTGGGTTTGAAAAAGGAGAATAAAAGTCGCTGCTTAACATGCAGCAAAAAAAAAAAAAAAAAAAAGTCTGTGTGTATCTGTGTGTGTTTGTGTTTGTGTATTTTTGTGTGTGTGTGCAGGGGAGGGGGGGGGGGGGGGTCTTTCTTTTAAATTAATAGTTTAGTATTTCATAAACAAGAATTTTCTTGCTAAGAGTCATTACCACACTATTATTCTTTTACCACCTTTTCCACCTCTTTATCCACTTATTTTTCATTTCTTTTACAGCATACTTCTGTACCAAAAAACTATTTCATCCTATAAGTTATTGTACTTGGTGTATGTATGGCCCACGGCAGCGACCATAGTTGCAGCGACACTTAAAGACATTAGGTGGCAATATGACATAAAGATGTTCATGAGACGTCTAGCTGGTGAGACGCCGGTGCCCTAGAGCTGCTAGCTTGCCTCGTTTAAAAAAAATCATCACATTCGCCAGACTAGATGATGCCAGCAACGCATGAAAGATGGCCCTGCTTCTTCACAAATTGGGCATGGAAGAACAACAGATATTCAGTACACTTGGTCCCACAACCACATATGCTGCCTGTGTGGTGAAACTTTCGGCCCACTTTGCTACCCCACATAGTGTCATGCTTCGATGGAGTTTGTTCTGCCAGTGCCAGCAGCGAGTGGGTGAGCAGCGAGTGGGTGAGTCTGTGCAGCATTTTGTCGATGCTCTGCAAGGCTTGGCTAGTCAATGTTTGGGGCTCTACAGGAGGAATTAATAAGAAATCAACTGGCCAAACACGCAAGTAATCTGAAGATTTGGTAGAAACTTTTAATGTCCCCTGATGATCTGATGAATCTGCTACTGAATTAGCATCACAGCTAGTCTCCTCGACTCCACTGAACATGCTTGTAAAGCAGACAATAGAGCCTGTATCCGACCTTGGATACAGTCAGCTCAGAAGTGAACTTCATGGGACGTCAGAGCACAGCTTCGTGCCAAACATGTGGTAACTGTGGTTCCTCTTCCCACCTGACCCGTTCTAATCTGTCACAAGCACCTACAATCATCCATTCAGCAGGGTCTCAGTGAAATTAGATGGCATGTGTCTGCCATTACTTCCTGTTAAACATTTCCATGGTGCACAAGCACAAAGAGCTCATGGCCGATGCAGAGGATTTGTTAGGAACTAGGAACTCGACTTGGCCGAGGATCGAACCGGCAACCCTCGGAGAGGTAGAGATGACCGCTCTACTTTGCTGAGCCACGCCACCCCCAGTACAATATCCTTCTCTGAGAGCTCTCACAACCTTCATCTTCCAAGTGTCTAGTCAGGGAGCCTGGAGTTATTCTCAGACTTGGGGTTCTCCCTCATTGACAACGCAGGTTCAACCATCTTGGTTGTGGGTCCCCAATGGCAACAGCACTGGCTGTCTTTGTTCCATTGTCTTCACCTCCTTCAACCACCAGCCCCTCCTTGACCCTGATGAGCAGCCTGTCTTTAGCCCTGCAAGATGCTGTGAGGAAACTGTTGGATGCAGGAATTATTGAATAGGTGAACCCTCCTTTATGGTTCTCAAACCTGGTGTTGGCAAAAAAAAAAAAAGAAAAAAAAAACACTGCTGTGAGAGAGATCGATACACGGGTGGCCTGCACCCATGCATCGATCTCAGGTCAGTGAACAAGGGTGTGATCCCTGACAGATACCTACTGCCTACAGTGGAGGAGTTATCAGCCAAGTTTCATGGCTCATCTGTGCTCACAAAGTTTGATCCTCCCCAAGGTTACCTCCAGGTTCCACCTCCCAGACAGCCGTGACCTTACTGCTTTTGTGATGCATGCTGGTATTTTTCGCTACACACGGATGCCTTTTGGCTTGAGCTCTGCCCCCAGCTGTTTTTCAGAAGATAATGTCCACTATCCTTGCAGGGATTCCGGGTGTGGTCATATATCTGGACGATATAGTGGTACACAGCCCTGATATACCCATCCATCATGAACGCTTGATAAAGGTGCTCAACGTGCTTGCCAACCACAATCTTACATTAAACGGACACAAGTCAGCTTGTGGTCTCAACCCACTTCATTTAAATGTTGAGGCCTCCCTGAACCCATTCCCAACTTGCTTCCTTCCTTGCGCTTCTCTATGACCTCCTGAAGAAGAATGCGCCTTGGATTTGGACAGCCTGTGCTGCAGCAGTTTGCCAGATTAAATAACAGCTCACCTCTCCACCTATGCTGGCATATTTTGACCTTGACAAACCCACAATCTTGACCTGCGATGCCTCCAAAACATCTCTTCGTACAATGTTGTCCCAGCTCCACTGTGGCACTGAGCTCCCCATTGTGTTTGCCTCTCTTGCACTCACTGTAGCGTGAACAGAAAAATTCTGGAGGAATGAGAAGCCTTGGTATGAATTTGGGCATGCAAGATTAGATTAGATTAGATTAGATTCAACTTTATTGTCATTACACATGTACAAGTACAATGCAACGAAACACAGTTTGGCATCTAACCAGAAGTGCAATAAGCAACAAGTGCAAGATATAAATTATATACAGTATGTGCAAATGACTGTACAGTATGTACAAATGTGCAATGTACAAAAGCAAAAAAAGTGATTATCACAGTATGGTGATTTAAGTACTATGAGCATAATATACAGATGGATATGTGCATTAATGTACATCAGTATTTACAAGTCTTTATGTAACTTAGTCACTAGTGCAGTGGACATTGAAATAGTGCAAAGTAATGAACAGGAGTCTAACTAAATAAACAGTGAAGTGGAAAGGCTAGTGGAATGTTCAGTACATAGTACTCGGTCAGGTCGGGGGGTGTGTGATGGGATGTAGTGTGGTATGGGGTCAGTCAGTGGGGGGCAGAGTTCAGCAGCGAGACAGCTCTGGGGAAGAAGCTGTTCCTCAGCCTGCTGGTCTTTGTCCTGAGGCTTCTGAAGCGCCTGCCAGACGGCAGGAGTGCAAACAGTCCATGTGCAGGGTGGGATGAGTCTTTGAGGATGCTGCGAGCTCGACGCAGACAGCGTTTCCTCTGGACTTCCTCGAGGGCTGGAAGTGGAGACCCTGTGATGCGTTGGGCAGTTTTCACCACCCGCTGCAGCGCCTTGCGATCTGCGACAGAGCAGTTCCCATACCAGACCGTGACACAGCTGGTCAGGATGCTCTCAATCGCACAGCGGTAAAAGTTCACCAGGATGGCTGAAGACAGGTGGTGTTTCTTCAGCGTCCTCAGGAAGAAGAGGCGCTGGTGAGCCTTCTTCACAAGGCTGGAGGTGTTGGTGGTCCAATTCAGGTTCTCCGAGATGTGGATCCCCAGGAACTTGAAGCTGGAGACACGTTCAACTGCCATCCCGTCGATGTGGATGGGGTCATGTGTGCCTCCTCTCTCCCTCCTGAAGTCCACGATGAGCTCCTTGGTTTTCTTTGTGTTAAGGAGCAGGTGGTTGTCTGCGCACCACGTGGCCAGGTACTGAACCTCCTCCCTGTAGGCCGACTCATCGTTGTTGCTGATGAGGCCGATCACCGTGGTGTCGTCAGCAAACTTGATGATGGAGTTGGATCCATGTACAGGCCTGCAGTCGTGGGTGAAGAGAGAATACAGGAATGGGCTCAGCACACAGCCCTGCGGTACGCCTGTGTTGAGTGTGATGGTGGAGGAGCAGGTGTTGCCTGACCTAACATGCTGAGGTCTGTTGGTCAGAAAGTCCTTTATCCAGAAGCAGAGGGGGGTGGTGATGCCCAAGTCTCCAAGTTTAGTGATTAACCTGGAGGGTCTGACAGTGTTGAATGCTGAGCTGAAGTCAACAAACAGCATCCGTGCATATGTATTGGTATTGTCCAGATGTGTGAGCACAGAGTGCAGCGCTGTGGAGACTGCATCCTCTGTACTCCTATTGCTGCGGTAGGCAAACTGATGTGGGTCCAGTGTGGGTGAAAGGCAGCTCTTCAGATGTGACAGGACTAGCCGCTCGAAGCACTTCATCACAATGGGTGTGAGTGCGACTGGCCAGTAGTCATTCAGGCATGCCGGACTGGAGTGTTTTGGTACCGGTACAATGGAGGTGGATTTGAGGCATGTTGGCACAGCTGCTTGGGTAAGGGACAGGTTGAAGATGTCCGCGAAGACCTCTGCGAGCTGCTCCGCACATGCTCTGAGCACACGACCAGGGATGCCGTCTGGGCCAGCAGCCTTGCGTGCGTTGATCTGTTTCAGTGTGGTGCAGACGTCTGCAGTGGTGAGTGTGAGGGGCTGATGGTCTGCAGGGAGCCGAGTGCTGGTGACTGCTACAGTGTTATCCCCGTCAAAACGAGCAAAGAAGTCATTTAACTCATTTAAAAAGGAAACATCTGTGGTGATCATGGATGAGTTACCCGATTTGTAGTCACTGATGACCTGGATGCCCTGCCACATGCGTCTGGGGTCGGAGTTGGAGAAGTGTTCCTCCACCTTCAGCTTATAGCAGTGCTTGGCCTTTTTGATGCCCCTCCTCAGGTTAGCCCTGGATACGCTGTAAGCCTGTGCATCACCTGATCTAAAGGCGGTGTTGCGGGCTTTCAGCAGGAGCCGTACCTCCTTGTTCATCCACGGCTTCTGATTTGGGTACGTGGTGATTCGTTTCTCCACTGTGACACTGTCAGCGGTGATGTTGATATATTCCAGTACAGAGGAGGTGTAGAGGTCAATGTCCGTGTGAGAGCCACAGGTAGCCTGAGTAGCAAACATACTCCAGTCTGTGTTTTGGAACCTGTCCTGGAGTATAGAGTCTGCTCCTTCTGGCCAAACCTTGATGTTTTTCGCTGATGGCTTCACCCGCTGGATGAGTGGTGAGTACTTCGGGATGAGAAATAGGGAGAGATGGTCTGACTGTCCGAGGTGGGGGAGGGGGGTCGCCTTGTAAGCCCCAGGGATGTTTGTATAAACGTGATCTAGAGTTTTGTTTCCTCTTGTTTTGCAGGAAACAGGAAAGAGATGGCACATGTACTTGTATAGGAGGTACTTCAGTCTTCAGACTGATCATTAGGCTATTGCCTCCTTACTGATGTCATCAGGGTCAGGACACAGGCCACTGCATATCCATAACTGGTCTGAGAGGCTACAACAGTATTACTTCTCTCCGCAATTCACCCCAGGCCGGGACTTGCTCTCTTCAGCCATTCCTGATCCTTTGCCTGACCTGGGCCAGGGTTTTCAAGAACCAGACCTTGTCCAGCTACTTCACAGTCCCACTCCAGGCTACAGTTTCTCTTCAGGACCTCCTCAGAAGCTGACCACATCTTCTCCCAGATGTGCACCTTTATCTGAGAAAGTTGGCCCAGAACGGTCCCTGCAGAGTGCTTTACCTCCGGTTCCAAGAGGAACTGTCCTGTTGGCAAGATGTATGTGTGGTAAGGGGACTTTGCACAGTGGTCCCCAGCAACCTTCGGGTCCAAATTTTGTCAGTGGCTCGCAAAGGTCATTTGGGCATTGTAAAGGTCAAGCAACATTGCAGGGGGTTTGTGTGGAGACCTGGTATTGACAGGGATATTAAATCCGTGGTAAAAGACTGCACAGCCTGTCTCATCAGTCGGAAGACTGGCCCACCACAACAACCACTATTGCAACCAATGAAGTGGCCTGATGCTGCTTGGGAGCAGATCCAGGTAGATACATGAGGTGAACTCCATGGTGTACCGTTTTAGTCAATGGTTTGGTTTATACCGGGCATGCCACGGTAAGAAAAACATATGCGCCAAGTCTATTTTTGACAGAACAGTGATGGAATTTTTTTACATCATGGGTCTTTTACGGGACCAAGCGCTAGCCTGGACAAAGGCCTTTAACACCCAGACCCCAGTGTCTTCTCTGACAGTTTCTCAGTTTTTTTTTTTTTTTTTTTTTTTGTTGTTTTTGTTGTTTTTGTTTGTTTTTTTTTTTTCAGAATTCAAGAGTGTTTTTGATTTAAGGGAACGTGGAAATGAGTCTATTTTTGAGGAAACATACATCCATAATGCATCAAACTCAGCAGTTCAGATAGGGGCACACAGGAAATCAGACACAGGAGCAGTGTAAAAGCTTCTGGTAATTTTCAAAATAAAGCCCTCATGCAGATTTGCGTTCGCATGAACCATGTAACATTACATCACTTAATGGTCAGGGTGTCTCAGTGTTTGTTTTTTGTTGTTTTTTTTTTCATCGTGGACGACGAGACATGTATCCTAGAAGTGGAGAATCAAAAGATCTCCATCACTCCTGTGATTTGTGTGAAGACTGCACTCGTGAGCGCTCTGCACCTAACACGCTTCCTGTGTGGATTGACATGCCATGGAAGTTGGAACAAAACCGCAGCCCAGCTTGAATGCAGCGTACACGTACCCGGTGTAAATTAGGCATTAAAACATTAGGTGACAGTATGGCACAAAGATGTGCATGAGATACTGCAGAGTCAAAAACTAAAATAGTACAGTTTGGAACCGCCAGTGTCTTTGAATTTCTGGACACAAAAAGTAGTATTTAATATTTTTAATATACATGCGGCAGTTGTTATAATTTTATCTTCCTTGAGTGAAGCCAGTTTTGGACATTAGTTAGTACATTCTTATTGTAACTCAGATCTGTCAAAATTAATGTTAGTGGGTAACAATAACTCATGGCTGTGAGTTAATAAAGCAGGAGATATACAAAATTAATCAGCTTCTACTTCTTGTTTACTGCTAATACATGTGACCTGCATTTTAACTCATGAAGCACAGTTAATTTTCATTTCAAAATATTATTTTCATTTTTTTTAAACATAACTATAATTATTCATTATATATCCGGTTTTATTATATTCAACATACTGCTTGGCAAAATCTTTACTGTCTGCAACTGTTTACTGTTTTGAAGAGATAAGGTGTGTTTGTAGTATTTTATTTTGTTATAAAAAGCATCATCATTAGTAAAATCAACTCAATTTGGCTGCTCAAATGCAAAGATTTAAAAAGAAAAAAGGAAACATATGCTAAAAATGAAAAAATCATGGAGGCTAGAAAGAGCAGACTGCAAAGCTTTGGAGAGACATTAAATTAGCTATAATAAATGCCTAAAAACTTTAAAAACATTTTTGTTTTTTTTCACCGATCCTGTATAACACATCCACCAGCAGCATTGAAGCTTGCCAGGTCCTTCTTGCTCCACCTAATGAAGCCTTAATGCCCACAAATTCTGCACATTACCAACCCAGAAATATAAATCCATGGATCATACAAAAGCATGATCACCTTTAATCATTGATGCAACAAAATGAAAAGCCACCTTTCAATCTCATGCTGTTTTTATCTCACAACAAAGCAGTGGCCTGTGCTTCATATCTCATTCTTCCTGCTATAGAGAATGTGCACATGATGTCACTGTGGCTTTGTCCATTATTTAGAGGGAAACCGGCTACTTTTTCCATTTTAAAAACATGTCTTAAACACACTGAAAAGAAACATCTTAACTGTGATAAGCTCACAGGAGAAGTAAAGAGTCGTTACAATGCAGAAACACTAATTTATAACTTAAATCCTTACAAGCTGCCTAACAACATGAAGTTCGGGTGTTCCACCTGTTTTAGTCTCAGACATCAGTGTTTACCTGGGGAAAAGTTCCTACATCTGTCATGAATTAGCTTTTATGAACTCGCAATCATTAAACAATCACACAGCCATTTTACAACCAGATGGATGGAGACCTGCAAGTCTACAAACTGTCGGATGAAACTACATCATCATACTAAAAATATATATATATATATTAAATATTTATTATCTATTTATTTGTGTGAATTCATTTTTAACAAATGAACATATTCTGGGCATTATAAAAAGGTCTTGTTAACCTATCAGCTATCTCCTCCAGTTTCTCTGCTCCTGCTTCTGCTGCAACCACTTCCAGCCAACCTGGACCTGATCCAGCTCCTGGTCCACCACGGAAATCTTACATGCCCGACCCGGAACCCTTCTTCGGTGATCTGAACAAGTGTAGGGGATTTTTGCTGCAATGCACCATGGTTTTTAAGCAGTGTCCAATAACATTCTCTTCTGAGCAGTCCAAAATTTTTTGCATCGGCATGACCGAGCACTAGCCTGGGCAGAGGCCTTTAACACCCAGACCCCAGTGACAGTTTCTCAGTTTTTTTTTTTTTTTGTTTGTTTTTTCAAGTCTTTTTGATTTAAGTGAATGTGGAAATGAGGTCTCCCAAGGACTGCTGGGTCTTCGCCAGGGAACCCGGAGCGTAGCAGACTTCTCAGTGGCTTTGCTGACTCTTGCTGCCGACTCCGGCTGGAACGAGGAAGCCCTTCAGGGAGTGTTTTTAAGAGCACTGTCTGACCCAAAAAAAGGACGAACTTGCTTTGCGTGATGCCCCAACCAATTTAAATAACCTGATTTCTCTTGCCATCAGACTCAACAATCAGATGTGAGAGAGAAGACAAATGACCTCTCTAATTTTCCTCCATCCCGGTCACCTTTGGTGTGCCCCTCTCCTGGGTACCATGAAGAGGCCCGACCAACATCGGAGGATCCATCGGCAGATTCAGAGTGCAACAGAGCAAAATCCTCCCAACAACCTCCCGTACCTCATTGACCCTGGTCACACATTGCCTTGGACTTTTGTGACGGGTTTACCTCCAAAAGGTATATCGGGTATCCTAACAATCATAGACCGCTTTTCCAAGGCTGCTCATTTCATAGCACTACCCAATATCCCTTCTTCTGAAAGCAAATAAATTAACCTTATGAGTTATTTAAAATTTTCTTTTCTGAATTTTTTTTTGCTCTGTCTAATCGTTATTTATCATTTAATTATTTAATTTAGGTTCCAACACTTGTGATGACAAACCTAAATGTCTCTCTTAAACCATAGTTTTAAGTAAGTTTTCTTTTAGGAGCACCAAGTGTGATTTTTTTTTTCTTAAGTGTGTGCACTTGAAGCGTGGTAGCCTCTTGCTTTTAATGATACAGTGGACATTAAAATAGGGCACTGTATCCACAGGTAGCTGTTGTTGATCTGACAGGTTCTTTTCACTTACAATTATGTTCAGCACTAACAGCACTCAAGGTCCTTCCTTTTAGTTATAAGTTCTTAACCACTGCACCCATAATACTGTTTGCTTAAAAAAAAGTTCAGCTTTTGGTGTCTTTCTAACTGACTAATCAAATTACAAATCAAAATACAATATCAAACTTGAAAACACTGACAGACAAAAGGAGAGTGGAGAGAGAGAGAATATATACTGTATATTGGATTGGGTTGGATTGGAATATGTGCGATAAGCCAACACTTACAAACTCTAGTCTGGTCTATTGTTGGTTTATACCAATAATCAGTGTCATCAGTATTCCCATTCTGGCATCCAGCTGGACTCTGGTTAGAAACTAAGATTTGACTCCATATTTTCTCTTACTGTCAAAATGCCCAGATTCTTGTTCACAAACATGACTGAAAGATGTCCACTGCCGGTCAAAAAGCTCTAACAATGCAAAAGAAAATTCTAAATTATTCACACAGGTCTGCCTTTGGTTTGTGTGACAGGATAAGCCAATTAACCAAGAGCTGAAGGAAGCAGAGAGCTTAGTGAAGGCCCTATAAAAATATTAATATTCTGAGACTATTATACTGAATTTCCAAAAGCACTTTTAAAAAGACTTTAATGCAATATTGTTTTTATTCCTGTTTAATTGCATTTGTGAAGACGCCTTGGTAATAAACATTCAATGTAAAGAAATACCAAACTACCCTGTAACTGTAACACAGTAGCTCTGCACACTCAGTCTTTCACATGACTTGCATGCACAGACATGTGTGCCTTGTTCCATCTTGCTGTTTAAGTGAATATATAATAATCATTTAAAAAGTCAAAAGTAAAAAAAATATGGGAGCTTTGCTGTTATTGTAAAGTTGCACTGTTGGACCTGGCTTTAAATGTTTGCCACTGTGTTTAAAATCAAAGGCTGCAGAATACAACTAGATGTTTGCAGCCATGAATTAGAAAATTTTGTCAAGATCTGATAAGCTTTAGTTACTAAAAGCTGATTTTTTTTTTCTTTAGCATGAAGCTGATAAAAAATACAAGAAGACTTTCACAGATTTGAAGTCTGGGTAACCTTCAGGAGGCCATTCAGCTAAAGGCAAAGAAATAATATGAATGAAAATGTGGAAACACTTTCCATCTCTTATACATTTTATATATATATATATATATATATATATATATATATATATATATATATATATATATATATATATATATATATATATATATATATATATAAATTATACATTTGAGAAGGCCATAGCACAGTTACACCAACAGCCTGATTTTTTTTTTTTTTTTTACTTATGGGAGTTCAAATACAGAGGAAAGTAGAAAGAAGAAAAAGTGAAACCTGGTGCCCCATTGAGCTCTGACAACATACTTCTGAAGAAAGCTAGGACAGGAGCATATTTTTTGAAGTGTGATAAATAATGCACTGTTTTCATAATAATACAATTCTTTTAAAACAGAGTGAAAATAAAGTAGGACAGAAGTGTTCAAGGTCTTCAGGGGACTGAGGCCTGTCCCAGCACACACTGGGCAACATAGTGGACAGTTTGACAGCCTCACAGGGTGAACAGAATGACAAACACCTTCACACCTACAGGCAAGACTTTCTTATTCACCTTGTTAGTCTTGTGTGAGAGGAAACTAGAGCACTTGCATAAAAACCATACAAATCCCAGCCCATCACTCTCGCTAATAAAGCTCAAACAAACTAAACACACACATCCATCAATTTACTTGAAATTAAATGCATCCTACTAAGCATTAAATTCTAAAAAAAACAGAATCTACAGCCCTAAAATGATTCACCATCCTATTTTCAGAACTGAGCATTATTTCTGCCATATTTGACCAGATCAATGAGAAAAAACGTGCCAAATTCTTAGATTATACAAAAACATAGTTCAAATTTTTAATTAAACGATGACAAACCTTATGCACTCTAAACAAAATCAATTATGCTTTACTGCACACTAAAGACCTTTGGATATTACATCCCTTACATTTTAAGCTATAAAATATGTTCTGCCCTTGGCTGTTCACAAAGACCCAGTGAGTGTTTGATGAACTGGGGTTGATTGAAATACTGTATTCACCACACAGGCTCCCAAAAGAAAACTACTAAATGCTATAGTAGCATGAATGCTAGTAAAAAGAAAGAAAGAAAACTAAAACATATTTAAAATCAGTTTAAATCAATGTCCTCAATTCATTACTGTTTATATTATTCTAATAAAAGCCTTGAAGGTTGACAGTTAATTGCTGAATGAGGGAGCACATGGTATTTAAAGGTTGCAGACTGAACAAGCACAAATCCGTGTGGTTATAGGCAGCACATGGACAGGGCACCATTTTACATTCTATGTGGTTTTTAGGCTTAAATGTCATTGCAGCTTACTTTTCAAAGAGTGGTAGTTTAACCCCTTCAGACCTGCATTTTTTCTGCTGGGCAAAAAAATTTTTGTCCAACTGATTTTGGGTTCTCTCTAACATAGAAACAAAGTGGATTTTTGTTTTTTTTGCCAACTCATGTTTATACCAGTATTTTTTAATGTCCATTGCAATGGACGCCACGACTAAACGAGCGTAAAATGTTATTACCTTGTAATTAATCAGGTATGACCTAAACTACTGGATGTCTGCATACAGACTACTACATAAAGGGATTTAAAGAAGGGTCTTGCACCATTTTTGCATTTATTGCACCATTTTTGCATTTTATGTCTTTTACTTTGCAGTATCAGCTCTGAACAAAATATTGTCATACTTATAACAGAGACAATAAAAGATTGACTGATTGATAGTTGCGAGATTGTCTGCAACTTTGAACATGCAAATGAACTTTACAAAGGTATTCCAGCATTGATTGTGAACAGCAATAAGCTAATCACCAGGAAAATCAGAAACTTGCTGGATGAGAGGAAGATGCTATGAAGCAATCTAAACATGAAGTTGAAAGATATATGATTATAGAGAACCAGTTCTGCCTCCAGTAGAGTATCATTTCCAAAAGATAACCATACATATTTTTAGAAGCAGGCCAATGAACAGATCAAACATTTACTTGGACACTTGGAATGTGCCCTGCAGAAGACATCACACTTCTGGATGTTTCCATGGACTCATTTTCGGTGAGCAGCCTTGAAGCAGTTGCGGTGTGGCACAAAGCACAGGTGGATGTTGCACTTGTCACAAAAGACGTGTGTTTTTCCGGTACAGTCTGGCATCTTGCATCTGGTGGCCTCTTTCTTTTCATCATAATTTGGCATGTGGTCAACCATGTCATACTGAACTTCAGGTAGAGGCCTTGAATCCTGAACTGGCCGGTGAGGTGGTCTGTGAGGGGCATTCTGTGGTTCCGGAGACATACTGGGTCTTCCACGTTTTGATGCCACTGTTTTTTGAACTCTCACCAGACATTGGGCCACATTCACCTTGAAATGAAGGAGATCCAAGATGTCTTTTGTTGGGTTATTGGCCCTCTTGGAGTCCAGCCTGTACTCCAACCAACTGTTGACAACAGCAAGGTCAAAAGCATGTGTGATCATTCTCAGAGTCCACTTTTTTGACCGGATTTCTGTGCGGTACAAACTGACGAGTTGATCAAGCAGGTCAACACCACCCATTGCTTCATTGTACAGCTTGACAACCTCTGGACGGGAAACCATCACAAACTGGGCCTTCTTTTTGTCCCACCGCCGGACTTCATCCTGTCTGCCAACACCAACAAAGTTGGAAGCCATGACAACTGGTCTGTTGTCATACCATTTGACCAGTCCCACCTTTCTATCACAGCTTACAACTTCATCATAGCTTCCTCGTGGCTTTTTAGCCATCTCTTTGTCAGACTGTAGAGGAGGTCTGGCAAAACGAGAGACCCTTGCTGTCCCAGCAGCATGAATTTTCCTCTTAGTCAGCAGCTCCAGAATATTGTACGTTGTAAAATAGTTGTCAAAATACAACTTGTGATTGGCCTCTGTGATTCGCTGGCTGAGATGGTACACCACTCCAGCTCCAAGTCCCAGCTGCTTTCTTTGCTGCTGTGATATCTCCATTGTAGCTCCTTGGTGCAACAGGAAATCATAGGCTATGCCACTTTTCCCACACAGAAAGTATATTTTTACTCCCCAGGGATGTGGCTTGCCTTTGATGTATTGCTTGACAGACAGATTTCCACGAAATGGTACCATTTGTTCATCAATGCAAAGGTTCTCTTCAAGTGGAAGCTCTAAGCATCTCCGGTGTATGGCATCATAGAGAGGACGTACCTTGAAAAACACATCAGTGTTCTCAGCTGGCTTCTCCAAATTGTTAACCAAATGCAAATGTGACCGGAGCTGGAAGAATCTGTCACGGGGCATGGTGTTTTGAAAAATACCAATGTCCATCCCAGCTTCCCAGTACATGGAGACTCTTGGCATTTTCATTACTCCCATGGCAAGGTGGAGACCAACTAGAGTTTTGATTTCTCCTGGACTTGTTGGTTTGAAACCTAGTGTACCATTTTGCATGGCATACATGTTTGTGTTATCTGCCATCACATTGAACATCTCATCTGTAATGTACTGTTTGAAGTACTCATAAGGTCTCATGGGATGCCTCTCACTAATTGGGGGATTCTCAAAGAAAGTATCAGTAATTGGAGTGAATGGCCTGTGACGCCACTTGATTTCTTCCTTCTTAGTAACTGACATCTCCTCCTGATCCTCTGCCACCAAACTGCCTCTCTCCTCTATCTCACACTCAGCTGCCACCTCAAGTTCTTCTGGCATGATCACCTCTCCACTGTCCCTCTCTGAATCTAACAACAAAGCAATCAAATTTTTAACTCATTTTATGCATTATCTTATTAGTATTATTTTCTATTCTAGCATTTCTTTGCTATTATCAATTATCTTATCTTATTCTTTTCTTTATCTTACACATTCCATGCAACTTTTATCTTACATATAAGACATGAAATTGATAAAAACCTTACACTGTGAATTAAAAGCATAATTTATGAACTCACCATCTATATCACTAGTCTCATCTGACTCATTTCCTGAATTCAAGGAGTCGAGTTCAGACAACTCTCCATTTATGAGACGTTCCAAAAAGTCTTCGACTTTATACTCTACAAGAACATTATATACAAAAAATATATAGATTTAACATTATAAAAAAATGAATAAATACACTGTCATAGTAAAATTTAGCTTTGAAAAGCCTACATATATATTGTTTCTTTGCATACTGACACTAAACATGTGGGTGATGGCTAATATCACTAAAGTCCTGATGTCCATTGCAGTGGACGTTAAACTTTAAAAAAATACTACTAATTGGTGATAAAAGTTGCAATCAAAATAACTTGAAATACTATCACTTGTAACAGTTAAGATTATTCTAAGAACAAATTAGTTTGACTAGCATGGCCATAAATTGATACTTTTGATAGAAACTGGGCACTTACTCTTCCCTCTCACCAATCGCTCAGCCATGCTTGTCTTGTCTGAGGTGTCCCACGTTTTCTGAGCATGCTCAAAGTCATGAATTGATTAGATTGGATAATCAGGATCCAATTAGCAATCAGGAATGCTGACATGACTCATTCACTGTGTTTTTATTGGTTTAGAGCAACAAATATGTCATGTCCATTCAAATGGACGCAGGGGCTGAAGGGGTTAAAAAATGACTTTGGCATCCATCAACAGAGCTTCAGCAGTAGGAGTTCTGGACAAGAAAACTATATCAAGACAAGTCATTAAGAAGCTTAGAAAACATGTCCTACACATCGCAGCAGTTTTTGGGTTTCAGAGTTGGCAAATAAGTCTCTTTTTTTTTCTTTTTTTTCTTTTTTTTTTTAAATATGCATAAATCAAAACCATTTCCTACAAAGAAGCCTTGGAAAAGAAGTCCATATGATCATTTATTTACAAGCCTCGAGCACTTTTTTTTGCTCTGTATGTGTAGGTCAAGCATCTAACATTTTACAAATTCCTCTTTTTATCATTCATCCTGGAAGATATG
This sequence comes from Melanotaenia boesemani, assembly GCF_017639745.1. NCBI lineage: Eukaryota > Metazoa > Chordata > Actinopteri > Atheriniformes > Melanotaeniidae > Melanotaenia > Melanotaenia boesemani. The sequence goes on from NC_055697.1 coordinate 20,104,675, forward strand.
CTTAGTTACTGATGCGTAACTGCCTCTAAATGTCATCTTGTAACCAGGGAAGCTGATCAAACCCAAATGACTGGAATAACAAGCAAAGCCAAGATGCTTAATTATGAACTTGGTTGGTTCTGAAATAAATAACTTCTTTTAATATCAAGAATTCCAGCTGAAAAACCTGTTTTAATGGAGGCTGATATGTAACTGTGAAAATGACTATACTAGATCCTGACTTCAAACTAACTAAAATAATCTAAAAGTGAGTTGAGGACTGTAACTTCATTGTTATTGTTATTAATTAAAGAAAGCAAGATATGATACATCAACAGTAAAACTTTGAGGTGCAGACTTCTAAATGTTGTCACTTACTGGATGAGCAAGGCTGGTTTTCCTTATTTGCTTCCACTCTTAGTGCTTAACTTAACTAATAAATAGAAATATATAAATCATCAAAATTACTGTCAAACTCAAGACAGAAAATAAGTCTCAATATAGGGGCCAACCATTCCTCTAAGACAAGTAATCTTTACATAGAGCATGACTTGCACTGTTTTTTCGTGCGCACATTTGTTTAATTTTTGCGTCACAGAAATGTGTATCTTAGGATGAAGCAGACGTCTGTATTCAACCCTTAAATAACATTTTCTAAAGAGTGTTTCAACAGATTGAACAGTTGATGATACACACTTTAAAAAAATAACTTTAATTTGTTCATAATTGTAATGATTCCAACAATATTTAAAAAAAATTTTTGTGTAAAGTTGGTCTTTGTTGGCACATCAGAAAAGTTCATTAAGCAGTGTTTTCACTTTAAAGGTGAGTGGTTTTGTTGTTTATTCATTGTGAAATCTGTTGAACTGTTAAATGTTTTTATATGTTTACATGGGATATATATATATATATATATATCAAATAAGTAGAACATGCCATATACATTAAAACTGTACAGCATAATTTTATCAGTTGCATTTTATAATGAATAAGCTATAAAATTACTCCCCTTTGAAATGAAAATACAGCTTGGATGGTTATGTGGTGGTTTCATACACATGAATTATGAATTATCTCAACAAAAAACAGTTAGCTGGTACAACTAGAGGCTATTTTCTTCAAAACATAATAGTTTGAGGTGGCCTCAAAACTCATAAATCTTGTGCATACAGTTGCCTGGAAATTTTGAGTTCTTGTAACTTTTTCATTTTTACAGTGCAGAACTGGCCATAGATCAGCCATATAATTAGAATCACCGACAAAAATGTAAATAACACAACTGATTTTGTTACAATGTTGTGTTAGAAACACCTGCATCCCATTTCCATGTAAGTTACTTTGACACTAGCTGCATACTTAAATATTTTGCAGGCTAGTCACACCATCCACATGGCAAAGTATCCCCCTACAGCATCATAATGTTATGAAGGGCTAAAATAACATTACAGAGTCTGTGGGGATCTCTCAGCCTCCAAACTCCCCAGATATCAGCCTGATGGGACGTGGTGCTGTCTGTCTGTGGGAAGCAAGGCCATGCCACAAAGACTCCACCCCATAGAGCCCAAAGGACCATTGTACCAAACACTCCGTAACACCTTCAGATATTCATTGTCCACACCCTGGCTGTTCAGGGATGTTTTGGGAGCATGAGGTGGATCTATATTTAGCATGTGCTCATATTGTTATGGCTGATCAGAAAACAGATCTGTGTATCCAAACATCCTGTACACACATCATTAATACTGATGAGTTACAGCTTTGTAGCACGTACAATTAGCCACAGGGGGGGGGGGAACAAAACATTGGAAACATCCAAAAATCTTGCTTCCCTAGATTGAATTCTGATATAATATAATAGAACTGGTGGATTTTAATAGGTTGAATGTAGATTAAATAGCATTTTTGAATGAGTATCATTTCATTTCAGCAGTGAAGCCATGTCAAGAGCCAAATGCAAGCTTTCATCCTTTGCAGACAACACAGCTGCGCATTCACTGTGCTCACTGTAAATTCTGTTAAGGCATGACAAATAATTCAAATCGTTCCTCTTGAACAAATTTACAGTGTAACAGTTCTTCATATTTTCTACAATAGATCTTGACATTTCTTTGCTTGTTTAAAGCTGTAAATGGAGTGGAACCATGTTACATCAAAGACTCCTTGTTGTTTTAAGAGCCTTCACATTGACTCACATCCTCACCTGAAGGCTGTTTGGGGTTTTAGTCACAACACAGGAAAATTGTATAAATTTTAGAACACAAGTTCACTTGGATATTATAGGGAGGGAACTTCAGAGAGTATTTTAAAGCAAAATATTTGTCATCTAATTTTAAATATTTAGCTGTCATATGTGATTTTCTATGTGCCTTCTTATGCACATTTCTCTGTCTGGAAAAGCAATATTTCATTCAAAGTAAGCAAGTTCATTCGGATTATTATACCATACTCTTTATCAGCCTGTTTCAACCTTCCAACTTAACCTTTGAGACCATCCAAGCAACACCCATTTTTTTTCCACTAGGTAGATGAAGGCTTCAGTCCAAAAAGAAGAAGACAGGTTTATTGATCTGGTTTGCACACAAGAAGCTTCTAGCCATTGGATAAAATCAAAAACTGGCCAAAAGAAGAAGAATGATTTAGAATGGGCTTTAATATGAGTCCCTCTATGGATTAAATGTTAACAAAAGAGAAAGGGAGTGTTATCCCCTTTTAATTCATATTGCAGAATATTAGATTTAGATTGTATTTCTCTCTTCCTTCAAGTTTCAGCATTACCTCTAAAAGCACCTAATTATTAAGGTGTATGTGTGCGCGCGCGCGCGTGTATGTATGTGAGAGAGAGAGAGAGAGAGAGAGAGAGAGAGAGAGAGAGAGAGAGAGAGAGAGAGAGAGCGTGTGCGTTCTTGAAACAGAGGGCGTGGGGAAAAGAAACACACAAGTCTCAGACCCTCAAACTCTGCAAGCTGTCAGCAGCCTCAGTTTTCATCTGTCATGTTCCTCACGGTCAGAACAAAAGCTTCAAATGACTCATATGCCACACAAGATGTGAGCGTGAACACTGACCACACTGCGTCAAAAGATGTCCGTGCGTAAATCTGGAGCACACGAAGTAGGCTACTTACGCTACTGTTTTGTCCGGACCAGTGGACCATGGCCTGGTTGTGAGCTGTGTCCCCGGTGAGAGCAAATGTCGAACTTGTGAGTTGAAACTCCTCCTGGTCCGAAACCGAGACATCGTCCACGCCCTCAGACCTGAATCCGGACAAAGTCTCTGCGCTCCGCGCACTTCGCAATCGTCTCCAACTGGCCACGTTCCTGTTCTCAGTTGCCGTCAGATCACCGTTTTTAATATAAAAGCTGTTATATCTTCCGTTACCGGTTATATTCTCGGTTACGTTGTTGGGAGAGGGGACAGACGCGCGTGGAACACTTCCAGAAGGGTGGGAAAGTTTTCGATTGCCGTTTGAAGCGTCCCTCTGCGGACCACTTGTGCTACTCCCCTCTGACCGTGGCTGTACTTTGAATGAACTTTCTTCGCTCACGGTTACATCCGCAACGTTGTAGTTTTCGTCCTCATTGGCGCCGAGTGACCCCTCACTAAATCCAACAAATTCTTCAGCAGGGGACGCACCAAAATTGGACAAATTGAGCGCGGATGGCTGCTGGGATAAAGCTTCGATGGAGGGCAGCTGGCACGAGGGAATGCACCTTACCTCCGCTTTTATACCGCCCAGGATTGAAGTTATGATGAAGACCCAGATCCACTCGGATAAAACGATAAAAAACAAGTGACCGAGACGCGTCTCCATTCTACACTGATTCCACCTTCATGCGTGTGAAAAACATATCATGTTTAGTAAGGAGGGAGCGGAGTTTTTTGTCATCATCTCAAAAAGAGGAGTCTGTAAACGCACTGTAGGGAGATGCAGCAGCACGCGGACAAGTGCTCCCAAGTACTGATGCAAACGATGCATCAGAGGAGGAGCTGGAGGCTGAATGCACGAGAGGGGAGCGGGGGCCATACACATCCTCATCTCAACCTGGTTTAAAAAAAAGAAAGAAAGAAAGAAAGAAAGAAAGAACAGCTGGTCACATTCTTAATGAAGTTATTTTTCTGGAAAGACAGGTGCTCTCTCATGAGTCTTAATTCTGCCTTTATTCAACATTGTGCCCTAAATTAAACCACTAGATATTCCACAGTCATTTGATCATATCCCACAGAGTTAAAGCTGTTTGAGAAGTCCTCAGATGATGGGCTCTGTGGAGGAAAGTCCAGAAACATTACTAAGCCTCTATCTGCTTGTCTAGGTGCAGAAATGTAAGAGACAGGTGACACAATGAATCTTTGCATTTTCCATTACAACGGGTCCGGGTAATCATTTAACAAGATTACCTGCGTTCACTGTCAATTATGCCATGTAGGTAATGGCTCTGTTGTTGCCTGCTTGGTTGCTGTTCTGTATGATCAGTTTAACACAACAGAATGGAGAAAACGCATTCCCCAGATTTGAGCTTGTTTTCCAGGGTCTTTACAGGTTAACAGAGACTAATATGACTGAAAATAATGAGGATTCAAGGCAGAGGTGCGGAAGTAAATACTTCGGCTGTAAACTGCCTCTGATCTCTGCAAGTATGCAAGTGCCATGGCAATAATTGAGAGCCCATTATTGCCATGCTATACAGACCTTTGGAATATATTGTTATATTTCCCTATACATTGGGCTTTGTTCCAGTCAGCTAATGGTAAACCATTAGGAGAATAGAGCCTGTCCAAACCCTGTGATTAGATTCTATTTATGGGCAACATTTAGTCAATAAGATGAGGATGCTGTTGACTGGTGACTGATGCCTAGGAGACTCTCTGTATTGAGCTGTGTTCTCCTCATCGCTCTGAGCTGCGACGTGATCCTGTTCCACATACGGGTCAACCGCACAGAGACGTCTTTCATTGCCAGCCATTAGTGATGCAGTGAGCAAGAGCTGTCTCAATCTGTTTCAGTTAGCCCCCACCAGACAAGGGGAAACCAGTCTATAATGCAGATTGATGGCTGACTGAGAATTTCAATCATGGATAACATAGGCTAAAAAGCTCAAGTCTTTACTGTAATGCCAACCTTAAGCACATCACTCCATGTTACCATGTAAATCACCTCTTAAGACATGTAATGACTGTTTAAGAGTGAGACTTATGCAATTTTTAAATATGTGGGTTTTTTTCTAGGAATTCTTTTTAAAGGGAATAATGGCAGTGATCATAAAGGAGTTACTTGGCGTGTCTGTTTAGATGAGGCATGGATGATTTGCAAAAGTTTCGGGGCTGGTTTTTCTGTGATAAATAAAATACAAGATGTGACTGATAATTACTTTCAACACTTTTTAAATATAACAATTACTTTTACAAAATACCAGTTAATTCTTCACATAGGGTAGTGGTGTATATTGACATGGTGAAATTATCAGCACTAACCAGGATTAGAAAGTTGATCTTTTGTTGATATTCAGGTGATCAGTTGTTATATGAGCCCTACTTCCAACCAGATATAATGCATGTGCAATATCTGTGTATTACAAATAAATAAATAAATACAAATTGAAATAACAAAATAAATGAAAATACTTTTATATAATTTGCACAGGTATCAGTTAAAAAATTAATTAATACTGAACAAGCTTAATTAGGTGTTTCTACCCAAAGTGCATTAGTGGGCAAAAATGTCGTCCATAGGAGGACAAAATAAATGTTTCATGTAAAATGTTATCAATATGGAAATATGTAGGATGTGCTGTGCTTCCACCAGTAGCTTTCAGGACATGGTAATGGGAGCAGTTAAATTAATGTATAATTAGAAATTGCTCATCTATGTAGCTCACGTGCGTAAGTATATAAGAAGTTACAGCTTTGACAACTCTAAATACAGATAATCCCTTTGCCAATATCAGCAATATAATGCTGTGTTGTTCCAAAGGACAGAAAATGGGCTGTGTATCTCAGTTGAGATAGGAGAGACTTAAAAGAAGTTAATTTCTTCTGATTGAACTCAGGCTTTAAGAAGATTCTGAATGCATCAGTTGTCTCATTGCAAATCCCAATTAAACTTAGGCTGAATCTAAACATTTAATAATTTTCAAATAATCATTTAAATCATTTATTTATTTTGAGAAGTTTTTTTTTTTTTTCCCCCTCAAAAAGCTGTTTACAGAGGACCGATTACAGCTTTTACTGACTGACAAGTACTCAAGTAATCATATAAACTCATGGCAAAAAGTTCTATTTGATCTATTTGTACTGATAATTTGGATTCCTCTTTGAGGTCCGATTGGAGGATGAAGTTATATTTCTAAATCTATGGCTTTAAAAATGACATTTTCAAGAAAAGCCAATAAACAGAAAAAAAAAACAAAAAACAAACGCCAGCTTGGTGTGAAAAGGTGGAATATGGTGTAAAATGTACAACACAAATCAATAGATACTATTGCTGAGGATGTGTGTGACTTCTTCACAGACTTTCTCACTGTGAAAGCTGAAAGATTTCAGGACTGATGTCGTGTACAGCACATTTGTGTGCACAACATGGCAGCTGAGTGGAATCATTGTCTTTCGACAGACAAGACTGCTGCTTTGCCGCCTGTCACACTGACTGAATACAAACTCCCTGTTATGCTCCCTGAGCTCCTGCTCATATGATGGGAACTTGTGAGCATGCAGTGTGAAAAGCACACAAAGGAACGAGGCGACAGCTATCTGTGTTGTTAGATTGTTCTGTGTTTTTAATTAAACTGAATTCAGCAGAAGACGAAAAGAGCACTGTAAAGGCCATCTCTGAAATTAGTCTTTCCCACTCTGATGTCTAGTTCACTTTCACAACTGTCCTGATTACTCTGATATTCATAACATTAAAAAAAATGAAAGACAAAAAAAGAGCAAAGACAGCTAGGTCATTAGTGATGCACAGTACATTGTCTTACATTTGCTCCAACTGAAAAGCTAACATCTGCCTTCAAAGCTGTTTAGTGTTGAGTATGTGTGAATGACAAAAGCTATACACAGCTGCCATAAAATGATCTCATCCTTCTGCCTCCAGTGATTCTGTTCCTATAGCCCTCCTCTTAAAATCAGAGGGAGGATAAATGTGGCATCTGTGCAGATGTGAGTTACAGAACATTGAAGGTAGCTGTAGCTAATAGCTTACGTTAATAATAGACACCTGAGACATCTGTTTCAATTAATGCTGAACACACCTCTGGGGCACCAGGCATGGAAATCACCTATTCAAATAATGATTTCAATTAAATTATTGAAAGATATAATGAAATACAGGCAGCAGGTTAAGTGGTCTGACCACAGTGAAAAGCTGCAGGCTGTAATATTATAAACCCTTGTATTGCTCTTACAAATATATGATATATGTTTGCTGGGCTCCCGGTGAAGTTAAATGGTGAAATGCTTTCAAATCTGTGCAAATTAATGTTAAAAATTAAGTAATAGAAATACATATTGCATACAGGTGCTAATGAATGTGATACCCTAAGTAAACTGTTTCAAGTGCAAGCTGACTGAGTTCCTGCATATGAGTTCATTTATTCATTGCAGATCTAGAGTCATGTGGCTTTCCTTACTGAAGTACTTCTTCAGCCTTACATCAGTCTTCATTCTTCCTAATATTTGGCTCAACTTTCAGAGAACAGAATTTGTCTTGGTGCCCAGGACTACAACAGGAGGCTAATGTTGTCACACACCATCATTAATCAGCATCTTTGGGAGCTCTCTCTCCAAACACTTAAAGAAGGTGCTTATTTTTCCAAACATAAGACAAGGATGTATACAGACAGGAAACAGAAATTGGTAAAAGCATTAGTATGGGATATGAAGACTAACAAAATATACTGATAGTTTTATGTACAACTGTATGGGGTGTGCTGGTTTGTATTATTCAGTTCAACCTGTAATTCAAGTCTACAGTAAAAAAGAATAATAAGAATAAGGACACAGAGAATCTGCCCTGAGCCAGTGGCAGCTGAATGAGAGATAGAAAACATCCTCATCAGTGGGTCCCATGATAACTTGCTGGGGTAAATTCAGTCAGATTCCATTGAGCATTTTTTCTATTTACCATGATTCAGATTTATTTTGGTTGTTGAAATTATATTTTACAGTTGTCCACAGACCCAAGCAGCAAAGAGATGACCCCTTCCAGAACAGCCCCCAGACCACATGGGAGGGAGTCTGTTTATTAGGGAATGAACACACTTGTGACTCTGATGTTGTGTGTGGTTGAAAGGAAGGAGGCAGTGAGCTAGCCCTCATCGTGCCATCCACTCCTGAGGATTCCCCTGAGTGATCCAGACCCACATACCATAGTTTCTGTGGACAGGGCAGAAATAAATATTTAATTACATACATAAACAAGTAAAAAAAAAAAGGGGATGGGGGGGGGAGAAAAAAAAGGCATACAAACTTGCAGACATAGGAACACATAGACAGACAGTATATCATGGGGAAAATTGGATGGATTGTCCATGATGGAGGGCAGTTTGTTCACCAATAAATTAAAAGGGCTATGAAAATCTAATACATATTAATACATATCTTATAAGATCAGTGTCACATATCAGTCCACTCTCACAGAAAAACTCAAATAAAAGAAATTCATGAAAGAGAAAACATTATATATGTGCTGATGAACATGAAATGTTTCTTCATTCTTTCCTTTGTTAAACTCTACCCACCGTGACTTCCAATGTATTCCAGCAAGATGTCCTGTGTCCCACACACTTGATGTATTTAGTGCAGGTATGGGCTTGACACCTAGTAACCCAGGATAAAAGATATTTTAATGAAATATGTTGTTAATGTTCTGACTGTTCATGTTAAGTATACTGAAAAGCTTAACCTTAGTTTACAATGTAAAACAGCAACAAAATAGCAACCATAGAACAGTACCTGAATCCTGAGGGAGAGTTATTTTAAGATATCAGTGGCTGGGAAAGGGATATACAAGAACTGGACAGGTCTCAGTGAGAGATGAATACACCTCAAAGGACAGACCTCAACTTATTGAAACAGTCTTGACAAAAAAAAAAAAAATGAACAGAAATTAACCAACATCCAAAGAAGAGTTTTGGTAAGTTTCATGCTGGTTACAAAAGTAAAAAGTCTGTTCAGGCTGTTTATGCTGTATTTACATTTCTGTTTTCATGTTGCAATAAATCACTGCAAGGATGAGGAACAAGAGATGTAATGTATATGCATGAAATGTTCTAAAGGAAAATATTTTAGTGTATTAAAAGTTTTACCATTATGCACCATGAAAACTTATAACAATAAATAAATTGGTTTATATTAGAACTATGGAGGCACTTAAACAGTAGGTGTACAGGTACCTTGGTTTCTGAATAGCAGTGATTGTCTAAAGATTTTAATTATTCACTGCAGCAATTCTTGGATATTGAGAATGTGTTTATGTTTATGTCTGCCAGCTGCACCCACCAATTCAATCAGTTAGAGCTATTTTTGACTAAGCTTTATACTGCAGACACAGAGCTTAAGTTGTATTTTGCATTCTTCTTGCTCTGTCAATGTCAATATGGTAACCAGAAATGTGGCAGAGTACCAGTAAAGAGTCAGAGGAAGTGAAAAAAAACACCAATTACTTGTAAGTAAAGCTCTTGATGATATACTTGTACACATAACGGTGTGTATGTCTGCAGTGCCACAATGCCAAAGGTTTGTGTTTTCAACAAAATTCTAACCATTTTCACTTATTCCGCACCAGTCACTGTATTACGACCCAGCCTATTATCCTGTTTCAAAAGGAAATATGGCGGTATTCAAAAATTAATAGGTCTGAAAATTGTGTGTTTCATGGGCATGGACAGTATGTCAGAGTTAGAGTAAATTTTAACACTAATAGCTTTCTCTTCTTGAGTGTATAGCCTTCAGCAAAATATATATATTTTTTTGTGATGCCCCAGATAAAAGCCTGGGAGAAGCCATTTGTAAGAAGAAGCTTCTGGACTTGGGGTAAAGTCATTTTAGGATAAGAAATGTGCACAATATTTCAGACAATGGCGCTATGCTCTTTACAAAAATGGGCATCCTGAAAAATGATGGCATGGTGATTCATCCTACAATTAGATTAACAAATTTGATTCCAAACGGATGATTTTAGATGGTCAGAGGAAGCAGAGAATAAAATAAAATAAACCTGAACCTTTAGATGAGGACATTGCAAGTGTGAAGATCTGAGAGAAATATTGAAGTGCTGGAACAGTGGGTCTAAAAAAATATATTTTCACTTGTAATTAAAACTTAAAGAAATCCCTTGTGTCTATTTAAACATTGTGTGGCAATGATGGAAGTCTTGGCACCCTGCTGAGCCTCCTCTACTTCCAGCGTTCTCACAGTCTCTTGTTTTATTGACCTGCTCACTTGAGAGATCATTAAGAGGAAACTCTTTGGTAAAACCCTTGCATACTGTATAAATATTAGAAATGGAGTAGATAAACATTTGCAGAATGTTCTTGGGATATATTTAAGAAATGTGCAGGATAAAACCAATCTTCATTTTTATACTGAATTAATCAAATAATTTTCCACACAGTAGGAGTTGCAGTTAATGTGTGCTCTTCATTAGCCTCCAACTGCAGAACCACAACCATGGGGCACAGACACACAGTTATTAATTATAGATGTAGCTATTCCATCTGTTTCCTTGATTTGCAAATTAGTCATAAATGCCAGTATACTGTGATGCTACTGATTAACAAATAATAATTACTAATGGTCTATATTAACTCCAGTGTGGGTTTCTACTAAAGCAAATGTTTGTATTTCTTTCTTTCTTTCTTTCTTTCTTTCTTTCTTTCTTTCTTTCTTTCTTTCTTTCTTTCTTTCTTTCTTTCTTTCTTTCTTTCTTTCTTTTTTAATGCTGCTAGTATTTCCTTTATTATACAAAAAGGGGGTCACATTACATATTTAAACTATCCTTAAAACTAGTACTTGACAGACATACTGCTGTACTGTCATGTACTGCATAAATAAATAGTATATAATACATTTTTATTGGGCAGCAAAGCCAAACACAGTTGAATGTGTGTGTAGCTGTTAATTTTTGTGCATATACATTAGAGTGGGGAAACAAGATTTGATTACAAGTGGTCAGTGCATTTAAAGCTTTCAATTTGTTGTCCATTTGGTGTGCTGCCATGTTGTACAGAGGAAAGACTGACATTTACTCATACTGGACAAAGTCCGGTAATACATAAAAGGAAACCAACCATGCTTTAGAAGAAAATATGGAAATCTTTTGCTGTATCCAGGACTTAAACCTCTGATCACTGTCACACTGCTCTGATGAGTTCAGATGTGACAGTAGGTGGATAGTTTCAGTGGCACAAAACGTGTCTGTCTTATCCCAGAGAATGTTTTTTGTTTTGTTTTTTTTTTGTTTTTTTTTATTTCAAAGGTGAATAGAGATTTCACAAGTGCAGATACTGTGGTTTCCATCTAGTGACTATTCCATCTAAACGTACAAAGACTTAATCCCAATTCCTCCTCTTGGCCTTTCCATTTAGCCTGACCTCTCAATTTTGTAGAGCTTTTTCATCCCTTCTCTTGTGGAGATTAAGAGGTAGTCATGCTGTTAACCAGTGCTCCAACTAAAGGGCATGACCACTACCCCTTGATCACAAAATAAAAGGGGCACCTTTCTTAAGAAAAAAAAAAAAAAAAAAAAAGAAACAGAGTTCACACTAAGTACAGACACTGGAATTGGGCCAAAGAATTACCTGATTTACTTGCTTACTTCTGCAGATATATTTGACACATTTTGTTTCTTCACATGCTTTTTATAATTTATGTTAATATTTAAATGTTCTGAACACTTGTTAAAGCCAGCTACTTTACACTGCATACTTTCTTTTATAAGGTTATTTTGTGCTGCTTTTAAATTTTACTATTATTTTGTGTCATGTAATGTACCAACATATCATTTTTTAATTTCATTTTATTTTTATTTATAAGGCATAATTTATAATAAACTTGACTTGGATACACTTTTGTTTTTATTTTATAGTCTTCAACAAAAGAAAAGCTGGCTTAGCATTATACTGACATTTATCTGTCCCCTCCCAGAAGGAAAAATACATCTTGCTCTCCAAGACATATTTTTTGTCATGCTTGAGGTATAGAAATTGCTTAAAAGTTTATTCAGAAGTGTATTTGGCTGCCAGTGGTAGGCTGCTGACTTTTGCAGCCTGTTAGTGCAGAATATCATGTAGTAATCCTCTCATGTAAGTTTCTACGCTCTCTGTTCCCAATTCCCCGAAATACTGAAATTCTTCTAATTTGAGTTTACATACTGGATCTTGACAGCTTAGCCTTAGAAGTAAAACGTTATTCTCATATTTCACATTGCACAGCAGGTGCTGCTGGATCCTCTTTCTCTGATTTAATTATTTGTGGATAGACACATATGAGAAGAAGAGCAGGTACTTTTTTTCGTTTAGGATACAGATAAAGGCTGCACATCACTAGTAACCACTAATGAGGTCATCGAAGCTTTTTCTATTCTAAAGGCCATGGCAAACTTAAAAACACTGAGCTCTGCACAATAATAAGGCAGCCGGAAGGGGTGGGAACTCCCACACAGTGCATCAGTAATTCACAAAGTGAAATATTTCATCCTGCAGAAGGCCCCTCTTATTTTCAGGAATGTCATTTTTGAGTCATATGAAGCAGTTGGAGAGAGACATCTTTCTAGACATTAATTATTAACCAAAGCTTATTTCACAACCGCACAGATCAAAACAGCAAACTTGTAAGATACTACAGGGCATCTCATATATTTTAGTACTGCCAGAGAAACACAACCCTAAAACAGAAAGGTTAGGCATTGAAATCTGACTCTGAGCTCACGAGTCTTTGTAATTTCCCTGACAGGTACACGATAAGGCAGAGGAACACTGTAGGGTATGTGAGGCTATCTTTGTACTCCTCCATCAGAGACAGATGATTTTGCACCACAACAGAACAGGGTTCCTGTGAAAATGAATATTTTATGACATTGCTACCAGGCTATGATTTGTAGCTTAAAAGTAGATTTGCATTATAAACTGCTTCTTGTACAGAAAAAAAAAATCATTGTAACCTTGGATATGCTTTAATGTACACCTAGCCATTCAAAAAAAACGTGTTCTGTTGACTCCCTTGGGGTTTGAAACCACAAGGCAGGTAAAAATATTTACCCTAAGTTAAAAGCTTACAACTCCTTGACTTAGTAGCGTCACATTTATCATGGGGAAAGCTGGAATTCTGCTTATCCCCTCTGCTGCCGCTGCAGCTTGTTATAAAGAACATGAAAAAAAATAAAATAAAAGGAAATAGAAGTAAAGAAAAACTTTCCTCTCTTACGTGGATTCTTCAATAAGACTATCATTATTGTACATTTCTATCTAAAGAAATGCATCTTCAGATGGAAATGGCTGTAGAAAAAAATCACTACTAAGAAAATGATCTATGGTTGAAGTTCAGCAAGGTTTTTCCAGCAGCACAAATATTTTATTCCATGTCTCAAACTGACTAAGTCACTTATTTGCTAATGTAAACTGGTCACCTCAGGGTTCAGACTTTACCACTGAGAATATTTGAGGTGGGTAGGAAAAGCCTTTACCCATCTGTCCAACTAAGTCATCATCAGTGAAAGCTCTTAGTGAAGTATTAATGCATTCTGGATGGAGATGAATGTTGCGGCGCAAATGATGCCACAGCAAATGTGTACCATAATTAAAGCTAAAAGTGGTCTAATAAGATATTAGTGTGTGACTTCTTTAACACCCCCCCCCCCCCCCCCTTGCATTTTTTGGGTTTATTTTTAGTTCTTTTTTGGGGGGGGGGGGGGGTCTCTTTGATAATTTGATGCACCAAATAAACTTCTCTTGTATTTGGTGTGTTTGGCAGCTTCCCATTCATAGTTGGACAATCTAAAGTCAGGTTTGTGGTCTTGTTTCTGCTTTGAGAACTGTTGTGAGACAAAACATTAGAGGTGAAATGAATAATGTAGAGCCATTTCTCAGTAAGAAGTCTGGACACGTGCCCCAAGGGGAGGCTGCATCATTCTATAATACTCATAACCTGTATTAGTGTTTTAACAGCCCATGGGAGCACTACTTTCTAATACAACAGGCTTGCAAAGTTAAAACGGATCATTCATCCTTGTCCTTGAGCTATGATGTGTGAATGTGATACGGTGTGCTTTTCAGAACAGTATACCTCTGGTATTAGTTGAAATTTATTTTTTATGTTTTTTGGTTGCAGTCCCAGATTTATAAAGTGGTTTGCAGCAGAATATGGAGGAAGCCTATGAACTGAAAAAAAAAGCAAAAATGGCCTTGTGCCTCTGCTTTTTTCAGTTTGTTCCATCTTTATCCAGAGAAACTGTCACTCTCTACCTTGTGACATAAACTGGAACCAACTCAGGTACTGGATGCTGATTTACATTTTGTATCAAGTTCTTTGGTCCAGTGCCAGCACGAGCATAAAAAAATCTCTGCCTGCCAGATTTGGAGGACCCTGATTGAAACTGTAGGCAGATTGGATTCTCTCTCTCTGTGCTCTCTATATCGAGAGCTCATTAGCTGGAAAGACCTGTGTGCATTGTTCCAAGTCTGCAGAGTCAGCGAGAGAGCCACTCATCACTCTGCAGAATCCCAGCTCCTGCACATCTGGCCTGGCAGCTTCAGGGTGACCTGTGCACCCACAGCAACACACACATGCACATGCAAATTCCAGCATAGAAGCAAACATAAACATTCACCAGAGCACAAAGCGTATCCTGATGCCTAAATGTGCATAATCTCCTGGCTGATCATGCATGCATTGTGCAGGTAGAGGTCTGAGGATGAACACCACTGAATAGCAAAAGACTGCATACACTGTCCCAGGCACACACCTCCACAAAAGCACGGTCCAGTTTTGCTTGTAATTTTCTGGCCATTGTACTCCAAGTTCAGGCGGCCACCTCAAGAGATGACCCTGCACTCAGGAATGCTGGTACAGCACTTTGCAGCACATCTCCAATAATTTCCAACTGAGCTGTCAGTCTCCATTTATGAAAGTGTTGATTTAACTCCACAAGCATCTTAAATGTAGAACTTTCAATTAAATAAGTCACTTCATTGCCATTCTCACTTTCAATGGTAGAACAAGCTGATCCATACTACAACACAATGCACTCAGCTCTACAGCTGCGTATACGTTTTTATATCTTCAGCCATTTCTCCCAAAATCTATAGAAGAAAGTCAGCAGCATACAGGTGACTCTCAAGAATGGCACTAAAGACAAATAAAGAAATATATCCGCTTAAGGGAGCATGCCTTTGCTGGAAGCATGTCAGTGTGCATTCTATTGTCAGAGTTTTTATTGACTACTTATATCCAAGACACAGTGAGCTTTGAAAGGAAGAAGAGGTTGACTGAAAAAGAAAGCAATAGGCCACATATTGATTTTTGTTTCAGTATAAAATAATTAGAATTACTGGATCCATGGCTTCCATTTTAAAAGACAGAAATTAATCAATTGAGTCCATAGGAGCAGCTTTCAGATAATAGTACTCACACAGAGCTGTCATTTAAGATAAAAACCACCATTAAAAATCAATACTTTTGAGTCTAATTGTTTCCGATGGCATTGGTAAGGTCTGATAGAAGCTGCCTCACAGTTTGGCCTGAGAGTTACAATAGGATCACTACCATGATTCAGATGTAGCATGAGACAATATCAATATTATCCACCTTGTTCCTGCCCTAATGATACACAAGATTACATCAATTATGGGTACAACATTGTGTGTAATTCCAACATTTCACTTTCTCATCCTTTTTCATAGAGTCTGGGGAGAACAAATAAGTACAGCAGGCTAACCGAAACAATAAAATATGATTATATTGCTTTTGTCAATGGCTTGAATAAGGGATGGATGACCAAAGAGTCCACAAATAACACAGTAAGCTTTACTTTATTGATTCTGTTGCCTCTGAAAGTAAAACAATAAACAATCTGAAAGGCCCAAAAGCTTATATAAAAGTTAGACATTTTATTAAAGGCGATTGACTAGAATCTTAGATATTGAGCCAAGCAGTAATCCCACAGTACAACTTTACTCTCACTTTGTTACTACTGTCTGAGGTCAGATATTCTGATAACAGTGTACTGTTTGAAAAGTCTGGCATTTTGGGAAATAAGCATGGTTGCTTGCTTTATTTATTTATTTAGGCATGATGGCTGGATCACTTTATCTACCTCTCTTCTTACCCTGATGCTCCCTTCACTCTAGAACAGAGTAATTCTGGACTCATCAGACCACATGACCTCCTTCCATTGCTCCAAAGTCCAATCTTTGTGCTCCCTTACAAACTGAAGCCTTTTTCGCCAGTTAGCCTCACTGATTAGTGGTTTTCTCAGTCCCGATACCTTAAGTTCCCTTCGCATTGTGCATGTCGAAATTCGCGGGCATAGCACGAAATTCTGGGCTCTATGTACAAACCATTTTGGTGGGCCCCCATATGGACTCGATCGATAGTTCTTACACATACTTTTCCCATAGTATAAGATAAAGGTAATAAGTATGAGCATAGTTTAACCTCTAAATAGTAAAATGGCTTCTCTGGCCAGAAGACTGGTTTATTTGGCAGACACTCTTCTGCATTGCTCAACCTCTCACTGTCTTCCTGTTTCTCAGTTTCCTCTCCTCAGCCTTCTCACTACCTTTAAAGCAACTTCCATTTTCTTCACTTACATCTTCTGTATCACACACTCTGTCACAAGGATAAACCCCACACAGGTTAGACAGATACAAGATGATCTGAACCTGCTTATAGTATAACATACAACATAATACAACTTGATATATTACAAAGATTATTTCATTTAAATCAGCTGCAGATGATTGTAAACTGAAGCTCATCTTGTCTCACCTGGACATGAGGATGGACCTGCTGTTGCTGTGTGAAACTGAGGCCCATGGTTTATGATGTTAAGCTTTGCTAGTACTGAAGTTATTAGTACTGAAAGGCTCAATATACAGTATGTTTGCTATGCAATAAGCAATTTGCAAGGTTACACCAACAGCAACACTAATCATGTTTTCTACTGTACCTCCTGTCTTACTGTAAACTTCTTCTTCTCTGTATCTTATACACATGCAAGCTGAAGAGCTTTATTTTATTGTTAAAGCACTGACTGAAGTAATTCAGTAATAATTATAAGACAGCCCCCATTCCCCTTTAGCCAGGTTAGGTATTTTATTTTAATAAATAATAGTTTATAAAGAGTTTGTATTAAATAATTAGGTGATGTAATAATCAGACTCTGACTTATTAATCATTCATTGTGACCTAAAAGTTGGAAAATTCACCTTCTGTTTTATTTTATTCCTTTAAAAAATTATAGTAGATCATTTGTTATCAACATGGCAGACTTCGGGGTCTCGTGCATTCAGTTTTCGAATAACACAATGCCAGTGGCATCTTCACAATCCTGAAATTACAAGGAATCCATTGATACCAAATTATGTTGTGACTGATTGCTGGGAAAGGGCTAATATCATATCGATTTTTTTTTTTTTTTTTTTTTTTTTTTTTCAATGATTTGATTAATTTCTTTTGGTAATCAATCTGTGTCCCTAAATGAATCCTGCTGTTATCAGCTCAAACTGTGTTAGTTCAGGTGCTGCTCACCTCTCTTCTCTGAGAAATTAAAAACAAGCTGCCCCTCACTTCATTTCCCTAGTCTATGTTTTTATCTCTCTCTATTCTGGTATCCAAATTTCACTTTCTTTGGGGAAAAACATGACTTTCTTATCCGGCTGTCTAACTGCGCTCTTTGTGTAATGAACAAACCGCGCAGGTGTGGGCTAAACCATTTTGCACACTTTTAGAGGGGAGATCTGACCCTCAGAACAACAACTATCATTATTGTAATGCCAAATGCATTCTCTCTGCACCTTTTTCAGGCAACTTACCTTAATTATGACACTAATTAATTTTAAAATTGAACAAAAAAAGAAAATCTCATTCCAGGAAGTCCCCACCCTGGAGTGGGCCCTGTGGAAATGGTACCGTTTAGCAGGATAGGTGCATCACACACAAACAATGTTTTTGTCTTAGAAATCTTATTTATGTGTTGGTTCTGCTTCCAAAACTGGTAAAGATAAAACAATATGATTGGAAAATAAGGAAAAAAATATTGGTAAGTGACATTGTTTGATAACTATGCGACACAAATAAAAGTATAAATACTTGAACTAGTATCTAACAGCTACTTGTTTTAAACAACAATGTTTTTGGTAAATAGGTTTTATGGTCAGATAAAACTCAAATACAGTTCTTCTGTGGCATTGTTTGTATTAGCGCTGGGCAATATATCAAGATTTTCAAATATATCGAGACTTTTTCACACGCATTATAGAATGAGGAAATGTTTATATCGAGATCGCTTGTTTTGAATTAAAAGTATCTTTTCTTTTTGCATTTTGAACGACTTTTTGTTAGGGTCATTGAAAAGTAGTTTTTATTGATTTAATTTTAAAAGCATTTTATTCAATATTCAGCTACTTTAATTTCAATTTATCTATCTATCTATCTGTCTGTCTGTCTGTCTGTCTGTCTGTCTCTCTCTCTCTCTCTCTCTCTCTCTCTCTATATATATATATATATATATATATATATATAAAATGATACAAGTAAAAAGAATATTAAGATATAAAATTTTGGGTCATATCACCCAGCCTTAGTGTGTATGTTGTGAAATAAATAAATAAATAAATAAATATGATATGCTGTAAACTTGCCAAATTCCAAATTTATGATTTTATTTATATAAGCTATCACTTTAGGCTTTTATTATGTCAGTTTTACTACAATTTGGATTACACAGACAATAATAATGCTTCATAAAACAAGTTTATTTTTAAGCTACTGTAAAACAGATTCAACGATTAGCTTCAAAACGCATTATACAAGTAAGATTATAATTGCTAAAATCATTTGGGAAGACCTATAACCATGTTGTAAAGAATTTTAAAGTTCAAATGTCAAACAGTTCATTATTTTCATCAAAAGCCACTAGTTACGATTCAAAGCTTTAACTACAATGCTGAGCTCGACGTTATGATTACTAGAGCACATTCAGTTCTAAACACCTAAATATACTGGGCTTCAAAAATGTCTTGGTGAATGGCGAAGTGAAGATTAATTATGTGAAGAACAAAATGAAACACTGCACTGCAGATGTAATGGGGTCTATGTATGTTCACATACAACTACAATTGCTGCTGGTGTGAATACTCGGCATATTTAGCATGTTAATGGAAGGTAAGGCTCACCAGCAGTCTAAATGGATTAATTTAATAATTTTTAATCAAGGAAACCCTGGATTATTTCTGTTGAATATAGTAAAACTGACCTTCTCTCTTCCTGACTGATTTTTCTTCAAATCCCTTGTAGTTCTTAAGGATATTTTTTTATGGCTAGTAAAATTCTCCTTGTCTGCAAAGTGACGAAGAAGTGATGAAAATAACATTCTTTAGGTGTTTTTGTGCATTCACAGCAAACTGTTTGGTCAGCTTAAACATATACAAATACATTAGTCACTAAGGGTATTACTGTTGGCATGTGGACAGGTATCAAATTTATACTTTTGTTGCACTAATGTAGATAAATTTGATGTTGCATTTGTTACTGAGGTGCATAAAAAAGAACTTGAACTAAGCAAATAACAAAAAAGCTAATTGTTCTTATCTGTGCTAATGTCTCTTTGTTAACTGTAACATGCTAAGTTAGGTGGCTAACACAGTTCCAACATCAGCATAAAATGCTGACAGCCATCTAACAGGAAGAATCACATCATCCAAATTTAAGACACTGTTTTTAATTTTACAGATGAAAACAATAAGGTTTGTTTATGCAAGTTTCCATTATATGAGAGCAAGCGTCATTATTAGATAACAGAATAATAACGTGGTGATCTTGAGATAATAGCATGAAAAATAAATAATTGCAAGAATGGTGGCTCTTGCCTTTTATAGATCTAAGGTTTTTATACACATGTAAAATTGCAAATTTGTTGTGTAATTGCAGAGATTTGTGTTTTTTAATATAAAAAAAAAATACATTCCTTCACATGCCTTCACATTTTCAGCTCCTTTTCAATTTGTTTTTTTTTTTTTTTTAACATAGTCATACATTTTCTTTAAATGGCTTACATATTCAATTATGGCAGGATAACTACAGTTGTTATAGCGATTTATGTGATGGGGATACATAAGTTAAAAGAGGCTGGAAACCTCTGCTTTTATGGTGTTCCTGCATCATTTATTTCCCAGAAACAGAATCTAACAGATCTTCATTTATGTAAGAGACAGCTGGTCCAACAAAGGCATCATAGGCCAAAGAATAAGGTGAATGGAGTTTGTTTGTTAAATAACTGTGATCAGCATATTTTTAGAGAAATAGAGAGAGAGAAAAAAAAACTCCATACAAAAAGTCTGTTGGCTTTGTGAAACGACTTCATTCTTCTTTTCATCCAAACTTTACACACTGTCTCCTGTCAGATAATAACAAATGAACTCACAGTACTTCCAGCAAGCATCAGCAACAATCTCATGTTTCTTTTCTTTTCTGCTTTTGACTAAGTTGTGCAGGTCTCTCACCAGCTTACAATAGGTGTGATTTGTGATTGGTCTACACTATCTGCAGCAAACAGCAATTTCCCAGGTGAGTATAAGCAGCTTGGACGGATGAGCAATTGGGATTAGACCAACTTTCATTCAGGCATTTCCAATTAATTATCACAATACATTACCTGAAATGGTTTTCTGGATTATAATCAAGTATAATTTTATCTTTGCTGGATTCTCACAGTGACTGTAGATAAGCTTGAACAACTGTAAATTGTATTCCCAGAGTGTGACAACACCTCTTCAGAACTCTGCTAATTGGACAGACTCAGCCTATTCTCAGTAACCAAGGAAAGAGAAAGAAAAAGAAAAGAAGAAATGTGCAAGACTCCGATGTCTCAGGCTCGACTGTCATAGCACAACATACCGCTGCTCCTCTGAGATTTGCCTCAGTGAAAAAGCACACACAAAGACTTGCAGAATCCTTATTCGAGTTGTATTGGAGGTGTGAAAAGAGAGTTGTCAAGGCTATCAGAAATGTATTCACAAACCTCATGTGGGTTCATATTAATGTGTGTGAAGCGCTGCACTGTGACGTTAATCGACTATTTATGGATGCATCAATATTCAGTGTTAATGTGATGATACTGATACTTTATATACCTGTATGACCTCATCATTATCCAGCTTCTGTTCTTTGTTGTGAAAGCCTGAAATAAAAAACACAAATGAGGTACAAGCAGCCCACATGGGAGACCATCAGAGTTCAGAAGCAGCTCAGAACATTTTTGATGTGACAGCATTGGAAATTTTGCTGAAATCAAAGCAACAGATTTTGGGGCAAAGTATTCCTAATGATAAATTTCAGTGCTATTATGTTACCATAAATCTTAATAGTTATAGACAGATAAGTCCTAAAGAGGCTCATACAGCTTTTGAAATTATATGTTTAAGTGTATTTGAAACATACATAACAATGTCTTCACATTGGTTTGGCTTTTAATTTGCAGAAGTAAACATGTCATCTGAGATCTGGTCTTCACCCTCAGAGACCTGTTTTTTGTGTTAAAAAAAAAAAAAGTTAAAAAGTTGCACTAACTGTAGTAAAGCATAAAAAGACATTTTCTCCTGCAGAGAACACATTCTTTTGTTTATTAAGTCCAACTTTAGTCTATGACCATTGTTAGCAGTTTCTATTATGCATGCAAGAGAAGGCAGTCAGATATGGTAACTGGACAATTGCCATATTTCACATATTTTTTATGAATGGAGATGAAGGGTTCAGCTTGGGCACACTAAAAATGTTCCCTTTTTTTGGACATGCTCCAAACGTTATTTTAGACTTTCAGTGTGAAATGAAATAATTAAAAACAACATAGTCAGAACTTTCTGCTTTGAAGGAAGCTGAAACTTTTATAAGCACAATCCACTTTTTTTAAGCCTGACGTAGGGAGCCGGGCCTTCTCTGTGGCACACTTTTCAGGCTTCATAAATAAAATATGACTTTCACATGGGTGTGCTTAAGCAACAAAAAGAAATGCTGTCTGGTTTGTTCAACAATGATTTCAAACAGATCCTTTTTGAAGAAAGAAAATAGACATACAAACAAAGTCATTGTCTCATTCGCAGCATGTAGCTTGTTTTATGATCAAAGTATCTGTCAGTGTATTGTCCTGATGTAAAGAAATAAAACTTGAGAGAAGTTTCTCGTGGTTCAGCTTGCATTACTTTTTTATTCAGATTTATTAGAACACTAAGTGGTTTAACTACATTGTGAACTTTGTCACCTTCCAGGTAGTTTTACCATTTGGAAAATATGAGGAATTTATTTAAGGTCGGTGCATAGAGTGGATGAAAAAGTATACATTTGTAAAACATTACAGAAAATTAATAAAAAAGATGTTTATTTTGCAGTGAATACTTAACACAATAAATACCACAAACTTATTAACATTAAATATTTTAAAACATTGGATATTTTCTTATAAATATCTTAAATTGTAATACACATATATCTTATCATAACACTAAGTAATTTCTATCCAAAAACAGGGGAACAGGTACTTAATCTTTTCAGAACAAAAAAACTATACTATCTAAACACAATATCTCCAGAAAAAAAGGGGTGTTTTGTCCTCCCCGAGATAACAGAGAACGCTTGGGAATACTGCGTCCCGCTGTCCAGCAGGAGGACATAGGGGCAGGATCTTGATGTTTTTGCCTGGTCCAAGTATTCAACCATGTTGATTCCGACCTATGATGAGAAATGAAAGTAGGTAAATATCTCTACAGGGACAAAGCAACAAACAACTCAAGCTCTTTCAACCCATTCCTTCACAAACTTTGATGAAACCCCTTCCACTGAAGTTACATCTCTGGCAAACTCAAGCTGGCTAATGCGGCGCGTGCTAATATCTAGACAGAATTATCCCAAAAACAAGCATAAACGGTTATATATTAATGTTAGCAATTAATGTGATTTGATTTGGAATTAATTATTTGTTAAGTACCCTGATTAAACTCATTTCTAACCAGTAGACAAAATTTCCTCAAGTCATAATGCTTTGGTCCAAATGCTACAGAGGGACAGTTCAATATTTCCCTTTTTACCCTCTTTTGAATGACAAAGCAAACATTTGGACATACTCAGTAACCTCCTAAGCTGAAACTCAGGTACCCAGGTAAAGGCACATTTGCATGACGGTAGAAAAACACAAATTATTGTAATTCAAAGCAAAATTTGACTTTTAAATGTTTTAGTCCAACCAAAATCATAAGGAATTGAAGCTTTCAAAACTGGATTTGCATATGGGTGTAAAGTTACTCCTGCAACTAAATACTAAAATGAGCTGAAGTACTGCGCACATGTTCCAAAGACTTTGTCTTTTTGCAGCTTTTTATAAAAACAACTAAGTGAAAGTTTAAATGTATCTGGTGGAAATACCAGTAAGTGTTTATTTTTTTCTGATGGCTAAACACATTAGAAATTGTGATAAAATAGCAGCCTATGAAGACGTCATGGCAACTGTCAGTCACTCACTTACGCAGACCTCCAGACAGCCATCCATACTGATAAAATGCTAATTTTATAACCTCAGAATCATCTGACAAAAATCACCATTCATGTAACTTCTAACTAATGTTAGAAGCAGCAGAAAGTCATCTACATTTTCTTCCACAAACCACAGCATTGCAGCAGTATCATAGTCCTCCTCCTTCGCAGGCAAACTGCGACAAATGAGAAATGCCCAGTTTGGTCGAGCTATAACTATAGCTTGACTCAACTGTTACCACAGTGTCCAACTACATCCTCAAAGAGCTGATAGAAGGGCTCTTAAAGAGGCCAACAGACTATGTCAAAATGTCCAATGGTCGAATAGCTCTGGAAAACCATTTCTTTCATTACTATTTGTAACTTTGTGAAACTAACAATCCGAAATTCAAATTCAATTTATGTGACCTTGCAATGGTTAAAAAAATGTGCTGGGTTTGATCACTGTAGCATTGGAACAGTTTGTCACTTTTTATGTGAACAGCTGAGTCTGACACTTAGAAAGTGTCTTTCCAAGCACAGCAGTTTTTGTCACTATTTTAATTATCCATATTTATGATTACAAGCAGAGGTTTCACATTGCCTCATAGAAACTACCTCTGACTGAGTGCAACCCAGCACTTGAAATTGTTATAACTTGGTTGACAGTATCTTGGAGCAAGAGACAAGACAGTTTCACATCATTTAATTAAAACCATTACCTCTTGTTGCTTAAATTTGCATGGAGACCTTGTCTTTGATGTCCTTCACTTCCCTATTTCACTGGAAAAACTGGTCTATGAACACAGTCCATGTGGTTATAACCTCTCTTAGAAAACGTATGACAGGACAAAAATATGTAGTGCATGTAAATGCAATAACTGGGAGGCTTCATTTTTACAAACTTATAGACCAACATTTTTTTGTAACCAATGAGACACTCCACATAAGATAATTATCTTCTTGAGGATCAGGGCATTGCAGTGGTAACACCAGAGCAGATCCACCTACTGTTTTTTTTTTAAGAGTTTTTCCTCACCGTTAGAGCTGTGAGTACCACTGGGGATCCTATGTGTCGTTTTTTGATTGCCTCTGAGAAGCATTAAAAATGAATGTATCAAGAGAAGAAAATCAATGGTTACAACAATAGAATATATTTAGTGTGGACCCAGCAGTGACATCAGCAACATCTCATTCAGTGATGATGTGTTGAACTCATTAAAATGATTGAGGTCGGTCTTCAAAAGGCTACAGTTCAAATCCCAGGACAGCAGCCTGACATGAATCAGAGCCAAGGCACTAATGTCATGACCCTAATTCTTTAATTTAATAGTGCTCCTCTTTCATAATGACAGTGACAAGCAAAAGCACCTGGTATAACACTCAAACTGGGCCTATAATTCATGAGCCAAAAGGGCTTGCATTTACATTATTACATTAATTACTGTGATTCACAGGTAAAGAACCCCCTCAGGTTTTAATAGTACTTGTTCTGGTGCAAAAGAAAATGGTGCAGAGAGAGACAGGGAGAAAGGTGGGATAAATATAAAGTTTCATTGATTTCTAAAGCAGTTTTCAAGTGTTAGTCAATGCAAAGACAGACATAGTATATGCAGGGATAGACACAATGCCAATGAAAGCCAAGTCTATAAAAACAGGTTTTCAAATGTCGATTGAAGCCATTTACACTGCTGACCAATCCGAAATCAATAGGAGGGCTCACCCCTGGTTTAGAATTTTCTGTTTCTTCAACTTAAGTTTTACCTGCTTCTAATTTTGTGGATCAAATTACTGTTTGGAATAGCAAGGGTATTTTTAAAAATCACTATTTACAGGCTCACAGTATCCAAAGTTTATATGTATAGCACCTTTTCACAAAATACTTTCAAAAGGCATACAATTGGTTTAAAAAGACAAAAATTAATGATTTAAAAAGGAAGGGAAAAAACAATGTAAAGTAAGAGGCAGTAAAAAAATAATACAAAGATTTCTTTTATAAGAGCAATTTTCTCGAAGTTTATGAAGCTCACAGTTCACATGCAACTGTTCTCACAGCCAGTGTTGCCAGATCTTACAAAAATATCAAGTGACCAGGTCGATGAAAACAAGCCCAAAAGAAAGAGACTTGGCCCCCTCAAAAGAAAAGCATGGTATATACCACGGTATCCTAGGAAACAAGGCTGTGGACAGTATAGTTCCTGAATAAAAAGACTGTTGCATTCACCTTTTTCTGATCTGCACCAGGGGTTATTGCCTTATTGTGGGCTTGTACTGTACATAACTTCTAGTGGGAAGTATCGGCAAGGAAAAAGTTTGTGTTGTGTTTCCGGGGTGAAAAAAGTTATGACGGGACTGCAATAAAGGACAGCAAGTTAACGTCACAGCAGTGTGATGTGCTTGGTGTTTAATTTGAATAAGAACACTACAGGACTGCTGAGGAAAAATAAGGAGGACTTAATAAAGGAAGCAGGAAAACCTGCAACCCACGACTGACGATATTTCCAAGCAACTTTACAGAAAAACAAGCCCAAAGTTGCTTGAAACAATCCGACTTGGCAACACTCCTCATAACCTCTAGAAGTTGAAAGTGGTTTTCAGACAGTTTCTCACATACCTGTACTTATTGCTCATTTAGAAACATTGATTAACCAGGCATTTTTACCTTTGAAGCCCTGTAGGAAACCAATTCAGAGAAAATCCACATTGCTGTGTGGTGACAGTGCTAACCACTCTAACATAAAACCATCCACATTAAATACCGGCAGATCAAACATGTACTTAGCTCTCAAGTACTGCTTTGATAGCTCATCAGTCATTTGACTCACACAGAGTTGAAGCAAAGAGCTGACAAATGAAGTTGTGTGTTGCAGTGTCAAGTGGGCAGCAATGTTTTTAATAAGCTGCTACATATGAAGACATTTGCCAAGTGTATAGCTGGTAATTGTGTTGAATGTAAAAATCTACATCCCTAGAATAAATGACATGTTTGTAAAGATTATCCACACCTGGGCCAATGTTACACATAGCTGCAACAGATTATTTTTTATTTATTCTTTTTTTTTTTAAATAAAAAATTAAAAACCCTGATATACTGCAGATGTACCAGAGGGCATATGGATGTTGCTGAGAGATGCTTGAGTTTCCTTGGATACTACATCTGACCAAAACTATTCAGTGTGTGTTGTAATGTATTCTTTGTGTGTGGAGAAAAATGCTTCACAGCAATACGTTGCCTCAGCAGAAATAATCTTTTGTCCAGTTCTTCATTTTCTGTGAAATTTGAGTCCAGCAACTGTTTTGTGAATAATGAAAACTTTCTGATGTTGAATAGTTTCACATTTGATTTATCAAGCTTCTCTGCATAAGAGAGGAAAAATCATTAAACCTTTTCTCTCATTTCCACTCAAGTGTGCTGTCACAGAAGGGAGGAATTGTATCTGGGAATCTGAAGTGTCACTTGCAGCCAAAGTTAAGTGAAGTTTGAAGTCAGGGGACTGTGTTTGCAGCAGTCCGCATTCATTGTCTGATTTTCTACCCTAAAAAGTATGCAACTCTCCTTCGACTTTTATCGTTAAAATTGCATAAACAGCAGCGGTACACAAGTCAGGCTGCATTTCACTAAAGAGAATTGTTACCACTTTCTATCTGCCAGCAGAGCTTTATTTGCATGCAAACAAAAAGAAATGCTTTAAAATAATAATGGCAATAATGAAAAAAACATCTAATAAATAAAAAATAGCTATTAATACAAATTGTACCAAAAGATTATCCTACATCCATAACACATGGATTTTGTGTTAAACTTGGGCTACTGTGACAATTCAGATTAAGAAATTTTTTAGAATTGTAATCGGATCAAAGTTTGAATATGACCTTTTCTCTTTCTGAAGAAATCGTAACTACAATAGTCCTAATTTAATTAATTTTATTTGAATTTTATTTTATTTATTTGAATGTTTATTTCAAGTAGCACTAGAGAAATGTGTCTGTTTGCTTGTTTGTTTGCTTGTTTGCTTGTTTTTTTGTTTTGGCTATGATGTTACATCCCTCCTCCTACAGTTAGGGGATGTAACATCACTGTACTCAAAGTAAACCTCTGAGCTCTGCACATGCATAGCAATATATATGAATTTGTTGCCATGCCAACAGAAGGTACTAAAATGCCAAACAACAAAGTAATGTTAGAGGATCTAAGAGAATAAGGCCACATAACTGATCATAACATATGGCTGAACAGACTGGAAAAGTGGGTGGGACTTTCTAGTATCATGCTACATTCGTTCAAATGTACTTACTTAATAGATCAAGACTAGTATGTTTTAGTCAGTAATTATGAATCTGAGTGGAAAAATGTCCCGTATGGGGTTCCTCAAGGCATTTTTGGACCACCTTTTACGATATACAGATGGTGGTCTATCTGCTTGCGGCACCTCCACCAGTTCCTTTTCGGGGGAGCAGCTTCAAGGTCTTCAGCTGGTTACACTGATCATTGATGTTTCGCCCCCTAACCCAGAATATCTCCTGGTGGGGGGCAGTGGCTATGGGGACATCTCCCTGTCACCCCCTGCAGCTGCTGCATCCAACTTCCACCCGGTGGATGGTGGCAGCCATCCATGCTTCCCCTTGCCCAGATTATGAAACATTGCATCTGTTACCACACTTATGCTAATGACACACAACTCTATATTATAGTGTTACTAGCTAGTCCCTTACAGTAAGTGAATGTTTATATCCAACAATTCAGTGAGTAGATGAGCCACCAGTTGTTAAATCAATGCAGTGTCTTCCTCTGTGTAAAAGTATAGGCTAGGCTATTTTATCTTTTTGTCTTTGTAAAGCCCTTTGAAGGCCTCGTGTATGAATTGTGCTTTAAAAATGTTTGTCTTATATACTGTGGTATATTGTATGTGATTAACAAACAAACACACACACACACACACACACGCACAAAAATCCTCCAGACTTTCTGCAATACAGTTTAATTTTCTGATTTTCTTTTTTAAAGCATGATAATGTGGAGATACACAAATAAAATGCATGTGTAATGTAATTCATATATTACACTTTAAAAGATAACAAAGAACCTTTTGAAAACATAAAAACTAGTAAGACTTCAACATGAGATTTGAAAAAAACTGACCAACCATCTTCACATGAGAAGAACTTTTTACCAGCAAGTGTGAAATGGCACTGAGATGGCTAACTGGGACTTCATTTGTGAGGCAAAGAGGATGACAAGGTTATACTGTATCTTATGTTTCAATCTCTGGTAAGTTACATAACAAAATTACTACACTAAAGACTAAAGCATGCTGTCAGGCTGTGACCTGCAGTTTTTGAGCCTTCAATCTGTTCAGGGCAGTCTTGAATCCCGTACATAGACAAACATACATACAAACATACAAAGTACATAGTTATAAGACTCACACCCTTCTTCCTTTATATTAAAAATATGCTTTGCAACTTTTTTGGTCTCATAAAGCCTGGGTTACATTGCTGATGTGCACACATTGTTTTGCCCCCTTACTCCAATTCAGAGTAGTGGTGGAGTCCCAGCTGCTATAGGGTGGGACACATCTTGGATAGGATTGCTATAAATATACATACATCAGAAGAAATCATATGGACCATTAATATTCAAATAC
This sequence comes from Melanotaenia boesemani, assembly GCF_017639745.1. Classification (NCBI taxonomy): domain Eukaryota; kingdom Metazoa; phylum Chordata; class Actinopteri; order Atheriniformes; family Melanotaeniidae; genus Melanotaenia; species Melanotaenia boesemani. Next base: position 20,134,003 of record NC_055697.1, read on the forward strand.
ATTTTGTTGTCAATACTTTTTTTTATTTTGTTGCTTGAGAAGTACTTGTTATTTATCAATGAAAATGCTGCAGTAATCGGCTCCTTGTGTAAGTACCAGTCTGATGACGGACCACAAAGCACAGCATTAAATTAAAGTTAGATAAGCTAACTAAGCTACCCTCCCGCACACACACATTCAAAATGCAAACCTCAGCTGAATGGTGCTGCTCCTGAAATATAATTTCTACTTGCACAGTGAAAAGCCTGAAATATTCCATGCCAATCACATCAAGGGCCAACCAGGGAACAAGTTCAGGAGTGAGTTCAGCATGCACCTACAGAGCATGTGTGTAGCTGAACAGTCTGTACTCCCTGCTCAAGGATTTTTGAGAGAAAATAGCCACAAGACAATTTCACTAAAGTTCCTTTTTCTTTTATATTTTTGTCTGCTTCTGCAGTAACCAATGTGTTTCTTCAAATGTTGGTAGTTTAAAGGACTTTGGGCTTTTTTTCTATCAGTCCAAAGCTCATTGAAAACAGCATTTGATCTCCGAGATGCAAGTCTAAATGGCCGGATGTTTTTATGTGGATAAGAGTGGATTTATGATTATAAATTATAAAAAAAAAAATTTAAATTAAAAAATAAAAAGGTTGAAATGAGAGAAATGACAGTGTCTGTGAAAAAGCCTGCTTCATACATCCAAATATGAAACTCCTTTCTTGACATTGAAAAAGAGAACAGTGTGTGTGAGTGGAGGTGGGGGAGGGTATCATATGTGGCATCATGAACATGTGGATATATACAAATGTGTCCACATTCAGGGTACTACAGTATGATGAAGAGGCCTACTTTATTTATTTATTTATTTATTTATTTATTGCTGAATTTAGATTGTCTACATTTTTTTTTTTTTTTTTTTGCCAAAGATTAAATAAAGTGTAGGGCTAAATGTGTGGAAAAATATACTGTGGCATTCAGTCCGCTTTCAGTGTGGTGGAGGAGATCAGTTTTAACCAAGTGTCTTTATGTTCAGTATTTGTCCCTTTATGAAGCAATAATGTATGAAATATGCTGGATATAAACACACTAACATGAAAGAAAGAAAACCGAAAACTATGTCTTTATGCAGAACTGATGAACATGGGAATTTTCTATGAATTTACTTTTATATTTCTGAATTTCTAGGTTTACTAGCTACTGGACGCTCAGATCTCAAACTCCTGAACAGCTTCTTCCCCAAGCTGTCAAAGCTATCAGTCTAAAACATGAACCTTGTCTTCAGTTCATATTGTTGGTGTGAATACCATCTGAGATTATATGAAGAGGGAGAGTCGTGCACACTTTCTCTGCAGTTTTGCACAAATAAGTTACCCTGTCCTCTCTGCAGCTGCAGCTCCTTCCTCTCACCCTCCCTCTCCTGTTGCTCATTGTCTGACAGAGTGGAAAACAATAATAAGAAGTGTGGGGAGTGAAATGCATCTCAAATCAGATTTGAGGCTGAGCTGGAGCTAAATCCCAGACAATTTCGAAATTCCAGCCAGACACATTTTTTTAGCTCTGAAAAAGAGGACATGTCTGGGTAAAAGAGGACATTTGGTCACCAATTTAACATTAAAAAGCTCTTGAATACTCTGACATGTAACTTATATTGCATATCAAAGTATTTTAGCTCTTTGAAGAACCATCATCCACATCATTAAAAGTCAGCGAAAGTAACTTTTAATGATATCGTCCCTTGTTATCCTTCCAGAAAAGGGTGGAATATTATGATACTTTAAAAGCCAATGGTTGACACTATCCACTGACCTAGAAAATAATTAAAGATTTTCCATAAGTGTTAAATATTTATCTCAAATCAGCACTATTACTTGAATTAACACAGCCAAATCTCTTCTTCCTCTACCTATTATTTTGTTTTAGCCAAATTCTTAAAATGTACAAATGGTTTTACATGAAATTAGCTAGACAGGTAGTCCTTGAGCCAAAGAACAATTGATTATATTTTGGTAGTGTTCCAGGTCTGAGACTTCAAGCATTAGACAATTATTGTTTGCAATCAATAACTATGAAGGCAAATGGAAGCTTTATTCCAAATCCTGAGGGTATGTTTGCCGAGAGAAGGAATAAAAGGCCTGATAGGAAAGATGTCTTTACATTGGGCAGGTTTTGTCAGAGCTGTGTAGCCTTGAGTCCCTCTTAGTCTGATGATTCTAAGTCTAATGTTTTGTGTGGTTCTGAGCCTCAGCGAGGTTTGAACACCAGTGAGACAAAGAAAATAGATGGGATATGATTTTAATGCTTCTCGTTCTAATGAAGTTTACTTTCCTTTTATTTAACCTCTTCCTCCTGCTTCTTTGTGGAAGCAGTAATTGTCTTACAGGGCTTCTGAGGCAACATGACACTCATTGAGGCGCTGTCTCAGATATCTATCTATCCCTTCACTACTGGGGTAATTAAGCTTTGGAGTCACCTCTGGAGATATCGCAGCTCCTCAAACTAGCTGGCTTTGGCAATCTGAGAAAAAGAGATGGAATTAATCTATGTAAGAAACTGTATTTGTTTAACTTTGTATGTGCACACATTACAAAATTATACTCAATACTCAGGTGGAGTTTGGAGGCAGTCCTGAGGTAAAGTGGATGATGAAATCAGCGGCTTTTAACAGAGCTCATTAACAAGCCAAGCTAGAATTTGTTAGGAGTTAGGAAAGGTTCCTCACATTCACCTGAATTAATCTGTATGAATCCAGTGGTTTTATTTTGAATGATTTAGGCATAATTGTTCAAAGAATCAACTGCATTTAAATTGTCTTATAAGCACATTGCTGTATAAAGTCATACACTGATATATATATATATATATATATATATATATATATATATATATATATATATATATATATACACTGAACTATTAGTCTTGTCATATAAATATGTAAAAGTCCTGTTGTTAGGAAATTAATGCAAATGTAATGAAAGATGGTAATGAATTACATAACAAAAGTGAATGAAACAGGATGTCTTCTTTTTTTCCAAGTACTGCATTAAGAGGCTAATTATCTATGAAAAAGGCAGGGGATTGTGCCATATGATACAATTACAGAACAGCAAAGTCTATCTATAATTAAAAAAGCATCTCATCCCACTCAGTTACGTTCTAACCACCACACTAGATAATTGCTTTGTGCCTGCGATGGCTTCGTTATGTACTCAGGAATAAGGTTTGACAGCACCCCGTCCTTCCTCCAACTTGAAGTGAACCCCAGTCTTTGCCTTCAAGATCAAAGTCGTTCCTCTTTGCCTCAGAGCTTAGCGACTCCAGCACTGAGCTTTGGTTATGAGTTTTAGAGAGTTGAGAGTAGTCCAGCCACCCATTGAGGGAAGTCTGCTGAATATTTTCATCTTGCAGCATGCATGCTGTTCCACAAAAGCTGCTGGTGATCTAAGTGGCCATAATAAACATCTTGGCAAAGGCTGAAATAACAAAAACACAACACTAGAATGCTAAGAAGCAAAGATTCTGGAATACAAAGTCCACACATGTAGCCCTGAGCGTGAGGCTTTGATTTAATTACACATGTTGAGCCCTGTGTTAAGTGACAGTAGCAGAGCCAAAAACAAGCCTCCCTTGTTTATGTTGTTGCCAGGATGAAACTGCTTAAGAAAAAACCAGGACCTACATCTTCAGTGTGACTTGAAACAGCTAATTTTTTCCCAGCCAATCTCTGCCACCACTGTCAGATCTTCACCCTTTCACAGCTAGATTAAGATGATGCACCACACGCATCAGGTTTTCAAAGGTGTGTGACAGATTACATGTTTTGAAGCAATGCGCAGGTTAGATGCCAGTGTTTCTGACAAGTCAGTCAGTAGCACAAAGGCTTTCCTCTGTAGGATTTTGACTTACAATACTCTTGCTTCCTGTTTTTAATTACAGCAAGTTTCAACACATTATATTACACTCAGTCAGTAATTATATTTCCTCGGAGTACTGAAATTGCATCTTCTAAAGCAGGAACAAAGGCATTTTTATTTTTTGTTTTGGATTTATCCAATTTCTTTTAAGACCTATCTGAATGATAATGTCTAATTGAAACATGCAGCCAGTTGCTGGGAAAATATATTGCTGAATGAAATTTCATTCAAGAATCTGAAAAGCAGTTATAAGTTATATTTGTTTTTATCATATCCCTTAAGACAACATCCCTGACATGCTCCATGCTATGCTACTCTGTGTGCTCTTGTAGCCAATTTATGAGATCATGTCACCAAATTTTACACAAAGATGATTCTTCACATATTGAAGTTGTGCTTTGGTTAAAAAAATACTCATGAATCAAATATTCAGTTTAAGTTTCCTGCGGAGAAACACTGTATGCTATTAAAAAGGCTGCAATGAAAATAAATCCTGGTTACATTTTAAGGCGCTTTAGAATTTCCAAGCAAACTGCTGCTTGTATAACATAAACTATACCTTTCAATAAAGTCTCAGTCCTGTGTTTTTTTTTCTTTGAATTAATCATTATAATCTAATGATTTGAATTACAATTTAACCCTTGCATTTATAGTTCCACTCTCACTGTAACATTAACATGATCTAACTGACACTTTTTACTGAAACAAACCGAGCTTAGGGTAAACAGTGATTCTTTGTTTTTTTTTTGTTTTTTTTTTCTTCCCCTGAATTCTTCACGAGCTTACAGAATACCACTAGGCAGGATCTTTTACAAACATTGTGTTTGCCAAATCCCCACTAGATGGCAGTGTAGTTTAGGACTAGTGCTTAACAAGTTTCACCGCAGGCCTTCTCTTCTGAACTTCCTACTGTGGATGTGCAGGAATTAAAACAAAATACTTACATGGAAGTTTCTGAGACTCAACATATAGATGTTTATTTTAAAAACTTGCCTTCATCACACTTTGACTCTTGACCTCCCCGGGTTTGTTCTTTGAATGAGGCCGTCCTGTGGGTGTGGTAACAGTGATTGCAGAAAGCTCAGGAAATGAATGTTTTATCAGCCTGTGTAAAGGCAACAACAACAGCAGCGTAGTGGGTGGGAAAAAAGAGAAATGTCTAAATTTAACTCATCAGCTAGAGCCAAGTCAAATAAAACTATCAGTGGACAGCTTCCTGTTGGTTCCACTTCCAAAACATCTGACATTTCATTGGACAGATAATATCTATGTTTACTCAGAGCGTAAATATTATAAGCTATATTATGGTTGTTACAGCAGGAGCTTTTTTTGCATAATATGAGCTGGATTCTGCTCTAGAAATGAGCATATTTTACATTGCTAGTGTTTCATTGTGGCTTCTTATTCGAGGAACTGCATATAGACCCTAAACTTGCTGGTGTGCATGGTTTTCTGTCTTCCATACACACTGTTTGATCATTTTTTTTCTCACTGTGCACTTGCTTGCTACAGCATAAGCCACAGTCTACAGCATGTAATTACCTTGTATTTCTACCTTCTCTCCTCAGATGTCTGCTCTATTCAGGTGGTGCAGCGAGTAGGGAGCACAGCTCATCCTACTCATTCACTGTAAAGAGACTATGTGGGAGGAGGTGAAAGCAGGCAAGCATTTACTGTGCTCAATACCCTTCTTGAGAGCAAATTTTAGAACATGAGCTGCACTAAGTATGCAGTGGAAAAATATGCTTTACATGACATAGCTGCAGATTTCCTGCATTTATTGTTAGACACAAATGCAGCTAGAAATTATTGGTTAATAAAATCATTAATACTCTCTTTTGAAAAAAAAAGTAAATTAAGTAAATTATATCTAACTGAGTGATGTTAGCTAACATTATATATACATATGGTATAGGTAAATGGTTGTCTAAGTCATTTTCACACTCCAGTCCAGGCTAAAAGCTTAGTCTCCACATCCTCCTCTGTCTGGTTTTCTTTCTTTCCTATGAGAATACACAGCCGCCGTCACAGGGAAGCACAGGGAGTTCAGCAAAGGCAAAGCAGCAGTTGCCTCTTTTCTGGGAAACCAGATGACCCTCCTCAAAGTGATAATGTAAACAGCTATCTAGCAATGCCTGGAACCGTGGGAGTTTGAAATAAAACGTGAAAAATTCTCCTGCAGGATACGTGTAAAAACAACCAGCTTAGTAAGTTGCCATTATTGTTATCCTGGGAAGCACGAAGCTAAGATCAAAGCAAGTAAGTTACACAGCATGTTGAAATTTTGTGATAACTGAGGTTTCCTGCTTGTGAAGTGTCTGAAGCTATTTTTAACACACTGATAAAAGAAAATGGAATATAATATAAGCCATGAGAATGGAAGTGATTGTCAACAAATTGTCAGACATGCTTTTTGTGTAATTATTTCTGCGCAAACAGCATATAAAACACTTGAAAGGGATCTGTATTTCTGTTTTGTGCTCTAATTCTATTGCATTTCTAGATTTAACATTGTAGTAGATCTCCACAGCCTAACAGGGGTGTCTGCAGCTGCGCTGTCAGCTCCAGCTGCAGAGGCTTCAAACAGATGTTTTCAATTAACGTCACCCTCTAGAAACATTACTCTGAACAAGCATTTGTTGACTTTAGATGTGGAGCTGGGGGAGCGCAGGGTTTCATAATATGTGCGTCTGGTGATGTGAGTTATAGACTGCCATAAAACCAAATAGGCAGGTCATGACCCAAACCCTTTCACCCGTGCAATCGATTGTTCCGGTGATATCTCTACATGCTTTACATTCTATGAATTTTCAGGTTAGATAAAGTTGTCATCATCTCATTCATAAAGTCTTTTCAGAATGAGCAATGTTAATTTACACCTCCACATTATTAAGAATATAATAAATGTCAAGTTTTTTTAATCCACTTTGATTTAAATGTGACAAGATGCGAGGGTCTCCTAGCCAGACCACAATCCCAGCCTAAAATTAAACTAAACCACTGGATCTCCAACATGGAGGCCATCCAAAGACAACCACAGCAGGGACTACAGCCATTTCTTCCACTTCAGTAAACAAGTCTGTCTCTTTCTACACAGCTGTAATCTGTGTGTGATTACAGGCATGTGCGAGCTGACACAGTTTCTACACCCAAATGCCGCAAAGGCACTGATCCAACTGTAACAATGTCAATTATTCCAGGTTTTAAACTTTTCTCTGTTGTTGCTTCTTTACCCTGCTGGGACGGAGTTTTCTGTGTGAAATTAAGTTAAGACAATGGCATTGTCTTTGACTGAGCAAGTTTGTCTGAGAGTCTGTGCAACTCAGAGCGCAGAATGCAGGACAAGGAAAACTGTACTGGAGAAGTTTTCATTTCTGCTTTGGAAAATGCAATTTGACCTCTGTGTATGCTGTAATCTTGATTTTGTTTCATATATAGTGCATTTGCAGTTTTTGACGGCATGGAAATTTACATAATGTTCTAATAAGTCAGTTGATTTGCACAAAAGTCTGAACAGAAAGAAACTAGATTATCTATAAAGTAGAATGGCATTCTGATATAACTGATCTAACATTTAATGCTTTTGCTTATCAAATTTGGTTTTATTGAGGCTGTGCAGGTTCATATTTATATATTTGCAACATTTCAAAGTGAAAACAAAAATGAAATGTTTCAGACTACATTGCTGTCAAAAACCAATAAGCATTCAGTATCATTTACATCGACATAGGGGCAATTAAGCTGATAAAAAATCTGCCTTGCTGAAATGGATATCTGGGAGGGAGAATGGCTGGCTGGAAAGGCTGAAGAGGTTATGGAGAATATTTCAAATATGACAGTATTTGAGGGGAAACAGTTGTGATTTCAGCCTTGAAAAATATCAAGACAGAATGTCTTTTGTGAACAAGGAAATACACAACCCCTCTACTATCTGTTCTACTTACAAGGGAGATCAGTCAGTCGAGGACGCAGTATAATCGTGTCAGTTTTATATTTGCTTGTTGGATGAAAAAGTTCTCTTCAGTGCATTTCCATTAGCTGGTAGAGCTCTGATGGAGCTCTTCCTTTTTCTTTTTCATGTGCAGAGAGTGCCCTCCAGTCTGTAAAAGTGTACGCTATCTGGCACTCATTTACTCTTGTCCTACTAATTTTGTCTCAGACAGTACAAGCATTGGTTACCATGGCAACCACCGACAAATTTGTCCTTTTTTTTTTTACCTTCCCACTTTCAATGAATCATCACAAATGTGTTCAGCTCTAAATGCTGGCAGTTTCTGAACAAAAACAATTAACCTTGATGACAACTGTAACAAGACATCTGCAACTTACATTCAAGTGTTAACATCAGTTCACTTCTCTTCCGAGTTTTCGTTGTTTCTGCAGTGCTTTATGTTGGCATACAGGGTGATTTTAAACCAGCAGTCTTTCTCCTGACAGCTTGAGCAGCAGAGGGAGGATTCTGCAGACAAACTTATATATATATATATATATATATATATATATATATATATATATATATATATATATATAAGACAAGACCCCAGGTGTAGACTGTGCAAAGAGGCCCCTGAGACAATCCAGCACATAACTGCAGGGTGTAAGATGCTGGCAGGGAAAGTTTACAAGGAGCGTCATAACCAAGTGGCTGGTATAGTGTACAGGAACATCTGTGCGGAGTCCTCTGGTAGAGGACCCGAGCTTTGATGGATAAGAGACCGCCCACAGAGGGCGAGGGGACAATTTATTATGTGTACATATATATGACATCCAATGAACCAAACAGCAGCACCAAGGACTCATTTGATAAAGTCCAATTTGATAAAACTGTGATAACACACCGAAAGACCTGAGAGCAAAACAGTTTGGAAAACTAAAATTATTAAAAAAGAATATTATATGTTTTGGGGAGGATTTTCGTTTCTTGCAGTGTGTTAGATATTTATGTGCACATATAAAGACAGCAAACTCACAAATCCTAATGTCCTTACTGAAGAGGGCTTATTATCTCCCACAGATACTGTTCCTTATCTGACTGAAATAAACCTTTTCTTTTGTTGTTTATCTACATCCCTGTATAACATAGTTATTTTGGAGCATCTCAAACAAAAATTAAATGGCTTAAACGCAACATAATTTTTGAGCAATTAGTCCAGACAGGGTCATTTGAGGTGTTGGCCTTAGGGGGCATATATGCCAAGCTACAATGGGCCTCTGATTACTGTATATCTGTAGCATCAGTGAACTTCTGTCTTGTATATTCAATGTGTGCGCCCTGTCAACATCAATTCAACAAGGGGCAGCAGTTGCTGAGAGTACTTACTCTGACTGGCCATCAGTGTATCAAATGTGTGCAAGAGAACGTATGTAGCAGTGACGGCAGAAGGCTAACAGCAAACTTAGCATGTTGCACACAATTCCTTCTCATTACGCATCTTCATTTCTTCAAAATAAGCTGCGCTTTTCACAACAGCATGTCTATTCTGAATGAAGAAATTGAAGACCAACTATAAAAATGTGCAGAACATGAAAAATATTTATATATATATATATATATATATATATATATATATATATATATATATATATATATATATATATATATATATATATATATATATATATATATATTCATATTTCAGATCCTTTTTCAAAACTCCTGCAATAAAAATCTGGGTCACATAAATTTGCATAGTATAGACTACTTTAAAGCTATGAAATGCTGAATGGATGTTTCCAAAGTTACAAATGCTATGTGCTGATGAAAATGTTTGGCCCACAGATGGGACTAAAAGTCAATATGTCTTTACCTACATCAGTTTTCTATTTTGATCTCTTATAAGTCCATTAACATCACAAACAATTAATTTATATTAATATTCATAACAGAACCTATGGTTCTTGAAGAAACAATCAATTTAATGTCACTGAAAGAATTCTCCATGACTTAGTCTTTCATTTATGAATCATTTCAACATTTTATTAAATTTGCATAATTAACATTGCATATTGAATCCCCTCATACATTAATATTGTTACACTGAAAAAAGTATGTTGCTGTATTTTAAAAATTATTCAAACCTAATCTGGATTGTTGCTCAAGACACATGTAAACCACTTTAATTCAGTTGTTAAACAACAAAATGCTGCATACTTCATTGTAGATTCTCCCAGTTCTGACCAATCCCCTGGCTGAATCGCATCCCCTTTTACAAAGATTTCTCCCTCATCAAAGAAACTAGATTCAGCAACAAGCTCATAAACCTCAAACCATCAGCACAGAAAATAAGACCAAACACTGTGAAAGTGGCAATCCACTGGTCAAAAGGTGGATTCATGCATCTCAATTTTGTCAGTGCAATGTGCTCTGGCTGCCAGGCTTCTTTATCAAACTCAGCTAAAGTTCAACCATGACAAGACACTAATTGTCGTCCTTTGTGTCTGATGACTCTTAGGATTCGCTCTGGTTTGCTCACATCGTCGCCTCATCCGGCACGACAAGTTGACAGCTTTTACTTTCTTCTGAACCCTGATAAGAAAAGTCACCTCACTTTTTTCTAATCATAAGTTTGCAGCTTCTTGAGCTTACTGTTCACAATGAAATGCAGTTTGCTGTCTGGGCTGTCTCTTTTTTCTGGTTTTACACACATCACATTAAACTCATCATGGGGCACTTTTTTAAAACAATAAATTAGATTCACCATTCTGTGAATCCTGTGATGCATCTGTTGAACATTTGCACGTCTGCATCTGGAAGTGAAGCTTCTGGTAATAAGACAAAGGTGAGCCTTTACTTGTGGACATCATTATCCTCAACAAGGTGCTGAATTACACAGCCTGACATTTGCTTGGTGCTTTCCAGATAGGCTCCCTTCACTGAAAAGTTCAAGTCAGAAAGAATGTGGGAGCTGGAAGGTGGGAGGATGTTGTATGCAGGCATCTAAGCTTGCATGTGGTTTTTTTTGGGAACTTTGCCAGAACCTCTTTTTTTTTAGGGGGGAGTTAAGGGGGTCACACTGCTCCAGAGTGAAAAAGCTCTGCTTTTCATTACATCAGCCCATACGTCCACATATCTGCCCCACCTCCCAGACTCCACTCTTATTTCCTGGAATTGTTATGTCAGTCAGTGATCCAATCTTTCTCCCTTTTACTCCCCAAATCTAGATGTTTGTGTGAGCATGTCTGATTGTGTGCGATTAAAGGGGTAATAGCTCTACTAGATGGCAAAAGCAATGTGCTTAGAAAATGATGGATTCCAGAGTTGTTTTCATTTAATGTGGAGTGCATTTGAACTTAACTGCAAAGCTCTCTGCGGAGGCTGATTGACCAGCAAAACAGAAGAGTGGACAAGTGGCAGGAAGAGGTGGAATCGCTGCTCTTTTTAAAAACATAAATCTGCACTGCTTTACATGCACTTTAATCTTCGTGTTGGCTAAGTGAGCAAATAAACTTTGAGGAAAAGCGGCATATAAGGTTCATAATACAAGAGGCGGCATTAACTTGTCTTATTATCACTATACTGTCATATTATTGATACAAAATAGTGATTTACAAGAAAGCAAAGCCAGTACAGCCAATGATGGCAATGTTGTTTGAAAAGCAAAGCAAAATATATTTTATATAGTATATGTTTGGCACAAAAGCAAGTGCTCAGAAATAGTGAAGTCTTAAAACGTCTCTAATTTATTGCTTTGTATGCAACATTATGGGAAGCTTTTGGAGGTAAGAACTTGTCTTTGTGTGGATGTCTGTCCCTTAGAGCTTAGATGAAAACGGGCTATTTCTGAAATGAAGTAGCAGGAGAATCACAAGTGAGAGGTGGGGCTAAGAGTAATAATACAAGGAAATCACAAACTTGGCAATAAGTTCCTTTGATGACATTTAGGACCAGCGAGAAAACTACTACTAAACTAAACACAACTAAACTAAACTTAACTAAACTAAACAAGCAAACAAAACAAAAAAAGGCAACCTGCTGGAATATTACAGGAGATACTAGTTGTAAAGAAGCAGTACTCCCCATTCCCAAGCCACTTCTCTTTTGTCCTGCTAAATACACGAGGCCCAGTGGGTGGATAAGTGAGTCACATGGTCACTTTTCCTTTTTCCCACACAAACACACCCACATCCTCCTCCATGCAGCTTCTCTTCACTCTTCTACTCACTACTTACCCGCAGTCTGCTCCGTCTGGATACTGTAGCTACACAACTTGCGTTTTGGGAGCTTCTTTTGCTTTAGTTTTTTTCTTTGTTGTTGTTTTTTCTTTCTTCTTTTCCCCCCCTCATCACTATGTATTGGAACCGTGAATAACATCCGTGTGCTTTCCCATTTATCCACCTTTCAGTCGGAGGAATTCGACATCAAGCCGTCGGAGGCAGTTTGGACTACTTTGTTTCAGGCAATTTTTAATTTTCATCAACAGTTTTATACGAAGGTTCAGGTGTTCGCTTTGTTTTTCGTTCAGCGCTTTAACTTAGTTTTGTACATGAATGCATTCCTTTTAGTTGCAAATAGTTTGAAGTTTTCGTTTGACGCGTTGCAGTTTATTAAAATGGATTTATAACAAGTCGTTGCTATTTTACTTCGGTTTACTGGAGTGAAATAATTTGATATGCAGGCCTAATGTCCCCAGTGTCTCCCTCCACCCCCACATCCAGAGCAACACTGCACTAAATACAAAGGTGCAAACTACTTCAGCTCATTTACATGAGGCCTACTTTGTTTATTGTTGACCATGCTTTACACCGTTTCCCTGAGTAGTACAAGGAAGCTGCTTTAATCTCACACTCTGAGTTCCCCTCCATTTGTCCAAGAAAAGAGTTTGTTAACTTTGTTCCTGAAACCCACTGGGTTCAAGAAAATCATACTTGTAAGAAAGAGATTCGTTGAGATTCAGCCTGTTCACATAGATGTTGTGTTATTACATTGCACTTATTTTAAGAATAAATCACCATACATCATATTCAAAGCAGCTGTGACTAAGTCATCGTTTTAGCACATAAAAAGCATCATCTATCATACAACAATGCTAGTCTCTCATTTGTCTTCATCTCTGTAATTACATGACTCACCATTGCACCCATACAGTATCTTTTCAGCTAAAACAATATCCGTTGCCTTGACAGCCTGAATTGTGAAGTGAGCTGTGATGCCTTCTCCTCTCTTCCAGAGGCAGAGTAGGGGGCCTTGCAGTGAGGACATGAGTTTGGTGGACGTGAGACAGACAGCAGGGTCTCTGACCCTATCCCTGTCCAGCAACGACTCCAAGGAGCGTTATGTTGACCGGATGGATGAGAGCGACCCGGAGTACCATCGTAGCAGAAACCTGTCTCCAGACCTGAGGCAGGACTTCAACATGATGGAGCAGAAGAAGAGGGTCACCCACATCCTGCAGAGTCCAGTATGTAGCCCGCAGCTCTGTACAAGTGCCCTCCTACGCAGGAGCTTTCTGTGTATGAGTAATAAACAGTGTTTAGAAAGCCAGAGGGGCACTGAAATGCATTATTATTATTTTTTTCTGTTTGTATAAGTTTTTTTTTTGTTTGTTTTGTTTGTTTTTTTTTTCCCGCCTACTTCACTTAGATATGGGTTCGCTGTGATTTTTCTCTCGGAAATGTTGTCAGTATTTTAGCTGTCCAAGCTCATCAATGTTATTTAGGAGTTTCATGTTAATTAGTAGAGAGAGCTGCAATGAAATGTGATACAGTTACTCTCAAACTGACCTCTCTGTGTGTACTGGATTATTGCGATACTGATTTTATCTGTTGTTGTTACATTACAGACTGAATGCATTAACCTTTAAAAGTAGTATGAATATTAGCCATTTTTCGGACTTTTCAAAATTAAATTGAATGTCTTTGGGTTTTGAACTAATGGTGGATTTGTTGCAGTGTGCAACCTGTGCCTGGTTGTAATGCAGTGAATGAACTCTTTCCTTTAAAAAATGGCAGTCAAACAGATCCAGAGAGCATGCAATTTGTGATGCTCAGTAACTGCTGCATTATGCAGAGATTTAGTCTAAATTTATGAACCTATGACAGATGGGCAAAATAATAGAAGCGGTCTGGTTAGATGAAGTACAAGGAGGTGTAATACACACATGGAAATAAGATGAGCCCACACTCATATGATTGCATAACAGACCCAACAAGTGGAACTCATCTCATCTCCATGGGAACCACGGACGGATGTAGCAGAATGCCAGAGCTTAGCTTCAGCTCACATGAATATAGTGTTGTTTCAAGATTCACTGGGTAAAAAAAAAATGATGGTCAGGTTTAATGCCACCCCCCTTCCTGCTCTTAATAAAGCCCCTTTTCACAGACATACAAAGAGCTTTTCAAGTAACCTTTAGAGATTTGTGTACAGTTGTAATAAAGAGCATCTGAACTCGTGCTGGGCTCCCTGACACATCCTCAGGAGGTGTTGGAATAAGTTGGAGGTTCTGTGTGTATGGGTTGCTAGGACAGCAGAGTTTTATGACTGTGTTTTTCTTCTTCTTCGTCTTCTTTTCTCTTTGTTTACAGGTGTTTAAAGATGAGTTGGAAGGCCTGATACAAGACCAGCTGACAAAGGGCAACAACCCCTCAGGTCTCCTGGCACTGAGACAGATCGCTGACCTGGTCATGGCCAGCACAGTGGGAGGGGCTGGCCCCTTGACTTCTCCCATCAGTAAGTGGCAGACTGTGTGCAAGTGTAACTGTCCATCTCTCTTTGGACCTGATTGTCATTCCGTGTTTTCCCTCTGACTGTGTGCAATTTGCAGGCAGATAATCCTCATTGTTAGAGACTGAATTCTTAGACTCTTGTGATACTCAACAACCCTGAAACTGCAGAAAAAGCAGAAAGTTGTCAACAACATTCTTTATTGTCCATGTTCTTGTTATGCATCCCTTGTGACCAGTGTTAGTCATGAATTAAAGCAGTTTGCAGTGGTGATTGTGTTAGTCTGACCTGTTTGACTTGTGTTTTTGGGGAGATCATGGAGAATGTATGGCTGTAAAAAGTCAAAGTGGCTGTAAAAAATCTGGTTCTGTATCATTAAAGGCCCCTATATGGTATTACAGTCCAAAAATACCCTCCAGGTTCATGGTGGGAATTCAAGGAAAATACTTTTTTAATCATCAGCTGTGGAGACTCAAGTTCCTTGGATGTTTAACTCTGTATGCTGCTAAAACAAACCATAAACATTCTTGTAAATGTTTCAGAAGAAGTACTGATGCTGTTGTGTCTTGTGGCAGGCTTTGGGGTGGTAACTCCAGTCAATGACTTGTATGGCATCGAGTCTCCCTCCTTTTCCAAAGGGGAGAAACACAGTCGCTGCAGGCTAGCTAGCCTCTACAGGCTTGTTGACCTCTTCAGCTGGGCTCGTTTTACAAGCTCCTACATTACTGTGAGTACAACTTCATTGCCACACTCCACTGCACACCTGCTTGTTTATGCAGCACAGACGTTGTGTTTCTTTATGTGAGCCTCAAGCTCTCCTGCTCCTGAAGAACTTATAAAGCAATGTATCTTTATTTTCAGAAATCATAAATTATTTATGGTATTAAAGTGTAAAGTTTGTAAATGAGAAAAACCACAAGACAGGAATTTAAATGTGAAACATGTCATGAATATCTGAGTTGTGATGAGATGAGATGAGATGAGATGGTCAGATTTTTCACAGAAAAAATTTTATAAATCAGTTTAATTAAATTTCACATTATTTATTGGTCAAGATTAAAAGTCTTTTTTGGAGTCTCCCTGCTCTGAGTCACTGCTGACCTTAACATATTTTTTTAAGTGTTGGAAGCTGACTGGCATTTTGACCATGGCAAAAATGATTTCCTTTTGGATGATTTCAGATTTACTCATGCAATTTATTTAAATGTTGCCTCAATAAGTGAGTTTACTAATGTGCACTGTGTGTCTCAGGTGCGTGTCAGTAAAGAGCAAGACCATTTTCTTATCAGTCCACGAGGTCTGTCCTTCGCTGAAGTGACGGCAGCAAATTTGGTAAGAACAATGGCTGCATGTGCTGTCATTTACCAGTTAGAGATAATAATGCATTGTTACGGTGTTTCACTCAATGTCAATTGTAGTGTTTTGGCTGAAAATTAATTTCATTGTAAATCCACTAAATGCATTAACATAAAAACCTAAAGTGGGAATGGCATATAAATGATAATGTGTCGTAGATCAGTATCTTACATGTTTCCAATCAGTAACAGTATAAGCTACAATGCTCAACATTGTGAAATGTTATCAACTCTTTTGCTTAACAGGAGAACAAAAACTCTTTGGACTGGTTTCTTGTACATAGTTGGACTCATGAGTCAACATGTTGGCTAACTTTTGTTTTACTAGATGCATGATGGCTTCATTGGGGTATGCATGTAAATGTTATCATCAAAGGGTGTGAGCTTCCTGTACATGTATACTCAGCAAATTAGTGACTGCGTGGACTTGTCCTCGAGCTTGGTTTTTGTGTGCTACACATAGCTCACGCTGTAGAT
This sequence comes from Melanotaenia boesemani, assembly GCF_017639745.1. NCBI lineage: Eukaryota > Metazoa > Chordata > Actinopteri > Atheriniformes > Melanotaeniidae > Melanotaenia > Melanotaenia boesemani. Next base: position 20,150,394 of record NC_055697.1, read on the forward strand.
GCTGGTCTACAGGGACTCAGTTCTCCACGTGGAAACCATAACGGGCAGTAATGTTTCTACAGGGGGTCAAAGCTGCTTGTGTCAGCAGATGTGCCTGGTACAACTGGAGTTTGAAGGCTCCCTCGCCCAAATCTTGTTTTGAACTGAGCTAAACAGGGTATGCATGGCTAAAGGCATACTGCTATAAAGAAAAGGGAACAAAAATCAGCAATAAAACTCACCACACAAGAGAAGATTAAAAATTAAACTGTGCTTGCATGATTGAAGCCAAGATCCTTTTTACCCAGGTCTCAAAGCCAACAAAGAAAAAAAAGTCTATTATTTTATTTACCTCAACATATAAACAGCATCACTAGAGAAGTATTTGTAACTTTTACTTATTTGCAATGAGTCTAACCACTACAAATGCCTCTTTAGTGGGTTGACTAAAATTATTTATTGTTATTATTATTTATTTTGATGCTGTTATCTTAGATTTACAAAGATTGTTTCCATGTAATAACAAGTTAATAATATTTTGAGACTGTTGTTACCTTGAAGTAAGGACCTACTCTGCTCTGTTAACAGAGCTAACAAGCTTTGTTTCCTTGAGATTATCAAATGATGTTGAGTTTGTGTGTTTGCACCTAATACCATCAGTTTGGGAAGAAGTAATAACAGTTAGTTAATGCAATGTTTCCCCACCTAATGTTTCATTACAATTTCTTATCTCAAAAAAAGCCAAACTATTAGCTAAAGATAATAAGATAGTTAACTTGTTACCAAAGTAATTATTTCCAGAGTAGCCACTATCTGCTGCTGTAAGGCACCAGTGACTTGTCATTTTTTTCATTTGTACCTATCTAAAATAGGAATTAATTTAAAGAAAATAAAATGTGAATCACTTGCTGAAATCATGAAAAAACAATACACCTTTTAAACATTTTAGTTTGTCTTATTGATTGTAATCAGAGTCCATGGATGTTTGAGCTCTGCTGAGCTGCAACCTGGTTTTTGCACTGTGTCCCTTATCCTTTTCTTAGAGTGCACAGGTGTAAAAGTGTTACGTAAATTATTCATTCATTTGTTGATTCATTAAACTCAGAAATGTTTTAGGGGCGTTTATAGAAAATGCTTAGACTTCAGTGAACCTTTAATGCTTACAGTGCAGTTGTAAAGCTGCTGTTTTCCACCAGAAGTAGCCAGTGCAAACAAGTATTGCCTGTGTTGTCAATAGAATTTAAATGTGTTTTGTCATCATGTATTTTCCCAATATTTGTCAAACACTGATGATTACTTCCTTCACCTGAGCTGAGATCATGTACACACACATTCAAATTGTTACGTTTTATTGGCAATTCTTTATTATTATGTTTGCATTGTTTAGTGGGGGCGGGTTATTGTAAAACGAGAATTGCTATTTGTTAATCAAAGCTGTTTTCTTTAAAAAAAAAATGCTAGAAAGAAGCTGGCAGGACTTAAATCAGTTATTAGTTGTTTGGCCACCATCTGGTGCTTATGGAAAGCTCTGAAGCTTTAGGGTCAATGTTTTTATGTGTGGGTTCCTGTGGTTTTGTGTATGTAAGTTTGTGGCATGTAAAACGTTGCACATGCACATATATGGGTTACATTATCAAGCTGTGTCAAAAGTCAGAGAGGAAGAAGATTATCTTCAAGAAGTTAGCACACATAGATTGAATTAATTTAAAATAATCCAAAAACATTCAGCTCTACCAAATGTTCATATGGAATGAAACACATTCAACTTGTTAGTTAGCTCCAAAGATGGAATTATAGATGCCTAGAAACACTCACGGTACTTCTGATGGTTTAGTCACAGAACTTGAAGTTATGTGATTAATAACAGAATAAAATTGCTTATGCTTATCACTTCTTTACAAAAACTGATGCTAAAAACAGTACTGGGCTTTTATCACAACTCTAACTTTGCTGTTTTTCTTCCATATACAGGTGAAAGTAAATATAATTGGTGACATTGTGGACCAGGGTTCCACTGAACTGGGCATTGACCATTTTGGATTTGCTCCTCATTCTGCCATCTACTCAATGCGTCCTGATGTGAGATGCATCATCCATATACACACCCCAGCTACAGCTGCTGTAAGTATGCTCTAAGCAGATGTTAAATTAGTGTCATATTAATCACGGGATAAAAGCTGCTGCTCAATGTTTATGCTACACCAGAGGAAGACAGCCAACATGAGTGCAGCCTCATGCATGCATCGTTATTTTGGATGCGAACACCCCGTGATGTATTTTTACTATCTCCTTTGAAGCACGGCTGTAAAATGCACAGCACACAATGAATGTCGCTGTACAACTGTGTTTTTATTTGTGCCCAAAAGCAAAAAATGTGCTTCTGCTGAGAAGCTGATGTGTCACATGCTTGGTTGTTTTTATCCCGCACTAACAGGTGTCCTCGATGAAATGTGGAATCCTGCCCATTTCCCAGGAGGCTTTGCTACTAGGAGACGTGAGCTGCTTTAGTTACCATGGCAGCCTGGATAATAAAGAGGAGAAGGTGGAGTTTCAGAAAGCTCTGGGTCCAATTGCCAAGGTACTGTCAAATTGAGGCATTCCATTAGTGGCAGGTTCACTTTCACAGGGGACAGGGCAGGCTAATTACATTATAGTGTTTACACACAGGTTGTCTGTACTTGTGCATTGGAAATGTTTTTTTATTGAATGTAAGATGACAAGATGCAGTGCCAGTCTATATTATCTAAGTGTGTTATTTAAGTTTGCAGTGTGACAGTCCAAAAGTTTTTTTTTATATATAAAAATGTGTGTGTGTGTGTGTGTGTATGTGTGTGTGGGTGTGTGTGTGTGTGTGTGTGTGTGTGTGTGTGTGTGTGTGTGTGTGTGTGTGTGTGTGTGTGTGTGTGTGTGTGTGCATTTTTGGACTGCTAATTTCTTTGTGGTTGGATGAGTCCTGTCATTGCTGTGTGGTTGCCAGGCAACCAGCAGATATTCCAGGGCATTGCTGCCCCAGTCAGCATAATAACCTCACACATAATTCCCTGTAAAACTACAAAAAAAACTTAGTTTTATGCTTAATTTTGTGCATGAGTGAAATAAATTAACATGATACTTATTGACTTTTATAAACGTGCAGATGGGCAGATGTTATTACAGTTGGGTAGAACCGGGCCAGCTGTTTTCCCTTCTCACCAGTTTTATTCTAAGCTAAGCCAGAAGGCTGTTGGCTGTAACAGACAGATATTAGTGAGGAATTGATCCTCTTAACTAAGGGTTTATTTGTGGTTGCATGTAGCTGGCTGTTGGGTTCTCAGATGTTGATTTTTTTTTTTTACTTCAATCAGAATGAAACAGGGTGTTACATAGAAGACGAAGTGAGGAAAAAAAAGATAAGATATGAAGCGGTATGGATGAAAAGCTCAAATATTTTTAATTATCTTTATCACTTGGTTCTACCTCACCATGAAGCTTTTTTAATCCATTGTGGCATTTGTGAAGCCTTCACCTTCACCTTAGATTGCCCTTGAAATGTTAGGACTGCCACAGGTAGGTGTGTGTTTGAGGAGCACAAACACAGTGTCTACTACTTCCTACCATAAATAGACTTCATCATATGTATAGCATGTCTAACATTGTACTAATTTTCAACATTTTATTTAAAAAACAGCTAGTGTAGTTGGTGCTTAAAATGTCTAATTAACAGCTGGAAGAAATATGGAAGGGGCAGAGGGAAAACAAAACAGCCAGATTTGAAAGCACAGTTCTCCTATTGCAGCTCTTTCTCACATGCATGTGTTTTTATTTGGTTAAGGATAATGATGACAGCTTAAATGTCCAAGAAAACAGTGGCAGACGTGGGAATCTAAGATACAGAAAACTATACTGTTTATTGACTTTATTGTGGGTCCCTCTCTTCAGTAAGTCTAGAGTGCCCCACTGAAGGTATGCATGTGCTTCAGCATTTACTGCAGGAACACCAGTATGAATGGGCTGCTTTTTCTAAAGCCTAAAAACAGAGCAAAGAGGAGGTGCAGAAGTCCTGTTTCCTATAATACCGTTCAAATTACTGTATGATGAAAGGTTATTATGGAATTTTGCCTAGTCACTCCCCCTAAATCAGCTCCCACCCCATTTGTTTTTTCTCTGAAAAAGAGCTCAAATGACAAAATTGTCCCTGATATTAGATCATCGGGCTGTAACTTTCTTTCTGTTTATAAACTGATTTCACAGCCAGAAATGATCAAAATAGCCCAACTAGTAGGACATCTTGCTCTCTGGTGTACTTCTGCTTTAATATACGTCATGCCGAGACAAGCGTGATGATGAGGGAACATTTGTTGAAACACATAATGTGTCTGGAAATGCTGATGAGTTGTAGCTGTAATGGATTTATTCAGTATATTAAATGATTAAAATGAGCCATCAAGTATTGTGTGTGTATTTCAGGTGATGATCCTGAGAAACCATGGCCTGCTTGCTTTAGGAGAAACAGTAGAAGAAGCTTTTCACTATGTGTACCACTCACAGCAAGCCTGTGAAATCCAGGTATAAGAAAGTTTGATTTTGTCTTTGTTGGTACATGACAATGAAATGTGAATTTATCAATCAAATCCTCTGTTGTCCGCGGAGGGAAATTGGTTTTCCAGGGAAACTGACTCAAGATTAGACTCAAAATTATTTAGACTCAGATACCATTTGAGTCTAAGCAATTTTAGTGCGACCTTTACTCACTTGATGCTTATAAGTTAGCTTTATATCTGTGAATAAGTATTGTTTTCAATCATTCACTTTTAGAAATGTTTTTTATTTGCAGATGAGTCAGAATCTTTAAACAAGGTGGTGTCTAAAATTGTTACCTGCAGGATGTTTGAGTAAACATTAGTCCAATATGCAAAAAAAGAGCATTGTTTGTGGGATGAATTTGTTTTTTATTTTATGTAAACATATGGGAATCTATCTATTTGTGCAGAGCAATAATTCAGACTGTGACCCAATGCAAACATAAATTTGTAACAATCAAATAATTTGTATAGGCAAATGCTTTGAGGTGTTCAGGCGGCCCAGACAACCTTGTCCTCCTGGACAGGGAGAAGTTTAAACCCCTGACACAGGGAGTAGCTGCTGCCGGGGTGGTGATGGACAATGAGGTCAAGTGGAAAGTGGGCGAGGCTGAGTTTGAGTCCTTCATGAGGATGCTGGACAACCTGGTGAGTAAACCCTGACCTTTGCCTTTTACCCAGCATGCCTTGAGTTTCCTGTCTCAGGGGTTTCCTCGGGAAGCGTCTGATTAGAGAATACAATGAAAAATAGATGTGTGTTTGTTAATATAATCTGAAAATGATTTGTGCAATTGGATTATATTGTCTGATGATTCCTGCCTCTGTGTTTACTTTCTCTCATTACAATAGGGATACTCTTGTAATTTAGTTGAGTGTAGTGACTTGTTCTTTGAGGCTAGCAGGCTTCTCTCTTTTCATCTTATTCCAACAGTAAGATTTCTGAGCAGCAACTGCACACTGTTATTTCAACCACACTGATAATAGCCTTGCCCTGGCATGTTCTGTGGACTGAGCAAATGTCAGATTGTCTGTTTGAGTGCCTTCTACTAACAACTGTGGCTATGGCAGGCTGCATCTGCATTAACTGTGTGCTCATAGCCACCCCCTCAATAGCTTCCAGATGGTGAGGCATGCTGTGGGCAGTAACAGCCACACAGACCTCACAATCACTTAGTGGAAAGACTTTGTTACACTCCATTTAGATTTTGCATTCTCTTCAAGTGTTTTGAGAATTCTCCTGTATGCCACAGTAACTTTAGTTGCTCTAACTGGAGGTCTAACCCCCCAGAAGGTGGAGTTTGTCATAAAAAGGCCATTTTATTAACCCAAGTAAGAGAAATAACTTTTGCAGCATAAAGAATCAATTATAGTTATTGTTATTTAGTCATTAATTATAAAACAATCATAGTGTAGTTATAGCTGTGGGCAGGGATGTCTCCCCTGCACTGTTTCTTTGTTGCAGTAGAGCTGAGGAAGCCTCTGCCTAAACACACTTTGTTGTTTGATTACTATGTTGTGAAGAGGGTTTGCCATGTTGGCCATCATGCTGAGCAGCTTTTGCTCTTTCTCCCACAGCAGATTTATAGAAGATATGCAACATGCTGCAAACACTAAAGGCCGTAAGCTTCCCCAAGAATTTGAGTCTGCTCAGTCCCTTCTTGTAAACAGCCTCAGTGTTGCCTTTCCAGTCTAGTCTGTTGTCCAGATGTACACCAAGATATCTGTACTCCACCACTTCCGCCCCTTCTCTCAGGATGGAAATAGATGAAGATGTGGTGTGTAGGGATGTCATGACATTTAAAGTCCTAGCTACAGTAGAGTTCAAATCTAATAATACCTGAGAATTGAGAGCATTAGGGGGGCATTGCCTGTGTCATTTTAAAGGTAAAATTAGTTAGTTTATTATTGAGTCTTAAGTATTTTTATTTTAACTATTCTTAAGTATTAAGTAAGTATTATCCTGTCAAATTCAAAGAACCCGTGTGTGTTTTTTAACACCATAAATAGTGTTCTGAATCCTTTTCATCCTGTTGGTTTGAAGCAGCTTCAGCAGCCTGCGAGAAGTTTCTGCAATTTTTTTGTGAAAAGATTAACATCATTAGGGCACAGTTCTCTCACCTGTCACTTGCTCTAGCGTGCGCTTCCCATTGTTCTGCTGTATTTCAGCAGTTTGAAAATGTGTCCTTCAGTGTCTTAAAGGACATAATTGGTCATTTTAAACCATCAGCTCATCAATGGATGCTGTGCCCCCTCATCTTTGTAAAGATATTATGCCTGTTATTGCCATTATTATTAACATCAGTCTGTCCTCTGGTGTAGTGCCTAATGATTGTAAACATGCAATCATAAAACCATTCATCAAAACACCTGGTATGGACCGCTCAGCTTTGTCTAATAATAGACCAATATCTAGGCTTCCTTTCTTTTCTAAAGTTTTAGAAAAAAAAACTATCCTTTGATGGCAGCTTTTGACATGGTCGACCTAAAAATGTTGTTATCGCGCCTGGAGTACTGTGTTGGCATGCAAGGTTCTGCCCTGGGCTGGTTCATGTCCTATTTGTCTGAGAGAAACCTCTCTGTGGGTCTTGAAGATGTTATGTCTTTATCAGCCCCCCCCCCCCCCCCCCCCCCCCCCCCCCCCCCCCCCCCCTTACTTGTGGGGTGCCACAGGGCTCAATTCTTGGCCCTTTTCTTTTTACTTTATATTTGCTTCCCCTATGCACCATATTGGGTAAATATAATATTTCATTTCAGTTTTATGCAGATGACTGCAAGATATATACTCTGTTAAAACGCCTAAGGAGGATGTTCCGCTGTGCCTTAGGGACATTAAGGAGTGGCTGGACTCCAACTTCCTGATTTGTAATTGAAAGAAAACTGAGGTCATTTTGTTCAAACCCAGTGGTTCCTTGACTGCGCTGGATGTCTGGACTTTTTGTCACCCTTTGTTAAGCCCATTGTTATGAGTTTGGTCATAAAGACTGATTCTGATTTAAAACTGGACAAACAGATTATTAATGTGGTTAAGTGCAGTTTCTTTCAGTTGAGGCAGCTAGCAAAAATTAAGCCGGTTTTGTTAGAAAAGGATTTTGAGAGACTCATTCACGCTTTTATAACAACAAGATTGGACTATTGTAACGCTCTGTATGTAGGGATTAGCCAAGTTGCTCTCTCGCACTTGCAGATGGTCCAAAATGCAGCTGCTCGCTTGTTGACGGGCAACCGTAAGTCAGAGCACATCTCATCTGTTCTGGCTTCACTTCATTGGCTTTCATTGGCATTTTAAAGTTCTTTTAAAGTATTAATTCTTGAATTGTCTAACACCACCATATTTATCCGGCCTACTTCACCCCTACACTCCGTCACAACTTTTAATGTCTGCTGATCAGCAGCTCCTGGTCATTCTTAAGACGAGGCTGAAACTCAGAGGGGAACAGGCTTTTGCTGTGGCAGCACCAAAGCTGTGGAACCAGCTGCCTTCAAGCATAAAACAGGCCTCCTTGCTGTCTGTTTTTAAAGCTCTTCCTAAAACCCACTTATTACTTATTTTCTTTGGCTTTTGAGGTGGTGATTTTATGTTTTTAAGGCATTGTTGTTTTTGGTCATTTTATAATTTCTTGACTATGATGGTTTAGTGTATTTATAGATATAAATGTTTTCAAATGATTTGTTGTTTTCTTGTTCAGCACTTTGGTCATCAGTGTTGTTTAAAGTGCTCTATAAATTAATTTGATTGGATTGGATTTTAGCCATCCATCCATTCACTATGTTAAGAAGGAAATCATTGATATTGTTAATACAATTGGCGGCTGACAAGAAATAATGTCTGTGCATAAACATATATTAATACTTCAGGAGCTGTGTTATATGTTTCCTACATTTTCAGTGTTTTAGTTACATTTAAACTGTTTGGAAACTTTGCTTTAGGCTCCAGTGAACAGTCCTGTGAAGTCGCAGAACTCACGCTGTGGCGATCAAAGCCCAATGCAAGGCTTTGTTATTGTGGCAAACTTGTCATATTGCCTGTGCAAAAGTGCCAGTCTTTATTATCTTTTGATTGTGGTGTTGTACTGGCAGTTTCAGACTACACTTTGCACTTCAAGTTTCCATCAGTTGTTTCTCTCTCAGTCTCTCATGTTTTGTTAACAAACCATGAGAAGTTTTTTTTTTTTTTTTGCAGTTCTGAACCTTGGAACAGCTGAAAAAAAAACTGTGTGCAGTTTATATATATATATATATATATATATATATGATCTGGGGTGGATTGTGAATTGTTTGTACACTTTGATTTTCTTTTTTCCATATTTATCTGTTTAGTACATATGTTGCACTGATGTGTCCTTTCTGTGTGATCTTGTGTGATCTGTTAGGGTTACAGAACAGGCTACTCCTACCGGCACCCGATTGTCCGTGAGAAACCCCGCTCTAAAAATGATGTGGAAATTCCTGCCACAGTGTCAGCTGTGCCACCAGAGGACAGTGAGCTGGGTCTGCGCAGTCCCTTCAAATTCATGGTGCAGAAACAGCAAAGAGAAAGAACCCGCTGGCTGAACTCGCCTAATAGCTACTTGAAGGTCAATGTCCCTGAGCAGTCACCTAGTGGAGATGTCAGCCCCAGGACTAAAACAATGGTGGGCTGATTTTCATGTCAAAACTATAACAGGATATTTAATGGCCTATTACCTTCTTAGTGTTAGAGGAGCTGCTAGTTCTTTGTTTTAGCCTGCCCTCTTGTGGCAAGTTTTATAATAGCATGTTTAAAACGTTTACTTTGTTGTTATTAATATATTTTTTGTTTGTTTGCTTTTTAACCTATTAGTGGATGAAGTCCTCACAACCAGGCAACAGTGTTGGTACCCCAATAAAGATTGAGGACCCAAACCAGTTTGTCCCACTCAACACCAATCCACATGAAGTTTTGAATAAGAGGAACCGGGTCAGTAAAAAACTTCTCATGCTGCTGGAAAATATTGCCTCCACATGACTAAACCTTTTTTTTTGTCTTATAATAATATACCATGCAATACAAACCATATTCTTCTTGAGTTACTGAAAAAAATCAAGAACCAGTAAATATTTAACTTTGTTTAGAGAACTGACAAAAAATTATATGATTTATTTTTTCTTTCAACAGTTAATCAGTTAATGAGTCTAATGGGAGAAAATCCCAACTGGTCATGCACTCGTTTCCATTGATGAAACACTTTTTCATAGAGGTCACAAGCAAATTTTTCAGTTTCGACCAAGTAACATATCACCTCCGCATGGCTCAAGTCTGAACTGCATGTACTAACAAAATAAATAATCGGCCACCAAAAGTAACAAAAGTAAGCTTGGGTTTTTGTTCTTTAGTTTGTGTCTCGTAACACATAGCTTAAAAGTATAAACAAAAGAGACAAAAAATATATACTTTAATGACGGTTGTGTATGAACATTGACCAGCCAAAATAATAAAACTGCCGGCAGTCGAAGAAACTTTGTTCATGTTCATACAGGGAAATCTTCTGCTTGGACAACTTTTTTCCTGACATTGGCAAGAATGTTGCTTTGATACTTTCAACCCACCTAAATATTTATGCAGTACAGACCCCCATACCCCCAGCAGCACTCCCTGCTATAACAGTGTCAGGACAAGAGTGGACACCACAAAAACTGTTTAGGAAGCACTCCAAAATCATGACAAAGTGTCTGAAGTGTTTGACCAACTCAAAGAATTAAAGTGAACACCTGACTTGTGTCATTTAAGCACTTCATAGATCTCTCTTGAAATATGTTATATATTTAACCTTTCAATAAAGAAAAGTAAAGTAACTGCAAATGTAATCTAAAAATATGACGTACAATATATTATGTGTAATACAATATATTGTATATATATATATATGCAATATTCTATACTGTGATTATACAATACTGAAATTCTCTGCAGCATCTTCAGTCTTTCAGCTCTGTGTGTGTGACTCACACAGCACTGACACAAAAGCCATTATCTTAAATGTCCCCAGTGTCTGAGGGGCGTCTAGTCCACAGATTAATGAAGCCATAACTTTTTTTGCTTGTCATATCTGAAAGAAACTTTTTAAAGCTTCAGAGTGTATCAGTTCACTTCTGTCACTTCTGAGTTTCTGTGACTCCTTTAAGTATCAAAAACTTCCTTGAGCATGCGTAATTTGATACTTAAATATTGCTGAAAAAGTAAAGAAAAAAAAATATATATATATATATATATATTTATATCCCAGAACTGTGTTAAATTCTGTTTCATTAATATCTTTGCTCAGATCAAGGAACAGCACAGAGGTGACCAGATGACTCCAGGACCAAAATCTCAGTTACTAGCAGGCATTGTTGTGGATACAATCCCAGGACCGGTAAGTATGTGTATTCTTTCTGCAAAGTTACAGGTAGAGCTACACTGTTCACACACAGGTTTTCAAAAGTTTCTCATGCATGTTCTTATGTATGTTCTGAAACACTTTAGTAGATTATAAAAACTAAAGAGCAAATGACACAGCAGTGCATATCATTCTTTTATCAATCCCTGCTGCTTCATTCTCTCTGATAAGAACTTTGTTTTTACTTTCATCTTCGCAGGTATGCTGACAGCTCTCTCATTTGTACTTCCTGCCTGTTAGTTTGCAGCATCAGTACAAATGTTGGAGGGAGTTTTTTTAAAGGGGTTTTGATTCCCATTGGCTACTGAGTTTCAGAGTGACAGCTCCTTGATCTTGATGATGCTCAGAGGAGCAATCAGATTTTTCAAGTTTGTTGTGGTGGACTGAGCAACAGGAATACTAAGCTCTCATCACCAGCTTACAAACTGTTCTGGATTACTACCAGATGTAAACAGTAATTGCTGATCCTATCACTTGTCTATGCTTATAATTGTTGTGGTTTAATGTTTTTTACAGAGTAAGTTACCTCATAACTTGCTATTACTTGATAGCTCACCAACCTGCGACTGCATTGTAAGTTTGTTCTGGTCCTGTTCAGGTCCCACAGTGCTACATCACACAGAGGGAGTAAGATGACTGATGTGTTAGTAGCTCTTTAAAGTGATGGCTTTCCAAGATGGTTCTGATTTCTCTGGCCATGGTTCTTCTGCTATAGCATCTACATGCATATTGAACCAGAAATGAATATAAATCATTACAATAAGACTTTGGGCCTACCTGCGGATCCTAAAACACTCTCTGTACACTAGCAATATGGCTTTTTAGCTGTCAATCTCCATTGATGGCATGTTATCTAATGTTATCTGATAGAAGCCAGTCAGTAAAACCTGACTTTACTTGAAAGTTGAAACCACAAAGGATCTAAGGTCTAACAAAATACTAAATATGATCAAAAGTGTTTAAATCTAGTAGGAATTCAGTACAGCTTGTTATTGGGTGATGATTCATCAGGGTAATGTGTCCACCAAAACCATCCTGAAAAATTAATTAGCTACTGGGAGCAACATCAGAGACAGTGGCTGACAGCTGTCACTCAAAGATGTCCATGCATACAATTGTTTAAAGTTCTTTTGTACCAAACAAGACAGGATGGTCAGATGTTTAAAATTTTTGTCTTTGAATTGCAAAGTCTAACAGCTGAAGTTAGTGCAATGGATACAACTGATTTCTGCTTTAAAGAAATCATAAATTCAAACTCTGCAGTAGGATAATTACCCTAAGATTTCAGAAATGTATTCAGGATTGTGAAAAATGCTTAATTGAATTTAATATTTGTAAAATAAAAAATAAACATAAACATTTTACCAGTCTTTCATCTGTTATGTGAGCTGTTATATAAGGTGACTATAATAGCGGTGTATCCTTTCCCTTCTGACAGGCTTTCATCATTGAAGATGAGGAGCAGACTCGCTCACTTCCCCCCAATCCCTTCAATGAACTCACAGAGAAGGAGCTGGAAGAATACAAGATCATGGTAGAAAGAAAGCAGCAAGGCCAAGAAGGTACTCATCTTCATCCTTTATACATTAAGAAGACTTTGTATTCTCTTTGCTTTGTTTTTTTTATTGTTTTCACATAACATCTGTGTCATCAGCTTGGAGCCCAGGTAGTTTATTAGTCCAGCTTGAGTACTTTCATCCTGTCTGCAGCAAATGTTGGATTGAAACAAAAACTTTCCTTCAAAAATGCCATAGGGGCAAAGCTGTCATTCCATGGTTTCTCTCCTCTTCTGCTCTGTGAAGTCAGCTTACGAGATGGTGAGAGATGAGCTGCAAAGACATCAGTCTTGTCAAACTCCTCACATCTTGGTTATGACTGTAGACAAGGATGAAATGTGTAGGAGAGAAACATCTCTGTGAAGGTGCATCACAGGAGTACCATTATTTTTCCCAATAATGTGTCAGTCCTGGAAAATGTCAGCTGAAAGAGATAAAAGAACTTTGTTGAATCAGCGTATTGTTAAGTGAGTTTTGTTTGTAAAGTATTTTCCATACAAAATGCATGGGCGTAGGGATGGCTTTGTTACAGACTGTAATTTCTCAACATCTATTAGATGGAGTGCCATGAAAATCAATGCAGACATTCAAAATGGTGACAACTTTGATGGATGACTGACCTTCATTACTTAAATCCTTTTACAGAGGATGATGATGCCACTGATGCTGATGAGATGACCACATTTGATGGCTCTACTATCTCTCTTTCTCTTTCTCCTCTAATGACGCCAGCTAAACAAGGTAATTAGCGAGTCAACTAGTATTTCAATTTGTTTTAAAGGGCAACATTTCCCTTAAATTAAAATGTATAGTTTCAATCATTATTAGAGCTGTATGATGGTGCTTCTTGTCTTATCCTCTACCCTCTTCACTAACCTGGTTCCAAATGTTGACAGGCACCATACCCAATGGGAAAGATCACTTGACAGAGATAGAGGAGGATCTGAGCATCGAGGTATCCAAGTTAAGTGTGAGCACTTCGGAAACGGTGGAAATCTCCATAACAACGAAGGAGAAGACGGGGGAGGCTCAGACCCCGGAGAGCCAAACCAAGTCCCCAAAGAAAAAGAAAAACAAGTTCCGCACACCTTCATTCTTGAAGAAAAGCAAGAAAAAGAAGGAGGAGAAAGAAAAAACAGAAGCTTGAGTGCATTACTTTTTAAAGAAATGTGTTTTGTGTGAGGAAAAACATCTAAATGTCCTTCCTTGTTTTGGCTGGGATTGAGGAAGTGAAATAAAAGAAATGGTAAAATGTCTGCAAGGACTGGTTTTATTCAGAGCTGTTATTCCAAGTTCTTTGAAGATCTGCCAGTAGGTTGTAATAAGACTTTTTTTCCTTGAGAATTTGTGATGGATCAGTGAAAGTGTAGTAGACTGAAAACACATCTAAAGTAAATGCAACACTGTATTGCTTTGGTTATTACCCATATTTTAATGGGATTTAAATGTGGGTATTACAAGAGACAATGATTAGTAGTTTATATGAAAATACATACGATTGGACCTGTTACATATTTGGTTTTTTTGTTTGTTTTGTTTTTTTCTTTTTGCACAAGTCATTGAATGTAAACTGACATCTAGGACAGTTGTTTAACAATTTTCATACCAGTAGTGTACTAGTGGCTGAGGATATTCAAATTTTATGATGTTTATTCTTAGAATAAGTACGCCCTTGTAACCCTGTAAGAAGTAATCTTAGTTATACTTTTTTTGTAATAATATATGTTGGTTTATATTACAAATATAACAATAGAGTGCTTGATAGTTATGTAAATGATTTGCAAGTGTTGACATATTTACATACTTTGTCTTAAACATACTGTGATTAATAATTGACTAATAATTCATGTTGCTACATGTATGTGATGTTCCCATGGTTGCTGCTTTATTGTAATTGTGACAAGGAATTGACTGGCTAACAGAAAGAGCTCAGCAAAGTGACAGCTGTTGCATATTGTCTATGAGTGACTAAGTTTCACTTTTTAATCACCACTTCTTTGGCTGACAATAAAAGTGCCGTAGCTGAATCACAGTAAAGCGAACATGATGGATGTTTTGACCAGTTTTGTCCAAATTTTTAGTGAAGGCAACATGTTTTGGAAAGTTTTTCTTTATAGCCAATTTGACATGAAGTGTACTAGAGGATCATATACTTACATCCCGGTAAATAATGTGAATGATTTGTTTGAACCCAAAGGGAGTGAACTTTTTGTAAATAGTTTTGTTTTTGTGAAATTCTTTTATGCTAAACCAAATGTTAATGAAACATAGAAATGTGACAGTACAATCTATTTACGAGATTTTAACACTCTTTGCATAATAGTTTTTTTTTTTTGTTGTTGTTTTTTTTGTTTTTTACCCACACAAATTAAGCTCCATATTTACTGAACTGAATATGTGTTTACAAATTGTCTTTCTTGTGTCATTTCTGTCCCTAATGCTTGCATTCCTCTGGTTGTTTACATTGCTATTTGCATCGTCTGAGTTTTTTTCCATGGTGCTTCACATTATAGCCACCTTCCTTCAATGTCAGTTCTTTCTATTTGCCTTCCACCTCATGTAATAATTGCTGAGGTAGCATCTTGCATATTACACAATTAATTTAATTGCTTTATTCATAAACATGTTTGAAAGTTCATGGAATTTTTACTTTTATTTTAAAGGTGATCCTTCCCCCACATTTGTGAAGAAACTTATCCCAGCAATTTTACTAGACAAAATAAAACATTTATGAAATGAAATTAAGCTTTTTTATAAAGTTGTGTTTCTTTTTTGTAAAGCAGCAACACATAGAACACACACACACACACGCAAAACAATGCATACATATATAATGCATATATAATTTACATGTGAAGCTGCATGGGTGAATGGGTGTTGTCATGGTAATACACTAAAGATGGGGCTATGGAGACAAAGGGGGGGGGGATTTGGTGTCTCCAACAGGTGTTAATGTTGGGGGAGTGTTGAGAATTCTACCTACACCACCCTGCAAACCACTCATCTCTGATCTGAGATAACAGATAACATTTGAAGGTGAAAAAAAAGAAATAAAGGTTAAATTTTGTTTTATTGAAACATCTAATACCTAAAGTATATAATAAGAATATACATTTAAAATGAATCTCTTCACTCTACAGTCATGGAAACTGTAAAACATTCAATGTTTCTCGCTGTTGTAATCAGTGCCATGTCCAACCGATGTTAAAGGAACAGTCCTTGAAAATATATGGTTGGCAAAGGTCAAAGGTCTCTGTAGTGACTGAGCTAAGGAGCGTAAGGAGCAGGTGACACATGTGCTATGACCTCAGGGCTAAGTGCAGCTATTGTCTTAAATCAACTGCTGCTGCACAACACATTGCCTGGAGCCATTATATGAACAGACCACCAGTTAGCGAGCTAGCAAGCAGACTAACCAGGCAGGCAGGCAGGCAGGCAGGCAGGCAGGCAGGCAGGCAGGCAGGCAGGCAGGCAGGCAGGCAGGCAGATAGATAGATAGATAGATAGATAGATAGATAGATAGATAGATAGATAGATAGATAGATAGATAGATAGATAGATAGATAGATAGATAGATAGATAGATAGATAGATAGAGATATTCTACACAGTTTACATTGGATTTGTGATGGAGCTGTTCATTTTCCCACTCAACACCACCTAAAATGTCTTTTACACTAACATGTAACAGCGGGGTGTTTGCCACATTCTTCAACAAACACACTTTAACACACTCCAGCACTGTGTGACTTTGCCTCCACTGTGATAGCCGAGCCACTGGTGTAATCCTAAGGCTTTTCAGATTACTCCAGCTGGGGTCACATTCTACACCAACCTACAGCGGGTCAGCTTTCCACACTGTCACTATCAGTGTGCAGCACGCGCAGTAAGTCAGTCTGCACACAAGCCTCACAGCACAGATGAGACTTTTCTTGGTGAAACGCTGTCAGTTTCCATCCCCCACTGATCTCTGTCCATGTCTGAGCGACTGAGCATGCTGCTAGCAGAGCATGAAGTCTGATTTCATATTAATGTTGTTGTTTGGGATGTGAAATAGGTTGCAGAAACATGTTTGCTTAAATGCAAAGTGTAAGTAATGAGGGATGCAGAAATACATATTCCCAAATGGTCCAACAACTTTAGGATTTTGCACCGCTGCCAAAGAGGTGTGCATCTCCGTCTTAGCTGTCAATGTGTCAGGCCTAGTCGCCAGGCGGCTGATATAAACTCCATGGGAGGGTGTTCTTTCTCACAGGCGTCCGTTACAGGCCTGGCCACATCTGCAGTGGGCAAGCCATCTGCACCCATTGTCTCGGAGGCACAACACAGCCCTGCACGCATGGCTTGCCTTGTAAAGGCAGTCTCTTTCCCCTCTGTTCTCTTCTAGCCTTCACAGTGTGGGGGGAAAATGACTTCTTAATCTCTCAGAGGGAACAACAGAGGTGGACCATCAAGCTAGAAGCTGATTTAATTTCAAGGTCAGTTTTGGAAAAATAGCTAAGAACTTTAAACATCCATTGTCCATTTTTATGAAATGTGCCCTAAAGGATAGGCATGTGATGTTAAACTTACTTGCTGGTGTTTATTTCTTCATCCCTTTGTGAATTTAACTAGCATTGAGGCAACATCGCATTAGTCCTTTGAATTTTCACCTGAGTACCACCCTTTTACAAAAATAAATGTGGGATGCACTGGTAAGAAAGCAAATTACCTTAAATTACCATATCAGACACTGGAGTGCACCTTCTTGCTGCATATTCAATCAGCTTTCAGATCTCACACAGGTATATTTCAAGTTAGTGCCACAGATGAAAGAGCACATGCGTCACTAACTGTTCCTTGGACTTGCTTAAATGTGGAGAGATGCTGATGACAATAAAGGCGCATGGGAATAATGTGCTCTTCCAGCATTTATGTATTTCCATGTGGGGTCCTTTAAAAACATAAAAGACCCAGGTGATTACATATTTATTACTGGGGCCAACCTGGCAGCTGATGTTTAAGCTTAACTGACGATTGCATCTGATACTGTCTACTGCCACATACAAACATTAAGGGGTAACAATGTGCACATGAGAGGGAGGATATGTTTGCCATTATGTCAGGTGAAATAAAGCAGCTTTATTGCAAAATAACGCAGCCATTATGTCATGTCACTGGACATAAGTTTGGTATTTGTTACTCTCCTGCAGTATTGATAATGAGGATTTGTTATGGCACATTGGACAATGAATGCAATGTGCATGCGTTAGTGGGAGGGATTATCCACCAAGTAGGGCAAGTGGCTGAGGCTAAGGACTGCAATTCCATCCAGCCTAGTTCATTTCAGTCATCCGCTCTGTGCACTCACAGGACAAGGGGAGCAATTTTCAGCGCTGCGTATTTGTCAAAGCCCTCCCCCAAAAGAAAAGCCTTAAGTATAACAAAAAATGGTAAAGTACATGAGACAGCACAGCGAGCTGAAACCCGAAGAGGTCCTGTCGGAGTCCGATGCGTCCATGGACCAGCAGGATTTCGGAGAGATGTCCGACTATTCTTTCAGCGACGTTTTATACTCCAAATGTTCCGCAATGGACCAAATCGGCACTTTTATGAAGAACGTGCAAGTGCTGCTCGATGCAGCCAATTACATTGAAAATATTGAGAAGAACAATGGAAGTAAGTAAACACGAACTGTAGGGGATATTAATGCGCCGAGCAGACAACAATAGAGGCGAGGGCGACAAAAGACGAGCAGCGGACAGATGAACTGGCCCGAAAGCAGCCAGAGATGTTTCACCTGCTGCTGCTAATCGACCAGGCAAATACAAATTATAACGAAATTATATTAGGGGAGACAGAAGTCTTAAATTTGTCAACCAGCATAACCAGAGAGATTAATTTCACTGCAACATTAGCCTGCAGCTATCCGATGCCATTTAAACAGGGCTTTTGCAGACTGCGGGAGATGCACCATACTTTGCTATATTCACGGTTTAAAAAAGTCTCCATATGTGCACTTTTAGGTTCAGACATGTCCACAGTTATAAAATTTGAGATATCCCATTTCTGGTCCTTTTTTATTTTCAGTTAATCGTTGCTCATCTACTGATTATTCCCTTAAAACACCCAATCCACATATAAAATATCGCATTAACAGTTCCTTTCGCCAGTAAAGACTCCGGTTGAGTTTTTGTTTCCGCTTAAATTTTCTTATTTTAGGTCCTGCTATGGTTCTTTCGGGTAGCCGCTGCTTCCTTGTATGTGCTGTTCACATGGTTTCCACATGGAACAAATTGCAAAGTTTTTATTGGTCGGGACACATGTTCCCAGCGCGAGGTTCAGTGCACACAACCAATCAGATGCAGCTAAATATGTGACGTCGTATGTTACTGAGAAGGAGGGTTCATGGGAACTGTAGGCTTTATACCTCAACAGCGAGCATACTGTTGAACGGGAGTCGTTGTGCCAAAATTACCCGTACACATTTTTTTTTTCCATTTTTTAAAACTTTCTTCTTATAATCCAACCATTTTTTCCTGATGTATTTGTTGTTAATTACTTATTATTATTAATTATGTAAAACAATTTATCATTATCATCATCAAAAGTGCAAGATTGCATTAATATTTTCAAAAATGTCTTTTTGTACATTACATAGAGTTAATGTTTACATTGTATTTCCATTAATTTGCTGCCACATCTTAAGATAAGTCTAAAATTCAAGCCAGATAATGACCAAACGACATATTTAATCATCTTTATTCTTTTCTTCATCAGAATGTGAGCATGGGTACGCTTCAACATATCCTGCTACACAGATTGCACATCAACAGAAACAACGTAAATTCAAGAACAGAAAATTGGACAATATTCACAATAGGTAGGTTGATGACTTGGAAAAATGACCAAGTTAAAAGCAGTTGATGCAAATTTGAGATCATCTCTGACACATTATCAGTGTCATTATTGTTCATAAGCACTCTGCAGGATCAGCTAACACATACTGTAATTGGTTTGTGCACAGACTGTCTGTATTATGTGGTGTTTTGCATTATTAAGACATGTGACGTTGTTTATATATTTGTCATTTCAACAGATCAGCACACAATGAACTGGAAAAAAACAGGTGAGGCCAGACTGAAGAGGTTATTTCAGTGCATTTTTATGACACTAACAGCCAGCTCTGCAAAGTAAAGAACAAGCAAGATGAGGATGGAATTTTAGTTTACATTTTTGTTTGCAAAACCCTTACAAAAGAGGAAGAATGAATCTTCAGTCTTTAAACTGACGTTGCAAGAATTTATCTCAGCTGTTTGTCTCGAAATGGAGCTTCAATCTGATAAGCCAAAAGCTCTCTCCACCCTTCCACATTTGGATATCTTGAGCCTATGCTAAATGTGTGAACCATATAATTTAAAAATGGTTCACTGTAACTTAATAAATTAGCTTGTTATCACAGCACTCAAAGAGTCCTTATTTTTCTATATCAACAAGTTGGAAGCTGAAATATTGTACAGGATAGCAGTGTACATTTTGCAAGGCAAATAAAATGGAGCCTCAGTAGCAGCACTGTTCCTGGAGGACATGCAGACATTTCCCCAGTCAGCAAACGGGAACCCTCTGTTTCCAGACAACAGGGCTCCTTCCTGAGAAATTCACAGCTGCAGATCTAACAACAGCTCACTTTTTCTGCTCTGGGATAAGCCAGCGTCTGCCTTAAGCAGGAAATAAATGTCAGGATGCGTTTTTTTTTCTAAATTTAAATGTCCAGCTATGTCTCTGTGTGAGATTCTTGCTTTCAGAGATAAATGCTGAGGGAAGTGGCACCTCTAGGAAGAAGGCTACTAGTGGATTATTTTTTTTTACATCACAAAATGGTGGCCAATGCAGAGATGACATCATGATTTGACCTACATTTTCCTCCGTTATTTAAAAGCATAGTGAGGGCCTTTGCCAGCTTCGGCATGCATTGAGACCACAGACCCCAGAGTCTTTGGTGGATCATAAGCACAATATCGTGCAGACCTCAGCAGCTTTGAAATATGGGGCCATATAAAAAATTATGTGTAGTACATGTTATAGTAAAAGTTTCTTTGCCTGAATACCATAACCAAATATATGTTTAAATGTTACAATACAAATCATGTTTTGATGAGGAGTTAATAATAATATCTGACAGAATCTAGATGAGCTAAAACAAGAATAATGCATGAATAATAAAGTTATATTTAATGTTGTACTTTACTCTGTGTGTGGTGTCTCTGAACAGATACTAGCCCAACTGTGTCTCCTTCCACAGGCGAGCACATCTCCGCTTGTGTTTGGAAAGGTTGAAGTCACTCATCCCTCTGGGACCAGACTGCAGTCGGCACACCACACTGGGACTACTCAACAAGGCCAAAGCACACATCAAGGTGTGGCAGTCTGAACAGCATGATGCTGTCATGGGATTGTGGGCTGCTGCAGGTTCAGTTTTGTTCCCTATAGTTATGACATAATCATACATTTCTTAAAGACTGGTGGTGGTGGTGCATTAGTGATTTGACTGATGTCAGTTTGGCGTGAAGGTAAAAAGTAAAAAAAAAAAATTTATAATAATAATAATAATAAAAAACAAAAAGCAAAAACACCTTTGCCACAGCCATAGTAAAAACAAAACAAAACAAACAAACGAACAAAAATAAACAGTGAGTGTAAAGTGTCTAGCATTTTGATCTCAAATCAAAACAACTAAATGGTCTACTGTTGTTAATTTTATGACTGGAAAATATCTTTAGTGGAAAAAGTCTGTTCATGGTTTGTGATCATGCACGCTACAAGTACAAAACCAGACTTGAGTATTGACAGTGAAATATATATGTGCTCCCATGAGTTAGAAAAAAATGTTGATCTGTGGTACTGCAGGGAATGACTTTGATACGCAATGACAATTACTAGTATCCAATCCATTTGGGAGACCTTGTGGATTCTGAGTAATAGCTTACAAAATCTAAGCTCCACTAGTCTCACTGATCCCGTTTTTCATTTTTACAACAAAACACTACTTTAATCTCTCGGCTCCTGCTATTGGTGGCCCAGTTTCTTTGTTTTTCCTTTGAGATGCAAACATCTGTGCTGTCATGATGCTTCACTGTCCACCGCGCACAGTGACAGTGATGCCACCCTTTCTGCATAGAATTCTGTCAAAAAGTCTTTTTTTAGTTCAAAACTTGTTGAGAAGGTATTGCCTGAAAGAGGCATGTTTACCTTGTTCGTTGTACTTCATAGCTTTACATCAGCGATGGTTTAACAACAAACATACTGGCTGTTATCAGTAACATTGGGATTTTCTCAGGTGCAATTTCAGGGTAATTAGACAACTGCACCTTAGGGCACTTTGGCCTCAAAACGTTATGGTTAGTGCCTGGTGCTTGCAGTTTAGTTTTCTTTTCAGCAAATCTCAGTGGGGTTGTTGTAGAGTAGACTGTCCTCTGCAGGATTTTAGACCTTGGTTAGTCACCTTGGTTACTCATGTCATTAACCCTGACCACTAGTTTTTTAAGCTCCAGATGTGCTGGGAGAATGGATTGCTGAAATGTAAGGGTCTCCATGCTGACTGCAAGCTGAGATGTGACTGAGGGCCACAATATGAAAGCAATCCTGGAAACAGTTTGTTATATTTTTATCAGAGTGAAGAGTTATAATGAAAGTCTTGATGTCAGCTGTTGACTTTGGACTTGCATCCAGGAAGTGAATCTTGTTAAATGTTACTGTTTTGTGTTTCTGGAACCAGAAGTTCCATAGAAAATGAGGGAACAGTTGCAACCAGCATAAGGTTTACAGCTACAGGAAGTGAAAGAGAAAAAGAAAAAATATTTGTATAATAGATATACACTATTCACAAAAACTGACATTTCATTTTTTGTGTATATATGTATGTTTATATATATATATATTTTCTTAATTTATGCAACTATAGAAGTGTCTTCAAACATTACTTTATATTACATTAGTGTCCAATGTGGTGTATTTTGCTTTAAGAAGAGGAGTGCTGGTAATTTATGTACATATCTTCCATTTTATGTAACAATTCAATAATGTTTCAGCAGACAATAGTTGTAGTTAACCAATAATTTGCATTTATCATTGTGTAAAAATCATATTAACCTTAACAAATATAAGTGTACCTGCAAGCTGGAATTACTCTTTATTTGTGTTGTTCTAAAGCACAACTTATTATTATTATTATTACACTTATTATCTTGTTACAGTTTTATGTATCAGCTTTAATGATTTATGGGTAAATAAATTAGACATGATTAACATCAAGGCTTGATATCTACTGGGCATTGGTTATGTATTGGCTTAAATATTTGTGGAATTAGTTTAAAATATAAATTTTTTTATTTTAATTTATCATTAAAAAAAATGTACTGACCAGAATAAATGTCCATTATGAGTTATTTGGTGAGATAACTTATAGCTAAGAAGGCATAAAAATAGTTTCTATCAAATGCAGAACAGGATGACCTTTATGTTCTCTTCATGTTCCATCCAGCCATATTTCACTCCTATCTGCCTCATGTAGACTCCATCTACTTGCTGTTCCTGTTGGATAATTTATTGGAAGGGACATTTGACAGCAGTAACTATGTCATAAATTACTGCCTATGTGTAAAGTCCTTACTGCTTCTAAACCAAAACAGGAGATTGTATCCCCACACACTGTGTATTGTTCGTATTTCTGCATATCAAGAGTTTTAAATTAAATGCACTTATGTTTTTGTTTTCAGAAACTTGAAGAAGTAGACAGAAGGAGTCAGCACCAACTAGAAACCCTAGAGAGGGAGCAGAGGCACTTGCAGAGGCAGCTAGCCCTGTTGCAGACTCATGGTGAGCGAGAGAGGGTCCGCACAGACAGCCTGGGCTCCCGTATGGACTCTGATCGCTCCGAGTCTGACAGAGGTTGGTGCCCTAATTAAAGCTTTGTTCTTTTCCCTTCCAGTTTCAGTTATTTACACTCACCAAGTTAAGAGGTTTAGCCTGCATTAATCAAAGTTTTGTTTATGTGTTTAAACAGAGGAAATTGAAGTCGATGTGGAAAGCACTGAGTTCTCCCATGGAGAAATGGACAGTGTTAGCACCAGTGGTGCAAGCGACCTGGATGACCACAGCAGCCGGCAGAGCTCAGCCAGTGACGAGGGCTACTCCACTTGCAGTCTAAAACTGGCCTTCTCTGCTTAAAGCACCAGCCTATACTTTCACTTAAGCTGCAGTCTTTTATGGCTTTCACCTCTCTAAGTACCAGCCTATTGCTCCCCCCCCTCCAAAAAAAAAAAAAACAGTTTAGGTTAATTGTGTTCAGAGGAAACAGCATCCCTCCTGACAAAAGAAACATCTACTCCATTCAAGAACCCGCCTTAATTCCAGCTCAGTCTAAAAGCTAAAAAAACAACATCTTGCTCCAAAAGACAATGAGCTTCTGTTCACAACAAACTTAAATATTTGGCAAAATACAATTCTTCATTTTCAAAGTTGACTTTAACCAATAACCTGAATGTCCCTTTACATGTTGCCAACTCAAATTAACCATACTTGTTCTAAATATTGATCTTGTTGAGGACTCATTATTGCATCAGTGTCAAACACTGAAAGGTAGACTACATTTAATCAAATTGATCCTCAAAAGCCAGCAAAACACTCGGGCACACTCACACAAACAATACCAGCTAGAAGCTCACCATTGGGAACGTTTGCTCCATCTGCCTTGTAAAAATAATGCCCTTTTTCATTGGATAATATATCCAGACAGCACTTCTTGTCAATGTACAAGCCAGCAAGGGCTATAATGTCTGCATTCCAAAATGTGTAACACAGATATACAACCTTTGCGTTAGGACCCACAACCATCACTGACCCATGTGGTGCCCTTTTTTTGTCCTACGGAATCTAGTGGGCTAGTCCACCTTTGTTATTTTAACTTATTTTGCTTATAATTCTATTTATTTTTGGTATATTTAATTATACTGTAGCTACATTTTGGTCATGCTGAAATGGGAAATAAATCGTTGATTTTAAATACGTCAATCAAACTTACTTGATGTAAAATCCCCACTAAAGCATATGAAGTGCTACACGTTTAATCTATTACTCAGTGACATTTAGTTGAATGCTTTTACACTATTTGCAGATTAAATTTTTTTGGACAGTTATAAGCTTTCCCACACTTGTTCAAGCACACAGCTCAAGCAATAATGTTTCTAGTTTGATATCTGTGATATTGGTTGGGTTTAGTACATTGTTGTGTCCGTCCAACTCCCAATTACAGATTTACACTTGCTTCAGTAGTATTAGCTACTTATAATCAGCATTAAATTGATTGTAATTGACTTTAAAAGCTATGGTGCATGTGTCTTGAATGTAGCCTTTCTAATGATATTTTAATGTACTCTGGACTGATGAGTAATTTATCGGTAGCATGAACAGGAAAACTACAGAAAATGGTTTTGATTTATATTTCTGTGTTTACTACTGCTTTTTCCATACTGTGGCGGAAAAAGTACAAAATCTAATTCTTTAAATCTGAAGACTTCTCACTTATAATTCAATGTATTTTAACACAGTTGCACTACCAACCTGTTTGACTCCATGAAACCAAATAAGACATTTCGATATGATCATTTATCAGCATTAAGTAAATCACCACCAAATTGTGTCTTAACAAGGGGATTGACTCCTGCACAAAGTTCCTTGTTAGAGGTCCTTCACTCCTCCTAACCCCCAACACGTTTGGGAAACTATAAAATGCACTATAAAAATATTGTTTAAAAAAAACAAATAAAAAAAAAAACAACCAAACTTTTGTTGAGGAATTATGTTGAGGCACACCCCAGAATGTCCTTTCTGTGCTTTCTCAGCCATCTGAAGTGACTTTTGTGCAAAATATGTGCTGCCGGTCCCCTGCTAATACTTTGTTACAGCTCCCTGATAACTATTCCTGGAATCGTAATAAACTTCTACACACATATGATGTGTCTCTTATTTTAAATGTACAATTAATATTTAATAATTATACGATTAAATGTGAGAATATATATATATATATATATATATATATATATATATATATACACACACACATACACACGCACACAAGTTCACAAGGTTCATACATTTTGTTTGAATTGATCCAAAAAGAAAGCAAGAAAGAAACTTGTAAGCTACTAACTGTTGTGCTCGGTCTTAATAAGGGTGCAATTCTTTGCTGCCACCTATAGGACCTAAGAGGGCAAGACTTCAATGTATTAACATAAAAAAATACACAGAAGCAGTCATTTTAAAAACTGAAAACAAAAGGTTTATTTCACTGTTATGTATATATACAATTTAAAATGCAAATTCAGCCATTTTAAATCAACACAATTATTAATGTTCAAATATCCTCACTATGTGTCAAGAGTTTAAAAATCCTGCCTCAAATGTACAACCCATATCTAAAGGTGTGTCTATACAGATCCCAGCAGGTGTTTTGCCTCAGTCAAATATGGGGACAAAAACAAAACGGCTCTTTTACCTAAAACACCACTTCCTGTTGTTACATAACAAATGACCTTGTTCCAGTGCAGGAAGAAAATCCCTCATGGATTTTTGTTGTATCTACATAATACATAAGAAAACTACAACAATATTTCAAACACAGGTGTGCAAGCAAATTTTCTTTGAAAGCTTTCTTTACTTGAGAAACATAAATGTATAAACACAATGGAAAGCACTGATACAATTGGTATACAGCGAATTATTATGTACATAATATATTACATTATTGTGGCATTAGATGTCTGACGTTGTATTTGGATGTGTCATTGTACTGGGTCATAGGTTTATCTGCAATACCACATGTTCCCACTCCCACTTTCCCATTTACGCTTTCTGGAGATGCAAATATGCTTCTCTTTACCTAAAGGAAACAAAACAACATAGTAAGTGGTCAGAAAAAAAAATCCCCAAAAACAACAACAAAAAAGACAATGTTTGACATCTTCTATGTTAAAAAACAGAAGAAGAAGAAAAAAAGAACACATACCTGTCCTTTCTTGTTCTTTGAGTAAGCTTTGTTGTTGAACTGCTGCCACTTTGACTTTTGCTCCTCTCTTTCTTGCTCCAACTCCTTCATTCTCTGGACCTTTTTTTGGGCTTTCTTCTTCTTATACTCCCGCTGCTCTGCTATCTGCTCTTTTCTAGAAGGATAAGAAAAAACACCGACTTCAATCAAAAGCATTTTACATAAAATCTGAATATAGTGACATGGTCACAAGATTGTAAACACTAGATGAGCAGTAATGCTATGAATTATAATAAAAACCGTACACAACTGTCACCACAGGCAGGTGTCTAGTTACCACAAGTGTAGAAATTATTAATGCTTGTGTAAAGATGATTATTATTATTGCTGTGATAAATCAATTATAACAAAATACATATCTCTCTATTAAGAGAATTGCTAGTTTATCTATTTGTACAATTAAAATGTGGTCATACAGGCATATTTTTTTTAATCCCAGTGTTTTCCACACAGCTGCTAAAGTAAATATAGCATTTCATCTATTTTGAATTTTTTTCTTTTTTAAGAATTCTCATTAATAGTTTAAATTTGTGACAGTACTGAGGTAAGAGGAGGGCACCTAGTCCAGCCTTTTTGTTTCTAATAAACACAACAAGCTGCCACTACAACTCATGGAGGGACAGATGTGTGCCATTCTTCACTTGATGCACCTCTGAGACAGCAGTGGAGGACATTCCCAAGCCAAATTTGTTTGTACACCTGCATAAGGGACAGCCAGCATGATGGAAGACATCCCTCTTAACAGAGATGTCACTCTTGGTGACACAGTTTCATGCAACTTAAAACTGAATGATATGCTATCAAATCTTACTCAGTTTGTTCAGTATTATGTGTAAATGTCAGCCACTGCAGCATGAGGGTTTGGGATTCTTTTTTGGGCAATATAGCACAAACTAAAGTATGTAAAGGGCTACTGCCATGTAGGGACGTCACAATTAATTAATTTCACTATTAACTGCAGTATTAAATGCCACGATTACATCATCACAAATATTTCTCAATATCATCACTTACATAAAAGATCTTATTTGAACCATGATGGCAGATCAGTGCAACTTTGTGTAAAAAAAAAAAAAGATTCTCAGATACCAATCAATTTTAAAATTTAGTTTCTAGTTGGATATTAATTAGCACGTGTATCGTATTGTATCAAGTATTGTGAAGAAAAGGACACTTATGTAATTAAGTACACTAACCAGTGTTGAAGTTGTTTTTAGATTTTTTTATTGTTTGCACCACAGTGAGCAAACAGTCAGAGAACACTGTTCGAGATAGTTTGAAGACTACTCTACAAAAACTAATAGAGCTTTAAAATAATGCATTTATTTGACATTGTTAATGCCTTTTCTTATATTTATTAATATATGTTTGTTTTATTGTTTGGATTGTGTTGTTGTTGCGCAGAGAACAAAAACGTTAGTTGATATATTAAAAGGGTTATCCTTTAAATGTAAAGCTTGAAAACTATCAATCTATATAAATAAGGAAGATAAAGTGGTTTGTGGTTGATTCTGTTCACCACTGTGACAAGGCACCTATGTGCCAAAAAATATGCTTTTCTCACTGAGATGATGCCAAATTTGGATTTTTTTTAAATATATGATTTTTTTTAAATATGACTTTGTTGTTTTTGTGTTACTGTGAAATCAAAAGAAAATGTGTTTATTTCACAGATTGATTTCTTGGCAATACAGCCCTAATTAAAACTTAAAGACCTACAAGGAGTGTTCATGTGATTTTACACATTGATAGTGTTGTGACATTAACACATAATAATCGTGATTATAGAAAATCTGGATTATTTCTTTAATAATAATCGAAGCAAGAAAATACGTAATCGTGACGTTCCTACTGCCATCAGTCGGATGCCATCAGACCCTCCTCTTTATGTGCACAGCCAAATGATATATGAAAACATTATAACTTACAGAAAAAGGGCTCTTTAGCCTTTACCCTGTACAGCAAATGTTGCCTACTCGGCAAGCATAAGGCAAGATTAAGTTTTTTATTTAGTAATTTATTTTTTACCCATTACAAACTTCTTTTTCACAAAAGCACCTAGCAACAAGTTTCAGTCTGCCAGGGTGTTAAAAGCCTGTATGTCTTTTTAGAATTGCAATCACTAAAAACAGCCTGAAGATGAATCAAGTCAGTAAGAGTTCATACCTTGACTTTGGCTTTATACTTCCATCCTCATCGGAACGTTTCCCCTCCTCTGCCACTTTAAGGTTCTGCAGAGGAATCACTTCGGCATTTCCATATCCAGTGAAGGTAACAGCTGCAGTGCTGTTGTCTCGATCTATCTCCTCAATTTCAGCCTCATACACCCTGCCAAAAAATCATGTCTGTAAGCAGGTGAGTATGGGCCAAAGACTCAAGCTCAATAGTAACGTAATATACAATCCTAAATATCAGTATCTGCATATCAGTATCTGCATTTAATTCAGCAAAAAAGGTCGTACCTACAATGTTTAAGGCCATTCCTTTAAGATTATTCTGATAAATGCAGGACTAAGTAAATATAGTCTGTCAATATTGAATTTTGTCAATACCATTAATTTGTGCATCAGTGTACAGGTTGATTCAACTGAGTTTTAATATTTTTTATAAATGTGCACCAAATATCCACTCAACTACATTTCACATTTCTGTAAACCAACCAAATAACTCATTTTGCAGTGCTGCAAAGGCATGCATTTTCATGTAAGGTTTTCAATCAAAGAGGCTGGTGACACTCACTGTCCATCCTGACTCCACGCAGCCATGCACCTGTCTCCCACTTTCCAGCTATGCTTTGTGGGAACTGTGTCTGAACCACTTGTCTTGGAAGCCCCATCAGCAGGCTGAGAGGTCAGAAGGTCTTTTGTCAGGTCAATGACTTCCTGTGGAAGAAACAACAAAAGGGAGTCACATGTCCATAATAAGTTTAGACAAATCTTTCTTCAAGAAATCTAGTTTTCTCAATTTTAAACTGTATATAGTGCAACCAGTTTTAAGGATGTGACTAATTTTGCTGAAGGATATAGAGTGTAGCAAAGATTAAATAGAGTGGACGGCACTACAATAGCAAATTTGAGATAAATACAGCCCATGATCGCATTCTAATAAAATGTACATGCTAATCTTTCCCTTAATTTGATGTGCTGGAAAAGCAAACACCCCTCTCTCTCAAAACCTGAAACTAGTGTGTGATACTTTGTAGCGACTGTAAACAATTAAGTACACAAACCTGCAAGTCTTTCTGGAGTTTAAGCAGATCTTCATTTTCCTGGTCGGTAGATAAGGCAACTTCTACTTGCTGCAGCTGGGCTTTGTAGCTGCTCAACTGTTTCATCAGGTCTTCTGACATCTGTATTCCAGCAAAACATAGGAGTAGCATCCAGAATGAAATAGCTAACCATTAGCTTATGCTCAATAATCCAACCGGAACATCTAGCTCAAGTTTAGAATAACAGTGGCCCAACTAAACAAAAAGACTAATGTAAACTAGCCTAAACGTGTTTCTTTTTTTCCCAACAAAAATGTCGTAACAAGAATTTACCACAGCGTTCAAATTAGCATGCCGCTACTTTAGCTGTATGCTAAGTTGACAGCCTTGGCCTTCTCGTCGAGGTAAATGTAACGAATAGAAGCTAAAGCTAGTAAATACGGCAAGGGTCAATGTCGCACAAACAAGGGCTCTGCGTGTAACCTTACCTTGATATGATGCTACTGCCCAGTAAATACAAATATGATTCAAATATCAACTCGTTAGTTTTGTAAAGCGCCTGCTTTAAATAAAGTATGCCTCTCGAACGGCTAACCGGACAACCTCCAAAACATTTCCTCGCGCTAACAGGCAACAGAATGCAACTTCGTACCCCAAGAGGATCGCTAGCGCCCCTATCGGCTGGAAATAAGATTGATATCTGCACGCTCCTTTTCTATGGGAACAACTTCATTATGTAGGTTCTGTGTATGTAGGGCACAGCCCTATAACGTTTGTCTCGTAACATACAAAGGTACGCTACAACCTATTCATTTGTTCTCATGCGCCTGCTAACATAGCTATTGTGCTATTTCTTTAAATGGGTTAAAAAAGTTTTGTACTCTTCAAGTAAGGAGTCTCACAGAAAAAAAGAAAAAAATCATGCTGAACTCTTCACAAGACATAAACAAGACAGCAAACATGGTTGCATCTTGGTTGTGGTATATATAATGTGATCACAAGTAGCCTAAAAGGTTAAGAACATCTGCTGTCCTCCCACAGATTAAACAAAAACGTGGTGAGTCAAATAGTGAATATTACAGTATGACTGTGACCATTATAAATAAGTACAACAAGATACAAAACTAAGCTAGACTTCATTTGAATGAAAAACCCCAGATTAAATAAGTGCATTTCTTAAATAATATGAAGAAAAAAAATAGCATTTATTAATTTTACTGTGTGAGAGCACACAACATACAGGATTGCTACACAAAATTAACAATTCCAGAGTGTAAGAGAGGTAGATCTAGTTAGCACATTATAAAGTGGAGGAATAATAATTACTTGAGTTAAATAATGTAAAAAATATAAAAATGTGCACAGATAAACATTTTAATTAAGCAGTATATACAAAAAAAGTTATAGGGTAAATTACTGTTCATGTTTATATGTTGATAACTGACATTTTTCACCTTTCATTTTGACTAATCCTACCATATCAAGATTGAGAAAAAAAATTGACAATATTTTTTATATTATATATTGCCATATCTGTGCCCTTGAATTGTGACTAATTCAGTAACTCCTATCTTCTCTTTAAAGACAATTCTTTAATGCTTTTCTTCATTTAAGGGATACCAATTATATGTGAAACACAACTACAAAGCCATATAGACTGCACTCTTACACCACTGTAATTTTATAGTACACAGATATTACTTCTATAAATCAACATATTTATTAATGTCATAATCAGCCAATGGCTTTCGTGTTTAGAAGCAACACCAAATCTCTTTTTAAATCTCCACTAGAAGAACTCCGCCCATTCCAGAGGAGACAGCATTACAGATCCCCAGCGTCAAATCAAGCTTATATAAAAGACACACTCTACTTCAGCTACAGTAGATGAAAAGACCTGCCTGAGCCTGCCAAACCAGGGATATAAGTCTGTTTGAAAAGATGTTCTACTGGGATATAACTGTGCATTTATATTCTTAAAGGTAGGTAGAATATTATTTTCTTTTCTTTTGTGAAGAGTATATTAAAAATAAAATATAAAAAAATATTTCTAGAATTTCTGTCAAGTTGGTCTCTTTTTTTCTTTTTCCTCATTTGAAAGGAGGAAGGAACCACACATTTCTTCAACAATCTCTTCCAGTGATCCAAGTAAAAAGACTCAGTTCTCTGATGCAATGTTTTTGAATGGATTCACATTATAGACTGTTGGAAAGCACAGCTTGGAAACCCTCTGACAGAAGTCTAATCAGACTGTCCTGTCGATCCTCCAGCTCATCCTGATGGGTTGTCTCAACCTAACCAGTGGAAATGAGACTTTGGCTGGCAAGCCCCCTTACACTGTCCAGACCTCTGTGCCACTCACAATACTGGTGGCTATGCTCATCCTGCTGACTGTGTTTGGCAATGTCATGGTAGTAATTGCAGTGATCACAAGCCGAGCTCTGAAAGCACCCCAGAACTTGTTTTTAGTGTCTCTGGCATCTGCAGACATCCTGGTTGCCACCTTAGTGATGCCATTCTCTTTAGCAAATGAACTCATGGGCTACTGGTACTTTGGTAAAGTGTGGTGTGAAATCCATCTGGCCTTGGATGTATTCTTCTGCACCTCATCTATTGTTCATTTGTGTGCAATAAGCCTGGACAGATACTGGTCTGTAACTAAAGCAATAGGGTACAATCTAAGAAGGACACCACGCAGGATTAAATGCACAGTCTGTTCAGTCTGGATACTGGCTGCCATTATTTCATTCCCTCCTCTTATCACTATGAAAAAGGATGAGGGCAAAAAGGACAGCCCTGTATGCAAAATTAATGAGGAGAAATGGTACATCATATTCTCTAGCACTGCCTCCTTCTTTGCACCTTGCATCATTATGATTATGGTATATGCAAGAATCTATCAGATTGCCAAGAAAAGAACACGGGCTCCACCAGGACAGAGGCAAAGAGAGAATGGCAACTTAGAAGACACCAAGCTTGGGCTGGACCCCCCCAAAAGAAGAGACAGAGAAGATGAGATGAAACAGGAGATCAATGGGCTTAATGTAGAGGAAGAGGCTTCCTCGTCTGATGGGAATGAAACCATTCTATGTTCCTTGAGGAAGAAGAAGAGTGTGAGAACAACCAAAGTGACTCAGGTGAAGCCTGGAGAAACCTTTTTAAAGGCAGAGGTGCTGTCCACAGTGACAGTGAACAGGTGGAAGGGAAGGCAGTATAAAGAAAGACGTTTTACCTTTGTCCTGGCTGTAGTCATGGGAGTGTTTGTTCTTTGTTGGTTCCCCTTTTTCTTCACATACACGCTGGCGGCTGTGTGTGACACCTGCTGTGTCCCAGAGACATTGTTCAAAATGTTTTTCTGGTGTGGTTACTGCAATAGCTCGCTTAATCCTATTATATACACCATATTCAATTCTGACTTCAGGAAATCTTTTAAAAAGATCCTCTGTAAAAGAAACAGAGGAGTTTTGTAAATAACACTTTTCTTTTGTGCATTTTGTATTATTTTACATTAAGGCTTCCATCAGTAGGTGCTTGTTGTGTAATATTAATAAAAAAGAAAAATAATGTGCAGTTTGTTTTGAAGCTTGTAATAGAATTTCTCCTTCTTTGTTTATATTTTCATAGTAAAGAATTGTGACATAAGTGGTGACACATTTTCTATACAATTTGTTCTTGTTTTGTGACTATATCACAATATTTATTTATGTTCATGGTGCAATATGTCATTGTTTCTAAACTTTGGGGGCCGAAGTAACAGGAAAGTCGGGAGTCTTCAAATGTTTATATAAAATATATGAAGTAAAGGTTTATACCACCTGCATCACTGATACAATTAGCATTAGAATGGTTTTTATTGTCCATTTTTGTGAGTTTCAAAGTATGCATGCAAGAGTCTGCTATTGGACGTTGCCCTAGCAACCTGAATATTCTCTGCAGTCACAAGACTAAAAGATTGTGAAATGCTGCAGTATGTTACAATAATATAAAACTCCTAAAATGTCATACATTTGTAAATAAACAAGGCAAGTAATCATGACAGATGAAAATTGAGTTATGTGCTCACATCAGCATTTGGTTTGCAGTGGAAATTAAATGTCCAGATGATGGACATTACTGGGAATCCAAGCAGGCCTGTCACAGTTGTAATGTAATTGCCTGATTGCGATTATTTGAGCCCATCATTTTTCATAATTATTAGTTTTTCCATTGTTTTAATTTGACTTAGGGTTTTTTAATGACAAGTGAACCTTCCTATAATTTGGTTTATTAGCATCTGAATGGAGAATGGCACCACCAACAGTTATCTGTAAATACTTTTAATATTTAATGGTCTGCTCTTTTCACTGACTGAATATTGACATTATTGAGTTGTTGTGCATGACAAGGATATCGACTATTGCCATATGGCTCCAATGTTTAGTTCCAATAAATGACTATTCTTCGTAATATGTATGTATATTGCTAAAAATCAAGCAGATTGTATAATAGTGACATAGAATGAACATTAAATGAGACATTTTTATTGCAATTATTTGTCTATGTATTAAGTATTGAGCTCATCCTCTGACCCGCTAAGATTTAACACATTGGAACCCAATTCATCTTTGCAGAGTTGTACGAACAATGGCAAGATCCCATGAAAGCAATCTGAAAAGGATGTTCTCTCCACCCTACCAACTATCTCACACTCTCATAACAAGAACAAGACAATTATATGAAAGGAAAATTATGCCTGGGAGGTCTGGGTAGCACAACAATGTTGAACACAGTTTATCTTGAATTATAGCCCCTCATATCAGGATATCATTAAATCCTCCCCTGGAGTCAAACAGACGTCACACAGCAATTGAAATATGAGTGGCTGCTGCAAATTACACTGTGAGGTAAATATCAACCAACTTATCAGCGTTTTGTGCTCATAGACTGTTATCAGT
This sequence comes from Melanotaenia boesemani, assembly GCF_017639745.1. Taxonomy (NCBI): domain Eukaryota; kingdom Metazoa; phylum Chordata; class Actinopteri; order Atheriniformes; family Melanotaeniidae; genus Melanotaenia; species Melanotaenia boesemani. The sequence goes on from NC_055697.1 coordinate 20,185,107, forward strand.
ATCCCCCTTCTCCATTTTAGGACACGTTTCACACCACAAACACCTGTCTTTAGTTCAGTTTTTGTTTTGTTTTTTCAGGCTTTTATCTGTCTGCGAGCCTGAAAATAAATAAGTGCAACATTCATTATTCCTTTAAATAAACAAACATTTCCACCCATGGTCTCTCATATATATAGTAAATAACTGAATGATTCCCATGACTTCCTCTCTAGGAATTTTTGTTTTGGGATTCCTGTGATTCAACAATTTCTCAGAGTCTTAAAATACAATGGTATTTACCACAAATGGCAAACAATAGGCCTGATGGAATTCCCACAGAAAAACTTGAGAGAAATGGAAAAAAAAATAAATAAATAAAATAGTATTTTAGGTTTTGTGGTAATGTTAATTTATGTTACAAATATATATTTACACTATACAGTGCAATCATTTTGACAGATTTAAATCAATGCCCTATTAAAACAGCACAGAAAACATACAGAAAAAATGAGATATTTTAGTTTTTGGAACATTTTAAAGACATGAATGCCTGCATTTGTAATGAACAATAATCAATACAAATTTTTAGTTTCACAAAGTATCTTCAGGGCAAATATCTCCACTTGGCTCTGATCCATTCAACATCATTGTGTTGGGAAAAAAATAACTGGAGTGACTGTCATCTGAATACATCCTTAAATTAAAATGACAATTCTCCTGGAGTGTGCCGCTATGCTTGAGCAGCAGCATGCATAAATTATACTTTTAAAGAGCATCAGCACAAAGCAGTGTAGGAATTAAATGCCAAAATGCCCACTGCAAAAAAAAAAAAAAAAAAAAAAAAAAAAGGATTAATTGAAAAAGTGTGAGTCATAAATATGGAGGAAGAGTAAACTTGGGAACAATCAAATAATTCATTGGTTCAATGTAAACCACAAGAATACCAACATATGGGTTTAATCACTCAACATCAATTTGAATTACTGTTGGCTACAAGTTGTAAACAGTTAGTGATACTTACTAATCTCAGCCTATGTACTCACACGTCCGCCTTTGCGGTCTGTTGAGACATTGATTAATTTCCCTTGGTAAAGGCCACAGAGCATCATGATTTATTCTTGTGACACCACAGCTTATAAAACCATCTTTTAAAAGCTGCTCCTGGGAGGAGTTTCCATAACTTTCACACAGTTGCCCATTCTTCTTTATTTGATGCCAGTTTCCACAGCCTACAACATAATTTGTGCTTTTTAAAATCTAATTGGGGGTGTAAGAGCAACTAGAACAGCCTTCATCCTGGACACACAAATACACACAAACAGACAATCATACAGAAGCAGCAGGACCACACTAACAAGTTTAAACCAGAGCAAGTGATGTATAGAGTTTTTAATTGAATGTTGGGTTATTTATTATGTATTAAGCACAATGCACTCTGCACGGAGGGGCATTAAATACTTCCTCAATCTTGAATTGATGAGGTTGCATGATAACCAAATTAGACACCGAGGAATATAAGGAAAAGCAGAATCCTGTTTAGTTTACTGTGTGATTCCTGTTACTTTCATCACTCCCTTAGGATCCAATGGAATCCATAGAAAAGAATCTACTCAGAATCTTGCATTTAAAGAATTTCCTATGGATACGGAAGAGTATTAGGGCAGCTGAAGAAAAAAAAATATATATATACAATTCTGAGAAAATGGTCAGTATTTTGACTTTAAAATCAGAATTCTGAGGAAAAAGTCACAATTCTGTCTTTAGTAACAGAATTCTGACTTTAATCTCAGATGTCTTTCATTTCCTGCTCTTGATGAAGGCAGATGCTTTTTCTTCACTCCCCCCCACACTCTGCCCTGCTACTTGTCCTGTGTTACTTGAGCCTCTCTCTGCATTTCTGTTCTAAATCTGAACCATCTTGAACCATTGATCTGATCAGCTGTTCTCTCAATGCAACTGACCAAATTTATTTAAACCAAAACAGAGCCCGCTTGTCCTGGCGGAACATTCACGGCTGGATACGTGATGGGCTCCTACGGGGTGTGGAAGGTCATGTGTCTGTTGATTCTTTCTGTTGAGGATGCAGAGAACATCTATACATTTGGATTAATAATAACTGGGTTTCTGCTGTGTGGAGCGGGCGGTTTCCTGGTGTATCGCAAAATTTGGACACTGTCGGTGGCCACTGGCAAGCTGCGGATTTCTGTGCCGGTGTATGTTGAGCTACGAACAATCAGACTATAGCGCTGCAGGAGCTTTATCGTAAAGTGGATGCTATTCAGAATGGTAAACTGGTTGTGGTTCCGGGGCTTGTACGCAGGGTGGACACCAAAGTTGTCAGCTCGGCTGGATGGAAACTGACCCAAAATTCGGACGAATTGGAGTCGCCAGTGAGACCACTGAGAGACTCAAGGCAGATAAAAGATGCTCTAGCCTGAACCAAAACAAATGCTGTTATCTTAATCAGGCCTTGGATGGCTGGTTATCAAGTTCCCCTGGAAATGTTATGCAGATGGATGCTCTGCCCCCCATCTTCCCCCCTTCCATCTTCTCGGGCTGTGGACCTTTCCTAGATCAGCTCCCAAGGTCGCCCCACTATCATCTGTGGCAGAGACAGGAGAAAGGAATTGGGAGAAAGTTCACAGTCACACTTACTTATACTTACTTACACACACATGCATGTACACAAACAAGCAAACTCACATACACCATTACAGACACACCTCCCCCCATGATTTCACTGCCTTGGTTGGCCCTGTTCCCCCCTCCATCGATCCCCGGGCGGCAGGTTGATTGGATGCGGTCAATTTCAGCTGCGTCCACACTTAGCTGCAATGGCAGACCACTTCTCCCCCCCTTGCTATGTGTTTTCTTATGTTGTGAATGTCTGACTTTATCTGGCGTTATCTGATGTCCGAGTTCTGAGTTTGAAGTCAGAATTCTGACTTTGATGTTTGAGTTCCGAGATCAATGTCAGAATTCTGACTTTGATTTACAAGTTCTGAGATCAAAGTCAGAATTCTGACATTGATGTCCGAATTCTAAAATCGAAGTCAGAATTTTGACTTTGATGTTCAACTTTGAGATCTAAGTCAGAATTCTGACTTAGATAATAGATAATAACAAAGTGTATGTATTTTAGGGAGGAAGAGTACTTTTTTTCTTAGACTAGAGTTATCAGAGTAAGAATTCTGAATTTATTCTCAGAATACTGACAATATCAAAATTCTAACTTTACTCTCAAAATTCTGAGGAAGAAATTCAGAAATCTGATGTTGCTGGCCCCCTAATCTGAATCCGAGTGGTGTTTTGTTGTTGGACTTCTGTGCTCGTCATGGACTGTGCATAACGAACACCTTGTTCAGACATAAGAGTGCCCACATGTGCACTTGGCATCAGGACACTCTAGGCCGCAGTTCGATGATCGACTTTGTAGTCGTGTCGTCGGACTTGCAGCCGCATGTTCTGGACACTTGGGTGAAGAGAGGGGTGGAGCTGTCAACTGCTCACCACCTGGTGGTGAGTTGGCTTAGATGGTGGGGGAGGATGCCAGCCAGACCTGGCAGGCCCAAATGTGTTGTGAGGGTCTGCTGGGAACGTCTGGCAGAGTCCCCTGTCAGAAAGAGTTTCAACTCCCATCTCCTGCAGAGCTTCAACCATGTCCCGGGCGAGGCGGGGGACATTGAGTCCAAATGGACTGTGTTCCGTGCCTCTATTGTCGAAGCGGCCAGCTGCAGCAGTGGCCATAAGGTTGTCGGTGCCTGTCGTGGCGGTAACCCCTGAAATCATTGTTGGACACCGGCAGTAATGAATGTCGTCAAGCTGAAGAAGTCCTATTGGGCCTTTTTGGCCTGTGGGACTCCAGAGGCAGCTGATGGGTATAAGCGGGCTAAGCGGAATGCAGCTTCGGTGGTCGCTAAGGCAAAAACTTGGGCATGGGAGGAGTTTGGAGAGGCCATGGAGAATGACTTCTGGACGGCTGCGAGGAGATTCTGGTCCACCATCCGGCGGCTCAGGAGGGGAAAGCAGTGCTCCGTCAACACTGTGTACAGTGGGGATGGGGGGCTGCTGACCTCGACTCGGGACGTTATGAGGCGGTGGAAGGAATACTTCGAAGACCTTCTCAATCCCACCAACACGTCTTCCGATGAGGAAGCAGAGTCTGGGGTAGCTGGTGCTGGCTCTCCTATCTCTGGGGCTGAGATTGCTAAGGTGGTTAAAAAACTCCTCGGTGGCAAGGTGGATGAGGTCCGCCCAGAGTTCCTTAAGGCTCTGGATGCTGTAGGGCTGTCTTGGCTGACGTTGGGATTCTGCAGCATCACGTGTACATCGGGGACAGTTCCCCTGGACTGGCAGACTGGGTGGTGGCCCCCCTCTTCAAAAAGGGGGACCGGAGGGTGCGCTCCAACTACAGGGGGATCACACTCCTCAGCCTCCCCTGTCAGGTCTATTCGGGGGTGCTTAAGAGGAGGGTCGGTCGGATAGTCGAACCTCGAATTGAGGAGGAGCAGTGTGGTTTTTGTCCCGGTCATGGAACAGTGGACCAGCTCTACACTCTTCAGGGTCTTTGAGGGGGCATGGGAGTTTGCCAAACCAATCTATATGTGCTTTGTGGACTTGGAGAAGGCATTCGACAGTGTCCCCCGGGGACTCCTGTGGGGGTACTCCCGGAGTATGGAGTGCCAGACTCGCTTGTATGAGCTGTCCGGTCCCTGTACGACCGGTGTCAGAGCTTGGTCCGCATTGCTGGCAGTAAATCAGAATCGTTTCCAGTGCTGGTTGGACTCCACCAACCAAGGCTGCCCTTTGTCACCGATTCTGTTCATAACCTTTATGGACAGAATTTCTAGGCACAGCCGAGGTGTTGAGGGGATCCAGGATTGGGTCTCTCCTCTTTGCAGATGATGTGGTTCTGTTGGCTTCACCGGGCCATGATCTTCAGCTCTCACTGGAGCGATTCGCAGCCGAGTGTGAAGCGGTTGGGATGGGAATCAGAACCTCCAAGTTCGAGACCATGGTCCTCAGCCGGAAAAGGGTGGAGTGCTCTCTCCGGGTCTGCAATAGGGTCTTGCCCCAAGTGGAGAAGTTCACGTATCTTGGGGTCTTGTTCACGAGTGAGGGAAGGATGAAGCGGGAGATCAACAGGCGGATCGGTGAGGCGTCTGCAGTGATGCGGACTCTGCATCGGTCTGTTGTGGTGAAGAGGGAGCTGAGCCAAAAGGCAAAGCTCTCGATTTACCGGTCGATCTATGTTCCTACACTCACCTATGGTCATGAGCTGTGGGTAGTGACCGAAAGAACAAGATCGCGAGTACAAGCGGCCGAAATGAGTTTTCTCCGCAGGGTGGCAGGGCTCTCCTTTAGAGATAGGGTGAGAAGCTTGGTGACCTGGGAGGGGCTCAGAGTAGAGCCGCTGCTCCTTCACATCGAGAGGAGCCAGATGAGGTGGCTCGAGCATCTGGTTAGGATGCCTCCTGGACGCCTCCCTGGTGAGGTGTTCCGGGCACATCCCACCGGAAAAAGGCCCTAGGACGCGCTGGACAGACTACATCCCTCAGCTGGCCTGGGAATGCCTGGGGATCCCTCTGGATAAGCTGGTGAATGTGGCCGGGGAGAGGGAAGTCTGGGTTTCCCTGTTTAGCCAGCTGCCCCCGCGACCCGACTCTGGATAAGCGGCAGAAAATGGATGGATGGATGGATTTCAGAATTCTAAGATTAACGTCGAGATTCTGATATTAAAATCAAAATGCTGACATCAAAGGCAGAATTCATACTTTTTTTTCAGAATTCTGACATTGTGACGAAAAGTCAGAATTCTTATTTCAACCTCAGAATTCTGATATTAATATCAAAATTTTGAGTTTAAGTAAGAATTCTGACATTCATCTCAGAATTTTAAGATTAAAGTCAGAATTCTGACTTTGATCTGAGAATGCTGAATTTAATCTCAGAATTCTGATCTTTAATATCAGAATTCTGAATTTAACGTCAGATTTCCAAGAGAAAAAAGAAATCTGAATTCTGACTTTATTTCTTAAAATTCTGTCTTTAATCTCAGAATTCTGAGGAAAACAAGGCATACTTCTGAGATTAAAGTCAGAATTCTGAGATTAGTCAGAATTCTGACTTTTTCCCACCGGATTATATCATCATTATATCACTATAATCATAGAATAAATCATAGAAATAAATTCCGAGACTATAAGAAATATTCTGATATTAAGAATTTCGATTATGTGACAATTTTAAGATTAAAGATAGAATTCTGACTTTTTTCTCAGAACTCTATTTAAGTCAGAATGTCATTCTGACATTTAAGTTAGAACTCTGATTTTGATCATTGAAATCTGAAGATAAAAGTCAGAATTCTAACTTTAATCTCAGAATTCTAAACTTCTTTTGAAAGCTCAAAAAAGAAACAAAATAAGTAGGATTTTTTTTTTTCTTTCAAACTCCACACCAAAAGGCTACTGTTCGAACCTCCCCCAAGCTGATGCTCAAATTACTAACGACCTTCTTGCTGGGTCTTCTTGCTGTTTCACCATTTTTAGATGAAAATCAGAGTTCTGACTTTTTTTTCAGAATTTTGAGATTAAAGTCACACTTTTGACTTTGATCTCAAAATTTTATTTTATTTTATTTTATTTTTTTCGGAAACCTAAAGAAAACATTTTTAGGGAGGATTTTTTTTCACTTCTGAAGGTAAAGTCAGGATTCTTACTTTAATCTCAGAATTCTCAGAAAAAGTTCAGATTTCTGAATTCAGTCTCAGAATTCTGAGATTAAAGTCAGAATTCTGAGGAAAAATGTTAGAATTCTTCACCCAAGTTAATACATTTAAAGTGGGCATCTAAGGCACATGGTTTCACACAAAAAGAAAATACAGATATTGGGTATTAGTAACATGTGGGCAAAACTTATTTAGCTTGTGCCTTCATTTGGCCTCACCTTAGTACTGTGGCAATAACATCTCCACTAACTCATAAGTAACCAGTGGCCATGCCATAAAATATAATTTTTTCAGATGTAACCAGATGGATTTTGTAAAAAAAAAAAAAAAAAAAGAAAAAGAAAAAGAAAGAAAAGTGAAGTAAAAATAGTAATCCAATTGGTAGAGGGTCAAAATTCACAGTTTATTGATATATTTCACTATTTAAATTTAATATAATTAGTAAGCTAATTTTCCCACCTGACTTAGTTTTGAATATTCCTTGTCAGAACCATGACCTTAAAATCAATCAATGCATTAAATATTTTATACTCTTGAATATTGAAACAAGTTTAAGTTTTCTCACTCAATCATCACAAGAAATACTCTGAAAAATGTGAAAATACCATCTAAAGTTCTGTTTTCTGTGTTCTACAGAGAATCTTCATTGATACCATACTTAGCTCAGTCAGATCAACTGGTCCAGTCACCTTCATGTTTTTTTTTCAGCTTTTCGTAGACAAAAAAAAAAAAAACACAAAAAAACAAAAAAAAAAAACAAAAACAAAAAAACAAAAAACATCTGTATTGTATTAAAGGTCTAATTTGGTCTTCCAGGCTACAACTGCTTGTTTACCTTGTGTCAGTTAGTGGTGCCATTATCTTATATAGACATAAAGTAAACACCAACCTCTCTTGAATATCACTGTACTTTATCTGTCCTCCACTGCCAGCTGTTGTGGACAACAATACACCCTCTGATATGCTGTCACCAACTAAACACCCACAATGTACTATGAAATCTGTGTGGGCTCCAATGGTAAATGGTCTGTATTTATATAGCGCTTTTACCCAGAGTGCTTTACAATATATATCAGATTCACCCATTCACACACACACTCACACACTGATGGTGGAAGCTGCCATGCAAGGCGCTAACCATGACCCATCAGTTTGGGGTTTGGTGTCTTGCTCAGGGACACCTTGACATGAGCTCGACAGGCCGAGGATTGAACCGAAAACCCTCAGGTTACAAGATGACCACTCTACCCACTGAGCCACACCGCCCGCTAATGACTTCTGCAGGGGTGTCACTTTTGTCTTACTGAATTCTAAAAGGCTCTTGTACAAGTAGGCAAATACTATGATCACTAGTATTAAACCATAACTTACAACATTTGATGATTTGAAATGAAAAACACGACATGACAACAAATAGCAAATTGGCTGCAATTAAAACTTGAGGTTAAGGTTGCCATGAAACTAAACTAATGCAAAGGGAATAAACCTAAAGCATATCACATTTTACATTTATTTTTGACAATTTTTATTTTTTTATAATCTTGACCTTTGCTTTTGCTTTGTTTTTTTTATATGTTGGTTCTTGTCAAATTGGTAAGATTACTTGAGTGCTCCAGTTCTTTGGTTGTTTATTGGTGCTATATGTTAATTTTTGTGGATGAGACTGATGTCTTGCTTTCACTAGTGTTTGACCATATTCCAATGCTGAAGAGTAAAAGGATTAAATACATGCAGGTAGCAATTTAGTGGATGCAGGTGTATACAATTGTCTGTGTGAAAATGGTCACATTCGGTAGGGTATTACAGTTCATAGTGGGCCTGTTGGAATGTTTGTCAGGGTGTGAAGTAAGAAACTAGACAGCTTGAGGAAAGTGGGTGTTGTAAACCAAGTTGTGGGCATGAGGCTTCAACACCTATGGTAAGGAAAAAGTGATATAGTTGTGGCAGATGATGCGGGAACAGGCAGATTACGGGCACAGGCTCCAACAGGCACTCAGTTTATCCAATATGCCCATAAAATAAACATTAAATCAAAATCAGTTTCAAGAGAGGCAAGATTAAAAACACCTTAGACACAAAGAGACAAGAAAGAGAGGCATGCAATTAACTTAAGATAGAAAATTGAGAAGAGATTTAAAATAACCTCAGCAAGAAAAAACAACAACAATGGGTCATGGCTTCATCACACGTCACTGCATGACCTTACACCTAAATTCTGTTGCCATATGCAAAGCTACCGGGCCATGGAAACAATGTAGGGCATGGTGGGTGGCAGTATACATCTATTTACTTTGGTTTGCGACCCACTATTAATCAGGAGAAGAAGAAGAAGAAGAAGAAGCGCAAGCAAGCTGGCAAGCTGCAGCAAAGTGGAGCTGCATAAATGAAATTACTTAGTACATGTGCCACACAATATTTGAGTGTTTATCAGTGACGGGAATAACAGTGTTAAAAATGGTGTTACTACAGTTGTTACTTTTTTCAGTAACTGATAATCTAACCAGTGGGTTGGGACTGGGGGTAAACTGTAAACTACTGTTCACCCAGGGCCCACTGCAGGATGGGGTTCCTTGAAAATTCTGGATTGAAAAGTCTTTTGTGTTCCACTTTTAAATTTCTAATTAATTAAAATAATAATCAAAATCAGTTTACCAGACTGAAGGGGCAGAGATAATTAATTTTTGCATTAACAATATCAGTGGATGCTATTTGAGTTGCAAAACTTTATTTATTTATTTATAAATTTATTTCAGTAATTCAACTTGAAAGTGGAAACTAAGATATTATATACTCATTACATGCAATGTGAGCTATTGCAAGCATTTATTCATTAAATTTTTGATTATGAAAACCCAAAAATCATAATCTCAGAAAATTTGAATATTACATTAAATCAATAAAAACAGGATTTTGCTGAAACCTGAAAAGCATAGTCATGCATATGAACTGAGTATATGGTTTGAGCCCCTTTTGCACGAATTACTGCTTCAATGCGGCATGGCATAGATGTTATCAGCCTGTGGGGTATAATGAAAGACCAGGATGCTTCAATAGCGGCCTTCAACTCTTTTGCATTGCTCAGTCTTATGTGTCTCATCTTTTTCTTGGCAATGCCCCATAGATTTTATATGGGGTTTAGGAGAGTTTACTGGTCAATCAAGCACAGTAATCCCTTGGTCATTGAACCAGGATTAGGTTCTTTTGGTAGTATGTACAGGTGCCAAACCCTGCTGGAAAATAAAGTGAGCATCTCCAAAAAGCTTTTTTGCTGAAAGAAGCATGAAGTGCTCTAAATCTCCTGGTACACGGCTGCGTTTAACTCTGGACTTAATAAAGCACAGTGGACTAACAGTGGAAGATGACATAGCTCCCAAATCAACACAGACTGTGGAAACTTCACACAGAACTTTAAGTGTCTTAGATGGATTGTTGCCTCTCCATTCTTCCTCCAGACTCTGGGACCTTGATTTCCAAATGAGATGCAAAATTTGCTCTAATTAGAAAAGAGCTTTTTGGACCACTGCTTAACAGACCAGTTCATTATTTCTTTAGCCCGGGTAAGACGCATCTAATGTTTTTTGTTTAGGAGCAGCTTGACAAGAGGAATACAACATTTGAAGCCCCTGGCCAGGAAACATCTGTGTGTGGTGGACCTTGAAGCACTAACTCCAGCCTCAGACCAGTCCCTGTGAAGCTCCCACACATTTTTTAATGGCCTTTGCCTGATGATCCTCTCCAGGCTGCGGTCATCCCTGCTGGTTGTTCCACCTTTTTCTTCCACATTTTTCCTATCCATTCAACTTTTTATTGATGTGCTTTGATCCAGCACATTGAGAGCATCCAACTTCTTTTGCAATTACCTTTTGAGGCTTTCCCTCCTTGTGGAGGGATGGTTTTCTGCACAACTTTCAGGTCAGCAACCTTCCCCATGATTCCCCATGAGGGACTAGGATTTGAATATAAAAAGCTGGTGTGAATGCACACAAACACAGTTTGAGTTGATATCAGCATGTGTTAAGGCAGCATGGTAGGATTCATAGGGACAACATAGATTCAGTTCAGTTCAATTCAGTACTTTATTTCTCACACAACAGATGCTGTAATATTGACAACAATCAATCTACCATCATTTTTAAATTAATCAAATCAAATAAAAGAGGAGAATTTTCCAATTTTAAGGCCACAATGAATTGTGATTATAATCCCTACTTTTAGTTAACTTGAGACAGATTTAATACCTTATAAAAAAAATACCTGACCTTAAAAAGGTCTGTCTTATGATTATGAACTGAATTACTTCATTCAGCACATTACCTTGAAAGGAAAGGAGTGACTTGAATTAGAAAAATATCTAGCCTGCATGATATAAGAAACAGTACAGAATAGGTTTACTGTAAGACATTAGGTACAATACAAAGCATGACTTGCATGTTTCTTGTTTTAGCCCAGCAAATGGTTTATTGTATAGCAAACATATATATGTAAGAATAACATCATAAACACATGGTTTTCAATCTCAGACACAGCAACAGCAGCAGGTCCATCATCAAGTCCAGATGATAGCACTAAGGAGTGGGACAAGGTAAGCTCATGCAGTTAATTCAGTTTTTCAGTTTATAATCAATAATCTGCAGCTGAGTCAGGTAAAATAATCTTAGTTACACCTACAACATGTAGCTTTTATTCTATTGTATGCAATGCTATAAGTAGGTTAAGATAATCTTGTATCTATCTAGCTTATATGGGGTCTGTCCTCCTTGGGCCAGGGAGAGAGATAGAATATGTAAGTGAAGAAACGGGAAGTGAAAGTTTCTCTGAAGGTATTGCGGAGCTTGAGGAGGGGAAAGAACAGGAATGGGAAGACAGTGAGAGGCTGAGTTATGCAGAAGAGTCTCTGCCAGATGAATTGTGGTCAGAGAAGCCATTTTGCCATTTAGAGGTTAAACTAAGATTGTTTATATTATCTGTGTCTTACACAGTGAGAAATGTTTGCATTAGAATTGTTAATCATGTCTTCATATGGGCTCACCAAGATGGTTTGTATATAGGGCCCAAAATTTTGTGCTATGCCCCTGAGTCTAACTAATTACTCTTTCCATCGTTACAACACTGTTACTGATGATAGTAACGGCATTACTGTAATTCAGCACACTGAAGCTGTCATCTGACTGGGGGTTTTACAAAGAGAAACAACCATATAACCTAAATGATGATGAATGACTGATGAAGAGTAAAATGTCATGGCAGCCACACACAAGTGCACACAACACAAACACGACGCATGCTGAAATGGCGAGTACAGAGAAAACCAAGGAGGAGTTTTAAACTGAAATTGCTGGCATAACTTTTTCCTCACAGAAATAAAAGACGAGAATGTTATGAAAAATGTTCATTACGACCAGAAACAGCATTTCTTCATGTTAGAATTAGAATAATTAGCAGTTAGAATCATGTGAAGCACCACTCCTGAGGAGGAGATGGGGCCCAGACCTCCAAGCAGCCTGAGATTACTGCTGATGATTTTTCTGTTAGTGATTTATTCCATTAAGTTTCCATTTCATTCATTAGTCAGCTCTAATATGCAGATTAATATGAAGTTCTGTTAAAGGGAACATATTTAAACATTTAAAAAAAAAGAAATGGAATAATTACTTTCCTGAGTAATTAGTTATTTTTCTAATGTTGTGACTCCATTACTAATTCTGTTACTTTTTGGGAAAAGTAACTAGTAATTATAATGTTCTCTGATGCATTTCAATAGTTTTTATTTAGAAGTCCGAATCTGCATCTGTTTCTTTTAAGCTTGAATTTTTAAACTTGATCTTGTTTTAATACTGTCTTTCCCGACTCTTTATTTCTTGTATTCTATCTATTTTATTTAAACTTTTTCTTTAAGTTTTAATTTAATTTATTTTATTTCTTTTAATGTTTGTTTTTTTAATGCACTGGTTATTGCTTTCTGCACCATGCTGTAATGCTTTTAATGTTTTATGTAAATCAGTTTGAATTGTCTTGCACATGAAATGTGCTATACAAATAAATTAGCCTTGCCTTGCAAAGAGAGGCACATTCAGCAAAAAATGAAAGCTGTATGAGGCAGATGGTTAAGAGATGTTTAATAGGTACGAGCAACACACACATACACACACACAAAACAGGGTGTTTCTTCCAAACAACAGGAGTATTGTCACCTCTGCAGTCTGCACTGTGAGTATAGCAAACCAGTGTCCACATTGCTTCATTTGTTAGTAGGGGATTTATTAAAATCCAATAAAACAGCGACATTTTCAGCTCCTCTGTATAATTTTTTTTATTCAGATTTTTCTTTCAATCTTTCCTGCCATGACCATTCCCATTCTTTCTGAACCAATTGCCATACATTTGGTTTGTCAGTGTGACCTCTATGTCAAAATAAAATACATCTGTATTGCAGTATATAATAGTAGACCTGCACTGTGTTACATACATGTAGTTTATTGCAACTGTAACAGCTGTACCTGCTTCACATGCAGTTTTTTAAAATCAGATTTGATGTTCCCCTTTTTTGACTTTGTACGCCTGCCCCTTCAGAGGGTTCTGCACGGGCCTGTTAAAGGATAAATAGTTGGAAAATCAGTAAATAGCATACAAATTGTATTGTCTTTGGTTTGCTTTTGGTCTGTTCGTATGGTTTTCTTTGCTACTTGTTTTGTCTTTTAACAGTTCTGTTAGGGTGGTGAATTTGAATAATAAAACGAATACAAGCAAATAAATAATGTGTGGATTCTGTGGAGAAACTAAGAGCCATTAACCATGGCTGCCATCTGCAGACAAGTGTGTGGAACTACTGTAAATCCTCATATCAGAACCCAAATGTAACATTGTCTGACATGAGCAAAAAGTTTTTATATACTGCTTAATTATTTTTTCAATGTATGGCAATTACAGCTGTGCTTAATTGGAACATTTAAGAAAACGTGTCAGTGAGTACGCGCATGTGCGTCTCTCTCTGACGTCGGATGCGAACTCAATCTGCGTATAGCGTACCCTTCTTTCTGAGCCAATCCCGTTTTGGATAAACACAGTCTTGCGTCATTGTTATTGTGGTGGTTGAAGCTCCAGCTGCTTATTGATATTTCGCCACCATTTCGCCAATGCTAAGGCCCCTAAAACTGTGAAACTGCAAAATTACACCATACAATGTCGCTTCAGAAGGACTTGCCATCTGACGAGAGTTTGCAAGGTAAATATCAGCAACCATGCAGCTCATTGTTAGAAAAACACGAGGTTACTAACGTTAAATCACCTAACGTAACCCTACTCAGGCTATTCTATTTTATGTGTTACTTAATTAATAGACAATCAGAACTTACGCTCTTGTCGTAACTATCGTTTTAAGCCTTGTTTGCGTTGGAAAATTAAAGGCAGTCAAAGTCAAGGACAGCCCCAGGCATTTTTTCCCCTGCTGTTTACGTGACCTACGTGATAGTTCTAGCTGAACTCGACTGGTAGTGCACGACAGTATTCATGTGTTAATACTGTGTTTTTAATTTAAGGTTCCTGGGTTGAGCTGCACTTCAGTGGGAATGGCTCGCAAGCTCGAGGGAGCCAGGAACAAATCCCTACGTCCAGCCAGGAGGGCGACCTGGAGAAAATGCTGCTAGAAGCCCAACATGAGTCAGGCAGGAACAGCTCTAGAGGAAGCTCCCAATGCAACAGGTTTGTGTGAAAAGAGGAAGGACAGTTTATGTTTCAACATTTGTTGTGTAATGCCTGTTATCCAAAAATCTGTAAAAGATGTGTAAAGTCTGTCTGTCCAGCCCACTCAGATCACAGACCCCACTTCTTCTGTGGAGAGGCTCAGAGGGAAACAGCTCACAGGTACGATGGAGCAGCTGACCTGTATTCAGGTCTGTTTATCATAGTCTGATTGTGGTTTCCGTAACAAGTGTCTTTCACAACAGACATTTTGGCATGCCATAGCATAACTGCATTCCACTAAGGAGAGTTTCCTCCTTTTGTACATGCAGACTTAAGTAATGCAATCAAAAATTACATAGCTTTTTCTTCCCTCTGTGACAGATAAATATGTACAGTATGCTATGAAAAAAGGTTGTTTTTGAAAACATCATTTTTATAAGGTGATGGCCATGCTGATGATCAGTTTGTTTTGATCATGCAAAACTGTGTTTCAGTCTGATGAAGACTTCCAAGAGAGGAGGCGGGAAGTAGAAAACCTGATGAAGAAAAATGCTGACTGGATCTGGGACTGGTCCAGTAGACCTGAGAACAATCCACCAAAGTAAAGAGTTGTTTCTTTTTTACATAACTGCTTAAAGATTTAAGTCAGAATTATTGATGGCTATGAGCTGATATAATGATAGGGTAATATCAGCAAGACACATGGTAGTGATTGCACACATGGTAGAGGTAAAAAGAATAAGAAATAAACTCCACCAATCTGGATTAGGCTAAGTATGGATACTCCATGACATGATTTGTAATAGCAGTTGGAGACTTTAGGATAATATCTGTTTGAGAAGAGGTGCAAATATGACATTAAACTGGAGCTCATTGATTTTTAATCTATTCTGAACAATGAAATATTAATGTGTTGCTCTGCAGGGAGTTCCTGCTGAAGTACCCTAAGCGCTCAGCCTCTCTCAGCATAAGGAACACCAGCGTCATGAAGAAGGGAGGCATTCTCTCAGCTGACTTTCTGAAGCTTTTCCTTCCTTCATTAATCATTTCTCACATACTTGCTGTTGGCTTAGGGTAAGCAACATAATTACCTTCTAACTCAGGGAATATTGTGATACCTTTATAAGTAAAAAATAAAAGAAAGCATTGGGCTGCATTTAGTTGCTGTTTTTGATTTATCATACAGATGTAAAATGTGGATCTTTTAAATTACCAGACATGAAAATGAGACATTTTTGCTTAATTATGCATCATTATTAATGCAAAAAGACCTTCAAATCATGCATGAATAGCCAAGTGGTTACGTAGGTATTGCAGCACATATTTATTACATGTTATAAAGACATGGCTCAAGGAGAAAGTTCAAAGAGAGATGGAGAATGTTCAGCAATATCTTGCATACTTAAATATACACTACTCTTTTTTTCAGGATATATATTGGGAAGCGCCTAACTTCCCACAACACCTACTAAAGAGGTGGTATCCTTCATATGACCAGCTCAGCATGCCTTAAAATGGGACCCACTGAAGATCAACAGAGATGTGGCCAAATGAATATGGTCCAATTTTGACTGAGTGCTCCACACCAGCGTGGAGAGTTCAGGATCTGTCATTGCTGTTTTGTGGTGTTAACCTCTAAAAACAATAGTGTCCAATCCTCCTCTCCTTGCTGTAGCCCCTGACCTGAAGATAACTGTTCTGCTTATTGCTGCTCCTTAAAACTGCATGTTAGGGAACTGATATGTTGTTCTACGTTGCCTTTTTTGAATGAAATCATGTTTAAGATTGTATTATTTTTTAGGTCAGTGATGGAACAAGGGAATTGTGAGCATCCATGGGATCATTAGCTTAGATATTAAGTGCTTTGATGAATTGCAACTGTAAATCAGCTTTTAGCTTGGTTAGTACAGATGTGGTCCATTCGTTGATGGGGAAACATGCATGGCCCTGATTTATTAGTTTGTCATTTGGGGAAATCATGAAATGGATCATATAACAAAGAAAAACAAAACATGCAGATGAACACAATTAAAATTTTATTGAACTTTGGTCAAAATAATAAACAAGTGAATACATTGCCACCATGTTAGGAATCAATGGACAAAGACAATGCATTATTATGTGTGTTTTAACGTCATCAGTATATGTTTTGTGTAGTCAACCTTCATTTCTGCATTCACAACTAGAGATAAGATCCACATTTCCAATATGCGGCTCTAATTTGGGTGACATCCCTAATAAATGAATAAGGGCACATGTATGAGGCCTGTCTTTATTTCCTACTTATTACATGATTTGGAGGCACTCTATCACATAAACTGTATGATGTGCAATTTTCCTCCTTTATGTGTTTTCATAGACAGCCACATATAGCAGCAGTGTATGAGGACATAACTTTATAAAATAGGATTTACAAATAATGCACATGAGGTTTGTAAAACGTCTGGGGACATAACTTGTAGCTGTCACTGATAGAAGTAGGTATTAAGGCTGCAGATTCCCTTTGTCCTGGACCCTATCTTGTGCCATTCAGTTTCCAGCCTGCATCCTAAAACATCAAAAACTATAACTTAATCTCATGACACAAATGCGATCAGCTGTTTCCAACAGTGGTTCTTAAACTGTTAGCCCCAAATAGAATTTCCTTGACAAGTTTGCTTGAGATCTGCTCAAAAGACAGTGGTGTGACCGGACATTTTTCCACCTCTCTACAACATAAAAACATGCAAAGCAATAAACATGTTTTAATACATACTTCTAAATTTAAAAACACATCTGTAGTTTTAGTTTCTTTTATTATGTGGATGACAGGGTGTACTTGAGTAGATACAGTCAGTGAAATTATGTCACCTTATTGACGGGTAAAATAAGAGAAGGGAAGGGAGAAAAAGAAACAAGTCCACTTTCCAAATTCATGGCCTTTTCCACCAGTAGTTTGGCCTGAATACATAGCCAATGGGGGAATGTTACAGTTAGGCTTATAGGCCATAAATCCGTGCTTCAGAGGGCCCAAAATCTTTGAAAGATGGATACAACCTTGACAAGACGTCATTTTACGGACTTCCAAGAGTTCTGTCGTTAAATTGTGAAATGAAGGCTTAAAATGTCAACACAAACACCAACGTTCAAGAGTTTGACCTCGAGGGAGTGCCATTCCGTCAATTAGACCCAAATTGGGCTTTCTGGGTCAAGGGGCATGTTGATTGCCCTGGTGCCAAAGGCAAAAATCAACCTAAGCTCAGACTCAAAATAAAACAGGCCTATGGATCAACCTCCTGTGGCAAAAAAAGTAGACACGTGCTTTCGAATTCTTCACCAGGAGGACAACAAGGCTGTTTCTTCTTATACAGATAGACAAGTAGTAGGCTTAACTACACAGGTACGGTAAAAGCCCTATCCTCTGGAGCCCCAAATCTTCTAGTTGATTTTGTCCTGGAAAATGTACAAGTTGTTGGTGGCTGCCACAGCTATCACATTATCTTTGGGGTGCCAGGCAGTGTGGAGGATCTTCTTGTTGAAGTCCAGGCTGTCCACGCTGATCTCATCCTTCTTCCTCTTGCCTCCGGTGGACACTTTACGTGGTTTGAGCGTAGCCCGTGGTTTGCTGCTCTCCCGGGACGCCTCCAGTGTGATGTCCCGCCGGGTGTTGCGGTCAAACATTCGGAAGAAGTTGTTGTAGGATCCGGTCATGATGGCACTAAAGGAAAGGGTACATTAAATGATTGTCTGCACTGGCTTGCCAACACTAAAACAATAAATTGACAAACCAGGAAGAGTTATGTAACCTATGAAGTAGCCAGTGACATGCTTCTCTGTGAAAACTGGAAAAGCACTTACCTGTCACTGCCATTCCAGCAGCACTCAAACTTGTCAAAGATGCAGTCATTTTCATACAAAGAGCAGAGTTTACTGCGAAGGTATTCATGGACCTGAAATAAAACACATCACTAAATCTTAACATTTACTTGAGAAATGTCTTTCAGCTGTTTGAAAATCATTAGTGTTAAATGGCTCATACAGCTTACAAAATACTTGTTTTTCAGCGCATCTAACCCATTTATTTTTCATTTAAACCTCAGTGAATGGTGACAATTGTTTTTTTTTAAATGAATGCAGCTTCAGATTACATGGCTAAAAAAAACCCCACCTTTGAGGCAACATTCTTTATCAGAGTCACAAGGAGCTAGGTTCTCATCTTTTTTTTATATAATCATCTGGGATAAACTTTTTGTTCTATGTAAATTTTATTGCTGGCTTTAGGAGAGGATTTTCATCTAAAATGTCACCATATAAAGAAGTAAAATAAATACAATGAGAGGTTTCAATGTGACCTGCATCACTGCATCAATATTTACAAATTACCTTTGCGTTCCTTGTTATCTTAAACAGGTCAAACTTGAATTCATGACATTAGTGAGGCACCATATAATGTTCATTTATAGACAATTATGGTAGTTACATTTGTATCCAATAACAAAAATGTTTATGCACCTGATACGTCTCTACTGGCCTGTTCTCCATGTTTAGGTCCCAAACTTTGACGGAGAGGTAGTCACGTGTCATCATGTAGCGTCCGCTGTGACTGAACTTCACGTCTGAGATGGAAGAGATGATCTCAGAAAAAAAGGACCGGCTGCTTGGATCTTCAGGTTCCTCAAAGACTACACAAAAAGAGAGAGAGAAACAGACAAAGAACAAAAAATCCATCAATTTCCCACTACAGGACAGATGCGTTTACTAAATACTGCAGAAATACAGGGAAGTACTTACATTTTGAGTGCCTATCGCAGAGTGCCGCTGCTCGCATGTCACACAGGCGAATGGTGCCTTTGCTACTGCTGTACACAAATACATTGCATTGGTGTGGATGGCACTCAGCAGCTGTGATTACTTCTGTCAGTTCCTCCATGTTGGCGGGCTTGATGTCTACAATATCTGGGAACACACTGTTAAGGAACTGGCGGTCTTATGTTTCAATATGATACAGAGCAAGCTCTAAGCCACATATCCAATACCTATTTTCTGATGACGAAAAGGATACTAAAACTTCTGTCTGTGATTTCCAAGTGCCATAGATTTATTCTTAGGTCATCTGCAGAGAGGTAAGTTTCATGATCACTATTTACAGAAATGGAATTAATGTGATAGGTGTGCGCATTTGCAAAGATCCTCCGGGGGCTTGCTTCTACCATGAGATCCATTGGCATCAGTACTGGTACCTGAAACACACAATGCGTGCTCTTACTGAACTGCTAAATCTTTATTGTACACTATGGTCAGAAACGAGTAAGTGTGGTAACATACCCGTAAAGAGGTGATTCTAAAGGGGTCTCTGAGTCGTCCATCCTCATCTTTCAGGTTGTAACCTTCTGCTCGTTTATCTCGTTCACTTATTTTCCACAATTTGATAGTTTTATCTGACAAGTAAAATTTAACAATGATGCTGAGTGGCAGTTTCAGATACTTATACAGAGAAATTATAACATTTTTTTATTTAAAACTCTTACCATTGGTTGAAAGTAGAAAGTGAGCAGCATTTTGTTGGGGTAGCCATCTTATTTTATTAATTTTTTCCTCAATTTCTAAACTTTTCAAATAGTCAAATTCTGGCTCATGACTCTGAAAAGTGCTATAGACATTGTACTCCCCACGCAGATGTGGACGATTCTTAGACTAAAAAATAAAAAGAACATAAGAATACACATAAATATATGAGTCACCAGGGATACAGATTTTTATGCAACACAATGGCATGAAGAAAAAAAAAAAACCTACCTCTTGTTCATGTTGAAATATCACTACTCGGCCTCCTTTGTCTCCAGTTGCAAGTAATTCTCCAGAATAGTTGAACTCAACTGTTGAAATTATGTCCGCTAAAAACAGACACGGATCAGAGTGAATTCTAATTAACAGCTCAAACTTTGTCATGATAGATAGTTGACTTAAGACCCCGACTCAAATTTATTTTGCAACTTACATCTGTGATTTATATTGAACTTAAAAATAGCAGCTGCTGATATCGCAAACCTCACTGTGATTTTATTATTATGAAAGACTTCCCACGGGATTCGGCCAAGCATTTCAACAGCTCTAGCACACCCAATAATGCTTACTGTATACAAAAAAAAGTTTAAAATGGCTTCTGACATAACTACAGATATCCACAAATAATTTTTTGCCCAGTAAAAAGTCAAATTCAGAAAAGCAGCACATTTTAACCAGGCACAATGAAAGATAGAAATCTATATAAATAAAAATCACCTTGATAAGGTATAAGCTTCTTTTAACTATATATTATTCTGAAAAAAGCCTCAATTTAAGAACCTGAAAATGAACATTATAGGCATTTTGAATGGAGGGAAACAGAGGTACCATGAGATCGAATAAAGACTAGTCAGAATTTAATTGTGCATTTCTGAAACAACTGGGCATGATTCTCTATCAAACGTTTAAACAGAGAAACTTAAACACTTACAACTAAAAGCAATGGGACTTCATCCTTTGGTACTGAGAAACTTTTATCCAAAAGACGTCTTCCAGTTTTGATAATCCCCATAAAGCAAAATAAGCCCATTTTGTCTCTTAGGATTTCCATGGCTAAATCACTAAAGCATTTCAGAATTAGCACATAATGGCAAAATGTTTTAAAAAGTACCCGGAGCTGGCGATATCATACATATCTGAAATACGACTTTTTAAAAAGACTGAATTGCATTACCGGTATCTGCAGTGCATAGCTGAGTTTGTTACCAAATACAGGAAGTGCAAGCCATATTTTTTAGATACTAACAGCTAAATACACACAAGTGCAATCACTCAAGTATGAATGAAAACAAGCCATGATGTCACTGCACAATTTATGGACGCAGAACATTGACGTCATGGACACGGTCGCTCCCCTTTAATAGTTTAGCTACCAACTAGCATACAGCTAGTTAGCGGCATTCAGCATTTTACTGGGTAAGGGCGTTTGCGCAGGTGATCCACTAACAGGCTTACATCAACCACAACAGCTGTCTTTCACTATAGCCTGTGCAATCATCCATCGATAACTATCGTGCATCTCACGAGAAGCCCACAGAGCACCATCATCAAAGCATATAGCTAGCTGCCCACTGTTTTAGCCTAGCCGCCGAGTTATCGTTAGCAACATACCTTCCGCAACATCTTCATCTATGGCTCCTTTCACTTGAGAGAAACACCACTGAAAATCATTTCCTCCTGCAACTCCTGTGAAAAGAACACAGCGTCAGTAAGGATCTGATTCTCATTTCGCTTGGCGGCAAAATGACCTGACAGTGACACAGTTTGACAACTGAGCTTGCCAGAGCTAGCGTTGGTTAGCTAACTTGCAGATTCAGGCCATCACACACACCAAGAGAGGTGGATCCTTTTCCTCCTTTTAAAAGTAGCTTACCCGCCATTGCTTCATTTAGCAGCTCTTGATGTATACAGCTTCAAAATATCTAACCAACCAATGCGGCTTGCTCAGAGAAAGAGATAGCATCCACAATCAGTGTGAAGACTCGGGATCCAGATCTGTCAAGACCACGGAAATTATCCGTGATTTTTTTTTCTTCCAAAATGGCGCACAGTACATGGAGAAATGACGTCATGCACACATGCCACATCCTGGCTCCATCCATCCTCCCGTGCATCACTTATTATGTGAGATTTGTCTGTATCTTCCGTGGACTCCACTTTATTTACCTGAAATACACCTTACATCCTGATTATTGTGTCCTTTTAAATCCAACTGAGCTTTATTCTGATTAATCCACCAAATATATTCCGAAAATTGTATACTTCTTTTACAGCGTTTAAAGTATACAAAAATACATTTAAGGGAAGTGATAGCATGGGATTTTTCCTTATTATATGGTTACACGAGATATATGTTTCACTGATGGTATTCTCGTGATATATGTTAAGCAGATGTAAACCACTTTACTTTTAAATGATCAGTTTCAAGTTATTTTTGGTCTGTTTTGGTTATTAAATATGAAGCGTCATCTGTGAGTGAAATATCACTTAAAAATGTTTGACAGAATGAAGTACCCCTGCTTTCATTGGACGGTCAGTTGGTGACATCTAGTGGCAAAAGTAGGCTACGACAATACAAATTCATTTAAAGTGGCGCGCTCCAATTATACGCTAGAGAACTCTAAGGGACTTGATGTAATAATACTGTATTGTAATGATTTTTATTTTCTGAATTAAATCTCTCTCTCTCTCTTTTTCTCGCTCTCAATCTATCTATCTATCTATCTATCTATCTATCTATCTATCTATCTATCTATCTATCTATCTATCTATCTATCTATCTATCTATCTATCTATCTATCTATCTATCTATTTCAGCAGAACAGAACCACTGACTGAAATGACAGTCACATAGTTTATCAACCTGCCACATAGATTTATGTCACCTTTTTAGTAATTCAAGGTGATTCTTTCAGTTCGAGTCCTCATCTTGGTATAGCTTTTTTGTCTTAAATATATGGCCTAACATGGTATATTTAACAACTTGATTGGGAGAAAAGATTGTATTAATTACAATGAGGTGTGATATGCCCTTCTGACACAACCCCTTTTCATTTAGTAGATAAGGACACTGCTAGGGTGACTCATCTTTATCACAGATTAAGGCAAGTGCAGACACATTTACTGCATAATAATAATAACTGTGCTGTCCCATACACACCATTGCATGTCCGTGTATTCAGCATACACGAGTAAGCTGTGAACCACAAAATTTCTCTTTTATTAAAGTCCATTTAACTTTCCAAATCACCCAAAATAATGCCATCCAAATTAGTTTTTGTGGATGGTGCCATTTAAAACATTTAATAAAATGAAATCATGCCCCTAACACATTGTAAGCTGGTGTTGTTGCACAAATAAATCATATTCATTTTCCCAGCAAACACCTAAGACATTACCTTTTTATAACGTGGAAGTATAAGGATAAAGAAAAAAAGTTTTTAATTTCACTCATTAGGAGAGAAGAAATGGGACATTATTATTACTATTATTATGTCGCGTCTGGATTAATGTCCCACTAACCTTTAATTTACCCTACAATTAACACAATCCACAGATGAAGAAGTTACACCATTTGTACCTCTATAAGAGATGGAGTATTCAGTCTTTTAAATATAAAAACATAATTATCTATATATGCAAAAAGTAGATTTTTTTTTATGTTTCTTAGGCGAGTAAACTTTTCAGATACTCTGCTTAAATTTATTAATGTTTTGTATCCCTCAGCATTGTAATACAAAGAAAAAATAGATGTAGCCTTTTATTTTATTTTTTTTTTTTAGTTTCATACTTATTAAGTATTCTCTGCAGGGCGAGTGTTTCCATGAATTGGGACTAATATGGTTGTCTCTTGGGGCTGATTTTGCTATATATACTTATAAAAAGCCACATTCCACAAAATATGGGGAAACAAAAGCTCATAAAATGTGAGCATATGTGATATCTGGGCCAAATTTCAGCAGATAAAATAGAATATGCACATATGTTCCTTTGAGTGCAGCGGTTGATAGAAATACACTATTTATGTGCATACTAATATGAAATCTGCTGAAAAGTGAAATGAGGACCTCTGTTAACCCAATGCTTAACTTTATTTCACATTTTTTAAGCTACTTGATCATTTCATTGTAACTCTGATCCCGAGCATATAAAATTGGCTACACATATATATATATATATATATATATATATATATATATATATATATATATATATATATATATATATATATATATATATATATATATACACATTTATATATAGTATGTGTTTGTTTCAGCAGATTGTCCTGGAGGTGTTGAGACAATAAATAGTGCACCCTGAAAAGACCTGTACCAAACCTGACCAAAATCTTCTCCCGGTATCTCCCAAGCTACGCATCTTTCTCATCAATCACATGGTGAGTCCCATGGGAAGAAGCAGAGCAGAGGCCTGAAGGTTAGGCACACAGACTTTCTCACACACACAGGCATGCACAGCTATCCTTATTAGGACATGCCATTGACTTCCATTCATTGTTTTCAGTGAAACCCAAACCCCTTCCCTAACCTAAGAGAGACCAAGAGAAGGAGAAGAATTAAGCAAACATGGTGAAAATTATGCATTTGATAAGTGCTTTAATGAAGTTAACCACATTATCTATCAGTCCAACACCAATTTGTGTACCATAGTTGTGGTTTTAGTCCCACAAAAAAATGTTTAACAGTTATTTTTGTCCACATGTTCAAAATGTTATGTACCAATAAAGGTATAGGAATTTTGAGATGATTGTAAAGGAAGCATTCAGATAGTGAGATGAAAACCTGCCACGATGTATTTATTAATAAATGTGAGCCTCACATC
This sequence comes from Melanotaenia boesemani, assembly GCF_017639745.1. Classification (NCBI taxonomy): domain Eukaryota; kingdom Metazoa; phylum Chordata; class Actinopteri; order Atheriniformes; family Melanotaeniidae; genus Melanotaenia; species Melanotaenia boesemani. The sequence goes on from NC_055697.1 coordinate 20,209,882, forward strand.
ACGTCAAAAGGCTGAGTTACTGGATAGTGTTGTGTTGAATGGGACTTAAATCTGGTTCTCTTGGGTGATAGTCTATGGTGCAATACCACTTTTCACACCCTACTATCTCCCTATTAACCAGTTTCAGAAGAAAGTTTGAATATTAGTCAATATTTCTCATGTAAAGCAAAATGTAAGCACTTGACCACTTGCAACAAGTAGGCTTGAAGAGTTCTTGAAGCCTTGAAAATGTAGCAATGTTACAACTTTTAAACATGATTATTAGTTAGATTCACATTTTGCTTCTGTTCTCATTGTTTTGATTTTTTTTATCTTTTTTGTGAAACTGCTTCGTTCGTCTTCTTCTTTTTGCTTCAGATTCTGCAGTGAAACTGCACTGGATGTGAGAAGTTTAGCTTTACATGATTAGCAGATGCCTCACTAGACTCATGTTGAGTTATTTTTTTAGAACTTGACCATCATAAACACCTTTGACTTTTCTGTGCACCAAATTTTGTACTTTGCTGGCTTCAACTTGTGGCTAAATGGAAGTGTATTGTTTTTGATTGTTTCTGTTCATTTTAAAAGAATTGGTGACGGGATAGATACTACATTAATGACTAAAATACAAAAGTACAAAAAAGATAAATATTGCTTTTTAATCATAAGAGTTTATTGAAAGAGAGGTTTTTACCCTTTCTTGATTTTTTGCTTGCATTTGTATTCACTGCATGCTACAAATTAGAGCAAGAAAAGCTGCTGCCAGGACTAAATTAACACAAAAGAAATGATTTCTATTTAGCCTCAATGTGCAAAGGTAAAATGTTTGAAATGAAGCCTAATTTGCAGTTTAATAAACTGCACAGCTTAATTGTTGTGTATATTTGATTTTTCACTTTTTTTTTTACACAAGTCCAATGTTTTGGCTGTGACTGTGTGTGTGCTGTAGCTTCATCAGGTATAAGGAGAGGTGTTGACTTTATTCCGAGCCTCCAGTAACACCACTGACTCTGATAGTTCCCCATCCCTGTGGGAATTCATTATAAGACAGCTAGAGGCTGCTTGTGGATGGTTACTGTGCTGCCCGTATGTTAACTTGTCGCTATCGCGCAAGGCAAACATGTGGTGCAGCTGCTTTCTCTGGCTGTGGGCAACCTGGAGAGATTGATTGGTGAGCCTTCTGTTTTATCCAGGATCAGGGCCACATTCAGTAGACATGGTGCCTCCGGAGAAGCAGCCATTTTCCCCAGAAAATATAGCTCATTACTAGCACAGACAAAATGAAGGTGTATTGACTTTTTAACATCTTACAACGCACCTATTCCTGGACCGTTTAACAACAAGCGCTTGTTATCCTGGAAGTCTTTACTTCACGGATTTCTTGTGTAGCTGGACACAAAAGCAATTGAGATTTTAATATGAGCCAAGTTTCTTTTGACATAATCAGAAGCAACCACTGTCCTCATCTATTTTGGTTTGAATATCCACATAGAGGCATCAAATACCCATACACTTTCATTTACGCCCAACACACACAAGCATAACCCTCCCCCCACATTTTGGTCCATCAGACAGTTTTTAACACAAACCATTGGCCAGTGGATGTGTCTGCTCTGCTCAAGGGCATAAGCTCTGTCCAGACCCTCAGTCTTTACCCACACACACACACACACACTCACACAGCAAAGACAAACACAATCAATTATTCAAGACTCTTGTTTTGGCTCATATGTGTGTGTGTGTTTTTTTTTTTTTTTCTTCTCTTTTTTTGTAATATTATTATTTCAGTTCTGTTGTTTCTGTAGCATCTTCTGGTAACCTAACAGCCAGCAGGCCAGATGAGGGAAAAATGGGGTCTGATGACTTGAGGTCTGTGTACGTCTTTGTAATTTAGATGGCAGAGTGTAATTTGCATGCACAGCCTTCAATGTTGTCTCATTGTCTGGAGGAGATTATCCTCGCAGCTCTCCACAACTGAGGGCTGTCAAAGACCTGGCTTGGAAAGCAAACCTTTGTCTCCTTGTTTATTTCCCTACATGACTGAATTTTTTTTAATGCAGTCATTTAATGTAGTAAAGCCTCACGTGTATACACACAAATCATCTGTGCAAACTGTCCTTCACTTTCTTTATTTCTTTATTACTTTCTGCTCTTTTGCCTTCATGTGTGAGCTGCAGTATTTCCTGCACAATTTGCTTTAGTGTTCTTCAGTGTGCAAATTTGTGCACTAGATGGCACTATGGCACTTATTATTCAGTGCCAGTAGCTTATTTCCATTTCGGAGTATAAATGTGTGTGCTGCTGCTGACACAAGTCATGATCACAAACAGTGTGTTTTCCCTGCGCTGATACTGTTGGTGTCATAAAAAACCCCATACACACTCATATGCATTAATTAACTGTTTTGACCTTAAGCCCAAAGAAATTGTTTTAATTTTAACAACTCAAGTTTCTATGAAATATATATATTAAAAATAAAAAAATAAAAGCCTTAACTGGGCTGGTATAGATCATTAAAGTTTTCAGCTGAACACCAAGTCTGCTCTAACTTGACAGATACAGGTTGTTTTTTAAAGGCTCAACTAAACATCAAACAGAGCACACCCTCCTGAATCAATGAAAACAGAAAAGAATTACTTTGTAGGGATGTAATAGATGTGAATCCGTGCAGTGATGATGTCCTTGTAACAGATCATATTGTAAATAAGATGGGTTAAATTGCACTTGTAGCTTCCCTTCAAACAGTCAGCCTTATTCTCTCAGGGGGGACAAGAGAGTGCTGCAGACTCTTCCTCTAATAACGCTAGACAATGAGATCCCAGCTCATAACGTAGGCCTCCACTATATAGAACAAGTAGTGGGGGCTTAGCAGCTAATAAAGTGGCAAGTCTTCAAATCCATGTCAGAAGAGCAGAGCGCCACAGGGACCTTTCATAACACTTGTATGTGCAGGTTCTATTGCAGTGTAAAGGTTACACATCCACATTGTACTGATCTAACCTGATGAATTGCCTTAAGCCCCACAAATTTCAAGGCTGTGTTTCTTATTTAAAGAAGCAGAACTGAATAATTCTCCCACTCTCTGAAAGATGACAGGCAAAGACTTGAGTTTGGAATGAATGTTTGAGATCTCTGCAGGCTTTCTGTATTTAAAGTGACAAATGTGAACTTCCAGTTAAAGATTTAATTTATTTTTTTGCTTTTGTTTTATATCTGATAAGCTTGTTCTGACACTTTCTTTTTTGTGGAGGTAATTTTACTTTTCGAAATTACAATACGCATCAGTTTTGTTGGCTGACTCTTGCTGCCCCCTGAGTTCACAAGCACACAGTCTGAGTAATTAGCTTTGATTGCCTGGTCTATGTTTAATAAATTGTCGCTCCCGCGTTCTCTCCAGTGAACCTGTCCTTCACTTGAGCACAGACACTCCTCCAGCATTTTCACCCACTTTGTTTGTGAGTCTTTGATCCACAGTATTCCAGTTAAAGTTACACCCATGTGCTGCAAGTTGAAACTTTCAGTATTGTTGCTCAGGGGAACCTTATACCCGTGGCGCCTTCTGCTTTTGTCCTTCCCTTTAGCAACAGAACTATCTTATGGTCCAGGACAAAAGACTACTCTCGACACCATTTTATGGTCTCTGTGATGATACCGTTTCCTTCTCCTGCTTGCATGTTACCTTGCTCTGCTTATTTTAGTCCACAATGTTATGTCAAAAAACATCATTAGCGGCTCTCCCTTGAGAAAATTGTTGATTGGGAGGAAGGGATGGGGAAGTAAGAAAAGAGATGCCCTTTATTCTGAGATGCAACATAAAAACAATTTAAATCAGTGCTGTAACACAAGAGCATAAAAAAGATGTCACATAGTTTATAATTTAATCAGAAAACCAAAGCTTGACTGTAGTTATTATTTTTTTTCCAATTATATTTATTTGCACCCTATCAGCTGGACCATTGTTTTCTTACTGTTGATTGTTTTCATGCACATATTTGACATGCATATAAATTTGTTTATCGAGTTATACATGCATGTTAGGCATAATTGATGCAACATAAAAAAAAACACCCCCTCTAGCAACAACACAATCTGGTGTATAAAACTCTTAAAGGCAACACCAACAGATAGAATATATCTAAGTAGAGAGTAAAGTGCTGTGATGTTTTGCCTCTCCAGTTTGTCTAATCACTATGTGAGTGAAACATTCATGGTACACTAGATCAGTTCAATATTTAATTTCTCAACAAAGGCTACATGATGGAACAGATGCTCAAACTTTGTATGTTTCTCAAGAGAGCAAAACTCACTTTCATGGAGCTATTGGGTACAGAGATTCTGATTGTGTACAAGCTCTCTGTTGACTTCTTTGGGCTCGTCACCTGCGCACACTTAACATACAGTCGTGGATATAAAGATGCTCAAATATATACTAAGCGTGCACTGTGAGTCAGTCTTCAAACCATGTACTGAATACATCAATTGTTTACATCCAGGGGCACTGAGCACTCATGTGTGGAACCACATTAATGATGTGCAGAGGTTGCCCTTTGCCTTTATGTCACATTTCAAGTGAAAATTTGACTTGGCATGTTTACATAGGATTTCTTCATCTTCCTTTTTAAACCCCTATGGGCAAACTGAAGGTGAGGGGAACTAAGATTATTATCCCTGTTTCTCAGAGGAGCTTTTCTTCATGTACACCCTCACAGATGTCGACATTTGGTTAGGCAGTGTACATAGAAGCCCCAGATTATCTAGCGCTTCAGGAAGTCTGTTTAGCTAAAGTTAGGAGTAGTTACTTTGCTGCACCTTTTTAATTTACTCCATTTTTCTTACCTGGAGACCTCTGTGCTTAACCATACACCTATGTTATAAAGAGAATATATATATATATATATATATATATATATTAGATTGAATATTGTCGTCCATTCCATACCATGTTTTAGTTCTACTGATGTTTATGTCGATAGACTCCACTTGTGCAGATGTAGACCTATACTCACAGGAAGCATAACAGATGGTGTACTATATGTCATAATGCTATAAAATCCAACAGGAATTGACAATTGAAATCCCACCCTGGAGTTTGCCTCTTTTAGCTTTGGCATAATCTTCTCAGGATTTCAATTGCAAAGTCAAAGAGAATAGTCTAGCACATGGGGACTAGTTATCTGGGGCAAATGCGGTCTAAGGTTGACAATGCAAGGGCTATGTTTATGTGCATCACGCTTGCTATACTGAATGTTTCCCAGAGTGCAAGAACATCCTCCCCTGAATTCTATTCCTCTTCCCACGTCCCAGTGCTGCCGTGGAAAGTAGGCCAAGTGAGCACCAGGGCGTTGCTTTTTTAAGATGATCAGTTTGTCAGTGTGTTTTTGTGTGTGCTCAGGACGGCTATTCATGTGGCTTGACTCGATAGAACAAAGAGCAGCATTATACAATTTGCAGCACTTCCAACAGCATGGAAAAGGGAGAGGTTAGAAAATAGGGACAGGACAAGTGTGGATGAAACAAAGACTAAATCTGGCTTGTACTCTAATTCATTTACTTCCTCTTTTCCACCTCTTTGTTGCAGCAAAAAGGTCCCTTGCCAGTAACACTCCTTTGCAGGATCATACTGTACTCTAGCTGGCATGGATTATTTTTAGCTATTGCTGTGCAGCTTTCACCTTGACTCCTTCTAACTTGACATCATAATTAACATTTCTGTTAATAGTAGCATGGTTCAATATTAATAAGGATCTCTGGCTAAAATCAAAATCAGATGCAGAGAGGTGATGAATTGTACTCCATTGCTTCCCATGCCATCAAAGGATGATAATCCCTGTAGAAAAGAATTAGAGGCACTGATGCAACATGTTGAAAATATACATTTTGATGGAAATAACTTGAGAATTGTTGTCTTGCAGCTGGAGAAGTATGAGTGGAAGTTGGAAGCACCTCCATCACAGGGGTCAGCAGGCAAATTAAATCCTCCAGAGTGCCGAAGCAAATTCTGCACGTTTGTTTATGCACAGACGCTCTAAAAAAATAAAAATAAAAAACTGGAAGGTTAACGCTGATACTTCCCATTTTGGAGGCCGACGCAACATGTGCCCATACTTACTGATTAGATTTTTAATGACTTTCAAAGTCAGTTTTTTTTTTCTATTTTTCTGAGTGTCACAGTCTGTTTGGCAGCAGGGTCGCCTGTATTATGAGTGAATATGTTCCGATTTAAGGCTGAATAATCAAATTTGCTTCACTTCCATCAACGCCACCGAGAAATGTGAAGCTGCGTGATGACTTTTTTAAATAAGGAATTTTAGATAGGCCCACAAAACAGTGATGGACACAATCGAGACGGGGCATTCATGAGAGCGAAGGTACCCTGGGTATTTGGTCATGTGTATTTTGGTCTAAATTTCCAGGGGATATTTTAGATGTTAATAGCCCTGAAGTGGTCTCGGTTTCTTATTTAATTTCTCTCGCCTTCTTTAAATGTAATTCGCCCACAGACTGCGCCGCGAGGCTCTAAACCGCGCAGAAACTCTCTCATCATTTCCACAGCAGAATGGAAATGCAAATTGTGCGCACGGGCAATGCCCTTGATAGAACTCACCACTGCACACAATTAACATGAGCACTCTGACAGAAGTTAGTGACGAAATGTGAGGTCACACCAGCACTGAGTCAGAAAATGTGCTTGTTTTTATCAAAGACAATCACAAGAAAAAACAAACTATACTCGAAAAGATACACAAGTCGATTGATTATTATTATTATTATTTTTATTTTTTATTATTTTTATTATTGTTATTATTATTATTATTATTATTATTATTATTATTATTATTATTATTAGTAGTAGTAGTAGTAGTAGTAATAATAATAATAATAATAATTATTATTATTATAAAAACAATAATTATATACTTTTTTTTATCTTTATATGACCATTTTATGAAAGGTTTTGTCCTGTTTACAAACGATTGCTTCTTTTCTTTTTACTTTCTTTTTTTTTTGTGTGTGTGAATCTGCGGGAGCGATATCTGATAGATAAATCTGTGTTGAGATTTAGCCATCTTGTCACTTAAGAACACAGCTGCCTCATATCGACACAATGATCTCAAGTGTAACCAACGAGGGGCGCTGTCCGTCTATCAGCCATAACAACCTGACATGGATAGCCCGGGATGATTGATCTCGTCACTCTTGCCCATTTGTGTTTTACCGCTATAATTAAAAATAACGCGCAAAGTGTATTTTAATATGAATATTATTTGAATATGCCAAATCGAATTGGGGGTGTGCATTTATCAGGCCTGCATTAGAGCGTCCTGGAGTTTGCAAATGAGGCTCTCAAAAGCGAAATTTAGAATATTTTCTAAATAGATTTGTGGAGAGAGAGAGAGAGAGAAAAAATCAGCTTTAGAGTTTTGATAGTTGTGAGGGGAAAAAAGATGGTAAGTGATAAAAAAAAATGAAAAGAAAAGATTTAGCTCAGTTTGTATTTTTCTTTCTCGTGGTAATTTACACCTCATGTGTAAATAAATGAGTAAATGACTGGATTAATTAATAAATGCATTTTAAGCAAAATTGTAAGTCTATTTTTTTTCTTGTTTTGCTGTAAACAATAAGTGGGCTGATTGTCTGTTCCATATGGAATCTGGAATGATGCGTAAATGTAGGCGGATTTGATTAATACTTAATGGAAAAAAATATATAAAAAAGAGACCTCTTTAAGACAACCTCTGTGATAAAGCCGTGAGCGAGCTTACTCGTTGGGTGCTAATAAGATTTCCTTCCCCCCTCCTTTTGCCAATCAATCCATTAGGAAACAATGCAGGTGAGCATAATGAAAGTGTTGTCCCAATAAAGTGCATCGATGGACAGCTGGGCAGCGGCCGGCTGATTGACTTTGCCTTGACATCTGGGAGGCCCGCTGGCCCCTGGCACGCGTATAGGCTGATGTCGCCATTTACATGCAAATTTAAGGAGATCATGAGGGCCTCGCCCCGTAAATTCACACAAAAAAGAAGACGTCACCCTCAATACGGAGGAGGCTCGTCCCGTCGAGACGGGAGGTCTTCCAAGTCACACTCTGTACATTTTTATTGGAAACCACGCGTCCCGAGGAGTTTGGGTTGATATCAGTGTTCAGGCTCAAATCTTTGGGGGTTCACTCATTGTGGTCACTGAAAAGAAGAGCGAGATAACTGCCCCCCCGCCATCTCATCAGCCGGTCATTTAAACGAGCATTCAGCGTGGCTCAAAGCGACGGTGCAAAGGATCAGAAATAGTTTACACTTGTTTCTCCCTCTTGTCACCCATCACTTACCTCTTGCATACTGTTGAGAAACAGGATATTTTTGGGGGGAGGGGATGAGAAATGTGAAAAATCTTAAAGATCCTTTAATATCCACGGCGGTGCAAAGTTTTCAAGCATGCAACCATTAAAACAAACGGGGATCAACACTTCTTTTATTTTGATGCTAACATTTCACCTAATGATGGAGAGCGCATTTTCCACGGTGTAAGCCCTCCACGCAGATGATCCCACAGAATGAGCTGAGACGGATTCAGGCTCCGCGCCTCAGTGTGTGGAGCAGCTGACTCCCTCTCTCCACGTCCAGATGGCTCCTGCACACAGATTTGCATTCATTTTCCTTTAATATCTTCTGAAATAGCGGGACAGCTGCATTTGTTGTCAAATACGGTTTAAAACTCCCTTTCAGGACAGCATCGTTACCTACGTGACGGGTGTGGAGATCCATTTTCTCTCTCCAGTCAACAGTATCAGATCTAAGAGGATTTGTCTCAAAGTCTCCTAATTTGATAATCAGATTTAAATCGCCTTGGTGCGTGTAATCAGGGGTTAAGTTCTAATAAGCGACTTGAAACTGTGCAAAAAAGGGACACGGGTTCTGTGCAAAAAAGATATTTGCAATCTCGGTGGAACAGGCAAAATATTAACAACATGCGTCTAAGATACTTTTTTAATTGATAGATTCCTCTTGAAAATATCCATGATATTTTTGTTTCCTTTTACAAACTGAAACTTGTATTTCTTTTAAATAATAATTTTTAAAAGGAGTAAATAACCAAAAACAGAAAGAACACTTTCATTTTGTGTTTGAGCAATTTGGCAATAGATTTTGTAGAGGTGAAAGCAACAGCTTATAATTCACTTATCTTTGGCAGCAGCTATTAACCCTCAGCACCAGCTAGATAGATTGCTCAGGATATAGCACACATCTCTCTTCCTCGCACCCTCCCCTCTCGCCCTCCATCCTCTCCCCCTTTTCACCACTAATGAACCGGATTGCTTGCTTGTCCCTCTCGGACAGAGTCGGACATGGAGGCAGTTGGCTCTTTAAAAATGATTAAGATGTTTCTGATTATTGCCGATTTTAAGAGACGTGCATGAAATAAGGAAGACACAAAACACGGATTTCTTTAAGTTTGTTTAATGTTGTGAGACATCGTGATTTTTTTATTACTATTTCTTTTATTCCACAAAAGGAGTCAATAAATCTGACTTCATCTTCAGTAAATAGAAAAGCCTAATTTATCGTAACATATAAAGATTAACTCGTGTCTGAGTTTTAAACTTAGTTCTCATTTCGTTCTTTTGCGCAGTAAGTTAAAAATATTCGCTCTGCCATGTACTGCAAAACTATTTAAAGTCAATTATAAGCTATTAAAATTTCTCTGTGAAAAATTAATGTCAATTAATAGATTTATAATCGTGTGATTCTCATAAAACAGTGTTATAATAATGAGATATTAATTACTATTAAATAACCGGCAGTGAACATGAATAAAGTGTATGAAATAGGGGAAAAATCTCAGTTTTAACAAACAAGAGCTGCCTTTACTAAAATATAATTTATGGCCTGTATTCTCATAGCTATTGAGATGCTTTCGATACATAATTGAACAAACCCCATCAAGTCAATTTGAAATAATGCTAGCAAATCTAAACGAATAAATACATCAAAATCTATTAATTTTAATCCAGTACAATAAAACTAATCACAGAAACTGTGATCATTAGGCCAGCTAAAAATAGTAAGCAATGAATCCTGATCTCGAGTTATTATTATGTATTTTCTTTTATTATTTTTCTCCTCATTATGTGTGATGGTTACATCCCGGTTGAATTTTCCATATCATTAAAAAAATCAAACTCACCACATATAGGGCCTAAGCAAGAGGAAAGTGGAGCGAATGAGTGTTCTCGGGCTGCTGAACTATAGGGCTGTACCCGTACAGTGGAGCGCCGCTGCCTGACAGGAACCGTCAGAGCTCCATATATGGTCAAAGCCACGCCCCTTCAGCGTCATATTCTGACAGCGCCTTTCCCGTGGGTTTAGAGTTTTGGCTCCCGGGAAAGATTTCAGTCCTCGGGGAAAGAGGGCTTAGTTTTGCATGTTCCCATCCATCCTGCACGACGCGAAAGGGCCCCTTATCCACCTCTCCTGTGTACAAGGAACACCTCCACTGGTGATCAGCCTTTGCCTGTGTTTGTCTTGTGGAGAAGCAGCAGCACCTTTTTCAGGAGTGGGTTTTTTATTCAGCAAGAAGTCCTGAAGGTTTTGGATGCGGTGCTTCAGGGATGTGGGCACTTTGAGAGCAGCATCACCCACAAACATAAACAACTGCCATCGATTTTTCTGTGAATAGCACAAAAAAAAGAAGAAGAAGAAGAAGAAGAAGAAGAAGAAGAGGAAGAAGAAGAAGAAGAAGAAGAAGAAAAAAAGGACAAAAAAACCAGAGGAACAATAGCAACACAAAAAAATCTTGTCTATTGAACAATTCACTTTTCCAGTCTGTGGATACCGCTCTAACTAAGTACAGCACTTTGAGAATTGTTCACATCGGACGGACTGAAGAGGGAAGCAAGACCTGTGGACCGGGTTTTCCCTCGCAAGTCTGAATCGGCTCTCTCTACTTATCCCGTGAAAAAAAAAGAAAAAAAAGAAAGAAAAAACCCTGAAGGATAACGCGCTTGGACGTTTATTTCCCTAATTTCGCAGGAGGCTCTTTTTCGCGCAAATTGTCCTAAATGTTTGGGATTCAGGAAACTATACCGCGGGGTGGGACGACGATGAAGGAGGAACCGCTGGGTGGACTGAACTCGGTCCGCTCCTGGATGCACACAGCTGGGGTGGTGGATGCAAACACAGCCGCCCAAAGGTACGCATGCCAAAAGCATCTGATTTTTCTCACGCATTCCCTCCTCATCATATCGACCCCTCAATCCCCTGAATACTCTGTATCAATTACGGTCTCCCAATAAATGCCCCCCCTTCGGCTTTCCGTTCTTTCATTACATCAGATTACCCATTATTGTGACAAATCAAGAAATCTCCCCCGTACTCAAGCGTGCTTCTGCATCTCCAATGTTTCCATCAGCTTCTCCATCATCTAGTATCCCCGGTGTCCGGTGCTTAACCGAGATGGTCTCTTGTTTTCTCCCCGCAGCGGTGTCGGCTTGGCACGGGCACATTATGAAAAGCAGCCCCCTTCCAACCTCAGAAAATCCAATTTTTTCCATTTCGTCCTGGCGCTGTATGACAGACAGGGTCAGCCGGTGGAGATCGAAAGGACAGCTTTTGTGGACTTTGTGGAGAAAGAAAAAGTAAGCGCTGCATTTTTTAAAATAAATGCAACCTGCACATAATCAGCACATGTATCGAAATTATGTTCTCTGAAATGGCAAAGGGTTACTAAGGGGAAGTCACGTGTAATATTGATTTTTTTTTAAACTCAATCCGCTGATAACAGGGAGTCGTTTTAACGACTAAAGCCGGTTCTCTTCTTTTGCATAAAAAAAACTGTACATATAATATATTAGACCAGGACGCAGAGATGTGGTAGTGATGGGCACTTGTTTTTATTGATGCTGATTTTCACAAACTGTTGTTTTCTGCAGGAACCAACCAGTGAAAAAACTAACAATGGGATACATTACAAACTACAGTTATTGTACAGCAACGGTGAGTGAAACTATCAATAATATTCTACAAACACGTGAAAACAGAACAAAAAATAGTTTGGCTGTGCGTAAAACCAATAATAATAATAATAATAATAAAATAAATAAATAATAATAATAATTGTTGTTGTTATTATTATTATTATTATTATAATTATTATAAAGCAGACTATAATCTTTTTATAATTTGTTTAATCACTCTGAAGTTTTTACATGTTTCTGAAACTTTTCTGGTAAAATTTCTTTTTGTAAAATGTATTGTAATCAGTTCCTTAAAATTCACAAGTGGCCCTATTTTTCCTCTCTCCCCAGGCGTCAGAACAGAACAGGATCTTTACATACGGTTAATCGATTCTATGACGAAGCAGGTAAGCTGTTGTTGCACTTGTTTCCACACATATTGCAACCTTGCACACATCCATTTGTGAAAAATCTCAACATGCCGTGCAAATCGTCATCCCTGAGGTGCACACACACACACACACACTACCCTAAATCTGCTTGCAAAATATGCAGTTTGTGGCACAAAATAAAATCAAATTACAGGCGTAATAAGAAGAGACAGCTTCCATTTTCACTGTTTACGTTTGACCCTATCATATTGCGAGACTCCAAAGTCAATTTTACTCCGCCAGAGTTGGGCTTCTTTGTAGGCTCAGTTTGTCCAGCATTAAAATTTAAACACTACCTCTGCTCCATATGATCTGATTTGACTTTTCTTACAAAGAGTCAGGTGACGCTCTAAATATATATGCAGGGAATATTAGATTTTTAAAATTAATTCTAAATAACTTTGCAGAAGTGGATTTAATTTATCTTAATGAAAAATATTTGAGATAATTTTAGCACAGGGTGCAGTTCTTATCTAACGCAAAGATTTGCGAACTTATTATAAGGAGGAAATTAAAACATACATCCTTAATTTTGGCTCCATTCATCATGTTTTGTTATTAAACAGAGGGTTTAGGTAGAGGCTCGTGAATAGAGCCGTGAAGCCTGGACCACTGGTCACAGACAACATTCCTGTGTGAATGATCCGAGTCAATGACGCAGAACAAGCAATTTATGGATTTCTGTTTCCACAGCTGCAAATAGCGACATAAATCAAACCAATATAGATAATCACCCGGTTCCCAGAAAATATAATAAAAAAAATAAAAGAAAAAAAAAAGAAAAGAGAAAATTATTTATATAGAAATAAAAAAAAATGCCAGGTCAAATGGGACAGCTTTTAAAAGCAAGAAGAGTGATGCGACCTGGTTCAGATATGTCACTTTTTCAAAGTCGTTTTCCTCTATTGGCCTGGAGCGTGCCAGAAAAAAAGAAAAAAAAAAAAAGGGAAAATAATAGAATTTATTAAAATATATTAGTGGCAACAGATAATAACAAGATAAAATATCATGCTCTTCATTTCTTGAGTCTGTTTTAATTAGATTTATTATTTGGGATATTTCGTCAATAACGTGGTTCTTTGCTCGCATTTCCACTTGGTGCCGGTTCAGTACGAGGGAGTAAAGTGTCTATCCTTAGAAATGGAAGAAGGAGGGAGGGATCGAGGGAGGGAGAGAAGAGCGGCAGAACTGATAGCTCCACGCCATCTGTTTCAGCCAATGCTCAAAAATTACTCAACCGTACCGCCAGACACCGCTTTTTATCCACAGAAAGATCATTGTTAGCGGCTCAAAATAAACAACAGATTGCCCATTAACACTTTCCCCCAAATATCCCCAGATTATAAGCATATTGATGACACTTCTATTGGATCTCTCCTTATGAAAATCTCTCTGTCTCTCTGTCTGTCTGTGGGAGCTACAGGATTTTATCGAGATTAATAAAAAAATACAGTTTTTATTATTATTATTCCTATAATTATCATTACCGATTTTTTTATTTTATTTTTAATAACTGCTATTAATAAATATTGTTACAGCTATTAATATTGTTGGAGTAGTTTTTAATTGATAATTTAGTCAGATTCTTTTTTTTATTTTGTATATGATTTGTTATAATTTATAACAGCTTTTTTTAATGACTCAACTGTTTCTTATTCAGCCTTTGCTCACATCTATTATGTTCCAACATCATGTGTATTCATGTCCTGATTTATTTTATTAAGTGCAAAAGCAATATTTATATTAGTCCCCTTATTTGTCATACACACAAATGAACATGCATTTAAGAGATGACTGTATTTCCATCTTATTTTGTTCCAAAGGCCATAGTTTATGAGGGTCAAGACAAGAATCCAGAAATGTGCAGAGTTCTTCTCACTCATGAAATTATGTGCAGGTAAGCATATTTTATTTTATCTTATTTTTAAATTCAGTTTTATTTTTTGCTTTGACCATTTTTGTGGATCAAGGCAACAAGTAATTCCCCATTTCTTTTCCTCAATATGTTTTGACACTAATGATCTGGTGCAACAATATAAACTGTCCTCTGGTCCTTCAGCAGCTACACACACAGAGAGCTGCTGTCATTTCCAACTTTGATAGGATGTGATTCAACTTTGATATGAATATGACAGTGAAAATGAGCTGACTGTCTTTTTACTGAGGGCAACTGTAATGTATAATACACAGACAGTCACAAAGCATAGATGTAATTTATCTTTTCTTTCTTTTTTTATTTTATGTTAATATTTTAGGAGCTGCATGCCAGTATTTAAGCCTGTCAGAGACAATGTGTTTTCAGTTACACATAAACGCTGCATGCTGTTGTGCTTTGCATTATTTTTTTTTATTTAGCACATCGTCATTTCTTGGTTGATCCCACCTGTCAACACTGATCAGCGAGCCTTTTAGTGTCATTTAACCACATAAATCTCAACTGCTCATATTGCGCTGCTATTCATCGGCGTCATTGATACTAAAAGGAAAAACGCCTTTTGTTGTTATTGTTGAGCTCAGCATGAGCTTTGTGAACATTGAATTTGGATACTGTCGGTTAACCTCTGCTTTGTTGCACCGGTGCATTGTTCAAGTTACTGCTTGAGAGCAAGAGCAGCATGAGAGCTGAGAATGATTTGTCTTTTTTCATGCATAAACTCATCACTCACGCTCAATTTATACATGCATCCATCACTTATTTGTGACACGCTGAATATGGTTGTTCTTTGGAGGTAATTTTTTTTTCTTTTTTGTCATGAGGAAGTACATTTTGCTGCTGAATAAAATAGCTGCAGCCTATTCTCACATATATACATAAAAAAAAGAAAGATTTTATTTGTTATCTAGTTCTGCCTTATTTATGTTTTTAGGCTTGGAGGACACTACTTTTGAAATACACATTTCTTTTATATTTTCAGCTATAAACATCTTTATTATTGCCTATAGTAAATAAGGGATATTCAGTTTTTGACTGACAGTAACTTTCCATTGAATCTTTGTTTTTCTCTTTGCACCATATGGCATAAATCAGTCTTATTCACATATGTTTCTATGTTTTCATTTCAAATGGAAGCTGACTATATATTTGTTTATTTTTGCAGTTTTGATTCAAGTCCCAATCAAAGAAGTGAGAGGCAGCTAGCTATAGACTTAGGGAGGAGATGGTTGAAACATGTGCTGGAAGATAGATTAGTGCTTTTGAGGCCATAATTGATAAATGCCCTGCAGAAATATTGGTTGAGGGTGGCACCTTGCATCTCCCTCAGAAATAGCAGCTTGGCAATTAGAGGTAAACAAAAGCTGAAGCTGTGAAAAGTGACTCCCCTGCCTCCTGGCCCAATCCCCACACCCCTCCCCTTCAACACTAAGCCAAACAACACAACATGTTGTTTTCACCATTTTTATCAGCCATCAGCATCAATGGAACTAGATAGATTGAGTGAAGAAAGTCTCATGGCATTTTTTTCCCTCCCTTTAATATCAAAACCACTCAGATGCACTAAGTGAATGTATTTTTAATTCTTTAGCAAAGTATTTCTGGTCTTTCAAATCACCTTTCTGTGTTTCTGCAGCCGATGCTGTGACAAGAAAAGCTGTGGAAACAGGAACGAGACTCCGTCAGACCCAGTGATCATTGACAGGTAGGCTTTGTGCAATGTCCTGTGTGTGTGTGTGTGTGTGTGTGTGTGTGAACAGGTAATGAGTAAGTGAATGAGTGAGTGTCACGCTGACTAAACGGATGAGTGACTGAATGGATGAACAGGCACATGGATGAGCTAGTGAACAAATTAGATCCCTCCTGGTGTACCAGACGGCCCACTTGGGCTGACTTGCATCTTACAGCCCACAGTGTGGGAACTGTGGGTGATTCTGTGTGAGCGGCTGAGGGGCGTCTTTCCCAGGTACCTGTGCACCGAGGGGCGGTCACCACCTGGATAGGGTTTGTTCAATCACAGGTGGTTCAATCACTAGAGGATCACGCTGGGAATACTCCTAATTAGCTTAGGCAACTTTGCATTTATTTGGCTGGCTTCCTGTCTTTGTTTATGACAATGATGCGTACACTGTCGATTTTTTTTCATTGACTGTCTCCTTTTCTTGAGTTAGCTGTGAGCTTGGCGCCATTAAAGTTTTGTTTTAGAACTTATAAACATTTTATATTTGCTGTTTTGTTCTTCACCTTAAGGGAAGTTGTATTTATGTCACCTTCACTTTCTAAAGAGGGACAAGAAATGGGCTTTTCACTGGCACTGACATTTTTCCCACATGACAGGCAGAACTATATGCTCTGGTCAGTGTGAATATATTTAGGTAGGGTGGATGAGTATGTGTGTATGTTTGTGTGTCTGTGGTGGATATAGAGGTGAGGTAGGGGGTGTAGTTTGAGCGCCGTTCTCAATGTAACTCTCACCACGTAGTAGGAGAGGCAGCAATGCTAATGTTTGACTAGCCGGAATCACTGTTTGCTTAGCGGAGAATGCCTGGTATCTGACAGAGGGGACAACTCTCTTATTAGTAATCAAATAGGGCTGAGCAGTTGTTGCTGCCACTCCACTCCAGCGGCTTCTCATGCATCAGGAAGTAGGAGCTGGCTGCCCTGGGAGCCTGGATGGATTACCAGAGCTACTGCTGTCTGAACTCAAGCTCACACAGACACACATGTAGATAAACGCAGATACACACTCAGATGAGGACACAAATGCAGACAGACACCTCCACACACATGCATGCACATCTAGTGTATGTTGTTTATGCTGTTGCTGTGGGTGAATGTTTATATTTTCATGGTAGTTTCAGTGCAGTGGGGTGAAACTACATCTGCTACCACACACATTCTAAATGTATTAGTGAGGTGCATTTATTAATGACGAGATGATACTGCAAATATAAACACATAACTTGAGATGCTCACTGCCGGATTTCCGCTGCTTTTATGTTTGCTTTGTGTTGCTCTGCTGCCTTTTTACTCTTCAGAGTTTCGCACAGCATTGTTCTTCAATCTGCAGGACAAAACATGTAACTTAAGTACAATAAGTAAAATGAATGCATGTAGAATTAAAGTCAAGAAGAAGGGGTGGGAAAAAAAGAACAGGGGAAAAAAGAAGCGGATGGATATTGTAAGCTCAACTGGCTCAGGGAGGGCTCGGATTTTCATTGTGACGAGTCTGAATAGGAGTAAAGTATCCCTTTCCTTGCACAATGAGCAGCTCTGTTGAAACACAAAAGCATATGTTCCTCATTAGACCCTCCCATTGTCTCCATGTCGTAACTATGAGCCCGTCAGCTCACCCTAACAGACCCACACAGGTTCCCAGTGACTGAGGGAGGCTTGCGGAGAGGGGTGCTTGTGAAAGGTTGCAGGGTTTAGCAAGAGTTACGGTCATGACCAGAGCACATTGTAGGCTTACTTACTTTAAGATTATTTAGTGCAATTACTTGACTTTTCCCATGGTGCATATGGTTAAGCTTTTAGTTAAAGCTTCCATGTTTTACAGCCATTTCTGTTACATCTGTCATTTTCTCATGCACATCATTAGAGGCACCTGTACTGCGGTCGCTGCTGGCAGAAACTGATTATTTCCAATTGAGTAGAACACAGTTGAGTGACATAAACCTAGAGGAGAGGTTTGATTGTTGAATCAGGCACGTCTCATCTGTCTACAATTACAGCATGAAAACCAGCTAGCTCCGCCACATTTCCGAGAGAAACAGTAGCATGGGCGAACCTTAAGAAACAGATTTGGAGTGAATCATTGATGGCGTTCGTTCTCTGTAACATTTTCCCAGATGGTAAGAGGGGAAAGCGCACACAGCTAGCTGGCATCTAGCGAGACATTAACTGGCGTTCCCATGGATCTGGCATATCCAACGGAGTTTGGGAAACTTATCATTCCAAATGTGTCCTATTTTCCTGCGGTCAAGCCAGACATCTGTTTACCCTATTTTCTCTCTGAGTTTTGATACAGATTTTCACTCAGATTTCTAAAGAGGAAGGATTCTCTTTAAAAAAAAAAAAAAAAAGAAAGAAAAAAAAGTTGGTTAGATATAAGCCCAACAGCTGTCACAAAGTTTCAGCTCTGCTTGGTCTTTAAATATTTCAACACTTACATTTGATGCCCTTGCATTATTTATATTCATTTTTGGATGAAGAAAGGCCCTAGTTTTGTTGCATTTCAGTGGTTTTATATGCGCTGTGACTCAAATTTTTGAATGTCCTTTGAAAAAATGTGTGCATATTTAAGTCTAAAAGCAAAAAGAAAAAAAATCTGTGGTATATCAGTAAAATAATTGTACTTTTTTTCAAATGTTAAATCTGAAAATAATTTTTTTTTTTTTTTTTTTTTTTTTGTGGGGCGCACATCAGACAGAAGAAACAGTAAATTGATCTGGAGAATAATGGCAGCATTGTTGCTACGACTGCATCACTTTGCAGTTTGCATAAATCCAGCAGTGATACAGATGCCACTTTTATAAGTTAATGGCACTTTAAAGTAAGTGGGGGTGTCGGCTTATTTAGTCAGTAATTTGAGTTGTTAGAGTTATAGTGATGAGGTACCCAATATCTGATTAGATGGTTTTCCCATTTACAGTACACGGAGTGTATATCCAAACATAACTCAATTTACGATGACTCTCCTGGTCTGGTATCTGTCTTCACTCTTCTGCATATTGACTTTGTCTTCTCTTGTGTGAAAGATTAGATACATTGCTCAGGCTTACACATGGATTTTGTAATAAGACAGCACATGTTGAAAGACGAGGGAGAATGACTCATTTTGCCTGTTGGGGTCACGGGTCACATTTTACTCTGGGACGATTGGGCATTTTATGCAAGCAGATCAGAGACAGGCGTGTGATATTAAGGTGTATGAGAATTCAGGTTTTAATGCTTGTTCATAGAGTTAAACATCCTAACTCAATTTATGCCACCATTCACAAACAGTTTGTGAAGCAGACCTAAACATGTCAGCTCTATTTATTCCAGTGGCTACGGCACTCCCTTTCACTTCCTGTCACAAAGGTCAAAGAGCGCTGACCTTTGGAGTGCAGCCCAGCCACTGAATAATTCATGACATTGACTTGTTTTTCCCTGTTTTTTTTTTTTCCTTCCCCTCATCTCCTTTTGGTCAGCACACATGGTTGTGCTGTGGGAGGCTTTTATTCATTTAGCTCATTTATAAAGGCCTCGCCGCACCTGTTCGTGTGTTAATGCAATTAAAATTTGGCCTAATGTAAATTTTGCTTAGCTTTCTGTTATGTCCCTCATTAGCGAGCCTGTATTTTCTAAATGACTTTGCGTTATCGTTCATTTGCGGAACACCTACGAGGTCATTTCCCAGAGTGCACTTGACTTGTTGTCAAGTTGTTTACCAGAAACAAAAGACTGCAGCCTTAGAACGCCTCATGCACAGCTCCCTCGGCCTTCTAAGAAACAAATCGGAAAATTTGCGTGCTCCCATCTGGTTTTTGCAAAACCGTGATTACCTCCAAAAGCTGAACAAATGCCAGTATTTATAAGGTCAGCCCTTTATGTGGAAATGTGATGTAAATGAGAATCAGTGAAAGGGGACATTAAACAAAATTAAATTCATTGTCTCCTTTAATGTCATTTACATTTTTGGCTAAGCCCTGGACTGTCAAAGAGGATTTCTAAAACCATTTTAATTGCACATCAGCATTGGAAAAGGGGGTGTGTTTTCACTGAGCGGCTGTCTTGATAACCTGCAAAGAGAAGTATGTTTATGAAGTACTTAAATGACATGTTTTCACTGCATCTGCAGAGGGGCAATTAAGATGGCACTCAGCAGGTAGTGCTAATCTAGCAGTGTGCTCCTGCGATCTTTAATGAAACGATGCAGTGTGTAGGGTCACTGTTGTTATGATTCAGTAGATTGCGGCAGGGGTTTCTTGTTTTTTTTTTATTTATTTTTTTTTTTGTATCACACCATTGAGTTGCAGACCTGCACTACAGCTTATATACTTTACAGGGAATCATTTAAAGCTGTTAACTTGTATAGGAAATGCTCTCTTATTATATTTACACATGCATGCAAACACCTGCAACCACCTAATTACTTGTGGCTTATTAGTATACCCATCTTGGTGTTACATTTATGGAGGTGTTTGGTGTAATTCATGAGACAGATGTGAGTTTTGACGCCCATTGAGAAATGAGAGAATAAACTGGCCACCCTGCCTAAGTCAACGTGATGTTTGAGTGAAGCCTGTCTCCTCTCGAGCCAGAGTAGGAAGAGCAGGAAGTGTTGAGAGTGAAAGCTGTACTTGGCAGCTCTCCTTTGGCTTGCACTTGCCGAAAAATGAAACCCAGACCCTCTCTGCAGCCCCAGAGCCAGAACCTCCTTCCCAGTGCTCCAACATCCAGGATTGGGTAATACTGTTCACTAAGCAAAACATTACCTCAAATTATTCTCGCCCTGTTTTCTATTCCCTCCTCCCTCATGTCGGTTTTATCGCAGTTTGTAAATGTCAAGACACGTACAAAGACGCACAGTATAAATGATATTTTCCAAATTATGCTCACATGTTTGGGTTCACATGAGTGGCGGCTGAATGTAACGTGGTGCCTGATGTTCCCGAGGGACACCCACCTCACTTGGGTAGGATTCCCCAGTGGCATCAGCTAATGGCAAGACTTGACAACAGCAGAGAAGCCGGGGGTGTTGTGTTTTACTAGCGCTGAGCAGGGGTGATGACTTTAACATGTGTGCAGAGAGAAAGACGAAGATGTTTGTGTGGTGTGTGTGTATGTGTGTGTTTCTGTGTGTGTGCTGTGCTAAAGAGAGAGGTGTGCAGTACGAAAGAGTGGCGCGGGCCAACAGAGCGACGGATTCGGCTCCAGCTTGACGGCAGTGAAAGACGAAACATGGTTCCACATGTGTTGAGAAAGAGCAGTCCATCTGTCCATGGAGACAACCCCCCCCCCCCCCTCCCCCACCCCCACCTCCTACTCCTTACTCCCCTGGTTCACTGCTGACAGAAACAAGGCCAGAGCTGGGGTGATGGGATGAATGCTGGGCCAAGAGCAACACTGGACCTTGTATACACACAATCACACACATACACATACACATAGAAAAACCAAAGAGGAAGAAAAACAAGGTTATCAGAGATGTATTTTTTTGTGTATGTATGTTATATATTGTTAAACTTTGTTGTCTTCTGTTGCATTCACTAACTCGGTTTACTATGGTGTTTATGTGATTTAAATCCAGCTGTAGAGCAATGTAAGTAATCTATTTTTATATTATGAAAGAAAACAATATATTAAACTCTATTCATATTTCCCTGACACAGTTTTGCAATAAGCCACCGGAATGAAAACCTTACATCGTTGAAATTAAATCTGAAGTAAATTAAACATGCCAGTCCTTCTCAAATATTTAGCAGCACTCTTTTATAATTAAACTTTGTAGCTGTTTTTGAAGATGCTTGGTTTCTTAAAGAAATAATGAAATGAAACGAGCTTTGTCAAATAGCTCCTGATTTTAAGAAATACATTTATGTCACTCAAACTTATATTTTTTTGTGAGTGCCATTTTTTTCTTCTTAAAAAGGGTCCAATTTCTTTCTTTTGGCATGTTCTCACTCCCATTCAATCCTTATTAGGTTTCCCCTAATTGTCAAACAAACTGTTGGGTCAACCTCAGTCGTATCTGGCCGTAAAACAGCACATTAGGCCCCGGTGAGGGATATATGTGGTATTTCATCGGAGACGGAGTAATGCTGGGGTTTTATGGTTAAGTACCAGTTCACGCCCACGCCATTTGTTTCGCATTAGAGTGGAGGTTTTGTAAATCAGATCAATATGCTCGCTGAGATGTGATTCCATGTTGGGATCTCCCGAGTCGTTCGTTCCTCAAGTATTTTTCTTAGGGGACTGGTTGTCGATGCACACTCCTCTGCTACCCTCCTCCCTGCCCTTCCTTCCTCTTTTCCCTACCTCTGTCCATCCCTCCCTCCACCTCAATCTATTTCCATTTTCTGAATGTAGCAATTTGTAGTGTGACACGGGCAAGATTAGGATGGGAAGCAGTCTGAAGATTTCATCGGACATGGTCCTGCTCCTGCTGTTGTGAGGTCACAGGACAAAGATGGGGGAATTCAGGGATAGGGTCATCAGTTACCTCGGGGAAACGAGCTGGTCTGCTGGCTGCTCTGTTGGCCCCAGGGGTGCCCGGGATGTATCGGAGGAGAAGCCCCAGAGAAAGAGCCCTGAACCAGTGTCATTTATTAAAAGTGACAAGTTATTTCTAACTATAGCTCTGTTTTTATTGTTTTACAATGCTGTCATTTGGAACAGTGCCCTTCTGTTCAAGCATCACAAACAAGTGATGAATGAACCAGGTGACCAGCTTTTTAAACATATACACACGCTCAATGCACTTTAGGAACACATGCGTTAAATCATATTACGTGTCTTGTTGCTGTGTTAAATTAAACAAATGTGCTGGTTTAATAAAGATCAACCAGATGATAAGTGAAGCAAAAATATTTCACCATTCACCAGTTTTCTCTTGGACATTTGTTCAGTAAATTAAGAACAGCTTACAGTATGAATCTCAGGCTGACCTCCGCATAATCAGTACCAGAAGTTGCACAGAACATGACCGCATTGTGTTGTGTGTGCACAGAGAGTCAAGCTTCAGCTTTTACTGTTAGACTTGGTTACTTTTTTATTCTTTATTTAAAAAAAAAAAAAAAAAAAAAAAAGCACAACGTGCACGTTAATAATGGAGCGTTTATTCAATGTTTGACCAAAGCTCTTCATTGAGGGTCACTGAGGTACTCGGCTCCCCCTCTTTTTTTACTGCCTGCCCCAACTGCGTTAATGATATATGACAGAAATTTCCTTGTGCTGGTTCAGTGGCAAGAAAGGTCCTGGCTAGTCTATATCAATCCATCTGACTTATGTTCCCATGTCTTGAATTACCGCTTGATGGAAACCTGCTGCGGGCTTCTCTTGCCAATTGAAATCAGATCTCCTCCACAGCCTGGTGTGATATTGATCCATATTCAACACCCAGGCTGCAGATCGATCAGTATTGATTTACAATAAAAAACACTCCTCTGCTTGTTCAGCACTGCGATCGATACTTTAAAGCAAAGGGGGAAAAAATTCAAAAAGAAGAAAAACAGGACTGTGCTGTTTTTTTTTTTTTACCATGCAGCGACCAGCTGGAATACATAAAAATATGAGGACATGTTTCATTTCATTTGAAAGAAGTTAAGTGACCAAACCTTGACCACACCAGCAACTGGCAACCGTGAACAATGATCCTCTCCTGCCATGTGATACAAACCAATAAAAATGGTTTAACAGGATGACACCTCTATAAGGACTCATTTATTGAAAGAGGTGTGTCTGTTTCTGAATTAGAGGCACATCTGCACGACAATTGGGAGTGCTAAAACTGTCATATCAAATCTATAGGAGAATTGAAAGGGAAAGTAAAAAAAATGGTGGATCACTTTAGCATGATTTTAGCATGTTAACACATTGACATGATTTCCTGTGGTTTTGATATTAATTTATCTCTCATTCCCCACCCGTAAACACAGAGCCTCTGCCTCCCACACGATCATCATTAGGGCCCGGTACAATGCCGAACATGCTGGAGCAGATCAAGACGACCCATTGAGCTTTAGCCAGATCCACTTTCCTCTCTGTCACATCTTAGTCCTAATCTTTCGGACTTCCTCTCCTCTGCCAAATAACTGTTCCCATCCAGCAGGTCCCTGCATTGGCCTGGGCTGCCAACATCTGAAAGTTATTATCCCCAATCTCTGACATCCAGGAGTTTACAGTTATATAATGATGGGGAAAACCACATGTCCCCAGAGGCAGAGAACATTTTTGAGATGCCTCCCCATCTGTTTTGGGGGAGCTGCCCATTTTGGGCCAAACTCAGAATGGCAGGCAAGCAGATATTTTTTGTAATCTTTTATTTTCGACCACTGGAACAGGCCAGTCTGGGAGTCATTATATGGGGTGATAAAGCAAATCCAATTGGGTCAAGTTCCCCTCTGCACAGTGCTGGTGGCACCAGCTCTCCCTGCCTCACTGCTCGTCCCTGACTGTGTAAGTGGCGGTTGTTTGTTTGTCCTAGTGAGGCAGGGCTAGGAGACTAATGCAAGCCCAGGGGCCAGCCAGGTCGGAGGCGATGCTAAACCCGAGCTGCCTGGTGTGGCTGCGCTCCCTCACTGCTGGCTTGGCCTTGTTTGGACTGCAGCTCCGGTTTGCTTTCTTAGAGGGAAGCTGAGCCTCCGCAATCATTGAGCCTTTTGCTCGGGTGGGGAGTGCAGCCGAGACCAGAGGGAGTGATGACATAGGTCCGCAGAGGCCTGGCCTGGTCCACCCCTACTGCTCTTAGCATATTTATTTTCTCTTCTCATTGTATGGTTTAAGTCACACCATATTATGTTCGGACCTTATGCACGTGCATAGGCACTCAGATGTGATGAGATGCATTGTGTAAGCTGTAGGCTGTGTTTTTACTAATAATGCTAGGGATTAGTGACTTGCTGACCTCAGTGTAATCTTTATTAGTCTGTTAACTACATAGTTTAGTTATGAAGCAGCCCTACCTGATGTGGGAGCACTTAGACAGACACACAGTTCAGGCTAGTGGGAAACTAACTAAAGTGCACTCCATTATTAAATCACCAAGTATGAGACACTTTCATTTTATGTGGAGATAAATGAATGTTTAAGCTGAAATGTGCTGAAATCTTACAAATTTAGATTATTTAAAATCCCATCTTGACCCCCCAGGTGCTCTTCAAAAATGTTTTATTCAGCATCACCACTCTGTTCTGTTTTGTTACGTTATTGAAATGGGTTGTCGATTCGAATAGAGTCAACCTGGTGGGCCAATCTCATTGTAGCCAGTGGAGAGTGAAAGCCATCTCGGCAGCATAGGCTCACCAGAACACACACTAAGATTGGACAAGGGGGGCAGTGAGAGCGAGGGTGCGCTCTCCAGATGGAGATCCCAGATATGGGGGAAAATGTCCGGGCCATTTTCCAGGGTTTCCATAATAGGAATCTACCCCTTGCTTGCTTATTAAGTTGTGCACACAAGGCATAGGGACAAGAGAGATGGAGAGGAGAGGAGATAAGGGCAGGCGAGGCGAGAGATGGACAACCTGCGTGCCGTCACCTCTCTGTTGCGAGTGTCAAGCAGACCCTGTCGGTGAAATCACAGGTCATGTGGATAGATGATTGTCAAAGC
This sequence comes from Melanotaenia boesemani, assembly GCF_017639745.1. Classification (NCBI taxonomy): domain Eukaryota; kingdom Metazoa; phylum Chordata; class Actinopteri; order Atheriniformes; family Melanotaeniidae; genus Melanotaenia; species Melanotaenia boesemani. Next base: position 20,235,489 of record NC_055697.1, read on the forward strand.
TCTGCATTGATAGAGGGTTTTTTTTCCCTTTTTTTCCCTTTAAGCTGGCGGAGGTGCACGATAAGATTTGTTTTTGTTTTCTGTTGGAGAGGGAGAAAGTATGGCGTTCCGGTCAGGAAGGTCGCCTCTGGGGGTCACAGGGTCACAGCCTTTTTGGTACCTGAGTAACCTCACATGGCTAAGTCATTTCTCAGCCTCCCTGAAATGATGGTGGGGTGCAAAGAGGAGGGGGCAGGTTGAAGAGGTGGGCAGGAGAGTGATCCATCAGTGGCGGCAGCAGACATGCAGACAGCATGGCAGCTACTGCAGCTAAACAGAGTGAGACAGATAGGCAGAAGTCTCTCATACGTAACACCAGCAGCTTTAAGAGGACAGTGTTGAGTGTTATGGATGCTTGACATTGACCTCTGATGCACAGATGGTGTATTTATCAAGGTTGTAGGACAACGGTGTATTTGTTTGTAAGTTATTTAGTTCAGTGGGTGAAATGCTACTTTCCTCACATAAAACTTGCCACTTTTGTAAGATAAGAACAATCTGTTTCTGTTCTGCCTTTTGTTCCTCCTGTCAGCTGTTTTCCGCAAGCCTTAGAATTTAGGTGATCATATTTCCAACACTGTCAGTTCTATCAAGTCAAATCTACTTTAAAAGGTAAGGGGAAAAAAAGCTCTGAAGCTTACATTTTTCTCAAAGAGAAATATTTGTGCACAGATAGACCTGTCATTCTGTGAAACAACATTCATGATTCTTTTATTGGTGCTCTGCCATCACCCCCTCTCTTCCTCTGTGGAAAAAAGGGCTACTCTACAAAGTGGCTTTTTGTCGTTTGAGAGAAGTAAACTTCATCAGGTCGACGGCGAGGTGTGCTTCACATGTCACTCAGTCGAGCTCTCTCCTAATGAAATGCTGCATACAGATTTCTGCCTGCGGGCTCAGGGGGATAAGACTGTGGTAACAGAATGAAACAAACCTTTTCCCATTCCCTTCACTCACACACAAGCAAAAACACACATACACAAATACACAGTCATGCAAACATACACACACACACACACATACATGCACTTTCTCTTGCTGGAGAGCATCCATGTGAGGAGATCCAAATCTGCAATTTATTCAAATATTGATATTTCTACTTGTCAGGAGAAAGGTGCCTTGAAATTTCCTCTGAGTACTCCTGTCAAAAAAATAGCAGGAAATATGTCAGATAATTCATAAATGGAGTTCAGCGCTGCAAAGTCAGTTGGGAACAGCATAAAATATATATGCTTGTCAATGAAGAATAGGAGCAATATTACAGAGCCTGCTGCTCATTCTTCCATCATGTCAACCAAACAGCTTTTGCAGGACCGTAAGTGTATGTTTCACAGTCTGTGTGTATATTTGTGTATATGCATGTATATTTGTATATGTCTCCATGTATGAACATGTGCATGTATATTTTTGCACGTGAATGTGTGTGTGCTTTGGCTATGTTGTAACTCCTACTTAGATGTGTTTGTTATCTTTTTCCATCAAGACACCCCATTTCCCGTCCTGAAGCAGCCAATGGGAATGTGTCTTTTTTTTTTTTTTTTTTTCCAGAGGTCCGTAACCGGACGCTGGCCTCCATGTGGTTTGAATTAGGGCCCCCAAAACTGTGAAGGACGCCTCGAATGACGTGAGGCACTTGCAGACCAAATTCCATTCTGTTGAATGGTGGAGAAAAAAACACTCCGGAATCCTCCGAGATTTTTTGGCTCAGGACCGCCAGCGATTAAAACAGGGTGGAAACCAATAACTCAATGAATCATGTGGCAACATCCCATGAAATCTTTCACTGCTCTGTCACACCCTCATTCAAACCCAGATCAACTTGTGCACCTCTGATTATTCTTTTTTCCAAAGTAAGAAAAAAAAAAAAAACTGACTTAAGTCTTGTTCTCTTCTCCTGCTTATTGAGCACAACTTTCAACACTTGTAGCAAAAATAGCTCAGTTTCCCCTGCTTCCTCTTCTTACCTCCATTTTGACAAAGTGACGGCCTCCTGATGATGCATCGCTTGACCATGTTGTGCCAAGGCAAGACAGAATAGGACCCCACATATCTCTTGTGGTCATGTGATGCCATAGTTCATAGCAGTTGATGAGATGCAGTTTGGCACAGCTTGGGACCCATCTGGGAGATGCAGATACGCAGACACGAGAAGTATTTTACAGCAATGCATCTGTGCGCTTGAAGAGCTATTTAGCATATGCTGCTATACAAGAGAATTTGCTTTGCTGTTGCCAGCTGCAGATTAGTCTCCATTTCTCGAAAATCGGACAGAGCAGCTGATCCGTAGTCAAAGACATGTTAATGCATCATGTTATTTAATATTGTACTTAACTGCATCAGCATTACATGGAATAATCTTGTTATAAAGAAAATACAGGAAACACAGAGTCTTATTTCCAGTTTTCTCTAGTATCAACAATAACAATATGAAGCAGAGCAGTAGTGTGGCTGCCAGCACTAGACATTTTGTTTCTGTTAGCTCTTGCAGAAGTCAAAGCCCATGCTGCTGTTCTAACTCAAGTGGCTGATATGTTAGGCCATCTAGGGCATGGCAGGCGGTTGACAGTCCATGCAGCCTGTCTACCCACAGGACATCTCCACACAGTGTGTCCACAGTGGGGCCAGTTGCTGTCATCTTGGCCCACTATGGACCACTGCTCTGCTGACAGTGAGAGGGTAAACGTTTACCACCTCAATCCCCCATTAACTCGGTGAAGGCACTTCGATCCTCTGTGAAAATAATGATATTGATTGGAGCTTGGCTCTACAAACGAAACGGTTGCAACTAAAAGAGGGATGGGCCCTTGCATTAGAATATGGGATTTTCGAGGATAAAAGAGTGTTTGGATCTTGTTATATTTTTCCTCTCCTCCATCTCCCTGCAGCTTTCCCCCACCTCTTCGTCTCCTCTCTTTTGCATTTTTATATGTGTGCATGTAGTGTGAGAGCCAGTGCGTCTCCTAAGATTACCCTCTGCTATCCCTGCAATCAAACAACAAATGACAACATCATTGCTCAGGCCTTTCGAAATACAACACAAAAAGTGTGTTGTAGCTACATTAACTTGCAACAAGCTCCTAATAGACCCTTGTGGGTTTTGTATCTCTCCCCCTTCTTTCTCCTCTCTTCTCTCTGCTAGGCTGTCACATATCCACCCCCCTCACAGTGCGAGCCTCCGAGCCTCGGTGGAGATCAGGAGCTCCCTGTCGGAGGTGCTTTGTCACGTAGCCCAGGGAGCGTGGAACTCACCCAGAGCTGTTGAACAAACACAAGCACAGGGGCTGTCAATAGCAGCTCCGCAAACTAATTGCCTGTCAAATGAACCACCCTCGTTAAGCTGCCCTCACACACACAAACGTGCATGCACTATAACAGTCATACACTCAAACACATACGCACACAAAGCCGATTTGATTCAAAGAGTAGTGATACCTTGTTAGAAGAGAAGACACACGAGTGGCACTTCTCTGTTTGCCGTCTTGTTTCTGCAATCGTTACCAGCGTGTGGAGTGCAGTCACCGTGAGATTGCCTTTTTTGTTATTATTAAGGGGAACATAGCATTGTATAGCATAGCTGATGTAATCCAAACTCAAACATATCAGCTGGTGTAATATTTCAGTTTTTAAAACCACTCATTAGATGGTAGCAGAGCTCCATATGCCAAATGTTTTTGTTTTTGTGTTTGTTTTGCCTTTTTTTTCTGTAGTCATTAGGCGGTAGCAGTGGAGTGCCCAGCGCCTTGTCTGGGTGCCTGTAACAGTGCTGTCGGATTGACACAGCTGGGGAGAGCAGCTTGAGGCTGCACGCTCAGGAATACACAGGGGTGTTCAAAGCCCCTCTCTGAATCCTGATCAGAGCGCTGCCCCGGCCAACTGATGGCCTATTAAATATACATGCGCAGAGGTCAGAGCTGGAGGTCCCGGCTTCCTCCCAGCCATGTGCACTTAAGCGGAAGGGCTGGGCAACAATAAAACCTCCTCACTCTCCGGCGAGCTCTCCCCTGACACCCTCACCTCCAGTGTGTACGTCAAGTACAGTGCTCACCTAGTGCTATATTACAACTGCCTTTGTGAAAAGGCCAAATGATGCATTTTTTACACAGTTATTATATATTTATATTCAATAACACCAGGACCACTCTTGAGTCTGTCTGTCTCCTTTTTTTTCATTTTTCTTTTTTCATTGTCACCAATAAATAGCCTTGCTTTACACAAGTGAACACAGAGTTTGTGAGTCTGTGGTCTTTGTAGTTTGCCACAGACTGAGACAAGGAGGTAGAGGGAAGAGCCCCATAATGGCTGGTCATGATTAACATATTCAGAGTGACACTCTCTCCATGTTCATTCGTTAAGCCCGGTCTGTCTGACTAATGAAGTGAAGCGGCAGTTTATCAATTAATCCAGCTCTGAGCCATTTGTGTTGGGGATAACGCTTACGCTGGGTGTCACAGTGATCCAGTTTGGTGCCCTTTAACCTCCACGAGTGTCCAGCAAGCAAGGATTGTGTGACAATGACAACACAACACGCAAGTCTACAAACAAAGATCCCCTAAACAGGATTTCCGCCTACTCTTGTTGCCATTATGCAGAGAAAATGGCTTGGATTGATTGGATAATAGGATCATGAAAAAAGATCACAACAAACTAACATTGGGGGTTTCAACATTCTCAGACTTCGCATAGATCATAGCAAACAACTTAGTGCTGTCTCTATTAAAAGAAGCCCTCCCCTGCCATTATCTTTCCCCCCACTGCTTCTTCCTCCATTTCACATTGTTTGTGTTCATTAAGACATGGGCGACCTGCCTTATCCACACATCAGACCCAGCTCTCAAGAGTAATTGCGATGGTCTTGCAGAGGATAATGTGGTTTAAACTCAGTATAGCCTGTCTATTAGGAGAGACATGATGGCAACCACAAATAATAAAGAACTATTTATTCCTCTCTTTGTGACGCTAACTAGGTAACATATCAAGGCAGCACCGCTAAGGGTCTGTCCTACTGTCAGAAGTGGCACCCTTCATCCATTCCCAATGGCCCTTGCCTCAACATTCCTGCTCTTCATTTTCTACATGAGCTTGGTCATAAATGCACACACACCTCATATATATTTGATAGTTAATATTTATCCTCGCTGGGGAAGTGCACTTTACATGTGGTAACATACGATTACCTGCAATTCTTATAGCAAAGAAACAAAATCGATATGGATATATAATTCATGACAGAGGGGCTATCAGTTTTTATGGCTCTCTATCCAGCCTCATTAAAGTTTTATCATAATTGACTGCAAGCAAGAGTTTTTAAGGCATGTTTCTCCCTCACTTCTTACCTTTAATAATTAAGTCAAGTTTAATTGGTTGTATTTTGAAGCATCTAGTGGATCATAGGAGTCTCCCAAATTCAGAACCATGAATTATAGAGTGATAAGTTATGCATTAACCTGCTAGTTTGTTCAGTTGTTAAGGCAGAACAGTATGACCCGAGCCCTCCAAATCACATCCAGAAATGGAATAACTAGCAGGCCCTTCAAAAAATTCCTTTTTTATGTCTTTCATTGCCGTGTTAATGTAGTGACATGATGCTGTCACTCAGAGTGCTCCCATCAGCCGCCAGCCCCAAATCGACTCTCCTGATTGGTGGTCAACTTGTTCTCTTGAAGGGAGATTGACAGACGGAAAATTGCACTCTCAGATTTCACCCTTCATTCGTTGCAGTTGTTCTTCCACTCGTCAACTCTCCGCCATGCCTGAGACAGACAGAGGCTTTATCCATTAGCTGCTGGTGTGGCGGGTGGGTGGGCAGATTGAGGCGGGATGGAGGAGGAGATGGGGGTAGGAAGACAATCCTACATTTGAGCACTCTGAGGGAAAATCAATCATGTCATCATAAGTGAGAAGTATGGATGAATTTCATCAGCTGGTTCCTGTCCTGTTCACGCTGCTGGCTTTCTGACTGGCCTGTCCCTTTGATTGGCTTTCTCAATGACCCTTAAATCCAAGAAGGGAGAAGATTTTGAAAACACTTTAATAAGAGAAATCGGACAGCACTTTCAGGGTTACAATTTCCCACTTTTCCTGCTGTTACACTGTGGGAAACCTCAAGTGGTTTCTCTTGACAAAGTGGTAATAGATTTACCATATGATTTTGTGCCAAACCAGCATTAGGCCGTTTTGTAAGAAAATGTTTCGCAACTATTTTCCGTCTGCAGCAGATATGATGAAGTGTTATAAAGGGCAGCCTCAGTCTGCCACTGAAAATTTATTTTATAATTTTCCCCATCATCTCACAAGGTCAGCGATGAGCACTAAAAGCATCATAGATATAGGGTGTGAAGCAATCAAAATGGATGAAAATGAAGACATGGGAATCACAGATGAGAAATTGACAGCCGTTTACAGCCTTGTTGTCGATGTGAGTGACAGAGTGAGGGGGAAAGTTAGAGGGAAGGAGTGAGAAGCAGAAGGGGAAAAGGGAGAGTTAAAGTGGCGATAAATTTAATGGAAAAATCAAATACAAAACAAATTCATTCCTCTAAACTTGATGCTTCAGTCGTTCTTTTCTTGGCCAGTGCTAAGCCTTAGAATAAACTGTCACTCCTTATCGATCGCATCTGAATTGTTACCGAGATTTCTGAAAAGTAGTCTTGACACACACCCCGCGAATAGTAATCTTGGGAGATGAGAACATCCAGACTGAACAGCTAACACCCCTGACTTAAAACAAAAGAGGCTTTTCTTTTCTCCCCTTTTAAAATCCAAGCTAATACACTTTAGTGAATTACAAATTCAGTGATAAATATGTTTTGATGAAAGAAGTGCACTGCTTGAATTTTACTGTCTTTACTGGTGACTGTGAATCTGTAAGGGGAGGCTTAATATTGTGTCATTAGGGATGTTTATAAACAGCAACTGAGCATGTAATCTTTACACACTATTTGCCATTTGTGATGGAGATGACATGATAAAAAATCAATTCACTTCACATTTGATTTCCAAGAAGCAGCTAAATGACTACTGTCGACAGCACCCACTAAAATGCATGTATCATGGTATGGTTCATTATATTCTGATGGTGTATTAATTATGGCTATAGATAGAGAGCTGTGCTGTGAGTGGTAGCCTTGCTGCTGTGTGCCAGGGGGAGCCCGCCTAAGGAGGAAAGCTCTGCTTGTATCCACTCATCCCTCAGCTGACAGGCCTGCTCCAGGAGAAAAGGATTTCTCCGGATTGAGTGCCATTTTCTCTTCTTTAACAAGGAAATTAGTGTGTAAAGGAGATCTGTCAGGATAAAGTGCAGCTTGACTGCCGCCGCCCTCCCTCCTCTCTGTCTTTCTTTCCCGCCTTTCTCCCTCTTCCCCATCCTGTAACCCATTCTCCACCTCTCTCTCGCCTTCTTTCCCTCTTTCTGCTTCTCTCCTTCCCTTCTCTTTCTCTTCCTTCTCCTCCACTCAATGGCTCCCTCAGGGGATCTTCCTTGAGCATTAGCAGAACACATCCAATGTCCCAGCTACATGATTTCATGATATGATTTGTACCGGGGATTTGCAATAATCCGCAAATAAAGTTGAAAGTGAATGACTCCCAATATGAGATGCAGAGAAGCAAAACCAAACCCTTTAAAAATTTCTTTATCTGTAATGGCATGAAAAATGAATTTGTTTTGCTTAGATCACAACTATTTAGGAAAGGCTTGAGTATGTTGTTTTGTCTCTGGCTTTTATGATCATGATTAATTCCTGCACAGGAACCTCAGTGATATACATAATGCATCACTCGCTCATTTAAATGTTCAGTTCCTCTGCAGTTGCAGAGAGCTTGGTAGCTCATTACACATTTCTCATGTGTGCCTGGGAGTTGGAGTATGCCAGCTTCTCACTTGTAGTCAAAGATTCTCTATCAGGAAACTTTGGCTGGATGTCATGAAGTGGTGATGCAATTTAATTCAGGTGTCATCTCCACCTCACCAGCTTCATTCAGCTCATGTTAGTCCCTTTATTTTGTCTCCCTTTTTACCTCTAGTAGATGGACAGAGATGAGCCCCACTGGCACATTTTAATAAGTCTGCTTCAAAGGTGTCGGGTGTGGAAAAAAAAAAAAAAAAAATCAAAACATCCTGGGTTAATTTGAAATGTACTCTGCATCTGTGATGGGAAACAGCCTCTCAGGTAAGTAAGGGAGACAATTAGGGAATATCTGTAAGTGCAGGAGCTGCATACTAAAAAACGCAAATCACTATTTCCCCATCTGGCCCCTACTGTGCCGAGAACTGCAGCTGAGGTCCGATTTCACCCGTCAATCACGGCCGCCTCACTGTGGGGTGTGTGTCCTGGTGAGAGAGCCTACCCCCAAGTCATTAGCACACACAGTCAAACTGTACTGAGAAGTGCCCTGCATCGCTCTGCTCAGCACCACGGTTTAAATATCCCCAGCCTGTGACAGGATCAGTTTAGCGATCTGTAGGATTGATCTCCTCTTTAAAGTTTTGCCTGAGGCGACTCTAATTGGGAACGAGGCTGCCTCCCACTCCTCTCACTCCCTTAACTGTCAGTCTTGGCTTTGTTTACTGAGGACATGCCCAAACCTATTTACTCAATAATGAGGAGACGTGGTGGGGATGCTGCTGATCACATTGAGGCCCCCAGCGGGACTTCTGCATGCTGGGAAGGGCGGGAACATCAGTTTGGACTTTTTTTTTTTATCTGGTAAAAGTTAGTCTATATGCCGTCTGTATGATGTAGCATGGTGGATATTTTTCCTCCTTGTTTTCTCATCTGGCTCTCATGACTTGATTTGCAGAGCACTTGCCTGCCTCTGGGAATTTAATGTTTTTCTCTGTCATACCATGCATTTATCTAAAATAGAACAGCATTTAAAAGACAGGGCACATAAGTAGCACCATTTTACACTTCTCTAATGCCCTCCATATGTTTTCTGTCATCCTGGAAGAATAAAAGCCCACTCCAAACATGTGAGGTGGCACCAGAGCCTTGCTGTGGAGTGGTCTATTCATGACTGGAGTGTTTTTGGCCTATTGGCCCATTTCCTCTTCTCTTTTAGCAGATTCCTTAGAATCTGACTCTTATTCTGGTTGTTTTCATTTGCACTGAATAACAAAGCCTTTGGTGTGGTGAGGCTATGAGTCCATTGATGCCCATTGGGATTATGAATGATGAAGTGGAGAAGCTGCAGCTATCAGAGGAACACAACACTGCTCTTAATAGAAAAGCATTTAGAAAGGGAGCAGGGAGGAGGTGGTGGTGCTGGGGGCTTTCTGACACTCCACTGATAAGAGGCAGCTCTTCAGAGGTGGTAGTGTGTACAATGAAACACGCTGATGGGGATACAATGACACACATGTTGCGTCTGACAGCCACATGATTTAGATGTGGGGTTTAAAAAAAAAACAGAAAGAAAGAAAAAAAAAAAAAAACCTGGACCACACAACAGACTTCTATGATGTGATGCCTTCGGCACAGAATTTTGTTGTGAGCCTACCCGTGCATGTTGCTACTTATTGGTTTGATTTGAAAGAAAACGCGTTGTCATTACTCATATCCAGCCTTCACACGGTGAAGAGGAAGAGGGGAAGGGAGAGAGAGGAGTTAGTGATGTAGTGGCACGGGAGTGAAAGAGAGATATGCAGAAAGGAAGAGCTGTCAGTTTGAGGAATGAGCCTGATAAGAGAAAGGGACTCGGCAGATGGGCAGGAGAAACCAGCAGCACACTTCTCAATTAAACATGTAAATACCAAAAGCAGGCAGCAATCGAGAAGAGGGAGTTAAGCAAACACAGCACTGTGCTGTGATTACAGGCTCAGAACATCATCACCTTTGCCACTAGTCTTACTTCCTGCAATTCTTAGGAACTCTTTAATCCAGCTAAACTTCTGTTTTAGCATGTTATATTTCTTTTTTTTTAAACACCTCCTGTGGCTAAATTGATTCATGCAGAGTCATATTCTTGAGGAAGTTGTACGCCCACCAGGAAATCTTGATCTAATTATGCCGTTCATCCATTCACTTTGCCCTTTGTTGTAATTTATCTGTTTTAATATTTTTCTTATAATCTTTGTCCATCTTTTCTATATATGTGCCCCCAACTTCCGCCCCCCACCCCATGTGCACCCTGCTGGGAACTACAGGGAGTATCTTAAATACTTCTGTAGGCAGTGTCCCTGACATTAATAACAATGAGCTTGGCATAACCACAGTGCGTTCTCAGGGTAGATTCACAGTTTGACATTCAGCCCAGATGCTATCGCAGAGCCTCAGAGTTTAAGACCACAGAGAAGACAGACATCTGTCCACTTGTTACCTTTGAAGTGAATAAGAGAGGGATGCAGAAAAACACAGTGGACAAAAGGCCATTCTGACCACAGACCCTCAGTGTTTACAAACGGAAAGAGAGAGTGACAGGAGAAACTCAAGATGAATGGATCACTGGTGTTGATCTCGCCTCCTCATTCCATGTGCTAAGTTATTCCGTGGCTGCTACCCCAGTGGGGGGTGTGGGGAAACAGGAAGTTGAGAGAGGCAGGCAGAGGCAGACAGAATGCCTCAAGGACTCTGGAGGAGCAGAGCACTGCAGCCTGCATGGGAAAAAAAAACAAAACAAAACAAAAAAAAAAAAAACTCCCTAACAACTCACTGTACACTTCTTTAACCTGAGGTATCAAACATTACAAATGTGAACATAATCCACATTTTAATGAGTGGATGATGCTACATTAAGGCAATATTTGCAATAGCGTTGATTTGCTGTGTTGAAATAACTGCATGTATTGCTCTACCTGTTATTTGTGTAGAGTGGGGATTAAAAATTGCGGTCTAAAAAGAAGCATTTTTATACAATTATTAGAACAATGGCCGCATTCATTTATCTTCTGTCATGTCTCCTTAGACCTGTTTCTATTTCAGGTTGCACGTCAAGTGAGAGCAGCTATATCTGGCTGGCAATTAAGCTGGTCCTGCCTCCCCTTGATGCTTGATTAGTCCGATTGATGGAGGAGGCCATATGTGGCGGTGTCAAAACTTGGCAGCCAGTCTCCATCCTCTCAAATGAGAGGCAGGCAATAAAGAGGCAGGCTGCCCAGTGTGGGTGCATGTATGCAAGGCCTGCAGCACCATGATTTGGGCCCCCAGATATGTAACATTTTCTCTGGGGGTCTTCGGGGCACTGACCGCTCCAGCCAAGTTCTTGTCGGGGCAGAGGTGGCCACCGGCTAGGCGTGTCACTGTACTGAGCCCTCTGAGGGACAAGCTCCAGGCTAGGCACGGGGGTGTGTTAGCTGGGGGGGCTGGAGTCGTACCATGGGGAGGGGTTGGGAGGTTTAGAAAGCTGAAAGATATGGCCCCCTTCCCAATCTCGCTCGGAGACAACAAAAAGGGAATGCTTGAGAAGGGGAAGCAGCGGGAGGAGAGCACAAAGACAAAGGCGCGGGCAAGGTCAGTCTAGCTAATGGGCCTGAGCTGTAGGCTGCCTGGGGCTAGGCACACTTCTGTTCTCTCTCACACACTGAGCCTTCAAAGACCCTTCAGTCCACCCTCTCCTTCTCTCCTCTCTTCCTCTATCTCTTCCACTTCTCTTTTACTTGTTTCCCCACTTCCACTGGTGACACTTCCTACCTTCAAAAGGGTCTGAACAGGTGTCTTTAACAAGACATTTTCCTTGAAAGATCCACCAAATATTCACTCGTTATGAATTAAATTACTTTTCCCCAAACAGAAATAATTCAACACAGCATTTCCAAAGTGACCAAGAAGATATTATGATCCAGGTTTAACTGTTGGCATCATTAGTTCCAAGGTGGGTCCATGGAAGTGCTAAGAGGAACTGTTGGAAATGAGGAGGAGGTGGAGTGTTGTTGTCAGGTTGGCTGGCTGGCGTTGCTTGGCTCCACTCGAGGGCTCCTTTAATGTGCAGCGGAGTAGAATAAGTGAGTGGCTGTGGGCACCAGCTGAGCTCACTCTCGTCTTCGCCTGGTAGCTGAGGGGTGAGCCGCTTGCCACCTGACACTGGGCACATGGCTCAGGGCTCCTCTTGGCAACGTGGCACAGCACACATGTCCCCTCATTTTGGATGGAGATTCAGACACAAAACACACAAAAGCTTTACCCCCTCCTCCTCCAGCCCTTTTTCCTCCTCCCCTCACTCACTCAGTCTCTCTTTTCCCTTTCTTTTTTTTTCTCCCCTTCCTTTAGTTTTTGACAGCATCATAATAATCTGGGTATCTTCTTGATCATGCCCCTCATGTTTTTTTTTTTTTTTTTTGCTTTTCTTCCTCATCTTCTCAGAGACGAGTTTGAAATTGCCTGCGTCAGGGACTTTTGCTAATTAAAGTCATACTTTCAAAAATGCCATAATAACTGTTAATTAGCTTGATGCTATTTTCAGCATAATTTGCTAATTAGTGGAAAACCTGTACAGCGTTTCTCTCTAATTACAGTATGGCTCCGCACGGCGCATCTGTGCCTTGACTCCAAATGATACCATTACAAAGTCCCGTATTACACATTCTCTCAAAACAGTTAATTGCCTCCACAGATAGTGAGATACTTCAGTCAGCTGATTTTTATGGTAATAAATGGACAGGCACAGACACAAACCACTCTGGTTCATATTTATGAAATATGAAAAAGGAAAACAACCTCCTTATGAGATGCAAGGAGTTAGTTTGGAATATAATCTGGTTGGTTCTGTGATGATTTTGTGTGCTCATGCGTTGAGTTACTGAGACTTTTAATGAAGTTTGATTTATTCTTTGTTGTAACCTTGTGAGCAAGTAAACCATAATGTTGTAATTAAAGCAAAAGAAGTCGAGAGCCACAACATGAGCCTTATATAAAGTAAAGGCAAAGCTCTGATGGATTGCACTTTCAGAGGGGGTTGCCATGTAAATACAAGTAGGAACATAATGTAGCCATGCCACAGCTTATTACTGAGAATGTAACTACCTTGTCGTCCCGCCAGTTATTTTCATGTACCCAAGCAAAGGGAGAGAATTATGGACATGACCACAAGTTGACCCGAATACATGTGTATACTAGACACAAATTATGACTCATTAAGTGTGGTGAAGAGCATGATTGGCATGACCTCTGAACTCGGGACGTCAGCTGTGCCCATCCTCCGCTTTGCCCTGCTTTTGACAGCCACCAGTCTGACAGGGGTAGCATCGGCGCTGGCTAATTAATGCACCACTTCAGAGACCCTTTCATTTATGGCTTCTGAAAGGCATTATTAAATTAATTAAACCACCAAGAGTTAGTCATTATGAAATCAGGAGGTTTACATGGATGACAGCGTTTATGAATTAAACATCCCCAAAGTTCCTCGCAGGAGATACCCCGAGCTGCATGCGGGTACCTAGTGCGACAGATGTTTGGCCCCCCCTCTTCCTCGAGCTAACCTGTATTGCAAGCGATTTGGGTCTCATTTGGGGGTTTGAAAACTAAAGGCAGGAGAGAAAGAGGTTCAGGATAGCTAATGAGCAGAGAAAGAGAGGGGAAAAGGAGGTCACTAGCTCTGTTCATCTGTAGACAGTACAGATGGTTCTGTTTTATACAATACAACAATGCCGTGCATCAATTTGTTGATCGCTAATAGATAGCTACTCTCTGATGAATTGCAGACTGGGATCAGTTGTCTGTGGGTTTTAGCTGAGAACTCTACATTTATAGCCTGGAAACATTTAGAGAAGCTGTATGCTGTTTTTAACTCCATCATGTGATGTGAAAACTACAAATGGTTCACAAGATAAATCCCATAAACTTGGGTTTAGCTTGAGAGCAGAGGGCAGAGATGAGTAGCTCACTCAGGAGCCTTGACGATAGACTCCTTTTCATCTGTGGACTGAGATTCACAGATTATCTCAAGAGGCTCTCTATCTCTGTCCTCGTCTCTATTTCTCTTTCTCTGTTGCACCCTCCCTTTCTCACCCCTCGAATCAGGAAGTTTGCCAGCTACTGTCTTTGTTTACAATGCCAAGGGAAAATGTCAGAGCCGTTGAGAAAAATATCCTTAGAATCTTTTTTTTTTTCATCTTCTTAATCTAACAGTTTACTGAACTTGATAAGTGTCCTATCAACATGCTAATCAAATTACTTCGGAACAAAATTGACAGTTTTCATTAATATACAAGATTATTCTAATTGCCAATTCAAATTTATTCATAGTCGAACAGAAGGTATTCAGTAATATTTTACAAAATTCTGCATATTAAATGAGGGAGTTGTGCATTATGCATGGTATAATGTATGCACAGTTCTTATTTTTAACTTCACGGCCATATGTGGTGTCGTTGTAGGAGCAGGTGAAAAGTCTAAGTGTGTTTAATTTGCTTGACAAACATTCGGCTGGAGCTTGTCAAGGGGAGTATTGTGAATGCCAATCTTTATTCCCTCTTTATTGATTACCCCAAACTCTAAACATCTGGAGGTAAATGGCACTGAGAGAGATGAACTGAATCATGGGATTAGTACCCTCAATGACTGAATCACTATCAATTACTTCAATAGCATAATTCAAGTGTACTGCATAAAAGCTACAGTACCTTGGTTTTAGCCAGGATTAATATTGCAATTTAACGTAACAATGGAGGCATGGGAATGATATGGATGGCGTCCAACTTTTTTACATTGATGTCAGAAAGCTAATGCCGTTATCTAAATACGAATGTATTTAATTCCTAATTTAGGCTTTGTTTGTAGAATGAAAAGGCTCAACGCATTAGGCACATGTTTTAAAAAGGTAATGAATTCTGTGAGTTAAAACAACCTTATTTATTCACTGAGACGCAAAACCCCCAATTTGCTCTTTGTTTTTATTTCCTAAAGCGGGCAGTGAAGTGCAAACAGCTTACTGGGAAGCTGTTTACTACTGTATATGACAAAGAGTGTGTGTGTGTGTGTGTGTGTGTGTGCATGAGTTAGTGTGTGTGTGTTTATGGGAAAGGGGGTGGCTCTTCCAGCTCCACAGGCAAGGTCTTGTGTTGTAATGTAAGCGTAATAATTATCAAACAGCATCGGGGGCTCTGGGTATGGGCTTTAACAGGGGGAGAGCATGTTTGATATGTAGAATCAGCCCATAGTGCATCCATAGAGGGTGACTAAATCGCACGGTTCATGGATCACATTAGTATTGCTCTGCATCCACCCTCCCACTATAGGTGATTTCCATTTAGACACACATTTCCACATGAAGATAAATATGACTTGAATCGTAATTTCCCTGAAGTAAATATAATACAAATACAACATAATACAGTGTCAGGCCAGGCAGGCTAATAGATTACTAGCGTGTTTTCCATTTGTATGGTAAGTGGTGAACCTAGGTGGTGGTCTGGCGAGTAACAAATTGAATGTTTAATCCATCTCAGTGCAGATTGAGGGTATCAGAAAGATCGGTAGTCTTTGCAGTTCTCTTGTGACTGCTACTATATTAGATATTTTTTACTCTTTAGGGGTTTGAGGAAGGTTGTTGGATTAACAAGAGGTGCAAAGTGGTAGATAAATTCAATTCCTATCTTTCCTCAAGTCATCTGTTATTTATTTTCAATAGGTGTTTGGTTTTGGACAGGCAGTATTTCCAGTCACTCCACAAGTGTAATCTCTGATGTCGGATTAAAATAAGGACCAGCTCTGTTTAAGGCCAGATAGTTTCAAAATATTTCATGACTTTTAATTACAGAATTTTTATTGTAGTCTTACATTATTAACTGGGGTCTTTCTCACCACTTATATATGTGGAATTCATTACACTACCATTATGTAAATTTTGCAGAGACTTCTTCCTTACATGTTGGAGAAATAATTGTGGCGAAACCATGACAAATATGTAAAGATGGGCTCCTTAATGGTATCCAAACATTCTCTAAGTACATATTTAATTTTTTTAATAATGTTTGCACTGACATTTGGAAAGCTAGATTACCCTCAACTACACAGCATCTTATATAAGTGTGACAAATTGATATTTTTATATAGCTTAATCTGTTTACTATGATGTTTATGCGAGGACTTATTACAAACTAATTAAAGAAATCACTTTGATATAATTAGTCAGATTTCAGGAAGCTCATTAGTAGTAATTTGCATGAAAAATAAGCCCTGTAGTGGTGCTTAGACCCAGCTATCCGATCTGTGTTTTATCTGGTTACACATCATCCCCCATTGTTTGTTGTTTGAGGCTCTCTGAAGTGGCCCACAATATTTTCAGTCATTGCCCTGAGAAACGGTGGGGTGTCTTTCAACAAATTCCTCCCCTAAAGCAAGTCAACCTGTATGTGGAAGCAGACACACGCCTCTGTGTACATAAGGCAGGAGGAGTGAGCGGCAAAACACTGTCTATTTATCTGTCAGGTTCCTGACAAAGAACTGAGCTGACAAGTAAGGGTTTCCCTCAGCAGAGCAGGGGGGCTTTATTCATCGTACTTACATGCCCAGTCTATGCCCAGAGACTCATGTTATTTGCAAATCACACTCTTTGAAAATTCACAAACGACGGGCGAGACATGCCACGCTATGGGTGTTGTCAGCTGCCTTCACAACAACTAGCTGTATCGCTAACAGTGTGCGGTTCGGTAAGGAAGCAGCTTTCTCTTAGCATTTGCTTCGCTGTCACTTTTTCCAACACATGCGTTCTGTGTCTTCATGCTTGGGGTCTCTCCTTCCTCAGAGGGTTGCCATCTTCCCTTTGGACTGACAAAACGCCCACACTCACTGATATAAAAAAGGAAGGGGGGGAAAAAGGAGACATCCCTGGAATTACATCATTCTCTGTTGAGGCAGTTCTTCAAGAAACTGAAGCCACTATAATATCTTGTGATGAGAATAAATGTAATCATGATTTTAAGATAAATTTTAAGTTAGTGCAGTCTTTTTTTTTTTTTAAATTCATGATACTTGTGTCTCAGAATGTGGGGTTCAGGATGCTGGTACAAAAGCAGGACCTGTTTATTCTCTGTACCCTTTTCCCACCATGGGCGAAATCCTTCCCTAAACATCCGGACAGAGAAGCACTTGTGTGGCGCTGATGTCACAGACCTACCTGGCCTCCCTCTCACAAAAGCTAAGGTATCATTAGCTAGGCCCACACAATGGCCATTCAACCAAGCCACTGCGCTCCTCAGGACTTGGGAACAATGTTATTTTTTGTCTCAGAATTATAAAGACAGAGTTTTGCAGGAAACCTGACAGACAAAACCTTTTAGAGGTAAATGCTCCAGGCGGCTTTTGGGTTTAATCTTTTCCCATTAGCATTTCACCCCCCTCCCTTCCTTTGCTCACACACAAAGACCATATTTACAGGGTCAAAAGTAGAGGCTCTGAATCTCTGGAGACAGTAGATCTTGACTGCATATTTGCAACACATTTCACTTTTATTTAGATTATTTCAGAATGCATTTCATGCAGGTTACTGAATAGCTTCCTCAAAGTATAAACAGGTTTATTTGTGGTAATAAATACTTAAAAAAGAATAAGAACACAGGGGAAAACAACTAGAGAGACTAATTTAAACTAAACACAAGAAATTAACCTGGCTCACAAGAAATATAAAGATTATTAACCTATAAAAGCAAGAGTTTACAGAATGTAATACTGTCAACAATACAACAGCTATGCTAAAGGTTCATAGTGCTACCTTTGTGGTGCGCGCGTGTTTGTCTGCATTTGTGGCGTGTTGCACACATTCACTTATACAGTTGTGTGCATGTGGTTGAGTGTGACTCCATGTGTGTGGATTCATTGCCAGGGCAGTTTTAGTCCTTATAAAATATTCATTTTGGTTGTGCAGGGCCCTGTAATTGCCATCTCTCACCCTGAATTATTTATACCTCGCACAGACTGACAAAGCTTTGCCATACGGCCCCAGATGAATCAGAAAGCAGCCATCTCTGCTGCCAACAGCACTGGGCTTTCACACAAATATGGCAGCCACGTCTCTCTCTGCCTGGCCTCTCTTAATTTGACATTTTCTTTTTCCCTCTGCCTTTGTCCTAGGTGCACAGAAAGGTTACCTGTTAGCTTTAAGCACCGACCCACTCTCTGTCTTTCTGTCTCTATCCCCCCTGCCTACATGACAGTCCACAGTGGTTGTTTTTTTTTTTTTTTTTTTTTTGACTCTTCTGAGAATGCGTTAATGTGGTGGCGATGTCAGAGTGGCTGCCTCATGTTTCATGATGACTGACCAGCCCTGACAGCCACTTTGGATGTATGTATTATACATTAGTAATAATATGATGTAGGAATACACTCTTATGAATACGTGCATGCATGGACACACAGGAAAACCACTGACTCACTGACCTAAATGTGACACACACACATACACACACATGCAAATCAGATCCCACTTGCATGCTGAGTCCAGCAAGGCTGTCTGCACAGTAAACGGTCGCAGCCCCCCTGTTGGTCTTTGCTGTACTCTTCAGCGTCTTGCCTGAGTCTGATCACTCCAAGGTGCCACAGGAGAGCACCAGTGCTGTATGGCTCTCATTGTAAACCAACTCTGGGGCCTTCCAGAACACCACGTCCAACACCCTAAATACTACTATTCACCCAGCCACTTACTCCAACATATGCTTATCTTCCATCTCGCTAGTGCAATGAGGTGCTGACTGGTATTTCCTCAAGGCCCCGAGCTCCAGAGCTGACCAGTAATCAAAGCACCATATTTCTCCTCATGTGCAAAAATAACCTGAAGACACCTCTATGGTGTCCAACTGGTGGGAAGAGTAAATGTTCCTGAGGGCTGTTTTGTTGATGTGCATGATTATTTTTGTAATGTCAGCAACCTCTTGGCTAACATTGCTAAGACTGCCATAGTCATTATCAGTAATAATCATCACATGGGTTTTTATGGAGTAGATGATGATTTAGTGATATTGAGGGAATCCAGCTTGGATGCAGATGATGTTTGCTCTGTAGCAGCAACCAGTGTCTAGTTTGCCTTTACAACAGGACTGTGCAAGACAAAACAACGCAGAATTATTTATGTTTTGTGTCTTATAATATTGCATTCAAAGTCCTGGTAGAGTAGAGCCGTATTCAGAGTAAAACAAAGAACAGCGTGCAATAGTACACAGCCTCAGCAGTATGTTGATGTGAGGGGATGGGAAAGGCAGAGAGAAAGCTTCGGGCTAAACATGCAGTATGTGGCGGGCTGGAGCTAAAAGCTGTATAAAGCACACAGCCTTAGTCCACTGTTAGCAAGTGATGGATAGTTAGCAGGAGCTCCAAGTCTTCGTCTAATCTGTTACAGTAAACCTGTGCCAAAGCCTGAAGGGAATCAGTGGGGGCTAGCTGGGAGTGGGCTTGACGTGAAACCATTTGTGAAGACGAGCGATTCTCTTAAGTAAGAAACTAACAGTGTAGAGAGGGAGAGAGAGAGAAGGATAGCTTGAAAGCAAGTGAGACAGGAGGTGAGGAGAATGAGTGAGAGTGTGAGGGAGAGTGAAGGAGGAAGAGATACCATAATGAGTCCTGTAGCCATGGAGTAAATGAAGAGGGATTGACAGAGTGAGGGATCCTCAAGTGAAATAATGTCAATGCCACTCTGCCCATTAGAGAGAAAGGGGGATGGTGGAGGAGAGGGTAAAGAGGGATGAATGGAGGGACACAGCTACATCTTACGTTGCAGAGGAAGCACATAAATTATTTGTGACACCCCTGCAACACACATACCTCCAACAAAAATATGAAATATGAAACAACAAAATGAACTGACAATAGGAGCTGAAAAAATAAAGAAATAAAAAAATAAAAAAACAGCCTTGGAAAAAAAACAAATAAATTCTCACAGACATAGTTGGGATATTTGAACAATAATAATCATAGTGACATCTGCCTTGCTGCTCTCAGAGGAGGCGGGCCCGCAAGTGGAAGGGGTTAATCTTCCAAACCCAATAAGGTTGGATAGTGAGGCACTTGTTCCCTGATAAAGAAGTGATAGGATCTGTGGGTCTGGTCCCTCGGCGCTTGTACAGGGGTAGAGCAAATATTGTTAATGTGCTGTGGTTTACTTCAGCTAAGGCGAGAAAAACAGCCCTGCTTGACGAGAGAAGACAGTGGCAAACCAGAATACGACAGAAATGGCCATGCGGCTCAGTTCGGCCTCCCAGGGACTTAACTGGCATATATATCCGAGCCCACTCAGCTGCATAAATAAGTGTTTGGGAAGATTAAGATCTATAAGTGTCTCCATTTCTCGTTTTACCTGCTCCGCCTTGTCACAACAGGGATCTGAATGCAGTTCAGTGAAGTGCCTAATAACTGGAGCAGTAGGTAGGGAAGGCAGGAGGCTTGACATTAAGACCCTGGCGTTTTGGAAATCCGATACGCTATTGACCCGTGTACTACTATCTCAGTGTAGAGATCTGGTGTCAGCAGATTGTAGTCTGGTGTTGGGAGCCGTTTCTTACAGGGCTCTTTTAACAGGGGCCCATTGAGTCTGGGAGGCAGCTGGGGCCTGATGGGCTGGAGCTGGGTGGTGATCGATACTCACCACCCTGCAACGGATGACCTCACTGTCATGGCTGCCGGCTGTGGACACTGCATGCTAGTCATTAGTGCCGGGGCACCAATCAGGAGCTTAGAGTTGTCAATACCTGCCTCTTACAGATACTGTGGCCATCTGTCAGTGTATTGTGTAACGGCCTAAGTAAATATGGGGAAGCTCTTTTGAACAATAAGAACAAGGTGTACTATCGATGAAAAAAATATGCTCTTCAGTGAGTAATTTAAGAAATTGGCGAGTGAAAAAAAAAAAAAAACCAAATAGGTCAGACATAATGGAGAATTTTTTTAAGTTATTAAAAAGACTAAAAATCTAAAAAATGAACGGCTAAAAATATGAATGAAATTGACAGGACAGTAAGCCTCCGCTGTCAATAGAGCCTTCTTAATAATACAACATTATCCTTATTTGCCCTCTTCACTCAAATCAAAAGGATGGACATTTATGCATGAGTGACATCAACCCGGCAATTAAGTTGGCCATTTAAATGAGAGAAGGCCTTTCTCACCTCGTGTGTTTGTTTTTTTCCTCTCTCTTCTTTTTTTTCAATCCCTCCTCTGTTTGATGATGGTAGAGGGTGAGCTCGAATTAGGGCGATGGGTCTTCCTTTGAGTGTCAGCCTAAAATGATCAGAGTAAAGATAAGAGGGTCTAGCAGCCCTCAAATCAGTCAAAGTGCCAAAGTCGGCCTTTTTCTCCTCAATTACCGGGTCTGTGAAGCCAGAGAGTGGAAGGCGCAGAGCCTGCTGCATTACTAAAGAGACAATCTATTTCCCCTTTGACCAGAGGGAGAGAAATCATTATGGCATGATTAGTAGCTTCGGCAGTGGGCGAGCATGGAGGTAGTACAGGAGAACCGTATTAATTGCCTTAGACCAAGGCATGAACAGGATTGTTTTAACGTTGATTTGTGGACCTGTATGACTAGCTGTCGGAGATAAAAGCCCACGTCAGGTCTTAGTTATACTGGCAGACATCGGGCATGCAGACAGAAAGGCTTGATGTCAAAATGAGCTTCTGTAGCTGCCCTGGAAGTCTTTCTCTATATGCCTGTCGATGTCTTCCTCTTTGTCTTTCTTCACACTTCATAGTTTTCCTTTACGCCTCCCACTATCCCTCCCTCTACTCCCCCCTTCCCTCGGATGGACTACACCCCACCCCTTCCCGCACTCCTTTTCTCTCTCTCCTCCAACTGATAGCTGCCTTTGCCGATTATTTCATCCAGTGCGGTCCACTGAGAGCCTCCTCTCCCGGCTTTGGAAGAGCTTTAATTAGCCATGTTAATATCCCCTTCATTGGCCTTAATATCACTCAACACCTTCCTCCATCTCAGCGGCCACCAGGGTCCCCCTGTCCTGTCAGAACAGCTGATTATTGAGAAGGATAGCTTTAATCAAACCTAATTGCAGTTCATTCTTTCTCTCTATCCCCCTTTGCCCTCCATTGCCAACATCTAATGGCAGCGACGACTTGATATCCCATTAAAAAACAATTAAACAACCTCCTTTTGTCTCTGTGCGTGCCAAAACACCAGCACAAACTTCTGTAGATATTTAAGAAGTAAAGGAGAAAGAGAGGGGCCTTATCTTAATTGCTCTCCTTTTCACCAAGGACCAATTTGCACTGTGCTCATGGAGAATCTTAACCAACTCAAATGTAATGGATGCTTTAGCACTACCACTGCTGTGGACTATGAAAATTAAGCTTATCTTTTTAGGAGTGGAATTGTGCTTAATTGCCTTCATAACAGTAAACATAAAGGAACTACTTTATGATTGCGTGGGCACTCAATTTCTTGTGTTTATTGTTTCTTAACTTTTGGTTTTGCTGTAGTAGGAAAAGTATGTAAAAGCATTAAAGTATCCAAGAAAGAGACAAGACTAACTCTGAAAGTAATGTGTTTCTTTTATGAAGTGAATGTATTGCCTGGGAAATATATTCTATCACTTGCTCTGACATAAATTGTCTCTCAATAGGGGATGCATGTGCATGCACATGCTCACACAAACACTTCAGAGCACAGACGCACACATAAATACACACCAGTGGTCTTACCCAATCTGTATGAGAGGCGACAGACAAATAAAAGTCGTATTTCAGGTCTGCTTTCCGCAGATGTCTGCTGCTCTACATTATGACTCTTTGGGGAAATAAAAACAGGGTCAGGGAATTAGAGTACATAATGGTCATTTTGATGATCAGCCAACAGATGCAACCCGAAAACACAGTGAACACAATCAAGTGAAATGCACTAATGACAAGTCAGGTTTTTTATGGTCTCGCCACACGCCGACAGGCAATCAGCATTCTGGCATGGGTTAAAACGTCTTTTATTGATGTCCAAGCCAAAGCTCCTTGGATGTGGAGTGAAAATATTTTCTCACCTCTTCTCTCCCTCCTGGGCCCTCAGTAAAGCACAAGGTATAGGAGTCTATCGAAGAACGCTTCTAAATGACCAGCACATGTGTTAATGTGGCCAGGGTTAGAAGGGTCATTTCAGAGTCTGATTTATGGCCTGGCCAAGATCCCACTGGGTGAACGAGAAGTCTTAAGTGTTGTCAAAGTGTCCTCACAAGCCAGTGAATTTTGTTGAATGAAATGGCTGTGCAATCTATGGTGCAATCTATGGTAATCCAATGAGCCACTGTGATTCTGCGAGCCAAGTTAGTATTACAGTGGAAACCACGGCATTGCATATAGTAATACAAGTGCAACGTGATGAAAAATAAATAAAACTGCACTGTATTTATAATGAATCGGAGAAAGCAAAGGCGCAATCAGTCTTTAATCTGTGGGGAGAATTTGCAAAGACAACAAGTCAATTTCATTGTTTAGTCTGTGTGGTCGTGTAAGATTTTACACAATAGGTTACATCTGAGATAATTTCTCTCAGTGGTTTTTTTTCCTTGGAAATTTTCCTCCTTAACTATTTTATGTCAGCAAGGCCACATCTGATATGCAACACTCAATTCGAGGCCTTATCAATAAATTCAGCAAGACCCGGGAGAAAGCGAGAGAAGAAGGCAGCTTACAAACCAACCAAGCCCAGATCTCACTCAGACGTGACATTTGTTCAGAGACGATTAGCCAGGTTGTAATTTGTGGCATAATTGCCTCACCCACCCACAAGTACATGGGTGTGTGTATGCATTATGTGTGTGTCTGTGTGTGTGTGGCATACTGCAGTCCCAGGAGTGTCCGCCTAATTGCCTGACAGGACTATAAGTTTTGTGGCGCGCTCTCACCTTGTTAGGTCCTTTATCCCTGATGCTCTTCAAACAAGACCTGGTCACAGGTGGGCCTCATTTGCTTCCCTATTGAACAGGAGAACTTTAATTGCACAGGGGGTGTCCTGGGATTAAAGAGGTGGGTGGAATATCAAGTGACTTTCTGTATGTTAGTGGCAGATGGGTGTTTTGGGAAGACCAGTGAACTCAGGTGAGAAGATGAGATCACAAAGAGACTGACACTCGATTTAAAAAGTAAAAGAAAACAGAAAAAGGAGCATGACTTTTCAGGTTGATCAAGAGCGATGATGCACAAGTGTGTGATATGCTCTCACTTTTCATTCAGACTTTTCAGCTTGAAAGATAATTGATTGTTTTTGCTTTTCTTTTGTGCTCTCTTTCAGATTCTTTCTAAAGTTCTTTCTCAAGTGCAATCAGAACTGTCTGAAGAATGCAGGGAATCCACGAGACATGCGCAGATTCCAGGTGACTGAAACCTATTTCACACATACGCTCTATTTCTGTCTCTGTCTCTCACTGTCTGTCTCTTTTTTTCAGACACACGCACACATGTGCACAGGTGTAGAAATGCACAGCTACAGCTGCCACACTACACAAACTCACAGTGACACAGATTCAAGTACGAACACGTTTTTTATTATTGGCACTAAAGGAGGCAAAAACCAAGAAAAGAGAGAGAGGGATTTTGTATCCCATGTGCTCAGGACAGAATATTTATTAGGGAATACCATCTGACACAAATAAGGATATAGGATTTAAGAGTGCCATCAATTGTGTTCCTGACAGCTTTCTGAGCCTCAGCGCAGAGGGGAGGACGATCCAACCACATGTAACAACAATGTTAACTCTGGATCTGTCTGGCAGAGGAAACGCATACCTTCTTGCACACACATATGCACAAGCATGCACACAAACGCACGCACACATATGGATGCATGCACATAAATGCTGAGAGGGAATATGTTTGCTTTCACTATATACTTCTCTTATTTTCAAGCACATGGGCATACACTTAATGCCTCACATATGCATTTCTCTGTATAGCCAATGACAATCATCCTAAGTCATCTTAAAACTGCTGGTTTTTATATTACAAGGACATGAGCATTGAGCGCTCTGTTTCTTTTAACTTTTTGAATCTAATTGTAAAAAAGTTCATTGTTAAAATGACTGACCCCCTGCTGATCCATTTATCCAACCATCTATCCATCTTACCCAGACTACAAGCAGCCCACTAGGTCAAGGTGAGACTGTGAGAGTTTAGTGTGATTTGTCCTATCAGGATAACGACAAACTAGAGCAGGACGTCCATCACTGGCAGCACTATTCTGTGATAGACACATAAGCCAGCATCCTTCAGGAGGCAGTCCAGACATGAAACAGACAAGACAGGGTGTCCCCTCCTGATGTCACCACCATCAGACCACCCCTGCCTCTTCAAATCTTCCCTCAGGGTGAATGTGGACTGATGCATGACAGCTATCGCGGGCTTTCACCTCTCACTTCTATGTGTCAGAAGGGATGCAAGAACTAAGTTTTAAGCATTGCCTTTTGGTTTTTTTTTACAACAGGATTTTTTCTCTCTTTTTTTTTTTTATTGTAGTAGATGGTCGTTTCTTATCTTCTGTCTAGCAGTTAGTATGCCATTTCCTCCAAATAGATTTTCCAGATGCTCCACCATAGGTGTTTCTCTGGCCAAAGTTGTGTATTCTACAAGCCTTCCACTTTCCTTATTACCCCCCAAAACCAGCTGGAGGCCAGAAAGGGTCCAATCCATCATCCTCAACTTGGCCCAGCTCTGAACCTGCTCACAAGAATGGAGCTCTTTCACTTCCCCTCCTCTCCCTTCTTCCCCCTCAACCCCCGCCCTTCCCAAACCAACCAAAAAAAGTACCCCCCTAAATTCCACCGCTACATCGAGGTCACTTACCGGCGAAGCAAACCTGAGAGGGGCTCTCTGTTTCCGGCTCAGAAACACTTTGGCTATTCACATGCAGCTCACTGTTTGGAATGTGGTAGCCAAAAAACAACAACAAAAATAAGCATTATGAAATATGGAGTGTGGCTTGGAATTTGATCCTAGCAAAATGTTTGTTGAGTGATGGGATGGAGTATGGCTCGGCTGCTAATGACTCCAGTAATATTTTAAAAGGGAGGTCTTCCATGGTCAGATACGCAGAGAGGCTGATCAATATTTCCAAGCTTCAACTTTGATGACAATTGGTAGTGTGGGTAAACGGAAATGGTATTTTAGTGATTGAAAAAGTCAATTAGCTGTACACAAAAGCAAGACACTGTAAAGCAAACACAAAATGGATGAGAAGCGAGGTGAACGTAATGTGATATGTCTGAAGAGTACAATCAAGAGGTTTGACAGTAAACGATATTACAAGAGCATGCTCTCTGACAAAGCATAATTTCAAAAATACTCAGGTATCACGCATGTTTAATGTACCCATGCCTCTGAAGTGTAACTACATTAAAATATTCCAAAGTCTGATTTTTTTTCTTACTATTGGCTTAATCACATGTTTTACTTTTACTCCTCCTGCAGGTTGTCGTATCGACGACCGTCAATGTGGACGGCCATGTCTTGGCTGTCTCTGACAACATGTTCGTACACAACAATTCCAAGCATGGGCGAAGGGCTCGCAGACTCGACCCTTCAGAAGGTACGCCTCCTTATCTGGAGAATGGTAGGCACATTTTCACATCTTATAATTTGCTACGCTCCTTTTTTTCTTAGTTTCTTTCAGACATCCTCACAATTTTTTAGATCACACTACTAGCTGCTTCTAGTTCCTTAGTATGTTTTGTTCTTCCATCACTTTCATTTTACTTTTTAAGTTAAGCTTTTTTGCCTCCCTCATACCTGCTGATAAACTGGAAGTGGTATGTGTTATGCAGCATATTTATCATTTCATGGCCACAAACTAGGATGATGATGCTCAAACTAATTAAAAAATGTTATACTACTTCCAGTCTCCTAATGTACCTACATTTGTCCTAAAAGCCTAAGTGAAACATGATCAAATTGCTGAAGAATTTGGCTGTGAGGTCAATTTCCTGCCATTGGGTTCTGCAGATTTAGCTGTGAGAGAGCTGAAACAGGGGTAGGAAGAAGAAAGACAGAAAGAAGGGGCGGGGGTTAGGACTGGGTTGATAGTGTGTGTGTGTGTGTGTGTGTGTGTGTGTGTGTGTGTGTGTGTGTGTGTGTGTGGAGAGGGGTGGGGTGGCCTATGAGAAAAACAGAACTTACTGTTTTTCTTCCAACTGATTCCATATGATAGACTGATTGCCTTCTCAGCCAAAAGAGAGAAAAGAAGGACCACCAAACCATGGGAAATCCAAAGTAAAATGCACTAAACATAACCTTTTGACCCATGTGGCCTCCACTTGCAGATGGAGCACACACAGCTGAAAGATTGTTAAAACAAACAAAAAAAAACCAAAAAAAAAAAAAAAAAAAAAAGAGAGAGAAGTGAACAGACTTGGACCAATTGTGCAAATTGCTTATCTTCAAATTTCAAGAGCCAATTATGGCTGGGCAAACAGTTTACACCACTGACTAAAACAAGCTTCTCTACACATTAATGGGCATTAATGGTTCTATCACCAAAAGCAAATGTAATGTTTAATACAACAACAACTAATATATAAAAAAAAAGAAAGAAGAAGAAGAAGAAAAAAGACCAGACAATTAATATATCTCAGTGCTCTCTAGTCCTAGTGGGGGAAAAAGCTAATCTATTTGTTTTTGTCTTTATTAATGACTCCTCTACTGGAGAACAAAATCAAATAATTAAAGTCCTGCCCGGAGCACCAAAGTCATTATGTTCGCTGACGTTGTGTTTGTGTGTTTCACGTTTATGACACGATAGGTGTGGATCGCCTAGCAACCAGTTTCTTAATGAGGAGAGCAATTAAAGAGGTTGAGCCCTTGCCTCCATGTTCCCCCGCTCCCGTGGGACCCCCCTGTGCATTATGTGTGTTTGTCTATGTGTATGTGAGTGTGCTTGTGTTCTTTACAGGTTACGCCAACCCATCCTTTTATTCCTCTCTTCACCACACTCTTCAAAGCAGCAGAGTGACACCCTGTAAAGCAAGACAAAAAAAAAAAAAAAAAAACAAAAACAGAAAAGCTATTGTCAACCGCCCAGTTGAACATGTCTTTGTCTAATAACTTTAATACACCTTTCTTCTGCTTAACTGCTCTTACAAGTTGAGATCTGAGCTGCACAACAAACTAATTTATCATGCATCAACAGCAGTGGCTCACTTTGTTTGAGTCACCTTTAACAAACAGAGATGTGACACATGAGAAAAGGAGACGCGGTCATAAAATGTAATCCCAGCCTTGTCCTCCATAGTGCTGTGACAACAAGCCGGCAGACAGCGTGCTTTAAATTAGCAACACATTCTTCCTCCTCTGGAGTTCACAGGCGCAGAACACCTCAGGATATGTGGCTCGCTGTGTGGCTTAAACAGGGAGGCATCCTTCCTTCCAGCTCACTTTGCACTTGTGCATTGATCAAGAAGTGCTGCCCCCTACTGGTACAGAGAGGGGATAGCATGTGGATGACAAACTGAATCTCACCATGTGACATTTTTGTTCACTTGTGCGCACTGTCACACAACAAGCATATTATGCATTCAGACACGAATGTGCTTTGAGGCTGCCTGTCACTCAAACATGTATAGATTCAGGCTCAAAGGTGCATAAACATGCTCACAAATAGCTGAGTCTTTTATACACAGCATCACTCTCTCCCCCACACACAAATGCAGACACACTCTCACTCACCCACACAGACACACGCAAACACACACTCAAACATGCACGCTCCTTAGCTCAGTTCCACTATTATAGAGCCCCAGACAATATAGGAGACTCAGCATAGAGCCTGCAGCGCCTGCCTCATTTGCATGCCAAGTGGCTGTAATGCTGTTAGGGTTTATGCAATAAAGACAAGTGAATCCAGACTGCTGGGCCTAAGAGGAAGAAAGAGAAGGAGAAAAGAAGGGGGAAAGGATACAAGGGAAGGAGAAAGAGAAGGAGAGAGTGTGAGCGAGAGAGGCTGAGAGTGAGACAGAGAGAAAGAGAGACAGAGAGTCAAAGGGAACAGATGGCCCAGAGAGAGGTAAAAGGTATAATCCCATCAGCTGCACTATCAACCGACCATCTGGACATCCCACAGCACAATTACAACACATTTCAGCAGGCAGAACAAAGGACAGCTTCACGGGGCCACAGCAGACCTGTTTGAGTGTCACAATAATAGAGCTACGACCTCCTCTGATCAGATCTCAGATCAGTTTTGACGTCTTCTACAGCTAATCCTAAACAGAGAAGGAAAAGATTAAAACAGATCACAAGTCAGCAGCATGAAATATTTTCACAGCACAGGATATCTTGGAATTAAATGGAGCACACAACTGTAAACAAAAATGAAAACTAAGCAAGTTATGACATATAAAGTCAAATCATGTTATTTTTCTCTACTGTACCCCAAAGTTTGCAAAGACTTGGTGATGCAAGACTCATCCGTCCACTCCTCATGATGCCTATCATCTGCTGAGGGGGCATGTGACGTGTCTGTCATCAGATTCGCCTGTGCTGACTGTGTAATCCACCTTTGCCACGGTTCCCCATCCAGCACATGCTCCCCGCTCTGTCTGTGCATTGAGACATATGCAAATTTTTAGGCAGAAGGGTGGACGGCTTAGGGCCTCAGTCGCTGCCTCTCCATGGGTCCTTCTGTGTGTGGGAGGGGGCACTGGGATTTCCGAGGTGGTGCGTCTGTGTTTGTGTGCGTGTGTGCGTGATTGTGTATGCCTGTCATAAGTTTCAGGCTGCAGCTGCCCCCCAACAATCGCCGTCACCATCAGGCCCTCTTCTTGCCTGCTCCTCCTCCTCTTTCTGAAGCCCCCCCAATTCTCTCTCATCCCCAAAGTCAATTTGTTTACAGTAATTTTGAAGGGTGAATTATTTGCTGTAATCGTCCGCACTGATGAAGGTCAGGCCCTTAGAGGGAGCCCAGCATGCCCATAGAGGGTTGGTCCTCTTTCAGACGCTCTGCTTTGCAATTAAGGAAAGCAAATGTCACTCCTCCAGGCCTCACAAATGAAAATCTGTACAAGGTGATTAGCATGAAGTCAACAGCGCCTGTTAAAGTCAGATTCCCTGTAGTACCAATGTGTGTGTGTGCACTTTATGGGCAGGGAGAGAGAGCAAACATGACCTGAACAGACCCAACAGCAAGGCAAACAAAGGGAGATGTCTTGTCTGAGGTGATCCATACAACAATGGCTGACTGTGATTTACTTACTGGATGGAAAGGATAAAGGAGGTTTAGAATTGAGCTGGTAAAGAAAAAAAGGAGGGAAAAAAAGAACTTACTGGAATAGTTGCACACATTTTGAGGAGAAGGAAAAACATGCACAATTCATAGTGTATTAAAAGATATTGATGGAAATAGATTAAATTTGATATTGCTGTTTTATAGCTGGCTGTCATGCTATTTCTGTTGTAAACACGGTGTTGTGCTGAACACCATATTAAGGTAATGCATCAAGTGACAGTGAATGTGAAGCACAAGATCACTCAAATTAGATTATAATAACAACCCAGACTGTTGATGAATGGCAGAGCTACATAGCAGAAGTCATGCCAGATGAAAAGCATTGTAATAAACAATATGAAATGGATTGAATCGATCACAAAAAGAAAAAAAAAAAAAGAAAAAAAAAATGAATCTGAATAATTCATGAATGCATTTCAGGTTATGAAACCTGAAACTCCACTCAGTGTGCCTGCACTGTATTGCAGAACAAAGGTAATGAAATAATGTGAAGCAGCAAAGCTTTAGCTTGTCATTTCCACTTTAACAGTCTGTATTCTTGACTCATTTAAGATGTGTTCAACTTTGAAATTTTACTGTACATGCTGGTGCATGCTTAATCAATTCTGATAGCTACATTTGCCCTGACACATAATTTGCTCCATCAAATCATTTTCCTGGTGAGCCTGGCGTTTAGCCTTTGTGAAGTGGACCATTTGAAGGGTCTGCTTAACTACACCACTCCAGCGCGCTGATAAATGATTTTGATTCTCATGCCTTAAAGGACAAATCCATCATTTTTTTTTTTTTTTTCTTTTTGGGGGCAATTTCCATGATATGTCTTTGTGAGAGAGACATGGAGAGCTGAACATAGAGGTGATGCAGTAATGTGTCTGAGTAGAAAGAGACATATGCTTGAGTGTTTAAGTATAGGTGCTGAATTTGCTCTTCTCTTTGTCTTGGATAAGCAGCCACCCCATGCATCAAGGCTATCAGCCCCAGTGAGGGATGGACTACTGGTGGAGCCACTGTCATCATCATTGGGGACAACTTCTTTGACGGCCTACAAGTTGTGTTTGGCACTATGCTCGTATGGAGTGAGGTATGTTTTTTTGTCTTCTTATAAGTGACAAAAATTTTTACAATCTGTAGGTATAAGCTTGTTGTTATAGAGGACTCATTGTTTATTTTCTTTTCCTCTACAATCCAGCTGATAACTCCACACGCCATCCGTGTCCAGACCCCACCTCGGCATATCCCCGGTGTTGTGGAAGTCACGCTGTCCTACAAGTCCAAGCAGTTCTGCAAAGGTGCCCCTGGGAGATTTGTCTATACAGGTAAGTCAAGACCTTCTCCTTTCTCTCTTTTTATTTCTACAGGCTTCTCCTGTTCTCCTCTTTCTCCCTCCCCCTGGATGAAGGCCTCAACACTGAGTCCAGGCACTAATAAGCAATTGACCAGGCTTGCTGAATGTTGAGTGTGTAAGAGCTGCATTGCAAGTAAAAAGAAATAATATGCCAAATTTTGTTACACCCACGCCTTCAAGATAACTCATCCTCTTCATCTGTTCTTCAGCTTAACAGATGATGCTTTCTGCTAATTTGCTGATTTTAGAGGCCAAAATATGGTTTCACTTTTGTGTCTGAAGTTATTCTCATGTGTGATCAACATAAATTCATAAGAGAGAAAATGTGGAAGCAGATAAGAGACACGGGCATGTGAGAGAGAAAGGGAGTGTGTGTCACACTCTGAGTAAAAAGATCTGATTATCTTGGCTAACAGAAGGAAGTGGTGGCCTTATCTGTCATCATTGGTGAGTAGACAGAGGTTGTGGGGGTCAGAGCCTGTCTGACCTGGAAGCCTCTGTCTGTTCCAGCTCTGATGGGCAGAATGAAATGGGGGCGCGTCAAAGTCTCACTCCCCCCAGTACTCCAAGGCCTCCAGTGCAGCCCTGGCCTTGAGCACAACCCCTGCCCCAAAATCCCCATCCAGACCCCTCCATCCTGGGGCAGCTGTTTCTCATCAAATCCCCCCTCTCTTACTCCCCAAACCTCCAGCACTACCAGCCATCCGTCCGCTTCTCCTCCAACCGTGCAGTCTGGCCCAGCTCTCCTGCATTTAACCTCCCTAGCAGGAGCAGAGCAGAGGCCAACAAGGCACCGGAATAATGAAACAGGAGTGTAGTGTGGCTGCGTAAGTGTATGCGTGTCTGTTTGTATGAGAGGGAATGGGGTGGGGGGGGGGGGGGCGTTGCACAAAGTGTGTGTGTCCATGTGTTACTGCACAGCTCTGAGAAGGTGTATAAGTTAAGACATTAATGGCTTCTATAGCACCCTAGCGAAAGTGCCAGGTCCCTTAAGAACAGACCCCATTAGTCACAGAGGCTAAGCGGATTGGGATGATTACCATCAGGTTTTACTGGGGGAACGTGTCCCCTTCTCTCTATCTTTGTTGATTTTTCTCCCCCATTCTTCCTCCATGTCTTCCCTGGTTCCTTCTCACTTCCAGTTAGTATAAAGATACAATTACCCCTGGAGGCAACGGTGGTACAATTGATTAGTGTGGTGAATTAAAAGAGAAAGTCACCAATAGACAGGTCCGACTCCTCTCCTCTGCTATTCCCTGTGTGGCTCACCCTGATTGTACAAGGGGTGACGCTTGAGAGAATGAACCGTTAAAGAGAGCAAAATGCATAACGCTCAAATTAGGTATCACTGATTCCATATGTACAGTAATTGCTATCTGAAAGGCTGTAGCTACTTCTCTGATATTAAAATGTGAATTGGCTAAAGCATTGAGTGCGTGAGAGTGGATC
This sequence comes from Melanotaenia boesemani, assembly GCF_017639745.1. Taxonomy (NCBI): domain Eukaryota; kingdom Metazoa; phylum Chordata; class Actinopteri; order Atheriniformes; family Melanotaeniidae; genus Melanotaenia; species Melanotaenia boesemani. Next base: position 20,268,445 of record NC_055697.1, read on the forward strand.
ATGTATTTAAAAATGAAAGAGCTCATTTCAAACTATAGCTTTTCTTCCTGTGTTACAGCACTTGAACAAATGGGCCTACATGCTGAATTAGATTTGAAATGACCTGAAGATGCAATAGCACATTAGATGAGTTTAAAAGGGCATGTAGTGACAGGGTGCTGTCAAAAAGGCACAGAATGTTCTGCTGTCATGCTGTAGAGCACCAAGACCTTTGATATGCACCAAAGGTCTAGTTATCAAAGCATATGGCTTCAAGCGTGACCTGAGAGCACGGCTTGAGAGGAGTGACTTTTTGGACTTTTTTTTTTATTTTTCATGTTGACTCTTCTTGCACCGCCACCCTAATTGTGGAGATTTAACTCGGTCAATTTAAGAAATTATCACAAATTACCAAGAGTCAACAGAGAGGAGACTGCAGTCAATTCGAACAGCAGAGGGACACGTATTCACTCGGGTTAGCACCCTGGAACGGCTCCAAAACTCACAATCCATTTCCAGAAAGAGAGCACCCTGTAGTGGATGTCAAATAATCCTGTTGGCATTGACTATTGAATGTTTAAAACACTAATGAGACAAACAGACAGACTATATAAAACTTTAGTAGGCTGCAGCTGACTGGCTACTTCAAGAAGCTTTTACATGTTCTTCAATTGGCACATTTTTTAAAGGAATGACAAGTTATTTATTTTTTTGCTCTTTTACAATCTTTACCTTTTTACCTTCTAACAAAGTGTTGTCCCTTGGAGCTAGCATGCTTGTCCTCTGTCTAATCCATGTATTGGTTATCCATTGGTCAGGACAAGTCCAGTACAACTAACTGTCAGCAAGGTTGTGGAAAATCAAAAGGAGAAAGTCGTGGCTGTAACCAAGTCGATACTTTATTATACTTTAAAGTTTATTAAGCTCTGAAAATAGCACAAACTGCTTTAATCAAATATCCTAAACAAAAAAAGGTCTCCATTTTCAGCCTCATTTGCCACCTCCTAACCTTTTTACTATATAGTTAGAGAGCTGTATGAAAGAGTAAATCATAAATAAAAACTTGACCGTACAATTCATCCAATTTAAGCTCCTAATTGCATCATAGCTTTTGGTTTTCTATCTTGGCCAAGTTTCCACGAAAGCTCCCCTCCAGGGGCAACGATGCAGGCCCCTGGTAATATGGTTCTGCAAGCAGTCCTAACACACTCAGCCACTATTTATCCTAATCAGTGACATCCACATAACCAGGATTGCTTAAAATGAACCCCTTCCGCGCCCCAGAAAACGCACATTTACCGGGACCCCATTTGTCATGGGTAAATTGAGGGTCAGTAAACTTCGCCTGTATCCTCCAGTGGGGATCCAGGACATGCATCATAACGTTAGGAGAAAATGATTGGCGAAGGCGAGCTGTCACACATTTGTCAGGGGGAAGGGAACATTATTTGCTAATTTCCCAAGCTGGGCACTGACAGGGTGCTTCGTCTTCAGACCTTTGGTGACCAGCATGGCTTCTCAGCTATTAGTACAAGTCAAGTGTTTTTTTTTTTTTTTTTTTTTTTTTTTGTTCTTTTTTTTCCTTTCTCTGTAAAGGGGCAGTAATAAGAGCTATTCGTTCGACCTCACAAGTCTGCAGCACACTGGGTGAAGGATTTTGGATGAAACAGATGCCCCATACAGAGAACTGCTCTTGCCAGGCCTTAGTTGTGGCCAGACAGCCTTGAGGGCTGATGGATCACAAAGTTTTCTCGTCAAGGTGACGCTATCGACTCCACTGCACCAAAATCTGACAAAATGGGTATGAGGCAGTCATTCATCAACATAAGGACAAAGGGGTCATGTGTGCTTCACTCAATACTGGTGGAGATCAAGAAATGTCAACCCTGTAAGGGATGGAAAAAGAAGATGTTGATAGTGCAGAGGTATGGTCTCCTTATAGAGACACTTAAAAAACAAACTCAGAATTTGTTAAAGTTAAAAGAAAGATGGTTCATCTTAATATGCATGAACAATAGTTATCCATGCAAACTTTGTTGGCACCTCTATTTGTTAGAGACATGAAAAGTGATATCCAGTTCTCAAATATAAGAATTAAACACTTTCCCTGTTGCAAAACAAGATGAAAATAATGTAACATAGTCTCTGGACCCTCCTGCTTCCAGAAATTAAATAAACAACCACAGACATCTTTATCAGAGCACATCAGATAGGGCCCTGTGCTGTCCAGCTGGCGAATTGGGCCTATCGTTGCGTCTCCTCTCCGCCCTGCCATCACTTTGAAGTCCCAGACTTACAAGTTGATCAGATGGAGAGCTTCCTTTTCATTTCCTGTCCTGCAGGGTTGGGTTTGGTTCTTCTCTGGTTTGCTGGTCAGTGATGGGGTGTGGCCTACAGCAAAGATATGCTATAATCAAAGGCATTCAAAGAGGTATGTAAACAGATCAGCTTCTGAAGAGAACTTGCAAACACATGCTGAATAGTTCATACGAGTTCTTACAGTGTTTAAATCTATTCCACACAGCATTTTGGATTCTTTTTGAAAAGCTGATTTAAAAAAAGAAAAAAAATCACCCTGCATTCTAAAGTACGGCAATGGGGACGGATGACACAGGCATTTATAAATGTCATCGCCACAGTCAAGTGGGTTGTAACCAGTTGGCACAACAGTTTTAGCATGTGTCAAAGCATGTTATCCACCAGCCATATCCCCATACCTGCCTGTCTCATTACAACGCTGGTATTTAGCACTAGCTCCACAGGAGTGGAGCAGACACTCTTTGCCAAGTTAGATGGGCTTGGTTTGAAGGCCTTGTGCGCTTATGTGCATCACGACAAGGTTCCTCAGAGGAAGGTCCTTGTGTCCAATTAGAGGGCTGACGTGACACGTGCTCACACTCCCCCACTGTCAGGCAGCTTGTCAGGTAGGCTTTGAGAAACACACTGTGGCATTATTCCACAGCGTGTTATCAGCAAGTGACCTGTGAAATCCAGCTCCAGGAAATTGATTGAAATAAGCACTTGCAGTTGAGCATGTATTTTCCCCATTACTTCTCTCTGTAAAATGTGCTGTGCTTATCTTTCAAGAGAAAAATGAAACTATGGATGTGTGTGTTTTTACCCTTACAGTAAAGATGGTATTCATTGATTTAATTTTAATTGGACCCACTTTTTGTCCTACTGTGTCGTTAGAGGTCTATTTTGTAATACCTCTTAAAAATGAATTGTCCTCACTATGTCACAGCATCAGTTCTCTGCCACAGGAAAGACAGACAGAGGAGGGGGCTCTTGATAGACAAGGACCCCCCCCCTCTCTGTTCTCTGCCTCCTCTTCTTGCCCCATTTTCAACATGATCCACACCCAACAGGCTTTAAAAGAACTCCAGCCCCCAACCCCCTCCAGTGCCGCATTTTGATTGAAATTCATCGGCAAGTTTATTGAGAAATGAATGAGGGAGGCAGCATGGTATTGACTTTGAGAGGAAAACACAACTCATCTTGAATGAGGGGGAAAATGCGGCCGTAATTTAGCCGTCATCGATCTGTGCCCCGTCCATGTATTGATCTTCATTTTACAATATTAATTTGCGCTTGCAATCAGCTGTGAAGGGAACCCATTTGATTTCTGTTGGCCGGTAATGTGTGAAAGTCCGCTGACGTCCTTAGAGAAGTGGTACACTTTAGATGTCATCTAAGAGGATTGAACAGGTGTCTTTGGCCCTTTCTATTAATACAACCAATATGAAGTGGGAGGCTGAAATTATGGATGTGCAATCTGTAACATTGCTCCCTTTTAACCGTGTTAATTACATTTTATCTGTTGCAGGAGCAATATCTGCTGGAGACTGTAACTGTCTGGCTTTTTTCATCGGTATTGGCTCAAAGTTCATGAAATTTCAATGAACATTGATCTGTCTCTATTGATTTATCTTAACTGCAGATCTTTGAAATTTTAATTTCCTGTTCATCTTGAGACTACTGGAGATGGAATCACTGAGTGATAACTGGCTGCAGTGGATGGAGATGATGGTCAGTGTTAAAACAGATGAGGTTTGCTTTGCGTGGGTTTGCTGTGAAAATTCAAATTTGACTTGACTTGGTTTTGGTTGGTTTATTAGATGGTCTTTACATCTGCATGCATGTTCCTTCTCACTGAACACTGGAATATATCTATTGCCAAGGAGTAGCAACATGACTTACTCTGCTTTCCTTGTATGAACAACATTTGGTCTTAACAGTAACTCTGAGAGGATATTTATCTCATCTCCAACAGACTGCTCAATATTGGCCAGAAGAGGTCATTGTGTGTGTTGATACTGCTGTGAACTGCATCTACCTAACAGACTGCAGGTGCCTTGAAGGCTTCAGTTAGAGTGTTTGACAAGTCACAAATGCAATAACATTTGAATGAACTTCTGCCTGTGCTGTTTATCTGTCTCCCCCTTTTCCAACTCCCACTCCACCTCTAATTTGTGTTAAGGGGAAAGAAAAAAAAATAACTGCTCAATGGTGTAGGAGGAGTGGAGATAAGCTCGAAGCAGTTAAGTATAATTAGCGAAAGTAATAGCTGGCAAATGGCAACAAGGCTAGGTTTTTATCTCCTGGAAAGATAGAGTTATCGTAATAAGCTGTAATGGCTGGCAGGAATGCTAGTACTCTGTGCAAGCTCCCATTCAGGCTCATAGACTTAACAAGGAACAATTTCCCTTGAATTTACTGCTTTGCTCAAACATTTCCCTGTTTATACCCTGATACTGTAAGTCAATACATGTGTTCAATCCACTTTCATATAGACCGAGGGCACACAGTTCTGTATTGCCATGTAAGCACTTCTAGTTGCCAGTATCGGCCATGTTACACTGTTCCTGCAGAGCGGTTACTCATGTCCTATTTCTAGAGAACATGGAGAAAGAGCAGCAGACCCCGCTCAGATGCCATGTACACTCTATCCACTCTACATTTTAAGTGAAGTGGCAGCACTAAGGTGGCTAAAGGAGCTTCCAGAGAAAATGTGTCAAAGGATGGCCGATTGAGGCGTCAGATCAAAATAAGATTAGGAAGTGCACATTCCAGCCAGAGGAATTTAACTGAAGGCCTGCCATTGAAGCCTGTGCGCATGCGGGATATTGAAAAAGAAGAAGAAGAAGAAAAAAAAAAAAGAAGGAAATGACTTGGTCACAGCTGCAAACCGAGTCATGCATTCCATTTCTTCATATTCTGAAACACGATCATTCACTCTCTGGAGAGAATTACTGAAATATTCATAAAAATGTTCTTCTAAACCTTCATGAAGGAGAGGCACGCTCCTCAGCAGGTCTGAGCTTTTGCCACTTATCATGCTAATTTTACTCACATGTGGCAATAATTCTTTTAGTTATCAGCTGTTTAATTTGAAGCATATTTGCTGTCACATTGTGTTTGAAAAAGTTACATCATCTCAGAAATTAAGCCACAGAGCATCTCTAATCCAAGCCAGGAAAAAGATATAAGCGACATAATTGAACAAAACGTGTAACCTGTCTAAATCTGAGCAGAAAATGAGAGAAAATGAAAATTCTATTAGTGTCTAATGTTCCCTCTACCCCCCCCAACCCATGTGCTCTTCATCTCACCAGCAAAGTATTCAAATGCAAGCCCTGCCTTACCTCCCCGTGTCTCTTTTTCTCTAATTATCCATGAGGTCAGTAAGCAAAATGGGGAAGAAGCCAGGAGATCAATACAAATTATCCCTGAGCAAACCAGTGCTGACAGTTTGAATTGCAGCATATGTTTACCCAAAATCAGGCAATTTATCTTAATATCAGGCGAGTAATGCAGCAGGGGTGAGAGGTCACACAATCTCTCCACCTCATAATTACCCGCCTCTAAAACAGGAAAGTGGTATTGATTGGCCGCGGGCCGGGAAGCGGGCGTGACTGGAACGTGCCAGTGACCCCCTCCCACCCCCCCAACCACCACAACCACCCACCCCTATCATACCTCCACCAGTTCTCTTATTCCCTCCTCCCCTTGACTAGACTCCCCACCCAGGGCAGGATTTATAGGATGTGTGTGGAGGGTTTCATGTTTCCTTGCATCGTCTATGAAGCTTTACAGAAGCACGCTTCTTCCAGTCCCCTTCTCTTATTGTATTTTCCTTTTTGTGTTGGAAGGACAAGAAGGACCAAAGAAACTTTGACATTCATGGATGCTAACATGAACATCACAGTTAGAGTTAGATTAGAGAGTAAAGTTTACCAGAGAGACTTTGGAACAAACTGATGTGTCAAGGATTAAAAAAAAGACATGGAGGTGACAGAGGTAGATGTGTGGAAAGGCTGCTGTCAATGTGTGTGCTGCAGAAAAAAGTAAGCAGAGTAGCATCAATGATTCTTGTAAAAGCTCAGCAGATGAAAGAAAATCTTTGCTCAGAGGAGGAAAAAATGTGTGGAGCAATGCAGTGACTGCACACATAACACATTTATTGTCTAGATTGAATATAAGTACTCAGTATATATCATCAGCAGCTCTTACAGGATTATTGACATTGTCTGTGTCTGTCTGCACCAGTGTACATGCTATGACTACAAAACTGTCAACTCATCAACTGACAGCACCGTTTAGCGCTAATGCAAGTCTCCATCAGCTGTCAAAAGCATTTGCATGAAATCAATAGCAGATGGCGGTCTGTGTCACCAATTTCATTACGCCGGGGTTGTTACAAAGATCATCTCCATGATAGATGAGATGGCGGCATGTAGACATGTGGAGATCATGCCTGATGCTTGGACTGGGACTGCATAACACTGGACCCTGATTTAAACTTTACTGAGACATGTTTTAATATAATTGTTCCTTGTTTGACATATATGAATTCCTGTTTCCTTATGCATTGAATATTGTATCTAAACTGTTAATCAAATCCAGTCTACAGCATGGTCCAAGGATTGAGGATACCCTCCAAATCACATTCATCAAAATTCTTAGGTCTGCATTTACAGTAGGGCATCATTATCATTGGAGAGGCATGTCAAACAGCACACCTCTCCCAACTTATGCCTCGTCCCATACTGTACGTTTCTCCGGCTGTGTTCCCAGCATGCCTGGCGGGTTGTGTAGGCCCCAGCTGAGGCAGAGGACAGGAGAGCGTGATGTATCACCCTGAGAGAGCCCACTGACAGCCTCTGATGATGGATGGCCTGATTATGGAGTGCTTTTTACACATACACAATTTACATCACACTGAGCAGAGGGGTCTGGCAGGGCTAGCGTGCACATACACTTTTGCAAACGGACTCGTGCACTCACATACACTCACAGTATAAGTGTGTATGGGACTGCCAGAGTGCATAGATTAAAAAAAAAAAAAAAAAAGGAAGTGGAAATAACAAAAGAAATGGGGGCAAATTCTTTGCTACAGCCTTGTCATGTACAATCAATATCGCAGATCAGTCCTTTGTTAAGGAGAAGATCGCTTTCCCCCCACATTCCAAAACAGACCTTTGTCATTTAGAGATACATGATGACATGTCAAATCAGATTTCCAGCAGTGTATGCTGTTGTGGCGTGGGGTTTATTCAGGTGTGTCTGACCTATAGTGTTGAATACCACTGTATTTGTTAGCTAGATCCTTGCTATCGATTAGTACCCCGCATTGTCCATGCTTGAACACATAATTGCTCCATTTGATCACGGTCGAGCCGGCAATTACTGTATTCAGGCTTTAGCACAAACAGTGCATGTGTTTGGTTGTACGTACAAATGTGAGTAGTTACAGTATTCGTGTGGTAGAGGATTGTATTTGAAGGGATGCGTGTGTATTTAGATGAGTGGGGACAAATGAAAGAATGAGAAACATAAATGTTTCTTTTCTGTCCCTGACTCCTGGGTTTATGTCTCAGTAGCCCTGCTTGCGAGCATGTGTGTGTTTGTGATTGTTGGAGGGGGTGCAATCACTTGCTTTCACATTCTCTGGTGTTCAGCAGGTTCAGCGAGCTGTGCGGTGTTAATGCTGAAATTACATGCTGAGTAATGAGTGATGGGCCAAATTACAGGCTGAACAATGAATAGAGGTAGGCAGCTCTTATTAGTCTCCATAGAAAGCCATTGATTTATGAAGCGCCTTGCTTGGCGGAGTTACTCTCCTGAAAATGATATCTACATTGAGAAGTGATGTTCTCTATTAAGTCGTTCCTTCCCCTTTTACACTGCTCTCCTCCTTCCTTCCCCCTCCCTCTCCCCTCTGCCCTCCCTCCCTCTCCTCGCCCTCTCCATGAGTGTACACGATTGTTTAGAATCAGGCGGAGCTGTAAGGAAACCTTCAATTACCCATTAGGACTGTCAGACATAAAACGCCCCGCTCTCACCAAAGTCTGTGTTATGATTCATTTACTTTGTGCCTCTGATTCATCGCCCAATATGCCTCTTGCCCCAGATTACTATTTGAGGGGTGGGAGAGATTAATAGCTCCATGGGATCTGCTGCCGTATTTCACAGGCCCAGTGTTGCAGTACAGTTGGTGCAGAAGGGTGAAATGACAGCAACTTACACTAGATCAATGTGTGGACAGCCTTTCACAGATTATTAAAGCTCTGTTAGATTAAAAGACCCCCGCTATGTAGTTTGCTGTAGTCAATATTCTCAAGCAGATAAAAAGGGGGAGGGGATCCTCAGACTGATGTAGGTCATCATGGCTGTTAATGGAATAGCACTTGGTGACACAAGTGTCAGAGGAACCTGTGTCATTTTCCATCACTCTCTCCCCCCTCCAGAGCAATGATGTTTCATAAAACATTGTATCACCCTTGAGGTTTCGTTGAAATTAGGCATTTTGAAATGAATTTTGTACTGTAAACTCTAACAGATTTCTCAATTAGTTTCTTCCTGTCTCTAGCAAAATTATCTCTGAAATGGTTCTAATTTTCATCACCCCTTTCTGTCTTTCAGCCCTGAACGAGCCCACCATTGACTATGGTTTCCAGAGACTGCAGAAGGTCATCCCCAGACACCCTGGCGATCCTGAGAGGTTACCAAAGGTCAGTTCAGTGTCTCTTCTCTGCAGAAGACTCAGAGTAGTAACGACACAGAGCTGTCTGGGCTTTAATGTCTTAGTGCTCCAGATGTGACAAATAAACAAAACAACATTACCATCAGCGCAGAACACTGTGACCCTGAGCACTAACAGCTTTGCTTCACATATGTGGCTTACCCACTAACCAGCATGGTAATGGTATTGGTTTTGTGTGTGGAGAGAGGCGTAAACTCTCTGTGTGGTAAAATAGCTCAATCAGGCGTTTTCCTCTCCAGTAGTCTGTGGAGATGGTAATCTGGTCAGAAACGACGCCTGCACCCTCATTACCCCACTCATGTTTTCCTTTCATTTTCTGCAGCTCGATTTGGTTTAATCTTTTGTTTACAGAACCCTGTGCCGTAAACCCCCTAGTCTTACTGCAGCTAATAGACAAAGACTGCATGTTATTATGCTTCGGCTATCATATTGTTTTCTTTTGAACCCTGGTGAAGGAGTTGAAAGCCACATCAGTTTTTAGGCATACTGGCATAGCACATAAATAGGCTGCCTTACTGAAAGAACTGAGCAGGAAAACTAAGGTGCATAGATTTCTTTGTATTTTTTGTTTTTTCCCCTCCTGTGCAGAATCTCTTTGATTCTTTTGTTTCTGTTTGATTCTCTCACCCTTTCCATTTCCTATTGATAAAATCTCTGTGTTTTCTCTAATTGCCACCCTGCTGGTAACCATTTTGATGACTGACGTTCCAGATGTGTCAAGTGTAATAATATGACTGATTAGTCAATTGAAAACCCCTCGGCATGTAGTAAAGCGGAGGCCACCTCAGAGTTTTTAATAATACTGTAAAACCTTTAAAGACCTTATCTATTAAATCCCAGCATGCAACACAGCAATATCATTAATGTCCAACAGACAATTTAATAAAGAGCAGGCTGTGTGGTGGCTATAGATGTTTGACCAAGGCAACGTGGAGAAATGGAACATCACAGCTAGTCCCTGGTTCAGTATATGAAGTGTTTCAATTAGACCTGGTCCCTGTGGAGACAAGAAGCTACACCTTGACATGAAATGTTACTCTAATTTCAGGTGTAAAAGTTGAACGAAAGGTAAAATACACTTAGCTTTAATATCCACATGACTTGTTCTATCTCTGCAGGCATAATTGGTCAATACAGCTACAGTGTTTCTGCTTTAAAATCACAAAATATCAGTATGAAATCCACATCTTTTCAACAAAGAGATACAATGTTAACACAGCTTTATTACAGAGAAACCTTACCCTCTTTCCTTGAATATAAAGCGATGTTGCTTGTGAGACAGATTTTGACACTGAGCCCAAGATTAGTTTCCTGGGTGAGCGTATACTTAATATAGCACAGTCTCCCAGCCTTTGCATGAAACAATCACAGAGTGAGATGAAACCCTGCACTTCCAATAAACAACATAAATATTTGATTTGCTCTCTAATGGACCCAAATATGGGGTTCAGGGGGCATGTAAATGATCCCACCAAGTGATTCGTCATTGTTAAGCTTGCCATCTGAGGGTCAGCTCTGGGGGTCAAAAGCACATTCCCAATAAAACAGCCTGCGGCGGGCTAAGGCTGGCATGTACATTTGGAATGAGAACAGAAACAGCATATAGAGAACAGCCATTACAGGGTGCAGGTGAGGTAGGGAGACTCTATAAAAAGAAGATAAAGCTGGAGGACGCACGGTGTGCATTAGCAGAAAGGCAAATCGACACCAAGCCCACTCACCGCCTCTACCCCCCCTCCCTGCCATGACTTCACCCTCCAGTTGATAATATTACTGCGCTATTGATTTCCACCAGCCTTCTCCCTGGGACCAGTAAGACACGTGGTAATTGTAAGGAGACAGAAAGCCAATATGGGAGTGCTCATGGATAGCAAGGGATGCACGCTAATATTGTTGCTACACAGAGAAAAAAAGGGGGGAAGCTGCCTCTGATTGAAGTTTACCTCGTAATTCTAAGACAACATCGCAGATGACAGTCTGACCCTGTGGGAGGAGTGGAGATATAAAAATTCAATGCAAAGTCCAGGGTGAATATGAAAGTAATAAGTGTGAGCAGTCAAGTGATGAGAAAGGAGATTGGTTTGCGGGCATCGCGTTAAGTGAAGAGAGACTTTGGAATTCACCCTCCTTTTTAAGATCTTGTTATAAAACAATTTTCTATTCATAATATAAAAAAGACAATTTATAATACCATTTTGTGCCCTCTGGCAGTAATGGACAAATAGACTGGATATCACATTATATCACACTCAATTTCTCTCTTCTGTAACAAATTAGATTCATTATGAAATTAAAAGTGGAAACTCAATATTGTTTTATTATTAAGCTGATTGCTTTGGATTCTTTTCTTTCCCCCCAAAATGAGCATAAGCCCATTCTTTTCCAATTCTTTGTGTAATCCACAAGGAGAAAATATTACAAATGTGTTCATGTCAAGCAATTACCCATGTATTTAAATGAATCTCTCTTCCTGTGCTCTTTGAAGTACCTTCATCTAATGGCCCTATGCCTCTAAATGCATTCATTACCTCAGGCTAGAGCTAACAGAGTAATTGCCTTACAGTTTTATAATGGCATTAGCACTCCAAGCTACATAACCTAGGCCCCCTTTTATTAACTGTGATAATATAAATACAACATCCATGTTAATCTAGTGCTTGAAGAATGATGTTTTAGCCACATCTTATTGTTAGATATTTTTTATAACACATCATTTGTTATGACTTCCTATAATTTTTTTTCCCCTCAGCAATAACATAAGGCAGCTTCTAAATCTTAGGTGATCTGTCATCTGAGCAGCCCCATTCAAACAGCTGTGGAGCACAAGACTTTTATGCAAAGTATTTCAAACAATAGTAGAAATCAGTCACGCATTTGTCACAGAACGACAGAAATCATTTGAAGCCTTTAATTGTTTCAATTTAACATGGTGTGTTCTGATATGTGTCCATGACAAGAAAGCCAATTACACTTATGCTGGAGCAGTATTGAGATTTACATGGAAATGCCCTCAGAACGCTATTCCATGCTAATCGTATTCACAGCGTGAGCTGATGCGCATGAAAGCGTCTCGTCGGAAGAAAACAAACTTCTTCCTTGATTGGGTGCAGCACTTCTCATCATCCTCGGATATGACTAGGTTGCCACTTAAGCATAGCCCTGCGAGTCAGCTTGGTTAGTTAAGACACCACGCGGTAAACGACAGATTAAGGATGAGAGGCAATATCGTTTTTTTCCCCTCCTTTTTGCAAGCTGTCCTTATGTCACTGCTGCAAAGTACCATATGGACAAGGAGGGAGAGGACGTTTTACAGAGAATGAAACATGGCTTGCGAAAGCGACAGTCTTAATTGCTTTAATTGTTGTTTAAAATTGAGAGCCATGTAGGAGATCTTGAAATATGATAGAATAGATTATTGGTAATTATTAACTGCAGACAAAAAGAAAGAAAACCACTTTATCTCACTCAGCAAGAGAGAGAGAAATCTGTTCTGCCTGATGAGAACACATCAAGACAGCTGGTCCTCTCATTTAGTCTACCTGCCTCACGACAACCATAATTCTTTATTTGTATGCAAACTAGATGCATGCAACGTTGAGCATACACACCAATTTCAGAGGTAAATGCCCATTCTAAGAGCCACCCATCCGGTAACTTGGGGTGGATTAAGCGATATGTTTCTATAAGAGAGCATGGCATACGCTGCAAGTGGCTTCTACAGTGATTCATCTTGATAAATCAAGGACTGTGCTAGATATGCTCCTCAGGATGAAAGGGACCATACACACACTCCGTACACACTACATACGCTGTGCCTTGGAAATGCAGGCCAAGTCTTGGAGGCCGCTGTTTGAAGGCGCGAAGGCTGTGTTTACATTCATTTACGGCAGCTGCCGTCTTAATCCCACACTGCTATTGCCAAGTGATGGAACACTTCAGACAAATTACCGAGGCCTGCAAAAGAAAACACAGCGAATGTGGGAAGAAAACAAGCACCATCTGAGATGTTTCTGGTGACAGATTTGCATTGCTTTTAACCAGGGTTCTAACAGCACAGTCGACAAATCTCTGCTCTACAGCAGGTGACAACAAGAGAGCATTTTAAAAACACGCAACAGCCATGTCTGCAACTTGCCTTTGTCAGATTAAATGCACTCTAAGAGGAGGAGAGGTTTTTCATAAAGTGGCATACTGCCTTTTGTATTATAAAAAAAACAAAAAAAACAAAGAGAGCAGTCTGGTTTCTTGAGAGGGATTTAATTGTAAGTGCTGAATTCAAAGAGCCGATAAAGACACACAGACGGGCCAAACCCCACCTAGCTGAAAGCCCAAAACAGAGTGGGGGGAACAGGATCCGGGGCCAACTCATTTTCAGTGTTAAGAGCCAAAGCAACACAGCTAATCCGCATTGTCAAGCGGGGGCAAGCATGCAGACATGGATAAGACCACATCCTGAGCATCCGTGTCCCCAAGGCACAAGCACCCAGCTCTTGCTGGATGGGAAGTCATTTGTGAAGTCCTTTGCAACAGCCAGTCAAAGAGGTTAATTGAAAAATTCCTTAATGTCATTACAACAGAACTAGATTAACCCAGAGCTAATTCACTTTATTGTTCTGAGGAGAGGGGACTCGGCACTGAACTCCAGAGCAAACGTGAAGCCCAGAATCAGGGGTGAGGTGTTGTTTTTAAAGGACTATGCCAGTTTAATTAAGATAGGGAACATTATTCACCGCTCTGCATGCTTGGAAGGAGCAAAGTGGTAGTGCCATATAAATGAGGCTCTCATGCTTTTTAAATCAAGGTGGCTTTTATTTATGTAAACATTCCTAAAGTGCTTTGCAACCCTGCTGTGTGATGCTCCTTGTGATATTGTTTGTTGCTGTATATACCACTAAGGTTTAAGACATAGCCTGCTTGAGTCTTAACATTTACTCTCTGTTTTGCTCATCAGGAGGTGTTACTCAAAAGGGCGGCTGATCTTGTTGAAGCCCTGTACGGAATGCCCCACAACAATCAGGTCTGAATCCACACAGCACTGGTTTCTGCATGCTTGTATCTCAGCTCGAAAAACAAAACTATTGAAAATTTGCTGATAATATAACCAAAGGGTATTTTCACCACTCTATCTGGAACGATGTAGGCTACAATCATTGCGAGTTAACTGTACATCCGTGAACCATGCATCAAAGAAAAAAAAAACCTCAAGTATGTAGAAATAAAAATAAATAACAAAACCTCTGCTTTCTCTTTGCTTCTCAGGAGATCATTCTGAAGCGGGCAGCTGACATTGCAGAGGCCCTGTACAGCGTTCCCCGCAACCACAACCAGATCCCCTCTCTCGCTAACACAGCCTCCCACGGCATGATGGGAGTCAACTCCTTCAGCAGCCAACTAGCAGTCAATGTGTCTGAGTCACAAGGGAATGACCAAGGTGTGTGATTTGAGGAATGGCTCCATAATTCAGTGGTTCTCAAAAGTGGGGTGCATGAGTATTACAGGTGGTCTTGAGTTTGCAAGAAAATTACTTATTCATCCACCTTTTTTAACTTGTTAAATAAGAATATTTATAGAAATTATGGTTTTAAACACAAGATTAACTGGACTTGTCCTCATAAGGCAGTCAAAGGATCCAATTTACTATCCTCCTTTCTTATAAAACTGGCACCTGCAGTATGTGCTAGTATAAAAATGCTTGATTGCACCAGTAAATTTCCTTTGTCATTTACAATAATCAGTTAACATTTCCTTGATAAATACTACAGAAGGAAAGGAATAAACGAATGCCCTTTCCCATTTTCCACCTGTGTTATTCAGTGGGCTACAGCCGGAACACCAGCAGCGTCTCCCCCCGAGGCTACATCTCCAGCAGCACCCCACAGCAGTCGAGCTACAATACCGTCAGCAACAGCATGAATGGCTACGGCAATGCCGGTATGAACCTGGGAGTGCCAAGCTCCCCTGGGTTCCTCAACGGATCCTCTGCCAACTCCCCATATGGAAGTGAGTAGCTTGCCACTCTTGCACGCTGTAGTAGCGCTAAGCTGCTGCTGATTTAATTCCAGCTCATACATTCGTTTTCACTTCTATGAATCATTTCTGATGGGGTTAGAATATTATTGACGGTGATAATATATTAGAGTTCACTTATGAGGGCTTGTTTAGTTTCAGTGCTTTTGGAGAACACATGTGGCTTCGACTTGTAGAAATATTATGTGTGTTTCACCATATGCCACCTGTATTTGTTCAACCGGAAAAGATGTTGATGGTAGGGGCCTGTGAGTACTGATCGTGTGTCCCCCTGGCAGTAATACTATCCCCGCCTTACCTTAACTGCCCTCTCCCTCTCGAGCACTACTCACAGCACGCTCTCACTCTTGCCCTTGCCCTCCCTCCTTCCCTCTCCCTCCCTATCGTCTCTGCAGTTAAACAAAAGAGCGCCTTCGCCCCTGTGGTCCGACCCCAGGCCTCCCCACCCCCCTCCTGCACCAGCGCCAACGGCAACGGACTGCAAGGTGAGCCCCCCTCACCCCCTCATCCCTTCCCTACGGACTACTGGTCAGATACCGCTGCTCAGGCCTCTGTCCGGTTTGGTGAGGGATTAATCATTACAAATATATGCATTTTGACAGGCCAATTTACACCTTTAAGTTTACATTCAAACGCACACACAAAGCATGCTCTCACACATACACACACACACCTACACACACACACACAAGTGTAGGATTGTAAGTGTCTGTGCAAACATACATGCTTGTTGTCCTTTTGTACAAATGATCCGCTCTGATGTCGCAGGAAGAGACCTTCCCAGAATTGTTTTAGTAATTATGTTTATTAGGTTTTGTGCATGTGTCATGACCAACATGATTGCTTTGAAAACAAGCTTAGCCGTTGTGTGTGCCCCAAGATTAATAACATTGGGCTTAATGAAGTGGGAAATTAAAGTTCATCTTGCTACACGTTCATACTTATTAATACATGTTGTGCAGAAATTAATGAGCAATGCCTTGCCATCATCTGCGCTGGCAAACTTAAAAGCATTTCAACCATGACTCTACAAATATACTCAGAGCAATATAATAATATATCATCCTAGCACTTCACTAGTCGCCTAATTGTTAAAACGTGTGAAAATACTGAATATATAAACTCTC
The DNA here is from genome assembly GCF_017639745.1 of Melanotaenia boesemani. Classification (NCBI taxonomy): domain Eukaryota; kingdom Metazoa; phylum Chordata; class Actinopteri; order Atheriniformes; family Melanotaeniidae; genus Melanotaenia; species Melanotaenia boesemani. The sequence continues at coordinate 20,284,624 of NC_055697.1, forward strand.
AGGGTGAGGTACAGTTGCTAATGATATCCTAAGCAGATGGTCTTGGTGAAATACGGAAGCTACCTTTGATCTTGCCTAATCTCTCTTGGATAATGACGCAAAGGCACAAGTTGGGAAATGTGGAAATGCGGGACTAATGTGCTCCTCAGCGTTAGAGAGTGGAGGATAAAGAGATGAGGGGAGGAAAGGAAGTGACAGGAATGAATCTGAGGGGAGTCTGAGGAGTGTCTAGTGGTGTAGCATTGTGGCATTGTGGGAAGTGACCGTGTTGTTGCTCTGCCGTCACCACGGCCGTGTCTCCTGGGAGTCTGGGCCACTGTTTGCTATTACCCCAACGCCAGGAGAAATATCACACATAGCAGGACTGGCGTGCTGGGGGCTGAAATGTCAGAGCAGGAGGGAGGTTTTCAAACTCTCCTCCATTAGAAGGACGTACAGCAGCAGGCTGACGGACATGGCAAACACTCACAGGCACTTACGCAAACAGGCACATTAAGGCATACATTCACGCACTTGTGCACTGTCAGATGGCTGGACTCACAATCATGCACTGGCACACACACACACACACGCACACACACACACATGCATACACACATGCATGCAATAAGTTACAATTTCAAAAATTTCATTATATTAATATAATGCTTTAGCCTACTAAACTAATCTGAGTTTTCTCTCTGTCTCTTTCTGTCCCTGCAGCCATGTCCGGCCTGGTTGTCCCCCCAATGTAAATGCACTTTTGTCATCTCAAGCACCAGTCGACACACTACCACTTCACAGGACACCCCCTCAGCACACTGCAAAAACGCTGGTGTATTGTATAGTCAACCGCTTGTTCTGTTTTTAAAGATGAAGGAAAAAAAGAAAAAGACTAATTATTTTTTTTTTCTTTTCAACGACTCTCACAACCTTCAGAAAAAAGGATTTCACAAAGAACAATATTTTTTTCTGTGGGATTTTTTTTTTCCTTTTTTTTCCACCACGTTTTTTCACACCAGAAGAGGACACAGAATGATGAAGGGTTTATTTTCTATACCTATCGGGTTGTGCTTCGGCCTCGGACAAGTCAAATCAACTACACATTCAATACTGGAAAGGACTCTGTGGACTCACCATCTGGTTGTAAAGTAAAAACACTGATGTACAGTACATTTGCCAATGAACTCGTTTTGCCTCAGAAATTGTTTTTTTTTTCTGTTTCAACTCTCTTTTAATAGATTCACAACAGTTGTGTGTCTTTATAATGTGACTTTTTTGTATTTTTATGTGTGAGAAAAATACACAGGGGCCAAGACAGTTTGAATTTCAACTGGAAAATATATAAGATATATAATGTAGAAAAACTGATCATAAAAGTACAACAAATACAAGTAAAATGGGGGTGGGACTGGGCGGGCAATGTTGTATCATGTTTCATTCCTGCATTTTAACTTAAATTTTGTAATTTATTGTAGCTAGAAATCATCTTCAAAAGTGAAAAAAATCTCTTTGATTCAACAAGCACACTGATGTGTACAAAACACTGCTCTGTTGATGAATATGATGTACTTCCACGTCTAGAGCTTCCTTTTAAGCAAGTGTGTTTTGCCATGTTTTTCAACTTTTTTGCTAGCACTGTATATTAATGCATTCCTAGGCTACTGTGAAGTCTGTTTCTTGTTGATGAGGAGCAGTCTCCCCCTTCTAGCTCCAACTCCCTTATGTGTTTTATATGTGGTTAAAAATTGTAGACTATTGTGATATTGCCAAACTTGTGCTAAATATTTATACATCTGTCTTTTTCATGTTCTTTTAGATCAACAAAAAAACATTTAAAAAACAATTAAAATCCATCGAGAATGTAGGAGAATAGTAGTTCATTGTCATATTTCTGTTCAAATACACACTTGCGCTCACTGAGGGAAATTTTGTAACATATCAACTATAAATAATGTATTTATCTCTGAAATTTTGTATATTGCTTTTCATTATGTATTAATCGTCATGCCCTTAATATAGTGATGCAGCACAGATAATTCAGCCAAGAACTGTTGCCTTCATTTGTTTTCTTTTTGTATTTGATGAAATGCAATGTGCATATATTTCATGTGTATCCTCAAAATTTGTGTTACTCCATCAAGACTCTCTGTCCATTTTTTAAAGGGGAAGTCAAACTTCATTGTTTATTTTTATATTGATTTTAAATTATCTATACAGACCATTTTGGAGAAAACTTTGTTGGTTGTATTGTCAAATAAATTGTTTGTGACCCATATGATAGTTGTTAAGATCCAATAGAGACTAATGTGCATGAGGGACAACCTTGGAGATAAAAAAGCACTCCATTCGTGGTTGTATTTTTTCTGTTTTGTAGAATGTATAGAGGTCATTTTTACTCACCACTTATGACTCTGCCACATAGCTTACATGTGTTTACAGGGAAGAAAATTTAAACATGTCAACATTTGGAATGGAAACAGAAATGAATAAGTGATGTTTTATTAAAATTTTCAGTAAAAACACACTAGCTCCTCAACTGTGGACTTTTTCAGTTTTAAGCACAGTTTGGCTGGCAGACAAACTGACAATCAGGAACAAGAAAAAGACAATAGACACGTCTGAGGACAAACCTGTGATTCGTCTGTAAGATGTAGTGTTTAGACATTGCTATGGAGATAAATGTTTGAAACCTGTGGAAAAGTGTAACATCTATAAAAGATGAAAACTGCTCTTTACGGGCGCTGCTGAGCGATGAAGGAGTAAGACGCGTCCTAGGATAGCTCCGTCAGCCTAATCCTGTAATAAGTATATTTTAGTGCCAATATTCGCGCAGTTTATGTGAAGTGGAAGAGTTTTGACTCTTTACAGCCTGAACATCAAGAATCAGCTCGCTATTTCACTATGAAGAGGACCAAATCTAAGAAAACAGAGACGGGAGAACTAGGCCCTAACCAAGCCCCGCGCTCACCCGAGAATGAAACACCCAGTGAACAATGCGGTGAGGATGAAGACCCACCTAATCGTACCCTCCTAGCAGCTATATCAAGCCTCAAAAGTGAATTAACCCTGGAAATAGCTCAAGTCAGAAATGACATTTGTGCCACTGTGGACAACAGTATCAAGCAGGTATACGATGACTTGAAGGGAGAAATAGCCACGACCAGACAGGGCTTGCAAACGGCTATTGCTAACCTCGAAACAACAACGTCATCGCTGGATAACACTGTCAAAGAAATTGAGAAGGCGACCTCCTCTCACTCGGACAGTATTTGTACGTTACAGCAACAAGTGGCAAACCTTAACTCTGAGGTTGTTAAACTTAATCAAAAATGTGAAGACTTAGAAGGGAGGTCACGCAGACATAACATCAGGATCATCGGCGTCCCAGAGGGAGTAGAAGGACCACATCCGAGGGATTTTATTGCTACTATGCTAAAAGACGTCCTCTCCCTAAACGAGGCACCGCTAATCGACAGGGCACACAGGACCCTGCGACAACGATCGTCCCCTTCTGAGCCCCCACGACCGCTCATTTTGAGGCTACACTATTATCACACCCTTGAAGACATCTTACGTAAAGCGGCTTCAATGAAAGATCTCCAATACCAAGGCAAAACTATACGGATCTTCCCAGATTACCCACCAACAATAGCAAAGCGAAGAGCGCTATTCAACAAAGCTAGAGAGATGCTACGTAACCAACCCGGTGTCAAGTACGGCTTACTTTATCCAGCGCGGCTTCTGGTGACACACAACGGTACCCAGGCATCATTCACAGATCCCAAAAAAGCCGAAGAACATGCGAAACGTATTTCTACAATGATACAAGAGGCAGATGGTGCACACTAGTTGAACTATGACTGCTTTTAACATACTGCACCGAGAAGCCATAACTACAAAGGGACGCAATCGCATCACACTGTACGGTGAGCCCGCACTCAAACGACACATCCAATGACTTTACTCCAGGTGCTAAAACGGAAAATCCTCACACATTGTAGTAACAGCAGGCTATTAGCTTGAATAGTAATCAATCTAGTTTTATTTCTGGATATAATGCGTTGAGTTTTTTGCTCACATGGTAATTGCATATCACGTTTGATACAGCAAATGTACACTCTTGTTTTACTCAACAATAATATTATTTCTACATACCTTTGCATTAAGGCTCTCCGTGAAAGTGAACCTTATACTTTGTTCTCTTTAATACCATACGAGGCACAAGTACTATTTGATTTGAATGATTATTGCTTGATATAAATGGCTTACTGAGCTATCCCCAAAGTGAGTAACAGTCTTAGAGAAGTTAGGTTACTCAGATAGGGAAGTGACTTTATTTTCATTTTTATTTTTCTTCCCACTAAACTACACCGCGGCTACAGTACGTTTAGCCAGAGGTATTTTGGGTTAATGTACTCTGTTTTATTTGTTCGGTCGCTATTTTTGGTTTTGTTTTTTTTTTCTGCAGAGACCATTTTACTGTATAAATGTATGCAAAAACAGAGAGGATTATTTGTATGATCAGGAGGAACTATACATTGAAAACATAATTTTATGGGAACTAATACAATTCATCCAAAGTGTTTAACATGACAGACAATCAAAATGTTAAAGGAGGACTGACATTTACCAGCTGGAACATACGAGGCAGTAACAATCCTGTTAAACGAGGTAATGTACTGAATTATTTAAAATCCTCACACTCAGACATAATTTTTTTACAAGAAACCCATCTCAAAAACAACTGTCACGGTAGATTGAAAGCTAAATGGGTGAAAGATGTATACCACTCAACTTTCTCAGCAAAAGCAAGAGGGACAGCTATTCTAATAAGAAAAGGTGTACCCTTTATTCATAATACTACATTAGCCGATAAAGATGGACGATACGTCATTGTCACAGGAGAGATATACAACACATCCCTAACCTTAGTTAATTTATACGCACCTAACACGGACAATCCTACATTCTTTAAGAAGGTTTTTGCCTTAATCCCAGACTTGTCTCAGACAAAATTAATAATAGGTGGAGATTTTAATACACTATTAGACCCTTACTTAGATAGATCATCAAATAAAAAAATTCCAAGAAACAATTCAAGTTTATTCCTAAATACATTTCTTAAGAACATGAATATCATAGATTTGTGGCGTTCTGCTAACCCATCAGGTAGAGACTATTCATTTTATTCATCAGTACATAATTCTTATAGTAGGATTGACTATTTTCTTATTGACGCACGTTTGATACCCTTTACCACTGACGCAAAATACCATACTACAGCGACATCGGACCATAGCCCTCTGACGTTTACATTGTTTCTGGAGGTTATGGAACCTACCTGTAAATCATGGAGATTAAACCCTCAATTACTGACCGAAAAAGAATTCTGTGACTATTTGAAATCCCAAATAAAGCTATACTTTGACATAAACGACACCTCAGACACTACTCCGGGTATCCTATGGGAAGCTTTTAAAGCTTATCTGAGGGGATGTATAATTTCATTTGAGTCTGCAAGAAAGAAAAAGAATACAGCTCAAATCAAAGAGTTAGAAAAACATATTCAACAGTTAGATCGTGAAAACTCGCTTACTCCATCTCCTGATTTATATAGGAAGATTACAAACTTAAAATATCAACTTAACCAAATACTCTCAAAGAACATTACCACAGCTTTCTTATTCACCAAACAAAAGTACTTTGAATTTGGAGAAAAACCACATAAATTACTGGCACATCAACTTAGGAAAATGGAGGCAGACCAGACAATACATAAGATTAGGGACGACAAGGGACATGTGCTGATTAAACCAAAGGAAATTAACGATAGGTTTTTACAGTTTTATACTGAATTATATACTTCTAAATGCAATATTGATTCCTCAGTTATGGATAATTTTTTAGATGAATGCAGATTACCCAAACTATCAGAAGATGACCTTAATACTCTTAACTCTGATATTCACTCCTCTGAAATCCAGAAAGCTATTACGTCTCTCAAAAGCGGGAAAGCACCAGGCCCCGATGGCCTCCCAAGTGAATTATATAAAAAATTCAATGACATGCTCACGCCGTTTCTTCATAGAATGTACACGCAGGCCCAACTAGATAATATATTACCACCAACGCTGACTGAAGCAACGATTACAGTGATCCACAAAAAAGGAAAAGATGTACTACATGTGGGATCATACCGGCCGATTTCTCTTTTAAATATTGACGGTAAAATATATGCAAAAATCCTTGCTAATAGATTGAACCCTTTAATGAGCTCAATGATACATAGCGACCAAACTGGTTTTATACCAGGCAGAAGTTCAGCCTCTAATCTGCGTCGTCTCTTTAACATATTATACACAAAGAGGACAACTCATGATGATCTGGCAATCTTGACGCTCGATGCAGAAAAAGCATTCGATCAGATAGAGTGGGAATACCTGTTTGAGGTGCTTATGCGATTCAATCTTGGAATTAGATTTGTTAACTGGATAAGACTCCTTTACACAAATCCTACAGCACAGGTACGAACAAACCAAAGTCTCTCTACCTCCTTTAGACTTTTTAGAGGAACACGCCAAGGATGCCCTCTGTCCGCGCTGATATTTGCTCTTGCCATCGAGCCGCTCGCTCAGAATATCCGTTCAGACTCCCAGATACATGGTTATCAGACCAAATCTACTTTGAGTAAAATTTCTTTATATGCAGATGATATACTCTTATACATAACAAAACCAAAGCACTCCATCCCAATTATCCTAAATAAAATAAACGTATTTGGTACATTTTCAGGCTATCGTATTAACTGGACCAAAAGTGTATTAATGCCTGTTCATTCGGCTCCACAGACAACTTTTATGCACTTCCCCTTTAAGATCTCATCGGACAAATTTACATACTTAGGAATAGAAATTACAAAACAATTCTCCTCCCTCGTACAAGCTAACTTTCAACCCTTACTAGACCAATTTAAAACGAAAGTTCAATTCTGGAATACTTTACCAATCTCGTTACTTGGGAGAGTAAATGCAGTTAAAATGATTTTTCTACCTCAGATACTGTATTTATTTCAAAATATACCTGTTTTCTTAACAAAATCATTTTTTAAAAAGATAGACTCCATTATGTTACCTTTCCTATGGAATTACAAAACTCCTAGAATAGGCAAAAAACACTTGCATAAACCCAAAACTAGCGGTGGCCTATCCTTACCCAACTTCATTATGTATTACTGGGCATGCGCCTTTAAATCCCTCAACTTTTATAATAAGATTCTCGATTCCACTCCCACATGGTTACTCATAGAACAAGAAGACTGTCACCCATACTCCCCTGCTGCCATTGTATTGTCGCCAATCCCGCTTAATAAATCCTTATATGGATACAATCCCATCATATACAACTTGATTCGCATTTGGAAACAAGTGAAATCCCATTTTGCATTTAAGTCAATATCTATCTCTTTACCTATTATAAAGAACCCCTCCTTTACTCCATCTACTTTGGATTTTATGTTTTCTGACTGGGATAGAAAAGGGATTCATTGTATCCGGGACCTATACATACAGGGCACATTCGCCTCTTTCATACAACTACAAAGGAAGTTTAATCTCCCTGGCAATAATTTTTTTAGATACTTACAGGTCAGGGATTATGTACGTAAACACCCGATGAATTTTGAAACAGAACCTCAGTGTACAATTGAAGAATGTCTGAATGTATCCCCACACGAAAACAAATTTATCTCTCGCATATATAACGCACTGTTATTAGCTGCCTCTCCTCCCACTAACAAATACAAGGAAGGTTGGGAGAAAGACATGGGCATTCTTATTCCTGTTAACATATGGGAGGACTCACTAGAATATATCCACACCTGTTCAAACAATGCTAGACACTGTCTGATACAGTTTAAAATCATACACCGACTTCATTACTCAAAAGCAAAAATGCATACTATTTTTCCGAATGTCTCCCCGACTTGCGATAAATGTCAGTCCTCTGATGCAACACTCCTCCACGGTTTTGTCTCATGTCCTAAAGTTGCTACTTACTGGTATGATGTATTCAATACAATGTCAAAGATCCTAGATATTACATTACTGCCAGATCCTCTGCTGATTATCCTTGGTACGTCTGAGTTATTTAAGGAATTAACAACAACTCAACAACAGTTCCTTTCTTACTGCATTATTACTGCAAAAAAACTCATTTTACTGACATGGAAAGGACCAGCAGTACCTAACTCTTGTGCATGGCTGCGAGACCTGACCAACACTTTGCATTTGGAAAAAATAAGGTACATATTGAAGGATAAGTTATCATTATTTCAGAAAATATGGCAACCCTTCATTTCATTTCTACAAAAATAAATCTGTATTTAAAATCCCATGATGGTATCTCCTCCGAATGTTAAATTTAAATGTACTTTCTGTACTTGTGTATCTCTCTGCTATTTGTTACACGTTCAAGATTTGTTTAAGTTTTTTTTTTTTTTTTTTTTTTTTTTTTTTTTTTTTTTTTTTTTTTTTTTTTTTTTTTTGTTTTTTTTTTTGCCGTTGTTGTTGTTTTGTGTTTTATATTTCTAAAAGAGCACCATTTATGCGTGTAAAATGTATACGTTATGTTATGCTCAATAAAAACTATCTTGACTAAAACTGCTCTTTACTCATATTCTTTCAGCAAAGAACTCTGACATTGTGACACATTCCTACTGGTCTTTGTATGAGCACATCCTGCATCTGTGGTGCTTCAAAGGTTCATTGTAGTCATTCATAAACGGTGCAAGCTTTTTTATTCAAAGCACCCCAAATGGGGCTCATTCAAATCCCTCATTTCATTGCATTAAGCCACCTAGTTAATAAAGAATCAATACATTGAAAGAGCAAGGTTATCCTTTGTCTATAAGGGCTGGTATCGTTTTGAACCTCTTATAGTTTCAGTGCTGAAAGGGGGGCCACTGTGAAATCTATACTCATCAAGTGGGTCAAACAGAAGGATAAAAGTGTTTGAGGGAAGAACAGTGGTTCTCCTTAAAAACAACTGAGCATCTTATCAGGCATCCTGAGTGGTCGCGGAGCACGGGTCACAAAATGTCAATTTCTCATCAAGGCAACATTGTCCGAGGCAACCTCTGCCTTTAATGCACAATTAAATGACAGCAACCTGAGTGGCAATCAGCATATCACAGCTTATTATGTCAGCCGGCATGCACAAATCGCACGCCGCAAGAGATAGTCCAGGAGCTGCTGATAGCGCAAAGGACAGATACACTGAAAAGAGCGATTTAATTTTCAGCTGCCTTGTGCTTCAAATCATTCCCTTGATAATCCAGTGCGTCTGATAACAATGGGCACACATCTGCTTCCTGACGTTGCATTATCTGTTTTGGATACACAAGTTTAGATCTATCGCCTCGCCTGCTGCTGTCTTTATTACTTAGAGGACAATGTTGCACAAACTGTATGTTTATCAATAAAGAAAAAAAAAGAACAAATAAATCAACTGAGCAAAAACAGTCACAGGAAAAATTCTGAGAGTAAAAACTGAATTGAAAAAAAAAAAAAAGAAAAAAAAAAGTGTGCTCAGTTGTGCGTTTTAAAAGCTCTGATGCCCGGCAGGCAGACGCGAGGTACAGTACATAGTCTCAGCAGGTTATTCTGTACCCAACAAACAGCCACTAGCTCTGCCACACCATTCAATCATCGTGAGAGCCTCTTTTATTGGAGAACTCTAATGGCCACCCTCCACCATGATCTTAATGTGTGCATTAAATATTTATAAATCCTGGGTCAATAATGCCCCATAACCAGAGCCTGACAGACCCCCACCGTACCATGTGGCTGCCTCGCTCTCAAACACAGGCAAGGGTCAGCGGGTCACACAATCAAAAGAAAGCAAGGCTCACCACATCCATATGTTGCCACTCTTATCAAGACTTTCCTCAGTACTGGTTATCTGTCAAAGGAAAGAAATATTGAAAGCAATATCGATCTTAACTAGCCTTGTGCTGCCGAGGGCCACTCTTCAAACATCTGCTCATGCATTGTTATATTTCAAAAAATAATAAAAGGCTGAGCCATAATATTGAACATCTCTGTGTGATGCAGGCAATCTGATCTAGATTAATAACTGCACTATTAAGACGCATCACTGAAAGTTTTTAAAGTTCTAAATATTTCTTAATCAGTGTTGGGTTAATTGCACAGCCTGGCATCTATATGGGTGACTCAGTTCTTCCTTTTTTTTTTTTTGACGCGACCACATCCATGCTGCTCTCCTGTGCTGTTCAGGTGAAAGATTGTGCTCCGGTGATAGTGCACACAAAAGAGCGACCGGACAATGAGCCAGTCAATGGAGAGCTCCAGTTGAAAGAGCCACAATGACCGTGCATGCTGGGAATTGGGCTGGATGATATAAAGGAATGAAACCTTCATTGAGGCCATGGAGGACAAGCATTCAGAAAAGAGGTTTTGTTTGCTCTTTATCAATCTGCCGTTTCCCATGAGAAAAAACAATTCGAACTGACCTTAAAAAGAGAATATTACCTTACGCATCTTCTCCCTATGTAAGTCTCATTTAGAGGCAAATGCATTCACTTTTAACTTCATTATTGCATGTACCGTATCAAGACACGCAATAAAACTAAGAGGTGGACAACAGTTTATCTTTAGCGCTCAATGGCCAGCGCTGAGAAGTACTTTTTCAGGATTTGCTGTTGGACAGGCAGGATTTGTGTAACTGCTGAGTACAGGAAAAAAGTAGCTGTGACTCTCCTGAAGTTTATCCTGCTTCTGTAACTCATAAAAACTGCACAAATACAGATCATAACTTTGACATGAAGCAAAATAAAGAGTCTGTCATTTTTGTTGAACAATTTAGCATTTGATTCAAAGCTGGTAATCTGACCCTTTTTGTTTTTTGAACAATGCCACATTTGCACAGCCTCCTGTCTGTGAATCTGTTCATCAGATAAAACACAGCTCCCCTGCTACTTTACACTGGGAATCAGAATCCAGATCCTTGCAAAGATTTCCACTTCACTCACTACAGTCAAGAAGGATGAGCAAAGCATCCCAGTGCTTCAGGATCCATTAAACTTGTATTTGGGTGTCATTTGATACTTCATCAATGTTTCAGTGCATTCCAAACCCTCAAAATGCAAGATTTAGCCCAAGTAAAATATTTTGTTTCTATATGAACTTCACTTAGCCTAAAATTTACAGTGTGGGGACTGCAGTAATAAAATAATATCACTAGAACTGTATTTTCTACCACAGTCTCTGCCACATAGAGCTCCTTTCATAGTTCTCCTCTGTAGTGCTTTGTCCAGTAGTTCTGGATATGATATCATCTATTAATAATGTATTGGCAATGGATTACATAAAAAGGGAGCAGAAATAACATCCAATATTCATGCCCCTTGAGCTTGACTGTGTCCAATCCGTTTGGCCCATAAAACCTTAGCCCCATTTCCATATCCGCTGTGGGTCACAACAGGTCTGCCGCACAAAGGCTCACAGAACAGCTCCACTCAGGAAAAGGGCAGTAAAAATCGGGTGGATTTCTGAGCCCTTATGAAACAGTCTCTCTTTGGGGGGAAAAAAAAGAAAAAAAAGTGAAAAAGCCCTTTTCCGATTTCAGCACCTGTGAAAAACCTGGTACTGTATTTCCCTCTTTAATTGTGCCACTTGAGAAATTGACGTGCCTCTGAAACATGGCATGAATCTCACAGTTATTGCAGTCCCCTTGGCAGGGAATGTTGATACAACATCTGCATGCTATAGAAAGTAATGGAAGTAGCAGAGGTGGCAGCTGCAACTCTACAGGAAGTGTGCCATTTTCAGGCAGCGCTGCTGTGAGAACCACTAACTGCCAGCCTGGTCTTGCAGGCAGCTCTGATTGCCAGGACACTATGACAAACACGCAGGGGCTGGGAGTGTTGCATCCTGGGGGATGACAGCTTCTGTTTGATTGTCAATAAGGCTCATTAGCAGAAAAAATGGAGAACGCAAAAAGAGATTAAATGGCTTGCGACAGGGTCCCCCTTATGTTTCATTACAGTGGATTTATCAGCCTTTATTTTATCAAATCCAAAAAAAAAGGAAAGAAAAATTGCTGCTGCTCAAATAAAGATTAACCTCCATAGATACAAATTTTGCACATTACAGAAATTGTTTGAGTTATTTCAAGAAAGCAGAACATCACTCACACCTTTTATAAATGTCCTTCCTCCCGCTCTGACCGATCTTAAGAACAGTGGCGGATGTTTTCCTCCATCTTAGGGAGGAATGGCCAACAAAGCAGCGTGTAAGGGCCTTTCCCTGAAGAGTCCTTGTCACGCTGCGCCAAACCTCTGTGATTATCGTTGTTTTTGCAGAGAGTGTCCACGCCTGCCAATACCGCTGTTCCATAAATGAATTTGGCCCCTCGTCAACGAATTACCTAACACGCAGAACTGTGTATGTGTCACATCCAATTCCAACTCACCGGCTTTGGTGGTGTGTGTCAGCTGGAGGACTTAATCATCAATCGTCAATCATAATAAGCGAAGCACATTGATAGGGGCGCCTTTTTTTTTTTTTTTTTCCTTCTTCTCCTACACAGTTAAATAAAGTGTAAAGGGAGAAGTTAAAGCTGACCTTGTTAAATTGGGACCACAATTTATATTCCTAATTTAGTGTATGGATTAATTAGTCTTGGCAAGTGTGTGTATCAGTTTCCATGTGGCAGAGCTTTGGAGTTATACCCACTTGATCAAATCCTTGCTCACTTTCATAAGGAAACTCTGGAAGGATATCTATCAGTTGTATCTCGATGTTTCAGCTCAGAACCAGCTTTGCATATTTTTAGCAGCACATTTTTAATTAATTCCTAATTGGACAGTTTATAAAAAAGGACTTTTCAAGCATTAGGCGCTAATCAATAATCCCCATCTCACATCATACAAAATTAATCACTATGACCTGCTATCAGGCCTTACACATACACGTTACATGCTAACTGGCAAAGCATGCATTTTGCAAAAGGCTGGAGGAATCTGGCTCATATTTTCGCTCACTCTGATCCAGTGCACTCCTCTCTCCCGTCATATAGATCGGAGTCTGCAGGGGCCAGAGGCGCTGACAGAGCCCAGATGCTCCCAGTCTGTCTGGGGGACTGGGGAGACTGGTGCCATGGGGTCCTGGAGCCTCTGAAGTGCCGCCCCTCCATCAACATGACCAAGGCTAGACCTGCACTTTCTCCAGGCTGAGACACTCTCCTTACCATGCTGACAACCGCTCTGCACAGTCACAGATTGATACATGCAGGGATACACACTCACAGGCAGCCGTTCTCACGTAACGTATGGCCGTTCATCAGCCGTTCTTAATTAGAGACCTCCAGACCAACTTTTGAGTTCATGGGGGTTACAATGCCAAGCTGATGCAAGGTTACCAACACACACACACATACACACAAAAACACAGTTGCACGCTGATGCCTCTCAGAGGTTTCCTCATTTAATCCTGCTCTATCTCATCATCACCGTTTTCAACTTGCTCATGTCGACGGGAGTCTCTCTGTTCTAAAGAAACAAACATTAAAAAAGGGGGCCCCATACGAATCCTCTGTCCTCCTGCTTTCTCTCTCAAAACACAAAGATCATTACAAGAGCATCAAAGTATGCCATGTTTGAAACGATAGTTCTCTTTGTAGTTGTGGCAAAGCATGGAGTGTGTTGGTATTAGATGCTGCTGTGGCAGCTGTCGTGGCTGGCTGCATGGTGCCTTGGTGTCAGGGCCTCCGAGGCCAGCCTGTCCCGGCAGACAGAGAGGGAGGAAACCTGATACCACTGCCAAGCTGCAGTCTAATGTCTGTATATCCAGCTATCTATCCCTGTGCCTATCTGTTTGACTGACTGTTGGACATGGCCTATCTGCATGCTGGATACTCCTCTGATTCCCCAGCAGCTCTGCACTGCTTGCAATTGTATTAATATGTTCCAAAAAGTTTTACTTTTATTTATTTTAAGCACACATACACTTCTCCATAAGAAGAAAAAAAAAAAAAGAAGCTATTTATGAATCACTGGTGTGGCTGCAGGATTAACTTCTGCAGCAGTGTGCGACTTGTACCAAAGGGTGCAGGTTGTGATAACAGTAGAATTATGAGGCGACATGTATGAAGAGAAGGAGATGGAAGCGCAGTGTGTTTGTGTTTGATGTGGGGGCAGAAAATTGTTCCATAACGAGTAGCGGTGCCAGGATATGAGATGGGAAGTAGGGAGTTAGAGACAGGACATAAGTTATGAGAAAGAAACTAATGTTAGGAATTGCAGAGGCTGTTGTTGTTGTGGCTGTATAAGCTAAAATGTATCTTACCACTATCGGCCATGATTAATACAGCCCGGCCAGGTCAAAACCCTGCAACGCTATGGATGCCACCAACCAAAGCCCCTCTTTTTCTGGGGCTCAAATAAGTGTGTGTCGTGTGTGAGAGAGAGAGACCGTGTGTGTGTGAGGGGGTTAATAAATGTTGAATCAAACGCCGCACGAGACACTCACACTCCTTAAGGGTTGCCCATTAGCGGTGTGTGGGTGCATGGGGAGTTTATCAGTGTCTGGGTGATTTATGAAGTCAGACTCAATATCATCCACTTCACCCACACACATATGGACATACACATGTGCGCACACCAACATGCGTGGCCACGTGCTCATGCACTCACATGCATGCGCATGTACTTCTGCAGTTTCTCTGTAAAATGGAGGGAGATATTAGGCCAAAATTAAAGGTTTCACAGAGATTAACAGTGCGTATGACGAGATCCTCTTTTTATCTAATTCTTTTTTATCTCTGAGCCAGCATGATATAAAGGTGGTTTGTGTAGTGAAAATACAACAACAAAATAATGCAGACATGATGATAACAATTCTCCTAATGGTGATAATTACCAAACCATTGCAATAATAGGGGGAAAAAAAAGGAGAAATTAGTAACTTTTTTCTTTCTTCTTTTTTATGAGACTCTTTGGGAACCTGCACAAATTACACAGCCAATTACTGGCAGCAAGTCTGACGCTTTGATGCTGGACTTGTTTTTTAACATCAACCATAGAACTATAAAGACACGAGTATCTCTGGTTGCTAAATTCATGGCATTCCATAGAATTTACTTGGCCACAAGCAAAAAAGGAGGGTGCTTACAGTGCACTTCAGAGTACGCCTGGCTTAAATGGGACCCCTTGTGGCTGTGTCACAGCTCCCTTCGTTAGGGGGCTGACTGTAGCCTGTAGTCACCACAGGCATCATTAGCCCTCTGTGAAACCACAGACTGAGTCTCATTCTTCATCTGCCTGTCTGCTGCCTCAACATTTACGCTGCGATGCTGCTCCAATGGCAGAGTAAGTGAGTCCAGCAGCACGGCAAGACAGCCACACAGAGCTGGTCGGATAAGAAATTCAAAAATGCAGCAAAAGTTCAAATGTATTCAGCGAGCGGGCCACTTGAATTGGTTCTGTAAAGGTTAGGGCTGAGGTTATTTTTTGAGGGTGGATTATTAGGCTACCTGGGCTGAAAAGAGGCATAACTGTGGGCAAGTAAGGGTCACTGTGGAGCTGCAGAGGACAGTGAGGGGAATGGAGAATTTAGGGTTTAAAAAAAATAAATAAATAAAATAAAATAAAATGTCACTCTAACAGCAGAAAACAGCGGGGAAAATGTACAAAATAAATGTTCGGGATATATCCAATTGAAGCAGCTGATTTCTCTAATCACACAGAAACAGCACTGCAATTGCCATATGTTCCTTTTTAAGAAAGAATAATTTATCCCAAAGGATTTAAGCAGGGCTGTGATAAAAAATAAAATAACATAAAAACATTTAAATTACAGATTAAATGTGCAGGATGAATTCAAGGTTGAAATGTTGATTTTTGTTTCCCGTTCTGTACTGCCCTCTAATGGAAAACACCACTCAGAAAGAAAAGAAGGAGCTCTGACATTAAGAGCTTCAGCAAGGAGAAAGACATACAGCATAATTAATCATGAGCTGAACTGAGTGGATTTTATGTGAAATCAGTGTCTAAATTAAACACATTTAAATTGATGAAAAGCCAGAGTTTGTCATTTTGAGGTTTATTTAAATATGTTTAACAAAACATGAGAACAGTATATAATACATAAGACATCTCCACTCTAGGTGGATTATAAGGCAAAAGCAAACAATGAGATCTAAATGAAGACAAAACAAATGCTTCACTACAAAGCTTTGTAGCCGTAAAATTCAGAGCCTTTATCACTGGATGTTGAACAAAGCATTCACTTGGCAGGAAATTAAAAAGCCAACGAGAGGTACAAAGACTAATTCTGCTTAGGAAAAAAACAACAACAACAACAATGCAAGACACATATTTTTAAGGGAATAATAATTCTTTAGAAAAACCATTCCAGCACTATCTGGCAAACGCAACGTAGACCCACGGGAGCATATGTTTGTAATTCCTACTGTTCTCTGTTTAAGTTATTTTTGTACATTCTAATTCTGCAACAACTCTGTATCACATTAACTATGCAGCATCTCTATTCTTAGATTTAAAAAAAAAAAAAAAACAGTTAACTGAATATTTACGAGTAACTCCAGTTGTTCCACACCTAACTTTTTGGCACTGTTTTGTGTTAAAAAAAAAAAAAAAAAAAAAAAAATCGGCCCTGTGTGTGTGTGTATCTGTGTGTGTGTACTGAATGAAGGACAGTTGGGCTCTGTCATGCTTCAGACTTCCCCTCTCTGCCTCTCATGGGTGAGCAGCCATTGTTTGAGATGGTCGCCCTTGCCGCTGATGTACGGCCCACTCTGTCCAGTGCTGGAAATTACTCGGTGACAGGGAATGAGGAGAGGAACCTGGTAGAGGCGGACAGAGAGAGGGAAGCTGCTAGGACGGAATAAACATTCAATTTCTGCAAATACACTTTTACATGCAAACAGAAAAGCTTTGAAAAACTTTTTTTTTTTTTCTTAGAAATAAAATTAATTTAGAAATTCGATTAATACAACGAGACAGGAGGCTGCCAAAAAAGCATAACTTGATTCTACATGTTCAAACACCAAAAGTAATATTTAAATAAAAGAAGTACAGATAACAGCTTTTTCTTATTATCTTTTTCTTACAGTAAGAAGGTGTTGAGAGCAGGTATGTATTATGTATGAAAGAACCTCTGATTTACCTCACAAATGATGTGATTTAAAAGTAACCAACATGTACAAAATATGAACTGCACTTTTTTCTTTCTTTTTTTTTCATAACATTAATTTATTTATTTTGCACTTTTTATGTTAATGCACTGCAAGAAAACAAAGTGCCACACCAGAAGTGTCTGGTTTGATCCTGCACAAATCCACATTCAGGGTGATGGCTCAGTCTTTGGGTATAAATGTTTTTTACTCTTTAATAGTAAAAAGCAAAGAAGCAATCAAAAATTAATGGGCAAAAACACCAGCAGGATGAATATTCAATTGAGAGGGTGTCAACATTAAGATCTGATAACCCTGTGATCATTAAAAAAAGGAAGTCGGTGGAGCGTTTACTCTTGTTGCAGACGACTGCCAGGGGGGTCCTGAGTTCTTTGTAAACTAAATGGCTGGAGAAAGATTAAACAAGCAAGCCTAAAACACTTCGATCATTGTGAATTCAGAACAAGAAGAGTGGCAATGGTTGGAGTGAAACACAGCAATTATTTCTTTTAAAACATCCTTAATGCTGCCCTCATTTTGTTCTTCCTAGACTCAAAACCAAAAAAACATCACAGTCACTGCTACATTGTGACTGTATCTCTAATTTAACCGAGTTGCACGCTGAATTAATAGATGTGTCTCCCGCCTTTCATACAAAAGTTGGACATGCAGCGTGTTTCAGTTTCAAATCCATCATTAAACCCGCTCCCATATCAACGGCAATAAAACTTTCCGAGCCCTAGATTAACCTTGCAGGCAGAGAAATACTGCTCGTGTATTCGGATCAATACTGTTCCCCGGGTTTGGAAGGAGAGCAGGGTACCCTCAAGGCCTTCGGATCTGCCTCTTCACTTGGGGGGAAAAGAGCACTACACCAGGCTTATCAATACTCAAATCCTGGTGAAGAAGAAGTGCCACAGAGAGGCGAGGATCGATTGAGCACACTGAGCTTTTCACAGCTGAAGCCCGAGTGGAGCAGTGCTACTGACAAGTAATTGACACTGACAATCTGACTCTGGATCTGAATCAGGAGCTGAGGGCTCAGGCTCCCAGGCTCCCTGACGAAAGGAAAGAAATGTCTGTAAAACATGAGACTGAGCAGTATTATACAGCCATCTAGCAGCATTGCCACTGGCTAATGTAATGTATAAAGTATATAGAGAATTTAGTGCATAGTTAAAAAAAAAAATCTGTCATTATAAATAATCTTTTTATTCCAAATCAATCCACAAAATCAGAGGAAAACACAGAAGTCAGATGAGGATGTGCATATCTGATTTTGTAGCTCATATGAGGGGGATCTCACTAGCTGTATAAAAAAAAAAAAAATGCTGTCTGCCTTTGCTGAGCATACCGGTGGTGCCCACAGCACTACATGGGCAGAGTTAAACAGGCTTTGATCAAAGAGTTTGATCAAAAGAAGACACACCACTTGCCCTCTAGCCCTCCATTTTGTACACAGTGATTTCATGGGCAAAATGATGCAGACCAGGTTTCCTACAAGAATCGGAGATTTGCAGTGAACGTCTACAGTAAAGACATAAGGGAACAGGAACAAAAAGTGTGGGCTTATAATCATGCTGTAGGTAGAGTTTTACTCCTCAGCTGATCTCAGGGGGGGCACTGATTTCACCATTGCACATGTTAGAACACACCTACAGTTTAGATTAAATATCCTGCAAAGAGTAAAACCTTTATCTAATGTATGTCTTTGAAAGACACAACAAGATTTCTGTACTTGAAAAAAACTGAAACAACTCAAAGGGCCATGAAATCAGATAATATTTTCTATAGTTTATAGTTATATTACAAATCACATGTCTGAATAATTTATATGAATGTAGGTAACTTTTACATTTACATGATATTGTTGCAGTAAATATTAACATGTTTACTTCTTGTATAAATGGACTGTTGTTTCTCATGAAATCTGAGAATATTTAAGGCTAACATAATCATTTGATCATCAATTAAGCTGATTATGCTCTTGATTAATCATTAAGAAAATTCCACCTAAAATACCTTTTTCACTTTAAGTTTTTATCAACCAGTAGATAAAAAACAATTAGCTCAGATGATCAAAATAGTTTCAAATGTGTAGCAGATCCCCTCTTGATCAATTACCCATTCATTACAGCTCTATATTTAACGCTGTATGTGACGTAACAGCGTCTCCAGAAACACTGACAATTATCCTTTGACTATATGAAGTCTCATTATAAAAAGAATGACTCTCCATGTCTGATTATATAAAGTAAGTAAAGACCGAAGCCTGTCAATCAGTGACAGCCATACTCACCGGGTTCCTCCTCATGGCTCCTCCCACCGCCCGCACTGCTCTGGGGTTTCCCGTCATTTCAGCGAGGCGTTTGTATGAAACCGTCTCTCCAAATTTCACATCCCTCAGAAGTACCTGCAACACGCGGCTGGTGAACGCATCTTTGTCAGAGGACAGAGAGAAAGAGACACAGACAGTGGAAGAGAGCAGAGAAAGAAACTCAGATGGCTTACAGTGAGCCGCGGTGACATGAAATGCTTTAAACAAGGACTGTGGTCTTTTACAAGTTCAAAGTTTGAGACATCATATCACTTCTTAGAACACTTCTTGTAATATGCTGCACATAATGTTCATCGCTGCTCTCTGTCTTTATTCTATACAATACTCCTCTAGTAACTAAATACACAGAAGTCCCCCAATTTGACCTTAGAACCAATATTAACATGCTACACAAGCTGATGTGAGAAAATTATTCCTATGGCAGAAAAATCTAGGTTATGCTTTGGAAAGGTCACAGCTAAAATTAAAAAAGTTCGCTCCTTCATTTAAAAGGATTAAGAGAGGCCAAAAAGACTGCAAATCTGCTCCAGATTTTTAATAATAATAATTTGAATGTTGCATACCATTTGTGGCAGTGGGATGACTTTGAGGTTAATCAGACCAATTTGTCCTTTTAATTGCTTTCTATTCAGAGTAGATTCATTATATCATCTTCACTTAAATGGCAGAATTCTTCAAATCATCCGCAGCTTAACGGACCACATTAACGGCTTTGATTTCATTAGCACTTTAGCAGTAGCATTATCTTTTTTGTGGATTACCAGGCAGTGACTGAGAGGCATGTTTGTCTAGCTCTGACTGCTGAAGAAAAAAGTATTTGAAGCATCTCGAAACCTTGAGACACTGATGCACGGAGCTTGTGTAGTGAGCGAAAAACACTCTTTTTTTTTTCCTGCACAGAGGACAAGATGGGGAACAATAGCCTCGTTATCAAGACGGGGGTGAAATTCTTCTAGTATATACATGTACTCAGTCATGAAAATTCAATTAGTGATCTCCCATTCTCTCTCATTTATATGGTCTAAGAGAGCACATGACAAGTGATCTATGTGAAATCCCTCTAAATTGGCATTGTGTGAAAACATGTCACACCCCTGTCTCTCTTCTACAGAGTGAACATCCTTTGCTCCCCAGGCTCCCTCGCTACCTTATAGTCACTCTCTGCTACACAAAGCCACGCGAACAAGGCAATTTGCCTAAACTGGGGGGAATAAGTGTAAAACCTAAAGGGGATACATTTGATTGATGCACACCCATGTGAGTTCTTTGTCTTGAACAAGGCCCGTAGGTACTGTTTAATAATTTTTCAGGTAATAATCACGCTGTCAACGAGATGACGGGCTCTTACGCAGACAGCCTTAATGTTATGAGGAGATAAGATACACCCTCAAAATTTCTTTTATGCTCTTCTTTTCCTCCTAAAGCTTGGATTTGGCCTTACGATGTGTGTAGTACATATTGATATTACTGTGGCACTGATGGATGGATGACAACCTGCCCAGACTAAAGGGATGGTAAATCCCTGTTGATGCAAACATTATTGACAAACAACCAAACTCAGCATCACATCAGCAGACAGAGCAACAAGCTACAGAGCTGTTTACACCTTTTCTAAATCCTGAGCAGCTGCTTCTCCTGGATCCTTTCACATCTCCAGCAGTTTTGGATAATAAAACAAGTGTCTTTGCTTTCAAGTGCCAGCACAGAGGTTAAAGAACTTTGCCCTCATCAGTGTTCGTGACAGAGACTTTATGTGGGTCGCTCAAGGTGACCAGCGATGATTTGGAGAGCAGTCCCCTAGCCCCATACTTCATAAAGAGCCTAATATGGTGTGTCTGAGGTCAGGACCCTCTTTAGATCGGGGTGCTGTGATGTCAATTGTTTAAATAAAACTTGAGGGGAACCACTTACATGTTTACAGACATCCCATAATTATGTCACAGGTCATTACCTACCATGAGGCCAGGTGATAGGGCTGCTGCAGAGGTACAGATAGATTTACCTCAGGAAAAATCGACCACATCTAGTGATTATGAGGATATTGACATTATGATTGATTTGCTCATAATTTTGTATATGAGAGCAATTTCAAAGACCAAAAAAAGAAAAGAATAAACTGATTTCCATCAGCCCTGCTAATGACAGATTTGGAGAGACGACCTCCAGCTGACAGTCACCTCTTACATGGTTGTGAGAATAAAAAGACAATAGTGGAAATGCAGCTACCTCATTATCCTTTGTGTCTAATGGGAGGGAAGACTTTGACTCCTAGTCAAAGTGTCTCTTGAGTCTTGGGGGATCCATACTTTTGAAGGCTGACGGGGTGCTGATGATTCTCTGATTATTCGATATTCTGAAAACGTTCATTTCCCTAATTCCTCTCCACATCACAGGGGCGAGTCCTGGTGAGTGTCTCATCTCGCCCTGCGCTGTGCACAGGGGGAGGTTCAGGCTCCTGCAGGAACACAGTCATTTGGGCTTTGAAGAGCGCCCTTCCCCCTTTGCCTGGCCCCCTCCCCGCACATTCCCTGCGCCGCTTACCGAGACTAAGATCCTCTCGTCTGTTACATATGGATGTATAATTAATGAGATAAGAATATGCATCGTTTTAAGAACCCACGTTGGCATCTGTGTTTTTCTGAAGGAGCAAATGCGAGTGCATACACACACACACAAACACATTTGAGCTAACTGAGCATAAAACCCGCATGCTCACACTATTACTCTACCCCTGTTGACCAAACTTGCGTGTGATGTTGTGCATGACAGTCAGACACTATAGAAAACTGCGCCTCACATCTCCTTTCATGTCACCTCTGTTTCTCAGGTATGTCGTGACAGCTAATATGAAAAGTGGCTTGTTTTGTCAGAAATGTGTAAATAAACATGGCAACACTTCAAGTGAAGGTCACAACTCAATATTACATGACAAGTGCTGCAAGAGCGCTGTCGCGTTCAGGTTCTCCCCAAAGATAACTGTGCAAACAAAAGTTGGTTGTCACGGATTGTAATGACCTGATTAAACTTGTATTTTTCTTTTCCCAGACTGGCAGTGGCTGCATGACTTGATCGAGGAGGAATTTGTACAGCAGGGAGGCGAAATCTAACCCTTAAAATTTGTGAATTACAAAAAAAAACAAAAAAACAAAAAAAAACACAACAACAAAAAAAAATTTATTTTCTGTCCTCAAAAGTCAAATACTCCTGATACCCACATTTACCATGCTTAGCCTATGGCTTTGACTACTGAGAGCAATCCATGCCTAAACCCTGTATTTATGGAGCCCCAAAACAACAGGCGAGGGAAAGAGGTGGAACACAGCACAATCACCTATTCAGATCAGGTACTAATGAAGAATTCCATCTATCCTGAAATTTAATTAAAACCCCAAAGACTTCAGATGAGATGCGATTTGAAAGAGCCTGGGGCTGGTACACAAGCACTTGGTGGCGAAGGGAATCACACTGAAAGTTGATATCGTAATTGGTCCTGATGTATTTCTGCATTGCCTTTGCGGGAGCGTGGGACTCATAGCTGTATACAGGGTCTCGATGGAGTACCTGCTCATTGAAAATGCCATCACTCAAGCACTACAGATCTGCATGAAATTAGAGAGCAACTAAGGCCTGATTGCAGGGGAAGGGAGGCTCAATTGTTAAATGCATATATTAGATTTTTTTTTTTCTGTGTAGGAGTGCTTAAGCTCTTCTGAAAATCTTTAAGTTAAAATGAATCTCAGTGTAACAAAGAAATTGCCTGTAATTGTTTTGAAAATGGCTCTGTGATTTTAAAAAAATGAGTCATCACGCTACTGTTATGTCGTGTTTCCCCAAAACAGGAAAAAATTATTTCTTCTTTTTGCTTCCCCTAACCCCCATTTTTTCCTCTCCGCACACTCCCATCATTCACTCTGGCAGCACAAGCAGTTGAAAGGACACTAATTGTCCATTTTTGGGGTGCTTTCATTTTACTCAGCCTAGGCGACTGGTCAAGCCAACAATAAGCTCATTCAAACTTTACCACCATTCACATGTTCTCATTAAAAATAAAAAAGAAAGAAAAAAAAAAAGAAAGCTTCCTGTCTCAAAATGTCAAGAGTGGAATTCGATCAGTTTCAAAGAATGTGCCAAGAATCATGGAAAAGCTTGCCAAGACTAACACGCGTGGTAAGAGCTGCCACAGATTACTGAACCAAGTTACAGCTCTGTGTTCTGTTCTCTCTCCGCCGCTCACACACCACCCACTTTTCCTCCACTCTCCCTCTCAGCCATAAAATACTTCATTATAACACAGTGAGCCAGTGAGTGTAAGTGATGTAACTGACAATTAAGAGTGAAAGCCTGATCCCAGTCATGGCTCTGCAAATATTTATCCATGACAGACCTCCTTGCAGGGCGGGGTGGTGAAAGGCAGGGAGCGGGAGACTCCCAGTGGTCTGCGGCTCACTGAAGTACGCCTGGAGCCATTCAACGCAGCGCTGCAACTCGGGGCTCGTTTCTGCCGGGCTATCGTTGACCACACAGCTCATGGGGGCCTCGCTGCTCCTGTGAGAGATGTAAGGCGGGATTGGGAGGTAAGATGGGGATCAGAGGAGCAATCATCATACCCAGTTCTTGGTTGAACAGTACTAAAATATGTCACAAGAGTGTAATAACAAATGACACAGATGCAAGATGACATAATTTGCAGAGTGAAACATAAGTTGTTAATGGAGATGTGTTTAAAATCTAAAGTTACACATGTCGAGGTTGTTCCTGCCACTTGAATGTGACATATATCAGCGCATTCAATCCAAGAAAAAGTAAAGATATAAGATATATATTAAATGCAGCATAATAACACAGTCAAACTATTGACAACAGTGGTAACAGTTCCTGAGAAAGTAAAAAAAAAATTTCCAAAAAAATGAAACAAAAAAAAAAAAACAAAAAAAACACCCAAAAAAAAAAAAAAAAAAAACAAGTTCTCAGAAGAAGTCAGAAAAAGTTAAGAACACAGCCGTAACAACAGCTTTAACTCTGCCTGGGTTTAGTTTATAGTTCATGACAAGAATAAATGGATTTTTTTGGCCAGAGCAGTGCTGGCCAGCATAGCACTGCACTTGGACGTGCATCTTAGCATTAGTAGATGCTTGGAGGAATTTGCCGATGGTTGAGTTGGCATCACTTAACAGCTGAGTTTCTCTCTGCTGCTGACCACCCCCCAGGTCAATGCAAGCAGACTGACCCATATTTGACACTTAAAGACCCTACTGGGAAGGTCCTCTCTTAGCATGTGCATTACTCCGAAGTGGACCTCAAGCTGTGTTGTGGATTCTAAAGCAGGCCGCCAATTCCATTAACTGGTGTACAGGACTTATAAATAAATAATGTCACCATTTAAGTGCTCCTTTTTTTCAAAATTGGCTTATCCTGTATGGTATTAATAATAGACATTTACTTTGTTAAACACAAAGACTGTCTCTCTGCTGCCTGCCGTAACAACATGGCCCTAAAGTGTTTTTACACTTCTGCAGGTCACAGTTTGAGCAACGTTTTATATTGGACATGTGAAGCTGAGGTTTACTGGAGTGTTATGACTGAGCAGGTCAGTTTTCAGAGAACTGCTCTGCCTGCTAGTTTGTGGCTGTGTGATGAAAATCTCTTGGGTGCCGTTTAACAGTGGGTGTAAATACAGTAAAAGGTGTAAATACTCTCATTTCTAAATAAACCACACAGCAGTTTATAGTTGAGTGGTGAAAACTCGGAAACCCACCAGCGGGCTCTGTGCTGAGACCCACTCAAACAATGGCCATGGCTCATGGCAATCTCTGTCGGCATGGGTGAGTGCCCAGCCAGCCCCTACTTGTCATTGTCTCTCCTTTCTATCGCTCCCTCTCCCCTCCTCCCCCAGCTCTCCCTCCTCATTTCCCCCTCTCTATTTCTCTATCCTCCCACTCCAGCTCTTTTGGCTCCCCACCACCTACACACCCCGACTCACACTTACCACCACCACCACCACCCCCCTTCCCAACCTCTCTTTCTCTCAGCAAGGATCTTCAGGCCACTGTTCCCTTTCTACCCCCCCGCCCACCCCCAACTCGCATCCTCCCACCACCACCTCCTCTACCTCTCCGCACCCCAATCTTTCTCTCTGAGAGGATGTTCCAGCTGCTGCACACTGACAGCTCGGGGATATTGTGTGTGGAAATGTTCCTGTTGGACCCGCAGGCCCTTACAATCTACCGGACAAAGGCTAGTGCACCTTTGCTTAAGGCTTGGCACCTTTGACCTCCTGCTCGCACTTCAGACTTGTCACTGTGGCTAATTCTCTTCTCCCCCTTGTTGGTGGATGAGCCCGCTTTAAAAGATGTTTGAGTGATTCAACATTGACAATAGTAAAAGTTAATGCAATGCAGTACATGCTATGGCTGGTAAACAACAGCAAAATAAATCAATAAAAAAAGGGTGAACAACATCAGTGGAGCTGAAGTCTGTCACCTCTTGGTGCAACGGGGGATTGTTTTTAAAGAGCATGTGGGCAGTGGAGATGTAGCTGCTGCTACATTTCCAATCGCTTCAGTGAGTCAAGCAGCATCATATGTTCTTTATAGAGTCCAGACTGGCACATTAGAAACAGTGGCCTTCAAATGAGAGATTAGAGATGTGTAATAAATGTTGGACTAATTACAAAGAAACCCTCAAAGGAGTAGCAATCTGTATATTGTCTTAAAGTAACTGTTATCCCCTGTATGGCAATCAAAAATCATAATTAGTAGTAATTATAGGAAGTACTTCAATAACTCTTTAAGTTCATATAAACAATTCAAATTAGGTTAAAGCTGAATTGTTCTTTTCATGACTGCATAAATCATACTTCTTGAAATGTCCTTCAGCCATTTACTATTTCATAACAGGTAAGGAAATAAGAAACTAATTCCAAACTAGCCAAGGATCTGCTGCACTTAAAAGAATATTTCCCCTGATACAAGATAGTGATTTGAGAAAATTTCTAATACTGTGCTCCTGTCACAATCAATTTCCAATTACCATAAATCATTGTTGCGTAAAGTGGGAGTCATTTGGAGTTCTACCTATTTTCCAACTCTAATATAAAGAATGAAATGAGCATTTATATAATGTTAGAGGTTATTTCATTCATCCTGGAAGAAACAATCAAAGGAGACAAAAGCAAAAAGAAAAAAAATGCATTCAACTTGTCAATTTCCTTTAGAATATTTGGAATCTCTAGCTGCACGAGACTTCAGTCAGACTTTTTCTATCAGCTGTAGACGTGAGAATGAAACAGGTTAACCACAGGATCTAATTGAAAGGAATCTGGCGAAGGGTGTAATGGTATATTGCACAAAAAGGGGAAAAACTCAGAACTCAAGCCTCCATCCTGTGAAGCGTGATGGCGCTCATCCTGACTCGATCGGCTGTCACTTTTGACACAGCCTGCCAGAGTTCTCCTTCACCGATCATGGGTAACATGGCGGGTCAGAGAATGAAATAGAAAAGGCCAAGAGCAGTCCAATATTTTCCTCAGCCTTATAGCTGCAGATACTTAACTCAGAGACGTCAAAGACTCAAGAGAGCATGAAAAAAGGCTAAAATGACTGTCTAAAAAGGGAAAAAAATACAGCATGTCTCTATGAATGTCAAGATCCTGATGGTCTCTGAGCAAAAGGCTGTGATACAATTGTAAGCCACTTGCTCAATGCAGCGCGTTCAACCATTTGAACATCATTCAGATGCCTATCTATCTACTAAGGCACTAAAGTCAAGAGCTTTTGGAGTGGTATGCTGTAAGGAATGGTTCCTGTTCTGTTGCAAGAGTAGAGGTTTTATCCTCTGCTGTTTAAAAATAAAAACAGCTGGATAAACTGCTCTCCAGACATCCAGCAACTCTTATTAGCAAATGTCCACGATAGAGGCTGCAACGCTCAATCCAATACATAAAGGTAGTGGTAAAATACTGCAGAGTAGGCAACAAAGCACACAACAATTAGGTCTTCTCCCAACTGGCTAGCCACAGGAGTCAGTGAAGGCATGTATTACCAGAGCCTTAACTCTTACTCCATTATGTAGTGTATCCACACCCTGAGTCGACGCTGCAATGTTTATCTACAACAGACTACTGAGCAGTTTCAAATAGCGTTTTTAGCCTCTATCCTCAAGTGCCACAGTAAGAGATTCCAATTACCCGAATGGTAAGGAGCCAGTGAGGGAGGCACAAAGTACATTAGGGATCCCCTGTAACTGCAGGGACCTTTTAGAGCTTCAGCTGAAGAGGGCCAGGAGACTGAGGGGACAGTGACCCTGCATGGATAGCCTCTGTCAAAATTTGACCACGTCAAGCACAAAGGCATTATGGGAATCCAGTGTCACCAAGTCCTAATTACTGTCTGTGTTCAGAGCAAATTACTGCCTTGTTCCTCTGATTAGCGAGGAGGCTAATCTTCACCTGTGTACGCCAGCACTGCTGAGGGCCCTTGAGTGTTAGCACTTCGTCTTCTGTAATTTATTTTTAAATCAGTGCCCGCTCCCAAGAGTTTTGAGTGTTTTGTTGTGAACCGCTTACCATGATCCCCACCACCGCCCCCTCACCCCTAAATCCTTGACTAAATCCTTGTTTGGTGCAGCAGGAAGATAAGCAAGAACAACACTTGGGCATAATTGACTCGTACTCCTCTCCAAGATGTCAGAGTCGAATCATCTTGCTGCATATTGCCTTAGTATGTCACACACTGTACACTTCTGCATGTTGCAGATATAGAATCCAATCAAGTTCTAAAACAAACTAGCACAACCCATGTTGGAAAAACTTCCCGGTTGACAGCAGGGAAAAGAAGGGGGGGGGGGGAGGGAAAATAGCAGGAGTTACTTTTAACTGCTTCTCTACAATGAGGGGAAACTCTCATTCGGCTCCCAGCCTCACCCTGGAGGGTCTGCTTTGGAGACCACAACATTTGCAGATTTTCATCAGAGCGAATGTCAGTGTCTCGTCTGCGTGGGGCGGTTTACAGGTAGTGTGTTACACAGGTGTTGGTTTACACAGGAAATGGCACATGCAGCCTGATTGGGACGGTCCCAAGAGATGGAGGCATAAACATAGAGTGCAGATGGGTCCAAGGGCCAGTGGGAGCGGCACCTTAATGAATACGCAGCTGAGTACTACACTTCACAACATGCAAAACATTATTCTAAAGCTGTAGTAAAAAATAGAACAAAAATCATCTGAATATCATTACAAAATGAATTATTCATGCCATTTCTAAAGGGACTACGTCAAAAAGTCTCCCCTCTGCTTTATTGATGATTTCATTCAATATCTCAGCAGATCGCTGTTTGCATGACGAAGCATTTTGGTTACTAATGTAAGCAGTTTATTTAAAACACATCTTTAAATATCCATCTATCAGGCAAAGAATAATTTTAATTAATAAAAAAACTGACTAAATATAACAGATCCAGTGAGAGAAACACTGACAAAAAAGAAAAAAAAAAAAAAGAGAGAGAGGAACTACGGTGGAAAAGAAGTAGTTGTTATGGTTCCCGGTGTTTGAGCACATCATGTAAACAGGCCCCAACCAGGGAGCACATTTACCATACTTCTATTCAGTGTGAACCAGGACATTGATTCACAACACTACACGAGTGTGAGAAAAACGATAAATGCCTCACCTCAGATATTTCACACTAGCGTTGGTAGTGTGTAAAAGCTGTTGTGACAGCTTGGGTATTAGAACTAGATAGATGGAAAATGTCTGGCTGCTTATGAATGCCAATGTGAAAGGGGTGACGGGTTTGACACAAAAACACTCCACCTCAGAACAATTAGGCTGTTCTCAGGCCCCATCCAGTGTTGTCAGTGATAATGGAAAGCTGTGAGGATAACCGGTGATAAATAGACTTTAACACCCTCGTCTTTAAGAGCAATGCAGTCCTGCAGTCCTCTCATATGCTTAACTAATCATGACCATGGCCAGCAAATTCATACAAAAGACTAATTACTGTTGTACTTCACTTCAGTCTCAAAGGCCTCTATAAGGACTTGGGGGTTCTCTTGCCTCTTTTCTCCTCTTGATGGGTATTTTTTTTTTTTTTTTTTTTACAAGTAGGCCTCATGCTAGACAAAAGCATTTAAAAATTTGTGATTGCTTTCATCCGCTTTAATTACATTCAGAAATGGCATTTCTGCCACATAATACACCCCTATTGTTTCAGAATTATCTGGCTTGGGGAGTAAAATCTACAATATTTGACGATGCTCCCGAGCTAAATCGCCTCTTGAAATTGAAATATGCTGCCGAAATGCAAAATAAAAAGCCAGCCTTTGCAGCTGATATACTGGAAGCTCCTTGGCTTTCTGCAGAATGCTATTATTATGCATATCCAGGTAGAAAGTTAATTAACCCAAAGCTTAAGCTAATTATGGTAGCAGAATGCTATCAACCAAACGCTTTCAGTCAGACAGCTGTCCAGAATTTCATTTGCTAATCATTTGTCTTTTGCCGGAGCATATGGTACATTTCCCCGCTATCACAGCAACAACAAACAGATGAAAATCATTAACTAAAAACAATGTGCAATGTGAAAAATCAGACACAGATTTATAAGGCTTTGTGTCAGAGAAAAAAAGAAGGATTTACGGCCTGGGAAGTGTAATGATAATTTTGGTCTTAGCCACTTAGGATTTTAGGCAGATCACGTGACCCGAGTGTGCTGGGAATTCAGATGCACAAATATATTGTTTATATCTATATGCAAATGAGTTTTTTATCCGTGTTAAATTAATTACAATTTTCTATAGAGGCGTATGCAAGGAGCTTGTTCTTAACAATTTTTAGCTTCTAACACATTTTGTGCCTGTTTTTCCAACACAATATTTTTATGTTGTTAAAAGTAGAACTCCCTCAGCTCAGAATTAAATCAATTATTTTCCAAGAAATGCTTCATGCATTATTTTTCTTTTCTTTTCATAAAAACACATCATACTGGCTGTTAAAGGGTGATTGATATCAGCATTGCCTGGCGACATTATCAGGCAATAAAGGCTACTCAGGTTCTAATGCAACATGTCATACGCAGGCTCCTGCAGTACATTTCTATTGAGGACCTCACAAGCTAAATTGCTTTTTTCCCGCTCCCCCACATCTCAGCCAGCTTGACAGACAAATTGATCAAAGCATTGTAAAATAATATGCTCACAAAATGTCTCGGGGCAGGAGTCCAGCCCTTTTTTTCATTTTTCACCCTAATAAAAAACTGCTCTATGATTTCCTCTGTATTATGTGTCTGTGCTCTGTGTGAAAGAGGCAAGAAGCGTCATATTTCAGATAACAGTAATCTCCTGTAAACAAAATGCATATCATTTTTCTGTGAACGCTGAGGCCATACTAAAAACTAAAGAGGGGAAAAGCTGGGGAACAGGAAGGCTGGTGCATAGGGCCCCAACAGGGGTTGTTGAGATGTAATGAATTTGTTCATCTGATGGTGCCTTCAGGGCTGTCGTTAGACTGGCAGAGGAGGTTGATTTCAGGAAATGTTCCTAAGATCAGTTAGGAAGCAAAAAGAGCTTGAGACGTTTCTATTAGAAAGAGCTGACGGTCATGGTGTGTAAGCAATACTTCAAGGGCATTTATGTAGCTATAATGGCATTTATCAATAACTATCTATCAATGCCACAAATGCTTTTTGTTGCAGCTCCAGCCACTCAGCACCAACCAATACTGAGTCTAAAAAACAGTGAAAGCAAACACTGTCATGTAAGCCTTTAAAGCTATGGCTCGCTAACAAATAACTGCTGTAGTCCCCCCCCTTTATTTTATGCATGGACGTTATCTATTTCCCTTATCCAAAATACGCTCTTAGAGATCATTTATCACAGTGACTTCCTAAGCCTGCACCACACCACATCCAAAGCTGGAAAGAGCCTTGTTTAGTATGTCATAAATAAATCAATGGAAATGCCTGATCTGAACTATTACTGCTACAGGAAGGCTTTTCTGAGATCTACATGTAAAGCCTGTTGCAAAGATAAGCCTGTATTTTGTCACTTTATCTCGCTTTCCTTAATGCCTGTTTACATTGAATTACTCCACATATCTGAGGTGGCTCTAGTTCCCCTGTCCTGTGACAATAACATCATATTCAACTGGTTGGGATAAAATCTGAACATTTTCCTAATGATTTCTTGCTCACACCTTAGAGAACATACAGACAGCGATGTGATCGAAGCTCCACTTATGACCGACATAGCAAATGATATTAAACTGAGAAATGATCTAGTGATGCGAATCATTAAATTCATTTGCATATTCCTACTGAACCTGAACACACAAATTAAACCCCTTTCGCAAAGAGACGGGAAAAAGGTGCTTGCGCATGGTTACAGGACATCTTCCATAATCAAAATTCCATATTAATAATTTTCTCACTTCAACTCATTAACAACAAGTGGAATGTTTTTCCTGCTTGATGAATTTTAGGAAATGGCAGACAGTCGAGAAGGAAACACGTGTTGAGGTATAATATACAAGGTCATTAATGGGTTTCCATAAATTAGAATTTAAACATACATTTTGGAAAGGATAACTTCTTATCCGGGTGCATGTGAAATGGTTTAATTTCCCAAATCATTCAAGTTTATCAAATGTGAATCTGCGATACTTGGCCATTTAATTTCAATCTAATCAAAACTGATCTGAGATGTAGGATGTGGACCTGTAAAAAACGAAGGAATAAGTACTTATTAACGCTGCTTTTAATCAGTTTCAGTCGCTTCAGTAAGACTGTCTTCATCCTGACAATTTTGAGGGATGGGCAGGCCATGAAATGCAACCACATATTACATTTCTGAGTGTCAGCTGACACTAAATTAATGCATACAAGTTGAAGGAAACACACAAAAAAACCAAAAAAACAACAACAACAAAAAAAAAAAAACAGACGAGAATAGTCTATGCTCCCCGTGGCCTTAGCTGACCTCCTAGACATCACTTCTAATCAACTCCCTTAAGGGTAATAAACAAGTTATTTTTCTGAAATTTCAAATATACTGCAGGAAGAATCACAACCGCATGCCATCAGAAATCTAATTTCAAGCCCAACTGTATTCTAGTGCCCCTCATATTTCTAGTGCCTGCTCATATTTGCGCAACTTTCTCCAGGATATTTCTTGTGGGATCTACAAAAATGCCCTGCTTCCAATGAGGAATGGTGGCACTCCATCACAGGAGTGGATTCTGTCTGCCTGTAAATTTCACACCTTTGTTTATCACGTCACCAGCCCGGCTGTTGTACAGTACCTTTCAGCAGGTGCGACATCCATTAGGATCTGGATGGTGTGCACACCATTCTCACATCCACTGACTTGGATCGTCCCCAGGGGGCTCAGCAATGAGATGGTCTTCTGAGTGCACTGGCTCTCCCTCTGCTTCTTCATGTTGTTGCCCTGCTGAGGAAGTACAAATTACTGTGTTCATTGACATATTCATGTGGCAACTTTCACAATTTCCCACACATATTTGCATTGAATGATCTATTGAAAAGCAAGCGTGCCACCAAAAGAAGATGACTAACGTATTTGAACACCTTGCCTCCAAACAATGTCATGATGTGACTTGAACCCTACATTACTCTCAAATATTTCTTTTGTGCATGGGAAAGAATCCGCCTATCTAACCAATAAATCGCCCATTTTTTCCCCTCTTTCTGTTCTATATATCACATAAATGAGAAAAACAATGCAGTCTGTTCCCTTGTCTGGTGGGGGATTCCCAAGATAGCTCGACATTATTTTCAATCCGTCATTTTTGGTTGATGGCCGGGATGTTTTTCTAGCATTAAATTTGTTCCTTAGGGTGCAACTCCAATGGGATTCTAGTTTCCAGCCCTTAACAACAGCAAAAACGTGCAGCTTTTCTGACGACTGAGATGGATACTGGCAATAACCAGACAGCAGTTCCTTTTTTATTTTTACTTTGAGGGAAGGAGAGATGATTGACTATGTTATATGTGAGTTTTTGAGAGATGGGGGTTATAATAAATAAAGGTCACATTGATTGTAAGAGTTTCAACCAAGGAAACCTTCACTTTCCAGAATCTTGATCTAAAAAGAGTAAAGGGTAAAACTGTACTACCTATCACATTTTTAATAAATCTTCTAATATATATACAATCCACATTTTTAAATTTACTTGAACAATCAAATCTTGTGACATTTGTGGTGATGCAAATGGTCACTTTTTTTTTTTTTTAAATCTTTCCATTAATCAGATATATTTGAGTTTAGTCATTTATAGCAGAGGAACAACACAATGTTCCTATGTTTCAAAAAGGCATTACTAGAGAATAAATAAATGGAGCCTCTGCATAAGAAACATAAAAGTATTACTGCATTTCCATTGATTGATTAAGTGATTCATTCTGGCATGTCTTGTATATCTACAAACGTCTTGGAAGCTCATGATAAGAGAGGTTTACAGTATATTGACAATTCAAATACTTAGCAAACACACACATATATATGTGTGTGTACATACAGCCAAACTTTTAGCACTCTGCAGTCTTGTGGAATAACTATTTAATCAAACAGCTGGCAAACTTAAAAAGCGATTAATCATTTAATTGTAACCAGCAACTACAGTAAAAATGAATCATTTTATTTCCTCCAGGAAAAATCCCTGGCTCCACCTTCTGAAAAGTGACTGCTTTCTTCTTTTCTTTGTCTTAAGGGATAGTAAACTGAATTTGGGAGAGCTATGCACTGTTAGTCAGACGGCAAAAACAATTGGGAGATGTCATTTTGAGCCTCAAGATATTTTGATGGACATTTTCACTTGCTATCTCTTAACAGTCCATAATAATTAAAAACAAAAAAATCAAGAGATGCAGACCTCGAGCAAAAACTAAATAACTATAACTTATTACAAACAGTATATTTAATTTTATACTGGATGTCTTTTACCCCTCCCTCCTAGCCTTACACACACGCACACCACCACATCTGTCATGGTATGTGATCACAAATGCGTGTGCTTCAACTTTCTTGTTTCTACTCTTGCAGCTCTCACTGTATTCATCAGGGGTTTGCCTGAACTGACAATAAAGGCAAGAAATTTCTGAGCCAAACAATGGTACAGTGCACTTTGGATAAGCGTTGAACACACACTATCTGCCATTTAGCAAGCTGGTAATAAACGCAGAAGGAATAATGGACTTTGGCAATGATGGCCTTAGTTTAATAGTCAGCGCTCATTAAAAATAATGTTATCATGTTTATCCTGTGCCGTTTTCGGCGCAGTGCACTAGTCTACTAAGTGAGTGCTTGAATGTTTGATGTTCACCCAGCTTTTCACAGCGAGGAACAACAAACAATAAGCAGCTTGTGTTGTTAAAAAATCGCTGGCAGGATCCTCACGCTCGTCAATCATTTCACTCGTTTCTCGTAAGACTAGTTCCTGGACAAACCTGCGTGATTAATTGAGTAGAAAGCACACCGTGACCGGGCAGGTGCGTAAATGCAACATGTGCGGTTGAAAATTCAGGAGATTCATGCCGAAACACGGAGGACATTTGCTGCAACCTGTGAAGGTGTTGTTTGTCTCGAAACTACTTCACTACGCTTTCAATACGAAACGTGCCGTTAAAATGTAAAAAAATAATTAGCAGAGGTTCTAAAAAGGACCAACGCTAGCTTAATTTAAAGATGACACTCGGAAGCTTAAGTATGTCGACAATCTCTAAAGTTCATTTGATGTGAATACTCTGAGAAAGTTCAACACAGTTTAATAGCTTTGTAGCTTACAAACGAGGCCTTCTCTTCCGTTCAGTCTTAGTGTAATGCCCAATCTTCTTCCCGAGCTAAACAAATTACTCTTCCTGTTTCTCCGGGCAGCCTGGTCGGGTTGTCCAATCACGACAGCCAAAAGTCCGCTCTTGCTCTGTAATTGGTCAGTAGAAGTCTTCGCTCCGCCTCCTACCAAGGACCGACGTGAAAGAAGACTTCTCTAATAGGTCTCGAGTTGGGATTTGGGGTCCTTCAGGGGTTCCCCAGAACACCGAAGACTGGTAATGTTAGTGATTTAGATATTTGATTTGCTTGATGTTTTTACAACAGGAAAAATATGATAATGCATATTTTGAGCTTTAATTTCAAACACTGTTATCTTTCCACTTAAAGCTAAGACATTTATCCAGTTCTGTATCTCCAGTGACAGCTTCTCAGTGAGGTCTTTTGGGTCCCTGGCATAGTGTTTGTGGATAAAAGACACCTATGCGACTGCAACAACCAATAACATCTTATGTATTACTACCTAATAAAGTCAGCATGTTATTATGAACAGCACATGGGGCACTACTCAATCCTTTTATTAGAGTTTTATGCAGTCTAAAGGAGCAGGAGTTGTCTTATGTTGCCTGGAGCAGTCCTAGATTAATCTGAAGCATATATTTCAGTCATTATAACAAAGCATGTGGCATCAGTCATGTATTTTTTTTTAAGTGTCTGTTGTCTACTACAGCTTTATTTTTTATATTTCTGTGGAGCCTTCAGCTCTCTGCATGCCTCCGTTTGGAATGTGTAGGCCGGCATGGGCCTGTGGCCCACACCCCATCTCAGCGGTGAGGGTGGGAGCGGGGGGAGAAAACGCCACCCCTGCAGAGACCATTTTGAAATCTGTGAGGATTTCCGTGCCATCTGGACCCGCTGCCAGTCTGCCCCAGATAGTAAGGGTTGGCAACGGTACCCGACGGTGCAATATGGCTCTCTCTTTAATGAACTACTAACTGTCCCCCGTTTTAATTGATGTGACATTTGAGCCATTTATCTCTGACATTTCAATGAAGGATGATTCTCAGCCTTGCCATTTACTTTTTTGTGCTATTTTCTAAGAGTCATTTGCATTTTTCTGCTCTAAACCTGCTTTTTGTCTCTCATTAGCTAATTAGAGAGCAACATGCACAATTAATAAAAATGAACATAACCTAGTTTGATATAGGCTTGATGAGGGATAATCAGAAAATCACTGTTTTCTTAACATTCATCACAAATGATGTGAAGGGCTACCTGTGGTAAAAGGTGACTTCGATAAAGCCTTGTAACCTTTACCCACATACCAACATGTAGCCTACAGTGTGGGACAACTTATGTTCACAGCATGGGGAGAATCAAGCTCAATTAATCAGCATATGATTGCAGTAAGCAGCCCCCTCTGCTGGATCTTCTGAGCCATACTGTTTGAAATAATTTTAATGCTGCATTCAGTGGCCAACCCGTTATATGTGAATGTCTCAAATACAGATGTTAACCATTTGCTTTATCACATTTCACTAAAAAGAAGCCAATAAATTGTTCAAAAATTAAACTTATTTAAAGATATGTTTTTTTTGCTTTTTCACTTTATTATTGATTTATCTTTTTTTAAATTCTAAGCTAATTTTAATTGCATTTAGCACATAGAGGCTGATGTGTATATTTTCATTTTCGTTAAGTCACATATATTTATTCTGATTGGTGCAAATATTGCATTAAAAACAGGAAATATTCTAGTCATTATGTGTTGAAGCAAACAGCCTAAAGTGCGTGTGAGTGATATCATAACTTGCTACACTAAAGGCTCAAGGTTCAATTGTTTTCCATAATGACACATATTTTAATCTTTTTAAGATATCCTTTAAAAACAGGGCTCCATTGATGACGACTGTTCCTTTGATTGTAAGCGGTATCATTGCCAAGGTGTGGTGCCCTGTCTGTGTTGGCAGCCGGGCTGATATCTTTTGTTTGGGACTCAAAGAGCTCCTTTTCCTGTTCAGTTTCCCTCACTATTTTTGCTTGTGTGAGGTGTTGATAGACTTATATGTTGCACTGCTTCCTTTTAGTGTACAACACCAGATGTTTGTGGGAATAACAACCCTAAACCTTTTTTTTTTTTTGTCATTATGACAGAAATTGTTTATTAGCAGTTTTGTCCATCCGGTAATATATGACTGTCATAGCTCAGTCAGATAGAACCTATCTGTGTCTTGCTCTCTTTTCCTGTGTTCACAATCTCACTCATGTTGGCGTAGGAGTTGCAGTCATTTATGATATCAGATATTCTCTTGGAGAGCAGGAAAGTCTTGACAGACTGAACAACCACTATCCTCTCACAGAGTGGTGTGTGTGAGTGCGCATTTTAATCAGAAAAAATGGCTCTGTGGGCCTCACATTGCACGTTGAGGAGGTTTGGGGGTTCTCGTTGTTTATATCCAGAGTACAGTAGAGATGTTATGTCTTTTCCTCTAAATGAAACCATAACCAAAGCATGAAAACAGTAACTTGTTTTTT
The DNA here is from genome assembly GCF_017639745.1 of Melanotaenia boesemani. Taxonomy (NCBI): domain Eukaryota; kingdom Metazoa; phylum Chordata; class Actinopteri; order Atheriniformes; family Melanotaeniidae; genus Melanotaenia; species Melanotaenia boesemani. The sequence continues at coordinate 20,322,468 of NC_055697.1, forward strand.
GTTTTTTTCTTCACTCTATTTGTAACTCCACTCCCCTCTAAAGGATTAGCCTGATCATCATGAAAGCATCTCCAAGACCACAAAGATGTGACAAAAATTTCTCTATACCCTCAAGTGCCCACTTATTTAGTGTGCCTGTGTGCTTCTGTCCCTCCATCGCTGATATGATGTGGTTTCTCTATTTTACTGTTGACACAATGCTATGAATGTCTGAGCATTTTGCAAATGAAGAGGCTTGAACTCCTGACAGCCAGTGTCGCCAGCACCATGACACACTGGCCCGCACATGCTGTGCGGCATAATGATGACATTAGGATCCAGTGATAATATCAGGACGCACTTCAGATAAATGACTGATAAACCAGGGGTTGTGCCTCTCGTATTACACGCTTGACAGAGCAGCTAATCAGTGTCCAAGTGACTGCTATTACATAAATCATGAGCCCGACTTTGATGCATATTCCATCGGTGTTCCCTATTCATCACGTCATCTGGGGGAGACTCTCTGGATGACTGGCTGCCGGGCCAACACACATTTTAAGAGCACATTATGTTTTCATTAGAATTTGATATGATCCATTCCAGTGTTGATTTGATTTTATGTGCTGGGGTCATTTGATAGAAGTATACTAAGGAGAGGGAGTGTGATGCTATATTGTGTGAGCTACTTCCTTTCACTGACCTTTTTTTTTTTTTTGCCACAACACCTGATTGAAAGCACTGTGTCTTCATATGAGTGTGATTTTATTCAAAATTATTTGTATATAGTTAAGAACCCACTGAATCCATGCTCCTAAAATAAAAATGGCAGCAATGACAAGCTGAGATGAGTTATATTGTTTCATTTAGCAATAAAATCAAACTACACTTAGACACGAAGTTGGAAGGGAGATGTGGGGTGTTGAAGTGAGTCACCATGTATGTTTTATTCTCCGGTATTGGGGTCAGAGGATGTGAAGGTGGGGGTGTTAATTTAATCCCCATTCTTACCCAGAGCATGGCCACACTCTCTAAGGAGCTTTATCTCTGACAACTGTGTCAAATTAGAGAGACCACGAGCCCCTCATAAAGAATATGTCTGTCAGACTACATTGTTCCTGGCCTCTGAAATATACGGCTGAGAGGGACAAAAATAGAAGATAACTCCATAGTTCCACTGTTGGACTTGAACATGATGAAATAATTTTCAAGCCATGTGATCCTGTCAGTGAGACAAACCCCTAATAAAACTGATGTTCACATATTATTCTATGTCTTTTGAGGTTTGCTATTCATAGATTTCAACAACTACTGTTGTGGTCAAAAAGTCTATAGCTCTGGCTTTGTTATTAATATTTGTAGCATCTACCTTTTTATGCTAATAAAATGTTGGAACAGAGCAATTTAGAAAACTCTATTGGATGTTAATTCATAGTAATTCAGCATGACTGTGTAAATGATGGGAGCGTTACATTCCATTAAACATGGTACATAACTCCAGGTCAGTCCAGTCTAATAAGTGCCCATCATTTATCTCCCTGGTATCATCGCTTTACCACAGTCAAACATGTAAAACAACTCTTAATGTTCTCCCTAGTCCCCTATGGGTGTTTCTCCCTGTTATCATCATTGCCTCTACTCTACGGGGACTTCCTCTGGAGACAACATTTTCATAGACCTTTGACCTAAACCATATTTTCCATTTGAATGGTTTGACTAGTGAATATTTACAAGCATGTTTAATGTATAATAGATCTCATCTGTGAGTATCAGGAGCCATTTTCTGCTCAGTCAGGTTCAGCTGTTGGCCTTAGCCCCTTGCTTGCGGTAATATTGACCCCTCTTAAAAACAAAATGACCTGTGCCTCATTTAGGCCAAGTAGTATGCATACGTATTGCACAAGTCCTAAGGGCATACATGTTTATAACAAGAAAAGCTGGCGGCCTTGAATGTAAACATCTTAGCACTGTAATATTATTGTATCAGTAAAGTCCCAGAAGGTGGTAGATTTAATAATGTGGGTGGATTATATAAGAGAGAGAAATAAAGCAGTAATTTGAAATTGTTTGGGGACCTTTTGTGTCAATGGTTATGGAGGCTAAGGGACAACTCCATTCCCTCAGGCCACTGTTAAAAAGGCAATGACGTTTCTTGTACATGCGCAGCATTTTTGAATCTACATGCATTACTAGCACCACAGGCTTTTATCGTGTTATTAGTAATACATAATACATAATACATTTGATTCTATTATCATGCGTAGGGAAAAAAAATGAATGAAGGTGGTAAAAAAGGATGAACATGATGATGAATAACATCTGCAGTGAAGTGCTTGAATATACAAGTGTAAGTGAAACAGATCTTAGTTTGCTTCTCGGCTGCTTATACAACCACAGGCTTTTTAATCTCTTTCTTGCCGATGAAAGTCCCAGTAATTGCTATATTTCCCTTTTTGTTTCAAGGACCTTTGATGATCCCTTGGCTTGCATCAGAGGGCAAAGTCATTAGTGGAGAAATGAGCTCAAGTGAAGAGAAAGAGATTGCGGGGTTCCCAGCATGATTGGAAACTTTGGCTCACATCACATCCTAATTTAAATTCAATTTTCAATATACATTTGATAGATAAATGACAATTAGAAAATATGTACTTAGTTACTGTAAACGGATACAAGATAGTTTTTTTAAAATATATTTTTGCTTTATTGTTACCAATGAAAACGTCACATATAACATTTTTCATATTATTACAGATGTGTTTTACACAGTCACATTCATATTTGTGTTCACAGATGAGGCTTTAGTTGGTTACATATACATTAATAAACACCTAAATTACATGTTTATAGTCACATAATAAATCATGAACCAGTTATTAAAATAGTATATGCTGCTAACAAGTGTAGCATGCAACAGTAACTATAATCCATTTGACAGTGGTGGTATGAACACATAATGAATGAAGACACTTTATGCATTTTTAATAATATAGAATATGTTAATATAGATTAATTTATGTTGTTGAATATTGTACATAAATAATTTCTTCTAATATCCTTATATCTTTTTAAAATGCTATCATAGTGTGAATTTAATAAATGCTTAAATACAGATTATTTTATTATTTGTCAATTTCTCTTAGCATGTAATTAATTTGCAGTCATTTATATTATCTTATTATTAGTCTTCTTATTAAATTAAACCTGCAGTTCAGAATTTATATTTTACATCGGGTGCACTGAGACGCATAAAAATATCCATCTGTATTACAATCTAAACACAGAGCAGTTACATTTCACAGCAGCTAAACTGGCAATATGTTTTATGTTATAATGCTGCAATCATCATCAAGTTGTTCGGGGAGGGAGCAGGGGGGTGCAGGGACATGTGAAATATGAAATCCTGTCAATCAAACCACAGCATACAACACTCTGTTGCGGTTGGGTGACAGTGGTTCTTTCATGTAAATCACAGATATTAGAAATAAAAGACAGGCCTGTTGACTTGCTTCATGCTGGGAATCGGTGGCCCAGCATGTGTTGCTCTGTCTGTGCTTCACTCTCCTGTGGAACTGCTGTCCCTTGGGTCCTAGCACTGCTCCCTGGGGTGCACTGCATATAATTACCCACAATCCACCCTGAAACAGCTCTCATTTACAGTAATCAACAGTCTGCACTTCAAAGGATTCATGTGGCATCAGACATCCAAGAGCTAGTGTGTGTTATTACAAATTATTATTATTATTGCCTCATAGTTACCTTTATATACTGGAGCTGATGACTGCGTTAACTAAGGAGATGATGAGATGCCTGCATGTTTCTTTTTGCCCATTAAGAGCTGATGAGGGCAAAGATTATAAGCTATATGCTGTTAAGAACTTCAAAAGCAGCTCAGTTCAATATGAGGTCTGAACAACAGCAGCTAAAGCATCAGATGTCTAATATTATACAGGAGGGTGTGAAGAGAAAAGGGGGGTGAGCTTCATCAAGGGCTTAAATTTACATGACTAACAAATTCAGACAGCAAGCAAGAAATGCAAGATCATTTGATCATTTGGCAGACATGATGGTGGTCTGTGTGATAATGGTCATTATCATAAACAGAAGCCATCATTAGGCTTGATTTCAGATAATGGTCAGTGTGGAAACCATTTTATACTACGAAAAGCCTGTCCCCATTAAAGACATATTAAGTGAATTAACTCACATCATGAGTGGGGAGCCACTATGTGGTATTGCCTGGAACATAATGTGCTTATAATGTGAAGTGATTTCTCCTTACTGGAGACAAGTCAGCCAGTTTACATTCATAATAATTTGCTCCATTCAGCTGTTCAACACAAACAAAAACAGTGTCTTTGTCTAAACTACGAAACAATGGAAAACCTTTTTTTAATCCAATTTTACATTATTTTGTTACTGGCTATTACATAACAGAAATTCTATACAAAACAAACAGCTTAAGTATATTATTGTATGACATTTTTAGTAAATAAGAAATGTTTTAAATACATAAACAGCTTTATTTATTGCTTTTCAATAAGGAGACATTTGTGCGTTTTAAATATACAATACTCAGTAATTCTTTGAATCTTCTACCGCCTGGCAAAATGGTTTCTGTGCATCCAGAGAGACCACCTTCAGACATGACATCCTTTGCTCTCTAGTGGGAAGAGCGACGTCCTCCACAGAAGCTGCCTCTGACCCTCTGGCACTGCTGGGCCTCATCATTGCCGGTCCATTAGGGATGCTGGAGCAGGTCTCCAAACGGGCACGGCTGCACCACATTACTCCTACCACTCACTGCTGGCAGGTCCCCTAGTGGCCAGGTCATGTCATGGCATGGGTGCCCTGTGAGTGAGCTTGTACCAGGTCTGCCCTTGACATGCCCCCCTCCCTCCCCCTTACTCCTCCTCTTCCACCTTCTCCTCCACGGAGAAGGGAGAGCAGACCGTCCGGATGGGGCACTGGGGGTGCCAGCTGGTGCCAGCTGCGAGGGGAGATATCCAAGGTGGCGGACACCTGTCCTAACTCGCGCCCCCCCAGCTCCCACAATGCATCTGGTGCGGCCCTGCAGACCCATCGTGGGGAAATGAGGCGCTAACCTTGAGGAGAAATGCTCCCAGCGTCGCATTAAGAGAGGCCCTAATTGCTGAGTGCTAGCACTGCCAAATGACATTAGGAAGTGCTGTCGTTTACTTTAACATAATGGCTCAGCGTGTTTTTTGGCTAAACTTCCTTTGCTTCTCTGAGGTGTTTCACCGCAGTGGCTGTTTTGGTCCTGTCATGACCAATCATTGGAGTACTTGAGGATGACAGCAATTCTTAAGGAAAATCACTGTAAACACATTAGAGAGTTGAGTGTTCAAGTTTAAACTCTAACTGTAAGGTGGGAAGAGAAACACTGCAGAGGTTTATAAGTGTTTGATATGAAGTTACTATACAATGTACACACCTGCCATTTGTGAAATAGCAAGAGTATTTACTGTGCAAGCTGGGTAAGTTATTGCATTATTTATTCTTTTTTTTTTATCATCAAACCACATGCTTGTATGGCTCGGTCGTTTCAAAGAAATACTAACACAGTCCACTCAGTGTGATTAAATTAAACAAGCATGCTCATTACATTATGCATACTGTAATAAGAATAGCCCTGACCGGTCTGTAGCAGTATAGCAGGCTCCACAGAGACTGATCACATGTTTTGCCGCTGCACTAGATTTTTGGGGCACCCATTAGCAGAACAAAAATCACCTTTGATTTAATGAAAGGTCCTCATTTGCTTACCGGCTCCCCTCACTTACAGGCACATGGTTAAATTAAGCACTGGCAACCCCCAACCCCCCCACCCGCCCCATCTTTGCTTCCATTCGAAGGAGACACCGTCCCCTCTCCTGCAGTATAATGCTGTGATGATTCTATGATCTGGTGTTTCAAGTCTGCGGGAGTGTCAGAAATCCACTGCAAGGTGCTTCTAATTGCAGATACACCTCAGCACTTGAAAGTAATGAATGTGAGCATGGTGAAACCTCTAAGGATCAAACGCTAGTAATACATCATCAGTTCTGAAAAGGGTAATTCGTTTCCCTTCGCCAAGCAAAATATTAGAAGTTCAGATAGGGGGTTTTATTATTAATTTATTCTTCCCCCAATACATGATTTTGTAATTGAAGTGCTATGAATAAAGTAACCCATATATCTTAGCGAGCCACTATGCATCCGTTGACTAGATGTGGGATTTGAGTGTGTAAATATTGTCTGTAGCAAAGCGCAACAAGGATGATTCTTCCTCAAATACACTTTGGTGATATCTTTGATTGGATTTGGAGCTGTGTATTTCCCAAGATCATAACAAATCACTCTTTATTGTGTCTTTTCTCAGATCTATAGTGTTATTTACAGAACTTCTAGTAAGCTTGACTCCTTGAATTTGTTTGAAGTTTTGTTCAGATAAATCCTCGTGTTGTTGGCAGGTCTTTTATAATTGTTTAAGTCTTAAAATGAGCAGCATTCAAAATGAGAAGACATTTGTAGAATTTTCCATTCCCATGTACTCAGAAATGTCCATGCAAACAATCCAAATGTTATTTCTAAACTTTGCTTTACCTGATCCTTCTGAAAAGTATCACCTCCAGTCACCGCAGGGTAAGTGTGCCACGGGGACTCAGTCAAAATAACTTCAACAGTTCAATAGAAGATGGCCTCTTACTGCTGGTTGACCCCTGCGGACACCAGGCTGTTGACCCCAGGAATGCCGGGGTAAGAAGTTCAAAGCCCAGCTGTCCGTGCGTGATCTCTTCGTCTAGGCCATGGTCGTGCGCCACAGGGGCCACTTCCCCCTGCTGCCTGAAACTGGTCTTCACTCAAAAAAAAATCAGGATATGCTCTACTCCTTCAACAGCGCTCTGAACTGCTGAAACTCAGTTGAGCGCAGAGTGTTTGTGTGTTCGCGGGATGTAATTTACAGCTTTGTGTTGAAAGCAAGCTACCAACCCTGCGCAGGGACCAGTGTTGCAGGAGCTCATGACATCTGCTCCGATGACCGCAGAGGAGCAAGCCTAACAATGTGCCATTCACGGACCAGATGATGTCCAACTGTGAAGAAGAACTCAGACAGGAAGGGCAGGAGAAGGGCAAAAAAGACAGGGGAGGTTGATGGACTTTACAAAATAAATAAATAGATAAATAAATGAAAAAATAAAAATTGACTAATTTAGAACCAAAAGGAAAAAAAAGACAACTCCCAAAATTGTATTCTGGAAATTTCTTAGAAAGAACATGGGTGAGTAAACTTATCTATAAAATATTTATGGTTGTACAGCAGGTCACTAGATTGTTGTAGCTTTACAATCGGTACCTTGTTATTTAAATGCAGAGACAAATCAGAGTTGTGGTCTGCAGTTAAAGCCAGGTCTTTGCGACCTGTCATCTGTGGTGTACAGTCAGGAGGTGGCTAACCTCTTGGGGAGGGGAAAAGTGCTGGGGGGTCTGAGGTGTAAAAACCAAGGAATTTCAGGGGCTGATAAATGAGCCTCTTCCTAACTGCATATGGTATGTGTTTTAAACTGACTCCCCCTCGGCCCTCCTCGTAGCCAGCCATCCTTCATGAAGAGTTCAGGGGCCCTCTGCTGTACAGAGGCCCTGTTTTGTTGCCAAGACAGGCCCCCTGCATAGGCTGCATATGGGACTGTATGATGACTGGCTTGGCCGGCTTTCATGAATTGGTATAGTGGTGTTATAAAGGCTTCGCATTGGGTCATTGTTAATTTACACTGACTTTGTAAGCCATTAGTTTTACAAAGAAAATGGTTTGTCACTCAGGATAGACACCTGCTACCTGAGAATATCAGAAGTGAAATTCTAATATCTCTAAAGGGAAACAGTCAAAAGCCATAGAATTAAATGACATCTGTCTGACGGCTTCTTAATATAATCTTGAAGTAAGCACAAACCTGAAAACAGCTTTGACACCACCTTTCTTTAAATAGAGTCCACTTATCGAAGTGTGCAGTCACCTGCTAAAGAAAAAAAAAAAAGGCTGTGCATGAACATAACGTGAACTTTCACAACATCAACAACAGCAATTATAAATTTTAACTAGTGACAGTAAAGTGACCTTTTTGGAGCAATGGGCACTTAGTATAAGTCTATCCTTCACATTGCAGCCAAATATTGGCCATGGTGGTTGCTCACTGTCCTTTTCTTTAGTCTTTTAACCAGCCAGCTGGACACATATGCCCCCCGGTTATTCCACTGGACCTTTACCTCCCTCTCTTATAATAGCACCCCTCTCCCTCAGTCTTTCGAATGTATTCTACTCATTGTTTACTGTACATGCGGGTCCACAGTAATAATAAATAAGGAGCGTGTGTGCCGTGCCAACATGATTGATTACGACAGGGAGGCAAGGTCAGGATGGAGGAACAGGCTAGGGCTGTCCGACTCATTGAGTTAACACTGTATCCGTATTGTATGAATGTCACCAGCGATCCTGTGATTTATTACTACAGCCACTGCTCAATTCTCCTTTTCTACCTCCCCCCTTCTTTTGGTACCTGACCGAGATACAGGATATGAAGAGAAGTGTAGACAAAATTCAGTCTGTCAGAGAGCAGGTTACATCTTTGTTGGGTTTCTTTTTTAAAAAAAAAATTCAAACAACTTGTTTAAATTACAAAAATATGAGTGGAAATTTATTTAAAAAGGTTCTTTGGACACTTTTCAGCTATGTGTTAGTGAAATGTTAACATATTGAAAAAGATTTTTCCACCTGGAACTAATGTTTTCCTATGTCATTTTTTCCTTCAAGTAAACTTAATTTATTTTTCACATGAAAAATAAATAAAATTCTCATAAACACACATGTTTACAATATACCTACAAAAAGCAGCTCGGCACATGAACGAAAAAAAAAAAAAAATCTGAAAGTACTGACTGAATTGTTTATTTGCTTGGATAACACACCAAAAAAAAGAAAAAAAAAAGTCATTGTCACTTTCAACAATACTGAACTACTCTTTCTTTTCTGAGGATCTAACCTTTCGTCTTGGACTGAATACACAATGCCCCTCTGGACCTCTGGACTGCTCACTCTTTAGTGCATGTCAAGAAGACACCAGTCTGGACTATTTCCTCTGGGAGGTGGGTAAGCAAGCGCCACGCTCTGTCAGTTAGCGTAAAATGTTTCAGACTGAAGATGGATGGAGACGACGTGTCACTATGGCTCAACCGGGCTTTCACTGCTGCCATGGCCATGTCCTGGTCACATCAACCCAAGCGACCGAATCGCTAGGACCTGTCCTTCCTTTTGAGTTAGCATATACACTACATGACAGAGCTTGTGGCCTTCACTCACTTGGGGCAGCAAAAAGGGAAAAAAAAGGTTCTTTTGGTATGGTAGGTCATCTGGATGAAACTGAATGCTTTGATTGATTTGTTTTGGTGAATTTTCAGTGTTTTGCTTTCAAAAGAAACACACTTACAGTAACATGTCAACAAGGAAGTATTTGGATTTCAATATTATAGCTGAAAGAGGCAGTGTCAGCAATCATATCATTAATATTTTTCCATAGCTTGATTTCCAATGACAGAACATCACAATTAAAACAAACCACCAGCATTAGAAAAACTTCAAGGGTTCTGATGAGAGAGGACCTTGACATGGAAAGTCTTGGAGTGCTGACCTCTGAGTTTGACCTTCCCCTGATATGTTTCCACAGGCAATTCCATAACTCTCTAGCCAACATTTAAATGCTTCCTGTTTGACAGGAAGTTCCACATTACTCTGTGGGACCTGGGCTAATGTTCAACTGTGCGAAACGGCAGCACGCAGAACCCAGAGTTAATTTATATCATGTCTCATCACCTTTTTGTGGAAGACTGCACCCACATATGTACACATTCAGGCAGAGACTAACGTGAGCATGGCCTTTTTTGGTCATGCCTAGTGTGCAAGCACCCGCACTCATGCTGGACTGGTAATGTACCCCTCATTTGAGTCATAGGTACAGTATGTAGCAGCCATACACATTTGCTGAAGTAAAAGTCTCTGTATGACAAGATATTTTTCTCACACTTTTACTCTCCCTTTCTGTGTCTCTTACTCACTCACTCACTATTTCGCCGTGTTGTTATTGGAATGTGTGTGTGTGCTGGTGCGGACTGTGAAACTGATGAATGACCAGCCATGGCAGATTCATAGTCCGGATCCTGGTGCAGCTGGAGAGGAAACTAATGGCAAGCTGGGACTATGGAGGTCTCAGAGCTAATACCTGTCTCTTCCATCAGGAGACCTGGGGGCATTTTTTTACACCCAGCCAAATAAGAGCCACCCCCCACCACCACCAGCACTCCTACTTTTAACACCTTCCAACTCCTTGCCGCTACCCCCTCAACATAAACCTGCTCTATCATGCACATGCACATACACATGCATAGGAACACACACGTGCAGTCAAGCACGTGAGTGTGCAGCCACACACAGATGGACACACACACCCCTGCCGAGCCCCCAAACTGTCCAAACTGTGGGGTGCTGGGGGAAGACTTTAATAGTGAATGGGTGGCCTTACAGGTACTGGGCATCAGCTGTCTGAGAGTAAATGTGCGGCAAAAAGACAAGGATGGGCACTTTACTGGACATTGGCTTTTGCTCCCTGCTGATTAGCCACACCATTAATCGCTTCCTTTGTGCGGGAGGTGAAGTCATGCAGCTTGAAGTTGTGCCCATAGAAATGTTGTTGCACCCATTTCCCCAGCAATCAACTTTAATATTGAACCCATGTCTCAATACATATATTAATGTTTGCAGTCGTACGCCTCCCAGTGTTATCCTCATTAGTGTTCTGTACTATGTTCATCCTGAGAGCAGGCTGTGGAATAGAATCAGAGCGCTAGTGGAAGTCATTAGTCAGTTTTGAGTGTGCATATGTTCAATTGACCTGCAGTATGTAAATTCCTGCAATGCTGGCCTTGCATATGGGCCGCGTGCCTCACTGGAGGCCCGTCCAGCATGGTGCCTCATTACAGAGCTGCTTTCCAGAGTCCTCCCTGTTAATTAGAGAGCTTTTGTCCGTCACGTGACTCTGCTGGTCTGACACTCTGAGGTCACAGTAAGGACTTATGGATCTTCCTCCTGCAACATCCGTTTGTCTATCTGTCAACTTGCACTGCAATGTCTTTCACATTTTTCATTTTTTGGTATGCTTGTTGGACAGTTCTTCGATTGAGCGTTGAGCTCATCCGTCAACTTTTACCATCAGAGGCTTGAAATAATTCACCAACTTCCAAAGTCAAAGCTTTGGTTAATTAAGCCTGTATTTTTGTAATCTACCGTGAAAGAAAGAATCAGGCCGCACTTGTTTCTTGTTAAAGTCCTATCTGTGAAATTGTCTTTTCTCCCCTTTTCTACCTTTTCACCTGCTTGTCAAACTTGCAAGGCACTCAGAGAAATTATCTCTAGGGTAACAACAAAGCACTGTCAAGATACCCAGCATCCTGCGGCTTAATTGTTATTAATTTACCGCAATTAAAATGTGTCTCTCTGTCTGTTTTTTTTCATGCCTTGACAAGCATGGATATTGTTTACATGCAATGAGAAACTGTTGAAGAACATTTCCAAGCAATGTCACTGTCTGTGCATAGCTCTAAGCTATTCCGGCACACATCGCGATAAAGCCCATATTTGAATAGGAGCGGATATCAAACACATTCATTAGGTTACATGCTTCACTTGATTAATTATATCTGAAGAAAATTGCGGGCACTTCGGATCTTAGTCTGGTAGTATCGCCATGTGCCACGGATCCCTAATTTCCAAAAGAAATAGGAGGGGGTGGTGGGGGGGCTGAAGGGGATTTTTTTTTCCCCTCTCTCAGTCTATCCCGGACAGCCTGCCTCTCTCCCAAAGGAAATGAACGTATTCAAATGTATCTCCATCAATGAGCACAGTAATTATGAATTCAGCACTAATTAGTAGATACACTACTTTCCTTGCATATTTGATTTCCACTGTGAGATGTTAATAAGGGAAGTGCCCATTTTTGTCCTATCTCATAAAAATTCCAGAGTGTTGGAAAGGGGGGGTGGGGGGGTAGAAGGGGAAGGGGGGGTTGGGGTTGGGCTGGGGTGGGGGGGTAGGGCGTGGGGCTGTGGGGGGCGGGGGGCAGATGGCGAGAGGGAAACAGGGGAAGCATTAAGTATGCATGGAAGTCGAAAAAAATAAGTTTACAGATAATTGGCGTGGTTACTGAGGGGCTAAAACAACACTGCTTACCTTAGTTAACATTCTGCTGGCTAAACATGGCTCTTTAAAGACATACATGCATTGTATTACTCTTTTCTCATTTACTCCACAAATAAAGGCTCTCCACCAGGAGGAAGAAGAAAAAAAATGGGACCTCAAATATAATGATAACATGTTGAATTACTAATGTCACACCCTTTTCAGGGAGTACACATTAGCATATGAATAAAAGACAACTCTTATTGTATTTCTCTTTTTTTCCCCCACATTTTAAATCTCTTTAAAATGTAATGAAAAAGTAAAACCCCAAACTGTTTTGCTCTCACACAACGCCAAGGGGTAATTACAATATTTTCCCAGAGTGAGAGAAATAAGAGAAACCCTCCCCTTCTTTGATAATGTTGCAGAAACATATTTACAGTGCACCACTGCTTGTGATTTATTAATATTAGAAGACAGCTTTTGTTGCACTGTTTTCACAGCAAGTGATTAGCACAGCCAGCTACAGTGAATAAATTCTTAAGTGGATTAAATTATCAAAGTGGAATAAATCTAATAATTTAAATGTTTATTAGAAGTGAAGGACTTCATATTTCCAGTGCAGTCAGATTAGGGAGCAGATGGTCACCCTTATGCCAGTGTTACTGTGTGAACGCACATGTCAGAGGCCATACCTTTACCAATAACATGAACATATTTCTGGACAACACACAATTGCATTGGATACAGTGGATTTATCTAATTAATCCAATCATCTCTTTTGAATGAGGGATTTCTGTGCCCACTGGTCTCCTCCTTTTTTGACTGAGATTGGCGTCTTTGTGCCAGGCTGCCAGGCTGCCAGCCTAAGAGGCTGGTCTCCTTCTCAAGGAGACTGTTATGACCATGTGGTGTTCGTGCCAACCTCTGGCTGCGGCGGGGAGATAGGGAGCGCACAGGAGAAAAAAAACAAAAAAAAAAAAAAAGAAAGAAAGAAAAACAGTGGCAGAAATGTAAACACATAACTAAACAACAATACACACATATTCTCACAAAAGTAATTGTAAAATCAATGTATAAATACTTTCTCAGAAAAACACACAGATCACAGGCAAACAGGGCAGCCGCTCTACGATCTTCTTAATCTGTGATCAGATAAACTACAATAAAAGCAGGCCTGGCAATAGAGGGCAAGGGCTATTATGAATGATCTGTATGTCACTCAACCACAAACCCACACACACAAACAGCCATACAAACACATACACACAAAGGAGGCCCCCTCACACTCTTATTTGACTTTGTGTGTGCTTCGCTGGGTTTATTATGACAGGCTGAGCGGCGGGGAGGGAATTAAACTGTTAAGCAGACATCAGAGGCTGTCTAATGTTTAATGCAGGAGCCGGGGCATGTGCTGACTGATAATGAATACAAACAGGCCAACGTCTTATTTGTTGTGCTTTTCATTGGGAATGACTCGGGTGCTTGACATCCACAGCTAATGTACTGTACGCGGCTATTGTTCGAACCCCCCTCTCATCCTCCCTCCATATCTCTCTCTGTGTCTCTCCCTTTTTTCATTTCACTTGTCTTCCTTTATTGTGCTGATTCTTCAAAGCTGCGCTGTCACTGCCATCACACAACAAGCCTGTCTCGGTCTCGATGTGACAGGATAATGTTGTAATTCTGGTGGAATCACAATCTCCATCATGATAATGTGTTGATGGGATGTGGTAATAGTTGTTAAAAGGTCACCCAGTGTGCTGTAATTGGCTCTTTCATACTCCACTACGTTTACTACGACAGAAGGCATGACCTCGCTGGCAGAGATGGTAAATATGCCATCTTGAGAGTGTAATTATACAAGCCAAGCCTTCTTGGATCCCTTTCTCTTGCCTCCTTTGCCCTCTCTTGCCACTCGTTTCCTTACAGTCTCACTTTAGATGTCCAAATGTAACTGTAAGTTGGCAAGATAAATGAAGCAAAGCAGCCTTACAATACTGTACGTATGCCATGACTGGCAGTAGTACAGTATTGTTAGGGACAGACAATTGTGAAATGAAGACCTAATTTGAGGAGGCACCCATTTTTTAAAAAAAATATTCAGACTTATAATTTCCTACTGAAGGGCTTTGTCCACTTTATTTGGATGAAAAGGAGATAAACTGACTTGCACAAAAAATAAAGCATTTTATTTGATGGTTTAATAAATGAAACATTTAAATATATATTACAGCATGTACAAACAATTTAGTATAATTTGTATTTCACAGTGACAGCCCAGGGAATAAATAATAAATAACAATCCTACATAATTATTTTTTTTTCAAAGACAACATTCTCAGCTCTGCTTTTTAATTAGTTCAAACACACAATTATGAGGAAAATATGATTTATGCTTTTTGGGCATTAGGTGTTACGTTGAATCAATACTGTAATTAATACGGGGATACAAAGAGACTGTGTGTAAAAGCCATAATTGGTCTAATCACATCGAGACAGTAAACAGATCCACAAGAGATGAGGTGTTAAATCAGGAATATATTTAAACATTATGTTGTCATTTAAGTATTTTTCCCTGCATATTTTTTGTATTTAATTTGTTATTATTATTATTTATTTTTTTATTTTTTTTATTACACATTAGGAAAGAAAATGCTATGTATTACTCAGACCTTTTTGTATATATATATATATATATATATATATATATATATTACACACATATATATTTATACACATTACTTACATAAAATTGTTAAAATAAAAAAAGGCTAAAGATAGCTCAAACCTTCTGTATCTGAATTTATATGTTACATAAACTCCTACAATTCCTGGCATTAAAAAAAATAAATTAAACATGTAGTTTGTATTCACACAAAGTAAGCATTATAATTAAATCAAGTCACTTTCATAAAGTTTAATTAATTTTTTTTTAATTATCTTAATAATTTATATTGTTTTGTCATAAAGATAATTTTTGCTTATTTGCCTTTGATTGCCTTTGATTAACTTTTCCGTGCATGCTTGGAAAGTTTCCTTTTTATACTGCTTTTAAATAATTTCCACCTTTGAATTTTGCAGTGTTTTTGGCATCTTTTTGCTAAATAAGTACAACAAAGCACAGACATTAAAAAAATTCATATGCTGATGAAATCTATATGTAATGTTGCTAAAGTATATGTGCAGGTTGTTATAGGGGATGCAGATCCATAGCACCTCCCTGTGGCACTGACCATCTTATTCTATGTGGTGTGAAGTGATTCTACTTTCAATATCTTATCTTACATCTCTTCTACTTATAGTCTCCTTTATGCACCTCATGAGAATTTTCTTGCCATCTAAAGATTACCCTGTTAAATTACGGCATCATAAAACATTAAAAAAGAGTGCTTCTTTCAGAAAACCTATCATCCAGTCTGACAATATGCTTCATTCAGTTTAGGCGGGTATTGAAACTGCAGCCATCATTGTAACATTGTTATGGTAACTGCTCGAGTGAAGTCACCAAATCTTATTGTAAAATCTCCTACAATATCATAATAACACTTGGAAGCGGGGGCAGCAGAGTTTGACAATAATATATCTGTGGAAATCTTTCCCCCTCTCTCCAGATCCTCAGTGAGAGGCACATCAGAGGAGACATTTGCGCTTTATGAAGTGCATTCATTTGGCCATTTGCCATGTTTCCTCACTAGAGGACTGCTATGATGAATGAGAGAAGAGAAGAAGCAGATTTTCTCTCCCACCTCTCGGCTCTCCCCTGTGATTACTAATACAGAGCCCTGCAACCTCCCACACTATATGAAAACTGTAGGCTTGCTCTCATATCCTGGGTAATCCTCAATTTCCCAGAATCATTAAACTGAGACTAGCATCTCTGATGGCTGGAGATACTTGACATATTATGATTATTATCATATGAATACCTTGTTGTTACCTTGGAAGGGGTAAGGTTGCCTTAAAATCAATGCGGAAGACTGCCATAATAGCCTTTCTAGGTTGTTGTATTGGAAAATAAAAGCCCATGTTTATGTATGTAAGACAAATGACTGGGAACTCTGCCCTCAGCTGTTGTCACGAAGGGCAAAACAAATATCCAAGAAGAATCTGATGCAGCCACTGAGAAGTTGAGAAGCAAACTTTTGAAAACTTCTCCATCCAGTTTTTCACAGTAACAATTTATTTTTATTGCTTTTCAATCTGCCAGATTTCATGGTTTGTTTCACAGGCTCGTCCCTGCAACCACCTGGAATTCGAGCCCATGTCACTGGCTATAACTATCCTGAGGTGGAGACTCCCTAACTAGCAGAGCCACCACGGCCTTGTGGTATGGACACACTAAAGGTTTCAAATGCATCATTTACTGTACACATAAACTCATGTTTTTGATTATAAATGCTACCCTGAGGTGAAATGGATAACATTTATAAAGTCGAAATGCTGAATTCAGAAAAATAAAGTCAGCCGCTACTGTGTTGGGGAGGGGGTGCTGTGCAGTGGAGGGCGGACCAGGAAAATTTATGTGGGAGAAAAATGTATGTTCAGCGGATCAACTCCAAAACAAACATATAATCTGTGGGTATGCCCTCCTCTTCATAGCCTCAATCAGTTGTTCACAGTGTGTAATTCGCTGACATCTTCACCATGTGGAGACTAGTGCTCTCCCTCTACCTCTAAGGGGATGGATACAGAGATGATACTGTAGCTAACCTGGCACCTCTTCAAAAGTTTACTCATGGAAAAGGTTGTTTTTTTAGAGGTAACACAAATGTTAGATTCAAAACTGGAATTGTGTTTTGTGCTTCACTTCTTACCAGCTCGGTCCACAATGTACAGAGTGGAAGGTTTTCAAGTCTTCAGGCTCTGTCTTCTGCAAGTTAATGACTCAAAATGTCCAGGAGCATTCCAAAACTGGAAGTGAGCAAGAAAAACAGTGTAGCCCCTGAGGGTTACATTAGCAGATCTCTGCTCCATACATGAGTTCTAGTGACAATTTTGGAGGATGGGTCAGATGAAAGACAACAGAAGGAAAGAAGGATCAAAAGCCACATGCTTTCCTGTATCCCTGCTTGTT
Organism: Melanotaenia boesemani; assembly: GCF_017639745.1. NCBI lineage: Eukaryota > Metazoa > Chordata > Actinopteri > Atheriniformes > Melanotaeniidae > Melanotaenia > Melanotaenia boesemani. The sequence goes on from NC_055697.1 coordinate 20,339,744, forward strand.
CTAAGGGGCATACATAGTGCATTGGATTCATATCAAGGTCTTTGTACAGGGAGAGTCGGCCAACATGCAGTGGCATTATTATTCTTTACTTCAATAACAAACCCACGTCTTCCCCTCTTGCCATCAAAGGCACAGCTCTCCAGAAGTGAAAATACACATCATATATGAGTCATTCTTCTTCCTTGAAATTTAAATAACTCCTTTGAACAATGTCTTTGGTAAGTTGTGGCCAAATATGTAATTCCACATGTGCTGCAATGTATAACATTCGTCTTAAGACATTTCAGTGGCAGCCACATTCCCCCATCATGCAGTGTAAGAAATGTGCTGTACTTTTCTCACTCTGCAAAACTACATCACATAACTTTTCATACCTTTCAATCAACTCCCATTCGCAACCCAGTAACGACATTCACTCCCTCGCCCTGAGTGACAATAACTAAGTTGTCCACATCCATTCCACACAGTTATCCACCCATAGCCTATAAAACAGAAATAACGTGGAGGTTTACTCACAGTGAGGGGTTACTCTCAGACCGGACCTGGGCAGCCATTTGAAGTGACAGGGCCGCCCATCATGTGCCTCTAACGGGGTCAGGGGGCCTTATGGGGACTTGATCCAGAGCGAGGCCAAGGGGACTGGGCCTTTAGAGAGGATGGATGGAGCGCTGGTAAGAAGGAAGGACGGGCTGATTACATCATTTTTCAGACCCACCAAAAGGCTCTGTAAGGACCTTTGGGCAGCTGGATTGACAGTTGGCCTCTCTGCTAATACATTTTGGAGTGATTTGCCAAAATGAAGAAATTGTTTTCGCTGACCTATCTCGCTCAGCTGTGAGTGACTCAGTTGGTGAGACTTGACAAGATGAGCGACTTACTGCTCATTCTTACTGTGGCTCGTGTTGAATAAATGTGAGCTGAAGTCATAACAAGCATTAGTCTTTGAGAAAAACTCTAACAAAAAAAAAAAAGAAAGCTTCCCAGTTTGAGGAAATGACATTACGGGAACCATGTCAGGAATAGAGTTAATCACCTCTTCAGTCTATGTTGTACTGTAGGTGGCATTCGTCTCTGTTGTAGGGAAATGTTTTGTTTTAGTGCATTTCCTGAGTATCTACAAATATTCCCTGAAGGCATGTTGCAGTGTGATGTTGCGCCACCTGTTTTCAAGGCGCAGGCGTTCCCTGGGGCCCCTCAACAAATCATCTTCCTTGTTTCTCCTGCGGGGAAAGCAACACAGTCACTTCTGGGTTTTGGGTGTCATATCATAGCTGAAAGATACAAGAGCAAATTCGACATTTACGTCTGTCCCAACAGGTAAAGTGAGAATCAACAAAGCAAGGGATTGTGAAATAGTAGCAAGAGTTTTTCCTAAAAATAATCCACCTGGCTAAAAAGTGGCAACACCCTGCCTTTGAGATTTTGGGTTTGTTTATTTATTTATTTTCTTTATTTTTTGTGCTCAATTTACTTTAACAGCATCACCACACCCTCAGCTTAGTCCTGTATCTTTGTCTCAGCAGTAGACATAATGACTGACCTGGATTCATACTACTGTTTTCAATCACCATCTCCCTCCAAGGTTATTGGCCAAAATCCAAAGGTTGTTCTGGGATTCCACTTTATCAGAGGCTGAAGCAGAGCAGCATGCAGAGTTAATAATAATTTGGTCTGTGTTTTACAGCTGTTACACAATGGACACTGTGTAAACCTCTTGCAACATCGGGGGACTCTGAGCTTTCCATTTTAGAACCAGATCTGTCTCTGTAAGACAGTCAATGACAAACAAATATGGAAAAAAAAGTTCACAGAAAGAAAAGAACAAGACTATGTACTGGTGGTAAAGCAATCTATAATGCAAACAGTGTGTTACTTTATGTTCTTTTGATGATGTAGTCAGCAGGCAGTGACTGTGAGGAAATTTTCCTTTAACAGCGCTGGTGTGAAACTTTCTATAGATTTTCATTAGTCTCCTTATGTGGTGTGAGAAAGTGGAGTTAAAGCCCCGTCAAGTAGGCGCTGCCACCCTGAACATCTGCTTTCTCCATTACAAGCTGAGCTAGAGAAACACATTAAGTGCTACAGGTAAGAATTACAGCAGTGCTCCCCGACAAAGGTAGGGTGGTTGTAAACTAACACATTCAATATAGATTAAACCTACATTATCATAACAAGCTTCATTCAGACAGCACACATTGTTAAAAATGGAAAATGTGAAGTTTCATGCATCTTCCTGCAGAAAATAAAAAGACTTTAGTTATTTACTGCTCGTTTCCAAACACTTCTAATGATGAAACTGACGTCTGTCAACAATGCCTTATTTTTTTTTCTTTCTTTCTTGAGGAATAATGAATATATTTACAGTGTAATTCAGAACTCCGGTTGCCTCTAGACAGTTGAGCTTCCCCTTCATGCACCTCTGTATTTCATTCAAAGCAGAACCTCACCAAAGGAAAATCTTCTATTATCCAGCCTAACACTGCAGCCTGAGGAGGAACACTGGGTAAAACAGAGACTTAATATTTCATATTGGTTAGATTATTCATCCACACAAAGGCATTTCCCTTTTTTTTTCCTCCCTCACATTGCAACGCCCTCATTAAAAATGGGACACTGCACATTGAAACTTTTTAAAAATTCAAATATTTTCTTTCAATCTTTAAAGAGCTTATATCTAATGAACTAAGATTTAATTTGGCATGGCTTAACATCCATTTGCACTGTTCATAATTAGGAATGCAGACCTCAGTATTAAAATGAAGGGGCAAAGCCCTCAATAAGTTCCCAAGTGAAACAAGAATTGGTTCCACTTTAAGTATTAATTGATTGGCTTTGCAGTATCCCTTACAGGAGAAGAGTGCACACACACACACACACACACACACACACACACACACACACACACACACACACACACACACACACACACACACACACACACACACACACACACACACACAAACACATCCAGTACACCCACCCACACACACATACACACAATTTACAGAGCACTCATTTCTCATCAATCTGGTGCTGCTTCATTTGCCTGTCTCTCAGTCCCCCAGAGAGGGACAACCTATCTGCTAGCAGAGCTTAGCATTTGATCATGAGTGTCAATATCAAACTGCAAAGCAGGATTACACACTGCTGTCGTCAATAGCCGTAATGGTTTTACATGTGTTAAGGTTAACTCAGCCATTTAATGTGCACAGTACCTCTGAGATAATCATTCAAAAAAAGGACTTAAAAATGTCACACAAGCCTCAACAGACCTGGGCCTCAGCAATGATCACACACTATACTCAGAGGCTCTTGTTGCATTTTTCTCTTTTCTTAGATTTGACAGCTTATGACTATGGAGTAGACAATTTCTACTGTATTAAACTAGTCTTCAAGGTATTTGACTCAAATTTCTTGCAAGAAATATCATCTGTGATGTATGATCAGACTGTCTGCAAAGTCACCAGAGATGCTATTATTGATCATAGGCCAACCTAATATAAATTCTGTTAACTGTTTATTAAGAAGGAGCTTTAGTGTTGCACAAAGAGTATTCTTTGCTGATCATGTTATTTCACAGTGGACTGTAACTGATGACTTTAGACACATAAAATGATTTTTTTTCTTCTTATTTTTACTCTTTACTATTGAAAATTTAACTACACTGCTTGACTGCTTGTACTTTTACAATTCTCTCTCTATATATACATAAATATATCTGAGTATGTGCTGTGTGTGACTGAGCATATGTGTGTCCAAGCTGTGTAGCTCTGTGCAGGAGTCTCTTACATTTATTTTCACAAAACATAACACTCTCCTGCTGTAAACCTCTGCCTGCGCAAGTGACAGCTAAAAATCCCCCACAATGCTGTGAATTAGGAAGCGGTCTATTAGACACATGATCACATGATGTGGGATTAGTGGACTGAAGTCTTCAAAGCTGCTATTACAACTCCTGAGATGTGATACAGGCTCCCCCACTGCTCTCTGCAGGGGCGTGTGGCTCTTCCTCAGAGAATTACCTGACACCGCCGTGTCTGCGCTCTGGGAGACAAGTGCTGTGGCTCGGAGTGGAACAGCCAACATCAGTCGGAAATGCTCCCTCCATGCTGCGCTGAGCCAACAAACCCTGCATTTAATCCCATGTGTGAGCTGCCATCATGGCTACATGAGTTGACATCAGAGAAAAGGAGTTAAGGTGCTAAGGCTGGAATGATGGGTGATAAAATGGATTACAGATGGAGAAATGCCATCATGCTTGAATAGTAAGTCACGCTCAGAAATGTTAATAATAGTGGTGATCGCCCTTGTATTTTAAGGAGATATTGTCATGTTAGAACTAATAGTGGAGATGTTTCACAGATGTGTGGAGGAAAAATTAAAATGTAAAATTATATATAATAAAATAAATTACATGTTTAAATTTTCAGATAGTAAAAAAAAAATTACATTTTAATTAGTGTTAAGACTAAACCATTTAAATTGAAGGGGTTTTATAGGTACTTTGCATGGAAAATAGACATCTTCAACAAGTTTACAATGTTGTTACCACAGTATAACCTATAATACTATACACATCAACAAATACTAAAAATGTAAGAAATAAAAGAAAAACAGACAATTTGTGGAGGAAAAAAAAGTAGTTACATTCTGAACTTCAAGTTACCTTTTCTAAAGCTGAACACTGGGAATTCGGACCTCCCAGCGCAAACATTAACGGGCTGAAATGCAGCTCTGGATGTAACAAAGGAAACAATACCAGGGAAGAGAGCCAAGAAGGCAGAGCTGGCACGCCTGTTCCTGGGACCATGGGAATTTGGCTCCCAGAAATAATGGGGTTGAACAGGGCCCAGCACCACTGCTACTGTAGCTGGGAAAATGGTGTACTGCAAGCCAGACTCCATCCAGGGAGACTTAAAACAGAGGAGGGAGGGGGGAAAAAAAGAAATGAAATATACAGTATGGGTTGCACCTCACAGTGTGAAGCTAGATGAGTAAAATAATGGAGGAAGACGAAACCTGTCTTATGTTTGTCCTGAGCAAGTGATTGTAAATCAAAAAACACTGCTCAGCTTAGTGGCTGGATGTGAGCTAACATAATACGCTGCATGGACAAACTGCCACCTGGGCAGAAAACAGGGGGGAAATAAAATAATAATAGTGCGCAGGACATAAAGGGTCTTTCATGTGTGCTTTACACTGTGTGGCCAAAAGCAAAGGAGAATTATTGGTGTATGTATATTTATAATATTGGTAATGTTAATGCTTGCAGTCCTTCTCTAGCATAATTAGGACAATAAAGGGTTATGGGCTAATGTATGACTGCCATGCCAAAGCTAATGAATGCCTGGTGTACCTTGTTTCCTCCCAAGCGTCCTTGGACTGTCATCTCCAACCTTTTGATGTTGTATCTGATTATCCAGGCAGCGATTAATCATGATTAAGTAAGCACCAAGTCTCTGAGAGAGAAAGAAAAAGCAGAGAGGGTGGGTGGACAGCAGGAAAGTTGCCCAGGTTCAGGCCTTAATTCCAGGCAGCATGGTCTCCAGCTTCTGCCAAGTGGACACTGGTAATGAGATAGCAAAGCAAAAAGCATGGTGCTTTTTTAAGTGTTGCGAAAGGAAAGATTCATTATCCAAGCCAGGCTTTATCCAAGCCATAGTTGAGGCGTCCAAAGAAACGCCTCTTGCCTTCTGTGGTAGTCAAATTGGACATCGCTGCACGTTTTCACATGCCCAGTGTGATTTGCCATTTTTGCATGTTTTGTTGATACAGAGACATTTCAATATACCTCTCCACTCACTGCTTTTCTTCCTCTCCAACAACATTTTCTTGCTTTGATATCAGTTGATGGAATATAAATGGGTTGGAGCAAATCTAAGGTAACCACCTATTGGCCTTCATGCATTTCTAATGTAACCTGGTCTGCCCATGCTCACAGACTAGGGTTGGCTTCATTACTCCAAGGTGCTGAGTCTTTTGCCAGAACTCTGCCTTTTCAGCGAATAGATCACCCTTGTGACCAGGGTCTCTGATACTGTATGCACCATCTGAAAGCTGTAGCTGTTTGCCCAGGTGCCAAAATAATCAAGTTCAGCTCGCATGGCAGGTTATGAAAGAATATTAACTGTGGGAATAACCCGGCTTGACATGCGTCACCCGCATGCATGATCAAATGAGAGCACTCTCAGAAAAGGAGTTTTCCAGGTAGGCCTACTGGCAGGGAAGTCTGGGCTTGTGATGACACCAACTTAATCATTGTTACTTTGAAGTCAGAGGGGTCAGTGTTGTAATGGGTTTTGACAAAGGTATAACGATTCTCTTTTTTTTCTTGCTTTCTGACTTTTTTCTGTTAATGCATTTAACATTCTGTGTCTGTAATGGATTTCCCAGCAAAGGGGGAGACTGGAAGCTGTTGTTGAAGCACGTTTAATGACGAACCGAAGGACGTATAGCTGAGGTCCACGTTATTGCCACTATCAATAATACAACTGTTTAAGTGGTCCACTTGGAGTATAAGCATATAATACTTCCTTTTCTACTAAACTGCTGCCTCTCACAGTGAAGAATATTTTCTCCACTGAGGTCTGATGTGAAGGAATTTATTTTGAGTGCTCGTTCTGAAAACCGCTCCGCCTTGTCATGGCTTTTCCTGTCAGAGATTGTTTCTGTTAAATAGACCTAAAATTTGATTTTACTTAGAGGATTTAAGGTTTCCACCTTTATGGTTTTTCTTCCCATCAATCTTTCTGTTTTTCTCCCTGAAACCAGTATTTCAAGCTTAAATTATTGCAAATGATATGTGTTCTGTGTGTTGTGAAGGAAAACAAAATAACCCCTGATGATTGTACTGTAACTTAACATCTCCCTCACAGCCTAATGTTTAAGTGGAAAACTTCCTAACCACAAAAACATAAATCAGCCACTCTGTCCTCCAAGTTTCATCATAGAAATGTGAAATTGTGTTTCAGAGCCAATATGAAAACATGGAAAAATAAAGAGGCATGAAGTTATGAATCTTGTTCCCATCAAACACAAAGAGAAATCGAGGAGATCATCATATAATTGGCGAGAGTGTGTGTACACATGTCTCCCTCCAGTTCTAGCACAGTCCTTCAGTTCAGCACAGGCTTTGAAATGTGGATTCAAAGCTAGCGGACTTCCCTGAATCACTGAAAACCCTCAGGATGTGCTTTGGCCTTTGCGGAGGTGGAAGCCAAATATGAGTCTGAGAAGATGAAGCACCCTGGCCTATCGTCTGTTCCTGGTAGGTGTTCACTCGCAATAAATATTTCATTTTGGTACAAAACAAATAACTTGACATAATTCCTCCCCCGCTCTTCTGAGTAGAATGACAGAGTGGCTGATTTACGCATGGCGAGAGGTGTAAAAAGCATAGAGGCATGCTGCTTTTCTCTATCCACTATTTAATGGATGCAACCCAATGGGCTAACAACTGTTTCCCTTTTTTCAGAGAACTGTGAAGTGAAGACACACTTGGATTCATACGAATTGCTGACTGTGATTTGTGAAGGGCTCTCTGACACATAATGGTTGATTAATACTGCATGGAATATAGCCGAGAACAAGAAGACTGTTAAAAAAACACATTTTTGTTACAATGACATGAAAAAAGATGATAAAAGTGTTAATTATTCTTGCAGAGGCCTTTCAGTGTTTTCTTTTCAGAGGATAGAGAGGCTAAATGGCTTGACCCAAGCCAAACGACCATTTGAGACATGAAAGAACAAGTGATTTCAACCTTAAATCCACTGTGAAAGTGTATTAACCACTTAACTATTTTCTCATTTCTTTCTCCATGAATGCTTGAGGCTGTCTCTGCTTTGTTGCATTTGTCAATCACTGTAATTTGGGCTCCATTTCCAAAAATAATTATCAGGTGAGTGGCAGCCCTTTGCCTGGAGTGCCAACTTGGAAGCGACATGCCCAAGAGTATTAATTATGCCGCTCAAAATATGAAGTCTTTTAATAGAGAGGCTGACGTGACATCATTGTTTAGATTCTTTCTTCCCTACAAACATGACAATCACGGCTGTCCCCCTGGTCATCAGCAAAGATGAGGAGGAATTGTCAGAGGAAGTTATTAACAAGCTGTGTACCATGTGATAAAGTCAGTCAGACTCTCACTGGTACCATGTCTGTAGGTTCGCATAAAGGAGAGGCAGAGAGCACATGAGGAGTAAGTCAACAACTTCAGTACAGCAGCTGTAAGAGATATAAAGCGAAATGGAAAAATGCAGAGCAACAACTGAGGGGGGAGGTATTATTTGTGAAAGCCTCAAACCTTTGAAATCCACGTACTAAAATTATTGCTGAATGTAAGTGTTGACACTGTACTCGGAGGACCATCCAGTTTCGTACAGTCGCCAGCCTGAAACTCTCTCTCTCTCTCTCTCTCTCTCTCTCTCTCTCTCTCTCTCTTTCTCATTCTGCCAATCAAGTGCTCACAAACAGTGCTGCACTGTAGTTGTGGTTCACATTCAGCAGTTGCTTCTGTGAAACCCTAAGAGGGAGAGACAGCTTCCAGGTCTCATTAGCATCCAGTAGCGGCTAATGCTGCCTCCCTATTACTGTCTGAGGAGCTGAAATTCAGTTGGAGATGAGCACAGCCCAGGGGGCTTAGGGTTGCCAGTTTAATTAGTGCCTGATAATTTCAATAATGAGTGACAATTCATTGGGGCTTTTTAGGTTGGCCCACTGTTTGAGTGCAAATCGATAATCCTCTGTTTCTTCCCCCACTCTCACGACAGATAAAGGGCGAGTGTGAGGGGGTGGGGGGCTCTATCCCTTTGCAGGAATTAAATGAAAAGAATCAACTTAGAGAATGTCCCTTTGAAACCAAGAAAGGGAAGCCTATGTGATTTGATTTGCTGTTATTGGATGAGCAGGTGGGTCTTTAGTTGCTGTCGTGGGGTCCAGAGTAAAAACAATTTGCCTGGAGTGATACGGGGAAAGTAAGTGGAAGGTGAGAGGTTTACACTTGTTTTGTAGTCATTCAAATGATACTCTGGTGCTCAAAGCAGGAATGCATCCTTATCTTTGACCATGTGGACAGGATACATGTGCTGAGGTAATCTGCAAACGTCACCCTCTTTCTCAGTGTGCACACCTAAAGATCCAAAATTCCAGAATAATGAAATGAAGAGAAATGCTAATTTATTCAATTGCCCCTAAGCTCAGAAAGCACATTTACCGTAGTTGCTTGAAAGAGGTGTTTAAATCCTTTGTAATTCAGTGATAGTCAACATGATCCTGCTAAATGCATTCATAATGCATTTAGCAGGATCACAAATTCCTGTTTTGGTTTTGGAAGCTATCACAGCTCTTCTGGCAGAAGAACAGGTGAAGTTAAATAAAGTTTTAACAAACACGTTTTATATTCACTGAAATAATTATGCAAGGTATCATGCTGTTTTACAATTATTAGAAATGAATTAATTTTAGGTGTCACAGATAGTGCATTAAATCACCAATTAAACACATAACACCCAAACCTCTGAATGACACTTGCATTGTAATGATTGTAGAAACAGGAAATAAGTGCCTATTATTCTCTAATACACATTTGGTTTTGAGAAGTAAATGCCCGATACATGCAGAAATAAATTATCACAAATAATCAGCGAAAAAAAAAAAAGAAAAAAAAAAAAGTTGACAAAACACACAAAAGAGGCAGACTGAGATCACACCTGTCAATATATGACGCAGACCTCTCTACCTGTGCAGCAGAAGTGATTGTGGAACAGCCTTATTGCGCTTTGTGGCATGTCTACATTTGACACGCTATATGTTCCATAATATACTGAACAATACTGAGTCAGCACATGAGCTGCCTCTATATTCAGACTTCACCACAGCATTGGAACGAAAGTGCAATAAGAGCATGCAGCTTTTCCTCAGTCAGTTAGCCTGACATATTGTGAAGGACAGTAGCCTAATTATTCCCTGGCAGTGGCACAGACCTGCCAGTCCCTTCAGATTGAGTTGAACCACATAGGCAAGAGTTTGATTCCTGGGTGTCTGCTATATTTTGAGTCTGATAGGATCATGTCCACCGGAGATTTAATTTGGACATTCAGTGTTCTGAACCTGAACCCTTATTACTTTCACCCCTCATCACCTTGACCCATAGTCTTCTTTTATTACAAGCCCAAGAAAAACAGCGATCATCACATTAATACAGAGAACATCAAGAGACTATTGATTGTGGTTCCTTGCCGAATATTCCCTCCATGACATGTGGTTCAGTGCCCCCTTCGTGCTCGTCTGTGGCAGTCTTTTTAAATATTCATGACGAGGTTGCCTTATGGTTCTGCAGCTGAATTTCTAATTGGGCCGTCAAAAGAGATACAACATGCCCTTAAGCAGGACCGTAACAGCGGTCAGCTCAAACAGAAATTGTGTGATTCAGCCACAGGGCTAATTAGCGGTTAGCATTCACTGTTTACAAGGGTTTTTACCTGTGGGCCAGGCAATGGCTGAATTGAGCTTAAATCACTCCATTCTGCCTTTGAAGCTTCAAGAGCTGCCTGTCCATATCATAATGACTGGGAGGAGAGAGGGAAGTGCTTCTGCTGTGTAACAACATAATCATCAATTAAGGCAGGGAAATGGCAAGAAGTGGGGATTTTAGCTCATTAAAAAAAGCCCAGAAGAAAAAGTATCTCAGGATTTATATATATTTTCTGTCTGTCCTCTGTCAATGTCTACCATCTTTTGGAATTCAAATGATTTAGACTTTCAAGATGAGCGGAAATCTTGAAAATATAATTCAGAGGCTCAGAAGCAGACATGCCCTAATAAGGACTAAAATATGAATGACATTTGCTCCATGACGATCCTGGATGGAAATGGGATTGCCACTGATTTAATGCTTCTTATTAGTTTCCCTGGTCTATAAATTATGCTTAATGCATTTTACAGCCATTACAGACAAAATTATTGTCACTGACTTGCAAGCAGATTCCTGAAATTATAAGATTATTGCCAACTTATAACTAAAGTATCAAAATTGCTGCTACTCATGTATATTGCATTGCCTTAAGCCATAATTGCTGCAGTTGGAATGAAGCATTCGTACAGCAGTATATCTGTAGCATGGTCTGCATATGTTAGGTTTACATTACCTCAGTGTGCACCTCACAGTCAGAGTCAAGGCTAATTTATTCTTTATTAAAAGACAATAATAATATTTATGATAGATGTGGTACTTTGGTTGCAAATAAGGTGTTAATTTCATCCTGTGTTTTCACATATAGTTCCCTGAAAGAATGACAATGAGCTGTTAAATACCCAATACATCACTTTTATTTGATATTTGGGGATAGCCAGTGGCTAACTGGGACCATTGTGTACAACATCACGGTAGAGCCACTACAAGGACATACAGAAGCTCATGTCTGCAACAGCTTTCTAGACATTAAAAAGAATATAAGATTCCTCCAACTTCTTTGAGGATGCACTGCCTTTGAGAGAGGACTTCTTTTGAGCATATCCAAACGTTTTCATCTCTCTCATTTTTTAAAAATCTATTTTCGCCACAAAGTAAGGACTCAACACAAACTAATTCGAGGTGATAAAACCACTAGAGTGATTTTCCTGCCTAACAAAGTACAAAGATGGTTGATTAAGGGCTTATTAGAGAACCATCATTACTCTCACTTTGGGCCGAAAACGTTGACTGAGAAGCACCCATTATGTCCTGAATTTTTTGCTGATGTGGCTACAAACTGAGGTGATGCCGAGGCTTTCCCCCTGCTCTTGGAGAGTTAGTTGAGCAGACCTGTCAGTGATGATATACAGACAGCAGGAACAGTGCAAACTCAGGGATAAGAGTCAACAGTAATTAGAATCTATCCAGGGAGGTAGGAAGTCACGCATACACAAACACACACACACACACACACACACACACACTGCATACAGCATCTTTATAGGCTCGTGTACAAACAATGCTGATATGCTCACTTCCTCAAAAGAATGTGTTTTTAGATTAAAAAAAAAGAAAGAATTTCACATGTGCACAAAATTTGTAGATTCACGCACCAACATGCACACACACATACACGCACAAACACAGACACTCACATATGCACTGCCAAAAAGATTCATCAAAGACATGTCCTTTAGTATGGAGATGCAGCCTGTATACTTCCCTTTTCCTTAATTGCTCATTAATGAGATGGAAATGTATTTCTGCCACAAAGTTTGAAAAAGATGCACTCATTGAGAAAGCCATAAATCTAAACATTTGAAAAGGAATTAGTTACTGGAGCCTCCCATTCTTGTTCTCTGAAAAATTAATGCAGCGCATGTTATATTTATTACAAGGCTGACTGTCATTCATTTTACCCGAACTAACAGAAATTAAAAGTGACAGCAGCCTCATCAAGAATGAATGCCATTGTATTCTACACGGAGCAAAAAAGACAGGGCAAAAAAAATCTGATAATAAAACACAGGCTTCCAACAGTTCATCTTGAACAGGGAGAAACAAATGCTGTGAATGAAGGAATGAGGGCAAGAGAAATTCGGAAAATACAGCTTGGTAACTTTTCTTTCACTTCTTATTTTAGCCGCAGTTTTTGAATCCCTCTAAAAGAAATTACAATAGAAATGCAAAATAAATCAGTTGCATAAACAAAATATGACATTAAAAGCAACTTGGGTGCTGAAATGTTTTCTGCTTCTACTTCAGATCTTTTTTAACTATTTTCCAAGATGTGTGTAATTGCTGGCCTCACTCATTAAAGGAGAGAGGTTCTGATCTAAGTATGCTGCAGCTAAATGGTCAGGTTCCCATGTGAGGAAATAAATGAAATATTAGTTTATTACATATTTAAATCTGTCTCCCCAGGCTGTCTTACACGTTTTTTCTTCTGTTGGTTTGCATTATAGCGTTCACCAAACAGCTTTTTCTCAACTAATGGCTTGCAACAACGTGGTCCTGCTCTCTCCCTCTCCTTTTGGTCTAGATTTTCATAACAAATTACTGTGGTACGCCAAGGGAAGAGAGAAGCCTCCAACTTCCTGAGGAGGCAAAAGGGAAAAATTCATCTTTAAGTGGTACAAAGTTGAGCATTGCCTGTGGAACGTTTTCACAGTGTGTGTCCGTTAAACATTGAGTAGACAGTCAACTGCAGATAATAAGTCAACCTTGTCAAGGAGCTGACAGCAACATTTGGTAATAGTAAATCCATATTGCATGTTGCTCCCTGGGAAAAGCTTTTTCACCAAAGTGTGCAGGATTCTGCCGGGCTTTTCTCTGACAAACAATAGTTTTATTCCTCTTTTTGGCATATTAAGTCCAAGGTCACATTTGAAATTCCAAGCTGCTTTTGTAAGTTCATAATCTAAGTCGTATTCATCAAATTGCTGATGTATCAAAACAAACAGAGAGCTGAAAGCAGAGATACAGAGAGGGATGGGCCCTCTGAATAATCGTTAAGGGCAGCCCCCTCTCTCTCCCTATCTCAGGTGTGTGATTAAAATCAATTAAATCACTCCTCTAGTGTCAACCGCCCCAAATCTCCTGACAAATGAAACGGTGCTTTAGGAAGACGAGGATGTTCCTGGTCCTGTCGTGGCTCGGCTCATATTCACAAATGAGATTAAGATTGGGCTGCTGAGGGATTTCAAAGGCCTGTTTTCCATAAGAGCATGAAACAGCCTGTGAAGCCCGTGTAGGCTACATTAAGTAGACTTGAAAGTGTCTGGAGCAGAGATCAGCTCCCAGCCCACAATGAGAGTAACTAGCTGGATAAAAGGGGATTATTTACCTGCATCTATAGTATTTTTTCAGAGCTGGAAGTTAGATGTATAACTAAGTAATGTTCAGAAAAATAATCCAATATTTCATAAATTCTTAAACACCTCAGTCTATTTATGACACAGTATTATAGTTTGTCTGATGCATCCATTAATGAGTTATTCATCCAATATTAATATGCATTAAATCATGTGTTTTGAGTCAATACAGTTTTCACCACAGCACAGCCTTTGCTGTGTGTCTTCAGACAAATTAAGCCATTTACAGAGCATCAATATGGAATCATTAAATGCCCTTTGTGTATTGTTCTCTATGGTCTGTGGACCACCCCTCTTGTTTTTTTTTCACTCACTCACACGCACACTGACTTGGCTCGTGCATCAGATGAGAGCCGAGGTTTGAGCCCTCCGTAGGCCTCTTTATGACGACAGTCTGCGAGATCTGCTGATCCCATCTCCAATGGGCCTCTGTATCCCCCCTTTGTAACATTAGGCAAAAACGCTAAATCAAAGTGTAGAGTCAGCCCAGTGTGTGTGTTTAACATCCCCCTGCTCTTGTCACCAATGACCAGGGGCGGGCCGCCACGTGTCCTTGCCCTATCCCCCGGTGTCCTATCACTCCTTTATCTGTCCACAGGGCATGGCTGCTCTCCCAAAGACAACCACACATGCATGCTCAAGAAGGGCCTTTTTTATTCATCTCAACACCCACAGAGAAAATCAGACATCCCAAATTGTTCCCCTACAGCAGTTGTTTTATTCATGGTTGCATTTGATATTTTTTTTCCCCCCACCCTCATATTTAAACCCATATCTATAATAATGATTTGTTTATTTTAAACAGGAGGAATTTTACTACCCCTGTTCACCCCCCCCCCCCCCCCCCCCCCCCCCTCCACCCTATATATTTCCACAGAAAAAAAAAGTAGCACTGAAAGTCCATCATAATGAATTTTGAAATTTTTGCAAAAACTCTTTAAATACACTGCAAATGTTTCCAAAACTGAAGAAAACTTATGTAGGACACTGACCTGTATTTCATTTTGAAGAGCAAAAGAAAATTTTACTTCTTAACTCTGAAGTTCTTTTGGGAAAACAATAACAGACAGTATGTTTATTTGCGATGAAGCTACACAGCACAAAGAAAGAGGAAACACACCGAGGGATTTTCCTGACTCTCGAGAAGGGTACAACCAATAATCCCAAACCCATGCCAGGACTTGTGATTTTGCTGTACTCTGTTTTTTTCTTCTTTATGAAGAATGATCAAATCAAGCATGGAAGTGTGTTTCATCAGTCTGTTGCAGGGTAAAGAGAGACTCTCAAAATAATCCCTTAAGTAGATGAGAATTTCTTTTTTATGTATTGCTTTTTATTGTAAGAATGAGCTTGTTTCAAAAGAGGAAATGGCAATTATGTTGAGAAACTATCTCCATGAACTGCAGGACCTTTTTCTGGAACCATGCACAATATGTCCACACATCTGATCTAACAGTGTTATTATTCAGCCTCTTGACAGGTCATATTTTGTCAAATGAAATGCTGAATTGCTTCATACTCTGCAGAGAAGCTGAAGTGATACATGTAAGTAGAATTAAATTACTCTATAGTATATTACAGCCTCAGTGGGATTGTGGCTGTTCCTCCATTTTTAATAAGCACTTATTTCCCAGGGGGCCTTGTTGGGCACCATGGGTCAACAGTGTCCAAGAGGGCAAAGCTTGTTCACCACATTCTAGAGCTCTTTAATTGCTTGAGGTTATGTGTGCTATTATCTTCCTTTTTCTCTTTCATTATGGAGGTGCAGAGGTTCGGATTGACCCATCCTCTCAATTTTGAAAGCACTCGCTGCATTTAGCACACTTCAATTACGACTGCAGTGGAGTTCTGTGATGAGATTTATTTAGTTAATTATTCCAGCTCTGACTTGGCCCATGCATATATATATATATATATATATATATATATATATATATACATATATAAGATCTTTCCATGGGTGTCCCTGGTCCACTCTTATTTATTCTGTTGTGATAATGTTACAACTGTAACAGCAATATTTTCGGAGCTCCCATGAGTGCTTGGTCTGACTCAAACATAATAACCCACGGCAGTGTCTGTCTGACTCTCAGCCATTCTCATTCCTGCTTGCAGCTGATGCCGTAACCCTGGCCCCTTCCCTGCAGGCTGTGCTGACGGCTGGCTCAGAGCAGCCACACACACACTCACACACGCTCACACTGAAAAAAAAAAGACCTGTGGACCTGCATTTGCATGGACACAAATGTTCACATGCAAACATATGCAAATGTACTCATGTACGCACACATGCCAATGTAAGCACTTACACACAAGTGTACACATCTTTTTTTTATTCCACTGATTGCCCCCTTCTCTTTCTGTGCTGTTTAACAGAAGTGCTCTGCGGTGACAGCTTTACATAGTGGTATGTGGAAACAACCAAAAATGAAAGCAAAGTTGTGTAAAAAGACCATTTCAGTGGTAGAAAAATTATTTTTGTGCCCATTTAACTCCACAGCGTTGCCCTTGTGGATAATCATTGTTTCCAAGTCAGCATAGAGCTGTGACTTCGCGAGAGGATTTTTTTTTTTGTTGTTTTTACCAGCAATGCCAAGTCTTCCCTTCAGTCCAACAAGAACAAAAGCAAATGAGTGATCAATTTAAACACAGGTATTTGGAGAAAAGCTGTGGATTGATCAGTAATAGTCCCTCAAACTGAAAAAAAGAACAAATCACAGGAAAGAAAGTGAAAAGTTAAGTAGGACACTGTCAGGGATTCCCTGGGTGCAAGTCTTGGAGAAACTGCACAGCACAAATGAAAAAGAACAGAGGAGAGCTGGTTGGGGAATTCAAAAAAGAATAATTAAAAACTCAAATCGGGTTCTTAACTGTGAGAAAGAGGGAGAGGGAGTGAGAGTAGGTTTTTTTAAATCCACCAACAAGAATACACTTGGATGATAACTGCCTCAGCCGTAGGCTATTAAAATATTAACCACCGCTGTCCGAGCTGGGACTTTCCAAGCGGTACTGAGCAGTATCCTCCCCGGATGCTGGGCCTGAGAGAAGGCTCTGCTCCTGTTCGTTGCCCTGTGGGAGGCTTGAGCTTGCATGAGGAAGTGTTTTAATGTTTCTCAGATGCCTGGCTTACTGAGAGAGCTTTGACAAGGCAACTATCCTGGGTGTGATTTAAAGGTGTGCACAGAGGGAACCAGGTACTGGAGCTGAGGGCCTCTTAAGCAACCGGGTGCCTTTCTAGAGGAAAAGAAGCTAACTTTTTTCTTTTCCTTTGCTTTTTTTTTCAATTCCCCCTTTGCTTAGCAGAACTTGGTCCCTTAAGTTTGAATCATTTTTATAAGATGAAACAAATGCTCTAACTTGCTGCTACCTGATAATATTCACTTAGCAGTTGAACTCGAGCAGCTCAGGTGCTTTAACTTGTTGCAAAATGGTCTGCAAAATGTTTTCATTTTTTTTAATTAAGCTAAATACTGATATTTCATCACATTTGCATGTGCATGTGTTTCCTTGTAATTTCCTTCAATGAGTGATGCCTCCAGTAGCTTGCAATGGCCTGCAGCTTATTACGCTCATAATGTATAAGCAGATACTTAGTGTATATCTAAATCATTTAGCAGGATTTCGGTTAGGGGGGAACACATGGTGAGGAGCACACTCTTATCTCAAATAGAGCAATTGTAAGGGTTTTATTGACTCTAACAGATAACAGCAATTATTTCTCTGAGTGTGCTTTCTGGTCTCTGCCAAATGTGAGCTGGCAGATTATTAAAAAGACAAGTGGTGTCTTTGATACTGAGACAAAATACAAGGGTGTATTTTTAGTAACTATAAAGGATTGCCAGCTTTGTTCAGGTGAAATTTCTGCACTGAATATAATGCACATTTGTGTGCTGCTTGCAGTGAGTAAAAGTCACAGATTAAGACACTGTGATGTATTAAAAGGTTGGTGAATATTCAGAGTGGCAGGTTTTTTTGAATGTTTTATGAGATTATGGAATTGTAACATGTATCATGGCATTGACTTAAATTGTTAAAGTAGCCTGAAGTTCATGGAAAGGCTGAGGTCTCTAATCTTTTATTCCCTAAACTGTTGAATATGTGTCTCTGTCTATCCCACTCAAGGCTTGCTGTCCTGTCATGTATGTGACTCCCACCCATTTTTTTCCCTGAGCCCAACTCCCACTCCAGCCCCTTCATATGTAGTTTTACCTGGTCCCACTTGTCCCACCTTCTTCCTCTGTCAGTCCAGCGTTGTCCCCTCTTTTGTCTCGCATCTCATTCAACCCCCTTCTCACAGTAATGTCCCATCTCTCCCTGGAATCAGGAGCCTGGTTTTCTGGCAGGCAGATGGGACAGATGAGGATGGCAGGGATTGGCTAATCCCTAATCTGCTGTCTCCTTGCCATTCTGGACCACAGAGGAGAGAGGGAGACAGAGAGGGAGAGGGTGATGGAGCCAGCTAGATGGAGCCAGCTGTCAGATGGAGAGTCTTTCATGGTCCTGCGCACACAACAGCTGCACAGGGCCCGCCTGCACGGCTCTGCATTATTAAGCATCTTTTTAGTTGGTTCCAGATGCAGACCTAGCTGTGTTTACCCAGGCTTTGTGTTTTCTAGCTCCCCCACCCCACTCTCCACCTCCTCTTCTGACTTTACTGTCCCGTCATTTCCTCATTCCCGTGTTGCTCCGCTTCTTCATGTGGCCAAAATCATTTTAACTCACGTGTGAAAAATAGTGCTGGAACACATGACCTCTGCACGTGAAGGAAGCATTACCATGCTAAGTATCTGAAACATTAAAACATGTGTAGACTTTTTTAGGTTGATGCTGTTTCCTTTGTCTTGGCAAGAACTGGAAAATAGGCTTTGTAGTAGCTCTGCAACACTGACTAATGGATACAAGAAATCTTTGCTGTTGAACACATGTAGAGAAGTTAAATATAATTACAACATAACTAAATGGTGTCATAGCTGAATTACATACTGTTTAAAGTGCTGCTGTCAGTGTTACTGTGTGTGCATGTAGAATTCCCAATCAGACAAACTTGTTTAAACACAAATATAGACGCGTATACAAGCAAACAAACATACTGTAGGTGCACACACACACACGCAAACAAACACACATCACTTCACACCAGCATTCACATATTCACAGAGCAACCTTTTGCAAAAGCCAGCTTTGAGAGGGCTAATCTGTGCCTCGGTGCCGTCTCTTGTCAAGTTCAAGAGGGTTAACAAATCTTTACCTCCAGAACAGCCCTCCTCTTCCCCCTTTCATGTCCACATTTGTTCGCTGTATGTCCAAAAATCTACAGAGGCCCGTCCCGACTCAGTTGGGATTGGTTTAGCTGAAGAGCTGGAGGCTTTTCAGTTGCTGGCATCTGTTGTTCTTCTTCCCAGAGCTGCTGGCAGTCAGTTAATGGCCATGCTTGGGACCCAGAGAGAGAGAACAGTGGCTGATTTCCCCATTGCCACCGTACCAATCCCGGCACACCACCAACTGCAGATGAGCCACCAGCAGCTAGAAACATTCAGGCTAATGCTCCGCTTCTCTGAGAGTTTGGGGCAGATGTTCCTCACTTTTTGTGTTTCAGCACATAACTCAACACTGTGAAGTTTGTTTTTTTTTTTTTTTTTCGGGGTGTATTCCTGTATTCACAGATCTTATCCTCTTGTTTCACCTGATAAAACAGCTGCATGGTTGAAAGAGCATGTGAAATATTTATACCAGAGATATTTGCAATGACTGTAGAGAGCTTCACTAGCCTTATACAAGTATAAAGTTTAGTTTCAAACATTATCATAGGATCAGCAAGTAATTTTTTCTGCATTTCATTCCTATGACCGATACATGGTTAATCTTGACTTAGTGTGGATCATGCATCTTATTATTACAGACACTCTGGGCTCAATCCTCGGCATCTGCATAATACTGAAGGAGGCTGCTACAGTTTAATCAGTATCTTGTTACTCTAGAGAGTCAGACTGGATACGTTATCACTAAGGAGGAAGTTCAAATGAAGCTCAATAAATAAATTAATGCCTTGATGATTAGCTGTCACATAAGCAATTAAAATGACTTCAAATTATTCATTTTCAAACAGGTGCAGTGAAAAGAAGGGTGTGATTGTTGCAGTAATTGTCAAAATCAAACAATTTGTTTTGATGAACCTTCCATATGCACCTCTTATGAAACATTCAAGCAGGTGTGTGTGAAATGATTTAAAGTTATTTAATAATTAAATTCCATATAGCATATGTATCAAGGGTATTTTTGTCTCTTATTTCAGTCCTGCCCGGCCTTGTTTTTTTTTCCCCCCTCCCTCTTGCTGCTTGTGTAAATGTTCTGGGCTTTGGAAATCGCCATGACAAAACTGTGTATAAAACTCAATCACATTCTTTTAGCAAATTATTAATTGTGACTGTCATAGTCGCAGCATCCTCCTGACAATCACACGACTGCCTCAGAAAAATACACTTGACAGCTCAGGACCCCAAATCCCACAATGAATTCGTCCTTGACACATCCTTAATGACGATCATCTTGATGATTGTAAATACATTATCATATCAGATCACGTCTGTGTTGCAATCATCACCTCCATTTCCTTTTAATTAAACAGCAAAGCTGACACCACATCTGTCATAAAGGAAGTGAGACTTTTTGAAATCGGTGTGAACTTCTTCCTTTTTCTTATTCCTGCTCCACAGTAAACAATAAAGAGGGAAATAGCTTTGAAAATAACAAGCTCTATCAGTGCCTGTCTCCTCCTTGCCCTCTCTGTCTTTCTTCCTTTACCCCTTTCTCCCACCCCTCCCTCTTTCATTTTCTCTCACACTCTCACCCCTTCTCCATCTTTTTCTCCCCGTCTCTCCCTTTCTCCCACCACTTGAAAGGCAGGGTAATGAGACAGCTAGAGAGCAAAGCAAGGTGTCCGCGGAGCATCAGTTGTGCATGGAAGAAGTGAAAATTTACTGCAAATGAGACGATGCCAGTAAATTCATTTTTATTCAGATTACTGTCATCGTACATTACGGCTTCCCTTGTAAACATTTGGCCTCGGTCTTTGTGATGAGGTGTCATTATTTGCCAGATTACGTTATTAAGCTATTAACACGTCAAGCACGGCGGGCAACAATACAGGGGCACGCTTAAACAAGCTGAAGAGAATAGAGGAGGTGTCACTGACTTGACATATGAAGGCACTTAATAGCTACTGCTCTAAGGACAGAAGAGCGAAATTAAATAGACAGCTTTCAATGTGGAATGGAGAGTGCTATTCACAAGTACTCAGAGCTGACTGAACTGTCTTTACAGGGTGATTATTCACCGGACTAGTAAATAAAATGCTGCAATTTCAGTCTACAGAAAACATATTTTCTCTCACGTGTATGTTTATAGCACTTATTTATAAGTTATTGGTGTCATTATGAATAAGAGGCCTTTATTTGTTCTGAATTTGAAGGCCTGAAAGAATAGCTGGGGGAAAATCATAGAGACACCAACAGCAAGAACTGTTACATGGTTTTGAACTCAATTCAAAAAAGTTTCTGAATCAAGATGTTGTTTTTAAACTGCGCAGTTTTATAACTTTGTAACTTTAAAGTTTCTCTTTTGTGTGTTGTTGTTTTGAACTTTAATATTTTGTCAAATCTCCTCAAAAAATGTCAGCATTATGAAATAAACAGAGGTCCCACTGGTGACATGAAGAGGCTGTACATGGACAGCCAAGTCAGCGGTTTTGAGTGGATAAATCCATGGTAACCTATTGAAATGGTTCAACCACAGCCAAAATCAGCTACAGCAGCCAATGGAGCCAGAGCTTCCCGTTCATCCAGCACAGCAGCTTAGCAGTCTTAACAGAGAATCCACCACTTATCATCATCGGCATCCAGCGCCACAACACTCCACCATGAAGAGGCTTGAGTTAAGCCGGTTAAAATAACACGAGACAATACATCAACAACAGCTTCCTCTTCCCTTTTGATGCCTGCTTAATTTGAATGGTACAATGGGCTGAATCCTGTTCTGGTGCTCGACCAGAGGACCACAGAGCTCTGTCCATCTCTCCTTCACATCAGAGGCTGCTGGAGGAGCGGGGGGCCCCCTGATACTGTGTGGGGTTGGCTGATAAAGGCCTTATTTCAGGGTCTTCCAGTGAGAGGCTGGATTCTACTCCCCAGCAGGGACGGCACGGACCGCGCCGGTTACAGCAGATGCTAGAAACTGCAGTTAGAGCTGAAACACCGCTAGGGGAGGGTGGGGAAGTAAAGGAGAAAGTGGAAGAGACTGAGAGGACAGAGTGAGTGAAATAGAGAGGTGTTGACTGATAATGGATGCTACCTGGAGAGTTTACCATGCATATGACACATTTAAGCCATAAATTGAGGAGTTTAAAAGTTCAATCTTTTCACTTTCTCTTTTGTTTTGGGATGTTATAAACGCGGCCCCGTGGTATTTGACTTTTCTTCTAGGCGCTGACACATGACTGAGGTCCCATTACCGCCAACCCTGTTTGCTACTGAGGCAAACGATACCCATTGACCGGTATGGGCCCTGGGAAGCATTTTACCTTGAGCTCATCCAGGACTTGACATGACCTTTGAACCTGAGGAGCACAGCTGTCAAATGTTTCCACTGTCATTCCCTTTGGAGACCCACTGATTCATCACAAGAAATCAAACACACTTGGTGATGGTGAATGGACACACACACGCTCAAAACCACATTTGTTGCTTTAACTAAGATGCTCACTTACCTAAAGTAGCAAATTCAAGCTATTTTAGGCAAATATGGAGAAATATTAATGACTCTGCCATTCCACAACCGAAATAAATTAACATGTATTTCTTTCTTTCTTTATTTTTTTCTTTAAATTTTCAGAATGGTGTAGTAGTGCTTCATGAATATCCTCCATCATCTTATAAACTTGTACATGTAGAGGGAGGAGAAGATGGGGATCGGATTATGAAAAGTGGGAGGAAACGAATCTAAATTTAGGAGCAGAAAATATAAGTTTCTACTGCAAAAGAGGAGTAAAAAGAAACAATTTCTCAAGCATGTCTGAAATTTACATTTGCATCATTGTCTTCTGTGTCTCCAGCCCGGTTGGACTGGGAATAGCAAGGAGTGTATTTATGTGAATCACAGAGAGATTCAAGCTTGTGAATTCACTGTGACAGGAGCACCACCAACTGGTCAAAACATGCCTCACCGTTAAATACCTGACTTCTCTCGCCTCTGATCTGCTTTGAAAGATTAGTCACATGCATCCAGTTGCAACCTCTACATTTAAACAGTCTTGATTTATTCTTAGTGTGATCTGAAAAACAAGCAAGGTTTTTTTTGTTTTTTTTTTTCCTACCACAAAACCCCCTCGGAGAGGTTGACTTCATGGTATCCATCATCATGCATCTTTAATGACGTCAGGCCAGGAGCATGGGGTAAAATCACAGTAGTGGCCCGAGGCTAAAACCAGCTAAAATGAGGTTCCTCTTACTCCTTCCCACGCAGAGAGATCTGTGCACAGGCCGAGAGGGAGGGTACATCGCACCCATCGATCGCTGAGGCGGCTTGGCGGCCGCTCGGTGGGGTTGATGGATACATTTGTGCCGTAAAAACTCAGAGTTGGAAAGCTGGGAGACAGAGATGTGACAAACGATGGATGCCTTGATTTATGGGTCCTTCTGCAAGACTGAGGAAAGGACAATCTCCTCTCACCCAATTTGATTTTAACTGTAAAAGGTCTTTGGAGACCCGCCACACACAAAGCCTTAAAAAGTAGAGAAACTTCTTTCTATTCAAAACACATGTCAGAAACTGGAGCAGTAACAATGTGCTTTTATCGCAGTCCAAAATCTGTCACAAAAGCATCCACATTTTCTATTATTTCTAATCTTATCACTTACGGCACATCCACATTTTTTTTTTTCTTTTTCTTCTTTTTTAAAGAAGTTTTTTCACATTGTAAAAGATGAGAAATGGACTTGAGCTCAACTCAATTACATACAGTAACCCTCAAACAAATAAGTCAAATATAGCTCTGGGCCAAAACTCATTTTATGTCACAAAGAGCAAAACAAAAGAGTGAGCAATAAAAGATCTCCCACATTTTGCAGCATACAGTATTTCTAAGCTATTTCCTGTAAAACTCTATGATAGTCAGAGTGTGGCTTGGAAACATCTTTCAGTTGCCGAGCCCCCAGCCTTGACCTCAGGGGTCAAAGTCAGTCAGGCTCTTCCTGTCTGTGGCTTTTCCCAGGATCCCCTGCCTGTCGGCATGTCAGCACCTCTCCTGTCTCCTCACCAACTCAGGATGTTGCTTTTGCCTTCCAAGAGTTTCCTGAAACCGGAGGAAAAAAAAAGGAAAAAAAAAAAGATCGCTTTCCATGCAAGGGTCACTTCATGTGAAAAAAAGAAGTGCCATTAAATATCGCTGTTTTGTATATTTGACTCAATTTTACAAACTTGCCGCCCTTTGACTTGTGCCTATTTGTGGAAGTGAGCATGTGTTAGCATGTGGGGAATGAAAAGTGAATAGAAAGAACTGTTTTACAAAGGGTAAATGCAGGAACAACCTTGCACATTTTCATGCATTTTTTTAACAGAAGTTATTCATTCATGTTACTTGCTTTTCAACTTGTTTGGCAATTCTTATTTTATTTATTTATTTATTTTTTCCTTGGCTGTGGGTCAAAATATCTGTGAAATTAAACCAGTACTCTGCTGAAGAAATCTTCATGTGAAGGCAGCTTTTTCATTGCTAGCCACTAAGATAATTAAAGTTAGCATTAAAATGGGGTCATGGTCTGATTAGAGGGGCATGATGGACAATTAAGGGTGAAGTTGCTAAAAAAGTGGATTTCTTTAGAGCAGAGGTGGCTGGAAATGGGGCACATCATTAAACGACATATAGGTGCCTCACTCTCTTTCTTTCTCCAGGTAGTGAGAGGAAGAATGAGGGCTAAATGACAAGGTTGCACCCCCGGCAACAGACGTCCTGATTACTTTTTTGTCTCGAGCCTTACAGCAGCCCCAAATAAACTGAACACTTTAAACCTACACAGTAAATTAACCCCCATGTTTATGAAGCAGAAGTTGGCTGTGTACACCTTTGTCTAACTTTGATATTAAGTCTGTCGTGGATGCTTAAAAATTCTACTTAGCCCCTGCAGTATACCCGTAACTCTTATTCCCTTGTTGAGCAGCCCAAAGAGTATGTGTGTATAAATGGAAGGCCTGTCATTTCACATTCATTAAAAGTGAAGTTCCAAAATTAATAATGTAAAAATATGGGTTTTAATTAGTCTTCTATTCTGCCCAATGTACTTAAATTGGATCATCTGGTCCCCGATGCCCTTTCACTTAATAAAGAATTAGCCTGTGATGTTCTGAGCTTGACAGGTAGGATAAAGTGGAGAAAATCACTGCTGTTATATAAAGGATATATCCGTTTGTATGTAATTTGCAGCTTAGTCAATTTGACAGGGGGGAGGTTCCCAGCCATGGATCCCGAGCAGGTTTCCATTTAATGCATTTCTATCATGTTATGGCGTGACCACACCATTGCCTTGCATCGCATAGCTCTGTCATATAATTAGTGACATTAATCCAATTTGATTGGATATCTGCCTCACTTTGGTTTGAGTATTACTTCTGAGTAGAATATCTGCTTATGTAGACAAGGTTAAGACTCGGTGTGATCAAGTCTGTTGACATTCCATTTAAAACTGAATTTCTTTTTCTTTTCTTTTCTTTTTTCTTTTTTTTTTTTTAGCACATTTTTTTTATGTTCAAGAAATCAGGCTCAAAATTTTAATAAACATTTTTATAGGTGATACCTGAGGCTGAATTTATATCTGCATTTCTGTATACTGTGTATTTGTTCTCTGAACTTGCAGAGATAAAATAAAACAGCTTTCACTCATGATCGTCCAAAGCTCAAAGCTTGTTCTATCTTAGAGGTTAAATAGGGGGGTTTAAAAGGAGGCTTTAGTTGAAAGCATATGGCATCCATGAGTGATCCTTTACATTCAGTGGCCATATAGTGGTGTTTGTGTGCGGGTGAGTGGGTGTTGTCGCGCTATTCTCAGGCAACGAGCCCAGACAGCCCTCACCCTCTCCTCTCTCTCTAACTCACTCCCTCGCGCGGGACAGGCACAGCTGTCAGATCAAAATCAATCGCATTTTAAAGGACGTGCGAGCTAAATATTTCATTCTTGCCTTGGGAACCAATTAAGTGCTACATATGAAGTCAGAAGGACTGGTTGAGCCGGAGTCGTACTGGTGCGTACCAGCTGCTCCATTGCTTACACCAACCCCCCCTTTTACTCCATGCAAATGTGTCAGTGTGAACATTCGAGTTCAATTACCTAGTGATGTTTTAAAAATGCACCAAAGCCAGACTGGCAGTCCGGAATTGGAGGGGATCCACCCCAGGTATGTTGTTTATTTAGTTGTTGTCTGTTGTGCTGGCTGTAACCCATTTGCCCTGATTGCAGATGTAAAGGATCGCACCGATACGAGGAACTGGGGGCCTTCAAAGTGCCATGTGTCAGTAAACACCTCACACCGGATGGCAGGGACAACTGGCATCAATTCCTTAAACCACGACCCCTGCCTCCACCACCCATTACACTGCATTACTGTTCACAAATCTGAAATTATTTTCTAAATTAATGTCTTCTATATTTTTGCAAGTGCTGATGTTTTAAAATTTTGTTTATCTTTTTGTAACTTTTTCATTTCTTCATGTCAGTCAGATTCCCTGAGTATGATAAATTACAGCCCATGTATTCCTTTCGGGTTTAAAAGAAAGCATCACATCCTTCTGCAGCATCTGCTTTGTCAATTTGAAGAACAAGTAAAAACATTTTTAGAGTAAAAGTGTGTGCTAAGACACAAGTAAAGTAGGGGCAAAACAGATTTGAAAAAAAAAAAAAAGAAAAAAACTCACAGTATGAAGGTTAAAGTGTGTATATGTGAAGGAGGGGGCGATGCTGAAAGTGAGTATGTGACTGAAAAGAGCTGGGACCCAAAGTGGACTATCTGAGTGAGGTAAAAGAAAAAGTGAGAGAAAAACAAAAGAGAGTAGGACAGGCAAATACAGGGAAAGAGATAAAGTGAGAGACAGTGCAAAAAGGAAACGGTGTGAAAAAGAGAGTGAGAGAAAGGAAAAGTGGGAGAGAAAGGGAGAAAGACACAGGGAGGGAGTATGATTGATAACGGTGCTGACAGAACCCCTCTGGCCATGCTCTCTGTGGCAGTTTGGGGAGACAGGGCCTCCCCGTGTGAGACCGAGCTGCCCCTCGCCACTGTCCCAGCACACACTCCACATCTGGTGGGATCGCCCACGCTGGGTCAGGGGTCACGGCACCATGGGGCTACTTTCGGACTCACATCCCCAGAATGCTCAGAGAAAAATACAAGGCCTGTCGGGTCCCTGCAATAATCAGCATTTTAAAGTATAAGCAGCCTAATAATTCCTCAGAAATATCTCTGCTTTGCACTGACCCGGGGAAAAAGTAGAAGAAAGATAGTAAGTACCAAAAAAAAAAAAAAACTTTCTTCACGAGCTATACTGAGGTGATCTAGATTAACATGAAAACAAAAGCTCAGATGAAGGTAAGCAGAGATTAATGTACGGATGTGCAGTGTGTGTCCTCTGTGTGTGTGCTAAAACTGGCTATATGTGTGTGCATTACTGCCCGTGTGCGAGAAGACAACACTGATGAATTAGAGATAAATAATGAAGTAGCTTGGGGACTGATTTAGGATAGCAAGAGGGCCCATCAACAGAGAACACTAATACTTTTGAATGCTATGCCGTTTGATGTTGATCAAGTTCAACTCGCCTGACAGGGCTGAGAAGACTGTGGGGAGCACAGGGACCATACTAGAGAACCTACTCAGACAGGTGAAAGAGGAGAGGGACAATACCACTCAGACATACTCATGTATGTAGCCCCTCACACACAAATACCCACCCCTGAGTGCTCACATACACACACAAACCTTTATCCAGTGTACAGTTATTTAAATGTTTTACTTTTAAATAAAGAAAGGTTAATACATCACTTGTATACTCAAAGGTATTTTCCTCCATTATAGAGGGAGTTTTTGATAATTAACTGGGTTAAATTCTTCAAAAACTCACATTAAATGGCAAAGTGCCCCATCATTTTGAGTCTATAGACATTCATGACATGCCACTGTTCTTCCATTGCTTAGGGCATGGGTCATTTTGAAAGTGTCACCATTTAACCAGGGGGAGGGCTGGGTCTCCATACCTCCAGCATTAGCCCATGTGGGCAGAGTTCGGGTGTGTGGAGAGCGTGGCCTCATTATGAAGGAGATAAAGACCGTTAAGGCTGTTTGGTCTTGGGCCGGCTCCAGCCCCTATGGTGAAACACACCTGCTCCCCTCTTTAAAAAGCCCTGCTCCAGTTTAGCTCTTGGCCACGGACGAGTAATGACCTATCCAGGGGGCCGTAACGCCCGCTTCGTTTAGCCTGTCGTTAAGACCCAGAGTCAGCAGCATACTGCGGCACAGTACCGTGCCAAAACTCAGTACAGGGTGTCCTTGCCAAAGATCTAACATCAAGCCTACTCTGTTAGAATATGGATAACTAACTAGCAAACCACATTAATGAAACGGCAGAATACATTTGGCAGCATCACTCTCACTTGAAGAATTTCTTTTAGACATATTGTCAGATGGGTTTGATACTTTGATAATTCAACTGAATCATCAACATGAATATAAATCATAAAAGAAGCCCTTGTATCTCAGCCAAAAGAAGCTCACTCAAGAATACAGTATCTACTTAGTAATTAGAGAACATAAAGTTGCAGCTTGACACTACTTGGTTTCCTATTGTTGTCTTGTCTTTGTTGTTGCACTCACACACAAGCACTTGCAGAAATGCAGAATGGCACTGAGTAAAGACACACACAAACACCAATGCATGAGCACGCATGGGACGAACATGCATGTGGCACACACATGCATGCATGCATGTGCTTGCACGCACACACAAATGCACTTGCGCACATTTAAAGATTTCCCAGTTTCCCAGTTATGTTTTCATCAAAGCTTTTCTTTGGCACTACAGAGCAGCGTCAGTATGGTAATGTGTTGTGCTGCCTGGAAAGCTGTCAAAAAGCTCCCACCTTGGATGAGAGACCACGGTAATTCAACTGGGCTCCTGTCTTCTGTGTGTTCAGGTCTCCTCATTATTCCGCTTTGCGGGGTAATGGCGTCTTGCACTGTTTTATCTGTCAGCTCACAGCAAACTATAGTTTTTTAGCCCTGTATATTAGATGCTAACATCAAAGGCAGCTGTCTTGACACAGGAGAGACAGAAAAAATTGTTGCGTAAAAAAATGGAAACACTCCCGGTAGGCGAAAATTGAATCTCTTTACGTCTAGGGTGATGTGTGTATTGAGAATAGATTTGCTGGTTGGCGTCTATGTGTTTGTTCTCGAGTAAACAGCAAGGCTTGTTTGGGTGTAACTGTCAGGTATATGCGTGTGCCCCGTGTGAAAATGGGTTTGTTCGCAAAGTGGGAGTTAGAAAAAAAACAGCAACACAAATTCACTCTAGCTGTCTGATCAATGGGGATTTAAGTTGCCAGTGACAACTGCACAGCAGATGTCAAGAGACATAGACCCTTCACATAACGTAGTAATGTTAGCCGCATATTCTATCAGCAGTTTTTGTGACTTGTCTCTTTTTACCCAGCTGAACACCTCTGAGAAGTGATTTGTACATGCACCAGTTAGATCATCTGAGCAACTTTCAAGAAAAGTATGCTTCTAAAACTAAAGTCTGACACCATCGTGTTACCCCCTCCCTTGCATTCACCTCTATTTGGGCATGTGAGGCTTTTGCCCCCTTGGGTGGTGGCAGATTTGTATACAATATGTGTGTTTATTACAAGTGTGTGTATGCTGAGGTAAGTTTAGAGAAATAGATGAATGTGTGTGTGTGTGTTGGGGGTAGGGTTCTTCAGAAGATGCGGGTAGAGCAAATTAAAACTCACCGCAGGAAATGAGCGCCCTTGGCACTCCTCTTTCCAAGCAGCTGCACACACCCCAACCATCATCTGCCATTTTGACACATCCACGGGGCGTAGCAGGCAGCGACAAGGGGGGAGCGAGGGGTGCCAACGCGACATCCACGGCTGCGAGCATCGCCGGGCCGCAGCCTCCAGCCAAACAGGTGTGTGACATCATGCCGCTGGTTCCTCTTCAGGGGCCCGGGGAGCAGGCTGGGGGACTGGAGTAGAGAGGGGGGTGCAGGAGGAAACAAAGGGAGGTTAGGTTTCTACCTGACAAGCTCATTGATAACGTTTGGGACAAGAGCCCTGAAGTCGATGGCAAATTGCCTCTAATGTCTCCCGGAGATCACGGGCCAAAGTCAGGTGCTGGGCGCTAAATGGGCTCATTAGTTATGATTTTTTTTTCCTTTTTTTTTTTTTTTTTTATTTTTTTTGGATTTGCAAGTAGTTTTACTCACATGCAAACACACACATGTACACCATGTCAGAGATGGTTGAAACCAGAGGACTTCTGCAAGCTCGACACGTCATCACAGCTCAAGACAGGGTTATTCTTGAGCCCAAGTGCTGAGACCTTTTCCTTTGAATTCTTGTAGTGCATACAAAGCAGGACATTTCTAGTTTGGAGAAATTTAAACACTAAAAGATGCTGAATTATCTGGGGAATAAACAAGTTAAACTCAAATTATATGAAACTGATCCTACACAGATGATGTGCATTTTTTTAAAAGAAATCTGTAAGCAGAGCAAAACTTAAGGGAGGGACAGCAAATCATCACGTACCTGTTTAGAATTCTCGACTTGTCTCCCACATATACCCCTCTTCACACTTCAGTCGAATCCCCCAGTGACAGATCCTGTAACAGAGGAGAAGGAGACTGTGAGTAGCCTGGGGGGTCCTAAAGGCACCCGTCTGGGACCTGATTCATAATCAGTGGACAGAGAGGATAGTGGTGGTATGGCTTCCCAGAGCCACTCTCTCCCCCTGGCTGACCGAACTCTGGCAAGCACCCCAGGGCTACCTGTTAAGGTGTTCCCTCTGGTCCAGTCTCTCTTCCTGGGAAAAAAAAAAAAAAAAAAAAAAAAACCCTCACATATAGTCTCAACACTAAAGTGAAGAAGATCTGGTAGCAGATTGTACAAAAAGAATTGTGTTTGTATATTTCCACGTGTAATTGTATGCAAATGGATGCATGCTTAAGCATGTATGGACACATTATGTATGTGTGAGCACAACCATATGTGTGTGTATGTATTGCTAATGCATGGTAATGCTCCAAATGTGCATGTACACATGTAGTGAGTGATTTCTTGTGCTACTAAGAGGAGCTACAGTGTATAATTGTTAGTTGTCAAGGAGACATTGCAAGGGAGCTGGAATTACTCACCCACATGGACATAGCTGAATGCCAAGAAACAGCCTGGACAATACAATCTCTCTGCAGACCTCTTTGGCCCTTATCAACAATAATGCTTGTTAATAATGTGAAATGGCTCTAATTAGTCTGCAGTGAAATTAACTGCTGCGGTCTAATAAGAAATTATCTTCCTGATAATAAAAAAAAAAAAAAAAATTAAAAGACAGCTGCTCAGAGATAATGGACGCTTAAGTCGAAATTAACTCTTAAAGTTTTGATTATTTTTTTTTTCTTTAGCAAAGAATATTAGGACATGTTGGATAAGGTCTATTTTATCTGTCTGAGTTGTTATTGTAGTTACTGTAGTTATACAGTATGTAACACTGGCTGTGTTTCTGTTTCCATAGTCAGGTACAATATTCCCTTGACTGTGCCTCAGGGTATCTCCTCCTTTCCGTTGTTCTACAGCAGACCCTAGCATCACCACTCCTGTTGTAAATGCAGAAAACAGTGTAGCGGTGAGCAACCAGGGAGGCAGGTCTAAAGTTGTAGCCATGGACTTTCTAATTCAGACCTTGGCCATGGGATCTGGGAGACATGGAAGATTTTAACAAACACTCTGGCCATTTCCAAATCTGCCTTGTGTGCTCAGCCGTCTATGGTTCTCCAAGATATCTGGAGGAGAGGGAGGGTGGGCGGGAGGCTTCTGGGAAGAGGGGTGTACAAGGCAGAGAGAGCCAGGACTGTGCCGTCTCCAGTTTGGTTTGGTCCGAGCACAGAGCCAGCTGGCCTCATTAGGACTTGATGGGAGGCGGGCTGGCATGAGACGTGCACATGCATGCACACATCAACAAATGTAGTGTGAAGCGTGGCCTGATGCCCGTGAAAGACCCACAAGGAGTTTTTTTTTCCTTCATTTTTTTTCTTTCTTATTTAGTGCATTGTGGCTTTTGGGCAGAGGGATTGCGTGTTGTGGGAAAACATGATCATTAGTTTATGCCTTTCTTTAAGGTGCTGTCTTTACCTGGCTAACCTGAGCTACCTCACTGCGCTTGAGTGCTTGTTTGAGGGAAGATTTGAACCATGAACATGGGCGATGAGGGTTGGGTTGGATGGAGAGGAGTGGGTATAAAGGGACAAGAGAATATGATTCATGGTAGGGCTGGTCCATCATGAGAGACGGCCGCTGACCTACAGTCTGAGGGCTGTTGGACCGGAACCAAGGCCTTGTTCCGACAGACCGAGTGTAGCGTGAGCTGTGACGGATGGCGGCGGTCTGTTTGAGAGCCCCTGAGCAGGTGTGTGAGTCGCTCACATCTGCAGGCAAGCACAGTGAACCGAGACCAAATGGCAGACGCACGGGGCCCATCGGGTACCTGTGCACTGAGACACACTAATGATTATGGATGCAGGCCTATTAACGGTCACATCTGTAAGGGAGAACAACAACCAGCGCAGTGGGAGTGAGTCAGCAGTTTTCACTCCCCTCCGGAACGTAGACATGCTGGAGTCAATGTTGGGATGAAAAAAATCAAGTCGAAATGTTGCCTTTCCTCTCAATTCAGGTCCAAGTGTTGACCGTAACTTCATCAGGCACCACCCAAAATCAGGAGGAGCTCTGGACTCCTTAAGAGACTTTAGGAAGTTTACTTGTTGAACTTGAAAACTAACACATACTTTCTCTGGGTTTCAGGACAGAAACTGAAGGGCACTGTGAGATGCAAAAAGGAGGCAAAATGGCAAAAGAACTTCCTGTTACAGCTCAACATTAAATTATCTAATGAATTCATCAACTTAAAAACAACGTTAAAAATTTATTCTAAGAGTATAGGTAATAAATTAAATATTACTCATTGACTCATTATTTAAAAATGCATTATGTGATTTGCATAGTTTTATCCTGATAGGAAATAATAATGGGTAGTTGTCTTGTAGCGTCTTTCATGACGGATGAAGCTTGCATCTTTTTGTTCCCTCATCATCCCTCTATCCTACTTGCTTCTCATTAAAGTTTTAACGCAGGCTGTTTTAATTGTCAATCCTTTGACAGGTTGATAAAAGCAACTTGACAATTAAGTTCATTGGCTCCGCTATGCATATTAATTAGGTCTTATTTGGGTTTCTATTGTTATTGGAAGGAGCACTCATGGTGTAGCAAAATGTCATCCATTAACTTCTCTCTTCTCAGAACTTAATGTAATTAAGCTTGCTATTGTATGACTACGAGAGGAGACTCTAGAGAGGGGAACTTTTAGTATTCATTGTATAAATGAGTAATGCCATTCCTCTGACACAGCAACGGCGCTATTTCTCTAAAATCAGCCATTCACAACTTTATTATCTGTAACAAGTGCTGCCTACTCTTGTTTGGTTAATGAGGAAAGGAGGCTTGCTTTCACATGACTTGTGTGTGCTTGCACATACTTGTGTACTGTCTATATGTGTGCACCTGCACCTGCATGTGGCTTTGCTCATGCATGTTCAGAGCAGAGATAGGAAAAAGCCGTGTGTGTCAGAGGGGAAATCGAAGCAGGACATAAAGTGTGCAGAGAAGCTCAGCAAAGGAGTGGAAGGGAAAATGAAGGAGCCTGGATGTGGGGTGGGGGTGTCTCCACCAGATTACCCAGTGCACCTTGCGCAACTCTGCAGGCCCACACACTCACATCAAAGTGGTACCCCCTATCTGCCCGAGGCTTAGTCGGCCCCTGTCCACCCCCCATGTCACTCCATACATCCTCCTGTTCATGTTGAATAATTGACAGTTCTGTTTTACATGCTCAGCATTTGCCAGGACATGGAAGTGTGACTCCAAACAGGGCATGACTCTGAGAGGTGCTGTGCATTGGTTTGACTTCATTAGAATGTGCCCTGCTAATGCTCAGCACGCACCCTGAGCTGAATACTATCGAGCATAATCCACAGAGGAACTGTCTGTGGAATCAGAGAGCAGGTTGCTGCAATAAAGATGCATTTTTGCTGTGCTTTATCGAAACTTAATTGTCCACATAGCATACTCCACATATAAAAAGAGTTTTCCTTCCCACATGTGAGTTGACAGCAGGTTTCATTTCCTAGCCGGGTTTATGAAGGGAGCAACAACTCCCTTCATTACACTGTTTCAGCTTCTTCTTTGAAGACACTACGTACTGTCTGGTGTACACTTACATTCTGAATCTGCTGAACTTGTTGGATGTCACTCAAGATTGCCAGAATGGCCGTGCATAGCAAAGGACAATGACCGCCATGGGCATGTGAAGGGACTAAAGTGTTTGCGCCAAGGCGATCTCTAAAGTCAAATAAGCCATTATCAGTCTGTCAAGCCAGGTCTCATTTGAAGT
The DNA here is from genome assembly GCF_017639745.1 of Melanotaenia boesemani. NCBI lineage: Eukaryota > Metazoa > Chordata > Actinopteri > Atheriniformes > Melanotaeniidae > Melanotaenia > Melanotaenia boesemani. Next base: position 20,374,331 of record NC_055697.1, read on the forward strand.
CTCTTAATAACAGTTAGGCAGTTTGGTGAGGTCTCTATCAATGCCCCAGTAATTGGTTTTTACAACTAATGGTATGAAACAAGACAAAGAACTGAAGCGATAAAGTGTGGCTGCAACAGGCCGGTGGGATTATGATCCCTTCTTGTGCATGTACTAAAATAGGAAAAATATCAAAGAAATTGTTTCTGTATTACTTTATATAAAATCAGAAATGTTTCTTTGGAAGTGTAGTATGGTATAGCCCTTAAAGTAAAGGAGAAAAAGGCCTGGCTGTTCATTTGATAGTTTACCTTGACCCTTGAAGTGTGTCGCTCACACCCTGAGGGCTTGGGCTGGCAAAACCTTTCTCAGTCCCCCCTGGGAATGATAATCTCAACGTGGGCGTTTACCACGGACACCAGACACAACACCATTAGCCACAGCTCCGCTGCTGCTCATTAGGACCCCCGATCGATATAGGCGGCCACAGAAATCGCCAGTGCTGCGGAACCGGCTATCACTCTTCAGAGTTATTATCGTAAACAGCTCTGGCCAAGATTTAGGGCAGTACCCTACTTTTTCTGTTTCTATTTGAAATAGAAGGTTGGGAGGGCAATAACCGAGTGGCCAAGAACCTTCAAAGGACATTATATTGGATCACTTGTTCTGAAACTTTGCAATGTGTGGTGTGATTGCCTTGCTGTTAAATTAGAGGCAGTCAAGAAGCAACTGTGTATGTGTCTCTGATCTCTGGGGTTTGGTGGTTGAAGCAGAAAAATACTGACACAGAAGAAGTTCACTCATTACTGTAAAGATATCTGAACGCTGATGTCTCCCTTACTGTGTCAGAAACAAATTATTCAGGTTAGGCACAATGGCATGTTTGCTGAGTTTGCAAATAAAGTCCTTATTTAATAACCAACAAATGCTGTTAAAATATATTAAGAAAATAGAAATCCATAGGGTATAGATAACAGCCAACAGCATAATGACCACCATTTTTTATTTTTTGTTTGCTTTGTTTTTTAAGTGATTCAACACACCCACAACATGAACCCAATGTTTAAAAATCACTCTGACAAGATAACTTAATTATTTTCCTATTCTTTCCCTTGAAACATGGGGTGCTGAAACATTAGTCACAGGAAATTGTAGATGAAAAGACAAAAACAGAGCCCATTGGTTTCTGGCAGAGAAGAGAATAATATTGAGGCAAAATTGTGAAAATAAGAAAAAGGGGAGATGTATTGATTTTTGGTGGAGCCGGGGAAAGAAAAGAGAGGGAATAAAGAAGTGCTCTTTGGCCGATGTGTCCAAATGATGTCTCAGGGGAGGTTCTTAATGGTAGGGGGAGGGGTGTAGAGGGGTTAAGGGGGTGAGGTGGGGGTGACGGGGGCAGGTGCCTACCCTGACTAAGGCATGGAACTGCCCTTAGGCTAGGGCTAATGGTATTGGCTGAGCTTACTTTAAGCAGCTCTTTCCTAATGGCCAACTATGAGTGTGCCACAGGATAGACAGGTATTGATTGGTTCAAATGCTCTTGAGTTGACAAGAACTGAAAGTCCCTCAAGCATATACAATCTTGCAGCAAATTATGTCACATGGAAAGGTGATTAAAAACAGAAGCTTGGGGCAGGCACACTCATTAAAAGTATATATGATATTTCTCTTGTTGTCCTTGCATCGCTCTCTGCTCTTTGCGTTTACTTTTTTTTTTCTGTCAAAGCTTTTATTTCTCTCTTGTTTGTATGTGTTTTCAGTTTTCCTGAGTGAGAAATGTCTGTTTATGCACTGTGAAATTCTCCAAGCAGTACAGTCTTCAAACCTTGTTTTCCATCATACAGAAAAGATTCAGTGCATTGATGGTTGAACCTCTATTGCATCAGTCAAAGTGTTGTACATACTGTAGTCATGCACTTCATCAGTGGCATAATTGTCATTTTGAGCAGAAATATTTAAACATCCCAAAACAAACAAACAATAAAAATAAAAATAAAAATAAATGTAATTAAGGAAAGAAGAATACAGGTGTAGTACTTATATTCTCTTTTTAAAAGGTGCAGCATACTGGTATAGTATACAGAGAACAATGCCATATATTTGCTTTGTTGTCATGCCCCCCTTCCTCATACACACATACAAAAATGCTGTGTACAAGATTTTCTCTTATTCACAAGGGGCGCTTTCTAGACTGCTTGAGGCATCTGCTTTGATTGCATAATTCCCAAGAGACAAACAACACAAAACAAAAATACTGACTGAATTCAGACTTATAATATACCGAACAAATAACATACCAGCTCCACTCTTCAAAACCATAGTTCTCCAAAGAAAAGGAATTGAAGAGTAAATTCAAAGTTGAAAGCTTAGCTCTTTCGTAGTGTATGCAGGGATGGGGCTGAAAGATGAAACAAACTTTTTTCCTGGCTGAAAATGCACAGCATTACTAAAGCAAATAGGCCATAGCATGCACATTTATGTATACTTAAACCTAAGTGGCACATATCAGAAGCCATTTTTAAGCCCTAAGTGTTGTAGATGTTACAGGAATGCCTGGTGAGGAGATGTTTTATTATGCGAGGGCAATACAACAGGTCCCCCATGTCATCTGGTGGTTTACCAAGTGCAACGTGACAGTTTCAAGCAAAGTAAACAGAGTTGACGAAATGAAAGTTAAATGAAATGGCAGGCTCTTTTTTTCTCCTCAGTAAAACTAAAAAAAACAAGGGAGAAAATTTCTGCATCCAAATGATACGAGCTGCTCTCAAAGCTCACAGTTTTCTTCTCTTTCGATTAAATGCTCTTTCTCTGGCTGTTTGTGCTTTACAGTGGAGTGTGCTACATCGCTACTTTCTTCTCTACAGGGGCCCCTGGGCTCCCCAAGCAATAGGAGTAAATTAGAGTGCACCTGTTCCAGCTCCAAGATAAGCCATCTCCAGAGGATTTCCTCTGAGTAAAATGAAGTGAGTGAAGAATAAACAGAATATCACAGCATTACTCCGCCAAGGTGAAGTTGCTGCTGCTCTGGGGACACGGTTCGTTTTGCACAACACCCAGCAAAATATCCTCTATAAACCTCTGGATGTAAGACTGTAGGAATGGTCTCTGCTCACAGCGGAGAGAATAGGCGCTGCACTTTTGTGTTCCAGCCCAGGCAACGAGTCTGCTTCTCGACTGTATCTACTCACAACCTTGACTTGAAATGCTGTTATTTGTGGTTTGGGTTTTGTGGTTTGTTTCTAGCATGTTTTGATTCTGTGTCAACACATCTGCGATAGTCAAACATCAAACCACATACTGCCCCATCTTTCCATTTCTGTATTGCTGCCAAACATTTTTAAAAGTGTCTTAATTAAGTCAGCTAAGAAAATTGTCAGTACATTGCTCCCTTTTTCCCATCAGCTTAGCCACATGAGTAACTCCTTGTGTGTTTCTTGGAGGAAATAAAAGATGTAACCCCAGTGTGATGTCCAAAGACCGCTGACCGTTGATGTCTAGAATGCAAAATTCACTCAGTTGGTTTACACATAAAAGGCAAGGATAATTAGAGGAAAAATTTAATTCATCATACGTTTGATAATCATTCTGATTTGGTCTCCTATCTGCACCAGGGCATTCAAATAACCCCCCTACTATTAGCACCCCACTCTCCCTCACACCAGCAGTCTGTTTTACCCTCTCTTTGTTCCCCTACAACACATTATCATTATTGTAGCTAATTGCATGGTTTGCCTTGAAGTCGTGCTGAAGACTCGTGATCTGGGGTTGAAACGTGCACGGTGATCCAGTCTTCTCCACAGCTTGCTTTGCTCTCCTAATTGCCGTTACCACAGGATAAGACGTGCTCCTCGCTGCGGCCAGCCGGACAAGGCTGAAACAAGCATGGGGTGGGTTGGGTGGAGGGATACTATCACACAAGGGTGGTAAGATGTGGGAGGGAGAGCAAAGGGTGGCGTAACTGACGTGGGACGGGTAGAGCAGATTGGGGAGGGAAAGGATAACAGTTGGGGGTAAGCGGGGGGGATGGAACCAGCGTTAGATGTGGGTCAGCGGGAGTGGAGTACCCTAAAGATTACAGTTGGTTAGTGCGACCCCTCTCTGACAAGATCTGAGCCCTTGCTCCCAGCAGAGGTGGACCCTGGCATTTGGGGAACCCAGCTATTAGTGAGGCTAATAAAGCCCAAACAGAGAGTTTTGAACCTGCAGTGGCTCAGAGGCATTGTCCTGCCACAGGTCCAGTGCCAGAGATTAGTTAATATAGTCAAGAGTGACAAAGGAAAGTCTTAAATGATTTTTAGTTAGTCATTTGAGCTGGGATGTGATGTAAAATGCATCTCCAGGCAGACTCCCATTGTCATTTTGCAGCCTTTACTAATAATTGTTTCTTTTATGAGCACATCTTTTGAATAGTTTTGTTTATTACAAAAGTGCAACTTAAAAGATGAGTTCATCTAACTCAGGAAATTTAGAAATTTGTGTGAGCTCTGATAGATTCTCAATTCAGATGGGAATGTTAGTTTTACACCACAGTATCAACTTCCAACTTCAACATGAGTCACAGCTCCCCGGTGAGTTTTAGAAAGGAAATGGAATCAGAGACATAACTAGTGACAAAGCCTCCATCACCTCATATAAGATCTCATTCCATCTGTGAGAACTTTGGGTTGTACCCCAGAAAAATAATAAATATCCTAGTCTCGTGGCAGCCAAGTGCACTGTTCATTTTTTTCAAAAGGTGTTTTCAAGACAAAACAAAGGAAATGGTGTCATTAATGATATATTTTATGAACTAGGGCCTCTTAGAGCAGTTTCCTATAAATGCATGGATAAGGGGTTGATCTCTTTTCTAACAAAGGATCTCCAAAATATGAAGTGAAAAGCTACCCAAGATGAATCTGGTAAAGAAACAAGCGAGGAAGAGCCTATTTCCACAACACAAACAGATTTCCTGGCCTTTAGCAGTCTCTTACTGGGATACTTTGAGACATATCCATCAAAACACAGCTGTATTCATTCATATTTCATAACTCCTCCTTCTCCCAGTGCTTTAACACTGTTCTTTGATCAAAGGAGAGAAGTCGGATCACAACAGGAAGGTTCCCTGCCAGCCAAGAAGGAGAAGGAAGGCCAATCAACTACTGTACATGCTACCGTATATTTAGCTGTACTTTAGTGCTTTATAATAATAATAAAAAAAAAATAAAATTAATGAAATGATGGCTTGCAAATGCAAAACAAAGGACGCTTGAGAAATTCATGAGTTTCTACAGATGTAAAGTGAATGTTCACTTTTTACGCATAACTTACTTCCAGGCCATGTAAAGTTCTGCTGCAAAATTGTACAAAATACTTTTCGTTGCAAACACAAAGTCAGTCAGTAAGTATGCAGAAAAAATTATCAATTTTTTGCAGAGTTCAATATGATTGATTGAAGTCTTTGTTAGATTTAAAGGAATAACAGTTTCTGCAACTTAAGTGATGGAATTGCTGAGAGCTCAGCATCCAAAAGATCCAAAACACACAGCTCAAGAGTGTCACCATGTGGAGGTGAGTGGACATGACAAAACAGTAACTAGCAGCAGCAGCTGCCGTCTGAAAAGATGCTTTACCCAAGAAGCACAAAATTCTCAGAGAGTTTGAGTTTTCATCTCAATCCCCCCTTTTATTTTAATACATATTTTCTACCAGTCTAATTTCATGTCAACTGCCTTTCTTTAAGCCTCCAGTCTCCCTCCTTACCTCACGTCCACCATATCAATTCCAAGACGTTGCACTTCCAAAGACCCCTTTCAGCAAGGTTCAGGGAGAAAAAAAACTGTTTGAAGACCTCCCTGACATTTAGACTCTCTCTGAAGATGACTTTGCCTTCTACTATTGCCTGCGGGAACATAGTAAGACCCACACTAAACTTCAATTGATATTCAGTGCCAGATTCCTCAAGGGGAAATTATCATTCTGTTCATAATAAGAGCCACAACAAGCACCTGGAAAAATGACTTCATTATACACTCCTCCTCAATAAAACTTCCCTTTGACCCACTGGAAACACACACGGTGCAAGGAACACAACAGCGATGAAATGAAAACTATATCATGCATGTGATAGAATGCTTATTTGATGGTAGGCTGTGTGAGGATGCACATCTGCTCGGATGTTCTTGATTGGCAGGTTTTTTAATGCTGTGCAGTAGCCTTGGATGGAGGTGCTCTGAGACCCCTTTTTCCTGAAGCCATTATCCAAATATGTTCTGTTTTTCAAGCAAATGAATGGCACAAAAATCAAAGTATCAAAAATGCATTGCCCCTCATAATGGAATTCCCTCTGAGCAAGGACATGTAACAATGGGCCATTCTCAGCTTCCTGTCCTTTCCCTCTCTATGCCAATGGACATGACCTCCACAGCTTTAACAATGGGGCACCCAGCAGCATAAGTACTTGGCTTCTCTCCACCTCCACTACATGCAGTAAGGCTGCTTTCATCTTTGTTGGTATATTTAAGGATGACATCCTAGCCTGTCGGCCTCTACTATTGTTTTGGCCGTGATTATTTTCAATCCGTTGTTTAGCCCCAGTTGTGGCTCTTTGATGAAAAGGTCGCCACTCAATTGGAAAACAGTCATTAAAATGCGGTGGGTACTATTCACCAGTGTGCATGGGGGAACCAACTCAACTGAGCTGGTTAATCAAAAGTTAATTATATAATTTTCATGCAGATGAGGGAAACATTCAAATGAATCCCAACTCTACAATCATTACAAAAAATAAATAAAGAAATAATTCTAAAAGGCTATAAAATGTTCAGGGACCAGGAGGCTGTAAACAATATGAAGTTTAATTTGAGGTAAACAAAGTGAATATCCACCAGGGGGTCTGGGAAGGAGAAAGTGAGGTTAAATCAAATTTGGAAACATAGATACCAGCAGGTTTTGTTGTCCTGATATACGTGCAATTAGGCAGGTCCTTGATGAGGACACTGGGAGGGAGAAAGTTGGCTTCAACGGCAAATGCTTTGGGATTATTTGAAGGGAATTTATTGACTTTTATGGTTTGTCTGTCAACATGAAGTATTCTCACAAAAGTATACCAAATTGAATTAAAAACCATATTTTAGAAAATGTTGTAAAAAGCATAATTATCTTTTATGAGGATGTTACAAAATTACTAAACACTCCATAAAGATAAGTATAAACTTGTGACTTTTGGAGGAAAATGCCCAGGACAACAATTTCCTCCTTAACTTTTTAAAGAAGGTAAAGTAAGATATAGCACTTTTAAACAAATGCTAAGTCCTTCCTCATCAAAGGAAATTATTGTGTTATGCAAATTACAAGCATGAATATTAAAGCAATGAGGTGAAGTATCACAAATGAACAAGCATTGTTCTGGAAGTGCAATGGAATGTGGTTTAATTTCTCTTTAATTCTATGTGCTTTTATAATGCTCACCTTTTCCCAGTTGTGCAAGCGGGTTTGGGTTCATTGGTGTGCATTACAACCACGCTCTAACAATGCAGGGCCTCCCCGGTGTCAGCACAGTTCATGAATCCTAGCCCCTTATGCACCAGGCGATTAGTATGGTGCTCTGTCTGTGGGGCTTTGCCAGAAAATGAGTTCTCTTTAAAACATATGCCCCCTGCTGATTCTTTTCCATTCCTGATATGAAATTCCAATTTTTATAATGAACACCATTTTCCTGTACAGGGAGGAGGAAATTTTTAAGTTATGCACTTTCTCTTGTTTTGGATGACTGCAGTTACCCCCAAATTAGGCGAGAGCGGTTCTGGACATCGCAAGCAGAAAATATTTAGATGAGTGTGTTTCGGTTTGCCGGGATAATCAACAGTGAGGTATACTAGCACAAAAATCTGCTTGTGGATTTTTCTACACTGCATATGCACATGACTGGCATGGCAGAAAATGGAATTACTGAAAGCGTAACAAATTCAATTAAGTCATTGATTTCTAATAAATTGGCTTAATCACCAGCTGTTGTCATGCTAAGATTGTTGTGTCACAAGTTTGTCATGCTTGTCGGTCGTGGCTGCTTTACAAAGGCAGTTGAAGGGATTTAAAAGAGCGTTTCTAGCGTAATTTCAGTGGCACTGACCCAATCTACAAATCAAACAAATCAAATAAATAAATAAATAAACATGAGAACAAGTCAGGAATCAAAATTTTATTCCAATTTTAAATAGTTTTCAAACGTTACAATTATTGTAATTGGTATCACTGTAATAAATGGTGATTTGTCAAGTCATCTTGGGTGCTCCATCCTGGCTATTGACCACAATACATTCAGTCTTTGTCCTCTTTTTTATCGCTCCTCATTTGTTCAAGAACCTCTTTTTTCGGACAAAGTGACTGGAATCATCGTTGATCTGAAGAAATTGAAACCAGATATTATTTGATCATTTTAGCCCCTCCTTGAGAATGTCTGAAAAAAATATATATATTTATATATATATATATATATATATATATATATATTAGAAGGCTAATTCATATACAGTACATATGATACTCAACAACTCTGATAAAATCTGCGTTACAGCTGCCACTAACAGATCAAATTAATCATGCATGTACTCAATCATGCAAAAGTAGAAAAATAAAAACAGTAATTGAGCAGTTTGTATATTGTCATTGCCTCTTTGGAACGCAGTGGCTGCAGTGGCGTGGTGTACATTAATATTGTACAATTGAAGTAGACATTGGTGATAAATTATGTATAATAAGCACTTACTACACTGTATGGCCTAAGTCTCTCTTGGGTTTGGGCGCTTGCCTCTTCAGGAAGAGACACCACTCCTCCTGTGCCCATCATCTTAGTACAACAAACGAAACATTAAAAAATGAAACCAGAGTTAAAGTGAAATTTTACCTCAATGGTACATTTCCAGCATTACAAAAAGGAACACCAGAGGCAGACTTAACACAATTCTATGAAGGTACTTTTCTGTAAAATTTGCCTTTAATTTAATAAAGTTACCACATTTCCTGAAACTGTACCTCCACCTAAAATAATCACTCACCCTGATGGTTGCCTCGAGCTCTCCCACACTTCTCTTTCCACCTGGTAGCCATCCATAAGACCAGTGCTGGCACAGAGTGACCTGAACCACCAACGCCAACAACAACACCTGCACCGTAACTCTGCTGCTTGCCTCCATTACAACTGCAGGGGAAGCTAAATATGTAATAAAAACAATAATTTCAGCTTCCTCACTCACAGCTCCACGGCCAACAGATCAGGGGTTACACAGTAAAACATTGCCCAATGCTAATAAATATTTTAGACAGTAATTAATTCAGTAAGAAGAATATTTCTAACTTAATGAGCATTGAACGAACTCAAGTGAAGCCTAACCCACCTCTGTATTTGTCTTGTTAGCATGTGGTGCATTAGCCAAAGAGGGATTTTATAGGTGCTGTACAAAGCTGAAGTCAGGATTATAATCCCCTCTTTGCAGGTGTGACACATTTACTGACTAATGGGACACAAAATGCAACTAATGGAGCTGGCTAAGTGCTTGGATATGCTGACATCACTGTGAGGGTTCTACCAGCATTAAAAATATATCATAAGACATCACTGTAATGTACTGAATGCATTAAGGTAGAGGTACTCAAAAAAGACAACACTTGAAATCTGACATTTATCTCCATCTATAATTTATTGGATTCTGCTTTTAGCAAACAAATAGTTGTTTAAATCTGCACAGATACAAGAGGCAGAAACAGAACTGAAACAAGATGCGTGTGCATCTGTCATTACCCTTATTTGTTATTCCTTCAGCATAAGAATACATTAAAATCAACAATGCAGTTAGTGGTGATGAATGACCACAACAGATATTTATGTACACTTAATAAAATGATCAGTGTGTCCAGTATAAAGCAATCAAATGAATGTAACAGAGGTAGAAACACAGTAGAAAGTTCTTTACCTAAACTTAATACTTCTAAGCTTAATGTTCCACAAAGATGTTTTTGCAATAGTAGGGTTTAAATATGTATGACTCCTGTAGGTATCAAAGTGTATCAATATGTGGGAGCATATTTTATAACTTGGACAAGCACTGGATTTTGAGATCAGTTCTTTTCAACTTCCCACATGTAATTGCATTTTTTTCAACACACTCAATTGCAGTAACCACAATTAGGATACATATAGTATCAGTGTTTTATTCTTTAAGTAATTGATGATCCACACATGAAACCACTATTAAAAACAATTCACTTTTAAAAATGTATTTGTCATATCTAAATCAAACATAAAGTAAACATCTGGCTTATTATTAAAGTTTTGTCACTTTGTGACAACTTTTTTTATGATTAGAACTCTGTCTAATCAACATGGCACTACTTGATGCAAACATGCAAGTGTAAAGTTGGCTTGTTAAAGTGTATAAAATCGTTGTTTTTTTTTGTTTTTTTAAGCAGGATGCGATGCTTGGCTGCCATGATACATTTGAATTCATGAAATAATACATTATTTTCTGCCTGTTCCAATGTGGGCTAATTGCATTTTGCCAAGTCAGGCACCAATCCACTAAGTAATATTGCCACAGGCAAAAGAGAAAGTTAGTGAGGTTGAATAAAATTGCAACAGGCAGCAGCTGTTAAGTTATTCCCAGACAGAAGTGAGGTAATTTACAGCATCTTACAGGATAAAATGTATTTGAAATTTTATGTTTATGCTGAGTTGAAAGAAAATTCTTATATTTGAACACATCAGACAAGAAGTAATTAAATTTACAAGTATTCGACTTTTTATACTATTTATCAAACACAGAATTAATTATCTCCATAGCAATCTAAGACGTTGCCTAGGCAACATTAAATTATGAAATGCAAGACTAATGTGAACCAAAAGGCAATTGGAATGAAAGAAACCACACACACACACACATATATATGTATATATACCACTTCAAAGTTGGGGTACGTTATGCTCAAACATTCTTGGAAAAGCTCTCCTGTGTTACATATGTGTTCATTTATATTATAGTATATACAGCATCTTACTTATGTAATTAAGTGCAAATTGTAAAAAGCCATAGAAAAACAACATTCAGCCAAAAATTGCATATGTTTATGTACCCATTGTTACAGATAACTATCTTACAGGTATCATTTAAAGTTGGCGTAGTCTGAGAAAATGTCAATAAAATCCTGGACCACTCTGTAGCAGAAGTCGTATTGCTCCTGAAAGGAAAGACAACAGGAGAATTTTTACAATGCATATATGAGCAGAAACAGTTCCAGGCAAGTGTGAACACGATGACAGATTCTGCACCACAGGTTTGAAATGATCTTGCTTTGCACTCACCACAGTCTGAACCATGTGTGGTCTCTGCATACGTAAACTCTTGACTGTCTGAAAAACATCCAGAAGGCCTTCAGCTTTCACTCTCTCTAGAATGTTGCTCAGGGCAATGAAGGTGCCAGTCCGCCCTGCACCAGCACTGAAAACAATAAGAACAGAATTATCAGTAAAAACATTAAACAGCAGGAATACCTTCAACTTAATGTAGGAATGCATTTCTACTTTCATATATTTTCATTTCTTCATAATAAAACTTCAATGGTGCTCTTACAATTTCTGCATGTGTTCTATTTTACTTGAAAAGTTTGCAAGAGAAAAAAGGTGACCTTTGTGTAATGGTGCTAGTAATTATCCTCACTTAAAGAGAGGCTAATCCAAACGCTAACACTAATCAGTTTGGAAGCTCAGCGTTTGACTGAGTCAATGTTTACAATGATGGTAGGATGAAGAGAAAGAGAGACAGAGAGAGACAGGGAGTGAGTGCGAGAGCAATGCGCAATTCGGAAGAGAAAAGTGTAGAGAGACGTTAGGGATTGCAACGGGTTAGCCCCATTCCCCTGAGACTGAGAAAAAGCTTTAAAAAGCCCCTCTTAGACAAGTGGTGATGAAGGAATAGAAGAGAGTGATGACACCATTTCCTGTCGTTAGCTCATCTTATCAGATTAATCATAGTGGGAGTCAGAGGAGATTTCACTTTGAGAGGTTTTAATTGACTGTGAATCAGTGGATTGGATCAATCCCATCGGGGCATGCTGCTTTAGAATCACTTCACCTGAAGCTAGGTTCTGATCAAAGCTTTCACAGCTAAGTCTTTATAAGGGATCACATAAGTGGTTTAGGCATAGTACACCAGGTCTACTGAGAAAAAATTTACAATTTATTGTAAAAGACATCTGTAGGAACAAAAAAAGAAGTATTCATAAAATTGGAATTCCTTAAAGATTCAGCTAATCAGTTAATAAAAGCCCAGGGAAAAATGAAAGGGGCCATATTAAAAAGCTGATTTGTAATGCAGTATAGTGTGTATGCAAATTCCATTTGACAACGTGCATCATGCTGGAGATTTGTCAAGTTACAGTTCCTGACCTGCAGTGTACAATTATGGGACGGTTTCCAGACTGCTGCTGCTGCCTCTGCACAGCCGCAATAATGTCAATCATCCCCTTTCCCTCAACTGGTATTCCGATCTCAGGCCATCCATGGAAATGAAAGTGGCGGACATGTTGTGAGTGCTTTTCCTGGTGAGATGCGCAAATTGCAATGTTATTTTCATCCACCTGAAAGCAGTAAATATGAAAATGTATTAACTAAAAAATGCTTCATTTAGATAAAGACAATTTGGGTAAGGATTGTGTCAAATCGAAAAGTCTCCTATAACTAACATATTTTAATTGAATATAACATCACGCACTGGTTTGTAGGTGAGAATCATGTCTCTGCGAGTGAAGGTTTCACACTGTGTGTCTCCAGTCAGCTCCACGGTGTAATCTCCAAATGTTACACTGCCCTCTGATGGCCAATACTGGTAGCACTTTTCCTGTTTGCAAAGGTCAGATTGACATTCAATTAGGCTACACTTAACTTATACACCCTATGTGTTAGTATACTTTAGGTGTTCACCATAAATGCATGCACAAACTGTTAGGGAAATAATAAACTGTTACAAGAGTATTAGAGAGATTATTTAGACGTCAAACTCTGCTCAGTCCATATTCTTGCTAGACCACCATTCTGTACCTGCTCCCTCTCTTTGAGTTCGGTGAGCATAACGATTGAATGACACCTCCACTCCCACACCATCCTCCAGAAGTCCTCCACTGTGTGAGACAGGGGGCCCTGGGTTGCGATAAAATAGTCCTTCTGCCTGTAGCCCTGGAGGGCAGATCATCCGGTAAACAACACTTGAGAGTGCAGCAAACATAATATTTTGCATTGTTTGTAAAGGAAACAATGAGCTTTATTTATACGTCTATGGGAAATCTATACGGGAGGTCGTGAGGGAGTGCTTACATCAATAAAGGAGGCATTGATGTAGTCGGTGAACTCCTGTCCTCTTTTCACAGAGAGTATTGCTCGGTTGAAATCATCTGCAAAAGAGAAAAAGAATAATAATAATAATAAAAAAAAAACTTTTCACAAGTGATTCCCAATTAAATAAAAACTTAAACAAGCTGATAAAAAACAAAACAAAGCAAAAACTGGAAAGTTCAGCTTACACTCAGTTATTGAATCCAAACACACCACAATCAACAACATATGTCCGTGTCTTCCATTCTACTCACATCTTAAAATGAAGATGGAAGTCCTACTTTTATGTCACTGATCGCACAGACATGAAGTGATTAGCAGATAACTGTGTACGGCATCTATAAAATCCCCAGCAGCGTAATACTTTGATGCTACTTGGATGTGATGTATTATGAAAATGTTCGAAGCACCACAGAAGTCCTTACATGGAATGATCTGAAGCACACGGTTCTTCTTCATGTTGGCAGGAAGGTTCCCGGTCCGCATGTTTTCCTTCATTATACGGACGTTGGTCAGTTTCTGGTGAGAGAAAATGTGAGCAGATTGATATGACTGAACAGTTTGACAGTAGCCTTAAAATAGAAATACATAAAGGCTAGAAAAGAACCATTTCTTCTGGGTATAGACCAAGATCAGAACAACCATAGCCTAATCACAGCCCAAATTAAATTCCAAGTGACGACATATAGTTTCAGTTGATTCAAAATAACTTTATTTATGTTATTACTGCCAAAAGCAGCACCCTGGGCAAGATTTCCAGGATAATATAGCGGTGCATGGTGTGGGTCATGGAGATCTCTTGTCCCCATTTTGACAAAAATGTTTACCCTGAACTCCTCCTCCAGGCCCAGCCTGTCGTGAGGAACCCTGGTGTTGTGAAGCCTCTGCAAATGGCCCTCCAGAGAGCACACATCTAGTTCTGTGTCTCCATACAGATAGTACTCCAACAGAGCCTGGTAGATGAAGGAATATTGCATCTGAAGAGGAAGAATGAAGAAGACAAAGAGAAGAAGACACAGAAGTAGTTGTTTCAGTTTGTCAAACTATTTCCTTCAGTTTTTCACATAACAGGTGTGGTTTCCAAGTCCTTGCTTGTTTATGCGGTGACTACAGCACTGAGTTGAGCTGTCAGTTCAAGGTACAACAGGTCGGAAGGGTCAATTCTTACATCTGTCTGGATAAGTTGACAGCGCTGCTCTCGTATTCTGCTCACAAAACCAAAGACATCCACTCGCTGCTCCATGTGCATCATGTCGATCATGCTGTCAATGACAATGAACGTTCCGGTTCTTCCGACTCCAGCACTGTGGAAAAAAAAAAAAGATGGTTTCTGTAACAAACACCTTAATTTAGTTTTAAAAAAAAAAAACATCCTCACAACATTTTATTTATACAGCCAGTGCAGCATTTACAGGCATCATTCTGCTTCTTATACAATGCTAATGGAACAGTAGAGGTGGAGGTTATATTCGTTTGTATTGTATTACCCCAGTACTCTTAACAAAGGAATCATTTGTGAACAGCAGCAAGCATATGTGGAAGTGCTTCACCCCTTAAGCCAGAACACACCCCTAATAGATTTACAAGGGTCATTTCAGCAGACTACACCTCTGGGAGCACTGAGCCTGGATTCCACAGTAGGGTGTTGAGCTTTAACAGTGGGCCCTGTTCAAAAACAACAGTCCCACTCCCTGAGCACCTGTTGCCACAGTTGCTACAGTCAGCTGCAGATTACTTTGGTGAGTTGGGCACTGCTTAGTCAAACAAAACATACTAGAAAGTTTACCCTGATTTAATTTTTTAATATGTATTATACCTACATTCATGCTCATTTATAAGTTTTAATTGAAATATTTTTTATTTCAAAAGCTTTTGTTTTTCTTTATAATGAATCTGATCTTTTCTAAAAGCTTCATGTATGACTGTGCTTCAATGCCCCGTCTTCACTTCCTTCATGCAAGAAATTTTACCTGCAGTGCACAACAACAGGTCCAGCATAGGATGGATTGACAGCCTTGACCTTCTTGAGGAATTTCAGCATGCCGATTGGTGTGAATGGCACCCCAAAGTCTGGCCAGCTGGTGAAGTGGAGCTGGGTGACCAGCCGAGGGGCTCGGGGTCCATCGCTGCCTTGCTGTGAAGCAAAAAGACATTTTATTTTATTGCATTTTATTTTTTTTACCAGTGTATAAATAATGCTGCGAAGATACAAATCAGTTAAAGCCAGTTAACTACAAAAAAAAGTTCAAATTAATATTGTTTCCTTTATATATATATTTCATTGTGAAATTCAGGACAGAGTGTAATTATCAAACACTAGCTTGCCTTTGTCTCTCTCTCAAGAGAGCATCATTTCATTCTATTGAGCACTTGGTTGCTCTGTGTTCAGAGAGCTACATGTAAAAGCTCCCAGTCTGTCAGTTTGTACAGAAGAGCTACAGCGCAGTCACAGTTTTAGAGTCAGGGAGGATATCTGTGCTTGTCTGGCTTCAGATGGAGAAGGAACAAAGTGAATTTTGAAATCTGAAGGCTTCACAGTACACTGAGCTGACATCCAACTTGGCAATCAAAAAGACATGAAAAGAAATAGAAACACTGCGTGGACAAATTCTTAAGGATCAAACAATGATAAACTCCGATTACTAACATGTTGCTTATTGTATGTTATTTTTCTTATGTCTATATCTATTTTCTTTCATTTCCTTTAATGTGTCTTCAGACAATAAAACACATTGTTTTCATTTGTGGATCACATTTTGTATCTACTTTTTGCATGTTAATGCAGCTTTGTTTTGTCTTTAATTCTAAATATGCATTAAATTATTGTAATGGTGGATTTTTTTCTTTTTATTGCAGTCTATAAATGCAGAACACTACAGACATACAGTAATGGTTAAATTTCCTGTTTGTGGTGTGGAAAAAGTAACAAGAGACAGTTGTGTGTTTAAAACTGCTCATTAAAACTGTCATTTACAACTTTAAAATATGTACGTTTGAATGTTTTGATCAGCAGGTCCTTAATTTTAACTTACATATTGAACACAGAATTTTCTGATGGTGTAGTCCACTAGAACTGTGACGTCCTCCAGTAACACTCGGATATTTCCATACATCCAGCAGCCTTTCTCTGGCCAGTACTGAAAGCATTTCTCCTGGTGAGGTAACCAAAACAAATAAGCAGGTTATTTTCATGCCTCTAAAATACACAAATTATTAGGACTGAGGTCGTAGAACTGCATCGTTCATTTTGTATTTAACATGTATATTTGAATTCAATTCCAAGGTAATCACAGCGACTTTGTGTGACTCTTGACAGTCGATAAGGTCTTCACTATGACGTTTCAACCCATTAACTAGATTCTCTAATTATCATGAAGCCTCTTAGGATCTTACCAACAATTATTTCGTCATTGATCCCCATTGCCTCTATTCTGCCCCATCAAACCTGCTTTTGAGCACTCAATTATCCCTTCGAGGCTGACTTTAATGCAATGCTAAGTAATCTGTTGAGCGACACTTTGTATAGATTCTCATTTGGGAAGGGGGTCAAATAAGTTAAACTCATGACTTTGGGTCATCAGAATACAAAAGGGTCTTTTCCAATTGGAGAAAAAAATCAGCAGCAGCACTGAAAAAATGCAGCGCAAGTGAAAAAATACCTCTTTCCGTTCTTTCAGATTTGTCAGCATTACTACAGTTGCAGTTTTCTGTTCCCAAATCATCCGCCAGAAATCAGCCACTGTCTCAAGCTTTGGACCTGAAACAGAATCAGGAGAAATATCTTAAAAACACACTGCTAAATGTCACACTTGTCTGCACTTGTGTTATATTTGGCTTTACCTTGAGCTGCAATGAATTTGTTCTTTTCTTTATACCCCTGTGTGACAAAAAAAATAGCACTTTTGAGTAGTCAAGGGAGAAAGAACAATCATTAAAGGCCTAATTGTTTGTAAGACTCACATCTATGTAAGATGCATTTATGTAGTCAGAGCACAGATGTCCATCAAGATGACACAGCACCACCCTCGAATGATCATCTGATACATATGAGGAAAAAGTAAAAAAAGTTGGTTCTTGTTTTTTTTTTATTATTTTTTTTTTATTTCAGGCAGCATTGCCCTTTTTCATGATTTAGTAATCAATAAACCTGCTGCAGAATACCCAGTAGATCCTCACTCACATGGTAAAATGTTTGGGTATCTGTTTTTCTCTCTGTTGTGCTCTCTGCTCGCCTCCTCAAAGGACCCATGGTGGTAGTAACACGGCAGTGACTATAAAGACAGAAACCAATCCTCATGAGATAAAAATAAAGCCACAGGTACAAAGAAGACTAACATAACATTTTATTGCTGTTTTCTGAACTTTTTCTGTACACTGGCAGGCCAAACATCTTCATCCACACCGAATAAAGCCTTGCTTACATTGAACTCTTCTCTGAAGAGCTTGCCATCATCAGCAGAGCGCATTCTGTACTCCTCCTCCAATGAGTCCAGAGGGATGGGGAAGTACCTCTTGGATGGTGAGGGAGATCTGGGGAGGAGGACCACTGTCTGCTCTCCTGTGTTTAAAGGAATATATGGTGGTCAGACTGTTAATGTCTCCCAGCAGAGAACATTGCAAGTTTGCAGAGCACCTGCAAAAACAAGCCTGATGGCTATTAAGATTTTCTGCCTCTGTGGGTGCATGACAGAAATGATTTCTTGAGTCATAAACTTGGTGTTGTTGCATCTTAGCTCAGAATTGGGCCTTTCCATTAATTTGTTTTTTTACTAAAAAAAAAAAAAAAAAAAAAAAACTTATGCCACTCTCTAAGTGCTATGACACTTTCCAAACTATTCCATTGATCATAAAGAGTTTAAAGTTACAAATCAAATATATGAAGACATAAAAATCAAAAGACTACATTATATTTTCATGTCGTGGTTTTTATGTTGAGTAAAGCACAAGAGTACCTTGTTCCTCCAAGAAGCCATTAGGAATCTTTTTATCCACCGATGTAACGAGAGCTTTCCTGTGGTTTTTGAACCTACAGTAAAGACAAAAGAAGTGAAGGAAGAAAATCCATCCTTTAAAAATAATCTAAATGATTAGACCCTGACTACTAGGGCAGAGCTATTTAGCACATAAGAGTAAATCAACAAGAAATACCAAAACCAATATCAACCATCTCAGAGAGGTAAAGCTGTTCCTCCTCATGCTGCCGTCAGGGAGAGTTGGTTTGAGCTGAAGTGACAGGGAGTGAGTATCTGTGGCCTGATCTGACCTGTTTTTGTTTGCTGTCTTTCTTGGAGTGCAGCTGTTTACCCATAAGCCACTGCTCACCGCCTGTTTAAAAACCACCCCCACTCTGATGCCCTGACATTGCCTCATGCCCACACACACTAAAAGAGAGAGAGAGAGACAGTGACAAAGAGTTGTTTATGTACATGTAAATATATTCACCTCAGACAGTAGATTGTCAGCAGGACAATGATGATAAGAAGCAAGGATAAGACCAGTGTTGAGGGCAGCACGTGAGCACCCTGGTGAGTGGGATTTTCTGTGTGAAAACACAATGAACCATATTAGTTTCAGCCAAACATATAAGGAAACAAGCTACAGCTGTGTAACATATTACTGAATGTGGTGCAACCTCTAAAACAAGGATGCTGTATAAATAATGGAAAAGAAATGACTTTTGAATCATTTCAACCCCATTTTTATTATGTACTGGTACAAAGACGCTCATTTTGATGCAGCAGATTCATGACTGTGATTTGTCACCTTTTTCTAATAACAATCAAAGTGAAAATGCTCCAAATCTTTTCATGATTGTCTTGCCAAAATTAACAAAAGCTTCCCTGTATGGCAGCATAACCATCTTACAAACCTTGTAGTACTGTGTATTGTCCAGCTCTTTGAACTGAGTGCTGATAAGCTGGATGGTTCCTGTTATCTTTAACCTGGTGGATGCAGGGTACACAATTTCCTAAAAGCAATTAAAAAACTTTGATTGGTTAGACCAAAGGACAGTTTCCACTTGGCCTCAGTCCATCTTAAATAAGCTTGGAATACTGGATTTTTAAAATCATTTTCTATTTTTTTTTAGCTTGAACAATAGATTGTAACATGTAATTTTGCAGATGCAAAGATGAACCGTGTTTATTAAAAATGATTTTCTGAAGTCTTCCTGAGCTCATGTGGTGCTTTTCATAGCTATTTTTAATACTCTGCTGCCTGAGGGTCTGAAGATTACAGTCATTCCATAATTGTTTTCAGCCTTTTCCCTTGACAATCACATACTCAAACTCAATGCAATTATACACTGCAATAGAGGTAAAGTTAAATTGTTAGCCCATGCACTCTCTTTTAGAGAAGTGAGCTACTCCACAATTTACCAGCTACAATACTCGGCATCTAATCAGTAGCGAAATGTTTCAGCAGGTGTTCCTTTTTTCTTTATACATTCAATATTTATAATGAACAACTTGTCTGTTCATTTCCTTCACATGTATCAAATTTGTTATAAAATGTTCTAAACTTAATCAAATACGTGGCTTACATAGATCACAGTTATTCACATTCTGGTTTTGACGTGTTACTTAATATCCCAAATTTAAAAAAAGGGATATATATCATCAATATAAATGAAGAAATATATAATATCCTTTTATTTTATGAAAAATATTCCTACATCTTCATGACAGTTAGCTCAGTTTTACTTGGCTCTGTGGTTTTAACCAAAAATTAGTTCACCAGCTGACTCACTCACTTGTTCAGAATTAAATACAGAACAGGATTAAATACACTGAAATTTAAGTGTAAATTATTATGGTTATATGGCAATTAAAGTTATTATATTCAGGATATAATTCAAAGAACTTACTTAAGGCAAGAAGGAACATTAATTCCCAGAACATCAAACTTATTTTTTAATATTTGCTAGTTGATCACCATTGATGTTGTAAAAAATTACAATTTTGTTTAATAAAACAGTCAAATTTGGAGTAGCACAATCAGAGAAGAGCTTACGAAGTGAGGCTTAGCTTTTTTTTTTAACATCTGTCTTAAATTAAAGTCAACCCAAACCATGAATACTGAATGAGTAAAAGAGAGTAAATGTCAGCATTTTATTTAATTTTATTTTTCAAAAGTTCCATATTGTTTCAGCATTCATTTTGAAAATACATTTTCCCAGTTTAATCCGTAATTACCTGCAGTTTGGTTCTCATGAGATGAATGATTCACAGCAATAGAGATCCCCATCAGAAACAACACCATTGTCACTGTGGATTTAAAAACAAGAGTCAACAAAAACAAAAACAATAGTCACTTTAATATAAAAAAATCTAAAGTTTGCAACTTTACATAAATTCCACTAGAAGGCGCCAAATCAATATGTAATCCATCTATCTGGGTACACATAGGAAGAGCAGGGAGGAGAGCTCAGCTTTGATGTCTTTTGAGAGTGATGTCTGTGAGTCTCTCTGCAGAGCAGTTAAAGTCCTTATGGGAAATCTGCTTGCAGTCATGTCCTGTCAGGCTGACATGAAAGAGCAGCATCAAATAACCTAAAATTCAGACATCAAACCAGAAAGGAGGCTTTAACCCACAGGTGACAGTAACCATATCCCCTGTGGACCCCGTGGAGTTGAGCTCAAGTAGTATTTGTTAGAAGCTATGTCATTTTGCTGTGTTGTCTTTGATGTCCAACACCGTACAGCCTGGCAAAGCAACCTGTACGGTGACAATGACACATGCACAGTTCTTTAGTCAATCAATACTTAAAATTAAGCAAATTGTGTTACTGATTAACAGAATAAGAATGTTGTATGAAAAGAAATGCAGCATTTTAAAAGATATTTTTGAAGCCAATAAGTTTTCTCTTAATACTGCTTTTTCTTTTTCTCATTTTATCCTTTTTCCTCCCTTTACAATTGACTTTCCCTCCCTCTACAATGCACTGTTTTTCTCTTTCTCTCTTACTGTATAGCCAGAAGTTACTAATGTAACTTCTTTACACAACTACGTAAAAATTAAAAGGATTTTAACACACAATCCTTGTGTCTTTTTTTTAATCTCCAAAGTTTAACAGCCAATTTCTCTAAACTCGCATCCATTTCCCCCTTTTTTTTATACCCATTCTCCAAATATGAGGGTTAGTAATCACAGAGTAAATTGTAAAAATGGAGCAGCTCTGCCTAAATGGCTTTGATGGTATAAATGAGAGTCGCACGAACTGAGTGTCCTAATTTATCCTCTGTTCTAAGTCCCCTTCTCGTTATAGAGGCCAAAAGACAAGATAGAATAATTCATTGTGTCAATTTACTTCTTCTAGAAATGGGTCATCGTGGGGCCTAATTTGTGATGTTTGAGAGAATTTCTTTCACTCAGTCCTGAGAAGTTTCACATAAATATATCTCCCAAATCATTAAAAAGAAAACTGAGCTACATGATAACACTCTAACAATGTTGTTAAAATAAAATATATGTCAAACTGTATGAAGTGTAATTGAACAACAAATTAAATGTTCGGGGTTTTGTAAATTATCCAGCCTCCCTGCAGTAAAACACTCATGAGGCATGCATACAGTACACACACAAGGGGCAAAGAAAGAAAGCCTGTTACACAAACCACTCTCATGCAAATTTTTCATCCAAATAATAGCATCCCAAAATTATTACTGCATGCTAACACACAGCGCCCACATTCCTTTTTTCACATCACATGTATACATGCTTGCACATACAGTACGTCCCACAGCCAAAGGCTATGTGTTACATATGTGCTGCACTCTGTCGGATAAGCCAATTCTCCCCAGTGTTAACAAGCTGACAGTGCCAGCACCTGTTCCCTGCTCTCCCCAACTGGGCAAGTCAGATCCACTCACACATCCCATCCCACTGTACAGCTCAATGCTGCTAGGCATGCTGTGCATATGGGTCACTGCACAGGCCGCTGACTATCTGTCATCTTCTGGCAGCAACTGTATATACAGCATTCAGCAAAGAAACGGGTAAGGAGAATTTAACTGTAAAAATGTGTTAAATGCTCTGTTGCCTTTAGGGACACAATTAAATGAAAAATTCATCAGCCAGATTCACGCAGAAATTTTTTTTCTTTGTGTATAAAGAGAAAGAGGAAGTGGTTAAAAGTGTTGATGCAGTTCTGCAATGTGACCCCTCTGACCCACACAGGAAATCCTTGATCCAGTTAATGAGAATAACAGATGAGGAAGTAACAGTGGGCATCTTGTTTCAGCTACACAAAACTAACTACACAAATGAATGTCATGGATTTTCTGAAAAGGAATTAAAAAAGACAGGTCTTGAGATGATTTTAAATTATTACTTATGTCCACGTGTCTAATGAGAGTAGCTTTACAATGCGTGACTTTTAACTGTTTCCCAGCCTGATGTTTTCTTTAAAGTGGTGTTCACATGACATGACGGAAATTGCAGCAGAAATGTGCAAACCGTAACCATATATCCAACCATGTATTTTGTAACATGTAGACCCAATAGATTACATTCATTCTGTCATCCTTACTCTTTGTTAATATGGGACTAGTAAAAAAGTAAGGAAATGAAGGGGGTAGGATGGGAAGTAAAAAAAAAAAAAAAAAAGTGCAATGGCTCAGAAAATCTCAAAAAGTCTCAAACGAGAGTCACATCACCACTGACACCAGTGGATAAGCACCTTCTGCCATCTCCTCCAACCTTCCCATTAGTGTTTGTGGCCAACTAAACATTAGAAACGCATGAGAACTAAAACTCTACCTTAAAAGACATCAATATACAGACAAAACAGAGCAAAGAAAAACGGATCCTGTACTATTTATTTATTTATTTTCCAAACTGATCTAAATGTTGACTGATTTCCAGTAATGTCTTGTGTACTGCTGCATTACACCTTCACATATGCTAGCTTAAAATCTTCAGCATTTTCCTGCTTGAGAAAGACATTTTAAATTTACTGCTGACCACTATACTTCACATGTATAATGTAATACCAAGAATCAGGATGTATAATTATGTGGCTCAACCTTGAGGCCGTCGATTATTTACCACTAGTGCTGTTTTTTCTCTGGGGACAAAAGTGAACAAAGGTCAGAGTATCAGATGTGTAGCAGCCCCTGAAGTGGACACTGCTGCAACTAACTCATGATTAATACTGAAATTGTGCCAGATCCAGGGATTCCCTACATCCTTGAAAGTTTGTAAGGCTTCACCTCAACATCTCAATCATCTCAGTTCTCCCATTAAGGAACTGGAAATGAACTGGCATGAGCCATGGCAGCAACAACCTCAGAAATCTGTTATTTTTCCTTGTGCAGACCTGCAGCCTGTTCATTTGTCATTAATTCGAGCTGTGCAGGAAAAAGGTCATTTATCACCTACTCTCAACCAGAAACATAAACATGTGGCCAACCCAGGTGAAAGGAATTCCCTATGTGATCCTCAGGGTTGTTGTCTTTTAAAACATTTGACCAGACAGCATCCTTTCTAGTTACTTAGTTGCTACATGTAAATATGTTAGTTATATATAACCTAGTTATATATAAACTAACATAATTGACTGTGGCTATGTAATAGCCTGCAATGATGTTGCAATGGAAATGTTTAAATGTTCTTAATAAAACAGCCTATCTGCGCTGCACGGTCTGGTGTGAAGGTTCCTGGTTCAAGCCTCTGCACTTCTGTGTGAAGTTTTTACGTTGTATGTGAGTGTGAATGATTGTCTCTGTGTTGACCCTGCAATGGACTGCCGACCTGTGTGGTACCTTAAGCCTGGTACACACATAACAATTTTATCTTTTATCTGGTTGAGACCTCACACGTGAAGATAAAAAAATCAGTTCTGATCCTATTGTGTGTGGTGTGCTCCAAAAATTTAATCACAGAACAACACACACATAACGATGCTGTCCTGCAACTCAACTACAATCTAGTCCTCCTCGACAAACGTCGAAGCGTAGAAGAAGAACCATAGCAGCAACCGGCAAATAACCAAGAAGAAGAAACATAGTAACAATTGGAAAACACAACACAGAGCATGGAAGAGGACATACAGGACGAGGGAATGATGGTGGTCCTGGGACTATTGTAAACAGAAAAAAAGCCAGAAGTGAAAAAAATAACAGACTGGAGACGGCGTGAACATGGACTTTATTTACTTCCTTCCCAGCCAGCTCGCTCTCTGATTGGCTACATTCTGTACCATGTCACCATCCACGCAGTCACAATGCACGAGTCGTTGGCGTTCCTCAAAAATCGGCTCTGAAATATTAAACATGTTCAATATTCCCAAATGTCAGCTACGACCAGTTTCAGAGCGGATTACTGGGACAAATCGCTCGTAACACACCACAGACCAAATGATAATTGGACAGGGAAATCTCACAATGGTCAGGCGTTTGCTGTCCGAGGTCGGGAAGAGAAAAAATCAGGACAAAAACAGCCCAAAAATAATTATTTGTGTACCAGGCCTTAGCTGCTGGGATAGGCTCCTGTGACCTTGCATTGGAATAAGTAGGTATAAAAAAAATGGAAGAATAAAATACAGACTTGCCAACTAAGGAATTAGTGGTTGAGAAAACTTTAAAAAAAGTGAGGAAGCTTACCAGCCAGAGGGATGTTTAGATAGACCTTAATAGTCACCTTAATTTTGTTAAATTTAAGATTCTGCTTTGAGTTATCCTCTTAATTTAGGTTCACACAACACCACCACACTTTAGTTGAGTTACTTAAAAAAAGCTTTTCAGCTGGTTGCCTCAATTTAAGTTTAACAGATTAATGTGTAGAAAAATAACAGGACACAATTAAGGAATACTGTTTTAAATAAATAAGGGCAGAATGACAAAGTGTGTACTTCAGTTTGAAATACAAACTGTTCTTAGTAGTTTCATGAATATTAACCATACAGTTTCAAATCTCAGCTTGTCATTAGTGGTTATCAGTAACACAAAGTGTTAAATTAACTGAGGAAATGAGAGGACATCTTTAGCTCTGTAAGCATGGTCATCAAAAAACTGACTTTATGTAAGCATTTAAAAAAAGCAAGATGCTACAGGTTAAACCACTATTTATTCCTCAATTTTAAGATTATTGGCTATTTCACTTCCAAAATATTTATAAAACACACACACACACGCACACACACACACACAAAAAAAAACAAACAAAAAAAAAACAAACATGGTATTTACCAAAATGTAGATTGTCCAGTCTTTAACACAAGTAAATCAGTGGATGTTTAATGTACTGATGCCTTTGGAATTGTTAAACATGACCTTTTCGAACAACTTCATATAAAAACATTGTTTTAATGTAAGAAATGAGCTAGATGTTATTTTCTCCTGAATCTATATCTTTGCAGGATATTTTTCTTTAAGTGAGTCTTATGTGCTCAGTGCTGCAAATCTCCACTTTAGTTGCTTTTGAATAGACCCAACTTTACAGTTTGACTGCCATCTATAATCTGAAGGGTTTTATACAGGAGTTGGCTTATATTGTATGACATTCATAGCCCAATATATGTTGTATTTTATTCAATTAAGACATGATGGAAATGTTTTTTTTCCTATCTGATGTTGACACTATTTTTTTATTCATAGAGCGATAAATAGATAACAACAATAATGAACACTTTATTTGTCTCAGTTAGAGAATACCGCTCTGCATATACCCATCTGTAGTAGAGAGCAGTGGGTTGCCATTTTTCAGTGTCCCCATATCCGTAACCTCTGCTGACACATTGGGGACTTGAACCTGGGTCCTCCAGACCCAAGCCCACCTCTGTAACCACTACAGTAACACGCTGCTAACATAGGATATAAATATGCTGTAAAATTATAACATTTTTTACCAGTTTGTACTGTATGTGAAATAACTAAACAAAAGATTTTTGAAAACCTGCCAAATAAATAAATACTGCCATGATGTAGGCTAACTAATGAATGAATCTGTTCATTTGAAATTGCCATTCACATATGATGTCTGATTATATATCTAAATTCTTCAGACAACCCATCTTAGGTGCTTCATTAAATCCATTAATCATCCATCCAACTAGGCAGATCAGCATTACCATTGTATTAACACTTAAGTCATGCACTAATGTATATCACATACTTTCATTAATGGAGATTAACTTCTTTCTTACCACAGTCTAAACTTTATGTTATATAGTCTGTAAACAGGCACATGACTGGTTCCTATTGTAAGTGATAGATCATAATGAATTCATTGTGATACATCAATAACATCATACAGAAGACATTTTGGTTATTATTTCTGATCTGAAACAAAAGAGGTAATGTTGAAGATATTTCTAAACTTTAGTGATATTTGAAGATTATTAAACACATTTTGCTTTATGGGAAAGGTAAAGAATTGTCTCCAGCAGCAACAAAATATATCAAATAAATAGCTACATCTAGCCATGCTTCACTTTCCTCACACATCAATATGGCTTCAAAGATTCTTATTTTGTGAATACATGACATGTCTTGTACACAAAAAGATAAAAGCTTGTTTTTTTTTCTTGTTTCCAGGGAACAGAGGAACAAAGGGGGAAAAAATAATACCAGATACAGCCCCTACTTGCATTGTCAAATGCCAAGGAAAAGAGTGGAAGTCAAGCACAAATACAAGTCAGTAAAGTGTGGCAGCAGAGTGGTACGAGGGAAGATGAGACAGGAGATGACAACAGAGGGTAGAGAAGAGGAACTGCAGGAGATCAATGTCTAGATTTTCAGTTCAGAGATAACAGTACTAATAGAAGACGTCTTTGGTACACAATGGTACTAAAACGAATGATGCTTTACTGACTCATAAGTCACTGCTGCATCTTGAAATGTATCTTTTTGTATTTGACATATGAAGGTGGGATTTCAGCAAGTCTGCTCTTAAAAATATATCTGTAAATGTCTAAGGAAAACATACTGAAACACCTCTTATCAAAACAAACCCAACAAAAAGAATGATGTCTGCATTTGTCTTCTTTTTAATTGTGTTTATGTTACCCTGAAATCCTATCAGCTGATTTCCCATTAATGGATAAAATTACACTTAATTAGCTGAGATAGAATAAACCAGTTACTTACATTTTAAAGCACAGCCACTTTGATCTGCTATCAGTGGACTTGTCAGTTCATAATAAACACAGGGTCCCAGTTCCTCTCTTGCTTGTATTCGTTGGGCTTACAGCCTCAGTTTGTCAACTGTTCACATTCTCTGAGGCACCATTAATAGAAGTGGATGAAGAGAGCTCAGATGGATGATGGTGAGGGTGACTGGTGCTTTTCAGGGCCTCGGATTGGAATAAAGGCACAGGAGATCACAGGAACCTGGAAAATAAAGTGTGGGAAAATTGTTAAAAATGTATAAACAAAGCACAAAAGCTAGGTATTATGTTAAGATATCATGCTGAAATTGAGTCAAAGAATATCTAATACATTCAAAATGGTAAAAAACTAAATAAATATATAAAATGAAATAATCATTATTGCAGTGAGTCAGGATGGGTCTGACATTGTGTTTTGTACATGACACGTATCTGTTCGCAGTTAATGCCCTCCTCTGCACCAACCTCCGCTGCAACTTATACAATCCACTGCAAAGAAAAAAGATTAATAAGCTGTTTATCTACTGTTAATGTTAGTGTTCTAACAACACTAAACACGATAGCAGTGTTCACAGTGTTCTCTTTTTAGTTATCACCACACACTGCCCACAGTTTCCCCATGAATGTGCCTAAACAACAAAAATTCGCTCTCAAATTACAAATATACGGGAACTACTTCTTCACCATTTGGACAAAGGCATCATTGTGACTTTATTGCATCCTCTTGCAAGAGTCTGAAAAAGAAACTGTGTCCCTTTTGCCCATTCTCCAAAGGTATGAGACACAAAGGCATATTGTAGCTGCTGTAACCCAGCTAAAGTAGAAGAGCAGAAGTAAATTAGTCTCCAAAACCAAAGCAAAGCCCCAACAAAATGAATGAACAAGGTATGGAAAACAGCAACTCAGAGCTATGCTCAGATTTTCCAAATGTTACAAAGCTGCTGGCATTGTAATATTGGCAATTTTGCCATTAAAAACACCCACTTTAACTTGAACACTGTAAACTGCTCAAAAAAATCCATCAAAATAAGGTGTTAAATATCTGCTGTGTTAAAGGTTTAATATTAGACTTGGAAACATTTGGAAGAACTTCAAGATGCATTTCATAGATTTCTTTATAATTTGAAACAAAAGCTTTGTGGACTGGATATAAGTGATCCACAAGTAACATTTCAGGCTGGTTTCAGTTGACCTATTTAAAAGGCAGTATGGGTATTCACACATATAGGGATGTTTTTCTTTATTAACCTGATTATTACAATTTATTTTCTTAATAAACATTAAACCAAGACCAAGTGAAAACTAAATTGCATTTTTGTTTCTCACTTGTAAATCAAATCTGAACATAAAAAGCATGCCATTGGCTGAAAAAGAAAAAACAAAACATCTTCTGAGCACAATAAGTGAAACCAAGTCTAAAATATCCCACCGTGGGCCAGATATGATTCCAGGACCAATTGAGCTGACAAGCATTTCTGGAAAAATAGATCTGCATTTAACATTTTTAAGGTGACAGATCGTGAATTAACCCACCCTTCAGCCTTGACTAAGTGATCCCGTATTATCCCGTTAGGAGTTATTTTAAAGATTGTTGTTTGTACAGTTAAGGTTAAAAAAAACAAACAAATTTCTTAAAGACAGGGTCTGTTGTTAGACACAAATGTTAGATGGGACTGTTTCACATACTGTTCAGATTTGTCTGTGTAGGATGTTTTATTTTTTGCTCCTGTCTCTTTAATGCCTCCCCTGCTCTGATTGGCTTGCTGGTTAATTGATGGTGTTGGTAGGATCCTCCTAACTCTTTGTTTTAGGGGATGCCGAACTTGTAACTAGGCAGGCAAAAATCTATTTAACACTCCTACTCAAGCCTCAAATTTCTCAGGGAGTTTTTGTGGATCCTTTTTTGGGTGTGCAATGTGAGGTTTAAAGTCACATGCATGCGCATATATATCAGTGCACAGTATCCATCCATATTCTTCTGCTTATCCAGGGTCGGGTTGCGGGTAGCGCAGTCAAATACTCCCAAAACATTCTGCTCCAGCTGTCTGCAGCTGATACAATCAGAAACATTTCATATAGGGATGGAAAGTTCTTTTAACAACCAGAAAGAGCAGTAGCTTAAGTAGTGGCTGTTTGGGTAGCTCAGAGTACACAACAGTTTTCAATATTCTGCTGTTCACATTAATAAAAACAGATCACTTGTGTGTGTGTTTCTTTTTGGAAACTTTAATGTATTACCTGAATGAACGCACAACACTGACAAATTAAGGCTATTTAACCTAAAAAAAAAAAAAAAAAAAAAAATCAGGAACCTTATGGAAAATAAAATTAAATATAACCTGAAAGTGGACTATTTTAAAAACTCCCCTTATAGTTTCAGGTGAGTTTTTGCAGGGGGCTCATCTGCTTTTTAAGGGCAGCCAAGCTTCAAGCGTCCCTCCCATAATTAAAGCCCTGATCCTCCTATACAATAAAAAAAAAAAAACTCTAAATAAACACAGCAAAAACTACTTTGTTGCTTTTTATTTTCTAGTACGAAGTAATAGATAATTACCCACAGAGATTCTCATGAAGTTGTTCCAGCTGGAGGTTGTGTATATCTTGTGACAAGTAAACTGACAATGATGTATGCTACTGGCTTCAATTAATTAAATAAAAGATGCAGAGAAAATATCTTTACATTGTATTGCATTTTATTCTGTCTGTAAGTGATGGATATATAAGTGGTGTGAGACCATCAAGCTACAGGACACACAGTCATCCATTGAACATATATATAAACTCTGTATTGAATCTGTGAATAAAAGATGAATCATAGTTTTAAATGGACAGAAAGGTAATATTAGAGCAATTTTCTGGATCTGACCACTTTTTAGCTGCAGGGTGAACCCTCAGCTATCTGGTAGTGGATCAAATCTTAAAGGGCAAAGCTGTTGGGATTTAGGAAAGGTTTAGTTACAAAAGCAACCATAAAATATATTGCTAATAGTTAAAACAAGTAGTGTGTTATACAGAAAAATAATGTGCTTCAAAGACCTGTAGGTGTTTTGTAGTTTTTTATTAAAGTTACAGTCAAAAAGCCTGACCCAAATGAAGACAGACTTTAAAAGAGGATAAAATGTTCTTTTTTTACTAATTCCACTGTGTTTCGTTTGCCTGTAAGTCCTATATGAGACTTCCATAAAATCCTTATCTTTTCACACATTTTTTTACTCCTTGCAGTTCTGCTCACTCAGTCCAAAGAAAACTGAGGCTTGCTCACAGCATTTGATTATTAAAGACACAACCACTTCCTTTCTGTGTCACTCAGCCCGTTGACTAACAGGGGAAACATGGACGCCATTAAATTTTAACATGAGTGCAGTCATCACCCAGCACTCTGGCTCAATCATTAATTCAAACCAAAACAGGCAAAAACAAAGCCTACTGTAGCTCACGACAGTTATGACGCGGATGTTCAGTCTGTAATTTTGTTTTTTCAAATGATATTTATTTTAATTATACTATTTTTGTCCAAAATATTAGTAATCGCTGTACAAATCTGATAGAGGCCTTTCATGGTGCTGGCCTGAAATATAAATCCAATACTGAAGCTTGTGTAGCTTCCTGTTACCTTATTTGGTGAACGTCACCATTGAGAGTAAGTTGAGATAGTATTTTATTTCACATTTAATATGTAAGTTGATACATTAACATTTAAAGTTGAGACTCTGGTCTGTTTCTGCATATTAATTCCATCTGTGGGGAGCGAGTGTGGGAAAACTGCCTGCTGGTTTTTACAGCATTAAATAAAGATGTGTTCGTGATGAAGCAATTGTCTCTTGCGAAATTTGAGACTTCATGCAACTTTCCTCCCTTTAACTGAAAGGTCCACTGAGCATGTTAGTCAGACCTGAGCCTCATACGTCTTTCTTTTAAATGAGCAGACACAGTCGTGGGAAGTAGCTGAGAAACATTGTTTTAATTTATCACAGCCTCCAGTTTGAGGACTCTGAAAACGACATTAGTAGGGCATGGTATCGGTGAAACCAGGAGCAAGAAATGATTATCATTGCAATTACAGCTTCACCGCTCATTCCTCTACAGCTCTGGCTAGGATAACAACTAAGCTCCTTTTCTTGGGATTTGTTGTACCTGGTATTAAGTGTGAAAACTATGAAAGAAGCCACAGCAGGTCACTTAAACATATGCTGTGCTGTCTATGCAGCTGGGTGCTATAGTTCAGTTATCAAATAGCTTAATAATGACCTAACAAACTACTGTTCAGGTTCAAATAGCCCAGTTAAGATCTGCTCTGACTTCATCAAGAGTCACACTTTAATTTTACTTATGAAACTGACATAACAAGCAGCTAATCTCAGGATGGATTCTGTGTATGAATGTGGAACATGATAAACAAGAAATATTTTACTATCAACAGTTAAAAGCATGTGTGTATCTAAATATGGTTGGATGACATTACATTTCTTTATTAAATGTAAGACGTATAGCCTATATAAAGCTATGGATGAAAGAGTTATATAATGATGCATGTGTAGCCATCTGGACTTTATGCACAGCTTCTTCAGTTATCTTCATCTAACACAACATCATAATCAAAACTGCAGAAAGCGCTGTCCATTAGATAACGACTGTGGTGTTTGATGAAGTTATGAGGCCACTCATCTATTTGCTCCAACACACAACTCACACGGCTAAGAGGACACATGCAGTCCATAAACATAATCCACATCATCCTCTTTTATCAGTAGAAACGTTGACAGACAGCAGAGAGACAAAGACCACTCAGATTAGAGAATTATGAAACAAAAATACCCAAACACGTAGTGAAAAGGGTTATTTCAGACTGAATTACTTATATGGTATTACTTAAACTTATGTGATTTTTGGTAATGCAGCAGCAGGATTGCTGTGAGGTCAGATAACATACTGTAGCAACAACATGAGGAGAAACTGTATGATTCTGCATAAAAAATACCCAGTAGAAAATGCAAAAAATGTCCACTATACAAGTAGGACTCATATATACATGTAACAGCTGTTACACTATGTCTGACAAATGCCAATATTACATCACCCGAGCATCAGTGCACGTCAGTGAACTTGTCAATAATAATGTCCAATATCTGATATCCCAGTTCCCTAAAATATGACAATCCTTTCCTGTGATAACATGCAGATTTTTTTCATTCACGAACTTAAGAGATCTCATTCCAGTAGCTCATGATGAACCACACACCCACACAGATTAGGCTACACACAAGGCCATCAACCTTCAGGGGGAACACCATGGTGTAAACAACATGATTTACAGACGTCACAACAAGTTTCTTTTCAGGACTTTTTTTACTTGATTCTTATTATCTTTATCTCTTATGTATTTTATTTTGTGTTCGTGTTAAAAAAAAAAAAAAAAAAAAAAAAACAGGTTTGTAATCTATCTAAGCCCAAGGTCTTTACCAACAGAGGAATTATTGTCTTTCACAGGAAACACTGCCCCTGAAATGTTCATTTGTTGTGTGGGCTTGTCTTTCAGTTTTGTGCAGATTACTATGGCATTAAACCTGGTTATTTTGCCCTGGCATCCCAAGTGTAGCATCTTCATTCATACCTGGGAATTAGAGAATATAGGGCAATCTGGATAAATCCTTAAGCACACTGATATAATTCTCAGCAAAGACTATCAGAGAAGTGGATGATGTTGATTCAACGCTGACACATGTCAATCCATCACAGGCTGCTGTCATGTCAGTGCATTGTATAGTATGTCAAAGGTTTCTTAGCATGAATTTAGCATTATTAGCTTCATTCTAACCTAAGAATATTGAAAAATCATCATCTGCAAATTAATCTTTGTCTTAGTATGTGTCTAACTATAGCTTGTGAATTCCCAGGGAGATAAAGATGTGGGCTAACTGGTCCAATGTGCTGAGGTAATTCCAAAATTAACATCAGCTTTTATTAGGTCAGGGATGCAGTTGACATTATTGTGAGATGTCAATGAGACATTTTCAATTCAAGTCTAAACATCTAACATTTCAACTGTTTCATATACTGAAAAAAATATTATGAATGACATTACAAAAGTATACAAAGATCAGAGTCTATTGGACAATCTGAAACTCTGAAGTAATATCCATGGGTTTAATTGTTTTGGGCTTGCACAGTAAGCCTTTGCTAATTATACCACCATTACAATAGCACAAAAGGGGGTATTCCTTTTTTTTTTTAAACTCCAAATCATGTTTTCATGTCTTAAAATACAAACACGAGCTGCAACTCTGTTCTTCTCTCTTGTATGACCAGGAAAACAGCCAATAGTGTTTAAGCTACAACACCCACTACTACTGAGGCTGAAGCACACAGGCCTGCTGTGTATTGCATTTGCCCCCTTTGCGTTTGTGTGCAACAATAGTGTATTTTTTTTTTATTTTTTTTTTCAGATGAGAGCTTGGAATCTAAATGTGGGGCACAAAAAACCCAGATCATTTACAAACATTGAATTAAATTTAAATTAATCGCACGCAGCATCGCGGTGGTCGCAGGGCTGGTTGATTTGCTCCACTAACCCATATTTACTAAAGTCCATGTTGACCAGGTTCAGGGATGACAGCATATATGAAAAAATAAGCGTTCAGTCTCTGTGATTTGCATCCATTAATCTTCACAGGCTATCTGACAGTGCAAAGGCGTTTTCTGTTTTAAACGGAATGCAGAGTAGTTTAATTACAAGAGATGCGTGAAGCCGTATGCGTCAAAGCTTGATTGTACGCCGGGGAGCGGCTTTTTTTTTAAAGATAAATATTAAGAACAGGTATGAGACTGTGTGAGACAACCGGGGGAAAATGGCCGGTAGTTACGCATGAACACGCACAGAAAAGTAGCTCCGCTCGTTTACAGCGCTTTATTATTTTTTTCTGCATCTTACCGTAGCAGCGATGACCTCCTCTCACACGTCGCAGCGGCTGATGATGTCGGCTTGTATCGCTCCTGCACAGACCCGAAGCCTGTCTCCTCTCATTTGTCCTTTGGAGAGTAACACAGCACACATGAAGCTGTCGAATCGTCTGACCGGAGCTGAGGAATGCGTCTAGGTTCCCCTGATGATCATGTTTCCAGCAGATCTCTCAGAGGATGCGCTTCCCCCTCCTGCCTGCCTGCCGGAGCTGGGCCGTGTTATGGCAGAGTGGAGACTGGAGAGACCCTCCCCCGGGCGCAAAGCAGTATCAGGTGGACACTCAGCATCCTCCACATTCCTGCATCACTGGACGATAAAGGCCAGGCCTGTGCATAAATATGTTGTTGTTTTCTCTCCTTTTTTCTCCCTAGGGTATTTTTTTTACGGTTGGCATTTTTGTAAGATGTGTTTTCAATATCAAGACGCTACAACAGTGATGCTCAGAGGACAGATAGCAGGATTCACACTGAACTTAACCAAAGTAAACAAATAAATAAAAGGCAAAAACTAGAAAAACATTTCTTATGTTATAAGGTGCTACAGGCTTTTATGTTGAAAAGCATTTCAAAGACTTGTTTTTTCCCCCCCAAATACCCTTAATTATATGTTTTTGAATGGAAAGGGTCATGTAATCACTTTAAGAAGGTTTTAAGTTAGTAGTGTACATCACTAAATCCCACAGTAAAAATAACATTTATATTAAAACCAGGGTTTAGATTTTGTGGGCTTAAATATAAGCCGTGCCCCCTGCTGGTAGATGAACCGATATTGTCACCAGAAGTTAAAAAAAAAAAAAAAAAAAAAAAAAAAAAAAATCGTATGGCAAAAATAATGGAAGATGGGAGTATGGAAAATCAGTGCTGACACCCCCTGGAAAAAGGAGAAAAAGTCTGTAAAGCATTGAGAGACCTATATGTTACGTATTGCATGAAATAAACATAATGGTTGGATTCATAAGCATATCTTATGTGAATCATTCCCTAGTGTGTGTACATATTTCCTCATTCTGCTGCTGCTCAAACGATGTTTACAATCACATTTTGTAAACTTTAATAAGCTACTGCACAGCTAGTGTCATTTGCATGTGACTCACAATCTTTAAAATATGTGCTCCCAGGGAAAACTCATAGGGCAATTTTGTGAAAGGGCATATGTGGAAAAACTTTTCCATTTGCAGATTGTGGGGCCTTATAGATGATTTCAAGTCGGTAAGAGCTCCTGAATATTATAAGTAGCGTACTTTTTAGTTTAAAAAAATGTAATATAATGCACTTTTTATACAACATTGGATACTCTTCTGTGGCTAGGTTAACAACAATAATTTACTTTAAAAACACAGCCTTGTCCTTTTGTGGATATTTTAGAATTATTGACATTATATGTTTGAAAATAGGGGGGACATGCCATTAATACATAGAGGGGAAAATAATTTTGAATTGATAGGTTGTGTGATATTTTTGTTTCCATTGCTGTGATTAATGTGTCAGTAAATTTAAAATGAAAATTGGTGCAGTGAAAATTGCAGTTTGACCAACACAGAACCAGTTAGATCTTGTCTGCACATCACTTCTGATCTGGAACAGAAGAAAATGAACTATTTCCAATGCAGCTTCAGTTCCAGTAAATAGTAAGATAAGTTTTGTTTGTTTTTTCTTTACTGTCTTTGGCTGTAGCTTAATGTAGCAGCTATATAGAGTGGCCATGCTCAAAGTGAAGATAGATGGTTTGATCCCCAGCCCTCTTCACGTGTGAAAGTCTGCTCCAGAAAGACAATGGACTCCATTTAACCTACACAAGAGTGATATGCTTTTGTGTGACCGTAGAGAATAAAGTACATACTGTATAAAGTGCAAACATATATAAAGGAGGGTTACATGAATTTTGTGGATTTCCAAATGAGAAACACAAAGTATAGAGGACTTTGCCAGAGCAGACAGAGAAGTGTGAACCACTTACACACCCCCTCATATTTTCCTTTTTCCTGATACATGCTGACTGCCCTGGTATTGGTTTCTGTTGCAAAACAAGATTTTAGGTTTCAAATCTACTTGTTTTAATCAAAATGCATGGAATTCTTTTCATAACAAGACATGATTACTTTCATTTTGGTTGTACAGGGTACAAGGGTTGTACATCATTTCACAAGAACTCAAATTACTGCAAATTACTGTACTCATACACATACACAAAGACACAAACACACACACACACACACACACACACACACACACACACACACACACACACACACACACACAAGAAGAACCTATAAAAAAGACAAGCTTTAGAAAAAAATAAATAAATCAGTTACAACCTCCAAAACATCAGCAACACAAAGAAAAATATGAACATAACTGAAGTTTTGGTGATTAAACCCACAACACGACACAGTGACTGTCTCAGCATTCAGGTTAGTAAATAATAGGATTGAAGAGTGATCAGTGATTGTGCAACTGTGACTGAAGAACCACAAAGATCAGAGCTAGCCCAGGGGACCCTGGGACCCAGGAGACCAGCCGCATCCCAAAGAGCACGTATCCCAACCAGCTCACCGCCTGGATGACCATGCAACTACCTAGAGGGCGGAAGAAGAAGGCCCCAGACAGAGCACCCTGAAGCCATGGAGCACTGGCCCCAAGAAGCCAGGGATGGCCAATCCCACCAGGCACTGGCCCCCCAGAGATGGACAGAGTCCAGTGCCCCCTCCAGGGCCCAGTGTTTGAGTTTTTTGTGTATTGAAGACTAAGTTTATTAAAAAATGAGGCACAAGCTGCCACAGGGAGCAGGGAACAAGGCCACGTATGGCTCCATCCGCAACATCCCATACGGCATACACACTTTTCAAAACCCTACTTGTATGGGTGTGTGAAAGATTTGGGGGGAGAGGGGGAATAGGGATGTAGGATTGGAGGGAAAGAACACTACAAGTTAGTTGTAGGAAACTTAAACCACAGAGCATGCATGTAATCATCAGGTTTGTTATATATGTACTGTGGACAGATGTTAGATGGTGCAAGACCCATCTGGAACATTTTTTTTTTCTGTATAATGTGTTCTGTAAATAATTTTTTATGGTTTAAGATGTAAATTTGGATGTCTAATCATTGTAAAGGAGTTTAAACATATTTGTGACCAGAAGTTTTGACTAGGGTTGACTGATAAGTTAGATTCCCATTTTAAGGTTGGTAGAGAGAGTGTGTCATCTATTTTGGACAATAATCTTTATAGTTTTTATAGTAATTTGAGGGTGCTAAAATTGAGTCTGTTTAGTTCAGATTAAATTTATTACTTATTATAAAACCGAGTAGTTAGTATTCTTTAAATTTGTGTCCACTGATTCCATATGGTGCAGTGAGTACGTCAAATGATATTAACATTTTGTTTACAATTACATCCTCCAAGTACTTTATACCCTGGTTGCTCCACTGAGTAAAGTTTAACATTTTTTGTTTTGCAGAAGGTGAGAATTGTTCCAGATCGGTGTACATTTACATGGGAAGAGTGAAGACTTGGTTAATTTAAGGAATTCCCACCAGGTTGTCAGAGAGGAGCTAACACTAATGTTTTTGAAACAGTTATGATGTTTGATATTTTGGCTAATAAATGGCAAGTTTGTAATTTCCACAAAGTACTTGTTCTAGATCTGACCATGGTTCATCTAATGCGTGAGATTCGCACAATTTTTAGATATACTGTTGTAATGGTTTAAGGGGGGAGGAAGAGTACAGACCCACTCGCAGGCAGTTAAGGACAGGAGGCAGACTGGTGCAGATGATGAGTGATTTATTCAAAACTCAAAGCAAGCCTTGACATGACACGATTTAACTTAGACTACAAACTGTGAAAGGGAGCCATGAAAAACTGTGACAAACTGTGATGAAGAAGCCATGAGGCACTAAGGATGAAACCATGTTGAAACCAAGAGGACCTGACAAGGAATTACAAGAACCATGGAGTATATATACACATATATATATATATATACAGTATATATATATATATATATATATATATATATATATACATATACATACAACAGAAACAGGTGACATGAATATGTAATTAGCCAGTGTCCCAATGAACCGGGCACCTGAACAAAAACCCATAATCTTACATGCTAACCTAAAATATGGTAACCTGAATAATAATACAAGATCTTAACTTCACTAAACATAGACCAAGAACCTAAAACATGATCCTAACAAAAACTAAACATAACAAAACCCTAGACTATAAAGCAAGATCCTAACATAATTAACTATGACAAAAAACCAGAAACCTAAACTATAACTTCAACAGAGACTAAATATGACAAAAACCATAATCCTTTGCAGGAAAGTAAACATAACAAAAACTGGAACTAAAACACAAGATCCTAACATGACTAGACAGAACAAGAACCCTTAAGCCATGATTTAAACAAAAGCATGATAAATCCCATGATCCTAAAACAAGGTCAAAACAGAAACTAGACATAACACCCATGATCATGACAGACTTGAACATGACCATAACCCACACACATCCCATGATCATGACATACTGTAACCTATTGATTAAGAAACAATAATGGAAGTTGGTTAGATCTAGTCCTCTGGTATTTCTAGTTCTCTTTAGAGTTTTTTAAGCTAAAACGTGGTGGTTTGTTCTTCCAAAGAAATTTAGAAATGTCTAATGTCTAAAATAGTCTAATGACTTAAACCATGTAGGGGCTGGTTTTATGGGTATCATGGAGAAGAGGTAATTTATTTTTGGTAAAACAATCATTGTAATTGTGGCAACTCCCCCATGAGCTGTATGGATAGGGAGTTCCAACATGTGAGATAGTCGTTGATAGATTTTAGAAGTTGAATGTAATTTAGTTTTGTTACCTTTGACAGCCTGGTGGAAATGTTTATCACCTGGTTGTAATGTGGGAATATTCTGGAGATGACAGTTAACTGGCAGAACTCTGGACTTGGACCAATTGATAGAGTAATCTGAGTTTAATCAGAATTCATTAATTAGTGTGATGGTCTGTGATAGAGAGGTCTGTGAGTTCTCTAGGAAAAGTAATACATCATCAGCATGAAGACTTATCTCATGCTCTTGATTTTTGTTTTTCTGGATGTCATGAAAGGTTTGATCATTTGTCCTCACACAGGCCTTCGGAGAACTATATAATAGTTTTTATCCAGTCCATAAATGATGATCCAAATCCGAATTTGTATAACGTTGCTATTAAAAAATTCCAATTTACCCTGCCAAATGCTTTTTCCACATCTAATTAATTAATTATTGTTTTCAAATTCTTGATGGTGGATTAGTCTGTGATATTAATTAGTCTGTGTGTGTGTTAATGGAGGATTGTCTACCTTTTAGGAAACCTATTTGGGCAGGATGTATAATGGAGGGGGGTATCTTTTCTAATGTTCTAGAAAGAGCTTTGCTGATAATTTTGTGATAAAAAAAGAGATATTGAGAGGTCAGTTGGCCAACCTTCATCCTTTTGGTGTAATTTTTTAATTGATTTGCTTTCTACATCTTGACTGTCTCAGGTACATGAAAACAACACCAGCAGGTGATGCTTAGCGGTTAGAGTGGACTGGCACCAAAATTCAGACTCCGACAAATCAGTGCTCCATGTAAAATGGGGTTCCGAATAATTATTTCACTGTTCTTGATGCTTGGAGTTTTAACTTTTAATGTTTTATTATTTACACTTCATGACAAATAGCATTGGCAGCAATATTATGCAAGAACTTGACTAAGGGTTTATTTAGCCAGTATAAGCACATGGTAATATGTACAAGCTGAAGATTTTCTGCTACTGTGTGAGCTAACAGCTTGATAACAGTATCCCACTTTGTTATTTATTTTATGCATATATCAAGTTTAACTTAGAATTTAACTTTTCAAATATCTAAATTTGTGATTAAAGCTAAAGGCTTCATACCAGTATGAAAATGGTGAATGGTCTGTATTTATAAAGTGCTTTACTGTACCTGGAATGATACCCAAAGCGCTTTGAATATACATCACATTCACCCATCCACACACACATTCACACACTGATTGCAGAAGCAATGTATACACATTTAATTGTATTTATAGTTATCATACCCACACATTATGACAGGCATTTTGGTAATTGATTTTGTTGTTTTGTTGTTTAATGTCTTGACTCACCTAACACCCATGTTCAGCCAAGCTGATGGTTCAAGGTTATTTGAGCTATTTAAAATACAAAGCATGAAGCTATAAGTTGGAAGCGGTAAATGTTGATATGTCGGTCACCAGGTGTTGATTCCAAAGGCAACATATGTGATTACTATATGAGAGATTTTTAAAATCTATCTAAGTATTGAGAGGGAAAATAACTTTCAGCAAGACATTATGTTTATTGACTTCACATGTTGGGAACTGAAATATCATAAGTTGAATAAAACAAACATTATCATTATGATGTTTGATTTTCTTGTTTATGTGTCTAGGGTAACAATGTCTTTTCACAGTGAAACTGAAATCAAAATAATTTTGTAATAAATCAGCTTGTGATTCAGTGCTGTGTACTTAGAGTTTATTTAAATATAAGTGTATTAAATATTCAAAGAAAGTGAAAGATTTAAGGCTTAATTAGCTTGTAATTGAGTGTCATGTATTTGAAACTGGATACACTTGATAGCCTAGAGGACCTTGAATTTTCTTTATTTTAATGAAAAGAAGACAGAAGTTTTTAGTTCTGGTGCTGGTGGGACCTCTCTTGTCCTCTGGCACAATGTCGTAAACCTGCTGTCACAAATCTAGCTTTTTCCAGCAACTGGCAAAGCAAAACTAGCAAAGCAAAACACATTCTTAATTCATGCTTTTATAACAGCATGGCTGGATTATTGCAATGCTTTATACTTTGGTGTCTTTTAAAAATCTTTGCCCCATCTGCAGCTGGTGCAAAATGCTGCAGCTTGTCCATTGACTGGAACAGGAAAGAGAGAGCACATTTATCCAGTTTTATCCACACTGCACTGGTTGCCTGTTCATTTTAGGGTTAATTATAAAATCCTTTTATTTGTTTTTGAGTCTTTAAATAACCTATCCCCTTCCTACCTCTCTGATCTGCTTCACATGTACTCCCCCTCCCGGTCCATCCTGTCAGCGGATCAGCTGCCCCTAGAGGAACCGAGGACACGGAGGAAGCTCAGAGGGGACAGGGCCTTTCTGTGGCAAGACCAGACCTGCAGAACTCTCTGCCACTGCAGGTCAGACAGGCTTCATCACTGTCCAGTTTAAATCCCTGCTTAAGAACCACCTCTTTTCACTGGAATTCCACCCAGTATGAGTTTGCCTTTATTGCTGTTATTGTTTTTATTTGTATTGGTTTTATTGTTTTGTTTTTTAATATTTAATGTTTTATTGTTTTTAGTTATTTTTGTTCAGCACTTTGTTCAGTAATTATTGTCATAGAGTGTTTTTATAAATAAAGTTGGCTTGGCTTGAAACAGCAATAAAACAAAAAAATTAAATGCACAAAAGATTTCATTTCACATTATTTACAAACTTTGAGAAAACTGGTTGCCTTAAACATTTAAGTAAACTCAACTTATTTGGGCTTAAAGTGTACTCAGCTGCTACAAATTAACCTTATTTGTCATCCAGTCTTTTTTTTTTTTTTTTTTTTTTTTTTGGCAATTATTTTTTCAGCCCTTTCTTTATGGCCCTTGTTCCTCCTTTTTGAGATATACTGTCATCATCAAATTCAAAATGAGCTAAAATTTTTCAGGAATTGGTAAAAAGTCTCAGTTTCAACATCTGAAATGTTGGCTGTTCTATTGTAAATAAAATATCATTGCATTCTGCATTTACACATGGGGTTGTACAAAGAGACAAACACACACACACACAATTTGTCCTATCTTTGAAGATATTTTGGCAGACTAGCTCTTCCATCAGAAGACTTGCATTTTAACTGTGCTGTAGCCTTTGTACATCCCATAGAATTTTATTTCACAAAGCCTGGTTTTCAACTCTGTTGGTAATCAGAGTGGTGTGTTGAACCAAACCTTTTTCCTCCTAAGGAAAAAATAAATAAATAAAAATCCTGACTAGACACAGTGTTTTAGTCTCTCTAGATATAAAAAAGTGAATTTGGATTATAAATCAAATCCAAGACGGAGTAAATTATCCAAAGTGTTATCCAAAGGAAAGAAAAAGATTAGGTTTTCCTTCAGAAGTCAAATTTGGGGCTAGGTAAATGCTAAATTTAGACCCTCATCACTACACCTTTCCCTTAAAAAGTGCTCACTGTTTGCTTGATGAAGCTGACACTGATGCATCACTAAAAACTCAGTTGTATGATCTCATTTTTTGTATGGATTGTAAGTACAGTTTTACACATTGTAGTAAAGTTTGTTGCTCAGTCTACTTTTTGTAAAGAATAATGCAAGAGCCTTAACAACACTGCAAAGTACAAATAGCACTGGACACATTAATGGGCTCATGGCCGTGGGAAGAGGCATAAAGGCGCAGTGTAAATTTACAGACATCACAGTGGCTTTCAAATGAAATGTACAGAAACAAAATCAAAGTACTTTCAAAATTCCCCTGGAGAACTAAAAACATGCACTGGAAGGAAACTTAAGTCATGTGAATGAATGAGTCCACACGACAAGTAGAAAAGTCATCTGATATTTATCTGATACAGTAAGATGATGTCATATTATTTTTAAATTGGCTTTGGATTTTTTTTTTTTTTTTTTTTGTGGTTCCTAAATGTATGATTTACTTGCCATAACCATCACTGTGTTAGAGTCAAGTGAAGTTTTCTATTTACTGAAGTAAATCACAAGATTGAA
Source organism: Melanotaenia boesemani (assembly GCF_017639745.1). Taxonomy (NCBI): domain Eukaryota; kingdom Metazoa; phylum Chordata; class Actinopteri; order Atheriniformes; family Melanotaeniidae; genus Melanotaenia; species Melanotaenia boesemani. Next base: position 20,417,560 of record NC_055697.1, read on the forward strand.
GCATCAGAACCAAATAGTTGTACTTGAATTTTGTATAATGACTCATAAACACAAAACATTGGCTGCAAGTATAGAAGAATATTAGTATTTAGCAGCCTATTCTATACATAGCCATTAGATTCTTCATCACTTCATTGTTGTTCATGCATAATCTCCTTAAAATACTTTATCATAAACATTGTATGTCTTTTACAGTTGCACAATGTGTTTTCATGTCCACTCCTCTCTCAGTATGTGCCTCATTAATCTTGTGCTACCAGTAGCACTTATACCACATGTCAGCTGGGGGCAGTGTTGCTCTACAAATGCACCATCAAACTTTGCTAATGCTCAGCACTCTTTAGAGAATCAGAAAAATTCATGTGTGTACTGTGTACGCAACAATGACCCAATCAGTTGTCTAATTGACTTCATCATATAATTGAATTATTTGAGTTTCACTCTTTATTAATGTCAAAAGTGATCCAATTGTCATGCTGGGTTGTAATTATCCAAACTGCATCACTGTGAATTATATGGGATGCTCGTTCAGCTGACATTAAACAGCCATAAAGGAAACAGTTACAGTTCAGGCTCAGATTCATGAGGTGTATCATTTGTATTCCTCTTGTTTTATTATTATTATTTTAAATATTAATATTTTACACTTTCAAAGTGAAACAACACTTTGGTTTTCAGTGAAGGTCATTTTGTGGAAGGAGAGTACTAGAGGCACATAGAGGCACTATGCTGAAGGTACATTAAGTTCCTCAAGGCTCAGGAGACCTTTAGGGAAGAAAATGTTTTTCCACCTGCATGTCAAATAGACTCCTGTTCTGAAAACACCTCAATCTGACCTTCACTATGTCATTTCATCCCACCTGTGAGAGGGAATCCTTCACATCATGTTTTTCCCTTGTATCAAAGTTTTTATGTTTTTCTTTTATAAATTCCCTTTTTGCTGTCCTCTAAATTTGATTCATCAGTGTTGAAACAGAATATAAATCCAGATGCAATCCAGCTGCAAGCAATTAGAGAAACCCACCCTACATATCTTAAGTTGTGCCCTTTTTCTTGAAGCATCCACAGCTTGGCATGAGCAGGTATATCGTTCTGAAATAGGCTACGATGACAAGTTGCCCACTAGTGACCACTGGCCGTGGTTAAATTTTTTTTCTCTGTCCTCTGTGTTTGCTCCTGTGCCAGCACAAGAGGAAAGCTGCTGCTGTGAGTTATATGACAAAATGCTTTATCCCCCATTAACCTTCAGAGAGTAGGCATCAGGAGGGTTTTTTTCAGGTGGAATAAAGCACCAGTGTCAATAGACAGGTATGTCAGCGAGCTCAAAGAAAATGACAGGCTAACATGAGTCGTCTTCTGTCCTTCATTTCTCCTCGTACTTTTGGGGTTATTCCTTTGCAAGTGTCTGACAGCAACCTCTGATAAGAAAATGATTAAGTATCATGGACTTAAGCTCCATCCAGTTCACGTTCCCAACTGCTCTGCAGACTACAAAAAAAAGCTCCATTTGAAGTGCCTTTTCCCTCAATATGGAAGCTTTAACAGCTTTTTGATCACTCTTTAAATAAGCCGTGTATGAGTGTGTAAAGCTGCCTGACTTGCAGCCTGAAATCCATTTACAGTACATTGTGTTTCTGAATGTGCCTCATGATATAAATTCCAGACATTGAGGAGTGTGAATACTGGCTCAAGATCAAAGAACTCACCACTGTATCTGAAATGGATCAGTCTTGGTTGACATGCTGTAAAACACACACACATGCTATATGCACAAAAGCAGATTTAGTCCACAGGGATCTGCAGCCAACTGTGACGTTCCCCCCGTGAAGCATCTGAGCACCCATGAAAATGGAAATGGCAGCAGCTGATCTGTCGGTGGGGACCAATCTGCCTCCTCATCAGGGCTCTTCATTAAACTTGAGCACTGTCTATTAGCCCTTGTAATTCTCCTCACCCGCTGCCACACACGACCTTGAGGTGGAAGAATACTCACTGTTTTCACAGCTCTCCAGTTCCCACCAAGGTATGGTTAATGTCAGATCGCTTGGGCAAATAAATTGTTCGGAAAAAGGACTCTTAACTCTATGATTCCTAGCAGAGCCATCTGTCACTTTACAACTAATCATAACCAGTAATTTAACTTAACCTCATGACACTCAAAACACAGTGTGAGTTCCTTAACTGTCTACTGCAGAATGTGATCTTCCCTGCCTCACTATCGTAGCTGGTTAATTGAGCTGGATGTGCGTCAGTGATTTCACTTAGAGGGGGATCATCAAGATTCAGACAAGCACCTGGTCTTTTATGTGCCTGTAGAAGGCTGGCAGGAAAAGCGATTACCAGCCTCATTTGTTCTCTATAGACAGTTGTGACCTTTCCAATTGGCACATCCTCTTACAAATATGACAGCTTTTCTTTCCCGAAACCTAGAATGATCCCACATTTAATATGCACATAAATTGCGTTTTCACCTATTGCGGAGCTTAGAGCTAGAACATACTGTACAATCATGATGGTGGAGCTTTTTGACATCAGATGTGTCTGTTGTAGAATGTCCACAGTAGTCTCATTGTCCTCATCTTTCAGCTCCATTCTTACAATTCTGAGAAAAAAACTTCATCCTGGCAAATCATTTCTGTAGATGCCTGTGCACAAGCTGAGATGTGACTTAATTTAATGTAGAGTGGTGAATAAGTAACAGAATGAGTCTTTAAGGATGATGGTCGGAGGTCCACTCTATATGGGATATTTTTTCTTTTTCTTTTGTTTATCTAGGTGTCTATTGGTGTGAAAGAAAAAACTTAATAGAGAAAAAGAGAGAGAGAGCGAGAGAGAGAGAGAGAGAGAGAGAGAGAGAGAGAGAGAGAGAGAGAGAGAGAGAGAGAGAAAAGAAATATCGACACTAAAGCCCTCCTGAGGTTAAACTGCTTTCATTATATTGACATTTCTTAGCTGAACTAAATGCCTATATGCAGAGGATTGTGCTATCTTCAAGTCATATTACAAATGAGCTGAGGCAGGTGTGTTTGCATCCTCAGTTAATTAGTGAGGAAAGACTATAGGAGCCCAATATCAGTCAAACAAGAGCTGCACCAACGATGCAAAGTCTCACATCCAATACAGACCAAATCGTTGGCATTTGAAGAAATTTCTCTTAATTGCATGCCCACACAAAACTAATATAACAAAGAGAGAAAAATAATAATAATAAAAAAAAAATACCTGGAAGGATAGAGCAAAACCTCTCCCATTAAATGTCAAGCCTTTTAGAAACAAAGAACAGCACTTGGCATTGGTTTACATACACAAAACACATAGATGAAACTACGCACACAATCCCCTCCCTGGAGACTCACAGCTGTGAAAGTACAGAATCTTTCCAGAGGCAGCTTTTCCTGTCTGAATTTGGAAAAAAAACACTATTTTTTCCAGCAGGCTTGAGTCTGAGCTGTGTCACAGCGACATTTTTGTTGGGAAATAATTAATACTGTACCACTTCCTCCACATTCCAAAGTTTTACTCCCAGAGACTCCACAGCTCTGGTTTCTTGTAGTTCTAACAATGTTCCAGCTACGTATTAAAGCTGTAAGATTGATTTCTTCAAAAGATTTTCTAAGTGGATAAAAATTAAAACTTCATTTTAAAAAAGCTAAATTAAGAGGTATTTTTTTTAAACTTAGAGTGACGCTTTGCTGGCCTCAAATGAGCCTTATAATAATTAAACAAAATCATTTACTTGTGTAAATGAAGCAGTTTTGCCATTTAATATATTTTTCTTAGTATTTTGTCTCCATTGTAAATATTAATGAGCTTACAAAATATAAGGAATGTTTTTATACAATATAGAGTTCAGTGAGCGTAAAAGCCGCCTCCATGACCTCAGCAATCATAAAAACCAAAGCTAGAAGCAGGTCACAGCTTTGTAAATATACAATTTGAAGGTAGATTTGTAGTATTAAATTGCATCACACAGCTAAAAACTAAAAAACGGTTTCGGTTACATTTAGTTTCAAACATAGACCGTAATCAGACTGGTGTCCACCAAACAATCAAACCTAAAACTTATCATGATGAATGCACAAAGATAAGAATGGACATTTTAAAAACATGGTTTAATGTGATATAGTGATAAAGTTGTGTGATAAAGTTATCGGATATGTGATAAAGTTTCCCTTTGAACAACACAGAAATGTTCAAATAAGTTATTTAATCATAGGTTTCATTCTGTAGGACGGCAGCATTGGATGAGTACAATTTTATGGACTTATTTTCATTTGCTTTTTATTCTGTTTTTATCAGACTTGTGATATAACATTTTCAATTCATAATAAATCAAGAGACTTTGTCTCAGCTGCATATTGGCTTTGCTCTCCCTCCCGCGTTCTCTCCAGATACTCCAGATAGCTTTCTTCCACAGTTCAAAAGTATGTGTGATAAGTTAATATGTGATTCTCAGTTGACCCAGGCAGTGAGCATTCAAAGTTGTCTCATTTGTCTCTGTGTTGGCCCTGTGATGGACTGGTGACCTGTCCAGAATGTACCTTGTGGCAGCTGAGATAGGCTCCAGCATCGCTGCAACCTTGTGTGGGATAGAGAGAAAATGAATGTCCGGGACTTCTGAATGTCTCCGACTTTATAAAGGAAAAATAGATGTGAGTGCGGATGACTGTCTTTTACAGTTTCTTTTTTTAATTATTATTTATTCTTTAACCTTTATTTCTCATTCATTTCTTGTGTAAAGTGCTTTTTTAACCAAAAATGCCAATAACCTGATTTTTAATTAATAAAATTATCCAGAAAAACTGATATGTCAGAAACTTCAAAAACAATGTTTAAGTGTTACATTTATAAAGCCCGAGTGTGGTTTCTATTTACCCATTGTGACCTGTAAAGATACCATGTTTCAAGCTGCAGAAACACTTTCAGACCCAAAACCCACTCTAACACAGACACTCTTCTAATTTCAGTGATTTGAATATTTAAGTACAATGGAGCCAAAGGGTAATCCTCTTCATTAAAAAGCTGATACAATACTCTTACAAGGACATGGTAAAACATTAAGAAGTCTGAAGCAGAATTAGTGAACTAAGAGTTTTGTGAGCTCTCGTTCTCATGCTCTTCAGCTCCAAGAGCTATGCACTAGTTAGGTTTTTGCACACCTTCTGCATTAAAAAAAAATTCTGTTAAGATATAAAATGGATTTAAAACAACAACAAAACAGTAAATAAAAGCAGGAAAAAAGAAGAAATAAACTGTTGCTTCACTAAAGTCACATGAAACCACTTGTGGTCAGCTCGGGATTCAGTCTTTCACAGTTTCATCACACACTCCTCACACTTGTAACCATGGAATTTATATATATATATATATATATATATATATATATATATATATATATATATATATATATGTGTATATATATAATGAAAAATATAAAGATGTTATATGTTTTCATAGGAACCTTGCAATTGTAATTGGACAGTTCACATAGTGCAGAAATAGGCAAGAAATGATTACAAAGCCCAAATAGTCTAAGAATTTGTTTTTTACTTTTACTGCAAAACTGCTCCATTTTGCACTGGTAACCAGCATAGCGACTACATATATTGGAGTTGGTAAGTGACAAAAACAAGTTATTTTTTATTATTATTTTTTGCATTAATATGTAATATGTCATTGCACTAAGAAGAAGGAAGAAGAAGCAGGTATTCCTGTAGAACTGTCTTCACTCTTTACTATGGGAAAATATGAAATGAGAATATATAAATGACAACAAAATCCACACATAGGAGATTAGAGGCACAGCATAGTTTTTACAGTTTGTAACAGTGTAGTTTCTAATCTCTGTGCAGTGTGGTTAGATTGTATCGTTAAATGCGTTTCTGCTGAGAAGTCGGGACAGAAGTGCAGGCAGTGATTGCCAAAATCACTGTTTGCTTGAATGGATTTCCTTTCAAGGGAACTGGCTGAATTTTCAATCACAGAGAATTGTCTGTGTAGAATGAACTAGTAGAACTATCAACATAAAATGTATCAGTATTAAGTAGATATAAAAATGGGATCCATGAGAACTGTTTACAGTAAAAGTGCCACTATGAGCTCTGCTCTACAGTGCAAGTCCACCTTTGTAAGCTTTATTAGAGTCTGAAAATACTTTTAAGGTAATGGTCATTCATTTTCTTTTGGTCAAGCTTTTAAGGATTTTAGGTATAAAGAAGGCATTTATACTCTTAATCTGATTTATATTATTTTAGGAGTGAGTGCGCACACCCTGCCTCTCACCTGCTTGAATATCCTGTCCTTGGCAACCTTGATTTGGACTTTGTATATATATATATATATATGTATATATACTTTCCTTAACTAGGTGGAAATCATTTTGACCGATAACCAGTGCTAGGAAAATGTAATTTGAAGTTGACTTACTTACTTTCCACAGCTGACATGTCAAATAACAAGCTTGATGCAACAGCAAAGACTTGATTAGATTTTGTCTCATTTTATTTTGACACAAGAAGCAAGCATTCAACTTGAGCAGATTACTCAGAGGATTCCATTCTTTGAATGTGTAGAGAATCCACACAGGAATACATTTCAGGCTTTTCTCTCTGTGGGAGTGTTACCGCTTTATGTTGTTGACTTTGTTTGTTGTGCCGAGCCCAGGTGGATCCTTGTCTGGTGCTTTGTTATCTACGGAAGCCGTCTTCATGCTGTAGACTGTCTCTCAGATGCCCACACGTACTCTCATACATAAGTAAAGGAAAACCCACACATACAGTACATTCAAAGGAATAAGTGGATTCATGGATAAACACACACACACTGCATTTACACATCCACCTCTATCTTGCTTCTTCTGGATTTCATAGTTGTGCACCGCTGATTTCACTTCAAGGTTTAAGCCAAGGGTTTTTCTTTTAAGTCTTTCTGTCCAGCGGCTCCTCTGTACATCACTACTCTCATATCTTCAACCAAACTGGAGCCCAGCCTAAACCTGGGCGTGAGTAATGATGACCAGAGGCACAACAACCATCTGTAATGTGTCCGCTCCTCCCTTCAGGGAGTTGGAGAAGGATCTGCTGTCACTCTAGCAGGGGAAACATCTGTTCCCATTAAATTACTGTGGCCCTGCCATGCAAGTTATCTCCACCGCACTCCATTTTACCGCCACAGTCCTGTGCCTGTCGACAAGGGGATAAAACAAGATTAGTTAAATGACTGGGAACTGGGGAAGTAGTAAGAGAGTCAGAGGGGGGAAAAAGAAAAAGAGGGAAATGTCTCTTCCCTTGTAGGCTGCTCTCTTACCAATTAGGAGCTGGGGACTGTCCTCAAGTAAAGCGAAAGAGGGATTTAATCACCTCATCCATCAGCTAACTTGTCACCGCGTGGCCTAAACCCATTACATGAGTAACACTCGGAGTGGCCTGTGAGAGGATGCTTGTCCATACCTAAGATCTCTCAGCTTCTGAGATTTTGCAATGACTGTGTATAAAGGAAATGTTCGAACGTTTACTCTACAAATGCCCGAGTACTGCTCATGGTCAGGACTTGTTTATAGCTTGTTTCCATATACCTGTGTGTTTATATGAGAGGCGACTGAATGACTTTAAATTTCTGTGGGAATCCCCTTAATATCTGGGTTCCCTACTTCACAATATGCCAAAGTATGCTGAAAAATGTTAACTTTTGCAGATGTGTGTCTGGAAGTTGGTCAAATTAACAAACTACTACCTTGTTAGTCAAACATCGTTACAATTTGAACACATTCAGTCTAACTGTTTATAGCCTATATTTAGCTAACACTGGTATTTAAGTGATAGGAAGCCATTTAACTGAAAGCTTTTCTTCAGATAGAATAAGGCAGTGGTTCCCAACCCGGGGTACGGGACCCCCAAAGGGTTTCCCCAAGGAGCACAGGGGGTCCCCGAGGCTTTGAACATTCATAGCCATTGTGTGTTAATGTCCACATATTATCCCTACTTCAAGGGAAAAAAATTAAGGTTAAATGTTGTTATTTTAACTTGGGCTTCATGAAAGGCCAGGGCTCAGCCAGAATACATTACTTATGGTGAAAATCACACTTTTGAAAGCATAAAACAAAGCATGGTTTCAGCATGGGTTGCAGCAGGGGGTCCATGGCTTTTTAGTACTTGCATGAAGGGGGTCCCCAAGGAAAATAGGTTGGGAACCATTTAAATTGGAGCTACTGTTTATAAATCAGGTGGCATAATGTACCAAACTGTAGCAAGTTAAGTGAAATGTGCACAACAGCATCTTTAGTTCAGTGTATGCTCAGTGGTGACTTTTCTGTCACTAGCCAGGATGAGGAGCTGCCTACATCCTAAGACTTATGTGCATGTCCTCTAATGTCTGATGACTGTTTGGATAAAGACTTACTTGGCTCAACATCTCCTCTGTAGGACTTCTGCAGAAGCATGATGGTATGTGGGTGTGTTGGAAAAAAACATGCATGCAGGTATTCTCACACAACTTTATTTATTTATTTAACATATGAATATGTGTTAGTCATGTATGTTAAATTATGTTAAATTTTATGCTAAATTTAAAAATATGTTAAATTTAGGGAATAAGGTATTTTCTATAGTGTGTGTTATGTATGTTGGGAGATGTATGTGTGTTTGTGGGTGTGTTTGGGGAGGAACCAATGCAAGGCATTTGCCCATGGTGTAACACAAGCCAGGACCACCACTGGGTGATTTAATTTAACCAACCATAGAAATGAAGATCTCGCTAAGCCATGGAAAAGAAAATAGACCATGTTTTCTTTGTGATTCATCAATGATTTTTATTAGCCTAGTTTGAAAGCACGGGGGGATATGAACACAGGCATGCAGACATTTTTAAATGTGGCCTGGCCAGTCTGTATGTGCTGCATTCTCACTTTAGGAGAAAACAGCAAGGAAATTGTTCATAGTTTAGTGAAGATTTTAAATAAAAAAAGAGTTAGTTCCAAACCGTTGAAAGTCAACAAAAACAAGTTTTAGAGAGATCAATCTTTGTTTAAGGCTAAGTATTCTGTTCTGCTGACATATCTTCCATGAAGATGCTTCTAAACAAACATCAGACACCATAGTCAATGTGTAATTTCAAGAGAGTCAGTCAAAGATTATCTTGCCATGCACTGATTTTGTTTCAGTTTTTTTTTTTTCTATGAAATCTGATTTGTCTAGAGAGGGTACTTTTACATCTGTGGATGTCTTATCTTGGAACCTCTAGCACTACATAAGTTGCTATAGTAATACAACTTAGTAAACCAGCTTCATGACACTGAAAACCCTGAGCTGAACCCAATATTGAACCTAATATTATCTCAATAAGGCACTAATCCTGCTTAATGCTACAGGTCACATGACAGATGGTGGAATAACACACCAGCAATTCAAGGAGGGGAATCTGGCTTGTGTCCAATGCAAAATAATAATTTTTTACACTTTATTTTTTTCTTCACTTAGACAAGTCAAAACACAACACAGCAATTTTAGCAAAACACAACTAAATATATATATATATATATATATATATATAACTTAAAAAAACTGAAACACTAAACAAACATGACACAATTACAAACTAAACATGAAGGAATAATTAAATTTAACTAGGTTATGTTTTTTTATTTCATTTTTGTTATTGTTTTATTTGTCGATATGGACCACTTTGTCTAAGATAAAATTAAATAATCTATTATTTTTTTACGTTTTCTGAAATCGAGTGTTGTTCCTGTGAGCCACACTAAAAACCATTTTGTAGGAGCATCTCTTCTTTGCCATCTAATTTGCTGACTCCTAACAAAGACTACAACAACAATCTCTACCCCATCTGTTTTGATGCATGTAAGAAACCCCCAGCTAAAATGCATTACTGTGGAAGCGGAAAGCTTAAAGTGCAGACCCACAAATAAGTCAGTAGGAATTACAAATAGGAGAGAAAACACTTAAGTGTGTGTGGTCATGTGTGGCTAAGTGCTTTCTGTTATTTTAACTATATTGCATTTCATAGTTTGACATTGTCTTCATACATATAAAAGGAAGATGCAAAACTCCTGATATTTATGCAGGAGTAGAGGATTTTATTTAAAGTGTTACAAAACAAAAAGGAAATAAAAGATACTGGAAACCACATGTAGTAGCAATAGCTGTCGTTAAAGCTGAATTTTTTCATGGCATTTCATAATACATTCCAGCTTAAGATGCTTAAAAAAGAGTCAGTGGCACACTTTGACTTTAGGTTTGCATCTGCTTTCAGCTGCAAATGACAGCTTGTAAAGTCATGATGCTGCGACTCAAGGGAATGCAGGTAGAGCTCTGTGTGTAGGGTGGGGTAAGGACTATAGGGCAAGTCAGGTTAGAAGACAAAATATAACTGGAGGGTAAAAACAGCAGGAGGGGAAGAGGTGGAATGCCGAATCGGGCTGAAAAAACCCTGCTGAGTGTCATGACAAAGTGAAGCAGCAACAACAGGGCTAAAAATAAGGATTCTCAAAGGAGAAAATGTGAAAAAATGATAGCACTCAAATGACTGTTGCAAAGCAGCTTCTGCAATACACACCTCCTGCACACACACACACACACACACACACATACACACTCTCACACACACAGACACACACAGATATGTGTCCTTGATAATGCAAGGGAAACTGAGTGTGTTGTAAGCCAGATGATCTGTAGTAAACTGATAAGTCTCAGAAAAGGCAAGCACTGTGAAGGTAAGGGTGCTTCTTAAAAAATAGATCAATACTTGTAAAATGCCGTTAGGTATATGGAAATGACTAATGGAAACTTTTTGAAATTCATTTATTTATTTTTCTTTTTACTGTACACATTTTCAGTCATAGAGAGGAATGTGCAAGAGGTACATTTTCCTGCACTTTAGAGCATGTCTGACAGTTTTGTGTGATGCAAAATGCATTCATGTCTGAATGTAAATGGCAAACTATAGCATGCAATTGTTTTGTTTTCCTTCAACAAGTAGCAACTCTGCAACTTTTGACAGTTTTTTAAAACAGCTTAAAAAAAAACATGACACCACTGACCCTAACAATTTGGGAACATTTTGTTCTGAGATACTACATTCAAACCAAAGAGGTGCATCATGGTTCCAAATATTTAAATTTGGGTTATGTTCAGCTATAAAAACCTCATTATTTTCAATTTTTTATTACCCTGAAAACTAACCTAACAAGGCAGAAGGTTTGTTATACAAAATAATTTAAAATATCTTCTCTAAAGAGTGTTTGGAAAAGTTCAGACACTTCAAATGAAAGAAAAACCAAGGTAGTCTCCTCCAGTCAGATAAAAGGAGTTGGGCCAAGAAGTAAATTCAACTTTTTCCAAACCCAAGTGGCAGAAAAACTAAAAGATCTTTTACACCCCATTTATTTCTTCTTTTAATGAGGAAATACTCTTCGGTGATGATATCACTGATGTGCACCTACACTAACATCTTTAGGAGCAGCCAGTGTTTACTGCTGTCACACTTATGACCTACCTGTAGCTGCCAGTATGGTGTGCTTACATGGGTCCATTTTCTTGTTGTAATTCATCAGTTCATACCCACTTAGTCGAGTTTATGATCACAGGGTGGTTGGAGGTGATCAGCTGCCATTGCAGTACAGAGTACATTTTGACCAGGTCACCAAATCAGAAACCTTCTTCCTGTGAGGCAATAGTGTTGACCACCATGCAGCTTCTCTTTTGATGTCTTCTCACAAATTTTTGGAGAATCCCACTTCTTTGCAAGGTGATCTGAATAACAGAATGTGTAACATGCTTCCATACATATGGAATGAAATGCACAATAACTAATAAGCTTTTTAATTATTCAGTGCAGCTCAACATGTGTCATAAAACTAATGGTAAAAACCAGCACTGGCTATCATCTTTCACCCACATACTGTGGTTTAATTCTTAGACTGTCTAAGTCTGATTAAAGCGCTGCAGCTCATTGCTTTCAATACAATGACTGGGGGCTGCGATAAACAACTTTTTAATTGCAAGTGCCTGAAGTGTGACCAGTGTCAGAACTTTGCATTCACACCAGTGTGTCATTTCCATTGCAGCACAACTCACCTTATCTACAACAAAATGCATGCACTGGTTGTTCACAGCAGTAATATTGCTTCATTAATTTACATAATTTCTTATATGTTAAGTTTTTTTTTTTACTCCATTTGATTTTTATTTGACCAATGAGAGTTTTTTTTCTTACACAGAGGACATAAAAATAAATCATTGCTGAATATTTATTACATTTTCATTATACCCACCTTCAATGTGTAATACATCACAAGCCATTTTTCCTCTGATAAGGACATAATTGGGGTCTGCAGACATTAGTGGGCTTTAAGAGATACTCCTTCTCCTCTCACAAAGTAACGATTGGTCCTTGGTGTTGGACATAGATAATCAATGTGCAATTATTCTTTAAACGTGAAGCAAAATGAATATGCAAAGGCAAAGATGCAAGGGCTCAATCTTCCTATTGAGTTTTAATCACTCTGATGAAATACTGTTTTGCCCCCATTTCCATGTGTGAATAAATCATTGACATAGGAGATAAGACAATCTCTTTTTTTCCTCACCCTATCCTTCTCTCCTTCCCTACTTTATCTCTGTCTGCCTCTAATAAAATTGACTGGCCCATGACTCTCTCCATCATTCAGATTCATTTTGCAGTAAACTTTAACAAGCAAGATTTCTTTGCTAGCGATGAGAAAAAATAATGTAGATTATTGGAGTTTGCACCGTCTGTCTAACAGAAAAAAACTAGTTCTCGTTCCACCTTGAAAATAGTTGTTGCTGCATCATCATCTTTATTAATTCACATTCCTAAAAACTACCACAAAGTGGAAGGGAAACATGGAGTATCTGAATAACAATGCAGCATCTAGAGTTCAGCTTTCATCAATATGCATTCAGAAACAAAACGCTGCATCACGGTTGTGTAATACAGGCGCATTATGAAATTGCCTTTGCAGCAAGCTTACAAATACCCTGAGGCCTTTTACGCCATATTCCCCGATATAAGACATTTATCTTGTACACAAGCACATAAAAGCATAGCTTTAAAAAGCATGCAAACACAATATCACATGACCATTGATGTGCAGCCTCTTTTTCTTTTTCATTTCACAAGAATGCCATACAAGAAAACAAAGACAGGGCATCACAACCTCTGCTGTAGCTAGTTTTTTTTAAATTGGTCTCTTTAAATTATTCATCACAAACATATTTGTCAACCCAATTCCAGTCTGCTGTAAAGGGCTTTAAATATTCAAAAGATTTCACATCTAATAACACAAGAGTACATGCTCAACTCCACAAAGTAACCATCAGCCAATGCATGACTCATAGATTGTGTCTACAGAGCTTTGAAAGTGGAGAAGAATCCTGTAGCATCATTCTTCAGTGGGCCACTGTGCAGAATGAAGAATAGTAAACATTGTGAGATCACTCCATTGAATCTGCCTCCCACTTGGAGTTTGCCTGCTTGTTTTTTTTTTTTCTCTCTCTCTAAACTGGAGGGAAACAAGCAGGGTGGGATCAGATTTAAACTATCCCAGCATTTAAGAGATCCAGGAGTTAAGGACTGGCTCTGACCGTGGTTCTGGAGTGGGAAAGGTTATGGCCTTTACTGATTTATTTACACACAAGTATGCCTTTTGCCAGACATGTATAGTCATCTTCCCTGCAGCTTCAGAAAAGCACTCATGAATAAAGGTTTTTTTTATGAGACAACAAATTCAGACAAGCAACTAAAACACACACGTAGCCATTTGCATGCCCTCACACTAAAGTTCACACACATACTCATGTTTAAGCAGACAGTCCTTTGATATTCTTACAGGGCAGGGTAATGATGAATTAATTACACTAACTAGTTTGGGGTTACCTTCAAAGTTAGATTTTTCTCCAAGGGATATCTGCCTCTAGACTTTAGTAATGTTTGCATTTCTATTCAGGGCTAAATATAGAGTTGTTCAACACGCAAGCCCCAGTGAACATGTCATTTTCAAGGTTGGGAATCTACCAAAGGAAAATTCCAATTCTATCAGTTAAAGTTGAATTTTTTTTTTCTTCTTCTTCTTTTCAGGATTTCAATCATTTTTGCTGTTTGCTGTGGATGACGTTCAAGTTTCACCACATTCAAATTTCTGATTTATTAACCTGGTGAGATGCATTCAGCATAGGCCTCGGGATAAAGTGATGATAAAAAGCCAAATTGTTTTAACTGATAGAAATTGTATAATGCTATTACAATTAAAGCAAATAGTAAATAACAAGATGAAACTGTAACATGTTTGTCAGAGTTAGTTCTTCTAACTTTATGGTTTATGGCTACAGTTATCTTTACCAACTCTGTACTTCTTAAACTAGTGTCCTGCAGGTTTTCAATATGTCCATACTGCAGCACACCTGACTCAAATAATGGGCCGTTAAGAGGCTGGTGCAGACCTTGACAACAAGCTGTTGGAGAACAATTTCATTTGAACCAGGTGTGTTGCAGCAGAGATGCAGTTAAAAACCTGCAGGACACTGACTCAAGAGGTCTGGAGTTGGTGGTCCCTGCTTTAGATTATATAAAATATATTTGTTTACCTCATTCTTGCCATGATCTGCTGGTTTTGATCATGTCCTATTGCTGTCTATTTTAGTTTTAGTCTTTTGTCATTTTGAGTTCTGTTTACTGATATATTTTATAGAGTTTTTATCCCCTTGTATATTCTGTTTGCTTTACTTCCTGGTCCTGGCTTCGGGTCATTAATTGTCACACCTGCTTCTCATGTTATAATTAGTCCCTCTGTATATATGCTCCAGGTTTTCTTTTATTCATTGCCTGTTCATTCTGTGTTAGTTATGTCATCTAAACTGCAGTTGTCTTTTGTTTAATTAAACCTTTTGTCTAGTTTAATTAAACCTCTGTACAATCTCCTCTGGTGTTTCAGTGCTGCATTTGGGTACCGCTTCTTCATCTCCAGCTTCCACCATCCTTAACAGCTCTGTTACATTCTGTTATGTTTTGAACACACTACAGCACATGCTGAGGTCAACATTCTCAACCTGAAACACAATTATTCATAGATTGGTGCTAGCTACTGACAAGGGCATGACCCAATAGTCAATGATCAATCAATCAATATAAAACAGAACATGCAACTTGCAAATGCTACCAATGTATATAAATCTGTTTAAGTCTCTTATGAGGTTTTGTTTCCAGTAAAACAAACAAAAGTGAAACTTTCCTAATAATCCCATTAAATAACAAGAAAAAAAAAGATGACAAAAGTGACTGAAATGAAAAAAAAAAGAAAAAAAAATCTGTTAGTATATCGCTTCCCTAACCGCAAACCTTGTATTTTATGTTTCATACGATTAAATAAATAAATACAGATTCCTACCATATAGAAAGGAAAACTCTGTTTAGCTTTAGAGAATGTACCTAATCTAAAAGTTAAGTAAAAGATGTGCCATGATAGCAAATTGAATATTGGTCTTGCAAAGAGCAATGTAATTGGATCAGCCAGATATTTTGCTAAATTATTTATTTATGAAATTACAGCACATAATGAGGTACAGAGACACCATCTTATGCAGATATGTTTGCAAAGGTTTAATTACACAAACATATCAATGAGGGCTATAAAGGGTGAGTTTGTCTTTGTCATATCAAGCTACTTTCTATCAGTGTCATAAATAATTTTTCTTAGGTGATCTGACATGCAAAATATTACACTGGAACCATGGAAATAGTTTCTTTCTTGTCTGTACACAAAGAAAGAAAAGACAGAAAAGGGAGATTTGTAACACATGTCAGATCTAGGATTTTAAAGCACACATGCATTTCATGATTTTTAGTTCAACTTAAATGACTGAATTTTATTTGTTTTTGTCATACATGATCTGATATTCTCAATTTATCACATTTTAAAGCACAAATTCAGCACTCAAAACTGTGCTCTCGACTGATTGGCCACTCCTGTGAGACATAACTTGAACGCATCAAATTATCAGACAATACTCTGAGGATTTCTTCAGCGTTGCTCAACCACCATGTGTGGATTGGCCACCAGGGACAAAATGAACAGCAATAAAAGAAGATGACTGAGGGATTTAGATAAGTCACCCAGGATCACCCCATTATATGAGCTATTTCTTTTTAAACCCTCATCAGCATAGCAAGGATTTCCAGTGCTTTACCACTGCTCAGACAAGACTACAGTCTCCCAGGAGAAAAATAATATTCTCTTGTATGATCGAGCTGTCATGAAATAAAAGTGTCCATAGCAACCATGTTAGCAATGATCTTGTGAGACCTGAGACAATCTTTGTAAATAAATAGACTGTTTAGCTTTTCTCTTCAATAGTCAAATTTCTTTTAAGGTTTTTTTTAAGGTCCATTGGCGAAGAGAAGCAGCAATTTCATTGTTGTTTTGCTTAAAATCACAGTTTCAGGGACTTCAGTTTACATTTTTTTTCACTGAAATAATCTTTAATTTAATTAATTAGGCTTAGATTTAATTTTTTTTAAAAAAGTGTCAGGATTCACTGTTTATGTTTCTGGTTACTTGTGTTTGGTTATTGTCATGTTTTGGTTTGTTCTTGGTTTTTGGTGTTTAGTGTCATGTTCTGTTTCTTAGTTTCTGCTCATTACTTCACCTGGTCTGATTTGTTTTTTCACCTCACCGGTGCCTTATTAACCCTTAAGTGTATTTAAGCCATTGGTTTCACTTCCTCACTTGCCAGTTCATTGTTTCCTGCTTTCTGTTCGCCATTTCTGTTTCACTGAGTGTGTAGTCCATGTTTTGCCACCGGAGTCTTTTTGTTTCTGTAAGTTAAGTTTCTTTATTGAACCCTTTTCCCCTGCACCAGTCTGCCTCCTGCCATTTATTGCCTGTACTTGGGTCCTCACGCCCTTGGTTTGTGACAAAGATATTAAAACCATTTTTTTCTGTATCATTTGCCTTTTTAGTTGTTTCAGAACCAGAAAAGTCTTGCAGACAACACAATAGAGCGCCACCATTGATTTATCATCGCCCTGATGGGCTCAGGATTTCATAGGATGTACGAATATCTGTGCATTATTTTCCATATGAAATCATATGAACCATTCGTGAAAGCAGCAGTTTGTAAGCTGTTGTCATGTTCTTCTTAGGAATGGGATATACTTGCTCTCAGCAACGTGTCCACATACATATAATGGCTGCTACGCATTTCCAGCATTTGCTTGGCATGTAAGCCACTCGCGTTGATGCAAGGTAATGTGCAGACATAAAAATCCCTTATTCCACATCACAAATTTAATGTTTGGAATCCAAAAAAGGTGACCTATGTTCATGTTCGACTCATTCGTTGATTTACTTTGGACTTGGGCGGATGCTGAGGGGATCGGCTTGAGAGGCTAAAGGTAACGTTGACTGGCGCAAGCTAACGTTAGCTTTTACACTCACTAGCTACATCATAAATCTAAGTCAATAAATAAATGGAGATGCTATTTATAGAAATAAGTAATGTTAGTCAATGGAAGGTATGAAAATGGTGTGGATGCTGGGCATTACAGTACTTTTCTTTGTTACTTTTTTTTATCTACTATATTGTAACTGAAAATACATTTAACTTTCAATGTGAAATCCAACTATGAAGGACTAATATTATGGGTAAAACAATTTATAGTTTTACTCTGTGGGTTAGGGTAGGCCTGTGATTTATTTCTCTGAATTTGTGAAACATCCCTTTTCTACATTTGGCATAAATGTGTTTTTTCTTAATCGGATCTTTCAAGTGAATAGATATCTGTACAACATAACATCTAAACTAAGTATAAACAACCACCGTTCTCAATCAATAAAGCTATAAACTAACCTCAATACTGCATTGTATTTCCAGAATAAGTGTGTTAAGAGAGAAAGAAGCTGTGGTGGTCAAACAAATGGATGGAGATATCAAGTGTAGCTGGAACTGCTTTTGGCTCAGATTAGAAGGCAAAGTCACAATGAAAGGACAGAAGGTGTCATTTCATCTGTCAGATACGTTAGACACTTCACAATACATTCATACTGGCCTGTAACGCTGCTTGATTTTTTTTCTTCAAAGTGCACCAGATTAATGGTTTTAAATATAAAATGTCAAAAATTTTCTTCCAGGGGAGCATGCCCCCGGACACATCTAAACATCTAAACCTTCTCACCTTTTTCACCCCTGACTTGTTTTCATGTCTGAATGTCACGTGTGTGAGCTGCAATACTGACTTGAACGCTAGAGGTTTCTTGTGTGACCAAACACATGAACACAAGGTCAGAGGTGAACCAAATGCCGGACAATTTTCAAAAGTACCTCTCAAACCTTTTCCATAACTGTTGGAATCTCTATAATTTTTCCTTAGGCATCTTCAAACAGCATTGGATAGTTTTCTGCAATAGTTTATGTAGGAAGCACAGAGGGGTGTTTGTTTCTGTCAGTGTAAAGTGATTGTGACAATGACATGAGAGAAAACAAGAAGCTGCTAACATTTTATGATGAAGCAAATAAAGATTGAGAATCACTAAAGTCTACAGAGATCTAACTCTATATTAATTTCTCTGTTGTCCTTATAAGTCTATAGAATTAAAGGGTGTGACCATTACAGTGAAATTGGTCTCCTCCTAAACTTTAATTCCCATCCCCCTTCAGTGACAGTATATATTGATCCTAAGACTAAGGCGCTGATTGCATATTGGAAAGATGTCATTGCTTTGGTGAACCAGAGCAGCCTCACAAAACGCCACAGGAGACTTTTATTTCAATATGAGAAAAGCCCAGTCACCGTTCATGAAAAAAAAAAAAATAAATAAGTACTTTGCAAGATATCCAAAATGTAATATTCAGGGAGAACCATTACTCTGAGCCACTTCAAACTTGTGTTTAATAACATCATGTTGTTGACAGGTGTTTTATTTGTGCTGTGTCCATTTGAATTAAGGAGGACCTGAATAACATACATTTTGATTAAAATAAATAGTTATCAACTGGCCTTTAGTGTGAAATAACCTAAATTGGTTCAATGTTTAGTTTTTATGTTTTATTTTCCCCTTGTCTAAAATTCCACTTAAAGACATTTCCTAGTTTGGCAACATCCAGACTAACTAAATATCTGATGTAATGTTCAATGCTGTATCACAAGTACCCAAATATCTACTTTCAGTGTGAGTTCTGATAGAGGTATAATAGTGGCACTATTGTTTTTTTATAACAACTTGCCATTCAGTTATCAATGCCATCATATTCCAACTGTAAAGCTTTCAATTGTAGCAGGTACTGCATATGTAAATTTTATAATCAAAACAGTTTTTGATTTGGGGAAATGGAAAATCATTTGGCGGACGCAAAAACAGACTCTTATTTGCAACAGTGAAAATTATCAGCTGTTTCTGGCAAGCTAATGAGCTTCTTGACTTATTTTAAATTGATGTTTATGTCAGGACTGTGGTGTGGATGAGGTGTGGACCCAAATCCAGGCTTACGAGGCAGCCGAATGCAGAATAAGATTTAATGAACTCTACTACACTAATAATGGACTGGCAGGGAATAAATGAAACCGAGGGATGGATATATATATATATATATATATATATATATATATATATATATATATATATATATATATATATATATATATATATATATATGTGTGTATGTATACGTGTGTGTGTATTTATTAAACCAGGTGCACTAATGACAAGAAGCAGAACGTGACACAGAACTAAATATTAGAAGACCATAAAAAACAAAAACAAAAACACAAATCATGACAGTTAGGGGCTTTATATTGTGTGAAAGTAGCTTATTTTAAAACAATGACTTTGTGTGAAGCAATTGTTTTATATGAGGGGCCGTTTGAGACATTATTCAGAATTACCCTCTCACAGACACGTGAAATTTAAGTCATTCACACATTATACTGAAACCTCTTATACATTATACTAAAATCATTCACACATTATAGTAAAACCTCTCATGCACTATACTGAAACTGCCTCTTATATACTAGACTGAAATTTTCTCTCATATACTATACTGAAATGCTCTCACATACTATTTTTAAAAAAATCAAATTAATGGTATATAATTGGCAAATGGTAAATAAGTAAATAGCTCCATATATTAAAGCTTTATAAGCAGAAGTGGGTGCTTTTGATTGGCTTCATTTACAACCATAGCACCCATTTTCCAAAAGCACTGATCAAATCACAAACAGAGAACACATTGATGTAGAATCATTGGGAATAAAATAATTGACAATTACATAACTAATAAGCACCAATTTTCCTTGTGGTGGATTGGACAATTATTCTAATAGTGCAGTATTTTCCTCCTTTGGTGAATATTTGTTTCATTTGTTGCTCCAGAGTGCACTGTGAGGCAGATTTGTCTAACTTATACAAATTTTTCTCTAATCCATTTCAATTGTTAATCTGTAGATAGAAAAATATGAGACCTGATTCAAGCTACGCTGCACACTATGAGCAGGTATGAAATACAGCAGATATGCTTTATTAGTTGAATGTCAGGGAAAAGTCTGCAGTAAAGAGAACAAGGTGCAGAGGTAAGAGACATTCTGACAGGCAGCTCTCAGGGGCAGGAGCAGCAGTGCTGGGATCAAGATGTACCTGCTGCTCCCACAACAGCTCTTCAACAGCATGGAAGTGCTACAAAGAAAACACTTTGTTATGCAGTAAAGAATTTATTCTAGCTTGGCATTTGATTAAAGTGTCCAATAAAGGCATGAGATGTGTTTCCAATTCTCCCTCTGCTGAGACCGTAATCACATTATGCATAACATTTTTGCTTCTGAATGCAACTGGCCCTTTTACCTGCACAATGGGATAACACGATGTGTGGGGCTTATTTTGCAAATACCAAACCTGCTTCTTTTTTTCAGCCTAGAATGACACAAAAACATACCAAAATGTTATGTATGCCTATTTATATGCAGTTTAAGTTCTCTTGAAGCTGCAAGAGAGGAGGTAAGAGTCATACACACCCATTGTTACCTTTTCAGTTAGCCTTGCATTTTCTAAGAAACCTCAAAACAGCAGGCTGAAAAAACGGAGAGCTCTCATGCTCTAAAGAGGTCAGCACTTAAATAATGACTGACAGGGGCAATCAGGGTTCTGTCTCCTAGCTGTGTGACTTTCCCAAAGCACTGTACTGTATGTGTTCATTATTGGCACACTGGGCACATCACTTAAGTTGGCTAACTCCTATCAATTCCTCAGCCTAATCAACCACAACCATTTTGATTTAAACTCAGTCGGTACTGCCCATGCATCACAGCCACTGCACAAATCAACAGAGAAAGACCACGGAACTCATGTGGAATACCTAAATGTTGCATTAGCACTTCTATCAGTCCTTCCTTAAAAAGGAAAAAAAGCAGAAAGGAAGGGAAGACTGATAATCGTCCAGATTGCATGGTGAGACAGAAATTACTTTTTGAAGTGAGTTAGTGTTTTTAAATGCCACTGCAATGACAATTTACAGTGAACATTTTGTTGCTGTTTGCTTTTTCAGCACTAAAATCACTAATTTCATTTTGCTGTTAACCAATGAACTTGGACATGCAGAAAATAAACATAATTTAGGCAGTGAGGAACCTATTCAGGGTTTTAGTACTCTTGCAGTGATTACAAAGATATATATATAGCTCAAAAGAATTAAGGGAATACTAAAATAACACATCCTAGATCTGAATGAATGAAATATTCTTATTAAACACTTTGTTCTTTACATAGTTTAATGTGCTGACAACAAAATCACACAAATATTATCAATGGAAATCAAATTTATTAACCCATGGAGGTCTGGATTTGGAGTCACACTCAAAATTAAAGTGGAAAAACACACTACAGGTTGATCCAACTTTGATGTAATGTCCTTAAAACAAGTCGAAATGAGGCTCAGTAGTGTGTGTGGCCTCCATGTGCCTGTATGACCTCCCTACAATGCCTGGGCATGCTCCTGATGAGGTGGCGGATGGTCTCCTGAGGGATCTCCCCCTAGACCTGGACTAAAGCATCTGCCAACTCCTGGACAGTCTGTGGTGCAACGTGACGTTGGTGGATGGAGTGAGACATGATGTCCCAGATGTGCTCAATTAGATTCAGGTCTAGGGACCGGGCGGGCCAGTCCAAAGCATCAATGCCTTTGTCTTGCAGGAACTGCTGACACACTCCAGCCACATGAGGTCTAGCATTGTCTTGCATTAGGAGGAACCCAGGGCCTACCTCTGGCGAGCACATGGAGGGCTGTGCGGCCCCCCAAAGAAATGCCACCCCACACCATTACTGACCCACTGCCAAACTGGTCATGCTGGAGGATGTTGTAGGCAGCAGAACATTCTCCACGGCGTCTCCAGACTCTGTCACGTCTGTAACATGTGCTCAGTGTGAACCTGCTTACACCTGTGAAGAGCACAGGGCGCCAGTGGCGAATT
Organism: Melanotaenia boesemani; assembly: GCF_017639745.1. Taxonomy (NCBI): domain Eukaryota; kingdom Metazoa; phylum Chordata; class Actinopteri; order Atheriniformes; family Melanotaeniidae; genus Melanotaenia; species Melanotaenia boesemani. Next base: position 20,440,051 of record NC_055697.1, read on the forward strand.
TGCCAATCTTGGTGTTATCTAGCAAATGCCAAACGTCCTGCACAGTGTTGGGCTATAAGCACAACCCCCACCTGTGAATGTCGGGCCCTCATACCCCCCTCAAGGAGTCTGTTTCTGACCGTTTGAGCAGACACATGAACATTTGTGGCCTGCTGGGGGTAATTTTGCAGGGCTCTGGCAGCGCTCCTTCTATTCCTCCTTGCACAAAGGCGGAGGTAGCAGTCCTGCTGCTGGGTTGTTGCCCTCCTATGGCCTCCTCTGTGTCTCCTGATGTACTGGCCTGTCTTCTGGTAGCGCCTCCATGCTAGACACTATGCTGACAGACACAGCAAACCTTCTTGCCACATCTCACATTGATGTGCCATCCTGGGTGAGCTGCACTACCTGAGCTACTTGTGTAGGTTGTAGACTCTGTCTCATGCTACCACTAGAGTGAAAGCACCGCCAGCTTTCAAAGTGACCAAAACATCAGCCAGAAAGCAGGAACTGAGAAGTGGTCTGTGGTCACCACTTGCAGAACCACTCCTTTATTGGGGGTGTCTTGCTAATTGCCTATAATTTCCACCTGTTGTCTACTCCATTTGCACAACAGCATGTGAAATTGATTTTCAATCAGTGTTGCTTCCTAAGTGGACAGTTTGATTTGTGTGTGACTGACTTGGAGTTACATTGTGTTGTTTAAGTGTTCCCTTTATTTTTTTTTACAGTAATAGGATGACCTTAGTGGATTTTATCTGAGATGTGGAACTCATGGGAATCTTACCTTCTATAGACATTTTTATTGTACAGTATGTGTGGTTCCCCAGGGGTCAATTATCTCACATTGGTGAGGCAATGACTGCTCCTGCTATGTTTCTTCTGCAAGGGCAAGATTTCTCTCATTTTGTGCAAAGATCTGCGCCATACATTTTTAAAAATGTAACAGATGATTAGTAGAATTGAAAACGATGGAAGGAGATGTGCAACTTCTGTGATAGTGAGGTAGGTAGGTTGGCATCGAAAAAAAAGAAAAACTGGGTTTAATATTGTGCTGAGGATAGTAGAAAACACAATTAACGGTTTATTTTCCACAATTACATATGTTTGTAGAATCAGGAGATGACAGTAAACTAATAAGGCCCATTATCTTAACTTCATAAACTATTTCAGTCATAGATTGTCTTTTCAGAAAAACAGCTGGATGCATTAATTCTTTAGTTTATCTATTTTCATATTTGAAATAATGCTTTTCTTAATATTGATAAATAAAATAAGATTAAGTGGTAATATTAATAATAAAAATAAATCACATTTTTAATATTCATTTAAAGGGGTGTGCACAGAACAAATCTCATTGTTCTACCTATTTAAAAATATCTCTTGATTTGATTTTTTTGATGACACAATCAACGTAATTACAAGTAAACATGTCTTGCATCACTTAATCTAGAACATGATGACTACAGCAAAAATAATTAGAGTAACCATGAAACAAAACCAAGGTCTGAAATGTATCACAAACTGTTTTACTCCATGCATAATTTTCTTTAGTAGTGGAGAACACCATTACAGAAGCCCTCTGTTTCCATTCTTCATCATAATTAGCGGGGACAGGTGTGCAGCCTTAGAATGAAAAAGAGGAAAAGTCATAGATTCTTGCCTCAATCGTATGTTATCCACTGCTTTTTAAATGAAAGTGATGCGCCTCTAAAATGATCCTGGTGTAATGGAATTCATTTTACACTATTTGGTTCATGTGCTACATCTTCTCTTTATGATAAAGCCTTTTTCATGTCAAGCAACTGTTTCGTTATGTAGCTACTGTAGGCAACAAAGCAGAAAAAAGTAAAACAGATTTGGTTGCTCCTAAAACTGCTGGAGGCATGTTTGAATTTTAGCAAAACTGTAAAGAAACAGAATAGTGATTTTCAAAAAAACAGGTGGCTTTCTTTTCCCTTAGTCTGTATTCAGACAAACTGGTTCCATCCATTACAGACCAGCTTGAATCAGTGGACAGTAATGCACCAAGTATGTCTGACACATTTCCTCCTACAGAGAATAGCAGAGTGGAGAGACTGCCAGATGTGTTTAGGTTGTTTGGGAAGATCCTAAAAGCTTCAGTGATTCCTGACATGCAATACACTGGTAAAATGATGTGACTGAGAAGCAGCAGAGAAAGGCCACAAACAGAAAACATAGATACAAGACACATTTTGCCTTCAGAAACAACAACAAAAAGAACTAAAAAGCTCAAACTGGAACAGATTATGACACTAGTGTCATTTTACCACTCAGCTCTAAAACCATTTTTCATGGAGACTTTTCTTTTTTAATCAAGTCTAACAAAATCCTCACTATATTTTTATTTACAGGGGATTCAAAGTTGTAGAGGGGTTATACTCTATTAACAAGTCTTGGCAGGTATTGAGACTACAAACAACTAACAACTTTGCCGTTTGCATCCACTGTATTCCAAGACAGGACGGATTTCTGTTGCAGGGGTTTTATTTAGAAATTAGATCTTTCATCACCACATAACCCAGAGTTGGGAAAAAAAAAGAACAGAAAAAAACAGGAATGGAAATAAGTACATGAATAAATGCCTGCATTAAATTAATCAAAAAGGCTTGAAATTACATAATGCTCAGCAGACTTAGTTTGTATCTACTTGTGTATTGCTCTGAAAGAATAAAATAATGAAAAATACATAAAAATGTTTTGGGCTTTGTGGTAGAAATTCTTCAAGACTTTTATTTGCCCTTTTTTGCTGTTTGTTCAAGTTCAGGGGTACTGCAACTTTCCCTGAAGCATTAAGCAGAGCAGGCATCCTGTTAGGGTTCTCCTAACTACATTTTTTTGAGGAAAGGTAACTTCAACCTGGTTTATGATTCTCAGCTATGCTGTTTGCTGGAGAGGGAGATGCAACATTTATGTGTCACTGGAGGTCGGGGGAAGATATTCAGGATGGATGGCACATTTACAAAGAACATGAGTCAAGCCTTTTTCATACATTTATTGCAGCCCTGAACTTTTCAAGACATAACCCTTGGAGCTGCATGTGAGAACATAAATGTTGAAATCAATCAAACTGGACAATAAAGCTTGTTGGTCTAAAGTCCATGTAATATGTTGCTGAGCCCATGTGTGTAGCAGGAATTTGAGCTGAGCAATTGCAAAATCGCATGAGTGGACACAAACATTAAAGAATGGATAGCTCCTTTATTTATTTTATAAAAGATGCAAATGCAGATTGATGAATAGAGGAAGACATTTACACACACAAATATGAAATACATTATATATATATATATATATATATATATAAATAAACTCTTCCCTCACCCACCCTCCTATCTCTTCTGGGTAGGCTGGGTGGTTGTTCATCTTAAGCTCAGGTCCTCTACCAGAGTCCTGGGAGCTTAAGGGTCCTATGGACTATCCTCGCTGTTCCTAGGACTGCTCTCTTCTGGATGGAGATGTCTGATGTTTCTCCAGGTATCTTTTGGAGCCACTTCTCCAGTGTGGAGGCCCCAACTGTTGCCTTTACTTTCCAGGCTTTCTTCAGCTCTTCCTTGAGTCACTATGGCTTTTCTTTGCTGCTTATCCATGATCACAATCCCCGGTTGGTTGACCATTACCATTTTATTGGACTGTATCTGGAAGTCTCACAGGATCTTAGGCCTCTCATTGTCCACCACCATGGGAGGTGTTTCCCATTGTGACCTAGGGGTCTCCTATCCATATTCTGCACAGATGTTTCTTTACACTATGCCAGCTACTTGGTTATGGCATGCCATGTATTCTTTGCCTGCCACTATCTTGCACCCTGCTATGAGGTGCTGGATTGTTTCAGGGCCCTCGTTGCACAGCCTGCAACTGAGGTCCTGCCTGGTGTGGTTGATCTGGGCCTCGATTGCCCTGGTACTCAAGGCTTGCTCCTGTGTTGCCTTGATTAGCATCTCTGTACTGTCCTTCAGTCCAGCCCTCTCTAGCCACTGGTAGGACTTGTTCATATCCACCAATTCAGCTCTCTGTTGGTGGTACATCCCATGCAGGGGCTCATCCTCCCATGATGGCTCTTCCATTTCATTCTCCTCCAGGTTCCATTCCCTGAGGTATTCAATCAGTGCTTAATCCTTTGGGACGATCTTCCTGATGTATTCATGGGGCTTGGATATTTTATCTTGGATAGTGGCCCTGATACTAACTAGTCCTTGACCTCCCTCTTTGTGCTTAGCGTATAGCCTCTGGACACTGGATTTGGGCTGGAACCCCCCATGCATGGTGAACAGCTTCCGTGTTTTAACATATGTGGTCTGAACTTCCTCCTTTGGCCATTTTATTATCCCAGCAGGGTATCTGATCCCTGGCAGGGAATAGCTGTTAATTGCCTGGATCTTGTTCTTACCGTTGAGCTGACTTCTCAGGACTTGCCTTACTTGTTGCAGATATTTGGCTGTAGCAGCTTTCCTTGTGGCTTCTTTGTGGTTGCCGTTTCCTTGTGGTATGTCAATGTACTTGTTGCTCTCCTAAACGTCTGTTATTCTGCCCTCTAGGACTGCAATGCCCTCATACGGACTGCCTTCACTCTCTTTGTTACCATTTGGCCACATTTCTCTAGTCCAAATAACATTCTGATGTTCCTGTTGTAGATCCTGGTGATGTGGATCAGTGAGTCAGTATCTCCTTCGCTCTTAGTGTATGGCTTGATGTCATCCATGTAGAAAAAGATGACTGATAGGGGCCCCATTCCTGAGATGGTAGCCATAGCCAGTTTTATTCATTAATTTACTGAGGGGGTTCAGGCCTATACAGAACAGAAGCGGGGACAGAGAATCCCCTTGGTATATACCACATTTGATGGTGGGTCCCATCCCTCAGTAATTGGTTCATTTGTGCCACTAGGCGCTCATGAAGTGAAGTTGGCGCCTTTAACCAGTAGACATGGATCATGTTCTGGCCAGGTGCTGACCAGTTCTTCATACCTGAGATTCTTTGCTGGATATCTGCCACTGTGATGGTAACTGGGCCTTGTTCAGGGAGGAAGCTGTGGTCTACTCTTAGTTCTTTTAACCATTGTGCTTCATTGTTATGTGAAGCCTCAAGAAAAAAAATAGATTTTCTTGCAATGTATCTTTCCTAACAAAAGATATGACATTAACCAAACCTAACAGCCTGTTTTTTAATGCCCAAACTTGCCCAAAATCAAACTTAAAACTGAATATTTAAACAAAATCAACAATACAACAGTGTTGTGATTGTTTACTAAATGCTTCATTATTTTATACATAGTGAACAATACGTGTCACTTCAAACACATACACCCACATTTATGATGCATCTCTAGGTGTTGGTTTTGCACTGCTTTTTTTTTTTTTTTTTTCAACGTTAAAAAATAAATAAATAAATAACCCTCAGCTCAAGATCTGCAAAAAATTGGGATATGAGACTTTGAGACACTTCAACCCAGATACTGGAAATCCATAATTGATGTGAATAAATGTGATTTACATATCAATGACAATTCACTGCAGTCACTAAAGGCTTGTGTGGTGTTTGTCATGTGGCCGCTTTTGGGTCTTGCAGTAATAAAGGCAAAAGGGAGATTCTTGTTATAATGAAGTGGATACTCTGAGCCAAAGGTTTTTAAGTACTTCTTTCAAGGACTGAAAGCACAGCAACACTTGCTATTACTTTTGTGTCATCTGAATCAAGTTGATGACAATTAATTACTATGTGCGATGTCTAATGAGTTAAGAAAAAATCCTGGGTAGGTTTTTCTTTTAAGATAATTTCACAGCTGAATGTCAATTAGAAATTACTTCCTAAAACTGATTCATACCAGAGGCATTGTGTTTAAGCCAGATTACAAAGCGTCTGTGCTACAAAGATGCATAACGTGCATACAGTTTTGGAGAAAAGAAATTCCAGTGAATGCTGCCACAATGCTGCTAATTTCATACGGTTAATTGTTAAATGTTTAAAAATTACAGCTGTTTAATGTTGTGCATCTGTTTTTATATGCTAGGAACGGCACTAATAATAACAGCTGTTTATGCAAGAAGCCGACTCCTCTTTCACACTCAGAAGATCCTTTCAAAAACACAGGTGGTGTCTGAATGTGAATGTTTTGGTTATTTGCCCTGTTACAATTCTCATCATGAGCTGCATTATTTAAATGAATGAAACAGCTTTTAATGTGAGGATTCAGCAGTCCTGTGTTTCAAAGTGATAAGCTTTCCTCAAATAAAAGATAAATAAATAAATAAATAAGCTTGTTAAAATTATACACCAAGTGACAGCATTTTGGCAGGACTGGCTAAATGTGTTACATTGCTCAGCTAGCACATTAAAAGATAAAGGGTTGTGATATTCAGCAGAGACTTGCCTGGCCCTGGTTTTTAATAAGGCCTGACTATGAGCTGCAGAGATCTGTAGCACTGTGCATTTCCCCAGAGACTTTGTTGTGTATTGACCTCATGCACTGGCTCACTATACACCCATGAGTGAGTCCCTCTTTCTGTTTTTTCACCTACTCGCTAACCATGAAACACTTCATGCTTGGTTGCATCAATTTATATGATGCAGCAAGTTATTTTCTTAAATTAGAAAAAATAAAAAAAGGCTCTTTAAAACATACTCTCAAATTACCATGCTTTGTTAGCATAGCAAAGATGATTTGTTGCATTTGCAAATAAAGTATTCTTGTTGTCTAGAATTTACACTTGGAAGATTGGATAGGAGCTATTTTCATATTCACAATATGATCCATAATAGGCCAAGAGATTCTTTTTTATATTTACATCAGGCTTCCTTGGTTCTTTGTAATTAACAAGAAGATTAACATTTCATCATTTTTAAAAAAGTCATGAGTGATTTCCCTCATTATGCAGATTTTGCAGTTAATGGGTTGTTGCAGTCTCCTCTTATATCAGTATGTTGGCTTTGCTCATCAAATGCAAATTTAAACCAGTACAAACATTCCAGCTTGTTCTTCATTATTTGATGACTTAGCAAGGCTTACCATTTGGCTACCTTCTGATAGATAACATGTAATGTACTGTATATCTTTTTTTGATAATGATAAAACTGTGATATAAGAAAATTCACTGAGTTTCATATCTGAATATTTCTTTTTTTAAAATAACTGAATTTAGTGCTATCATCAGTCTGATTTTAAATTATGGCATTTCCATGCTATTCAGTAAAACTATGAGAGAATAAACAGAACCCATCTAAATATATAACGCTATAAAGCTTTGTTGTGTAGTTTGAAGAGACCGCTTTAACTGAGTCATGAACATTATCAGGGGCCAGATTCACAAAATCTATTGAAACTTTGTGGTAGAATGTGCATAACAATCCTTTTCACCGGATTTATAATGAACTGCATACAAATGTCTCTTAAAAATCCAAATTTTTGTAACACTGTATGGACAAGTTTGATTTTTTATTCTTAAGTTTAGTCATGACTAGGTACAGACATTTTACTAACTAATTATTGGCATATAAAAGCATCATCCAAACCATAAATGTGTATTCAAATGTGTGAGAGTTAACTTAATAAATTATAGATTTTTAGCTACTGCTGACCTGTTCAGGGTATGGCCTGTTTTTTGCCTGATGGCAGCAGGGTTCCAGCCCCCACCATGACCTTGCATTGGAATAAGCGGATGTAGACAATGGATGACATTTTTAACTAGCATGCTCCAGTGCTGACTTTGCTGGCAGCCATGCCAAAATTATATCCCATGTACTGTCAGTAACATGTGGTTTGCGCATATTAATAAGTTTTCACTAGTTGTAGTTGCACAAACAATGTTTTAAAATGTGACTGGACACTGTGAGGCTGAGGTTCAGTTTAACAATGGGTGCAGTTATGTGCAGCTGAGAAGAGAGGAATGCTTCTTAAAAGCTTGCTTTATAATTTTAGCTCAACTTCGATACACAATACAATATAATACTGGATCATCTGTACTTACTATTTATGATGAAGTATAACTTTTCTGTCTAGTTTGTTAATAAGAGTATCTTTATGTATGGGCCTGATTATGATTGTGTGGAATTCTCATATTCTCCGTTTTCTGTTTTGTTCTAATGGGAAAAATTGATGGATAAATGTGGATAATTCTACCAAAGGAGTAGTGAAAAGTTGTATTATTTTACCTCTAGAATCTGATTTATCCACAGATGTGATAATCTTGAAAGAACCAGATGTATGGCTTACTGGGCCTCTGGCCCAGGTCATCACTGTAAATGACAAAAGGTTCTCAATTGAACTTCCTGCTTAAATAAAAGGTTAAATAGAAAAAATAAATACATTTAGCGGGATTTCACAATGTGAGTATCTGCCTCTGGGTCAGCGGTTATCATCATAGATCAGGGGTAGGCATGTTTGGTCCTAGAGAGCTGCTGTCCTGCCAGTTTTCAATGTTTCTCTGTTTCAACACACATGATCAAAATTAATTCATCACTAAGCAGAACTTTATAAGTGGTTGGATCCATTTAATTTGGGATATTAGCAGGAGGAGCAGGGGGATATTATAAAAAAAAAACCCTATGGTTCTGTAGGACCAAACTTGCCTACCCCTGTAGCTATTGTGTGGTTTAGTCATTCTTTTTTTCAAATTTTTGGGCAATAACATAAATATGAAACTTTAAAAGTGTTGTTGACTTTACCACTGTATACTAGAAATTTGCTCCAGCGTTTCAGAGTCACTTTGCCCATCCAGTACAGCAGTTGACAGCTTTGACAGGTATCGAGGTGACCGAGTCTCCATACTAATTTATCTCACCAAGAATAGCTTTACCTCAGCAAGGCGTTTTAAATTTTTCTACATTTGTTAAATCTTAGAGGTAATAACATCTCTTATGTTGATATACAAAGTAATGTATATTATTGTCTGCCTCTGTGAATCTGGTACTTTCACTATGTCTTTGATTTTCCCCTCAGCTCCACATTAGGATCTGTTTTGTTGCAATTTCAAGGACAATTCTCACTGAAATTGGACAGCAGCTTCCCAGCACCTTTTATTATTTTGTTATGACTTCTGCTTGAGCTCCTGCTCCCTGACCCTGCAGCCGCTGTTGGAAGTTTGTGCCTGTGTAGATCGATATAAGGTGCGATGAAAGCTGCACTTCATAGCAACTAGAAGTGTGGACAGCAGAAGTGCTGTCTAAATAGAAAGTGGTGGGTTTAGGATGCGAAAGAGCACAGGGAACTTTTTAAACTCCAGGGTCTGACTTTTGTAACCTCCACAGTGTCTCTCATCTGAACCATCTTTGGTCTGTGTGACCTTAGCCCCAGACGGTTGGCCCTTCCCCATTTATCCTTTTTGCAGCTTATTTCCTGTTTCACGCTTAGTTTGGAACTGCACTTACACTTCATATGCCTATTAACATTAAAAAACATATTTTCTCTATTAAAATTAATGTATATATGGAACATATTGTAAAAAAGCAAAAATAATCTAACAAAGCAGATGAGAAGAACTAATTGCATAATTAGTTACATAATTATCTGATCATACCATTCACTAACTATTGCATTAATTTAGTTTTTCTTTCTCAGTTAAGTTCAAGTGGATTTTGTCAGACATTTTAGGTTTAAAATTATGAACTGTCATTACCTGGATTGCTTCTTTAGGGGTAAGTGGCTGCCCCAAAAACTCAGCAAAAGCAGAGTCGAGGGCCTTGGGATATTTTTCAACTCCTAATTTGTTACAAGCGTTGTGCTTCACAAAGAACTCTTCTCTCTTTTCATAAGCCTCAGCAAAATTGGAATTGATTTGGACTATAAGAAATCATTTAGTTCAGGGAATTTATTTGAATGTTCTTAGAAAGGGCTGTGTGATTGATTGTTTGTCTCTGTATCACAAAGACTAAAAAAAGGGAACATATCACTTTTCACTGGTTTCCAGTGCACTAAAGAATTTATATAGTTTAGCTACTGTTGTATGAGGTACTGAATGGTTCTGGTCCAAAATATATACAATGGGGGAAATAAGTATTGGACACGTCAACTTTTTTCTCATTATATTTATTTCCAAAGATGCCATTCATGTGACATTTCTTCCAGACACTGGTATTAACTCAAATAATCCACGCATGAAAAGAAATCACAAGATTCAAATCCATAAATAGTGATTATGTGGAATTAAGTGCAATAACACAGGAAAAAAGTATTGAACACACTATCTGAGACTCGTTTAATACTTTGTGGAGAAGCCTTTGTTTGCAATGACTGCTTCCAGACGCTTCTTGTATGTATGAACTAATCGCCCACACTGCTCAGGTGTGATTTTTGCCCATTCCTCCGCACAGATTGTCTTCAAATCTTGAATATTCTTTGGTGCCCTCTGGTGAACCCCTATCTTTAGTTCTTTCCACAAATGTTCAATCGGATTTAGGTCAGGTGATTGACTGGGCCATTCTAACACATTGATTTTCTTTTTTTTAAACCATTCGAGAGTCAACTTTGCCGTGTGCTTCGGATCATTGTCCTGTTGAAAGGTCCAGCCACGTCTCATCTTCATCATCCTGGTGGATGGCAGCAGGTTCATCTCAAGAATGTGCCGATAGATGTTTCCATTCATTGCTCCTTCAATTATATGAAGTCTGCCAGTACCCCGAGATGAGAAACAACCCCACGCCATGATGTTTCCACCACCAAACTTCACTGTTGGTATAGTGTTATTTGGGTGATGTGCAGTGCCATTTCTCCTCCAAACATGGTGTGTAGTATGACAGCCAAAAAGTTCAATTTTGGTCTCATCTGACCAGACAACATTCTCCCAGTATTCCACAGGCTTATCCAGATGCTGTTTAGCAAACTGTAAACGAGCTTCAACATGCCTTTTTTTGAGGAACGGAGTCTTGCGGGCTGAACGTCCATAGAGGCCATGGCGGTGGAGTGCATTGCCTATCGTTTTCTCTGTAACACTTGTACCTGCTGCCTCCATGTCTTTCTGGAGCGCTTTCCGGGTGGTCCTTGGCTCTTTGAGAACTCTTCTGACCATCTTTCTGACTCCCTGGTCAGAAATCTTGCGAGGAGCTCCTGTGCGCAGCCTGTTGATGATAAGGTGATGCTTCTTCCACTTGCGAATAATGGCCCCAACGGTGCTTACTGGAATACTCAGATTCTTTGAGATAAGTCTATAACCAGTTCCATTCTGATGCTGAGCAACAATCAGGCTGCGAAGGTCTTGAGAGAGCTCCTTGCTTTTACCCATCATGAGATGTGTCTTGTTTGACTACTTAGTAAAAAAAACAACCTGTTTATAGGGCCATCAATTAGCACTAACCCAGCTGATGTTGGTTTGCACTTATAGGAAGTACAAAGACTAATTACTTTCAGGTTTGAGATGGTATGGTGCCTTTCCTTGCCAAACTATACAGCTTTCCCATGGTGTGTTCAATACTTTTTTCCTGTGTTATTGCACTTAATTCCACATAATCACTATTTATGGATTTGAATCTTGTGATTTCTTTTCATGCGTGGATTATTTGAGTTAATACCAGTGTCTGGAAGAAATGTCACATGAATGGCATCTTTGGAAATAAATATAATGAGAAAAAAGTTGACGTGTCCAATACTTATTTCCCCCATTGTATCTGATCTGTTGATGTTATATGAGCCACAGAGACTTCTAAGATCATCTCGGCCAGATTTGTTTTTATATCAGGAGTTTAAATTAAAGGAGAATCAGTGTGTAGTTCTTATGCTCTTAATACCTGAAAGAAACTATCAGAAAACCTGATGTCTGCTGCAAATCCCAGTTTTTTTAAATCAGGTGAGATTCTTTTTTTTATTTTTTTTTTTAAACTTTTATTTGCCACTGCTTTTAATTAAGATGTACCTCACTGTAAGTATTCTGCTTTCTGTCTCACTATTTTATCTTGTACTTCTTATTATACATCCACACATCAATTTTTCCCACTTATGCGGGGCGGGGTCATGGAGGCAGCTGCCTAAGCAGGGAAACTTCCCTCTTCCCAACCACATTCACTACCTTGTCCGGAGGGATCCGGAAGCGTTCCCAGGCCACCCGAGAGATGTAGTCATTCCAGCGTATCCTAGGCCTTCCCCAGGGCATCCTCCCTGTGGGACGTGCCCGAAACTTCAACAGGGAAGCATCCAGGAGGCATCCTGACCAGATACCCAAACCACTTCATCTGGCTCCTCTTGATGCCGAGGAGCAGCAACTCTACTCTGAGCCCCTCCCGGATCACCATGCTTCTCACCTTATATCTAAAGGAGAGCCCGATGATGCTGCAGAGAAAACTCATTTAGTTTTTTTGTACACTACCCACAGCTCATGACCATAGGTGAGGGTAGGACTGTATACTGACAGGTAAATCGAGAGCTTTGCCTTTTGGTTCAGGTCCTTTTTCACCACAACAGACCAATGCAGAGTCCGCATCACTGCAGATGCCTCGCCGATCAACCTGTCAATCTCTCACTCCATCCTTCCCTCACTCGTGAACAAGACCCCGAAAAACTCCTCCACTTGGCGCAGGACCTCATTCCTGCTCCGGAGAAAGTACTCCACACCTTTCCAGCTGAGGACCATGGTCTCAGATTTAGAGGTGCTGATTCTCATCCCAGCTGCTTCACACTTGGCTGTGATCACTCCAGCAAAAGCTGGAGATAATGGTCTGATGAAGCCAACAGAACCATATCATCCACAAAGAGCAGAGACCCAAACCTGAGGCCACCAAACCAGATCCCCAAACCAGAACCATCCTTCGCGGTCTCTTTTCTCCCAGAATTCCTTACGCATAAGACGGTGGCGAATCAGCAACCTCAGAAGAGGTAACATTTTTTCCAAATGTTACCATGGTTACCAAGGGTCTCCAAATGACATGCTTTTGGTTAGCCTGGTCCTATCTTTAGAAAAACTTGTGTAAAATACAAATTTTTTGTTATATAACAGTCAAATTTGAAGTGCCACTATGTGAGATTTTAACCTGTGCCCACATTGTGTTTTCCAGTCCACCACTCCAAGTTAAAGTTTGAAAATAAAATTATGTGGAAAATAAAAATCAGTTTGATTGTAGTTAAACCCCTATTACTCAGTTCCAGTGGTAGTTTGAGAAATTCTGACTGGTGTGGGGAAAAATTTCAGTGTTACTTTTCAAGAGCCCTTAACCATACATGCACCCCTAACAGTCAAGAGCAACTTTAAATTTACTTTGGGTATGTTTTTTTTTTTTTTTTTTTTTTTTTTTTTTAGGGCAATAAGGTGAAAATTGAAGAATTTTAAGTGTTTAAAGATAACTATGTGCAAAGACAACTCCCACTTTATGGGTGCAGCAAATGCAGATTTGACTTCTGCACCAGGGAAAAACATTTCTGCTCACAGATTTTCCAAAATGTTCAGACAACACCTGCTTTGTACAAAGATAACAGCGACCTTGAGCACAGAATTTTTGATTCTCCCCCTTCTCCCATCTGCAACTTCTTCCCTCTTCTCAGGCTATGTAGATAAATCATTAGACACATCTGCAGTTAGAGTTTCATTCTGATTTCCTGTGATTCTGTATGATGGCTCTCCTGCATAAGATTTCTAATAAACTTGAGTGAAATCTTCTCATTGAGACTCTTGGTAAAATTATTTCTACCACAGCTCTGCTGAACTGAATTTCTCCAATTTTTTCTTATAGCACTTATCTTTAGTTGGTGCAAGTTTATGCATGTGCTTTTACTGTACAAGTGGAGCTGCAGTTTTGCTGTTTTAGTTCTAATGCTGACTGTTGCAAAAGGGAAATGCATTAAGGTTCAGTCAGAAAAAAACTGACATAACATGAACTAGTGAAACAGGTTGAGAGACATCCACTATAACAGTAAATACATACAGTTTACATCAGTTTTTCCATGTTATAAAATTATCTTTTAACAAGCTGTCAGTGGACCATGGACTTGTAACCAAAGCTGGTGAGGGATAAATGTTCTGCTGGACATTTTAAAACACAGATTTTCACAACCACAGAGTCGTGTGGTGTGAAATTGTTGTGCATTGTAAATGATGCAGCAGCTTAATCTTTTTCACTTACCATAAAATCACAAGACACCTGCCTTTTTCTCTTATTCACTCTGGGAAAGTTAAATGTTTCCATTTTCTTTGGATCATAAAAGTGCTATGTTCTTCTAAGAAATATTAAGCAACAATAATCAAATTTTAAAATTCATTGCACCTTGTGTCTTGTCAATGTCTCTGTTCTCTTTAAATAGAGACATATAGAAAAATCCAAAGGAGTTGCTTTCACTCATACTTAGGAAATGTTATTTCAAAATTAAAATAAAAATCATGGCATAGAACAATGCAAAACTAAATATTTAATAGTTCAAAATACATACAACATTTCAAACAACTGAATATTTTTGTTGCTGCATTACAGTATTAAAATGCAGTTTTCTGTGCTTAATGGTTCTATTTCCTTGGTTGACTGTTTACTAAATATGTCAGAAAATGAGCTTGGTGAAAGGCATGAACAAGTGTCACAGCAAGGCCAGCTTTCAAATAGAGACAACTATCTGACAACACACTTACCTTCTTTTTGTCCCAGTAGTTTGTTAAATAACTTACCAGAAACAGGCTTCAGTGCACCAGAAAACTGGCACTTCACTTCACTGTCTTTTTCTATTTGTAAAAAAAAAAAAAAAAAAAAAAAGAAAGAGGCAAGAAAAATACAAAGATAAAAAGAATGGTTTTGTTATGCTGCCAGTGTCTGCAAAACATCAGAATTTCTGAAGTGAAACACATTACCGTGTTTTCTTTTTTATGAGATTTTACAAGCAAAAACCTTGTTCTTGGAGCTTCATCTCCCAGGTGAAATGTGCACTGGGGCTTTGCTCAGATGGGTGCTTTACAACAGTTTAGTAAGAAACCATGGACAGTATTAGCCTATCTGAAAAATATCAACTGCTGCCAACAATTATACATCTACAAGCAAATGATATGAAAAAAAAAAAAGTATGCCAGCAACTCACTAACCAAAAAAATTATTTAGAAATTACACTTTTGCAATTATAACAGTCATAGACTCATATTTTTTAAATGTCTTAATTAAATTAAAGTAAGGATTAACCAGAGTTTAGGGCACTGGTTACCAACTTATTTTCTTTGTGGACATTCCTCATGCAAATACTGAAAAGCCATGTACCCCCTGTGCTAAAACCATGCTTGTTTTGCTTTATGCTTTCAAAAGTGAGATCCTCACCATAAATAATGTATTCTGAGTCCTGTCCTTCAATAAATCCAAAGTTAAATTAACAAAAAAATAGCGACAATATTTGGAAATTAATTACAATGGCTTGGAATGTTCAAATCCTCAGTGACCCCCTGCGCTGTTTGAGGGACCCCACACCCCAGGTTAGGAACCACTGGGTTAGAGGATAAATTAAAATTAATTGTGCACACCGATTGGCAATTATGAATATTATTATGAAAAGAAAAGCAAACTGTAGAAGAAGATGCTGTTATGGGCAGGCCCCACTTTGACCATCTTGCATGGAGGCGTACTGTGATGTTTCAGTAGATGTATAAACTGAAGGTCACGCCTGACTCGCTACTGCAGACACATTTTGTTAAAGCCAACTGCTATTCAGTCCAGCCTGAAAGTCAAATAAGTATGCCCTGTGCCAAGAACGTGATTTTATTAAGTTTCACTTAAAAAACATATACATCTGTAAGGCTTTTAGTAAAGACTCAGCCCTAACTTATTGCATATCACTTGATCTTCACAACCGTGTTAATGTCTAAACTCATGTCACTCTGATTTTCTGGATCCTATCCTATTTTGCTCTTGTTACTAATCTGTTCTGATACATTACTTAAGTCATATCAGGAATATTTCAATAAATAAAAATTATGTGGAGCATAATTTTTCAAAATTGTGTAAAAAAAAACAAGCTTGAGACATAGTTCAGGTCAAATCATTCCATGTTTTCCTGTCTCATGCTAAAATATATATTTAGATATATCTTATCCAAATGTAAAAAAAAAAAAAGAAAAACAAATACCCCCCTCCCCCCTATTATTATGTATACTGCTGCAAAAATAATGTATTCTAGACTGGGCACAGTTCCAGTATGAATGATAGAGGATGGATAGCACTTTCACTTGTGTTGTTCACACAAACTGAACAACATGAAATGCAATGTTCTGCTCTGTTTTCCTTCCGTCCTTCCAGTGGTTGTGTATGTGGGCTTGCAGTTTTAGCCAAGAGAAAGCCTATTTATCGGGTTGCTATTTATCAGGCTGCTAATCAACCTGATAACCTGCAGCTGTGCTTACTGCCTGACTGAGCCACAGTTCACTCTGTACTCACAATCCTCTGCTATACTCTCATGTTTCTCACTGTCATGCTTACAAAGTAAATCCTGGAACAAATTTAAAGACTTAATATACTATGCAAGTGTGAAAGACAGATTTGCAGATTATAGAATTAGAACTGTTAGCTTCAGATTTTTGATCATTTCTATAATTAATCTGTTCAAACTATAATGAAATATTTGGATTTATCAGTCATATCAAAAGAGAAAAGAGAATTGGGACATTACATTTACACTTTTTATATAAGGAGTAAGGTTTATTGTGATCCATATGGAGAAAGAACAAATAAAAAAATTTAAAAAAAAGAATCGTTTTAAGAAATTTGTTCATCACACAAAACCATTGGAAAAAAAAATAAAAAAATCAAGACCCATAAGTGGCGCTGTAATGCTGCAACAGAAAAACGCCACAAACAAAGAATAAGACATGGATCATGCTTATAAAGTCGTGCAACATAAAGAAACTGCCACTCCACTGTTATACATAATGGTTAATTGAGAGGTGGGGAAAAGTTCAGGAAAGTAGCCTACTGGTTATAAACAGGGCTCTAAATTAACACCTGGTAAATGTGGGTTAATGTGATTAATAATGTGATAATAATAAAAAACTTGGCATGTGATGAATAAGTGACACATCTCTCAAGTGAACGAGACAAACTGACTCCAGTCGATGAAAGTTTAGTCTAGATATGACAAAATTAGACTCAATCATATGCCCGTTAACAGACTAATCTGAAGTGTCCAGTTCCGGGACTGTGGGACGCAATAATGTTAAACCACTGCAGTTTGCTGCATTTTAATAACAAATTGCCTTAATTTTTCATAAAAAAAATATTTTCAAAATTAGGGTGGTCCACCATAAATAGACTTGGAAAGCGTACAAAACAAAAATTTTGATAAACTTACCACAGACAAAGTGTTTGCTACACAGCTGAGACCTCTCTGACAATTTCCAGTTATCTTGTTTGACGACAGCAACACATTCAGCATGTCATTCAGGGTCAGCAGGCAGTCTGTAAATTAAAATCCCTTTGTTGAGATCTCAAGTGGAACATCCAAAGGCACAACAAAGATGTGCCATTAGTTTTTTTTACATGAAAAGCTAGCTGTAGACCTGAGCCAGGTAGCAGTACGCCTACTTTGTTTATCTTTTGCCACCCACAAACATCGCTGACGTGCAAGTCACATGATCAGTGACTAAAGCTGAGAGGGGTCCATAGATGTCATGATGTTATAATGGCATACTGTTAGCAATGATGAGATTTTGTTTTGATATTGTAGGTTTTATTGTGCATATAAATGTTTTTTTTATATTCATTGCATATTTTTATTAAATGAAAACAACTGTTACATTTCAGATGTGTTTGTTGTAGTCCTTTGTACAGTTCTGCATTTAAAGGTTTGACTAAAATGTTAAACAATAAAAAGAAAAAAAAAGCATAAAATCAGGCTTTTATGAAAACAGTGAATCAAAATTTCTTACTAACACAAAACATCCATAAAAACAGAAGTTTAGAGTGATTCTAAATAGAGAACCATTTGGGAGACATAATAGGTGGGAGCTGAATCTATGAAAAGAGCCAGACCTCAAGCACCCCCACCCCCAATTTCCTATTAATATTCTATAAGCAAAGTGCAGCCGAATGAGAAGAGATATTATAAAATGAAAAAAAGTTTAAAAGGAAAAAGTAAAATGTGGTGGTAGTTAGATGGTGATAAACATGAAAACAAACTGTGATGTTTTTGTATTAATTCACTTTTAGACTGAGATTTGTTAGATTAAATAAAATGCATATATAGTACTTTTGAGCTCTCAAAATGCCAGTTCCATGTGAACAGAACATTCAAATGACAATAATACTGTAGCTCACAGATCTTAACTATTCTCCATCTGGACATATTCCATGATTTGACACTTTTGGCTGCATCACTCTTCAGTACTTTTAGTGCTATTTACACTTGAGCTTTTTGGACCCTCCTTGCATTTCGCTTCCATTTAATTCTTTGAAAAACATTATTTTACCTCTGTGTCAAGGGATGAATTAAAGCACCTTGTGAACACAAGTCAGACTCTATGGTTTCAACCACTGTTGACAATTTTGGGAAAAGGGGAACTGCCTCATGCTGAGCAGATGAGCCAACATAATAATAGCTGCAATATTGCAGTATTTCATCTCCACATTGTTACTCTGTCAGCTGTTTATCACATAAATTAAACAATCCAAGAGTCAGTGGTCAAGTTTCTTTCAAAATGATCTAATGGTGTAAAAAACAAAAACACACCTACACACAAAAAAATTACATTTTTAGAGAGCAAAACTTTCATAGTGTACCACAGATTAATCTTTAATTAAGATTTCTGCATTAGAAAATGTAACTTGTTCCTTTATTTTGTTTTTTTCCAGAACCAGAAAAGTTGTTTAGACACCATGACAAAGATTTGCCATTGACTTAACATGTCCCTGATTTCCGTGGTCCCAGCACTTTATTTTGAACAATTATGTGTTGCAAACACATAAATAAATGTTGAGACCTTGTGGTTACGTCACATTTCTGTGAGATCCGAATGCATTTTTGAGTGCCATCATTCTCTTCATAGCCATATGTGACATCTGGTGACTTTCACTGCAAAACACATACAAACAATCAGTCCATCAACAGACTCATTGACCAATATATTTGCATTACACATAGCATGAGGCAAATAAACCTACTCGGAGCTTATAAAAGCAAAGTGAACATTGCTTCCCATGTCATAAAATAATATTCTATAATTAGTCAACTCACATGTCTTAGCTAATTGTTCACCTGAAAGAGGCTTTAAAGATTTGATTACATGACATTGTGTTATAATTCACCTTTTATTAAAGATTGATGAGCCTCTGTCTAAATGTCTATGATGATGAAATAGCAAGTGGGATATTAACAAACAAGTGGTGTGTCATTCCACAATATCAAAGACTGCATGATTAATGCCTGTCAGAAATAAGTACTCACAGAAATGGGCAACAGATTGTTTAACACAACCTTCTGTTCTTCTTCCTGTTTTTATGTGGAGGTTGTTTGATGAGGCATATCAAAATAAAAAAGTGAACTGGAAAAGCAACTTTCAGTCTTAATAATTAACATATAAGATACATATTTTTACCCATTCATTGTTTTCTGCCTATCTGGGAAAACTGAGACTTCCCTTTCCTTAGCCAGTTCGTTTATCTGATGTAGGGCATCCCGAGGTGTTCCCAGGTCAGCTAAAAGATATAATTCCTCCAGTGTGTCCTGGGGCTTCTATGGGGCCTCTTCCTGGTGGGAAGTGCCCGGAACACCTCACCAGAGTGGGGTCCCAGAGGCATCTTAAAAAGATGCCTGAGCCACATCATCTGGCTCCTCTTGATGAGGATAAACAGCAGCTTTTTCTGGCTGAAAACCATGGTCTTGGACTTGGAGGTGCTGATTCTTATCCCAACCACTTCACTTGATGAAACCAACAGAGCCACATCATCTGCAAAAAGCAGAGATCCAACCCTTGACGCCACTAAAATGGATCCCCTCAATACCTCGGCTAGACATAAAAATGTTGTCCATAAACATTAGAAACAGAATTGGTATTGAAGGGCAGCCTTAGCGGAGTCCATCCCGACTTATTGCCGGCAATGTGGTCCAAGCTCTGACATTGGTTGTACAAGGATCAAATAGCTTGTAAAATGGGTCCAGTACGGCATACTCCAGGGTCAAATGCCTTCTCCGAGTCCACAAAACACATGTAGACTGGTTCCCTTCAACATCCTGGATATGGAATTAAGTCCAATTTTATTCATACACAGACAATTTTTCAGGGCATTTCTCATAGAAAGAAACCCAACAAATACCCGTAGGTGTATGTTTTAAGTTTCCTTCACTCTGACTAAAGTATTCATCATGTTTTACTATATTGTAAGTCATATGTTTATATGTTCTACAGGATTAAACAGCTTATTATGATATGGAAAAGCTGTCAAATCTTACTTTGTGCACATTTTTTTGCTGTCATTATGTAATCACAGTGTAATCGTGATATAAGCAGATTTGCCTTTTTCAGTGTTGTCGTGGGTAATTCATTTTTGTAGCAAAGGAAGTTCAGATTGTCATCTCAAAGAAATGTGTCTTCATTGAGTCTTGTTACCCAGGGCCTTTGTGACTGCAAGAAATAATATTAGTGTTAATCCATGTCAAAACTGATTTAAGTACTGCACAGCAGGCTATAAGAGAAGTGTGATCCTTTCTCTATGGCTACAAAGACACTTCAGCTCCACTGTTAATGCCACTCATCATGTCTTTCTTTGTATTCAGATTTCAGATTCAGACATTCCACCTATGTTGTATTTAAATCTGAATATTCCTGTAACTCTAAGGTTCAAAATTCATTTTAACACAAATACTACAACACCAACCTATATCAAGAACTTAAGAACAAACCATATTTTCTCTACAACTGATTCTTTGGCTATTCAAGTACATGCCTGTCTCCAGGAGATCGGCTGAGAGCATTTTCAAGTTAGCCACAACTAATAAAAAAATACTTTAGAAGAAGGAAGCGGTAATGAGAAGACTGATAGATTGTAGAATCCGTCCTGGATGTCCAAACAAAAAAGGTTAATAGTTTAAGTGTTTGGAGCTCTTAACGGGAAAACCTGACCTGCCAGAAACTGTCTGAGACAACCCACGGCCTAAGCTAATTTCCTGACCACTGATTACGATGGGATTGCATCAAGTGAACTTATTGCAGGTTGAGAATAGCAAACAACTGGAGTCAGACGAGATTCATGACATCCTTAAATACCACCGACCTGACTGTTTAGATCTTCTTTTTGCAATGCAATTATTGTGCCAAATCAGAGAAAAATCAATCAGCTCTATGGACTCCAAAGCAGTCCTGAGCACAGAGCCAGCCTTTTTTATTAGTTTGTTGAGTATCTCTGACGCACATTGCACTGGCACAGCTGGCCCAACAGATGGCTGCATAGAAAATCCCACTGTTCACCATAGATTAAAAAATATATGAACCAGCTTGCTGCAAATGTTAAAGGACATAACTTTGTTGAAAAACTGAAATCTACTCTGTTCCTTCTAGTACACAGCTTCTGTGTGACTTTTTCAGCTCAACTTGCCATCACCACTTCCACTTGTCCCTTAATGGAAATTCTGTTAAATTACTGAAAGAAAATAAAACATTTAATGACTGAACTATCCACACCAAGTTTCCTCTGATTCTCCTTCTGCTCTGTTCACACCTCTTGGCATAAGGCCATTCATTCATTCATTTTCTGTACAGTTTAGTCAAATTCAGGATTGCAAGGAAGCTGGAGCCCATCGCAGGAATTAGCAGGCGAGAGGCAGAATACACCCTGGATAGGTTGTCTCTCCGTGCTGGCCCTGCAATGGACTGGCAAACAACCACTCATGCTCACACTTACACATAGGGAGAATTTAGAGTGACCAGTTGATCTAACATGCATGTCTTTGGGTGGTAGGAGGAAGCCAGAGTACCAGGACATAGCCCATGCATACACAGGGAGAACATGCCATACACAGAAAGGCCACTATCTAAACCTCACCCCAGCTGAGGCTTGAACCTGCAACCTTGCCGTGAGGCCACAATGCTAACCATCACACCACTGTGCAGCCCCAAGACCATAATAGCACCTTTGTTTTATGGAGGTAATCACATTTCTAACCTTAAACAAAGCACTTTAATTGTCACATCGTAAAAAAAAATGTAAATATTTTGTTTCTTTGACCAAATGAGTTTTGTTATAAAGATCAAAACAGCTGTAATCAGATCTGCAGTCTCCAAGGCAAAACTTAGGTGAGATAAAAAGAAAAAAATATATAAATATAAATAAATATAAACCCATTTATTTATTTATTTGCCTCCATTATCTTATGTTACTGGCAACATATCATAGTACTTGAATACATATAAGCCCTAACCTTGTCTGTTTTCTAGCTGTAACTAAGATGTTAAGATTTCTAACTTTGAAGTTCTTGCCTCAGCCCTACCAGGAAGTGACTAAAGTAATTTAGTAAATAGTTGTGTTGTTAATTGAACATAACTTAGAAGTAAAGAAAACAGTTTTATGTAGGTCTTGAACATGTGATGAATGCCTGAAAGACTGTGCATTACCTCCCCATCCAACCCCCATTCTGCATCATTATCAGGAATTTGTAACTTACTAAAAAAAAAAAAAAAAAAAACACTTTAGAATAACGTGTGCTCCATTGTGGAAATGCACCAATAAGGTTTATTTTGCCTCTGCTGCTTGTAGATGCAGTACATGAGGCACATTTATATTAGGCCATTATGGGATTATAAAAAAGTATATTAACATCAAAGATAGCCATTTTGATTGAAGGAGTTCACTTTTTTTTTTTTTTTTTTTTTTTTTTTGAGGGAGCTTTATTGCCTGTTATCACTTAGGGCTGTTTACCAATTGAAGAAATCAGTCCCACCCCCCTGAATGTAAAATTTCTCTTTTCTGCTTGATAGTGTTGCAGCTAATAGGATTAGCACAAAGAGGCTGCATGTGATGGATAGGAGGGGGCAGTTCTATGATTTACAAGCCTGACAGGGACAATTAGGATGGTACGCTTAGTCGGCTATTACTCACCACACACAAAATGAAAATATTGTCTTTCATTTACTCAGATGCAGCCATAGGGGGAAGAAGTGGAAGTGTAGCAGAAAAGGGATACTCTTCAGCACGATACAGCAACCAGATTATCATTTTGCTTGCTATGATGCTGGGCAGGACAAGTTTAAAAAAAAAGAAAAGAAAAGGGATACTCTGCTTCAAACTACAGAGCAGAAAAAAAACTGAATGGAGTCAAACATTATTACCATAGACAGTTATCTCTAATCCTTATGTTTGTATCTTCGTACTTATAAAATGAACATTCCTATCTTTGGATGATTTTTTTTTTTTAGGTCTTTACTTTGAGTATGTGTTTAACTTTCATATGTATAACTCACTACTATCTGAGTGATACTAAATGTGTATAGAATAACTGTAGAGCCTGTGATCAAGGAACAATAAAGGCTTGTTACAGAATCTAAAGCAATGTGATATGTGATGTAGAATTTAAAGTAAAATAGCAATGCGTAATTGATTTCAGATTAACCTGTATCCACACCACCTATTATTCTCTTTATTTAACATATGCTGCAGCATTTTTGTGGTTGGTCTGATGGGTCATGTGCAAATACAGCAACAAGGGACTTCCAGCAGCTCTCATCTTCACATCTGCTGAATAAATTAAAAAATCTCTCCAAAAAGCACGCAATTTGTTGACAAGTGATCAGAGTGGAAGAGAGGGATGCCTTTACTATTTCTGTGTGTCTGCAGATGCATACTGATAACTGTGACAACTTGTGTTTACAAAGTATGTATAAAGTGCTGATCAGGAGTCTGTGCACAGTCTTACAGGACTTGGAGGAGATAGAGGTCTTAGCAGGACTGCTTTTGTTTAATCTCACAGTGATACAGTCCTACAGGGTTTTGGACTCTTATAACATGCTCTTGCAAAAGCACCACCCTCCTCCTAGATTCCTTTAAGATTTTGATCATTGCCACCTTCAACACTTTTCTCCTGAAAATCTGACTCCTTCGTCGCACAAGGAAGAAAAGTTATAAGCAGCCTTTATGGATTTTTTTTTTTTTATCTTAAGAAATTACATTTTAGTGACTCGGATATCTGACAAGTCACCTTTATAAAATGTGAATGAAGTGGTATGAAGTAAATTATTTAAAAAAAAGTTCATGCAGACAAAAGTTTTGTCGCCTATATTATTGTGCTGAGTCATGGAATATGGAATATGTTATGGCTATAAAATCCTGAAACCATCATTAATTCTCCTGGTTCCCAGTATGCCTTAATGTCACTGTGTAATTCTGCCTGTTACAAGGAAACATTGCTTGTGAAAATAAAAAGGTGTGATTTTCATTTTAGCATGTATACACTTATTAACATGTTTTATATGACGGTGCCTTTCAAAACACTCAAGCCCATCAAGTAATAAATAAATCACACGCAAATGTCTCCTTAACATTTTAATACAAGGTAGTGGAATGTTATCTGTGAAATAATGGGAGAAGGTAGATTTTGAGGTTAGTTAAACCATCTGTTTAGGAAGGGAAATGTTGCTCTGTTGGTTGGTCTGTCCACTTGATTGAAATTTCTGGAGAAACGTATAGTAGTTCAAAGTACCTAAACTGGTAAAATAGTTTGTAAATTTAAATTTCCAAAGAGGAAATGCCAATTACTTTGGGATCTTATAAATTGATATTTTGGATTTTAAATCCCTTAACTTTTATTTAGTGGAAATTGCAGTTTGGTCATTCTTGTGACTATATATAAATATTTACTTTTGTTAATATATTAACCAGTATAATCTGTCACAACTGCTAATAGTTAAAATGCTTCAAAGTCCAGTTCCAATTTTCCAGTGATGGAGTCAAAAAGAGATTCCTATTAAAGCATTTCTACATTTTCAAAGATATTCACATCCACTTGATCTTGTGATAGGTCAATTGTACATAACACAAACTTCTGTCTTTGTTTTTTGCTAAGTAGTTTTTTCTTCATTCAAACAATCACTTGCAACATTAGGAATTTCAGCCAGGAGAACACTCTCCACCTCCCTGATGATCAGTTTTTCACCCTGCCTTTGACTGTGGCAAATTATCTACTGTACACATGCATGCAAGTACTGAAAAGTGCTGATAATAGAAAAAGTATCCGACAAGAGTATCTTGTAAGAAGAATGCCCTTGCATGTTTGTATTCAGCATGACATAACTATTTTCTGCAAAGAACACCATCTTTAACTGACCATATTTAAACCCTCAAATTGTCATCATCCATTTTTATCCACTACAATAAACCCATTCGAGTTCCCCATCTCTGGTTGCATGTACACAAACCTGTTGCACACTTGCTTCCTTCACTCAAAAAATCTTACATTTTTTTACCTGAGATGTTTGCAATTTTATGATCACAGTCAGCCCGCTGTTTAAACATGGAACTCTGTAGATAAGCAATTGTTGCTAAAGTACAGCTCCTAAAAGATGACATGGCCTCTCTGAAGCACTCTGCTGATATTAGTATGCAGGCTTAAGCTTGCATCTCCCAAGCTGATCTCTCTGTTGTTCCTCTGTTATGTTCAAATATTTACTTGAGCCCCTTTTAGCAAGACTCTGATCTATGCTGTCAGAGCTATTCTAAATTGGTTTGTCACTATTCATGAAAACCATGAACTTCTGAACAGTCTTATTCGATTTACACCCCGACATATAGCACCTAATGCTATTTTAGTGGTGATGAATTGTAAATAGACTAATATGTGAAAATAAAAAACAAAAACAGCCAGAATCTGGAAAAATATTGTTTCTTATGATGATATAATTGGAAGCCTCTTATTTCTTGTACCAGAATACCCAATTAACTAGTTATCTGTGTCACATGTGACAAAAAAAAAAACATAGAATTAAGTGCAGAACTTTAGCTCAGCCTAAAGCCATTTTCTTGAATTTATTTTGCCAGAAGAATTCCCTTTTGGTTTCAGGGTTGTGCACTTTTTTTATTATTAATTTATTAATTTATGTATTTATTACCCCTGTCCAAAGTGACAAGCACAGCAGAAAAAGTAGTGTTACTGCATGATATTTTATGTTACCACACAATGTTAAACTTAATGCCTTGGCAAGAAGAACACAGACGGAATTTAATTCAGCTTTGAAACATTCAACAAGCAGTATTTGCCCAGTTAATGAGATCAGTGGTGGCTACTCAAAGCACATTGAGCAACCCAGCAATGAGTAAGCACTTCCACTAATACTCCTGACAGACCTGGTAGCTTCCCTCAGGTAATTCAAAGAATCAGCTTTATCTCAAGGCTGTATGAATTGAGATAAGTTATGTGGGGGAATGATTCAGAACTGTTATTATTAGGTTCTCCATGTGATATGTTGCAATTGGATGGGGCTATTCTAATCAGTTGTTA
Source organism: Melanotaenia boesemani (assembly GCF_017639745.1). Taxonomy (NCBI): domain Eukaryota; kingdom Metazoa; phylum Chordata; class Actinopteri; order Atheriniformes; family Melanotaeniidae; genus Melanotaenia; species Melanotaenia boesemani. The sequence goes on from NC_055697.1 coordinate 20,466,401, forward strand.
ACGGTTACTGCTCAGTCTCCAGACCGTAGTCAGGCGAAACAGGAGAGAGACTCTCTCCTGGGCCAAAGGCAGGCTCTCTACGTTAAACCTCTTCACTTCGCCCAGCAGTGGAAAACAGACACCAGATTCAACTTGTGCCTGGAGGAGCTGTGGCATTTATTGCTCAGCTCTGGGTCCAAAACTTTACAGTCACTTTCCAAAAATGTCAAACATTTCTGCTTCAAACACACAACATTAGCTCTCCCTCTCTATCATGCAGTACACTAGTAACTAGCACACTATGTACGCTTTGCACACGCCCCCACTGGTTCTTAAAGTGACAGCATAAGTCTTATAAAAACAACCCCACTCTGGATGGCAAGTATGCAATAATTACACTCCAGTACATTAGCATTTATCAAACTAATTTTCTGTAAATACAGGTATAAACTCCTCAGGTGCATCTAGATTATGTAAGAGGAAACAATGTAACCTCAATTCCATAGAATCATGTTACAGTGATGGCAAATGGAAAAGTTAATTTCTGAAAGTCTATTCTTAGGCAAGGTGAGCACGTAATAACCCTGAAAAGTGTTTATAAAACCCAAATGTGCTTATAAACGCCTGGATTGCTTGAGTTTATCAAATGCAGCCTGGAACTTTGCATTCTACTGGAAACAAGTGTGTTTCTTCGTGAGATTATGGAAAAGCTCTGCTGCATAGGCAAAATCTTTAACAAAGTGCCTAAAATAGGACCGCAACTCCACAAATCTGCAGACCTCCAGCAGGGATGTGGGCACTGGCCATTCACACACATTCTGGATTTTGCCAGGGCCAATTGCCACACCCTCCTCAGAAATAATGTCACCCAAGTAGGGTGACATTGGTTCCACCTGATTACGGAAGAGCCAACACTTGATGGGTTTCGGTTTCAAGTGAGCTTCATGGAGTGTTTTGAAAACTTGGTTGAGCCACTGCAGCACATTGCTAGAAGGGCCTTGGCGTCAGCCTGAGACGCTGAAGCGCTCTTGGCGACACTGGAGGTGTGGGCCATGGAGCTGGAGGCGACTGAAGGGGAGCTGGTGGTGATGGAGCAAGGGACGGTGTGTTGGAGCCTTGTCTCCTTCTAGCTACCACAGCCATCCATGCAGACCCATAAAACATGGGACTCCCAGAAGGCGTCCATACCACCAGTCTGGACCCCAAAATGTCAACCTCGCATAAATGTGGTCCATCTCTGGGTCACGACCCTGTTGGCAGCTCACCAATTCTGAAGAGGTGACAAAGGCATAGCCCGCTGGGTCCATAGGTGGTCAGCTCATGCTGTCAAGGCTGCATGGCATGCATGAGGACCCAAATGCAGTCTGGTGACAAGGCAGGAGGCAGACAGAATGGAAGAATAAAGGTTTTAATTCACAATCATTATACTCGGATTCAGATTAGGGGGGCTGTTCCACCCAATCGTGAGCACTGAAGAAGAGACGACACATGAGCGACATGAAATAAGAAGGGCACATGACATGAAGACTAAAAATTTACTGGCAAGGAAGAACTGAAACCAACAGGCTTAAATATAGTGAAGGACTGATGAGGAACAGGTGAAGCGAGTTAGCCAAATCAAACCAGGTGGACTAATGACAGGAAGCAGAAAGCAAAACAGAACAAAACATGACAAGAGCGAAAAAAATGAAAATTAAAAAAAACACAAAACCAAAAACACAGATCACGACAAAGGTAGTGGGGGACTGGGTTCAACCCTAGAGCACATTCATGAATCATTGTGATTAGAATTCCTATTCTGCTGCTGCAGGACCTAAAAGCAGAAAAATTATGTTTGGAGGTCTATATATGTATGTGAATCACTGACCGCATAAAATATATAAAGTTGCTTACATGAATCTTGATGAAGTCTCTTTGTGTGTGTTTGTGTGTGGATGTGTGTGTACATCTGATAGAGTTTAAAGCCAAACCATCATGACATGAACAAACTGAACAAGACAACACAAGGGATTGCAAAAGGGGGGAAAAAAAGATAGATTGCGACAAATTAGTTTAAATTAGAAAAAAAGGAAAAGTAAAGCGAATTATTGTAATAAATTAGGACAATGCATGCAAAGGAAGGCTAACCCCATTTTTCAAATAGATATGGACATTATTAATATAGTGAGACTGGGCCAAGCCAGTAAATAATTTTATCATGAAACTGAAAAGCAATCATCTTCAAAATTATTAAAGTTTCATAGAAAAGGGGTAAATGTGTCACATACTGACAATGGACTTTGATTTAGAACACACATGGCACACTTTTGGATCTGAAGGATTTTCTGAGATAGTGATGTAACAGTCTTAAAACCAGTCTCTGTGGAACATGGAAAATGTTTTCTCTAATAAAGTATATTTCATATAATGTTTCAAACTCTTGTCATGGTGTTTCTCAAGTGCTTTTAATGGCAAACCTTAACAAAGTACTTTTGTTCACAAAAAAGAATTTTTAGCTTGATTGATCAGGCCACAGAAAAATGCATATGACTTTCAAAATAAAAAAGTTATGTATTATATATGTAATATGCATGGCTAGTTGAAGATTGGAACTTAAAGTTTACAAATGGCCTGGCAAAGTAACCTATTTTATGTGCAAATTCATCATCAAGCTGGAGGTACTTAACCCTGGTTTCTGACTGATGCAGTGGTACAGGTTACAATATGGTTCTTGTTCTGTCCCTCAAATGGTTTCACTATTCAACCGGAAGCATTTCAAGGTGTCATACGCCAGATTCTATCAATCATATTTGGTCAAGCAAAATCATGCATCACTGTTATATCAAATACCTGTAACTTAGAAACTCCATTAAATGTACTGTCTTTTATAATAATAATAATAATAATAATAATAATAATAATAAAGTGTGTGTGGTGTTATGTGTTTCTTAAAGATTAAAGTTCTTGTTGTACCTGGTTAAAATCATCTGGCCTGTGGATTTCAGTCTTTTTCTGAGCTAGTCAGAAAGAAAGCAGCTGCATACTTTTAGGGAAGGTGAGCAGAAAGCTGACTCTGAGGCATCTCTAAAAAATGTTACAGTCTGTTGAACAAACATTGCTTACAATGACTGCATTGGACTGTATTCTATTCCAACAGCTGAGCATTGCAAAAATGCATGTATGTGGATAACCATAATCCATCACAGACCTGACAGTAGAAAAGATCAGTTTCTCTTTAGCCACAAAAAGATTTAACATGAGTCTCAACCAAATCCCACTTTCGAATGGAACCCTTTCATCAACTGCTGTATACGGAGTATGAAGAAAGAAAAGTAGGTTAATGATGGAAATTCCTGGATATTTGTATTGAGATGGTGATTAGGACTTAAAGCCCTGGAATGTAGTGATGGAAGGTTGAGAGGCTTTGACTTTGTACATGAAAATGTTATAAGCTCCTTTTTGTTGGCATTCAGAATGAGTTATAAATCACACCAGGTCAGCTCTACAGTATCGAAAGGTTGTAGATAGCAGAAAGTCTGAATCGAAAATAGAGGCAGAAGAAATAGAAATACGTTTGTACTAAGAATAGTTTGATGAAGATTGCTAAAATAAAATTTAATTTCTCCAGCAAACCTTGCAAACAACCTATACTTCTGCATACTTTTTATTTTTTAAACAATTATATAGACTATAAATTTAGTATATAAGCAGTCAAATCTAGAATATATTCTTCTCAAGCTCATTGTGAGCACTAGAAGTTTGTCCACTGATTATAAAAACAGGACTGTGTATGAGTGGGTCCATCTGTGTGTACCTGACATACAGGTTTTTGTATATGGCTACAGAGAACATATCAAATTAACTATTTGAAACAAATAAGCATACAGTGAGCTGAATATGCTGTTATTAATTTGATGACATCATACGTTTTATTTTTCATGCCATACACACAAAGCAGAACACTGTGGAAATGCTTTTAGGCACATCAGCGTGCAACAGCTTCATGCACTGTGGAAAAAGCTGGTGCTGCATCAAAGGCAAAAGGTTGTCATGCCAAATGTTGATTTGATTTAGGATTGAATAAAAATCCATTTTTGGTTCAAAAACATTTTAATTATAGCATTCATATAGGGAATGTCCCCTTCTCTAACAGGATAATTAATTTGCCTCCATAAATAATTGCCACCCCATGTCACTGAGTAGAGCACACTAATTTATAACAAGACCCTTTTAATCCTTTTCAAACAAAAAAAAGTAAAACTGCCTCAAAAATCCAAAAGCAAAAGAATGCTTCAGTAGCCTACTGCTTCATGATAAATAGTGTAAACCATAAAAATGTCATTAACACATGCTGTCAGTGCTGTTTCACCTGAAATAAGTGAGGTGCAGTAGACCAGAGGGTAAAATTAGAAATGAAATATTTTAAACAGGACCAATAAAACCCTTTTGAAATAAAACAACAGTGAAGATGCCAGTGGGAAAACATCAACATTATTCAAAGTATCCTTACTTCCAAGGTTGTTAAAAAGAGTAGTCTAAAATTCAAGGTTTCAAAACCCAATTTCTGAACCATATTATAAAAATGAAGTTACAGTTCTTTGAGCTGTGAATGGAAAATGTCAGTATTGTCTTGAGTGACATATGAAATATAGTTTAAAAACCAATCTAATCCAAAGTGGCCTAGAAGGTTAAAGACAGAGAGTTATGAGGGGATAATGAAATATAGCACTTTTATGCAGCATCTCTGAGCTTGTACTTTACCAAAGATTAAGTCCCTGATGTACTGTACCAGCAATTTACAGCATTGTCCCTATGTCTAGAATGGGCTAGGCTAAATGGCCAGTGGGGTTAGTTGCCACTGAAATAAAGTGTATGAGCACAAATTGAGGAGCTGATGAGTAAGAATGATTTAATTTGGATGAGCAGAGATGACATCTTCACACATGAGGAAACTTCAAAGCCATATTTGATGAGTCACAAATTATGGTCAGCTAAGTGTGCTTTAGTGGAATTCATATATTAACAAAGATAAATCAAAGTTCTTTCAGCAACTGTAATTAATCTTTTTTTCATCTAGCCTTTTAAATATTGTTAGGATTGCATCCTTTTGACAGAGCAGCATATAGAGTATTTCTTCTAATTTTGCATATGTTCTGTTCTTCTGTACTATTCTAAGAGGCATAATTTTTGATAAAATAAAAACACTGCAAAACTAATGCAAATATTATTAATCGCAATAATATGGGACACCTTTGAAACTAAAAACTACCAGTTTATAGTCATGCATGGGAAGAAGCAAGAAACCAAGAACATCAGCATCACTGAGGCACAGGGATCATTTCTCACTTTGAAGTGTGCTGTCGACCACAGCCCGCAGTTGGTGTTGACACAGACTGGGAGCAAACAAAATCTGGGCCATTATGTATTTAATGATGGAAGAGGAGGTACCCAAGAGACCAAACTGTTACTCTCTAGAATCCGTGGACAGCCAGCTGTCAGCTCTGATGCAATGACCTAAAAGCAATTCAGCAACAGTCTTCATGTCTGTGTGTGTGTGTGTGTGTGTGTGTGTGTGTGTGTGTGTGTGTGTGTGTGTGTGTTTTTGTTTTGTTTTGTTTTGTTTTGTTTTTAATAGTGGTGGCAGGGTTGTTTACCTCATAAAGATTATGTGCATGTAGGCAAGAAGTAAACTTAATTTCATAGATGTACATTAAATAACAGATACATTATATAGATTACATTTTGTATACGCATTCTTTTGTTGATTTTTGAGATTTCGGAGATGGAATCCAGTAAGCCAAATTAATAGCAATAATATAATAGTTTTAAGTAAAAAGTTGCCAGTAGTTGTGGTTACAGAAAACCAGACCTTTTTATTTTCTTAATCATCAATCATCATAATCTTATCATAATTCCTTGATTTCCTTGACTGGTCACACCCTATGATGAGGAGAAAACAAGGACCAATGTTTCCCTTGCCCGGACGTGGGTCACCGGGGCCCCCCTCTGGAGCCAAGCCTGGAGGTGGGGCACGGAGGCGAGCGCTTGGTGGCAAGGCCTTTGCCCACCCAGTGGGGCCTCCCCTCCCCTGGGCTCACCACCTGCAGGAGGGGCCATAGGGGTCGGGTGCAGTGTGAGCTGGGTGGCTGCCAGAGGTGCAGACCCTGGCGGTCTGATCCTCGGCTGCAAAAGCTAGCTCTAGGGACATGGAATGTTACTTCTCTGGCAGGGAAGGAGCCTGAGCTGCTGCGCGAGGTTGAACGGTTCCGGCTAGATATAGTTGGACTCATCTCAACTCACGGCTTGGGCTCTGGAACCACTGTCCTTGAGAGGGGCTGGACCCTCTTCCATTCTGGAGTTGCTCCCAGTGAGAGGCGCCGAGCAGGTGTGGGCATGCTCATTGTCCCCCGACTTGGCTCTTGTATGTTGGGGTTTACCCCGATGGACGAAAGGGTAGCCTCCCTCCACCTTTGGGTAGGGGGACGGGTCCTGACTGTTGTTTGTGCTTATGCACCAAATAGCAATTCAGAGTACCCACCCTTTTTGGAGTCCTTGGAGGGGGTGTAGGAGAGCACTCCTTCCGGGGACTCCCTGGTTCTGCTCGGGGACTTCAATGCTCACGTGAGCAATGACAGCGAGATCTGCAGGGCGTGATTGGGCGGAACAGCCCCCTAATCTGAATCCGAGTGGTGTTTTGTTGTTGGACTTCTGTGCTCGTCATGGACTGTCTATAATGAACATCTTGTTCAGACATAAGAGTGCCCACATGTGCACTTGGCACCAGGACACTCTAGGCCGCAGTTCGATGATCGACTTTGTAGTTGTGTCGTCGGACTTGGAGCCGGTTCTGGAAACTCGGGTGAAGAGAGGGGCGGAGCTGTCAACTGATCACCACCTGGTGGTGAGTTGACTCAGATGGTGGGGGAGGATGCCAGTCAGACCTGGCAGGCACAAATGTGTTGTGAGGGTCTGCTGGGAACGTCTGGCAGAGTCCCCTGTCAGAAAGAGTTTCAACTCCCATCTCCGGTAGAGCTTCAACCATGTCCCGGGTGAGGCGGGGGACATTGAGTCTGAATGGGCTGTGTTCCGTGCCTCTATTGTCGAGGCGGCCAGCCGCAGCTGTGGCTGTAAGGTCGTTGGTGACTGTCATGGGGGTAACCCCCAAATTCGTTGGTGGACACCCGCAGTAATGGATGCCGTCAAGCTGAAGGAGTCCTATCGGGCCTTTTTGGCCTGTGGGACTCCAGAGGCAGCTGATGGGTATCGGCGGGCTAAGCGGAAAGCGGCTTCGGTGGTCGCTAAGGCAAAAATTTGGACATGGGAGGATTTTGGAGAGGCCATGGAGAATGACTTTGAGGAGATTCTGGTCCACCATCCGGCTGCTCAGAGGGGGAAAGCAGTGCTCTGTCAACACTGTGTACAGTGGGGATGGGGGGCTGCTGACCTCGACTCAGGACGTTGTAAGGGGACGCAGGGAATACTTCGAAGACCTTCTCAATCCCACCTACACGTCTTCTGATGAAGAAGCAGAGTCTGGGGTAGCTGGTGCTAGCTCTCCTATCTCTGGGGCTGAGGCCGCTGAGGTGGTTAAAAAGCTCCTCGGTGGCAGGGCCCCGGGGGTGGATGAGGTCCGCCCAGAGTTCCTTAAGGCTCTGGATGCTGTAGGGTTGTCTTGGCTTACCCGCCTCTGCAGCATCGCGTGGACATCGGGGACAGTTCCCCTGGACTGGCAGACTGGGGTGGTGGTCCCCCTCTTCAAAAAGGGGGAACAGAGGGTGTGCTCCAACTACAGGGGGATCACACTCCTCAGCCTCCCCGGTAAGGTCTATTTAATTGGAGAATAGGGTCCTTCAGATAGTCGAACCTCGGATTGAGGAGGAGCAGTGTGGTTTTTGTCCCAGTCGTTAAACAGTGGTCCAGCTCTACACCCTCTTCAGGGTCTTTGAGGGGGCATGGGAGTTTGCCCAACCAATCTACATGTGCTTTGTGGACTTGGAGAAGGCATTCGACCGTGTCCTCTCTTGTGGGGGGTACTCCGGGAGTATGGAGTGCCGGACCCGCTTGTATGAGCTGTCCGGTCCCTGTACGACTGGTGTCAGAGCTTGGTCCGCATTGCCGACAGTAAATCAGAATAGTTTCCAGTGCGGGTTGGATTCCGCCAACCAAGGCTGCCCTTTGTCACTGATTCTGTCCATAACTTTTATGGACAGAATTTCTAGGCGCAGCCGAGGTGTTGAGGGGATTCGGTTCGGTGGCCTCAGGATTGGGTCTCTGCTCTTTGCAGATGATGTGGTTCTGTTGGCTTCGTCGGGCCGTGATCTTCAGCTCTCACTGGAGCGATTCGCAGCCAAGTGTGAAGCGACTGGGATGAGAATCAGCACCTCCAAGTCCGAGACCATGGTTGGAGTGCTCTCTCCAGGTCTGCAATAGGGTACGGCCCCAAGTGGAGGAGTTCACGTATCTCGGGGTCTTGTTCACGAGTGAGGGAAAGATAGAGCGAGAGATCGACAGGCGGATCGGTGCGGCGTCTGCAGTGATGCCGACTCTGCATCGGTCTGTCGTGGTGAAGAAGGAGCTGAGTCAAAAGGCAAAGCTCTGGATTTACCGGTCGATCAACGTTCCTACCCTCACCTATGGCCACGAGCTGTGGGTAGTGACCAAAAGAACAAGATCGCGAATAGAAGCGGCCGAAATGAGTTTTCTCGGCACGGTGGCCGGGCTCTCCCTTAGAGATAGGGTGAGAAGCTCGGTGACCAGGGAGGGGCTCAGAGTAGAGCCACTGCTCCTCCACATCGAGAGGAGCCAGATGAGGTGGCTCGGGCATATGGTTAGGATGCCTCATGGCGGCTCCCTGGTGAGGTGTTCCAGGCACGTCCCACCGGAAAGAGGTGGAACGTGCCCGGACCCAGGACACGCTGGACGGACTACATCTCTCAGCTGGCCTGGGAACGCCTCGGGATCCCTCCGGATGAGCTGGTGAATGTGGCCGGGGAAAGGGAAGTCTGGGTTTTCCTGCTTAGGCAGCTACCCCCGTGACCCGACTACGGATGAGCTGAAGAAAATGGATGGATGGATGGATGGTCACACCCCACATAGTTTTCACATCATCCTTTTTTAAATTTGACCATGTCAAAAGCACAAAGAGGTTTTTGTACTGCAAGTAACAACTTCTGACTATTGCAGGGTGGGAAAGTATGGCTAGCAGGTGCTATTAATTACATACAGCGACTGGTTCCTACTGAGTGTTAACTGCCATCCATCTGGACAGGACCATGTAAGCGAGGACCCAACAGTAGACAGTTGTATTCATGCTGACTGGCACACTTGGCCTTGTTTACATGGAGACGAGTCCCCATCCTTGTCTACAAACATAAGCCCTTAGCAACTTAGCCTTGGCTAAAAATGAAGTGTTTTAGCAAAATTCCCTTTATAGATTTTTGCAGCAGATGTTTTCTGGCATTTTAGCACACTTCCCCCATCTGCACCAAATAATACGAGGCAGGGCGTATGTCTCCCACACGTGAGACCTGAGTTCAAATCCCACAAGGGACATATTACAATGGGCTGAATATTAACACCTTCCAGTTGGGTCCTTGGGCAAGATCCTAAATGCTACTGCCTAACCACCTCATTACTCTCAGATGTAAGTGGCTTTGGAGAAAAGCATCTGCTAAATGACTGTAGAATAGAAACTAGAGGTAGTGTGATAAAAATGTCTTGCTGTAAGCTATACCATGGCAATTTGATGTACCGTTTACTTTGACAATTCCAGCTTGTACATATACCACTGAATTAGAGGTGATGCCATGCTTGAAAATAGTGGGGGAAAAAAACACCCACACAATGTGTTCACAAGTTGCAGTAACTTTCAGAATGGATATGCTCACTTATGAGTACCAGTCACCTCAAGGAATTTGATGAATCAGAAAAAGTCCTACCGTTTCCATCTCGCCAGACAACATTGTAATATAAAGGCAAAGCAAGAAAGTCATTCCTCATTCCCTGTCTGCTGTCTGTTGATCCAATAAAAGTGTGCTGTTCTATGTCCCAAATGTGAGATTAGCTGTGTTTGATTGTGGTCTCAGGAGAGCTGGACACTGTGCATATGCAAATAGATTTACACACAACTAATTAAACTAAAAACTCTTCAAACAAATTGGGACCACAAAGGAGAGACCTGTCACAAGTAAAAGAAGAACACAGAGAACAAAGAGTCAAAGAATTGGTGCCACAATGTGAGGAAGTTTTCTATGATAAAGTTTCATGGCTTTGTGCTAGTTTGAAATGGGCAGATTTCAACTTGCCACCCAGACTACAGTACTTCACACTCGATGCAGCAAGTCTTCGGGTTCCCAGCAATACACCTGCCAAGTGTGAATTAGATAGAATGAACGGTTGTCAAAAAGAATGAAAAACTGACCCAAAAACACAGGCACAGTTACAGTCAGTTTATTTATGGGAAGGAAAGACTCTGAAATAAGGAATTTGTCAGTGCATATAAACATGGCGATAAATAGTTACCCAATGATTATCTGCAGCCAACAGGGAAATTATGAGTTATGTAGTGTTTCTATATTACATCAATTGTTTGTTTTGTGTTTACATGCCAGTGTTGTGTAATGGAAATAAGTTAAATAGCTTGGCTGTAGAGATTCTTTCAGATAGTTAAGCCAATTTTCAATAGATATTAATGGTGATTAATGGGATCTGTGTTGGTTCATGATTATTGGTTTGCTGGAGTATAAGCGAGGGCAGTTTTGTGGAAAGTCGCCTAAAATGGAACAGGAGCCAATGCATTAAGACCTGCTATCACCATAACAAGGACACTGTCATTTAACAGTATGGCAGGAGAATAGCAGCCACCTGTGTTCAACAGGGTGTGCAGTTCTGTCTGTGGGTGTGCATTTTTGCTATAGTCGTTGTCACCTCCTTGGGGCCATTTCTGGTATCAACACCAACTGTCTACAGCATACCACCATTGGAAGTTGATTTTGTAGTCTTTATAAAGTAAATTAGATTTATTTGGCTTTTTTCATAGACTGACTATTGTCTATCTTTGACATATTCTTAAGGCATAATGTTGGAACTGTACCCCTTGACCCTGTAAATGTTAATGTGTTTTATATTATAGTGTTGTGAAATGTAAGGAAATGTGAATAGATGTTTCAAATCATTAAACAAAAATACTTTACAATACCAAAAATACTGTTAGTCTGCCTGTAGTGGCACAGTAAAATCAAGAGAATCACTACAGTGTGTAGGATTTATCCTTAGGCCATGTCTTTACAAACTGTCATGGAAATCTTTTCCAACAATTGCTGAGATTTAGCAGCACACCAAAGTGGTGGACCAACTGTGAGATATCACCATCCCTCTGGCTAGCTTGCTAGCATGACTAAAAACTGTCATCGGTTGGAACGTCATCAGATTTAATCAATATGTTCCATATCTTTGAAGCAAATGTGCATGTTAGGCTTTTCGGCTTCCTGCAACTCCTCACATCACACTCCAAAAAGTTGTTTTTTTTAGCAGCTGCAGCGAGTAAGTGATAAAGTCCTTGTTTATTTTTGTTTGTGGCTATATCCAGAGATCGTGCTTGCTCTGATCCCCATGTGTTTTCTGCATACAGTGGGAAAATCCTCATGAATAATTTAGATAAAAGATAAAACTGTATGTTTACTGCTTTGGCTGTTTCATATGTAAATGCATTATTTCTCTTTCACCTAGGGATCTTTTGTGGATCAGAGAGAAGCATTTGACAGAGCACACTTCTATCACCTTTGAGACGTGCAAGAATTCAGTAGAGACCAGGAAATTATTAAGACGAATATAACACTGTTTGTGTCTAAAGCTCAACATTTTCCTTCACTCTTTTATGCAACATCTGCTGTTTCCCTATTCACATATTTTCACTTCCTCAAGCCCTCATTTTAACGAAGTATGAGCACTTTAAAATCTCTACAGTGGCCCAGAGGCTCAAGTTGTCCTCAGGGATCGTGCTGTAATGAATGACTAAGCTGACAGTTATCAGCAAGTAGTGAGGGCTTTTTTTTTTTGCATAAACCTGGACACACCCCTCACAGCCTTTGGCAGGTCAGTAAACAGAGTAGTAGTGAAGGATTGCAGAAAGTGGTGGAGTTGGAGGTTTTCATACTTGTCAATTCTGTGTTGTTCCACTCATTAAGCACAGTGAGATTAAGCTGGTTTTGAAACTGAAAGGGGTTGTGGTTTGTGGCAGGTAGGATTTTTGTGCATGCTGTGGACAAAGTCAGTAGCTCATCATAGGTCTATGAGCTGGCGGAGCTGGGAGGAAAACAGAAAATTAAATCTATAAGACAGCAGTCCACAGATAACTGCACTGGCTGCTACTCTTGCTCACCCTTTTGGAATTAAAATACATTTTTCTTCTTCAGGATACTTACATTAGATAAGAGAAAAGTTTGTCCTGTGTAAAAGTTATCTAATAACATCTTTACTTTCCCCTTGTCTGCATTAAATTCTTAAACAATTAAAAATAATTGAAGTTAAGTAATTTTTTCTTAAAAAGAAAAAAATAACAAAGCACTTGTGATAAAGGGGACAAAAAGACAAGCCATAGACTCTACAAGGTGTCCCGAGGCACCTGGCACAAGATCTTAACAGCAGATTTCTAAGTGCTGTTAGCTGCTAGCTGGAGCCACCAAGGATTGGCATAGTTCATAGATGCTCGATCAGACTGACATCTTGGGAATTTGGTGGTGAGAGTAACACTGTTGAATCCATCTTGCCGAGCTTCAAGCTATCCTTTTTGCTGTCCCAGACAAAAGATGACCAATGTGTCTGCTGCTACGGCATACATCTACTGAATGTAATAAATGAAAGTACAACCATACAGTTTAGGGTAAAGTATCGAAAAGTAATTTTGGAAATCTAACAAAAATTCTGAACCGAAGCCTTGTATGCATAACATTTTATACTGGATGTTATAATGAGAACTTAGAATGGAAAGAAACTTAAGAAATATTACAGCCATGCTTTGTAGATTGCAGTAAAGGTTAGTAAAGCCTAAATCTCACAGCTGCGTGCACCTGAAGGCACAGTCAATTAGACCAATTCCCAATGGCAGCTATAGCCAGGGTTAGTTAACTTCTAAAGGTTAGGGTGAATTCTACACAGCATCAGTTAATTAATAAAGAGTGTGCCTTTATTAGAATAGAAGCAAAGTGAGATTATTAGAAATTTTGTCAGGACTGCGCATCTGAGATTTAGTTGTCCTAACGGTTTTCAGGAAGAGTTTACCACACTGATCCATTGCTTGTGTTAATTTATCATTCACTTATTTGGATAATTTTTTTTCTGCGTTGAAGTCTGCATGATGCCATCACTTTTTTAAGTAAAAAGCACCCTTGTTCTGAGCTGTCCACACATAATTAAAGCAAGCAGGACTCATTGGACCGTGCATCCAATTGTACAGCACTCCAAGGTCCACTTCCAGTATTCACATACAAATGGGAGGAGCTTTAGATCATGGTCCAGGCCTTTAATTGCCCTTAAATCTCAAACGTTCTATGTTGAAATCTAACTTTATAATGTACATGTATATAGTCATCTATTAATTTCAATAAAAAAAAAAACAATATGTCTTAATCGACTGGGTGTTTAGGATTTTGTCAGTTTCCAGCAACAACCAAACACATCCTTGACCAATGAGCTTCTTTAATATGTAAAAAAATATGAAAAATGTAAGAAAAATGTATGCACAAGTGAAGCACATTTTCCTCTGTGCCTTTTTCTCTGTTTCACTGTCTCAATTACTCCCCCTCGTCATCTCATTTTCTCTCCTGTCTCGTATTCTCATTAACACTGCTGCCCTGTTGGCACTTCGTCTCCCCCGTTCCCCCTTTTGTGAAGCTGCAGAGCCACTTCTCTTTCCCTTTGCGCAGTTCACCCCCCTTTACCACTTCTAATAAACAATGTGTCAGATGTATGAAAGTAACGGGAGGGCAGGACACATCCAATTAAAAACACAATGCATTATTATTTCTCAGTTCCCCTACTCGGTCGTCTCTGGAAGCCTTTTAGATTATATAACAGCTCAGTGTCAAGGGAGCCAGCCTGTGGAGGACAAGTTGAGGGGGTCTTTGCCGATGATGCAGCTCACCAACTCTGGACTTTCCCCAACAGCTTGCTGTACTACCTCTATATCCTCCTCCTTCTCTTCCTTCTCCTCTTCCTCTCCCCTCTTCCCTTCCACGCACATATCCACCCACCAGCCCACCCTCTCCCTTTCTTTCCCACACACCCATACACACACACACTCAATCACGAATGCACAGGGATTGCAGCAACAACAGCTGCACCGAGAGATGGAGATCGCTGCTGCATGTGTGACTGCCTGTTCCCGGTGAGTGCAGGGACAGGAGTGAATGAGTGTCAGTGATGCTTGAATGAGATGCATGAGGGAGAGGAAGGGAAGAGAATGGAGTAAAGGGCATAAGAGGGATGTCAGTGAGGACCTCAAGAGGTTTTGAGACCGTGTCTGTCTGCTTTTTTCTTCCCCTATCCTGATAACCTGAATCTTTGCCGGATGTGCCACAACTACTTCAGCTGTCACTGCACCGGCAGCCTCGCTCTCAGTGCTCCCGCAGCTTGCGAGAGCTGCTCCAGTGGCTGGATGGTACCCTGGCACCCACTAAACACATGGATGAACACTGGATCTACAGGGGATCTGTGCTTTCTTGTCCTTTGCACCTCTGATCTGTTTCTCAAGGTAAGACTTATACTTCCTCGCATTTATTTTTGGAGTTACACACATATTCCCCTGTATTGCAATAAAAGTAAGGGATGCATTTGCACTGCTTTCTAAAATGTAAACTGAAGGAAAGTACCTATCAAAAGCATGAAATTTGATAGAGCAGATCAGTGCTGAAGTCCTTATGTTGAATGTATGTGTATGGACCCTGCATGCATCAGATATGAATAAATTAAGGAGGTGGCATTCCTGTATCCAACCATTTGAAGGTTTACTGAGTAAACAGGAGAGCAAAGAAATTTGTTTCCTTCACAGCTGAAAAAATGTTATTGAGTGGTGATGCCTTTGACTTTGATTAATATCCACTTATCATGATGCGTGTCTTTGCAGCCTTCGACAGACATGCAGTATTTACCTTGTGAAGCAGAGGCTTTTTATCGAGATTGCTGTAGTTGCAATTTGTCTGAGCTGGATAGTGAAGAATATTGATGAGCGCTCACTAATAGACTATTGCGTATTTGCATGTAATAGGCTACCAGAATGATGATCAGTTATAGGAAAACACATTTCGTATTAAGCACTTTGAACTATATAATATGCAACACAGCATGTGCTCCCCAAGGCTGAATTTGATGAAAGGTGGATTTAGACTTATCATGACTAATGACATGTTTGATCGGGAGGGCTCAGGGGTACTGCATCACTTACAGAACTGCACTTGTATGTGGTCTCACTTCCTCCCACACACTTTCTTTTCTGCACGATCCTTTCTTACTTAACCTTATACGACATATGGGATATGTCTCACATAGGTAAATCTTCTATTTCAACATCTGTTTCACCTGTTAAATTCTAATCTATATGCCATATGAGTTAATCAGCTGAGTACACATGTACCAATAGCTCAACCCCTCAATAATTAATGAGCCGATCAGTGATGCACTCTTGATGTCTGACTTAAAAAGATTTATGTTTCTTTTTTTTTTTTCTTAAAAAAAGGCCCACCCTAACATGAGAAAAACCAATGCAACTGCCTGACAGACTGTAAAATACCTACGCACCTGCAGTTTTCTACAGCAGTACATCTCCTGTCACGCTGCTGATAACATTTCCACAAATTCACATAGATAATGTGATGGCATTGACAGTTTTTACAGTTAACTACAACAAAAAAGGCCTTGTTAGGAGTCAAACTGAGGTGGTGGATGGTTGTGAAAGGCTGACCCTAAAGCTACAGACAGCTGGTTTAATCTGATCACTTCCCTTCTTTTTCCATTTACTTTCTTTTTGCTTCCAACTAATTAGGAATTAAAAGTATATGGTTAGGTCAAGATATTTAAAAATGAAGGGCTAGAAAAATATACATTGTTCCAGCATTACAAAGTTTTATAGATACTCATTGGACACAGCTTGTGTTGCATGATGTGGTGCTACTTGCTACCAAATAAGAAACACCTCTCATCTCACAATGTTGAAAAAACATTTTGGACTAGACTCTTTTCAGACTTTCTTTTCCTAAGGTTCCATTTCACAGCTAGCGCTCTCATCCTAGATGCAAAGATATAAGATTCTTAAACCCTAGTACTACTCTTGTAACAGAAGGTGCTGCTCAGTGATAAATGTTTAAAACCAATAAAGTCATAAAGCAAACTTTCAGAGGTGTAGCCTGCAGCCAGGATACAGATAGCTCTGGGAGACAGCTGGAGTGTTCAGGTCTTTGTGATCATGGAACTCTTAAAACTGGTAGGAATTACTTGTGCTGAGTAGCGTTAAGAGAAACATCACTGCAATATGAAGTGTATGAGGGAAAATCCTGTAATCTACACATGCTCAGTAGTGTAGCAATGCAAAGGACCACGTACACAGCTTCATGGACAGGACAAAGGCATATAATGGGATGTGACATCTCATCCTTTAAATTGTGCTTATGGAGGCAAAGTTGGTGCAATGTCACGCTCGGTAATTAATGCAAATAGTGAGTCAAAATTCCTCAAGCAAAGTGAATACATTGCACTATAGAATGCATGGAGGGCGATAAGCACAGCAACAACCTCTATTATAATGAAGGAGCTTTTTTATACTGCAACACAAATGCTTTTGCACATGTTAATAAGAATAAACTACAACACTGACGAATATCCAATGTTCATGAAGTGTACAGTACGTGTTGATGTCAGGCCCTGACAGTTAATTAACCATTAATGAGAGAGGCTAGACAGTTTTATCATATGTAAATATCCTACAGATCCACTTCAGTAATTATTGTGTTGATCCAGGCTGACAGGGATACAAGACGATCCGAGCAAAGCTGTCTCTTTTTCTCTGTTTGGTGAAGGAGAATAAATCATGAGTCAGCAGTGTTGCAAATCCACTTTTGCATGGAAAATGGAACCAATCCCCCATAAACAGCCATGTTTTTACAACATTGTGATCATAATAATCAATCACAATGCTGTAACATTTTTTTTTTTTTTCCACGACATTTCAGTTTGAGGAACTGAAGGGCAATTGGAACAGACAACGTGGTCTGCCGGGGTACATAAGGAGATTTAAGAGGATTACTTTTGCAATTTTAGAGTCAATGCATTATTCATAATCCTTTGGATAGCTGAGGCCAAATCAGGGAAGGACCTCAGGTCATTAGCAGAGATAGCTTGCTGTGAGGAGGAGGGCTTGTAGGAGGAGTAAAACTATGCTGAGAAAAAGGAGGTTTTCTTTTTAACTATCTGAATATATACATGTGTCACAGCCGTTCTCACTCAGTCTGTTCTCACACCCTCTGCGTATCTAATTTCAAACTATAATAAGTCATTGAAGAGCTTTTTTTTCCCCTTCCCTATTTTATAAATTACCATTTAGGTGCTTTGCATGGCCACATAGGAAGCGGCATGTGCTTTGAGGAGACTTCCTGCAGATGTGATGCTTTTTGCAGGAGTGTGAGATTGGTATTTCTGAGTGTGAAATAGTATGATCTTACGTGAATCTGCTTCGAACAAGTTCTTTTTATCTATAGAACCGCATCAACAAACAACTTGATGAATTAAAGTGCATACCAAGCTATGTTTCAGAAGGAAAGGCAGCATCCCAGTAAAATTCATCTGCTCAATATTCCAAAAAAACTGTGTGTAAAATTCATGACGCAGCATAACATATTGTTCTTGTATAATGAGATTGAGCTAGTTGGGGTCTTTTTGTGCCTTCTTGCCTTTCTTTACCATCTGGCTTTGAAAGCATTACAGTGAGTGAAGTGACACAAGCTGCTGTTGCCGTGCATTGTTTTCCAACACGGACAGTTGTCTCTAAATATATTCCATTTCTTCTACAGCTAGAGCTGAGGGTTGAGTTACCATGGAGAGACTACAAGGTGAAACACATGGCAGGAGTCCTGAAAAATACAGCCAGCCTCCTGCTTTTTGTTATCTGTCCTGTCTGCTTTTGTGTGTATTTGTGTGTGCTTACACTCTTTAAGGTACCGGCAAAGGTATCTCTTTGAAAAGGTGACTACAAGGAGCCGCACACACTAAGACTCACACACGTAGACTCTTTTTTTGCTCTCACACTCAGACCGAACATGTATTGAGGAGAAAAAACACAGACAGATACCAACTTTGCAGGTATTCATGTGAATACCTGCAAAGTCACAAGAAACAGAGTGTGCATTTTCATTTCCACAAGACATTTATTTTTGCATCACAACTTCTTAAGGTGTGATGTCAGAGTAACTTTATCCATATTGTACATGGCGCTTAGCTGTACTTCCAAAATCAGTATCAATCTAATCCATTAATGTTCCTTTTTGCAAATTTCAAAGAGGCAGTGAAACTGACAGTAAGGAGGCATCTCTTCAGTGTAAATTTCCCCCCAGAACAATCACATTGATGGATTTACAACATCTCTGGATGATAAAACTTAATTACTTTCAGAGGAGCTGCAGTACCATGAATAGCTTGTTTTTGTGTGGTAATAAATGATTCATTGGAGTTTATTTATCGTGTGGTGTCTTGTCATATGAAAATGATTAACCAGCTCACTCTGACGTTTCCTTTCAACCGTATCACACATCATTTCATTTCCTTGTGCTGCTTGATATATTTCATTGCACTAGCTATGAAATGTGTTTCATCACAGATGAGAGAAAACGTGATTTTATTTTTTCACCATTTGATCAAGTTCGGGTTAATTTGAAATCCACATTGCGCTTTTTTTTCTTTCTTTATAAATCAGATTTTAGGTCATCTGTGTGTTCATATCTGTTAATGATGTATTAGTTTAAAGACAAAATTTGTTATCTTATGGGAAATTATGAAAATTAAAGAAAGGCCTAAAATTAATGGCATATGGAAATGATTAATATAATAGTGTAATTCAAGTGACAGTGGACCAATAAAATACTGATCATGAGTGAAGCTTAGCAGCTACATTTAAAGAAACAAGACGTTATATCTTATCTGAGGCCCTTTAATTTATTTATTTAAAGGACATAAAAATACCATGATTTGAGTACTAAACAGCAGTTATTTTAGTGTTTTACTGTAGCACAAAACAATAAAACAGTGGCTGGAAATATGGATTTTTGGAGGTTTATTTGTTACTTTGCTATTTTTATAATATATGTTATTGCCATTTCAAGACATTTCTAGTTTTTATAATCATTTATAAATAATTACCTATTTTCATCAGGTTTTTTTTTTCTTCCTTTTTAAGTTTAGGAACAGTTTTCTCCCCCAGCTCACTAGGAACAGACTTACAACTTGATCATAGAGCGTGTACATTTCATATTTAGTGTCTAGTTTTTGACCTCCACTCAGCACAACTGAGATCAGGGAGTGATGATAATAAATCTCCCCCTAGGGAGCTTGAGAGTCTACAGATGGATACAGATGGAGGACCTCAACTCCAGTTATTATGCACTGTAGTTTAGTGTGTGTGGGCCACAGCTGCTGTGAGGCCATTACCTTTGCTGGGGATCTCAGATCAAACAGACAATATATTTTATGGTAAGCACCTTCAGCTGGGAGGGCTAAGCACCAAATACTCTATGGTCATTTGTTATTAAAACACTTTTAATACTATCAAGTAATTTTAAAACAAGAGTTCACTTGTCTTATGAGAGGCTGCATTGATAAAGCTATGGGTGGATGTAGGGTGAGAAATAGGTGCAGCTGAGCAGTGAAAAGCAGTTTAGATATGATTACGATATAAGGAAAATCTAAGCATATGGTCACATGAGCCCATTAGTTTGAGTTGGAATGTTTCTCTAATGCGTTTTCTAATGTAGCTTTTTTTTAACAAAAGTAGCTCAAGTGAATGTCGTGTTTAAATCACTAAACACAATGTAAGCTGTTACATTAGAGAGGTTAAGGTTTGCAGGAATCAGTGGAGGATCAGGAAAATTTTACATGCGGTGGCAAAGGGGAGGCAAGAGCTTCAGACAGTGTGGCATGAGTTGCTTTTACATAGACCACTTGTGGTCTGATTAGACATTAAATCACCATAAAATATGTCATGAACACATCAGTTCTATTGGCCTCGATTGCTGTGAATTTTCAGTCCAGTCAATAGAGGTGGTTTTAACCATTCCATGATCTGATCAGCAGGGAAAAAATAAACACGTCTACACTCATTCTGATGGTTTCTGTGATGTATGTTGCTTCTGCTCACTGCTAAACTTTGAGGGGGCTAGGTGACATCATGAGATTAAGGAAAGGTTTGAAAAATTACGTCAGCAACACAGAACTGATACGCTTAGATGGAAACTCTGAAAGAGTATCTTGATGGTCAAAAGGCTCAACACAAAAAGTTGTTCAAGCAGACATTTGATCGTATTTGATACATTTTTTTGTTGTCTTTTTCTTCTTCCAAATCAGTTACTCACTGTGAGTGTTAAAAGTGGTACAAGTGTATAAATATCATAGGAACATGCAACTGATGAGATCACTTTATTTAGTGTCCATGTAAATGTGTCAGCTGGAATGTCTGATAAAAAAAATGGCAAACAGAATTTGTGAATGGTGGGTAACACTGAAATCTACCAGCCACATTGGCTGGTGATCAAAAAAGTTCATTTAAAGCCCTGTGTGTAAGCATGACTACTAAGTGATACTTAAATAAAGTAGGTGTTTGTACTTTTATGTTGGAGTCTGACAACGCATAAAAGGCAGTGTAAATAAACAGTATTTAAATAATGGCAGAAGCAGCAAGAGTAGCAGCATGAACACAATTATTATTCCACAAAGGGTCTCCTGGAGCGAATCTTCTAACAGCTGGCAGGGGAGCAGGCTTGTGAGATGCCACTGAGCTTTGCAGCCGATGTTCAAATTGAACAAAAGGCAGGTTCCTTAATACAATGTGTCCCACTGAATGCCAGCTTAATTTAGTATAGTCAAAATTCCCAGTCTTGGATGAGCACCTGCGACTGCTTTCTTCCCCGTGGCAACTGTGACAGGTTGTTTGGTAGTATAATTAGAAACTTTAAGAGTCAAAAAATGACATTTCTGACCAAGACATTGTTGCAGGGAAACTAATGTTACCAAGGAGAATCCACTGAAAAGTGTTAATAGAAAGAGACATTTGAAAATTGAATACAGAATAGGAAAAAAACTCTTTCAGAATAATATAATAAAAAAAAAAAAAACACTTGTTTATTTTATCCGCATGTGTGTACTTGCATATCTGGTAATCCTATAGATTTTTATCTGTGATATATGTTTTTTATGCTTTACTTTTGGTAGATTTCACCATATGTGCTGATGAATACTGTTGGAGATTTATGGATCTCATATTTGGATTTTGGTCATCAGATCCTTTTTAATGTTTTCCTAAAAGTAGGAAAGAATCTGGCCAAGATCAGATCAAATTCCTTCCCATGAGGTTACAGACACATAAGTTCTCTCTTTTCTTTATCTTTCTTTTATTCTTCTTTTTTAGGAACTATGGTGAGCAAAGAGGACATCAAATGTGTTTTTCTCTCAAATTCAGATGAATCAGAGTCAGAGACAGGCCCATCACACACCTCAGACTCCAGATCAGAATCAGACAAGCTGCTGGTGAAGAAGAGAAACAAGGCCTTACAAGTCCGTTTTAAGGATATCTGTGAGGCTCAGAGGGAGCATCAGGGAAGACACTCAAGATCCATTTCCTGCAAAGTAACACACAGAAAGTATTTGACCATGCCTGCCAGGCGCTCTATTCCAAATGTGACCAAGAGCACTGGTGTTCAGACTTCCCCAGACCTCACTAAGCGATACAAGACTTTTCCTTTTGAGAGGAAAAAAGGACATACATTTAAACATACTGCTTTGGTGGAAGATTACAGAGGACAAAACAATGGGTTTTTGAGTGATGTAAAAACAGAAAAAGAGGACGAACGACCTGTTGGAGAGTCCTCTAAGTACAAGGGTAAGATTGTGGGGCAGACAAAAGCTCTGCTTCACCACACCGATGACAGCAGCGACACAGAGGATTTGCTTTCCAGTGCCAACTGTTTAGATGGACCCTCATGTCCAGACCCATCACATTTCTTGGAAGAGGGCCAACCGAGTAGCCCTCCTTCTAAAAGTGAACCAGAATACCAGGCTTGTGGGAAATGGGCCAAACACAAAGGTTTATCCAAAGAAGACACGGATGCTAGCACTTCCTCAAAGCGCCAGCTGGCTGACTCTGAGTTTTTACAGGACAAGCCAAAGGGCACGGGCCCTGTTGCATGGAACTCTTTGACACAGGTGGAGTCAATAGGAAGCCCCACTGTGAGCTGTAAACGGAAAAAGGGTTTGCAACTAGGTGAACAGCAGTCCCAGCCCTTTCCTCATAGTGTGAAATGTTCTGTGCAATCACAAGGACAGTGTCGGACAAGGCATGTGTCAGCCTCCTCTAAATTGCAGCGATCAGTTGAGGGGGACGAGGGATTTCCACCAGGAAGCACAGGAACCCTAGGCATGGGCAGCAGCCAGCAGATAATACCCTTATCAGGAGACAAGGATATCAAAGCACAGCTGCAGGCCATGGAGAGTCTCATCAACTCAAGCCAGGAAACCATCAAGGTCCTTCTTGGAGTTATTCAGGAGCTGGAGAAGGGTGAAGCACAGAGAGAGGGGTGAGTTTGAGACTGTACACTTCTAATTTTTTATACTTGCAGGCAAACATCTTCAATACACACAATGTATGCACATTTTATTTAATGCAGACAAAATTATGATTAAAGGTAACACTAATTTATTTCAACTTCAGAATTATTTTTGTATCTTTGGTCATTGTGTGTATTGGTTATAGAAAATATTGTACCCACACATATTTGGGCACAAAAATGTATATATTCATATAATATTATAACTCCAACTGGGCAAGCCACACAAGCACAGAGTTTAACTGGTTGTAAATCTTCCACAAGATGGTTATTTTAACTGCTCTATTTGGAGAATGTGAAACAGCAACAAAAATAAACCTCATCTCACAGGAACATTCTGTGCACAAATAAAAATGTGTGTGGATTAGTTTGGTCATGTTACAGGTGATTTATGGCATTGTTTATGATTATGCTTGTTTAATTGCCATCTTGACTGTATTGCATAACATTTCATCAGAGGTTCAAAAGTTCCAAAGGTTTTATTTGTCATTCCTACATGCTGAAACCATGAGATTTGTTACCCAAAGCCTGGCAACTCCACAAGGTAAACCAAATAGAATAACAACACTATTATAAATAAATAGAAAATATGTGTTAATATTTGCAAAATGCAGTAGTTAACTTGACTATGTGACTTGTGCCTTTCATTTCCAGAGGTGAACTGTGGTATTTGAAGCAACATCCTGTATGCAATGAATAGCTAAGTCCATAGTCAACACATTGAACTAAGGTAGTAAAAGAAGTATGTGATTTGAGACACATAGTATGGCAATGTTTCAAAAACTTTATATTTACCTCCTAACTTTAGCTTGCAATCATTACATAATAGGCTAATTAGCACTTGAAACACAACTGAAAATGTAATTACACCTGATAAGAATGTAGATGTTTGGACTTAAATGAAAAGAAGGTCTCTGTGAATACTAGGTGATGAAAATCAGGTCAGATTAATGTTTTTAAAGTTCATCCTCAGACGGCCATTAATGTTTTTAGACAAGCTTTTTATACCACAACATTCAAAATACAAAACACATTATTAGTTGTGTGAAATTTAGATGAATGATTAGGTCCTACTTAAACACTTCAAATACATGGCATACTGAATGTCAGTACTGTTTTTTAGTGGAATTTTTGTACAAATTAACAATACCTTAGTTATGTCTTATATTTATACAGATACAGTTAAAGAAGAAATTACATCAGCAAAATTCAGAAAAGCCTTCAAGCCAAGTCACACTTTTACAGCAGCACAATGCTAAGAATAAACATCTCTAAAAGCCATAGCAACACAGAGTAAATTGTCTTTAAGTCGTATTCATATCCAGCGCAGAACAAGGCACCTTAGTGTAGCTCTGTGGAACTTACTTTTCAAGGCCCAATTAGTGCAGCCTCATAACACTTTGCCTTTCATCTCCACAGAACTGTGCCTGCTGTGGCGTCTCCACAATGTTGTGTTGTATCATTGTGTGCAAGTGTTACTACAAGTGCAAGTGTAATTGGAGAACAGAAAGGCTTGCTTCTATAGCACAGTCCCAAATAGTCTGTCCAGTTTTTTCATAACTGGACTGATAGGCTCCTTCAAAGCTATAGACAAATCCAGCAGCCATTTTATGTTGCGCCATCTTGCGGCGCCACCATTACTGAGGTGGCTAGTTCTAAGTACCTCGTATCTGCTGACATGGACCGCAGCATTAATACTTGTACTGATAATGATAAACAGTGGTCTACAGTTATTGGTTTAATTATCTGGAAATCTCAGTGTTAATCTGTTTTTCATATTAGTTAGACATCCATGCATTATTGTAAACTATAATTAATCAGACACAAACTGATTTAAATAGCTGACAATCCACAATGTAATATATAACACTAATCTGGAAATAGTTCAAGAAATTCCATCCAGATTTCCTTGACATGGAATTGAAAGTAGTTTGACTTTCATCTCTTTTGCATGCACAGAAATGCCACCTCAGCAATGGCGGAGGGACTACTTCTGATTAGTCTATATGTTGAGTGTAGCCAAAAAGTAACTTAAATCCTGAATCCACTTGTTTATGAGCCATGTACCTTATAATGCTTTCAGCAACAGTGCAGTCATAAAAGGGAGAGAAGTGACCTAATATCCCAGAGATGGTCTAAGACACTTTTTAAGGAGAACAGGAGTTACAAAAAGCAGCCTAACCCTAACATACAGCCTCACTTTTAAGGCTGGGCAAAGGGACAATTTGTGGACATTGCTCTAATGTTCAAAACCACAGGGACCCCCTGTGATTCTTAGGGGACCCCCTTGGTGGCTCCCCGACCCCAGTTTGAGAACCACTGTGATAGAAGACATTTTGTGTGGCTGGGTGTTTGAGTTTGTGTTAATTATGATTTGGTCATGATGCAAAGTTTTTTAAAATTGGAAAGAATAGAAAGGAAGAAAATATAATAGTTTGTCACATAGTTTATGACATAGTACATATCCAGTGCCCCACTCCTCATCACACCTGTGCCTTTTCACCACTCTGAAAGGCCAAATTAACAAATAATTTAAGTAACAAAAACAAGACACTATCTCATCCAACTGACATTACATAGTGGCATAAAAGGTGTTTGAAACAGTGATTGTTCAGTGTACAGAACACAAGAGGGAGATAAACTGACTGAATCTAATAGATATTAATTTTTAATTTGCAAAGGGGAAAATAGTACTGTTTAAGTACTGGAGAGATGTTTTATCAGTACTAAGAGATCTGAGCACATCACACCAGTTTTAAAATCTTTACACTGGTTTCCAATCAGTCACAGAATAGATTTTAAAAGCCAATAACAGTTTAGCCCCAGAACACATATGTGATATGTTAAGAGAATAAACCTAGCAGAGCTCTTCGGTTTGGATTTAGGATTGGTGTGCTAGTCCAGACCAGAGTCCAGACCAAAGATGGGGAAGCAGCATTTAGCTGTTCTACTGCAAATAAGTGGAACAATTTGCCAGTGATGATCAAACTTTCAGCAATTGTAAGCACATTTAAGTCCAGGTTTAAAACATTTCTTGTGTTACACACCTATGAAAACTTTTTACTTATCTAGACTGTTGCTTGCATTTAATAATTTTATTGTAATTATTGTAATTAATTTAATTTTTATTTTTATAATGTCTTAATACAATTTTGTTTCTCTTTATATTTTCTCTGTACCTTTTAATGCTTCTTCTGCACTCTGCTGTAATAAAAGTTGTGTACTTTATCTAACAGATCCATATTTCTACAAATGTTTTCACACTGAAAATAAATTGGATTAAAATTAATTTTATTTTCATTCATAGACTCACAAATCGTATTATATACTCAGTTGTTACGTCCCGATTCAGGGGTATGAGTGGGCGCAACACAAAAGTACGTTGTGGACAGATATATGAGTAAAACACAGCACATTTTATTGTCAGAAGCATAAATAAAGAATAAAACCTGAAATCAAACATAAACAAGTGTTGGGGTTAGTGAAACTGCTGAAAGAAATACAAAAGGTTAAATCTAAAACCATACACAAAACCGCCAAAAAATCCATACAAAGATCATACAAACAAAAGAGTACACATAACTCTGAGTGTTAGTTAACCTACAAAAAGTGCAGCAGTCCCAATAAGCAATGGACCACAGTCACAAACGTATAGCCTATGCTAGCCCAACACATGTGACGAAGGTTTAAACACAAAGGTTAACAAAATGGCAGAACACATACTAATATGAAGCGCAGCTCAAACCCAAACTGTGTGTAATACAAAGGTAAAGCCCAAACTAACAAGACTATAATTACTTCCACACGGGAAACACCAACAGCCAGTTTAACCCTGCCATCAATTAGTGATGTTACGTCTGACACAAAAGCCCCAAAGCCTGCATCAAGTAAAGGGGGCGTGTCCAAATGAAGCCTTATGCGAAGTCCATATTATTTTCCTGAACATCACATGACCAAAGACAAATGAGGCCCCGTTTTTCCTGATTCACGCGAGTGTCTCGTGTGATTCGGCTGCTGAAAAAGCTGCAGAAAATGCAAGAAATGCTCTGCGTAAGTCCAGGTGACAGTGAGGTGATACAACATCTGCAGCACCGACGAAAGCAAAATACATTAGCAGCTCGGGAATGATTGTATATGATACATTCCAATAAGATAAGATTTAACAGACAGACAGATAGATAGATAGATAGATAGATAGATAGATAGATAGATAGATAGATAGATAGATAGATAGATAGATAGATAGATAGATAGATAGATAGATAGATAGATAGATAGATAACTTTATTCATATATTTTAATATATTTATAGATTTACAATACAGTTGCATCATTGTGTTTACATTTCCACCAATATGTAGTTTACAGACTCAACACATTCACAGGGCTTCATTAAACCATCACTACCGTCAGTATAAAATAGTCTGTGACACAAAAGGCTACCATTTAGCACAGCAAACACACAGTAAGCAACGCAGCCATAACTCTGCCAAGGTGAGGGGAAGCAGCCTGCGCTGTCCAGCTTCTCCCTTCCGAATGATCTCTGCAGCAGCCCTTTATTTCCTGGACTCCACCAAGATGTAGTATGATTGGCTGAAGGATGAACCAATCATTGTGGAAGATACGGGGGTTGCGTCAGGTCCAGCCAAATAGACATCCGGGCCAGGCATTTGCGTGCAGGATGAGCGACAGCTGTCTGCAATGAGCAGCACCCATAACATCAGTATTTTAAACAGCAGAGAAGAGCTACTTGCTTGGTGAAGATACGCCAACGTGTTGATGTATCCTGAGTGCATCTTGCTTTGTTGAAACTCTCCAGGCTGACCGCACATGTGCCAACACACACATTCATGCACTGTTTTGCAAGTACTTTTCTTTAAGAAAAAAAAAAACATTTTTAGTTTCTCATTGCACCTCCTTTGGTTCAAAATACTCCCAGAAACAGAGATATAATCAGATTCCAAATTGGTTAGTTTAATTCAAGATGGAGATTTATGAGCTGAAAGGCTGCAACTTAGTGACGGTTCCACTTTCGATTTTAGCAGCAACCCTAGTAATAAAGCCTGTTACAGTAGTTTCCTAAGGTTTTACTCATTTGGGCAAACAAAGCTATGGCTGAGTATTTCACCCGTGAAATTGCAGATTATACCAGACCACACCATACCATCTTTATTTATAGAGCACTTTTAAAAAAACAACTTGGCTCACCAAAGTGCTGAACGATTTACAAAAAAGCACAATATTATGAATGACCAATAAACATGAGTTCATAAAGCTTACATTTCATATGCAACAAATACAAACAACTGGTCCAGTCAACATGCAGGACAGGGAGGCACTGATGACTGGAAAGAAGGTGTATGTAGAATTAGCATCATATAAGCTTTTTTGGTATTCACACCAAAACTCATCTCATATGTTAAAACGCTCTAGACAAAATAAAAGGCAACATCAAATATTATCATGTGTTGCACACCAATGCAGAAAATTAAAATCTCAAATTAAAACAGAGATGTATCAAAGAGGCAGTCTGGGTAGTCTATTTCCAGTTTGTTCTGATTTTATATAGATTGGTGTGAGGGGGAGATATAGGCAGGGACTCTAGATTCTTTAAAGGGAAGGGTCACTGCAAACAATAATTGAAACTGTCAATACAAAATTATGTGTGCTGTAATATTTCCTTCATAGTTACCTAAGTCCAAATAAATAGCTCCCTTTGTCACTATAATCTGGACAATAAATAAGGGGAAATCTTTTGGAATTTTTGAGGACTTACAAGAAGCTAATATGACAACACATGGTGGTCTAACAGCTTATTGAGATGTTTTACACTGGTTTGTCCATAAGTTCATAACCCCATTGTTTACACTCCAGATTACATAAATAAAATCCCCTTTTAGGGGAATTTACTTATTATCCCAGTCATGCTCCATGACGTAGATCAAAACAAAGTTATTTTTGTTTTGTAAAAGCTACAGTTTCTCTTTTTCTGTTGTTTTCACATCTCTTTATTTTTGGTGAATAAACATTTTTTTCTTTACTTGCAAACTTTTCAATGAAATTTGTAAAAAAAAAAAAAAAAAAAAAAAAAGAAGTAAAAACAATCCATTTGTCCATCATATATTTCCTTATTTCAGCATTTTCTAAACCTCAGCAAAAGTACTTTGATGCTTAGTGGTTTATGTGGTGTACCTGTGAAATGCCTGCTCTAAATGAGTGTTAACAACAACAATCTAACTATGTCATCATGCACTCCCAAAACCAAGCTTTTTATTTTAAAGTGAATGTAAACACTGATTAAAAAATATATTTTGTATGGACAAAAGAAAACAGCCTTCCCCTTTTCTCAGTAAGTAAATGTAATTCTATGCTGCAGGTTTCACTTATATAAAATGTGTAAAAGTCATATTAAGCCAAAATTGTGACATTACTCCCAACAATGTGAACTCATCATTATCATTTCTGAACCTTAAAATATGACTTAGGCAATTATGCTATGAGGGTAATAATATATTAAACATAGAATACCAGTTGACACAGTGGCCTTTTAGCTTTGCTTTTGTTCACACATTATGCAGAGCTCAGGCAGGCAGAGCAGCAGACACAAAGGCAGGAGGTGTGGTCAGTAAAACTGGAATGATGAGGGCAGGGCACATCCCAGGACAGCTGACGTGGGCAAACCACACAGCAGTTAGTCCATACTAACAGTTTGCTTGAGGATCGACTTTGAGAAGTGCAGTTTTTTTCCATGAAGAATATCTCTACCTGACATTCTCTGCTTCAATACAGTCTCTGTAGAAAGGGTCATGAACCTTTTACCCTGAATAGGAAAAGGTTATGCTATTTACATGCAGTGATTATAAATTTAGGTTAATGCACTTTGATTATTAGAGCAAAGCTCTTTAAATTACAACACTTGACATGAAAATCCAGTCAGCTGCACAGCTCCAGATTAGACCTTGTCTGTGCTGTGAGTTACTGTCCTTGCTCACAGCTGTTGGAGGAGACTTTATTTGAGAAGGGGGCAGGATGGATGAACTTGTTGCCCTTGAGCTTCCATCAGCATTTTCAGTCCAAGCACAGGCTGCTCTGTGTCCTCTAGTGAGGTCACCTCTCATGTCATCATCATGAACAGTTGAGGTCCAACCCCTCCACGTGTCATCTATCAGGGTGAAGGGCTACCATGACAGCATGCAATTACATGTGCGACTCTAATGCTGCTCCTCCCTTGTCATCCCCATATCACTGCAGACTACCAGTGCATGCAATGACATGTAGTGCAAATAACACTATGTGCACATGCTTATGTAAATCTTTATGGAGTAATACGTATGATGGCAGAAATAATGTATGTGACTTTTAGACCAATAAAAGTCACTGGAGTTTTAGTGTTTTCAATTTAACATATTATGCACATATTAACATGAAGTGCCACCTGGCTTACCACTGGTGCTGTGCAAAGAGCTTTCAGCATGAAAATCACATACAGACAGCTGATCCTCAGGGCAAACTATGTCATGTTAATTGCCCTTTTTAAATAATATCTGTCTGCAGCCGATTTAGCAGGATAGGTTGCAAAACTGTACACTGTCGCGTGGAATGTAAAGATAATGATTTTTCATTTCACGAGTTATGCAGCAGTTATATGCTCCTTACATGCAATTGCCCATAGAATAAAGACTGAGAAGACATATTGCACACTATGATGGCGAAGCACGGTAATCCTGTTCTAAAGAATCAGCAAGTCCACACTTAATTAATCAAATCTGGGAGATCTACTGGATCAGAACGCCTGCTGTATTTTCAGCTGTAACCAATGCTGGGTGAAAACAAGGTTGAACAAATCTCACAGCCGAAGCCCACAGGTGTTGAAATGTTATGTTAAACTGTCCCTGCAGATCATGCATATCTTTCCATCTCTTGTTTACAGGCTTACCTACAGGACGGGACAAGACACAGCGAATTGTGATACATGTAGAAACAGCGCCTGCATCATTTACAGGTCGGAACTTTTGCAAAACCACTCATTACTGCTGCATTAAATGTGAAATAAAAATGTTTTTATGAGTTATTTGATGCAATGATGCTTCCTGGGTCATTCGTGGCAGCTAATCTTACTTTTTAATTTATGTGAAAACTCCCATTATTTACATGGGGCATTACAAAATAGGAAATCTCTGCTCTGAATATGGTTGAATTTGGGACTGAACAGACTCTAAAAAATATTCTCTAGTAAGCTGTTCTGAGTGTTTTACATTAATCTTCATAATTAGAGAATATAATTTTCTACTCTGATGAAAAATGGTCAGTTTCCAACAACTACCTGCAAGTTTTTACTCTTTTGAGGCAAAATGTTGGTTCAGTATTGTATTAATTTACCTGTATTTTATTTAGAAATGATTTATAAGAAAAGAAAAATAATTAGTGTGATAGCAGCCTGCAGTAATTAGTTCAGGCAGTTTGACACTTGGCTTCTTCTTCCAGGCTTTTTCAAGTACAGCAGCAGCTATGTGATCTCAATATTACATCAAACTGTGGACAGATTAAATTAATTATGGCTGCACTTTTTTCAGATTTCTGGGTATATCCCAGTCTTGCTGGATGCCTGAATAGCATAGACTGATTCAGAAAAGTTTGTATTTAAAAAAAACAATGTTTTATTTTACTTCTTCTTCTTCTTCTTCTTCTTGAGCCAGTGAACCACAATAAATATTTTGTCCAGACATCCAAAACAACATAACTTTATAGCAAGACATTTTAACCTTCTGGTGCATGAATTATTACAAAACAGTACCACATTTTTTTTAATTAAATATTTAACTTCTACAGACATGCACATTGATGTTTTTCTGTTTTTTTAATCTTATTTTAACTTTTACTCAGTGTTTGATTTTTCTACTTTATCTATGAAAATATTTATAAAATAATATCTTGTCATATTAATATAATATAAATTTTCTAAAAAATCACCTGGATCCTTTTCCTGTCCTGTTTATCACTGAGGCAAACTGTATGTATATGTACTATATCAAATGTAGTTATTCTTTATACTTGGCAGAATATTGGTAACTCACTAATGTCCAATGAAGTTGCTAATGATCCACACCCATGCATACATTTAAAAACAGCCTTTAAATATGTGTCCACTGTAGTGGACATTATGCACCAAAAGGTTAAATAGCTGAACAGAACTGTGGTGTTGGATTATATCAAAATTAATGAGTGTACAGCCAATAAAGTGGCAGGTAAATACACTACTCAAAAAAATAAAGGGAACACTTAAACAACACAATGTAACTCCAAGTCAATCACACTTCTGTGAAATCAAACTGTCCACTTAGGAAGCAACACTGATTGACAATCAGTTTCACATGCTGTTGTGCAAATGGAATAGACAACAGGTGGAAATTATAGGCAATTAGCAAGACACCCCCCATAAAGGAGTGGTTCTGCAAGTGGTGACCACAGACCACTTCTCAGTTCCTATGCTTTCTGGCTGATGTTTTAGGAGGGCAACAACCCAGCAGCAAGACTGCTACCTCCGCCTTTGTGCAAGGAGGAACAGGAGGAGCACTGCCATAGCCCTGCAAAATTACCTCCAGCAGGCCACAGATGTGCATGTGTCTGTTCAAACGGTCAGAAACAGACTCCTTGAGGGTGGTATGAGGGCCCGACGTCCACAGGTAGGGGTTGTGCTTATAGCCCAACACCATGCAGGAAGTTTGGCATTTGCCAGAGAACACTGGCAACTATGCCACTGGCGCCCTGTGCTCTTCACAGATGAAAGCAGGTTCACACTGAGCACATGTTACAGTCTGGAGACGCCGTGGAGAATGTTCTGCTGCCTGCAACATCCTCCAGCATGACCAGTTTGGCATTGGGTCAGTAATGGTGTGGGGTGGCATTTCTTTGGGGGGCCACACAGCCCTCCATGTGCTTGCCAGAGGTAGCCTGACTGCCATTAGGTACCAAGATGAGATCCTCAGACCCCTTGTGAGACCATATGCTGGTGCGGTTGGCCCTAGGTCCCTCCTAATGCAAGACAATGCTAGACCTCATGTGGCTGGAGTGTGTCAGCAGTTCCTGCAAGATGAAGGCATTGATGCTTTGGACTGGCCCGCCCGGTCCCCAGACCTGAATCTAATTGAGCACATCTGGGACATCATGTCTTGCTCCATCCACCAACGTCACGTTGCACCACAGACTCTCTAGGAGTTGGCGGATGCTTTAGTCCAGGTCTGGGAGGAGATCCCTCAGGAAACCATCCGCCACCTTATCAGGAGCATGCCCAGGCGTTGTAGGGAGGTCATACAGGCACATGGAGGCCACACACACTACTGAGCCTCATTTCAACTTGTTTTAAGGACATTACATCAAAGTTGGATCAACCTGTAGTGTGTTTTTTACCACTTTAATTTTGAGTGGGACTCCAAATCCAGACCTCCATGGGTTAATAAATTTGATTTCCATTGATAATTTTTGTGTGATTTTGTTGTCAGCACATTAAACTATGTAAAGAACAAAGTGTTTAATAAGAATATTTCATTCATTCAGATCTAGGATGTTTTATTTTAGTATTCCTTTTATTTTTTTGAGCAGTGTAGTTACTACAGAAGACAGAAAAGAATTATAGTAATGCATACAGTGTGAATGTAAAACACACCATAAGTGAATGGGTGTGGGTTGGGGTGAAGAGGTTGTTTTTCTTGGGGGGGGGGGACCTGCAGACATGTTCTTGTCCCTGGGGTGCTTAGCCTTGGTGTTGGGTTGGCGTGGCCGGCGGGGGTTTAGCCTGGGGCAGTCGGGACCGGTCGGGTTCCGGGGCGGGGCTCTGCTGGGGGGAAATGGGTGGCCCTTGGGCCTGTGGGGTGCCTGCCCTCCATGCGGTGTGCACTGCGGCGCCCGCTGGGCGTCGTCCTGTGCTGCCCGGTGCCCCTGCCCCGTCGCACCCAGGGGCTCCAGTCTGGGGGCCCCTTTGCTCTGGTCTGAGTGAACCGCTGCTCTGTCTGCTTTGGCGGGGCTTGGTGCTCTGTGGACCTGCTGGGCCTTTGGGGCCTTGGACTCCCCCCATCACCCGCTGATGCTTCGGGGTGTGGCGTGATCACTGCTCACTCGCAAGCACACATTTCTTCCTTGTTGCATGGCCTCACAAATGTGCTCGTTTCTCCATTCGCTTCTGACTAGATGTTGCAGATGTTTGTGTGTTGGTACATTTCTTTGCAGGTACGTTTGATGACTACTGTACTTTTATAGATCATCATTATCCTATTTTTCTTTATGTATTATGTAGTACTGTGGTAATTTATATTGTTTTTTGTGGTGTGCTTTAGGCAGCCTAGACAACTGTTATTTCCACATTTTAATCCTGTCCTTTTCTCCCTTTTTTCTTCCTCTATCTCCCTGTCAGGTTCGGCACTGATGTATAAAAACTAAAGAAAATAAGATTGCAATAAAAATAATAAAAATATCAAGGGCAGCCATGTATATAACATGTCTCCCTTGGAAGAGCAAAATATGGCACACAGACCATCGTTCTGTATGTTAGGATGCTGGACAGGACAGGGTTAAAAAAAAAAAAAAAAACTCTGCCGTAGTTTGGTATGCTTTAGTCTTTTCACCCGTTTTCCCTTTGAGAATTGCTTCTTTACAGCCACCCTTCCATGGAGAGTGAAATGTAGATGGATCAACTGAAGGTCCAGATCATTTTTTGCGTCAGGTCTTTTCTAGGTTTTTCCTTTTACTTGAAGACACCAGTTACAGATCCTGTAAAACTGTGTTATATTATGTATTTTTATAGATTCAACTAAAGAAATTTGGACGGATTTCTTTATTTTTGGGGGCAGGCTTCTAAAGTACAGTCTCAGCAGCCTTAAAAGTATTTCTTTGCTAAGTTGTCAGTTTTTTGTATAGATGACCTTATGCCTAAACAATTATTAGGCCTGTATAAAGTAGCTTAATGAACATAAATCACCATGCTTGCATTTTAGGATGTGCCCATGTGTTGTATTGTTTTAGGCTTGTGTTTCGTATGTTATGTCTGTTTAAATGTTGACAGTGCACTTTGAGCTCTTTGCGACTGTTTCGAATGTGCTTTTCTTTATACTGCAAATGGCAAAAAACTGAACTGAACTGAACTTGGTCAGGCACAACTTAAAATGCATGAAAAAGCATTTTTGTAAAGTCTGTATAAGTTTAAAAAAAAAAAACTAGAAAGAAATGATGGATAGGGCACAACTTTTACAAAGTACTTTATTTTCTTTTTTAAAAAAAATATGCTGACAACCTACCTTTAAATATGTTTTTACTTCTGAAATTATTTTGAATAAATTCTGTAGCAGTTACTTTTTTTAACAACACGTAATTAACAGTGATATAAACTTTACTAAGTACAAGGTTTTTAATGGGAGGGGTCTATCTGTTATCATGACTTCTTATTAATGCAGACAGTATAATGGTTGCTGGTAACTGGTTGCTTTCTTGTTCTTGTTCTTGTTCTTCTTCTTCTTATTATTATTATTATTATTATTATTATTATTATTATTATTTTACAGGAGTTTCCACTGTTGTCTCATAGAAGAAGCTTATGGGTTCAAAAACTGCTGGCTGGAGCATGAATGTTCTCCCTTATCTCCTTTGGGTTTTTTGGTTGTTTGGTATATTAATCTATAGAGAACACTACATTGTAGTTCTCCATAACAGCCCTAAGATGAAGTGGGTGTAACCTGCCTGAAGCAGTGGTGGCTGGGAGGCTCCAACCCCCTGTTACTCTCTACAGGGTATAAGATGAATGAATGAATGAATGAATGAATGAATGAATGAATGAATGAATGAATGAATGAATGAATGAATGAACGAAAAGCTATACATTTGCAGTCTGACTCAGGTATGGAATAATAAATAAATAAACAAACAAATAATTTAATCCAAAATCAGAGTATCATCTGGAAATAGATGGAAAAAGTAACCCAAAAAAGCAAATTTCTTCACAGCGACTGACAGGAATGTGTATATTGGATCCTGCACTATACCATATATTTACTGCAGTGGATGATGGGATGAATAATGGCTCCAGAATCGTTTGCAATGAATTTCTGTGGTATGTATGACCCGAATGGAATGGGGGCAAAAAATAATACGAAGCAGTGGGAAGTGAGTTGGTTTAAGTAGGAAATGCTGTGAGTATATGAGGAACAAAAAAATGTTATCACACCCCATAAGACATTTACCATTCTTACACATAGACAGGACTAACTCTAAATGGTCTCACACCATGGCACTGATTCCTATAATTTTAAGGACCTTTATTTTTGTCAAAAACAAAACACTGGTTACTCCAGTGGTGTGAGTGTTTTGATATGTACTGAGGGAAAAAGGATGACTCAGAAGCAGGTGGAAAATCCATTCAAGCTGTGATTTTGTCACTTCTATCTTAAAGCCTGCACTGCTAAAGCCTGCACCACAGTTTCCTTGTTCTCTGAAAAGGGAAATGTGAAACTGTTTGTAAAATACGCTCAAGTCCAGAGAAAAAGAATAGACTTTGAACAGTTGCACTTCTCACAGTTAAAGTAGCTAACCACACCTTCCTCTCTGAATATGAAGTTGGCTGAAGCAAAGAGATCTGCTTTCCAACTTCTGCTTCATGCTTCCCTCTTTAGATAATATACTCAATATAACACAATAAGGACTTTTATTTTGCTGCACGTTTGAATTATTTTGGATGAGCTCTGATTTAGACACATAACTGTAAAAATATTCTGCTCCGAAGAAAAGAAACAAAATGCTATGCACTGGTTTTTCAGTATTTTCCCTAGTTATAACATTTCCTACAAGATGCCTGTGCTCTCTTCCAGCCTTGATAAGTCCATTGTGTTAGGCTGACCTAGATTGTAGTGAAAGACCTTATTGGAACTTGGAAACTGGAGCTCAATTTCACTTGAGCTTTAGGGGAATTAAATATCATAAGGTCGCTTGCAGGAGCCTTATGTGCAAACAAATTTGCTCTTTTGGGTTGATGCAAGGCAAGGCAAGTTTATTTGTATCATGTATAAGACAACTCAAAGTGCTTTACATAAAACAGTAAAAAAAAATAAAAATATTTTAGTGGGATGTGGAAGAAGTATTAAAAAGTACATTAAAAACAAACTTTAAAAAGAAATAAAGTAAAGACAGAAAAAGCCAAAATAAAATAAGATAAAATGTATGAAATAGAAGCTACAGTGTGATGAATAAACAGTTGTTTTGATAAAAGTCAATGACATATAGAAAAGTTTTTAACCTCGATTTGAAAACTGCTGAGCGTTTTCAGCTGACCTGCAGTTTCCTGCAGAATTTGTTGCACATGTGAAAAGCATAGAAACTGAACACCCCACTTTGGCTCAAATTTATTATTATAGTAATGTCTTCATTTAATTGAAGAAAGTTCTAGAACATCCAATTTAATTTGATCAATACAGTTGATCAGTGTTTGGATCAGACTATCTCCTGGTGAGATGGTTATTTAGATTTGTGTGTCATCAGCATAATTATGGTAATATATTTAGTTGTTTTTCATAATTTGAGCAAATGGGAGCATGTACCCATAGATGTTGAAAAGTAGTGGGCCCAAGATGGAGCCTTGGGAAAGTCCACAGATTATTTTAGTTTGCTCAGATTTATAGTCACCTATAGACACAAAGTAGTCCCTGTTTTTTAGATAGAACTCAAAAAATTAATCGCGGTGCCAGAAAGTCCTACCCAGTTTCTCAACTGGTCTAGTAAGATGTTGTGGTTATATTGCATTTATCTGTGCTCAAGCAGGGTTATGATCAAAGACTTTAAGTAGAGAAGTCTTAGTGCTGTGATGTGGCCGAAAACCTGACTTTTTTTTCTATAATCATACTAAAAAGGAGGTTTCATGTCAGCCTACAGTGTTTACAATCTGTAAAATATCTGAGGCCATGCATCCTGAAACATTCTTAAAAAATACTTGTTGGCAGGGCATCAAGAAAGGAAGTGATGGTTTTCAGGTGGCCAATGATCTCATCCAGGTTTTTTTTCTTTTTTTTTCTTTTTTTTTGGACTGACTGGTAAAAGTGTGTCATGGTGGTTTTGTGGTGATGACATATGTCCCTGGCATGGAAGTACCGACTACCTGCCTGATTTTCTGAATCAGAAAACTGCCTGGAAAATGTCTAAAAGAAGCAAACTCATTACAGGCATGGTTGGATAGAAGTCCCAGGGTAACTGACACAGGATGATTAGTCAATCTGTCAACAGTAACGAACAAGGCACGAGCATTATTGCTGTTCTTAGCAATGATGTCAGAAAAAAATGATCTTCTTTCATTTCTCAGTTCCAGATTATAAATCCTCAGTCTCTCTTTATTGATCTTAAAGTGAACCTGCAACTTTGTTTTTCACCACCTACGGTCAGCTTTTCGACATTCTCTTTTTTCAGGTCTTACCAACGTAGCATTTTTCAATCAAGCTTTCTTCATTGAAAAATGTGGGGGATTTGTTAGGGTTCAGTACGTGGTGATGTTTTCACCAATGTACCGTTGATCAGACAGATCAACATCCATCACCAGAACCTTGGAAATATTTAAAGCTTTAGAAATGACCAGGTCCAGACATTTTTCTTTTACTTGCTGAGTTAGACCAAAATTATCAAGAACAATTCTTTGGTCCGTCTGGGGGTTATCATCATGAATGTGAATCCAATCATCATGAACCCAACTAATCACCAACAAGTTTGGGTTAGTTGGGTTCATCAGAGTACGATACATATGCAAATATTAAGAATTGCCTTTTAAACATAAAAAAATACTTCATATTAATTCAGTCCATTTTACATCAGACAGATAAATAAATAAAGAAAATGATAATGGAAGTTGTTGTGATATACAGTAAATATCAAGTCTGAGCCACTGCTTTAGGATTTATTGACGACTACCGTGCAGATAAACCTTCTCTATTACATTTTGTCTGATTGATCTAAATTTCTGTCTATAATGCTCCTCAATCACACCAGTCATACCAAATACAGCAGCAGAATCTCTTATTTTACTACAAATGCTCAAATAATGAATATACATTAATTTGTAAACAGTAAATAATTATTATGTTGATACTTAAAACGCATATCCTTCAGGGAAAAAAAACATAAGCTAGATTTATATTGAGTGTATAAATTTGTTTATGCTTTATGACTCTGCTTCACATTGGAGGTCCCGGGTCTGGGCTGCACTGTCATAAGATTTTTTGGATGTGTCCCAACTCAGATGCAGTATAAATTTAGGTTTTCCTTAGAAGCAGGACAAAGAACTATTTCATGTTCTACTCCTTTGCAGAAGAAGTTGATAGCTAGCAGTAAAAGTAGTAAAGGAAAAAAAAGCTGTCTTCCATCTATATCTAACAGGACCCTAACAGAGTCAGAGTGCTGAAAAGTGACAGCTACTCACCATTCTCCACACCAGTGCAAAACAAAGAGGCTGGACTGTAGTCAATAAAGCATGAAACAGACTCAAGCTTCTACAAAATGAGTCTGAGTCCCCATCAAAGAATAAAGCTCAATAGCCATCAGCACTAAAGCAAAAGCAGACTTGGCTTCTCACTTCTCACTGACTCCCTGCTAAAGCAAAACAAGCACACAAGATTTCAGCAGCACCAAATGATTAAATCTAAATCTGATTCTCCTGTCACAGCCCCTGACATGATGACCTTGCGTCTAACCGTAAGCGAACATTCAAATCTTATCTGCCATCACAGCTCATAATACATAGTACATGTGGAATTAAATAAAGCTGTAAACAGATGGACATCCCCTAAATAGATCTGATACTAAGCTGTTCACCTTTAGCATACAGCACTCATCCATCCAGCTGTTCACCCCTCTCCTAAAGTTGAAGTAAACAAGGCCAAGGTGGGTGATAAGAATGCCTGTGTTCTCCCAAGCACTTTGTAACCCTCTTCCTCATTCTAAACCTAAAGCCCACTTTGAGTCTCAAGCACTTCACTGAGCTAGAAAATAGGAGGGGAAACTGAGACAGCTCTGCTCGTGGACAGCGCTCCCTCAAGCAGCAAACAAAATCAGGATTGATTCTTACATCAGAAAAATGTAATTTGGTATTTCTTCATAACATTGCTGCATTTTACACAGCTAAGTCTGATTACCTTGGTACAGTTTTTAACTCATTTAGTCAACAGAACTCCTTGGGGAGTTCAGTAAAAGTCAGTGTTTTTGTTTTTGTATTTATTTTTTTATGCTCCTCAAGGTTCAGAACAAATAATCTACAGTGAGATATTGAAAAAAATAGATGCAGGCTTGAACTCAGGCCAAAAAAAAACCTCATTTCATCTCTTGCCAAGAGTCCTGGAGTGATCTTTGATAATGACTTTAATTTTGTAGTGGGAACATCATTAAAGTTTCTTTTCATCACACAAAGAATGAGAGAGCCAAGGTCAACATTTCTCTTTCAGCAGGAAAAATAGTATTTTATTTTAGACCTCTCAATTAGTGTAATGCAGAATTTACATGCTACAATCACCCCGATTAAGTCCCACTTGTTTACAAAGGAAGACCGAGTAGCACCACAAAGATTAAGATATATTTTTGAAAATTAAGGAACATTTCCTCATCTGTAACACAGTATTCCAGGTAATTCTTCTGTTTAGGGTAATAAAAATAAATCCTACCTGCAAACTGGTGTAGTGCCTCTGAGAGGCTTAAAATGGCAAAATATGGCAAGCAGTTTCAGTTATGATGATTGCTTGATTTATGACTCGTGCGTAAAAATTAGCATTGAGTTAAACTTAATCAAGATATGCACTGACTCAGAAGCAGCATGTGTCAATTTGTGTCCTTATGACCTTGTGATTTTGTGTCATTATTGATCAAAATGGGTCTGTTCAATCAATATGTTTTTAGGAGTTGAGCATCATTGTTGCTTGCAAAGACTGGGATTTAAGTCGCAGTCAAATTGTGTTTCAAACTATATACTTAAATCTGAATATGAGGTGTGTTATCTGTGTGAGGAGATTTTGTTAAGTCATGCTAAGTGTGTGTCAGTGAATATAACAATCATGAATATTTAGATTTCATGGAACTGAACAGAAAAAATGTATCAGCAACATTTTGCATTTTGTTAAATGAGGTTTATGACAGACACAATCTTCAGTAAAGCTTCTAAAGTTTACCTTTTTTTTGCATTTCATTGATAATATCCAACTAAAAGAGCAACTTAGTTAAATGAACAAAATCTGAATGGTTTTTAGAGACATAAAACAAAGTGTCCTCAGCCTATTGTCATCAAACCAAAGCACGATAATAAAATCAGAATGATGAAGTCTGCAAACTACAAATAAAGAAGAGTTTCTTTTTGTCTGTGCTATCTATTGATAAAAAGTTTTATTTTATTTTATTTTTTTTCAGTTTGTCCAATAGCTTTTTAACAGTCTCTGCAAAGAGTTTTGGCAAGCAGGGTGGTAATTTATCATGATCTTATCTATCACTGCCAAAGTACTTTAAATTCTGCAAATAGCACTGTTTAGTATTCTTCAGCAAAACTGAGATACTAAAACTTTCTTGGGGTGCTCAAGAAGACAAAACAAATTTCTCTATTTTTTTTTTTTTATCTTTCCAGTTTTCCTACACTTTGTTCTGTCACACAAGCCACCTCATTATTCCAACTGCTGTGTGATCCCATCCCTGGCACCTGTTATTTCTCCTTTTGCTTTGTCCAGTGTGCTAAACAACTGATAGGACGGCAGCAATCACCTGGCTGGACAGA
Organism: Melanotaenia boesemani; assembly: GCF_017639745.1. Lineage (NCBI taxonomy): Eukaryota > Metazoa > Chordata > Actinopteri > Atheriniformes > Melanotaeniidae > Melanotaenia > Melanotaenia boesemani. The sequence continues at coordinate 20,507,978 of NC_055697.1, forward strand.
GTTCTCTGTGACACATTGATAAAGAAGCCTGAGTGTCATAACAAACCATAAACAGGAAGTTGGAACATAGTATTATCCCTAAAAGTGTGTGTTGCAACTGTAACCAACACTGTTGGCCCCTGAAACATCAGAGAGCTTCTGCATATCATGATGTGCGATAAATTCAGGCCGAGCAGCTGCCGAGCTCGGGTAGTCAATCTGCTAGTCGCATCCAGGCAGTCTCCTCCCACCCTTTGGTATTTTGCAGCATCTCATACATCACAGCTACAAATAGGGCATACATTTGGCAAGTAAAATAAGGATAGATAGGCCTAGTCTACAGATGATAAATTACAGGAGTAACTCTTATGACAATGTCCATCACAGAGCTGGAAATAGGAGTCTCTCAAAAAAAAAAAAATCTCCCATATTACATAACTCCTAACCTAACTTTAGCTTGTAGTGCAGGTAATTTGTACATCTTTAATTAAGTTTAATTTGTGATGATTATAGCATTAAGCATTTTATGTATGGCGTTGTTTCAGAAAGTCCCCCCGGACCTTATTGCAGCTCACCTGTGTTGTATCATAACTGTTGGTATTTAGCAGGTTTGTTGACTGAGAAAGGTTAAATTTTTCTTCATCTTGAAAGCAATGATGTATAATCCTGAGAACAAATGCTACACAATGAAGCAAATAGAAATAGGCTCAAAGCAATAAGTGACTTTGATTGTAGCATCCTCATAGTTTGCCAGCTTACTGTATATTGTACCAGATATAAAAATAATCTGCAAGGCTACATGCAACTAGAGCAAGGATTTAAATTTATTATTAGACTATTATTAGTGTTCTCATGATTAAAATGGAGCATCTGACACAAATGAACCACACAATTCAGAGATGGGGGTTGTGTCCACACTCTTCTCCTTTTGTTCTCTCGCCATGCTTATCTGCATGCATTAACAAGAGCATCAATTCCAAATAATACAAGCCTACCACTGAGTAAGCCTAGACTACAGCAGAAGCTCATATTAAAACCATGCTCAGATCAAAGCGTTACAGGCTTCTATTCCTGTCATGCTGTGTTGACTAAGATCCAGCATTTGAATCAAACTACACAATGTAGCGTTTCCAATTTGAAACTAACAATGACTTTGAAAAACAGTTAAGTTGAGGAAAAGGCAAGTGCATTTCAACATGATCAGATGCAAGGATCTAATTAACTTTTGTGTCCCATGCTGAGATGGTGGAGCTGTGGTAGTTTTGTTGCACAATTGTCAAGATTGCCTATTCTATTCTGCTCTCATTAATGAGATTGGCTTCTTGTCTGTGTGTCTGTGGAGCAGAAAGCAATATAACTAACACCCACTGCAGCTCTTGAATTGGATATACTGTACGTGACATAGGAAGGATTTTCCACACGTAACTGTCACAACTAAAGGGAAGTATCTACTTCAGTTGTTGTCTGTCAGTGGAGGAAGCAACTGCCATTCTCCATTGATTAAACCTATGATACCACATCATGTATTTATGAAGACGTGACACTATGTTGCGCCTGAACCACTTTATTTTGTCAAGTGTAGCGTTTGAACTGTGCATGGCGGAAGGGGAACTCAAGGGAAGGAAAAGACTTAAGCCAAAAGGTACCAGCAGCACAAAAGAGCAGAGAACAGTAGCAGAATAAATAGGGCTTGCCGTGCTACAAAGACATCTCACGGCAGCAATTTCCCTCCCAGGAGCAACAATTATTGAATGGTGCTCAGCACACCACGACCACAAACAAACAAACAGCTCACCACTGATCACAGCAACAGCTACTCACACTGCATAGCTAAAAGGATGATTAATCTGCTTTGTTGAATGGCCTAGAAAAGCTACCCTGTCTCCAACCGCTTCAATCTGTTTGTGCACCCAGATGATCTTAGATATTGGGCTTTTGTTAGATAAAGCACCTGCTCCCTGGTGCCACCAGAATCGTTAAGTGCTGCCTCTGGCTTCCCACCAGGTATTTGTCCACATTGTGCAGCAATCACAATGATCTGCCAAGTGATTAATTGTTTAATAATTGCTGAGGCTACTTTGTGCTGCAGTGTGCTACTGTCTTTCTGTTCTGCTTTCAGTCAAGTCAATGTTATTTGAACAGCAGCTTTAAAAGATGGAAAGTTTTAAAAGATACAGTGATAAAAGCAAAAGGAAATGGAACAATGGATAGTATAAATAAGAGATGCTCAGCACATACTGCAAGAAACAGCTATTCTGCCTAGATAAAGGCTTTCACTGTAGTCTGAAAACGGAGTGGCTCATTGTTATGGATTCAGTATTCAGAGGACGTGCTAGTGTTAGCTTTCATTTGAAGTGGGAACAAGAAAAAATGTGCGTCAGAGAATAAAGAAAAGCCTGTGGAACTGGAGTTTTTGCTTTGATTCAACAAAACAAGCAAAAGGCCCTTCTTTTTTTTTATTAATAATAATATTAAGTTTTAAGCACTTACAAACCAATTTCCTTGAATTTATTTTATTTAATTAACTGATTCACTGGAACATCCAACTTATCAAGCCACTATCCAGTCATCCATGGGGTCTCTTCTCTGGAGGCTGAGCTCTGCTCTTAACTGACACTCATCACAGAGATGAGGACAGTTTCCAGTTTCATTAGAGCACTTTGATTCAAGCATATTCTTTAGCAAACTAATTACACTGCCCATCAAAGCAGTTAACCTATCAGGGCAAGCTTTGCACTGTAATGTCCATTTGTCTTCCTCCAGACAAGGGGAGGACCACATGATTGACCTTGCCTCATCAGGTGTGGTCTCTTTTTGTAGCTTAAGGTCATTCTTCTCTGTTTAATCCTCTGAATGACAGAAATGAGCTCCATAACTTGCGGTAGTCATTTGAATGCAAATGGAAAAACAAATGATGAAGATGACAGTGAATCAAAAAACCAAACCAGAAAGCAAGCTTTGTTTAGGGGTGTTAGTTTGGAATGCAGATAGCAAATGGTTTTTACCTGTTATATTTTTCTTTTTTTAATGTTATTGCATAACCTAAGAGAAAATATATTAACAGAGCATTTGAAATCAATAGCTATGAAGTGAGAGGAGATAGTATACAATAGTGTATTTATCCCTTGCTTGAATACAGGCAGTTAATCAGGGTCTGCTCCACCACTCAATGGTTTCATTTGGATGGGATTAAGTCCCACATTTCTCTCATGCCTGAGAGATTTAATCAGGGAGAGAGTTCAGCGACTGTGGCAGAACAAAATCAGACGATGACCAGTCTGGGATTACACTCATGGATGTGGCGGTCTGATGTCAGGAGCAGCACACATTCTGTCTTTTTTTTTTTTAATACAAATTATCTATGCGGAAGAGCCTTTTGACTGCAGGCATAGAAAATGGAGAGAAGATACAAGAAACTCTAGTACTTAGAAGAGTCTCTAAAATATGGATATGTGCTGAAACTAACATGTGCCGCCAGTGTGCTTAATTGTGCATTTGAACCTTTTGCTTTTATTCCAGCCTTCATCTGGACATCAGTTAGTCATTATCATAGCAAAGAACACTTAGTCATAAATTTTATGGTTCCCAAGCAGTCAAATCACTAACTTTTTAGACCATCAAGTGAATGTTTCAGATGCTGCTGTTTATCAAAAAGTATAATAATGAATTAAATAATCTAAATTCTGTATTTCATGCTTGCCTTTGCAGTGTTGAACTGGACTTTAAACAGCAGGAGGATAAGCTCCAGCCCCTGATGAAGAGACTTTGCCCCCTGGATAGCCAACAATGCCCTGCTCTGCCTTATTCCAATGAAGTGTTCACATCTACCCCAAAACGCAAATCCAAGACAGAGTCCAAGAAGCATGCCCGTTGGAAACTCTGGTTCCTCTGAATAAAACATGAAGGCCTTGGAGACAATCATTTTAATGGGAGCATTAACACCCCAGTTATTGTCAAAGTGGAAGGAATATTCAGATGGAGGTGCTCAGTCCATGTGAACGGATGACGATGGAGGCCAGTTGATTTAGAGTTCTGAGCTGAGACTGTCAGGTCAGCAGGGGGACAACAGAGACATAAAACATTTTAAATTCAGTCTAACCTTTTTCTGGTATGTTTGCGGGATGGGATCGACATCCACCTGAAAAAACTAGGTGAGCTGTGACATGCATTTTTGTAATTTTCTTTTTTTTTTTTAAATCTGTGTAAAGATGGACTTATTTATTTACTTTGTGTACACAGTTTTCTGTTGTGTCTTCCAATAAATGCAATGATCTTTTCCCCTTAGAGCATATTGCTTGGCAACAAGAGGAGGCACCCTGTGGAGAGTCTTGTATGACTGAAGCTATAATCTTTGAATGGACATCAGCCCAACCTACAGCAAAGCACAAACATTTGAGCATTGATGGGAACATGCTTTAAAAGAATGACGCAAAACAGTATGTGACAGAATGCCAGCACTGTTCTTACAACCCTTTGCTATCCTCTTCTCTTCCCCCTTATTTATTAACATGCTGCTGTTTATCTGACTGTACATCTGCTTCGCTAATAACTGATTTCCTCAACATCTCAAACTTTATCCCTTTATCTCTCTCTCTCTGTCAGTCCCTTTCTTTAGCTCTTCCTCAATCAACTAGACAGCCAACTTTGCCTGATTTACCCTGTTGTTATCTCCTCCTACAGGCTGACACAATGTGCAGAATCTGTATTTTAGATGATCTTCATCTTTTTGGTACTGTGAATTTAATTTTTGATTAAATTTTAGGACTCTTCTCCTGAAGCAGGTATAATATGAAGAAATATTAAGAAGTGTTATTATTATTATTATTATTATTATGATTATTATTATTATAATTATTATAATTATTATTGTTGTTGTTTTATCAACACATATGTTTAAACTACTTCTACAGCAGAGTAATTTCTGTGATAACTTAAAAATGTTTTCTTTTACTTTTTATTTTATTTCAAATTCAAAAAAAAAAGAAAAAAGTAAAGAGTAAAGACTATTTTAACATGTTTCATTTAGTCCACTAAGTTTGCCTCTTTGTCACTTCAGGTGTTACAGCAAAGCTCAGATGTGAAGTCTTGAAACAAATTTATTCATTTGTATCATGTCAAGTTAACACAGGTGCTTCGTAGTTTTGTCATTTAACTGCAAACTCCATTTAGCAATGTCTCTTTTTTTTCTCTTAGAAAGCACCAACCCACACAAACGACTGTGCACTCAACTTGTAGCAGGAGCAGAAGGGCTATATACTGAGCTAAAGGAATATATTAGTCACTCAGCAGAAAAGATTTGTAGCCACCAGCTTTGGTTATATATTTAAAAAAAAAGACTGATCATGTAGCAGTGACACTGATAGTGTCGCAAAGCAGGTATTTAATGAATCTTTACAGTCATTTTATAACTGTAGCTCTTGAGTAGACAATGTTAAATGTTTGAGAAATGTCAGGAAAACATGAGCTGGACTCCCATCGTTAGGTTACACGCTAGATGACATTATCCAGGTTGCTAATATCCATGCAAAGAGCTGTACCTTAAGAAAGTGCAATTTAGTGATTATGTGCAATATTATGCATTTTTCTACTGTTTCTACACCAAAATTAAAATGTTTTTAATTGAAACTGATCCAGTGTGCTCCCATGTATGTGCAAGAGGCAAAGGAGTTGTAAAGTGTAAGGATATGTTCTGAAGTAGGAAGCCCAGTAAAAAAAATATATATATATATTTTTCTGTATTTATTTGTTTATTTTCTTATCAGTCATTAAAAGAAGTGTTTCAGTTGGTTATTAATCATCCAGGTCATAGTTGAGTGTTCTCATTTCTATATTTCTTATGGGACGTTCAGTGTTCCCAGGCAAAAACTGGCTTACCCTGAGCATAAGGCACCCAAACACAAGTTTGATTAATGTATATTCATGCTGGTGCAGTAAGAGGTGCACTGACCTTTAAATAGGAGAGACAAACCAACCAGTCCACAAACAAAACACAGCTCAGGAGAGCATGCTCCTCAGGTCACTTTACCTGCATCTGAAGGATGAAACACACTCCTTTAAAGATGACAGTGTGCTCATTCTAGATGGAATAGATAGGTGGCTTCTGTAAAAATGATTAATTGCTGCATTCGTTGACAAGTAAAGTCTCACTTTCACATAATGCCAGTATTTTTCAGGGCTTTTTAGCATTATGCTGTAACACATAGGGTTGGCTGCTGTTCAGCATCAATTCTTTTCAGTGTACTGGGTATAAATTTGTGGGTGTACTTCAAGCCAAACGATAATCTTGTCATCAACACTAAAGCCAGTTTTGGTGCCAAATCCTGATCAAACAGCGAGAGTGATGCTGCAAATGGTGCTCTTGTACAGATGTCCCAACAGACTAGAAACAAACAGCAAAGCAAAACTATATGAGGAAAAAAAGTCTCACATGGAAGTCAAACTACCTCAAGGACAAAATTCACGTGGCTTACAGCATTCCACCACCTGTCCTGCTTGTAAAGACCCGGTCGATCGTTCATTTGACAGCATTTGGTCAAAGTGTCACATACTGTCATGGAAGGTGTCTCATGGTAGTGACACCTAAGGACACTTTATGCATATTTTAGAGGCTGTACAAGCTTTTGCAAAACAGACGTATTTGACCTCTTATGATAACAGGGTGGAAATATTGCAGGTGCAGTTTGTGTGCATGACAACTTTGGTGGAATAATTTAACAAGACTTTCATGGTGCATCAGGGCACAAACAAAGAACAAAATTCTGTCCCTGTACCTTAAAATTCATTATTGGATGTCAAAAGCAAAGAATTATGTTGCTGAGAAAACAGTTTTGCAATATGCTACGTAAATCAAGTCCCTTTTCCTTTGCTTGTGAGTTTTGGGCTAGAAGCATTGTATCCTCAACCCTGGTCTGCAGAGTGATGTAATATTTACAGATATTTGTGACAAATTTATATAAGATGAACTTATATAACTCAGAAGAATCCTGCATGCAACAATGAGGATTTCACAGAAAGAAAAAAAAGGAAATAAATTAAAAAGGAATACCCCTTCACAGCTCTGTGTGACAACAGACAACTACATCACTGCAGGGTGTAGTAAGACAGCCTGGGATGTATTCTCATTTTCAGTCTTTTGTGCTATAGTGAAGCAGAGAGGGACCATGACGAGAGCTCAGCAGCTGTGCAGTTGTGCTCCCTCTATGATCTCTTCAAATGTGATTAGTCTTCAATAGAAAAAAGAGACACAACCTTCAAGTTCTGCAGGGGGGGAGGCGGTTCCAGTCTATCAAGCTCAGTGACCTGATCCCACATCCATCCTTCGCCCTTATCACTGCTGCTTTGTCTGTCCCTTTCATTCCCTCACTTTCTTGTTTTTGCCTTTATTTTAAAAGTGTCTTCTATCATTTGAATCTTATTTTTCCCTTCCTCTACTTTCCCCAGCTTTTTCTAACCTTACTGCATTATTTGCATCATTCGACTGAGTGCAAACTATATATCATGAAGTGTGTCCACAACTGGTCAAAACAATAACATAGTCTTTTATTCACCTACCATGATTATCAATGCTCACCTAACATTTACAGTGTACTATACAGTGAGGAAATGTGTTGCAGTGCATGGTCAATTTACTACAGCTAATAAAAAAAATACAACTTTAAGGTAACTGTTCTGCATATTAATTTTATGTAAACCTTTCATAAATACAACCTTATGAGCATGGAACATATAAAAAATTTAACGTGTCCAAATTACACTTAAAAATAAAAGTTACATTTCATTTTCTCTCGACGTAGTTGGCCTCTCTAAGATCAGTGCTTCTTTGGTAGTGTTACGAACACTCTTGAGGAAGACCATGAGGTTAGACCCACCAGTCCCAGTGCCGTTCAGAGCACTTCCCACTCCTCTGAGAGGACAGCCCATGGACCTGCCACGGTTACCAGGCACAATGACATATTTGGTCACAGTATTAAGGTGGTAGTTCCGTAAATCCACCAGTGCAGAGACGCAGGAGTTGTAGGCTTGGCAGAGGTCAGAGCTGGAGCAACTCATGATGAAATCCCGCAATGACGGACAAACAGATAGAGTCTCTATCACCTGACGGTGGGCAGGAGGCATGTAATCTCTCATCCGTGTCAGGAAGGCTCCTAGATAGGGTGAATCAATGAAGGCAAGAGAAAAAGAGACTTTAGGGGGAAAATAACAACCTTTCCTAGAAACATTCTTTGTCAGAACTATCAAGTAACTGCATGATTCATTCATGAAATGCATTGGAGGAGGTTAAAGGTTGAAGGATATTCCCCTACCTGCCTCACCCTCATGCTGAATGCACAGCAAAGCATCAAAGCACTGAATGGCTGAACTCTGTGCTGCACTTCCACCGGACAGCAAAATTGGCTCATTGCTCACACCTTCATACAAAAGCCCCCTTGGAAGCATGGGGTTATCTCGCCACCTGAGACAATTTAAACAAGTACTATCAGTCTACCGTTTACAGATGTGCACTTAAAAAAGTGTGTTATCTAGGAAAATGTACAGTGCAGCAACAGAGATGAGCAGCATTGTGGGACAGAACATCGGAAGGTTATTCTATTACTTCAAGATAAATCTGCACCAGATGAGGAGAATATCAAAAGCATTGTTAACTACAAAATGTGGGACACGTGAGCAGACCTAAAAACTTACCCTGAGACAAAGATTCTGAATGTTCCATGAAATGCAGCTGGCTCCACATGATCTGCATAGAGCACAAATTCATTCATTTTAATTACCTTGAGCCTACCAGCCTTTATTAAAGGTACAGCATGTAAATTGATTAAATTTATGTTGAGGTAGTTTTAACTTGAAATTACTGTGCATGAGCTTGAAAGTTTCCTTCATCTTCTTCAAAGACTGAGTTACTTTCATTAAACCTTTCTGTATGCCGATGAGGTCAGAGATTTTCATGCCGTGCATCACCTCCAGAGCCCCCTGAACCAAAGGTTAAAGTTTAAAATCCATTGTTAATTTGCAACAAGCACCAAAAAGCAAATAGAAAAGGAACAGGCAAAAAAAAAAAAAAAAGAGGAAGATTAACAGCGGAAAGTACTGACCGTTATGCCTGAACTGGCTGCCATCTCCACCAGCAACGACACCATAAAAAATCCCCTGCAACTCTCCCCACCAGGAAAGGAAAATATCAAGTCCAAGTTCCTGTTATTTGGGAATTTTTTTTTTTAATTTACTGTAACTGAAAATATGTTGTTGAAACATCACATGAGATAATTATACAACCAAAATCACATGAAAGGGCAGATGAAAGAGAAACTTATGTTAACTTACTCAATTTCCATATCCCTAAAACACAAAAGAAAGAAACAGTGCGGCAGTGAGTTTTAATGGAAAAAGAATTACCAAGATATTTTATTGTACTGTGGCCATTACAAATGTTCAGGGAACTATAAATACAAAGTTAAGTATAAGAAAGAAAGATATTGCTCACCCTGAGGGATCCTTTAACTTCCAGTTGGCTAAAACTGAATCAGCATAAGTCAGGATGGGTGGGAGGCCAAGCCTGTGAGACACTTGCCAGTAAGGCCAGGCCAGTGCTTTGGGGAGAATCTGTTAAACAACCATAGGATTAAAGTTTCCATTTACAGATAACTCACAACATTGTTTGCCTGTTTGTTGGTCTGCCACTGTCGTCCCAATTGAAATATTGTCAAAATATTTTATTTTTTTTGTGAAATATCACACCAATTACAATACATTACATCCAAACAATTTCTCCTAAAGCATATGAGCGCATCCTGACATGTCCCCATCACCATGAATTGCTACTAATCTACCTGGATTTTATTCTCCAAGAGGAAACTGTTAAGTCAAAAGAGGATTTTGTTCCTAAATGCTACTTAACGTGTTAGCATGCAATAGTTTAGTGCATCTTAGCAAATCTTAGCATGTTGATAATCTGAACTAAAATGGTAAGCATGCAGACCAATTGCCATAATCAAATGTGGAAATTGTAGATTACTGAGAACCACATCATATGTGATTCTGAATTAAAAGAGCCTGGTGTCATTCTTAGTCTCATCACATAGTTTAGCTTTATCATTAACAGTATTAAAGGGCTCTATCAAACTGAAACAACCATCTTTTCCTCATCCTGAAAAAGTAGATGGCCAGTTGTATTTGTTTAACTAAGCAAGAAAAAAGCAGAACTAAACTTAAAGAAGAAAAGAAAGTAACAGTGATTTCACAAAAACTGAAACAATAATGCTGATGACAAAGTAAAATAAAAAAAAAGAAAAAAGAAAAAAATCTGGGTCTGGAGGAAAAAGGTACCATAATTTCTTTCACAGCCTTTTCTGTCTATTTATCCAAATAAATACAGATGTGCTGATTAATAATGAAACTTTGAGTTTCGTTGTATTATATATGTCTATAAACATTAATTTGGTCCATTTTAAATCAGCAAAGAACCAGATTTCAGTGTTTATCTAGAAGTCAGGCTTGTTTGTCACATTGCCATGGCACAGAAGGCTGAATATCATTTTACTCTCTCATTCCACTGCAGTGATGTTTTACCTTAGCAGGTATGTGCTGCCCTTCTTGCCACACATATCCCATGCTGATGAACCCCAGGGCCAGGTGAGCCAGCCTCAGCTCACGATGACTGCTCAACAAATGTGGACTCAAAACCGGCATCTGAACCAGATTTTAAAAGTTACCATTTTCAGGAACAATGACCACTATCAAAGTTTTCACACATAAAGTTGTTAGCCCACATTTACATGTATGGGTTTTCCCTTCTAATAGTGTTTGGTATTTGCTTTGAGGCTCTGCAGGCTCTTACCTTATGAACCAGATCCCGTAGTTTACATGACTCTATCAAATGTGTGAGATTATTTGCCAGGTCCAACCACACTCGATAATAGTCTGGAAGGTGAGTCTAGAAGATTATGAGAATAAAATTATGTGGTCATTGATTTTCTTTTGTGTGTAAGTGTGTGTGTGTGTGTCTGTGTATGTGTGTTTGTGTGAATGGGTGAGTAGATAGGTGTGTTGAAAATTTTCATGTAGATTGTAATCAATGATATCATCAGCTCATGTTTTCCATGGTGCATAACCTGCATGTCGGGAAATGATTGCTGCTATCAATCAGAGACAAAAAGCAATTTAATAAAGGAGGCATAAAAGAAAAGAGGAAAAAAAAACTCAGCCAGAGATATTCAGAAGAGGAATACTCTAGAAAAAATAAACATTGACTGTTCTATAATTAGTTTCTCTGTAATAAAGGTTTTGAAGTCATATTGCTTTTTCCTATCAAATGACTGCTAAGTCATAGACATAAACAAGATTATCTTAATTTGGTATTTTCAATTTACAGAACATTGTTAGACGACAGGCAGGTCCAGTCATGTGAAGGGCTCAATAGAAGCTAAGGGACAGACTTCCACTGGATCAATAACCCTCCATAGCATGACACAAAAACAACCATACTTATCTGTTTCTGCCCACAGGGGCCACTTTTGTTGCTGACCAAACACTTAGACGTAGAAGGAGAAAATATAGCTAAGGCGGAAAACAAAAATATATCTGCGTGTGCTGTAGTCTTAAAACATCTGGAAAAAGTCTTTTCTACTATAAAAGAAAGGATGACAATGAAACTTACCAGTGGCTCTTCAAGGATAAATCCAAGCTCTTCAGAAATATCAAATGCATCAAAATCTGCCTGCAGTGTTTCTCTGAAGTTTGTCTCCATATGTCCTACCCTGTATGCTGTTGTAGTTTAGTTACTAGGGACAAAACAAATCACGGTGAGCAAATGACACATATATCAGTTGTTAAACTTGTTCCGAACTTGCTTCCACTACCTTTGTCACATTCCTTTTTATTGCAGTCACTAAACTGCAAAGAGCCAATCAGATTTCTTCCACAGTAATGTCAGGAGTTCACAGAGCAAAGCAGAAAGTCCCTATTCTGTGCAAGTTGCAGAATATGTCCCCATTTTGTGGTAGTCCTAAAAATGAACTGAAAATACCACAAGCTTCTAAGTAATAGAAAATATCAAGATCACGTGCTTTTCTTTTTGCACAACAAATCAGTGAAGAATCATGTTGTTATTACTCAATGAACGCAAAAGGGATGGTAAGATGAGTCAGTTACTCAGACATGTATATCATGACACCTAATTATCCACCCGATGCAGTCAGCTCCAGACACATCATACAGTTCATCATATAGTCACTGAGAAAACCCTTTGGCTCTGAAATGTTTTCATACGTGCGTCAAGGCGTTGAACGATTCTCTTGGAAGGATACCAATGAAAACAGGAAGTAGTATGAGGGAAAATGATTAGGAAATTCACAGATGAAGTTATGTTCTAAAACAAAAAATGCAACCACCTACTTAAATTGCTAGACAGTTGAGTCTCAGTGGGTCAAATGGTCATCTTCCCATTGGTGCATAAGTGGTTCAATTAAGGTTCCTCCCCATGCTGACGTGTCTTCTACATTGCCCTGTGAGCCAACAGGTGGAGTTCTAGTCTCAGTTTACCTAATGCACTGTCTAGTCATAGCTTTGTAAAATAAACTGTCATTTGCTACGTTGCTATGAAAATGGAGGAAAAGGTGGGAATATTTTCATTTCATGCATTTTGAAGACTTACAAGTTTTTCAAACAAGTATTTCAAACCTGTTTGACCTTGATTTTTGTGGACCATTTACCAGTAATGTATTTATTTGTGTTAAGTCAAACTCTAGACAAGGCAAGGCAAACTCTATTCAAAAGTAAGTGTGAACGTGTCTGCTATGTGTATGCATGACTGTATTGTATGTATGTGTGTGTGATACAATACTGGTAAGTTATATTTCATCTTTGACAAGTCTTCCTAAACTATAAAGATTTTAGAAGTTGGTATGCTCATAATGAAAGTGATCAACTCATAGTGTAAGTAATTGTTTTTAGTTATGTTTAAGTTTTAAAAGCTTTGGTTACCACTGTTGCCTCAAACCTTGGCTGGGTCTTTTGAGAAGAACCCCATGTATGTCTGGGTTCTCTCCAGTTACTCCCCACAAGTCCAAAAAAGGTGTGTTAGTTTGAGATTCCAAATTTTCACGAGGTATGAGTTTGTCTCCGTCCAGGTTGCTGGGATGGGCTCCAGCAACCCTGGGTTTGAAAAAGTGGATATACTAAATAAATGAATGGAAGAATTTTGTGTTAGATTACAACCAGCACAATAATCTATAGTATCAATGACTCTCTGAATGAAGCAAAGAAATATAAATTTTACTTGTGAATGAATGCTGATGCATTATCTTTGCCCACTTATTCAAGTTATTGTTGTCGGGAGATTGGAGACTATCCCAGCTAATTCCAAGCAAGAGGCAGGTTGCCAGTCCATTTTGAAGGAAATGAGGATATTTTTCAATAATTTGAAAATGGCTTAACTTTTATCTGATTCCAATGCAGTGCAACTCACATGACAAGCACTCTCCTAACATGCCACAAGTGTATACATGAAAGTAAACAAATGAGAATTTTATTTCGCAGTTACATTTGTTTAAGGTTTTATGAATCAAAACTGCCATGTCGTGCTTTGTTCGAGGTACATGTTGAAATTCAAATGTGTACTATAAAAACTTAAACACAGTTGCAGTACCTTCACAATAAGTGCTGAGCACAACCACAAATGGGTTGTTAGGCCTGTATAAAATAAGGCCAGGTATTTATTCTAAATACACTTAGGATGGTGGCAATTAAAGGCTAAAGGGAGTAAATTAAGAAATTAAGAATACTTTTTTTCATCAAGAAAATGGTAACATTTTAATAATTATAATAATTGCGATTGTAATGATGTTGATAACGATGCTCTTTAATAGGTGATGTCATCTGATTATTGCAGTGATTTGGTTCACCGTTTATGACAAAGTGAGTCTGAGGACCAATATGGGCACAAAATCTAGACAACAGTTTCTCAACAAAAGCTTCGGAAAATCATTGGCATGTTTAAAAACAATCTTTACCAAAGAAGATTAGATTACATATTTCTCTCCCTTCTCTTCTGTGATTGGAGGAGTCCAAAGAATCTGGAGGCTTTACAGTCAATAAAGGACAAATGGTGCAAGCTGAACACCAATGACCTCTACCCTCACAAAGAACTGTTTGAACCATCATTCACAAGCAGCTCTTGTAAGCTCATGGGCAAGGAACTGCAGCAGTCATCACTCACTACAATCACAAGTCACTAAAAAGGTTACTGTGCAAAAAAAATGTTATGTAACTTTGTCAAGAGGAGGCATCACCTGTAGACCTAGAGGCATTTTCAATAGACTATCACACAATTGAAATATTTATTATGTTCAAATGAATGAATATTTACAATCTTTTGTGGAAGAAAAGGGTTCTGTGTGTAGCTTCTGACTTTAGGCCAAAAAGGGAAGGAATCATCCAGATCCTGTTAATCAGCAAAAAGTCCAAATGCCTAGCTCTGAGATGCTATTGGTGTTTTTGGCAAAGCTCACTTACACTTCTGTGACATTAATGCGGAAATGTTCCTTGGGACTTTTGAGCAATAAATGCTGAATTCAAGATAGCATCACTTCTCAACAGAATGATGCCAAACAACATTTCACAAACATTACAAAGGCATGGAGCAGGAAGAAGAGGATCAGGTACTGGATTGGCCTGCCTACCTGTAGTCACGACCTGTCTACTATTAAGAGTGGGAACGATTTTTTAAATGAAAAAATGTAACATTTATTAAGAATTTGTGTTGCAAACCTTTCGGATTTGTTTGCAGGAAGATGGACAAAATCATCATTTTCCATGATCAGTGTTAAAGCATCTTTTAAAGGATGCACGCAGCAATGCTCAAATAACAAGGTGAGAAGAACTTTTCTGCAGAGAAAACTCATTGCCACTTGAATATATATATATATATATATATTTATATATATATATATACATACATATATATACATATATATGAATAAATTGGAGCTCATGATTAAAATTCTCACATAATCTATTATACACAATAATGACATGTAACCCATTTTATCATTTGTGCAAAACAGCTGGATACACTCTCTCTTTCCTTTGCTCTTTCCCTTTTGTCCCACAGTGGATAAACTGGTTTTTTATATCTGACTGCTTTATGGAGGTTGCTTTGTCCTCTGTCAGCAGGAGTTGCTGGGCAATTTCTCTGGGATTTGATCATGTCTGGACTTTAGACCCATATCTAAGCTGCTTTGTCAAACGGCTGCACCACTGAAACATAGGTAGAGCTAAGGTGTCCTCCTATATCATACAGGCTCTCAGTTTCTGGCTGCTATTGTCAGCATGCTTAACTGCAACTGCAAGCCATCTTTCAAACCATTTAACCATCCAAAACAGCAGGAAAAACCAGCAGGAGCAGGAGAAGAGCAAGCAGGATGAAAGCTGTGGAGCCTAAATTAATTTCAGGACCACTTACCAAGTCATCAGACACAGGGGGAGCAAAGGGACAGTAAATTTACTCAGGCAAAAGGAGAAGAACACAGATTGCTCAAAGGGACTTAAATACAGGATCTGTTCAATATTAAACTTTGTGGCAGGAAAAAGGATACCAAGAACAGCAAAAGTACGTTCATACAGGGTTTGAGTCACAAATTGTTTTTGCTGCAATCCTTAATTTTCTTTTTTTTTCTCTCGTATTCTGACACTCCACTGTTGTACTCTTTCCTCTCCTAGATTTACATAGTCTGGAGGGAAAGCAATGCTTTCCAACTGGCACAACAACTGATGGAAAGAAAATTAATCAGAAATGACCTAGTGTTCTTTTGAGCATTATTTGTGTTCAAGTAAGTAGAAGGATGAGTTTCCCTGCATGTCAAAAGTACACTGTTGATAAAACTAATATAATTTAATATTCAGATTTTACCCTGATATATTCACATTGTCTGTACAGGTAGTTGTTATAGACCTTCATGTCTGGTTTCTGAGCCAATGCCTTAAGCAAAAGGCAGTCCTCTTCTCAATAACACAATCCAAATGGCAATCTGTTTAAATTGAATATAAATAGTTTTCTTTCATTTTTGACTAACTTGGTGTTGTCATCCCATGTAGTAAGTAAATTGCTTTATTTGAAATTAATTGTAAGAAATTCCCATGCAGTCATACTATGGGCAAACAATAAGGAATAATAAAGTTAAGAATGTGTGTAAGTAAATCAGTAAATTATTACAAAATGGTGCACAATCCATCAAACATAAGCTTGCTGTAGTCAGACAGTCCTTTCCTCAAGGGATCTTTCTATTTACCACCAGCCACTGTTCTTCTAATAACAAAGTCATTTTCACAGCAAATCACTCCCACATGCTGCTTTAGTTGGCTTTAGCCATTTTAGGTGGGAGTGTATTGCCTTAGAAAGTGTTGTTTTGTCCTGCACATCCTAGCTGATGTTAAAAGTAGAAAACTAGAACCCATCAAACTTAGAATGGCGCTACTGCTATAATAACTGCCCAAGTTTTCAAGGTCTATATATATATATATATATATATATATCAATAGAACTATCACAACATGTTTAATTTGGGTTAAACTGGGCCAAATATGAGTCTTTGTTAATGGTTAAGAAGTCACAAATTTTAGTCCATAACAGCTTGATATAATTAATTTACAAATCTGTATCACTGTACAAAGAGGGAGTCTTAAAACCTGTATACGTATTGTGTTTGTTTTAGTTGAGCTATCATTTTAAGTGATTTAGTTTAGTTTAGCTGTGTTTATACAATGCCAAATCACAAGATAATTAATCTAAGGGGAATCTGGATGGGATATTTAAGATTATTTCCTTTAAGCAGTGATTGGTATAACAGGCAGAAGGAAAAAAAATCAGAGCAGAACAAGACTCAGGGAAGGTACCCATCTGCACTGTTAGCATTAAAGGAGACATTAAAGATGAGCAGTGAGAAACAAAAAGCAATAATAATCATTAATAGTAATCTCTGAGAAGGTTTGTGGGATCAGTGACTGCAGATCAGAAATATAAAACTTGTGATATGTCCATAAAAAATACAGTAAGAAAAGAGCAAAGAGGGGAAAATGAGAGCGGAAAGAGGAAAAGGAAGAGAAAGAAGCAAGAAGCAAGTTAATGGCATGAAACAGCATCATAAACGGATGGAGAGTGAAAGAAATACAATTAGAGGAGAAATGATCAATTTATCATTAGAGGTCCCCCAGTAGCTTGGACCAAGAGCAGGATAACTAAAGTTTGATTTATGCATGTGTATAAAGTCTGCATACTGCAGACTCAAAAGGTTCACTGGTTGCACAGACCATTTCCTCCAGTGTCTCACCTCTTATCTATGTTACAGTAATTTCACTTACAGTGAGTGTTCAACAGGTATCATCTCTAATACAGTGTATGCCACCTTTATACTAAATTAACTCATTACAACCTACCTTAACTTACCTTACCTTAACTTAAATTTTCATGGTATTTCAAATGTTTCATATTCTACAGGAATAGGCCTACAGTTAAAGCAGATTGTTGATTAAAGTGTTTAACCAGAAAATAGAATAGGGTTTTACATCGGAAGCAAGACACACAGGAACATCGGACAGAGAAAAAGTGTCAAATTAAAAAAGAGCCACAGCTGTGTTGAGCAAAACAAACGGAGAAAGCAAAACTAACTTAATAGCCTGAAGACAAAGCCATAGAAAAAATAAAACATGAAGAATTTTATTAAGGTGACCGGGATGCTGAATGTTTGAGTATTTTTGTATTAGACATGAAGAAGAAAAATGAAAACTCTAAACTACCGCAGTGATAAAGTATCAGCATACTGGTATGCTCACCACGTTTTACTCGGCTGTATCAATTGTGATTCAGTTCCTTCTCTGCTGCAGCAGCATTTCACATTTCTAGCAGGTATGTCACATTTATTAGCTCTTCAAGTTTATTCAGAAATGAAAGTTTTAAGCCCAATTTTAGTAGAAGGGCTTTCTGCCTCCCAAACCTAAACTTGTTGCTGACCACAGGAGAGGAGATTAAAAGCTCTGCTTTCCATCCCAGTTTGGGATGGGAGTTTTTCTTGAGAAAATGCTGTGAAGTCATGAGGAGTCTCATGATCTGTGGGCACTGGTTTGGGGTTTTGTTAGTCTGGTCGATTTGCGTTCTGTCTTTCCTGTTTTATCTTGTGGTTATTTACTGTGTTCTGTATTGTTTCCTGCTCATTAGCTCACCTGGTTTATTTAGCTAACTCACTTCACCTGTTTCACCTGTTAGTTGTCCTCAGTGTATTTAAAGCACTTGGTTTCAGTCTCTCTTAGCTAGATTTTCATCATTTTCTATTACTGACCTTAGTTTCTATTTTAGTTTTCCTGGTCTTTTTTGCTTTTTCTTGTATATATATATATTTTTTTATTAAACCTTGGTTCCCTGCACCTGCCTCCTCGGCCTGCATTTAGGTCCACATTCCACACAAACTGTGACAAAGGTTCTATGGACAGTGGTCATTGGAGCTTAACATGTAAGAAGGATTTTGTAGATTTTACAGGGAGCCAGTACCCTGTTATAGGAGACATATGAGCTCTTTGTTGCTTCTAATCAGTTACTGTAGCACTTTGGGTCTGCACGACTCTTTTCAAGGAGTTAGTAAGTATATATATATATATATGTGTGTGTGTGTGTATGTGTGTCATCACCTGTTCTAAATACTTGGGAACTGAGGATATGGTTTCTCATTTATACTTGCATATTAGATTTTAGTATTAGTAGCTTTTGGACTTCCATGCCATGTTTTGTGGCATGGTAGTTTAATTGGTTTCAGTGTGTTCGTTTTTAGCCGTTATGTCTGTTTTTATTTTATCTCTATTTCTTTTATTTTTTGTATTTTTTATTTGTGTCATAATTTTACTTGTGTGAAGCACTTTGTTTGGTATGGTACATGTCAATGGTTTACAATGGCTGACCTGATGGACTGCAAGTATGCAGCAGATGTTTTTTGTCATGCTGTAGTACATGCACAATATGTTCTAGTACTAAAAATACTAGAAATAATTAAGCTTTTTCTGGAAAAGATGCCATTTGGACAGCATGCATATCTTTTTTTCTATCATTGTGTATATATCTGTTAACGTTGTGGTCTTGTCTTTTCTATTGGGTCAGGCAAATTAATTATGGCTTGCATTAAAAGTTACCCTGAAAGAAAATATTACATTAACACATCCATTTCCTGGATTACTGAGTGAATCACCATTTCTTGATATGTGATTGTGACGTGTCATGATTTTCCACGTGACAGGGTTGTCCATTCACACTATTGGTTTTCAGTCTTGTTATCCATCAGGCTTTCCTGATTGTGTGGGTCCTTACATGATGATGATGAAATTTCCAAATTCCTTACACACTGATTGCAATTCCAATTTTTACAAAGTGTTTAACTTAGTAATGAATAATATCATTATTACCTTTGAATGACTCAGGAATGCTCTCCTGTTTATTTTTATGTTTGAGTGAAGAGAACTCAATGCAAAAGTCTGGTGTCTGGTTTCATACAGTATTCTCAAAAGCACTAACAAGCCCCCCAGGAGGATCTCGGGCTGCACTCAGACTCACAGGGGGTTCAGAGGTCAGTACTGTATTCTGCAGCCAACCTCTTTTATCCCTTTAAAAGAAAAAGATAACTGTGAAATATTCACAAAGGGAAATGACTGCAATGCTCTAGCATTGTGCTCTCAAGTTAAATCTTAGGTCATTTACACTAAGATGTCCAGAACTACACATTTTTAAATGGATAATGAGCCTAACATTGCTCAGGGAAGCAGTGAAGCAGGTCTCGGTGAAAAGGTTAAGAATGTTTTTTTTAATACTCATTTTGACAGTCCTGTTAGCAGTGCGAGTGCATTTGTCCTTGAATGCTTGTGCTGCATGAAGCCTTCACACGACTGACCTTTGCATCGTCAGTGTGGAACCTTCTTGTAGCATCACTTGTCTGTGACTAAAGTAAACTCCATCAGCTTTTATGACTGGATAAAAAGGAAGCCTGCATCCTCTTTTTTTTTTTTTCTTGCCATTGAAACATGTACATTTTTGTCTTGATTAGTGCTTCTGACAGCAGGTTGTCCAGCTGAGCCTTCACACATAATTCTAAGAACTGGGTGAAGCTCTGTCAGCCTCATCAATAATAATAAAGCAGCAAAATCCTGTGATAACAGTTGTGGATTTTTTATCATAATGTGAAAATGTTATGTTTTTGCTGTAAATCTAAACATTTCTATTGTATGGTACAGTAAAGCCTTGCGGTTGACAGGCAACCTGTCCAGGGTGTAACCTGCCAGCTGCTGCATACAGTATGTTTTAAAGTTGATATGTATAACTTCTGAACAAGGTTGACTAATCTCAGTTTGAAAATGCTAATGTTTAGCATGGCCACAATAAACTTTTAAAATTGGATTAGCCAGCCTCTTGGTAAGGTTTTATTCTACAGTATGTCTCAATATTCAGCGTTGGAACCCTTTGATTTTGATGTAACATGAACTACTGAGATGGCACATCCTTCTAAGTATTAGATTAGTCAAAGAAAGTGTTATCAATTACTGCATACACTTTTCCTTAATGTAACAAGAAAAGTAATTTAAATAAAAATATACTACTTGTAGTGTTTTTACAAATGTAACCATTAGTCAAAATGTCTCTAATAGATTCATACGTAATGGTTGTTTTCAAACACATTTTAACAATATATAGTTAATGGGAACAGCACTGATGTCTGTGCTTCAGACGTTCTCGTGCCTCTTTAGCTCTGATGATGTAAATATTCTGGTCTGTGGTGTTTTGCACAACAAAGTGAATCTGATGGCAGTACTGTATTTCCAAATTTAGTCACATATAATAATCCCCGACTTGAAATCAGGCTTTGCTTTTCTACTAAATTGTAATATTTAGACAGAATGTAGGCAGATAAAACAAAAACCTGCAAGTAAATGCAATCATCTATGTCAGCATCCTCATAGCAAAGAATTTAAGCAATGTGTTTGGGCATACTGCACTCTCCACAATAAGCAAACCTTCTTATGGAGAGGCTTTTTTGTTTTGAAGATGCAGAGAAGCATTTCAGTAATAATAAAAATAATGAAAGAAGTATTCTTTCAGCCCAGTTCTTATACCATCATTGTTAAATCATAATTCATAGTCATTGTTAAATGGGCACCCTAATCTTTAGTTTTGTCTTTTGAGGAAACATTTCTGAGCTCATCATGATGACAGCTAGTTGTTTTGGGTGTATCACCGTCCTGGGCTTCAGCATTAGTAGTGAGCTCAGACAATGATGCCTGCATGAGTTTCACTGGACCCTTCTGTCTTTCTTTCCATTATCAGGCTGCCAGCGCTGCCAAACAGATACCATTAATCAACAACCATGGCCGATGAGGAAGGGGGAAAAGCTGCACAAAATGTACAACTAGATAGATAGATAGATAGATAGATAGATAGATAGATAGATAGATAGATAGATAGATAGATAGATAGACAGATAGATAGATAGATAGACAGACAGACAGACAGACAGACAGACAGACAGACAGACAGACAGACAGACAGACAGACAGACAGACAGACAGACAGACATACAGATAGATAAGTTTATTTACCCCCTTGGGGAAATTCTGTTGCCCTGTAGGTCATCCTTACATACACACACACCCATAAAAACATTCAAAATGCAAATAAAACCAAGTAAAATCATAAAAAAAAACAAGAGAACCCCCTATTAATAAAA
Organism: Melanotaenia boesemani; assembly: GCF_017639745.1. Lineage (NCBI taxonomy): Eukaryota > Metazoa > Chordata > Actinopteri > Atheriniformes > Melanotaeniidae > Melanotaenia > Melanotaenia boesemani. The sequence continues at coordinate 20,529,700 of NC_055697.1, forward strand.
GTGTGACTGTGTAATAGTGATAAATAAAAATAAAATGATGATAACCAGGTGTTACTGGAGGTTGTTAAAAAGCCTGATGGCTGTGGGGACAAAAGATCACCTAAACCGTTCTGTCAGGTAACACAGTGCGATGAGTATCCTGCCTCTTTTGCTTCTTTGTACAGAGGATATCTTTTGTTGTCCAGAAGGGCTGTAGCCCTCCCCTCAGAGAAATATACATTCAATATGTTTAGATGTAAAGAAAACAAAAACATGAAAAGGAATTTTCTTTAAAAAAAAAGGAAGCAATCATAAATAATAAGTTACGATATACCAGTGGGATCAGGGGAAGATGTAATTACAGACCACAATTCTCATCTGTCAATCAACAGTTTCAGATTCATGCAAGGACGACCTGGCAGTTAAATGTTGCGCTTCATGCAGTCCAAAGCACATGAATTTATTCATACACTCCGCGCTGACAGCAGGCTGTAAATAATCATTTGGCTCATACAAGTGGTGGAAACATATTGTCTGCGGGATAGATTGCTGTCTGAAATTCCTCAGCTGCCTCCTTGTTTTAATTCCCAGACAAATGAGACATACGCAAGTTTTGACAGACTGTCTGTCATTCAGTATGTGATCACTTTTGGTCTCCATGCCCCTATTTGTCTGGTTCCATTTGTTTCAGGATGTTTTGGAACAATGTTCACAGCGAAGGGTGTTTTCTCAAAAACAAATGCGTACTGTCTGAAAAACAGTGATAAAATATAAATATATATTACATTTATATATTATATTTAAATATAACCTTGTGAAAGACACAAGTCCATTTTAACACAGTAAAGGTTATTGATCGTTTGTGTTAAAGTTTATTATTCTGATGCAACACAAAATACATACTGATTTGAACAAAAGCATTGTATTGATGTACTGATTCTTTTTACATATGGAGTTCTATCATTTTATACAAGTAACGTTAATGGGAATTTTATAGTGAAATGTACAGAGATGCCCCCCTTACGCCATAAATAACTCAAAAAACCTTCACATTGAGTGAATCAAATCCAGAGCTCCATCCTGTACCGTGGAATACATGGTTGATACATAAATTGTCATGTGCTCGCATTCTCTGCATTTGTAAGCTTGTGCACATGCACACAAATGAGGCTGCTTTGTTGTTCCAGCTTATACTGATTGATTTTAGTAGGTTTAAACCTCAGCTCCTGTTCCAACCCTCTTCCTTCACCAATTATCTCCCAGCATGTTGGCTGCTGCTCTCTGACACGAGGGCTACAGATGGCCGTCTAGTGCAATGGTGCCAGGACAGGGGCAAGTGTTCCCTGTGAATTACTGTCACAATTTGCCACATGACATGCTCACTCTAACAAGTCTCATTCAGTTGGAACACAGGCTAAACTGAAGACAGGCCGGTTGTGTTGTGCATACACAAGGGGGATTTCTCACACTTCTGCACAGACAGCATTAAACTCTCCATGCCAACCAGCAGACAGTTGCTGATAGGAGGAATTACAAACAAGACCAGCAGAATTTAAAATCTGTGTTTCTGACAAATATTTGAAAACAAACATGTTTTTTAAAAAGAAAACGTTTAACTGGAGTGGATTATTCTTTTAAAACATATTGACCACGGGGGAGATTTACCAGCCATGACCACCTTGTCATTCTATTGCTCTCCCCCACACAATCACCATTTTAGAGCTCCAGCTTTAATGTAATTGCAAGCCATATGGACAGATGGTCCCTTTACTGCGTGTTTGTCATGTTACACTGCACATTCAGCGATCTTTTAATTTGAGCAACCTCTACGACATGCGCTACATTATCGTTTAAGTAATCATGATTAACAGATTCCCATCATAGCCACAATATACACTGAGTGCTTTTGCAACACTTTAAGTAATAAAGGGGAGGGGGCAGAGGTATTATATTTTTCTGATTATCACAATGCCTTGACTCTTCTATGTCTGTCTTTGACATTGTCAATGGCAGTGGTTAGTCTAAAATTCTAGACATGCTAATGAAATGTAAAGAGTAATTATATACATTTCCTTTAAATGCATTAATCAGTGTAAAAGGATTTTGATTTTAGTTTAAACTTTTCACTCACAAGTCTTTGAATCAAGTCTTTAAATCATTTTAGGGTGAATTAGGGTCTAACATACAAAACCAGCCTGCTAAATTCCTGTGCCATGTTACACAAAAGATGCAGTTTAGATTATAGCACACTGCAACCACAGTGTTCTGTCTAACATTAGAATTCATTGACTTGGTAGTTATTTGGAGGTTCATCAGTCACATCAATTTCCAGTAGATTACTTTTTCTCAGTGGGAGGGAGATCTTATTAAGGCTGACGAACTGATTGTGAGCTTTCCTGCTCCCTTGTACCTTCAGCATAATTACTTCTGCCACTGAGGTTATGTTTACAGTCCCTATTGCTTGTCATTTCAGTAGTTGGCAGGGGATCTAAAGACTGTCAAATGAGATGTCAGTGAATTTTAGTTTAGGCTTGGCCAATGAAAACACTCATGCCTGGATTTTATGTGAAGTTCTGTAAATGTCTACAAATTTATCCAAGACAGACATTTTTGGTCACTTTCTGCTTTTTTTTTTTTTTTTTTTTTTTTTTTGTGCAGTTTTGGCAGTGGTATGCACACAATTGCTTTCTTTTATTGGGATGGTTTTGGAAGAGTTGCTGACTTGGCAATGACTACTGAACAAAATGCAACACTGAGCAAAAGAGAAAAAGAAGAAGAAGAATTTCCAAGATTTCAGGCTTTTCAAATCTTTTGAGTGTTTCCACTTTGTTTGACTAAATACCAAGAGCTTTCCCAGCAGTTGGTCTTATTTTGTTTCTGTTTGTCCATGATATAGGCTACTTCAAGTTTTTCATGTGCATTCTAAAATGTTAGCGCTACACTCAAAGGAAAAGGGTTTTGCATGTGTTTCTGGTTTTCTTGAAATACTATGCAAATGTACTCGTAGCAAGAAACAGAAACTAGTAGCACAACTGGAGCATATCTATTTTACTGCAGTGTAAGTGTGAATTATACAGCAACAACAGTAACAGGGGTTCAGTTTTTCAGCAGGACACAAAGAGAATCAAGAACAGTGCAGAAGTATGTGAAGCATATTGTTTGTTAAGCGTAATGTCTGCAGTCTGTAGGTCAATCCAATCAATTACAATAGGTCATAGTCCACATTTCACATAAGAGCCTTCTAAGTCGGAGGTCATCACCGAACTTAAAGCAAAACAACAGTGATCTATTCATGCAGAGAAATTTAAAACCATAATTTTCTTTTAAATACAGTCACAATATGTAGCACTACAACCAAGACAGTTTTTTTTATGACAAAAGGCATGTTACTGCCATATGGAATTCAGACCTTGACCAACAACAAAAGACATTAACTCAAAATATATGTTCTGTTATTACTAATTTCATTAATTTGAAAATAATCTTTAAAACAAAACATCCATTTTTCAACTTTGTAGATATAATGCTACTTCCAACACTACAGTGGACATATGGAAGACAAATGTCTCAAAAACTTAAACCACACTGCCTCCTGTCTTGCCTTCCAATAAAGAAGGTAGGGGACATGGAATCAGTTCTAACATTAAATCCATCTGTTGGTAATCTTAGTCCCTCCATGAGTTGAGTAGGTTGATCAATGTAGTTGCAAAGAAAGAAAGAAAGAAAGAAAGAAAGAAAGAAAGAAAGAAAGAAAGAAAGAAAGAAAGAAAGAAAGAAAGAAAGAAAGAAAGAAAGAAAGAAAGAAACGTGCTGTAACATAAGTATTAGTATAAGTAAAAGCTACTAATCAAATGTGTCAGATTAACCAATCACTAGCAATTGTGAGCACCTCTAAAGACAGCCTTTCCATCAGATGCACATCAGGCAGGTTATTTCCAAATAAAAACACAATTTATTATTAAGTGGTGGCAAGGAAAATAATGCAAGAAAGATAAGGGTCAACATCGGACTAACTTTTTCTCACTGGAGAGAGCTCAGAGAAGAGACAGAATGCAAGACAGATGCCAAATTATTCGTCATTAGGGGGTGCCTCAGTGAGACAATCTGCTAAAGTTCAGTAGTGGAACTTTAATGCTCATAATTATTTATGTTCCAAATTCCAACTATTCAATCTCTGGTTATCCATGGTCTGTTAACATCAAACAAAAACTGGGAGAGAGTTTCAGATGAGAACTTCCCTGTGAAGTTAATGGCAGTGCACCAGGTGACCTTTGTTAAAGTTGACCAGCAAGTTCCTTTTGCCAAGTCTTGCAATTAAACATGACACAAAGAGTGAGGGCAGAGACAATTATAACTGGATCTGTAATCACTCCGCCATGATTGGATCATGTAACATTTTATCAGCCCACCAACATTAAAAGTAGGTCACCTGGAGCGCTGCTGTCAGCTCCACCAACATTCAGATTAAAAACTCTTCCATCTTTTGGTTGATATTGATAGACAATGTTTTTTCAGATATATGGCAGTTTTCATTTCATTAGACAAAAATATTTATCCATAATTTACAGATAAGCAGAACATAATTGGTTGATTTGTTGATATTGGAAATTTTTAGTGTACCAGAGGAAGCATGAGATGCCTACCACCAGTGGTATGCATTCCAGTCTGAGAACTATGACAAGGAGTGTTCAAGGGCTTTAAAGCAATGACAAGGAGGAAAAACATCAGCAATGACCTTATAAAGGCAATTATTGAAGCATCAATTTGGTAGAGGTAGCAAAACCTTTACTAACTTGATTTTCATCGCAGGTTGTTTTCTAAGATAAATATAGGCTGCTTTACAACTTCCATGTAAAACAGAAAAACCATAACCCCCAAGCAACAAGAGTGGGGATTAGACATATGTATCATTTCAGCCTAAAAAAAAGCAAAATATACTACAAAAAAATCATCAAAAACCAGTTCATTTTTAGCTTGGCAAGGAGCTGACAATAGAGTGCAAAAATGGTATGTCTGTGCAGAGCTAGAGTCTCACTCCCATATGCTGAAGGCACAACTGTCACAGGTGGAAAGTGTAACAAGCAGACCCCATCAAACCAGCTCAAACAGACACACTTGCATATGCCCTGTAATTTGAGCTGGCATGACAGCCAATCCTGTCAGCCGCACACAGTGCCATGCTTCTTATCTGTGTTAACAACAGCATGACTGTACTGCAGAGAACAGGGAGAGTACCATGCATAAACTGCGAAGTTAAAGCAATTATCGTTTAAACGAACGTGTTGTTTGTGCAGAATAAAATAAAGAAAATCCTACTGAACAAACCATAAAAAGCTGGAGTTATATAAGATAAACTTCAAGGATAGAAAATGACTAAAATGCAGGTACAGGCAGTGATTCAGAAAATGGATCATTTCTCGCTGCTTCACATGCACATGAAGCCACCGGCTGGTCAAAGTGTATAAAACAGTTATCTGTGGCATACTGCATTTTGTGTCAGTAAAGGCTGTCTGAATTTCTTTTAAAATTACCTTAGACATAGCTTCTATCAATATTTTGTATGTTCTTATGAGTATATCATGATTATATTGGATCAATATTCATCACAGGGAGAAAGTGACAAAAACAAAAGCAACAAAGGGACTTGAACCCACCACCATTCAACCCTACACACCAATCATGTGAGCTATATCACTCACATAGACCGTAATAGTATATAACAGTATATTTATGTATTTCGGAGATGTGACGAAGTGTTTTTGTTTTTCTTTTATGAAAATATTTTGCGTGGATTAACCAATTGTCTGGCCAAAACTGCATTGCCATGCAATCTCATACAATATAAAACGGGCATGGGGAGTAACTGCGTTCTCTGTCACTTCTGGAAAACAGGATTAGTTTAATCAGGCAGATGATGGTGAAAGTGCTAATTTAAATCAGCTCAATGATCTACAGTTCAGGGGAGATTTTAATTATTGGTCTGCCCCACAACCAGCAAGTCTAGCTGTATTTTAGCCTTGCTTTATTTCTTTTCATTTGTAACTTGTAACTTACATGTAATAAAAAAATAATAATAATAATAACAACAACAACAAGAAGAAACCTATTTTTACCCAGTTCTTATTCTGCCAAGATTTTTATGCAGTGGAGAGATTAAAAAAAAACTTTCCACAGGTATCCCTTCCATCAGGTTTTGTATTAACGCTAGTAAAAGTACAGGAACGTGTGAGCTTAGCATGCCCTTTTGATAGCAAATATTCCCATAACAGTCCCGTAAACCAATCTCAGATGCCTTAGACTCACTGCAGCAGAAAAACAATGTGTGTTTAATTATCTGTTGCAGGCACTACACCGATACTTTCTTCTGTCAGTAAGTTGGACCACTAACACCTAATTTAATTTCACAATTTAGATCTAACAATTTCATGCAGCAGTTTTCTTTAAAATGGAAAACATTGGAGTTAAAACTCATAATGCATCAAGACAGCTAAGAATAAACTCTTATTTTCAAACTCACTGCCACTGTTTAATTCTATTAATTAATGTTATTGCGCTGAGCTCAGGTGCACTGAAAAATATACAAATCTCTCCAACCTACAGTCATGCAGTTGCTGTAGTGTCCAAGCATGCAAGGTTAAAATCAAACCAAAATGGATGTTTACCACTTCCATGCACAAATACAAACACAGAGAAATCCAGAGGAATTAATGAATTATTGTTGAAGGTGCTAATGGAGGTTGAGGGGTGCAACTGTTCCAATTAGTGATTTGCTAAAATGACACAAAGAGAATGACAACATGTTAAATTCTGAAAGGCAGCTGTTTCTCTGCAGGGTTACAATTGATGTTTATAATCTTTTTAGTTTAAATAATCTTTCCACAAAAGGAGAGGGAGCATTCTCACTGTGCGATATGCAGGAAGAGTAGTTCTACAGGTCAAATAAAGATAGTTTATTTCTTTTTTAATCATTGAATCAGAGCAGGTTTTATTTAAAGGTCCCATATTATACACTTTATTCCCAATCTGAGACCATTCATTAATATCTAAATGAAATATTTCCGCCATGGTATGGACAAATCGACCCTCAGTTTGAGTGCAGCGGCTTCTCTTCACCTCCCTCTTTTTAGCAGCTTCAGAAATGTGCCGTTTATGGTGGGCGGAACCCTGGTGGAGCAGCTCAGCTGTTGGCTCCGCCCATCACATCGCCCGTCATGAGGTGATTGACAGGTTAGGCCTTAGCGGTAACTAGACGCTGATTACAGCGTAGTGAAGGATAAACAAACGCCGGAACACCGGAACCCATTCCTGAAGCCCCCATTACCGACCCAAACCGTGACGCACGGAGAACACAGCTAGCTACGCTCATCAATCTGATGCACAATGGCACCGGATACAAACAGTAGAAACAGTGACTTGGCTACATTTACAACAGTGCTAATATATTTTTAAGCTATCAGACTAATAAGGCTGAAACGATAAAATAACTGCCAGCTCTTACCTCTCCAGCTGTGTCACGGACAGTTGGTATTGAACCTGGCTTCAGCTTCAAACGGTTGGCGAAGCCTGCTTTCCATGCCCCCATGTTGTGGAAACAGTCCTCTTTGAAATGCTGGCCACAGACATGCAAAACCTTTGGAAGTTTTCCGGGTACATTTCCTCCAAAGATAAAATTAATCCACTCAGTCCTCGTGGGTTCAGTAGATGGAAGTAAAAAAACGTTTTCGTGTTCATTTATGCAGCCACAAACAGAACAGTGCTTCTGTCGCTTAGCCATGTCCGCTAACGAGGGTTGCCGAAAAGGATAAACACTGGGCGCTAGGTGATTTTTAGAGGGCGGGCTTTGAGAGCCGGTAGACGGGTCCATCGCTCTGTGGGGAGTGGTTATTGTCCCTTATGACGTCATAACGTACACGCTTTCAAACTCGCTCAATTCATACTTCCCTAGAGGTGGAGCAGGGGGGAGAGAGAGCGCCTGAAAGAGTTTCACACTTACGGGTCTCCTACACATGCGGGGGGACCAGTATGACTGTTCCAAAACCATTAAAAAGTGAATTTTGCATAATATGGGACCTTTAAAATCCAGTCTTTTCTAACAGAAATATGTGAAATGAGCAGGAATAATATTCACTGTCTTTCATGAAGGAGACACATATTGTGTTAAATTACATAATCTCATTATAGGGGAAAACAAGCTTCTTCTTTAACGACTGAATTTGTAAATAAGTCATGCTCATTTCACAATTATGTGTCCGGCCAATCTGTTTGATTGCTAGGGTGAAAAATCCCAACATGTTCATCTGTATAACACCAAGGTTAAAAAATTAAAGTCATTCATTTAAAGGAAAGCAGAAATTAAATTCCAAAATTTCATGACATATTTTTCTGTCTACATACAAAATCATTTCTATCCACACAATTTTATGGATTGTGTTGTGTTACAGTGTCACAAGCTCGCATCTCCTTTTTACGGGACTGCTTTCAACATTTTTTTATTCACATTAATGAAGTTCCTTATGGTTTGGAGGATAATTGGATCTAGTGAGCAGTAAAAGCCTCTCAAATTACAAAACTACTTGAAGATTAAAATAGTAGTTTAACGTTTAAATATACAAAAGGATAAAAGATGTTTCTTCAAACGGAGTATTTTAATTAAGGGTTTAATAACAACGTATTAGGAATTACATCTTCAAAATTTCTACATTGGGATCTGGGTGAGGCTGTAGCTTCTCAGTCTTTATTTTTAGGTATTTTTTATCATGGATGTTTCGTCTAAACATGAATTCTTTAGAACATGAACAGCTCTTCAGAACATAAGCTTCTTTTGCCTGCTCCTTGCTGCCAGAGACCTGGTAGCGCTTCCTCTCACACAGCTGTGTTTTTAAACAAATCTCACTATAATTGTCCAAGTTTTTCTGCTTTTCCACTCATTTCATTCATATATTGGGGCCCAAAACATACAAAACTATTTTATCTTCCTTATTTATGAAGATTGTCTTTTTGGGCCTCGCATTTAGAATTTTTATCATCATGTGTCCAAAAACGTGTAAGTGCCTTGTTATCGTGTTGAACAGAATCCACAAAAAAAACAACCCTTTATCCTACATACATGCTTCATACACGAGGTCAGAGGTGTTCATCCTCCTTAGTATAGGCTTTACAGACAGCTGTAATTTGTGCTACTATGCTGCCATAGTTTGTGTGCATGTGGTCACGTGACTGCATGGCAACATTTGATTGTTACAAGTATGTTACAATGACTTGGCAAACAGGTGTGTTTGACCAAAACACGCTGGCCGCTTTAAAACTAAACTTGACATCAAATAGGGGGCCACAAAGTATCATAGGACAAACCTCAGTTAGCCTGCGGACCGCAAGTTTGTGACCCATGTTCCAAATCAAGACTCAAAATATCAAAGGTACATTTTTAAAATGTTAAATGTCCAGAATAAATTTAAACCACAGTAGACTTCAAATGATATCCTGCACAGTGTTGTTGGTAATAGTATAAGGAAGTAGTTTGGGATTAATTAAATTCAATGTAACCTTTGTGCCTCTGATCAGTGGCACGAAACAGTCCACTTTTCTTCCTTTTATAACCTAATGCATTGATTGTCTGTCAGCAGCAAAAACTTTTTTGTGCAAAAGTTTCTACAACTCATTAACATGAAGTCCTCTATTCACAGCATGCAGTATATTTGCAGATATTCACTTAATAGAGGCCTTTTCACACCATATAATGTCCGAGCACTCTTTGTAACGACAACACTCCTCCAGTCTTTGACCATGGCTTTAACCACCTGCTAAACATTTTGTTCATCTGACCACATACTGCACATCCTGTCAATTTGTAGGGGCTTTTGCTCAGATTTCCTTTCCATCCCATTCTTCATCGTCTCTGAACTGTGATACTTGGACACACATTCCCATTTTATTTAATTGGACAATGCATTTTGCATTATTTTCATTTCATATTCTTAAAATTTTCAGCAATTTTCCAAATAGTTGCAAACAAACTATGAAGCACTAGATAAATACAAAACCAAAAACATGTTTAAATCCCTCAATAAGTACACTAGTTGCATTTAGTCTGTTGGCGGCATGGCTTAGTGGGTAGAGTGGTCATCTTGTAGCCTGAGGGTTGCTGGTTTGATCCTCGGCCTGTCGAGCTCATGCCAAGGTGTCCCTGAGCAAGACACAGAACCCCAAATTGCTCCTGATGGGTCGTGGTTGAGCGCATTGTATGGCAGCTTCCACCATCAGTGTGTGAATGTGTGTGTGAATGGAGTAATGTCTGTTTAGACAGAGCATTATTACTTTTTAGATGATTATCTAATTTTTCATCATTCTTTTGTGTGAAGTTTCATTTAATAGACTATTCAAATGAAGCAAGCAGAAGAACTTTCTCATTATCAAAAGTTGGGATCTTGTCCATGAACACTTCATTAGGATGAGGTGCCGCCACTGTCTGTTGTTATTCAGGTGTGCAGTCGTGCGACTTTGTGGCACTTTGCTGCTTTTGTATTCATTCAGGGATAATTGGAAAATCTGGCACAAATTGAGAATTCAAGTTAATCAAAATCCAGCTGCTTCCTCTTCAGATTCCATCAAAAAATCAACTCTAAAGAAGCAGAAAACAAATGGCTTCTTTCACGTCTCTGTTAGTTTGAATTTAGGAATTTAAGAAAAATAGTCTCATCAGACATTATTGATGTGCTTCCTTATTATATAAATACGAGTCCATATTCAGATATACGAAGACTTGGGCTGCAAACAAAAGTCACTTTTTCCCACAGTTGTCTAATCTCATCCAGCAAGAAATTACACTAAATCCTTTTCCCAGGTAAGTCACAGGCAAACATCATCTGTGCTTGGCTCGTGTTCAGAAGTAACTTTTTAATGAGAGCTATATTTACGTAGGCTTTAGAAGCAATACAGAGTAGGAGAAACATGCACCTGCTCCAGCACTCTTGCAGAGAAAAACACTGACAACCACTGAAGGACAGCGGCTTTAGTAAGCAGCCAGCTATAATTATGATGAAACTACATGTAAAATCAACTTGCATTTTTACTTTCATATTAACAGGCAATATGATACGCAAACATGGCAGCAAAAATGCTAATTAGACTTTTAAATTTTGATTTCAACATATGCTATGACTTATGATGATTTTGAAGCCAAAAGAAAGAAGGGACGATAAAGCTACTGCTTTTAAAGAGTTCAACATGTCAGTTTCAAGTTTAGAGGTATCTTAACATTCCTACTTCATCTGATGCTATATCTCCATTTTAAAAATGCAAAAAAAGTGCTCTATATATTTTATTCTGGTCATAATATTTTCATGAAGACTGAGGGAAAGTCAAAATACAGTACAGATGTTAAATTCCATTTAAGTAGATAGAAGTCTTAAATATTCATGAGCATACAGCAGTTGCAGAAGCTTTATTTGCATTACAAACCAAGAAATCATACAAGAATGCACATTACATATACTTTCCTGTACCAACTGTACCTTCATACGGTACAAGCATTGTACTTAGAAAAGTAGTCATTTTCATATATTCTTCTTTGTGAAAGGAAATAATGAATCCCTATATGAGTTTGAGTGTTTGTTAGTTTGTTTTAAATTCAATACATGTTTTTAACTTTTTCTGGAGAGTTCCTTGAGAATATCCATGTAAGCATAGAGAAACATGCCAACTCCCCACAGAAAGCTACAGCCAGTATCTGAACCAGGAATTTTCCTGTTAGAAAGTGATTATTCAAACCACAACACCACCATGGTGTCAAGCAGGTGTGCTGTAATGATGAAGGACCCAAACACAGGCAAGGCTCCAGAAGCAGGCAAGCGTAAAATTGTAGGCTTTATTCAAAAACAGACGGTGCTGCATTAGCAGGGTAACCAGGAGACATAATCCAAGAACCAGAGCGAGGCAAGGACAGAGCCAAAAGGCAAAACATCAAATCATACAAAACAAAGATGAAGATCTGACAGAGAATAAAGGAAAATAGGGAGTATTTATGCAGGTGCAGCTAATGACTAACAAAAGGCTGGTGTGTGGTAAAAAGGAACTAAGACCAGGTTTGAAGGGGAAGCAGAAACCAAGACTAATGGAAACAATCCAAGGAGCAGATCAAGAAAATAAACACAAAAACACCAGCCACAGTGCAGCATGCACCTATCAAAGGTTTAGCCTATTTGACTCCTTCTTATAGTTTAGGCAGTTTTATAACTTTTAGGGTTGGGCATGTAATTAACACCAAAACTTATTTTACCACACTTTTTGAGTCTGAATACACACTCAGGCAAACCACAGGTTACCAGAGGGATAGTACTGGCTTGGGATGGCCATCGTTGTGCATCGAAGCCATTTTAGAGCATCTGTGATTGGGCTGCTGAAGTCCACCTGAGGAGATAATCGCACAATCAGACTTGTTTCCAAAGCACTGTGATTGTTTCATGAAATTACAAAGAGAATATGTTGAATTGTGGATTATGTATTTATGCAAGTTTGAGGTCATTGTAAATATTTATCTCTTGAAACATTACTTCCTCCCTCACATTGTAGAAGTGCTGAGATCTTAATCCCCACTTTTTGTCTGTTCTAGCAAGAAACACCCATTGGCTGGAAATTCACTGTCAGATATTGTTTTTTATTTATTTATTTTTTAATCTTTCAACATTTCCATCCTTCTTTGTCATATATATTTAAATTATAATAATGTTTGAGTTAAGATTTACAGGAAAAATTTTAAGTGCTCCTCTCCAAAGGGCATACTGCTGTTACAAAGCAGCTTATTTGTTCAAAGTGTTTGCAAACCAAAAGTTATTGCACTTTTGTGCATATCGAGGTACTCCTTTAAAAGTTTGCTATACACAAGTCTACTTTAAAATCATGATTAAATTTAGCAGAAAATCATGCATTTCATAATATATTAAAAATATTTGAATCATTGCCTAAGATTAATCCCTTTATTTGTTAGCGATAATTCAAATCTTTGAATTTAAGAGTTACGAGTTAAGATTACGTTCGCTACTCAAGTGAGCTAGAACTATTAAATAAAGTATTCCAGAGGTGGTGCTGCACCAAGGATTACTGAAGGAGAAGACAAGACACACAACAAAGAATAAAAATCATTCATCTATTGGTTAATGCAGAAAAACTTTGGTTTCTAGTACATAACAGTTAACTATGGAGCTGCATCAGATCCTAGTCTTTTGGGGCTGATCATACTGTATTTCTATCAAAATGTTTCCCAAATTCTTCCAGGTCCAACCATGAGTCATCTCTCCTATCCAGAGCCGCCTATCATTCCACACGTGCTTATGTCATGTTGTGTTTATCCACATGCTGTGTGCTAAAACCACAATGCACTTTGTTTTGTAGTCAGCTTCCTTAACACCAAACGGACCAAGACCTGCATTTGTTGAATTGTTGTTGTTGAGTTTGCTTCTTTGATTCGAATCAGAATTTTTTTGCATTCACACTACCCCAAATGAAGCAGACTTTCTGAGCAAATGGACTAGGATTCAAAAAGGCTGCTGTGTATGTTCCCTAAAACAAAGGTTCACAGTATTTACCTGTAGGACCATTTCTGTTCTTTGCAGGGGATTTGCCTGGCAGCTGTAAAGTAACAGCTGCAGTTTCAGACTCAGTTTAACAGTAGAATGGTGAGACTGTCCTATCAAAACACACCCAATGGGGCATGTCAATGTTGTCTACAATTCTACCAAATCACTAATCATCAAGCTTAAAACTTAATGATTGTCTAACCTTAACCAGATAGTTTTAGTTCATAACTCAAACTCAGGAATATCATTGCCTGAACACAACCAGGAAACAAGATCATCGTTAAGTGTATCAATTAAAAATAACTCAAAAGTGAAAGCAATAGGTTGTATTATGCTGGTGCTGAACATGCATTACTTGTATGTGTTTCACATGAATGGCTGAAAGAGTTGCCTCTAGGGTTTGGAGTATTGTGACATTTGGAATAGAAAGAGAGAAAATAGGCCACATAGCTGTGATACAAAATAGCCATATTATTCACATATGTAACAGTATTTTTTCCACGCAGGGGCCAAACCAGTAATCAGTTAAAAATCCCACAGTTCCATTGTAAAGCTTACATTACAGGGATAAGGACAGCTTTAGTGTAATATGTCCATGGTAAATGTGATGCATGCAAAGATTACTTTGGGTTAGAGAAAAGGGAGCTTGCACAGATTTTGTCTAACGAACATCACATGACATTAGAGCCCAGGATTGATTACTGAAATCCCATGAGCTGTAAAACAGTGGCAATCAAATGAGAAATGACATTGTTAAGACTTAGGGTAGACATATTACATAACATGAGAATTTTAATAGGATTAACTAAGAACACACTCCCATACACGTATATGAGCACACAGCAAAAAAGAAAAAAAAGATTTTTGCTTCTTTTCTATGCAGTCTCAGACTGGAATATTTGACTAAAACAGCTATCTTACATTAATTTTAGGTGGAGGAGTTCAGAAGGCATTTAATAGGTTGAGAACAGAAGAGGATGGATGACTGGCTCAGCTTGATTCTTCAGACCGATCAGTGACTATGAAAGACGCTTTCAAGTCATTTTCAGATGAAAGGTCTGCCGAGTAAGTACATTTTACCTTTCTAAATCTAAAGAGGTCAGCGTTGAACTAAATGAGACAAAATTTTGTAGAGGCACAGTTACTCCACCTCTGCATCACCAGCTTTTTCCAAGAAATCTACCTATGTTCCCCATCTTCGCTGTTTTAACCCCCTTCTTGCCTTTGTTTGTTTTATTCCTTTTTAACCAATCATTTATTTTATGTATTTATTTGCTTTCATTCAGTTTTATTTATGTATTTATTTTACATTATTTATTTAATATTTATCTTTATTTCTAAATTATTTATGGTTTATTTAATTGTATTTTATATTATTTAGGTCTTTCTCTTTTTGTTATATTTTTCTTTTTTTTTTTTTTTTTTTTTTTTACTCTATTTAGTTTTTATATCATTTTAAGTAAATTCAGGCATTAAGAGGTTAAATACCCTGTCTGTACATGACAAAAAAATACTTAACAGATAGACAAACCACCACCTTGGCGGAGATTATAATTACATAATAAATCTTTATAATATCCCACATTTTTAACTGAGCTGGCCTACTATATAGTCCTTCTTTAAAAGTAATTAGAGAAGTACTTAATTATTAAACAAGTATCCAGTCACTACTAGTTACTACCTTATTCTTTTAGTTTTCTGATTTTCAACTAATGTATTTTTTAATATTAAATAATTCTTGTGTTAGTCCGACCACAACCAGACCTCGTGTAAAAAGTAAGTAAACATGCAGAAACAAGGTTTTTATCACACAGTCCACAGCTTTGCAGTATCAACATACTTTGGAAAATAACATGATTATCGTAGCTTAACTCATCTGGGCGTGTAACCAGTGAGTTATATTCTTTAGCAGGAAGTCTTTAAGAAGGTAAAACATCCAACAGAAAAATTAATCAGTTCTATGCTGCACAACTTTAGAGAAGTCACGGTTTATACCCATATTTACCACTATCTAATAGTGTTGCAGCATAAGTCTCAGATTAATCGCTGGAGATAAAAGCCATTGATCATCACCTCGCTTCATTCAGCAGTCATATCAGCAGAACCACTGGGTCATGAGTTATGACTACAGTAAAATATTCCTTGTGTTTTTGCTGTTTTACTTGAATAATCAGACAATTCGTCATAGAAAAGTGTAAACTTACTGTTTCTACTTTGATATGAAACCTAACCTACTTTGGCTGAGTTTCATAGAAGGGGAGAAGCGATAAGATGAACATTCAGCACTTTTAGCATTGTACTAAATCTAGACAATTATTTATAGTTTTGCCTTTACACTCCCTGTTCTTGTATCCATATATAGGTCTGCGTATTCTGAAAAGATAAATGTATCATTACAAAGAAGAAATATCTTTGGGAAAGACTGGTTTGAGTAAGCGCTGGAGCGGGTAAAAGCGGGTGCAAGCAGCCATACGTTATCTATCTTTTAAATAGAATATTTTCCTTCAGAGCCCCAGAGAAGCAACCACAGGAGCTGAGAGCATGCAACTCCATTAATAACTTGTGCAGTGGGGACGCCTTATGCAAGTCCTGAAACCTGAGAGCCAGTCACCTGTTCTGCTACCTGAGCTTAGGCTCTGACTGTCTGGATCACTCACCTCATATGAAGGATGCCTGAGGTACTGCTGGAACCTCCATAAAAATCCCTGAGGGGGTATTTTTTAACCAGCACAACTAAAGCAGAGGCATGAGTAGGAAATTAATTAACTAAGAAATATCAAGATTCACTGAAGTGTGTCCACGAGAGCCATCGCTGTTAAACTTCTACCAAAGACTTCTCTTTTATTTGCAGAGCATGCCCTGCTCCAGACTCTCGGGCAGAGCTGACAAGAGCTCAGAGGGTAATTTGTATAAATGTATTGACTTAGTTGATGGGTTTTGCTTTTTTCATTGACCCACTGTCAGCTGAGAGGAGTTTCCACTGGGGCTTGAGGAACGACTGCGGAGCAGCCTCACTACCTGACAATTTGTTATGCTCCTAGCTGAGCACAGGACAGCTCACACTGTGGCCTCTGCTGAAACAAGTGGTTCAAAGGAAAGGAACAACAGTGGATGTCTTAAAATTGACTCTCCCCTTTACCAAGTAAGAACTCTTCACAGCATGTACAGTAATAGCTAGATAATAAATGATAAATATAATTTATGCGTTTTGCAATGATTAGGTCTGTTTTTAATTGTAGCATTAAAGTCATAAATTGAGAAAATGGAGTAAATAAAAAGAACTTGTGTGTACACATCTGTGTATGTACAACCAAAGTGATCTCCCAGGATGAAGCAGATTTTTCTGTACTACAGAGGTAGTGTGGTATATGGAAAGTGAATAGTTTCTGCCTTTGGTAATAGGTAATTGAGATCACAAAAACAATGCCTGAGGCAACTGGTATGTTTTCCAACTGTGAATTCAAACAGATTATGATCCATGTGACTACATTCCACTGAGCAACAGTCAGAACCATTACAGCGTTCCTGAATGGGCTGGACAAATTTCTCTAATAGAGAGACCATTGTGTAACTGACAGCACCTAACAATGAGCGTGTACTTTATGTACCTCATTGGTCAACCCTATAATCCAACAGTTACCGATCAATAATGAAGTTATTTAACCAAGGAGCATCATTAAGACCAAAACAAAGAGGCCGATATTTTTCACACAAGGGCCACTTCATAGGTACTTTTCATATTAAGCTGGACAGAGAAACAAGAAGCACTTTGTACAAGTAAAAATCTCAGAATAATGACACCAACCTGTGACAAAAAACACTGTCACATATTATATGGCACATCTGAACACTAGTATTTTGTCGAAGCAGTCCCTCAGAGCCCCATCAACACAGGCTGTGCTGATGGGTTTATACAGGGCTGCTCAGACTGTCTGATTCCTAACCAGCTGTAGGTCCCACCGCCTCCTTCCAAGTTCCTGTAACTGTCAGAAACACAAAGGTTGACTCAATCTCTGGTTTCCATGCCTGTAACAATAAGCATATAGTCACATATAGTGTACTTGACAGTCAGTCTGTCAAACACAAACCTTGTTTGCCGTCAGTGTGCTCTCACTGTGTCACTGTTTCTTTTTTGATAGATAGATATATAGATAGATAGATAGATAGATAGATAGATAGATAGATAGATAGATAGATAGATAGATAGATAGATAGATAGATAGATAGATAGATAGATAGATAGATAGATAGATAGATAGATAGATAGATCAACTTGTTCTGACCACCTAGTCTTTTTTTTTTTTTTTTTTTTTTGGACTCATGTGAAATGCACACTCACAGCCAATATCTTTGCCGTTTGCCATTTAGCTGAAATTGACCCTCCATGTGGCCGGAACAGGGACACTACCAATCCATCTGTGTGTCCATCTTCAACTAAATATAATCGGGCCTTAAGAAAAATGTGTTAATCACATGCAGTGGCGTGGAGGTGTCAGTGATTAGACACTGGCATGAACGTGGGAAGAAAATAATATTAGGGCCTTCTGGGGTTTGCTTTATAAACTAAATAAATGTTGGCTAAATGTGGTGTTGTTTAAACACTTCCTTAAAAAAATTTAAAAGTAAAGATATAAGTTAAATACAGTCTCTTACTTATATTAAGAGTTATGTAAAATTATGACCAATAATTAAAGTTTAGATGTGAGTACTCAGTGAAAAACAGAAGTCTTAAAGATAGAGTCGGGATAGGGGTACTCCATGCTTTGAAATTCTGACGTAAAGTGCTGCGTGTGATCTTACAGTTCTCTGGCTAAATTTGCAGATCTCATCATTTATTATTTGGTTGAGGTTGAGCATTAAATCTCTCAGCTGAGAGTAGAAAACATGATTTCTCATCTAAATACACAAATTAATATATATATATATGTGTTTGGTGAAGGCTTTACCAAAACAATGCATCCCATGACATTTAAAAGAGAGCCCTTTACACACAAAAGTGACTCTTTGACCTTCTGCTTTTGAAATTGATGCAACTGGGCTCTAGTGCATCACCAGTGTAGTTACACCAGTGTGTGAGATTACACAAAATGCTGACTATATGTAAGCTGTTAAATTTAGAATGTAGATAAAATAGAAAAGTACATGAAAACCAAAACGGATTCATCTATTACTGTGCACACCTACAGAAACCTCTTTTTGTAGTTAAATTTTGGGGAATTGAATGCAGCACTCCATGCAGAAATTATTTCTAGGGGCGAATAGATTTATGCAAGGCGCCAGTGCCTTTTGTGCATTTTTTACCCAAATTAAGTACAATCAGCCAATCTGTTGCCAAACCACAAAGTAAGCCTTTGTGTGCTGTCTGGCAGCAACT
This sequence comes from Melanotaenia boesemani, assembly GCF_017639745.1. Classification (NCBI taxonomy): domain Eukaryota; kingdom Metazoa; phylum Chordata; class Actinopteri; order Atheriniformes; family Melanotaeniidae; genus Melanotaenia; species Melanotaenia boesemani. Next base: position 20,548,624 of record NC_055697.1, read on the forward strand.
TCATTTGTTTTTATTGTTTTCCTCTAATGTGCCCTGAGTTTTAGTCAATATTCCATATAAAATAAAAAAGGAACATTCTTATGAAGTGCACTCCCCTTTGTTTGATATATTGTTCAGCTTTGATTAATTGTTATCAACTAATAATAGTTGGTTTAATTGTTCATTTTGCAGTTAAAAAAATATTTATTTTCATTCCAGTGTCAGTGTTTTTGCACACAGCCTCTTTCTTTCTTCCACAAAGACAAACTTGTATTCAATTTTAATTTGAGGACGCAAAGTTATAAAATCAGTGCTTTCACATAACTTGCTGTCAGAGGAAAAAATCCAATCTAAAAACATCTATTTTAGTGTTGTTCAAGCTTGCATTCCTGTCCCAAGTAATTCACGTCCAAGGGGAGCACTCAGGGTAAACATAATTACTTTTCTTGTATAACATTATATGCATTGTGCCCTTCATGCAAACATCTTAACAGACGTTTGAGTCAACAAACAGTTTGACTTTAATTTGCCAGGCGTCACTGTGACATTCTGCTGTAATACGCCATAATAATGATCTACATGTTTGACAAGCTTGCTTAAAGAGTCAAATATGCCTCCATTGTTTGTAAACTCAGTTCTACTGACTGTTATAAATGCAATAAAATGTATACAAGCTGAAATGAGAGCAGTGCACTTGCTGTATCACCTTTACAAGCTTAAATTTTCTCAGTGGTGAATAAAATAACCATTTTCTTTGCCATCCAAAACATTAACCTTAAACATCTGAGCAATGCTTTTGTTTTTGTTTTCAGGGAATTATCAAAAATGTGCCAAGCAAGCAAGGCAGATAAGAGAGTTATCAGCTGAGCTGAGGAGCAGAAAGCCAGAGAAAAGGAGCTTTTTCTTTGGGGTGGTGACAAGAATGAGTTTTAATGAGTAGAAATATTATTATCTGTATTATTTAGTGTCACTTTAAGTGTGAACTAGAAAATCTGATCATTATATTTCTTTTTACATTGAGAAGAACCCCTTTAATGTGGACATGCGGTATGTAATGTGTATGGTTTGCTGTCTTGTCAAAAGTTTATTTTTCAACTACAAGCTGATGGATGAAAAAGTAAAAGATGGCTCGTTGATGTGCTTTTTTCAAAGAAGTAAACAAATTTGGGCAAACTCAGCCATTTGCTCAATGTCTTAGGACCCTGAAGGTTATTCAGCACAATTTATGCAATTACTGCACTAAAACTCTGTTTCACTCTATGATCAGTTATCCAATACTTGAAGATGCAATGGTTTTGTCTGAGGTAAAAATATATGCTTAAGAAAATTCCACATCTGCTGGCTAAAAGTGTATATTCAGCAAAAATTATACATTGTTCTATAATTATAATGTTGGACTTTTAAATCTAATTAGGAGATATTAATTCATTAAGCCAGTTTAATTTGTACATATCTGTGTCCATTTGTGTCAATGCACAAGCTGTGTGAGGAAGATGTCTTAGTGTTTGCCCTCCAAACAAAAATGTAAGATAGCCTTACAAAGACAGCAGGAGAGAGGGTATAATTACAGCATTGGGCATGCTCAGTTTGATTTTTGTTAATGGAAGTGAGAAGCAGGAATAAAGCAGAGACTTGTGTTTTACTTCTCTGAGGAAAAAAAAAGTCTGGATTTTTCATTTTAGAAGTCACAAGTTATTTTTTCTCACACGTTGTCCATTGTCATCATAAAACCAGCAGATAAAGGAATAAGCTGAGCAGAAGAGAAGGTAATCAGTCCTTCCAATCACATTTTAGGAGCTAATGACTTTGTATTTGTTGTGTGTCTTGGTTTAATTTCAGCTCTGCAGTCTTTCAGTTTGCTAAGAAATCCATTGGAGCACAACCTTGATATTAAACTTTTTCTCTTCTTTGTCTTTTCATAGCCCTCATGTAAGGACATCACTGCTTCACTGCACAGGAATGTCCTGTCGTGAGATGTGTGGTGGAGCAAGAAGCAAAGGATAATTTGTCTTTTAGAGCAATAACTCAATCTGCCTACTCAGACCTCTGATAGATCCATCTGAGGAGTTCCCAGAGTGTTCAGGACTGCAAGTGCCCCAGATTTGATAAGAAAGAGTCAACAGATAGCATTTTCTTCCACCTCCATCACAGCTTGGAAAGTCCATCTCAGAGGAGTCGTTGTATCTATCCATTGCCTTGAAAATATCACCTCCTCCAGATCTAGCAAGGATCTTTAGGAGAAAACATTTATCTGTGCCCATAATGAGAGTCTCCATCTCCCAGCCGGATGTGTGCAGACGGAATTCTACCATCTTTATGCCAAATGAGTTCAGACAAGCCCACTCACCAGCTGATGGACTGGCCGTGACAGATCCAGGCAAGAGGAAAGTACAACTTGTCCAATGCAGACTGAGCTTCACAGAGAAGGACAGAAAACAGGGAGTAATACATGGCTCAGTAATAAAACTGTTCTCCTTAAAGCCTCTTTACAGGTCATCTATCCATCATGAGGTGCCTTTGAAGTCCTTTAGCACCGTTATGTTTTTGGATAAGTCACTTTGTATTTCTGTAATAGAGTTGGAAGAAAGAAGAACAAGCCAACCCACTTTGTATAGGTCTGCCCTGTCGTGTCGCCTTGGTGTGTCATCCCACCTCAGATTCAGTACACATAATAAACAAGCCAAAACAAATGAGGGTCATGAGAAAGCCAGAGCGATCTTGTTGGGCAACACCAAACCCAATTCCCAAGAGAATGGTTTTGGTCACTGTAGAAGGCCTTTATCAAAGTATGGGGACTGCAAGGCAAAGCAAACAGCACCCACTTATTGTATTAACGGTAAGGCGGATGACTCAGGCACACAGCTCTTCAGCCCTTCTTTTGGATTACTGTCATTCAGAGGACCAGTCGCCTCAAACGCAAAGGCTGGCAGGCGGACAGGGAATGCAGATGAGGCAGCCTGCTCTGCTCGGAGTAATTTCAGCCACAAGCAGCACACTTTTAATACTGGCTCAGGTATGAATTTCATCACTTTGATTCAGAAGGGAAAATCTCAAATACCTGTGCCAATTGATTTGTGCATTCATTTCAACGGCTTGCACATTCTGAAGCTGTTGTTGATAGGATCACACTCCAAGGTGTAACAGGAAACTGAGTGTGGTGCCAAACTAGTCTTAGAATATGGAAAGCCACTCTTCTTCTCACCTTTTGATTTATACCTCATGCATTGCTAATAAACCCACACACAGCACTTCTTCCACTGTACCCTCATATTGTTTAAACTAAATCCCAAATGGCAAAAGCAAACTTTCACTTCAAATGTAGATTTGAATAAAAGTGCAACCACTTTTATTTGTTCTCCACTGACCTATTAAACTTGCATATAAGATATAAATTTAAAAATGGCAACTGCATTTTCTAACAATAGGTTCCAAAATCTAATAAAAGACTTATAGTATTTTCAAAGTATTTTCTTCCCATCTCCTTGCCAGCATCAGGTAAAGGTTAACTTAAATCAAAATAAAGACAACAGGCTAAAATGGCAGTGTAAATTAGAAAACTAGAAAGTTTTTTTTATGTGCCTGCTCATTTAAAGTAAATGGTTTTGTGTGTAAGACTTAAGTGTGTACAAATTTTGATGGTACAAGGGACATTGTGTCAGTCAAAATATGATATATCTATGATAATCTATTGGAGGAAAAAGGTAAAGGTTTATGTTTTTTGGTATTGTGAAGGCTAAATGAAAGAGCTTTACTTAGAGAGCATGTTTAGTCTTCTGCAGGTTAAAAACAAATAAGCTATGACAATCAGTCGCCATGAGCAGAGCAGTGTAAGTTGTATTATTTTAGATAAGTATGAATGTACTTGGCAGTGAGTTAGCTCATCTTATTGGATCAGTTATAGGGAGCAAAAAGAACTTACCAACATCTCTGTAGCTGACAATATTCATTTACATATCATTTTAGTAGAGTTGCTTGTTTCTTTCTGTCATCATGCTAATTTAATCTGTTTCACACAGTTGTTGTTTAACAGAACAACTGTAGCAAATATTGTATTTTATAGGCTATATTTACTATACTTTATATGAAGTGAAAATACCTAGCTTAGTTTTGGAATTTGGGGTTTTAGCCTAAAGGACACAAAAGTGGCTTTTTTAACTTTTTTTTTGTGCTTTGGAGTCTTGTAACAAACAACAGTAATACAAAACTTTTTAAATTATTAAACTGTCTTGACTCGGTGTATTTGTTGTCCCATCTCACTTTTATTTCTTTTTTGATTGTCTTATTTTTGCCAGATGTATATTCAGTTACTTAAAGGGCACAACACATCTTATAGCAATAGCTTGAGCAGTGACATTACAATACAATAATGCACTACCACATATGTCACGTGGTCATGGCAGGGTATTCAGTGAAGATATATATTCTACAAAAGGTAGAGGAGTGAGGTTACAAGAGCAGAATGGATGCACCGCTATCTTTTACATTATTCATCAGCCACACTCATGTTCCCTCTGGGTTTTTTTTTCCTCTGTATGAGTTGTGGGGGTAGTGTGTTTTTGCATGTGTATGTTTTTATGTGTGAATGGCAGTGTGATGGGTTCAGTTTGAGGTCTGTTCATTTCCTTGCTTCTATAGACAATAAAAGCTAAACTTTAAGTCAAGAATACTAAAAACTATTAACAATGGTAAAAAAAAACTGTATTTAAAAATGTTGTAAAGGCCTGCATGAATTATTTCTGGTTGTGAAAGTTTCAAGGTGAAAATCACCTTGCCCTTTGCAGTTTAGTTGAGTTTGAATGATGCAACTTCAGTTCTTTCTTTTTCTTTCCAGGAAAGCCAAGAAGATGTAGCAAGCAAGCAGGAAGTAATAAGACAGATGAAGAACAAGTAGATGGCAGATCCACAGCACTTCGAACAGTTGCAACTCTGGATAAGACTTGTCATTATCATTCGCGACTGAAGAAGGATTCTGTGGGAGGCAATCCCAAGACTCTCAGCCTCCAAGTATGAGTCACATTTTTCTACTTTTTCCTAAAGAATCGTCTTAAAGTTGAAATGTGAAGAACAACTATATCTAGAAAAGGTTGTTAGAACCATCAGCAAGCTGACCAGCAGTAATACATTAAAATTGCAGTGTGTAACAAAATCAAAGATCAATACATATGTTTATTTTTAATATATCACTAAAAACTATGTTTATGTTGGCATCTAATCACTTTACTAAAATAAGTTATTTTTTTTGTTTTCTTAGAATGAGCCAATTATATTTACTTTCCATGGGTCAATATATATGGCTGCTGCTACATTTGTGCCACCATTTTTACTACGGTGTCTCTGAATGGACAAACAACTGTATGGGTGAAGTAAGAACCCTCTGAGCTTTAAAACTACAGTATTGGCTTTGTTTGATAGGTGCTAGAGCCCGCGTTTGGAATAAGTAACACCTTTAACACTAGAAGTCCCAGGAATTTTGATATCTCCCTAAAGTCCCAGAGAAGGGTCGAAAGACCTTTAGTCCAAACTGACGACTCTGCTGGCAAAAATTAGCATCTCTTCATTTGTAAATGCAGCCATTACCTGAGGAATGCACCCATTGCATCCAGCCCCTCCTTGTTACCTTGAAACGTCTGGTAAATTCTGTGGCAGTGGGGGATGGTGGGCTGAGGGGGATAAATAGTAGCTAGCTTCACCTCCAACAAATAGAAGGAAGCAAAATGCAGAGGCGGCTTACAACTCAGCAGGCATTGGACCTGATCCTCAACGATACAAACCCTTGTGACTCAGATGGAGAAGAGATACAAATTCAGCTGGATTCGGACTCTGACTCTGAGCAGTCTTCAGGTAAGATTTGAAACTATTATTGAACTTTTTGGTATGACAAATTTCTTTCTTTCTGCTTTGTCCTGTACTGTGAGTTGCAACACTGGAATTTCTCCATTTTTGTACAAATAAAGGATTTTTTTAATCTTATTTCCAAAACATCCTATTTTCGTCCTCTGAAATTGTGAAATTGTTTACCTTGCAGATGATGAGACTGCTCCACTGCCAGAAAAGAGGGCTCGGTTGGGAAGTGAGAGGACAGAGATGGCTAAAGATGGCACAGTGTGGCATGAAGAACAGCTGGGGACATGTCTCAATTTCACCCCAATAGAACCATACGGCACAGATGGAGAGCCAACTGCTAAGGCCAGAAGAAGTATCCGGACTCGTCTTCAAAGCTTCTTCTGTTTTATAACACTTGAAATGCTTCGTAGCATTCAAGAATGGACCATTCAGCATGCACGGCAAAAGGAGCAGGCAGAATGGTTCATGAACCTCCCAGAACTAATGGCATTTATTGCAATTATTATCTTGCGGGGGGTGAAGAAAGTTCCATCACTACGTGACAATTGGTCAGCAGAGCTGGGAAACCCACGAATCATTGCTACTATGGCCCGAAACCGCTTCCAAAACATCATGCAACACCTACGCTTTGATAACATGTTCACACGCAGTGAGCGAGTGGAGACAAATAAGTTTGCTGCAATTTCTAATCTGTGGGAATCTTTTGTCAATAACTGCATCAGATCTTATAACCCTGGTCGACACATCACTATTGATGAACAGCTTTTCCCGACAAAGACTCGCTGCAGTTTTCTGCAGTACATTGCAACAAAACCGGACAAATTTGGCATAAAACCGGACAAATTTGGCATTAAGTTTTGGCTGGCTTGTGACTTGAAATCAAAGTACATTTGCAATATCCTGCCATATCTTGGCAAGGACCCCAGTAGTCCCAGTGGAGAGAGACTCTCTGAGAGTGTAGTGATGAGGCTGATGGAGCCGTTCATGGATAAGGGCAGAACTGTAACAACAGACAATTTTTTTACATCGCTGTCCCTTGCGCAACGACTGCTTAGCCGGAAAACCACCATCCTTGGCACAGTCAACAAGATTCGCCGGGAAATTCCTCAGTCAACTAGACAGAAGGACCACACTAAATTCACCACTCGAGTGTTTTCCACCACTGGTGCAACACTCACAGTATATGCGCCGAAACGGAAAAAGACTGTCTATCTTCTCAGCAGCATGCACAATGTGGTTGAGACTGAGAATACCACCAAAAGGAAGCCAAACACTGTCACACAATACAACACCACAAAGTGTGGTGTGGATGTGATGGACCAGATGGTGCGGGAGTACAGCGTGCGTGCAGGAACACGGAGATGGCCAGTCGCCGTGTTCTACAACATGATCGACATGGCGGCACTGAACGCTCATGTTCTTCATAAGGAATGCACCGGAGTGCAGGAGAGAAGAGTGGACTTCCTGGTTGAGCTCGCGAAAGAGTTGGCCAACTCTCATGTGAGTCAGAAGAAGGCACATAAGGAGCAACTGCTTCAGCAGCAACCTCCCACACCTAGCCCTGGGAAAAGGGCAAAATGTCAGGTCAACCATCGATGCAAGAACAATTGCGCAACTGTAAGATGTGTTGACTGCTACAAATACACATGTGGCAAATGCAGGATGGAGATACCATGGAAGTGCCAAGCATGTTTGGACTTAGCACAGACGGACTGCTGAAAGAGCAGAAAAGCCATTCACACAAGGGCATGCCACTGTAGCCTTGTGTAAATATTTGTGAAATTGTTTCATTACTTGCATTATTTTAACTGTTTTGTTGTTTTTTTTATGACAAAAATAAAAAGCATTGGAAAAAATTCACAGTTGTTCTTTTATATCTTTGTCATGTTGACATTTATGCCCTCTTGACTTAGACACTAATGCTTCTGGACATTTTACTCACAGACCCTGCCTGTACCACCACAATCAAAAAATGTTCATTTTAAATATTCAAAATTGTTCATTGCTTGGGCTTTTTGGACATAAGGTACATGAACATTGGGTTAGAAAGTTTGAAAAATTGGTCAAAAATTCTGAAAAATTTGTATTTTTTCATTTGTATGAAAAGAGGAGAGCTGGACCTTTTAAAGTGATTTTTAAAAAAAATATGAATTCATCATTTTGTCATATCATTCTAAATTGTTTGCTTTTTTATTGAAGGCCCACAATGATTATCTTTTTTTTTTCTTCTAAAAGCACACAAATGTGTCGAGGAGGTATATATCATATATCATATCAAATATATTTTTAATTATTTGAAATATACTAGAATGCAGGAAAACCTTTCTGAATCTGTTTGAGGTCTACTCCAATCTCATACTCAGGGGACCAAGCAGTGTCTCAAGCCAAGCTTTGGGCAAAAGTTGACAGTCCGGTTTCAAGAGTCTACAGTGTCTCCCCTAAGTATGCGCCCTCCTGGGGTGTGCCAGTAATTGACTCGTCTACAAACAAAAGAAGCTGTTCGCAGCTTAAGACAGGATTTTAGCTAAAATCCTACTGGTCAATCGACCCATCTCTGGGTTGTAAAGGTAGAAAGGTCCATTGACCCCTCTCTGGGACTTCTAGTGTTAAAAGCATATAGATGAAGATAGTACTCATGGACACACCTTTGAAGTAGTTACCTGCAGGGCAGTCATCGCTGCACCTGAGAATAGGTGTTGAAACACTATCAGTGCCAAATGCAAAAAACTGGAAATCAGCCAAAGTGAAGGTTAATGACAGCGAGATTCAAGCAAGGTGCATTTATTTAACCAGCATCGGCAAACAGACCAAAGCATGCAATGAGTCAAACCCAGGTCTCCTGAGACTGATATCCCCCCATGGCAGAAAATTTCTGCACTTTTCCCATCTTTAACTTTGTATTACTAGATTATAATCTGCATACACCATAGAACACTTAAAGGACACATGCTCATTGCCTATCTTTTATACCTTGTGCTCAGTAAGCATTACAGTCAGGCAGGCTCAGTAGTACACAGAAAAAATGTTCTATACAATGTTTTGTCCAGGCCTGTCAAAAATCAATAATATTTTGTGCAACATTCAAAAGTAAAACCTGGGACTGAAGTAACTTGTCAGTGAAAGAAGAGCGGATGTTACTCAGTGGAAACATGACTCAATTTTCTGATTTTAATCAGAAATTTTATTCAATTACAGACGTTTTTAGAGGTAAACTGTTAGGAAAAAACCTCTATGAACAACAGATTCTTAGATCGGTGAAAAGACAAGGCCGTTTACTGCGATCTGAGGAGTTCACACAAAGTTTGGTCACTCAGATTGACAGACAATGTTGAACTGGCTTGAAGCTCAGGTCACATGGTTTATATAGCCCAATGTTGGTATCCGTGGCAACGCTCTCCAATGGTTTAACAGCAAATGACAAATACGAACTATTCTCTTTAATGACTGATGATTTCTGCTCTTCACATGCTTCCCTCTCATGTGCCACAGGAGTCTATTCTTGGCCCTATTCTCTTGTCATTGTATTTGCTAAAGTTGGGATCAACTATGAGAAAAAATAATCTGTCTTTTCATTTTTATGCTGATGATTTGCAGATATTAGATGCACTTACTAAACTATTAGATTGTACAAATGATGTAAACTTTTTGCAACTGAATGACAGAAAAACTGAATAAATCTTGTTTGGCAAATCACCTATGTCGAATGTTTTCACAAATTGTAGTACTCTGGCCCCCTTTTTTAAATTACGTTTTAAAAACCGCGGTGAAACATTTGACAGAGGGCTCAGATTTGATAAACAGATTAGTTCTGTTGTTAGAACAAGCTTTTTCTGCCTGATTTTTAAAGAGCACACCCAGACGTGAACACATGATCCCTGTGCTGTCGTCATTCCACTGGCTTCCAGTTCATTTTAAACTTCTGTTGTTTGTTTTTAATGCTGTTATGGCCTGGCACCCTCCTACTTGTCTGAGATTTTAATTATCCATAATCATGGCAGGGCCCTGCGTTCGTTATTGTAAAGGGCTATACAAATAAAATTTAAATGCTTGAATGAACTTTTCTGAGAGATGTTGCTGATGTTGCTGTAAAATTCAAAATGGAACAAAATAGTAAAAATGTTTAACTTTCAACAGTCAATATAATTGCTATGTTCTGAATGTCATGTTGTAAATGAAATATTAGTTTATAACAGGGGTGCCCAACTCTGGTCCTTGAGATCAACCATCCTGCAACTTTTGGATGCAACCCTTATCCAATACCTGAATCAAATGGCTGAATTCCCTCATCCACACCTCATTCAGCTCTGCAAAGGCCTGGTAATAACATATTCATTTGATTAAGGTGTGCTGAAGAAGAGTTGCATCTAAAAGTTGCAGGATCTTGAGGACCTGTCTTGGGCAACCCTGGTTTATAAGTTTGAGTATTGATCGTTGCACTACCTTCATTTTACAGAACATCTCAACTTTCTTTTGGAATGGCAGCTGTCTAGTACTTGCTTTACTTAGAAATGCACCTTTCTTGGCAAATATATCAAACCAAAGTCATCCATGTATGTACTCAATTGTCCCAGAGAAATACCTAGCTCTAATTTTCACACAAGTGCCCCATTTTTGTTTTCTTTATCAAATGTATTTGTCTACGAATTTAGTTTAACAAGTATTCTTAGTGTTGAAGGGGTTAACAATCCAGCAAGGTTTTTTTAATTCCTTCTTAAAGATTCCGCTTTCCTCTGAGAGTAAAGCTCTCCTACCTTTATCCCTACAAAAGCTGAGCATAGTATTTCCATGTTGCCCACACCTCATCGCTATTACAAGACTGTGAAGTGGATTCTCCAAGGTTAAGGAATAGATTAAGGATATTTTCAGAAAAGATTCTAAACCTATAAAGATTTTTTCCTATTTCCACAGGATTAGTGCCTGTGAATTGTACTCTGTTCTTCCCACAAACAAGCAGCTTACTGTATATACTCTCATTTCTGCCCCAGGAGGCTTTAGAGCTCTTCAAGCCAGACTTCATCAGCCGATCTCAGGGTCGGGTGAGGAGGCTGGAGCAGAGAGCTAAGAGAAGAAAAGCGCTGCAGGACTCAAATCCAGACCTGGTGCAGGGCCTAAGGGAAGATCGAGGCAAGCAAAAGAAAAACTGCACCACACCAGATCCACTTAGTGGTAAGTATAGCTGAATGACTCCGAAAAGCAGAAGTAAGCCATTAAGAAGACCTCAGTGTCACTCCTACCATAGAACAACCTTTTTTTTTATTTTTTTTTTTTTATTCTTGGTTCTTCTTTCTACAACAGGGTTATATGACGAAAGACCTTAGGACTTGTTTGGCATCAGTCCTGGTGACAAGAGAAAGAAGTTTTGCTATCTAGAACAATCAAAACAGATGGTCTCTCTCTTCCTCTACATCCATCTTTAACGTGATTCCCCATCTCTTGCTACATCAGTTCTGCAGATACAGATACATTCTTCAAATCTATGGACTGCTGGGACAAAAACTCCTTCACTGGGTGTGTTTTCTGGAGATAAGCAGACACTGTAGCTGCCATACATAGAGTGGAAAATGAATAAATAAGGAACCTTTAGTCGTTAAATCATTTTGACATTTAAAGGAACTATTGGCTGCTTCACAAATAATCCCTGTTAAGTTCAACAACCTCAGCAGGTCTGGTGGGCAAAAAAAGGGAAATTTGCTACATAATTCTCCTCACAGTATGCTCCATTTAACCAACTTTGCTCTCTGCTGGCCATTGTCTGGTACTGCAGATGATCTGGAGCATTTTGCTGTCTTGCATACATGAAAAAAGTGTTTCTCTTTTTTGTGTGCTTGTTTTTCATTATGCCCACACAAGCAAACTATGCTGTAAAATGTATTCATACACAGTGACAGTAAAGAAAATGGAAACAAAAGCATGCCTGAAATGATATATGACCAAAACATAATGTAAATTGAAGCATACTGGCTCAAAGAGCATATTCCAATATAAAACAGCTTAAATCGTATTTGGCGAAAGTAATCCAGCAGGGCAACAGAAATTCATACCTATTTAGTGGCTATGGGTTTGTCAAAACTCTGTAATGGTATTTAATATTAATGTAATTAATATTTGCACAGTAAGTGGTGATATGTTTATTCAAAGGAAACATTTTCTCAGCTGTTGAAACTTATTGATTTTCTACTCTGTGCCTTAGGAAAATATGGGACTTTGAAACTTATTTGACCTTGCAGCACATTTAATTACTTGATATTTTAATAAACATTAATAAAGATTGGAGGAGCACCAGTTTGGTTTTAAAAAGATGCTGAAGGAGTAATGAAATTAGGACTGCTCACAGTGTCCAGCTGTAATGAAGCAAAGGTCTCCTTGTCTGTGTTAACATCAGCTCAGTCTGTGATACAAACATGGTGTGTGTGTGTATTAACACTGAATGGGTTAACTGGATGAAAAAGAGAGATCAGCCCTTAGTGTTCATTTATTATGCAAGATTCATTTACATATTCATTCTTATTTGTTATTCTTATGTGCTTGTGTGGTTCTGTTTGTGTGTGCGTGTGTGTGTGTGCGTGTGTGTGTGTATGTGTGTGTGTGTGTCCTAGATAACCTTTTCAAGCCAAGAGAGAGGTCTATTTCAGGCAAAGAGATGCAGCTGAGGTCCAGACGGTGAGTTCTTTAAACCAAACTTCCTGTCGCAGGATGTCATTCTGTCTGTTTTTATTTTCTTTTTTTCATACACATGTCATTGCAATACTTTATTTAATCTATAATAGATTCATATTAACACATCCACACATATGGGCACAATAGATGTTTAATGTCCAAATGCCTTGGCCAGAGACATGAGACACTCTCTATATAGCTTATCTTTTGCTTTCTTTTCTTTTCTTTTTTTTTCCTTTCCTATCTGGAAAGACACACCTGATCAGATGAAAGCTGCCTCCATTGTAAATGGGTTTAAAATGCAGCAGTATCTGACTTTAAGGATCTCTTAATAGATTGGTTGTAGTTGGCTAAGTGAAAAATGAGGATGTGTGTGACCTGTTTATCAGTGGATCCAGGTTTTTTTTCCAGGCTGTGGTTTAACATGATAAAACCATGTCTCAGTTTGCCTGTTGATTTGCTCGTTGACATGGTTCCACCGCCTCTAGACTTGTGATGCCATTTTCCTCTGCACTGTGTGATTTTTTCTTTTTTTGTGGCTGTAGGATTTACAACAAACTGCCAGAGGTCACAAAGAAGAAAGAGGAGGAGAAAAAGAGGACTGTGTCACAAAACAACAGATTACGAGCAGAGGTCTTCAAAAAGGTAGAGTTGGAAGGAATAAGGTGCAAAATTGAATTGATTGGTGCACAAAGGGGGGAAAATTATTGAAACCAAAAGAAAATGAAAACAAAACAAAAGCCAGCATGTCATGTTGTTCATTGTCACACCAGGTTCTTATTAATCAAAATGTTTTTGGGAAATTATTTCCCTTATGGAAAATTAATAGTGGTTAGCTTTAAAGTTTTACTCCGTTAGAATTAATAGAATAAGGTGAACATATAATCCTCTTATAAATGTATATTTTTTAACCACATTGATGTGTTATCTATTAACACAATATGTTCTGTTATTAATGGGATTTGAAATGATCCACTTATGTAAATGTATTAGGTGTAAATTTTCTGTCTCTATTTTTCATAAGTTTTGCCAAAACATTATTGGTGTGCCACAGAGGTAATAATAGTAGTAAATAAAATAAAAAAAAAAAAAAAATTGTTTACTTTATCATTTATTTATGCAGGTAAATGGTCTAAATCTGTTGGAGGCAGAAGCATGTGCACTCCTGTGTTCAGTATCTGCTGTGAGCCCATTGAGCAGCAGTAACAGCAGCTAGCAGCAGCAGTTTCTGGTAACTATCGATTAGTCCTGCACATCAGCTGGTCAGCTGATCAGTGGAAATCTGCAGACTTTCCTCTGTACGCAGCTTCAACTCAGGGATGTTTCTAGGTTTTCTCTAATGCATTTTGCCTCATGTCCTTCCACCACTTTAGGATCAGGACTTTGTTAAGCTAAAAAAATTGCTTTTATTTATTTTATCTCATTAAAAAGTTCTATTTTATTTTTATCCATCCACAAAGCATTGTCGACACAGCATTCTGTTAAAGTGATCTTTATCAAACTGCAGACAGATCATGGCAATGATCTTTTTGGAAAGCAGTGGCTTTCTCCGTGCAGCCCTTCTATGGGCACCATTCTTGTTTAAAAGCTCTGTTTCTGAGATCCTCAGTAATTTGTTTATTCCAGGAAAAATTTACATAAGCTTGTGTTTTGGATGAACACCACATCACACCTGATTCATCAGAGTGATTTAAAGCACCACTCTAAAAACTAACTTAAAATCCTACAGTTCCACACACTTTTAGTCCTCTAAATTGGGATTGATTTTTTCAGTAGGTAAATGTCTATTTAAACATTTATTAGTTCTTCTGCTTTTTCTTTCATCACTAAGACATTGAACTGGTTTGCATATTTATTTGGCGTAGGTTTTATATCAGATGTCCTTCCTGACACAATCGTCTTTATTCATCCTGGCTTGGAACCTGCACAGGGAGGACACTGGCCTGTATGCTTGGGGCTGCATCCCTTTTATACTTAAAAGGCTTGAAACCTCTAATTATAACTGTACAAGAAAGCATGGCTCCCTTTTAAAATGTTAACAGACTCAAAAAAATATGAACACTAAAACATGGTGATTATACAGATTAAATTAAATAATGGTTTAAAAATATCCAGCAGAGGTCACTGTTTGATTGCTAAAGCCACTTTTTCCTGTTATCACACTGTACTGTTACCTAAACACTGTAGATATGCATTCAACATTGAACCCTCATATTTGATCTTAAGTTTGTCACTCATGACAGTTATGGATCCTCTAACTACTTCTAACTGTATCATAAGCCTATTCTGTCACATCAATATGTCATTTTGGCTTTAAGCTTCTAATATCTAGAAGTTATATAGACAATGGCATCATGATCAACAGTAGCTGTTTTAACAGTGAGTAACCACACCTTCAGACAGTGGGGTGCATCTGGTAAAATGCTGTATTTAGGTCAAGCAATGTCAAAGAGATCTACTCACATTTACATGTGGGTGAGCTGTCACTCACTTTCCCATTACACCGTAACCAGAACAATGAGTTTGCTGTCAGTCAGCTGAGATGTGAGAAATCACAAGAGATGTCTCCAATCTCTTCTAGATAACCACACAATCAATGCAGCCTCAGAAAATGTATGAGTGAGTAATAATTATCCAACATCTCTGTCACTGTAAATGTTCTTTTTTTTATTTCTAAGGAAATGACAGTAAATCTGAGATGTGGTTGACTAACACAGCCAGCAACTGTAAGGTCTGCAAGAGAATATTTTATTTCTTGGTGAAATGGAGCGGTTATGACCTTGCGGTCTCTTAAATGAAGCCATTAGCTTGGCCCAACCACAGAGATTGGAGGAAAAGGAAACACTGTGAGCTTTGTAGCCCTCATTTTTATCACATGCAGAGGGAGAACCAAGGGAAGACTCGCAGTAGGGGTCTGATAACTAGCGGTTGCTGGTGGTTTTGAATGCTGCCTGAAATGAGATTCCAACTGTTGGGTATTACTGTTATATAAAGATGATTGCATAGTAGTCCAAAAGGAAAAGAGATTTATCTCCTCTACCTGGGCTTGGCCACCTCAGGTGTGAGGCTGATGGGTGTGAAAGCCAATTTAGCCATGGGAGTTGTTTCTGTGTGGCTCTGAGCTGATCCAAAGAAGGGGACTCTGAGTGCTGATAGGTGTGTTTTTCATCAATTTTCTGGGGGACTTATCAGTACTGCTGGTGTTTTTCTTGTCTTGCAGAAACTCCTCGACCAGATCCTGCAAAGATAAGCCAGACACCGAGAGACGAATGGGGATAAATTATGCAATTTCTCTAACTTAATCTTCACTTTGTGAAAGCGTAGATGACTTCTTAATCCAATTAAACTCCAGCAATGTACTATCAAAAATGTACCTTTCATGAGGGTCTGATTTCTGTCAGTCACCCAACAGTATGTTTGCATCATACTAACCTAGAAATATTTGGTTTACAGGATGCTTCTGTGTTAATTTTCTTGACTTAAAATCAGTGTAACAAAGATATTTAAATATGAGTTTTGCCGCAATCATGATGTGGATGAATATATACCGTATACAATTGCAGGGATGGATGTATTTAAAACCTGGCGTGTTAAGGAACTTCATCTTCATCACCTGCCAACATGCCTGTGATTAAAAAATTTGATGTTTTTGTGACTGCTTAACTGATTCAAGGCAAATATTTTGTTTCTTATCAACATTGTCAATATCTAACAAATGTACTGCAAGTACCACAAAATCAAATAAAAGTATTACAAGGACATTTTCCAGGAAATGTAGCTCTAGTGCTTAGAGTGGAACACCTTGGTACAGTTTGGTACAGTACTGTATATGAAATGAAAGATCCACATTTCGTCATTGGATACAGATACAGGCCTCTGGAACCTCCCATCCGGAACGGTAGAATTTCAGGAACGAACTCAGGAGACATGCAGTGCAAGTGAAAGAAACCTTTGTCATAGAGCTTCAAATCAGATATGACATTGTAATAAGAGAGGACAGTCCTGAGCACAGGCTGGGACCTCTGTCTACATATAGCCTGTAAAGGTGACTGACAAGTCTGTGGCATTTAAACAGAGCCTGCTGGGATGAGGAAAACAGGGGAAGGGTAGCACAGCACAGAAAAACACGTGTGCATCCAAAACTTTGGTGGGAGAAACTTTTGTGAGTGGGCTGTTCTGGTGTAAATACAACATAGGATTAATAAACCCACAACTGTACTTAGTAATGTGTTTGTTTATCCACTAGGATGAACTTGATGTGTCAGAATCTATGTACTCTGAGGTTCTTCCATTGAAAATGATCGATTCAGGCCCATAGGTGTAGCAAATGGTATTGATATCTACTGACTTCACTCATGCCTGTATTATCAGGAAGGTCTTTTAAGGTTAATCCACATAGGAGACCTGTTCTCTTCTGATGCAGGCAGGTTTCAGATGATGAGCGCTGATTGACAGGAGCTATATATGAGGAGACAGGCTCTTGTCAGTCACCCTCACTCTCTCTGGGGCATCATGTGTCTGCATGTCACATTGCAATCTCTGCATAATGTGGACTATGTGCTCTGGGGTCCCTCCACTGGCTTGACAGACTCAACTGCCCTGCGGTTATGTTGATACAGTGGTTTAGGAGAACTGTGTCCTTGTGTACATATGTGCAGAGCAACAGACTATCTCTTTTGCCATCTGTGGAACAAATATCTGAACATGAGAGAAAATAGGAACAGATGGAAATGTTTATTTTAACTAAAATGTATAATACTTACAAGTATGAAGGGCTTGAGTTGTTTAAAATAAAAATCTCTACATTGTGGGTTAACCCAATAGCCACAGAAAGCCAGGGGGGCATTCAGAGCGACAAAACATAACTAGCTCAACAGATATGAGTGAACAACAGTGAATAGAGTGTGATAAATCTTTTCAGAGAGAAAATGAAAATCTACAGGCACACTGCAGGTTTTTAAGGACACAACTCAGACATAAGTCAATTCAGGCAAAGCCCTGCAGTTTTTCTTTTTACTGTTCCCAGCCTCCACGGAGATGTGGTGTGAAATGAGGGCTGAGACATCTGCGACTTTTTTTTTTTTTTTTTTTTTTGCCTGCAGATCCACACTAAAAAGAATAGCCTAAAACAGAGCAGGTAGCTTGTACTAAACCAGATGAAGCCAGTTTGTGAGTCTATTTGTGTGTGTCTGAGCACAAAGATAAGAGAGACAACGCCATCCAAGTAGTCTTTTAAACCAAAGGGGGGCATACTTTTTTAAAATAAAATTTTCATGGAAATCAAATCATATCAGTTCAAACAACAGTTTTGTTTGTTGTTTGTTTTTGTTTTTTTTGGGGGGGGGGGGTGTTTTTTTGTTTTGTTTTGTTTTTTTAATGTTGTGCAAAAAAGTATTTTAGAAATGCACTGAGCTTTATTTTAAATCTTAGAGATAAAAAAAGGCCAAACAAACATTAAAAGGAAGCTCAGGGTTTACTGGCTTAAAGGCTTTATGTTAATAAAACATCCTCTTGCAATCATCTTCGTGAACATGTATGGAATTTATTCTGCACACTTCATCTCAGCATTTCACATTTTACAGCAAACTACATCCCAAGCAAAGTTGTAGTTCAATTTATTAACTGGTTATGGGCCTTTTCCTTTTGAAAGCTGTATTTGTATTTTTCTTACCTGTGTGTCTGAGACTGTATTCATTACATGTTAGAGAGAGTAAGTTAGGAAAAGAATCAGTCATTAATCCACTGTGGACCAATTAAATCAAATACATTACACCAGAAAAAAAAGGGGGAAACTAAATTAAATTTATTATTATTATTATTATTATTATTATTATTAGACATTAGACAGGTTTGAATGTATGTTTCACAAAACTAAATAAAAAATACAAAAAAAAAAAAATACTTTGTCAAATGGAAGAATTTGTTGATCAAAGCCATAAATGAAATTTGGAAATCAGATTAACCAAGCATTACAAGCAAGTAATAAAAACAGGCTCGTCTCATTTATCTAATTTCAGCCATCTTATCTCCTCTTTCCTCTATCCTCCTGCCTGTGAACTGATAATTAAAGACTGACACATATTTTGCAAAGATTTTTAAATTCTTAAAATGTACTTTGAAAGAAAAAGAAAGAACAATCCAGAAGTGAGGAATCTTGCTGGAGTATCCACCACCAGTGTGTCCTTTTCAGATACAAGTAATTTTGCACCTGTGACATCTGAGGGAGGGGGAGGGGGTGTGACATATTAATTCTGCTTTTTAAATTTACTTAAAATAAATATAGATTTCTTTCTCAAACAGGTGTATTTGACCAAACAAATGACTCAAACAGTGATAAGAGGATGCAGCTATGTTACACATTTAGTTTAAAAAGATGGCTCTGAAACAAAGTCTTCTTATGCCTCACATCTACTTTCGCCTCATGTCTGTCCTTGATTCCTCTACTCCTTTCTCTGGAGAAAATGCCAAAGAGCAAATAAAGGAGCTGAGTGGAGGATTTAAGAGGCTGTAGTTTGGAAAATAGATATATCACACTCCAATGTGAGTCACAAAGGCACACTGTGGAGTAATGCAGATTTATAAACTTAGATATTGGTTACATATTGCTATCAAATTCAGGTACTGACAATGTTTATATTCCCCTCTGTGTCAGACTTACATTTTTTAACTTCAACAACTTCCCAAGATCAAAATAAAATATTTGAGATAAACCACTGGGATCCTGTTTGTGCAATGACACGTGTTTTGCAAAAATGGGCTTATTATATGCATTAGCCCAGTGATAAGTTTCATTATCAAGAACAGTGCAGCCACTAGACTTGGGTGGCCTAAGCACAACAGCATTGTGGTTATGTGAGCATAACGAGGTAATGTTTAACAACTGACATTCACAGGCTCCAACTGATCCTTTTTTTAAAAATAAAAGCTAAAATTTTAGTTTTTTTTTTTTTTTTTTTTTTTTTGATTAAATCTATCTGTTTCTTTTGATCACGTACAGCACATTTAGTTGCCGTGAAAAGTCCTATACACATAAGCTTGCCATGCTTTGAGCTGTCATGATTATGATCATAGAGTGATTATAATTCCTGGTTGGGTGTAGGCTTAACATTACTTCAATAGGGTGAAAAATCAAAACAAATTGTGGTTATGGCTGAAAAATGTTCAAGGTTAGTCTGCATCTAACCACGGGCATTGGTGAAGTTTCCCAATAGGAGGTTGCCATTTTTAAATGATAAGCTAAAAGAAATGTGTGTTTTGATTAATACTATTATTTCATTATAAAACTGAACATCTGGTGACCACTAGGGGTCGTATGTTCTTTGAACGTAGTTTTAGTCCATTTCTGCATTACGCATATGCCACATGGGCATATTGGAGAGAAGAGATTCTCTGTCGACTCAACCCACACTGGCTTTAGGACCCAGCAGAATCCAAAGCGCACATGGCAAAGTGTTGCTGCTCCGGTACGAGGGGCGATGGCAAGTCCGCTGCTTCACTCTGCTCTCCAACATCCCCTCACTCTGCCTTTTCTGTCTCTTTCTAACATATTCACAGCAACACATACACGCAAAAACATTAGCACACGCTTCAGTAGGTTTTTCCCCTTAAACCTCTTCCCTCCATAAGTTGGTTGTTGTAAAAGTTTGACAGCTTCTATCTTGGAGTGACAGCCGGCTGAATCTCGTTGGAGTCTAGGTGGTGAAGCCTTTTTTCTCGCCTTCCCCCCCTCCTTAAATCACTGTGAACTTGCTTGGCACGTATTTCCAGCCTGTCACTGTGTGAAGTATCTGGTGGCGCAGAATTAATAACGCTGTCTGAACGGAGCGTTTTGCCCCGTTTTACCCCCAACGAACCCGGGCATGATGAGCTGGAGGCGGCGGAGGAACTTTGCGCTTCTGATCTTGACTCTCCACGTCTGGCGTTTGTCCACGGCTGCAGAAAATGCTGACAACGAGGGTGAGTTTGCAGCGTATGTAATTATGTTAATATTTTAGGGCAGAAGCTGGTCATAAAAATACTTGATTTACAGAGTGCTCGTGGTGGATTTAATTTTTGTTTCATTAGGATAAAGAGTTTTAAAATGTGTACAAGCGCACTGTCATGCTGTGTATTTCACACTGGGGAAGGCAGAAAGGAAACAGTTTTTTTTTTTTTTGTTTGGTTTTTTTTTTAATATCCATCTTTCTGCTTGGTTGGAACAATAAAAGGAAGTAAGACTGTTGTCGGATGAACAGATGAGTTTAACATCCAGTAGGATGCAGCTTCATCTGATTGTAAACATGAGCCAAATCAGGATATTGTTTTTATTCAGCTGCTAAATTTAATTTACTGAGTGCATAAGAAGCAATAATAATAAGTAATAACTGTGTGTATGAACATTGTGCCATTAATTAAAAATATCTTATGTTACTGTAGTTGCAAATTGTCAAAGCTAACAACAGAAAACAAGAACAGGCTAGATGACTGGGCGTTGTAAAGCACAAGAGGATGTTCAAATTGTGGTGATAAAAACAACTTAAATTATACATAAGGCCAACCTTCTGTGAACAAATCTTTCTTCATTCCATTGTAAGATAATAGAAGGATTTTAATTTTACCCTGTAAATGTCAAATCCAATATAGTCTAACAGCCCTCCTCAAATAAGGAACCTACTGTTTATTGTTACAGACTTGTTTATTGTTATAGGCACAAAACAATGCAGATGATGTATGATTAATAGCGTCTCAGAAATTATGACCAATCACCCCCTTTAATTACCCAAGCTGGCAGAAGCAAAAAGATGCAGTTCAGGCAGTGTTTACTGTGCCCATCATCTCAGTGTGGGGTCATTAAAGCTTTCACTCATAGGCTGTGCTCATACATGCACAGCGTAAAAATAGTTTTATGGGGTAGTGTGAGGGTTGAAATAGGGCAGCCTCTTTGATGTCAGCAGGATATTGACTTATGCCTTTATCTGAAATTTTTATCAAGGCCTCGCTTCACTTCAGTGGAGAACATATTAATGTCAGTATTATGATGCTTTTTTCTTTCTTTTTTTCTTTTTTTTACAGTCCATGAGCTTTAATCTGGTTAGAAATATATATTAAATTAACAATGCATCTTTTATTTAATAAAGTCTGCATATTTCTGTTTACTAATGGCAAACTGAAGCGTGTTATGTTCTCCTTCGCATGGATTTGTTAACTGTCTTAATTGTGAAGGTGTGGAGTATAGTGATGCTTTTAGGGGAGTTAAAACCTCCTCCTGCTATAGTGGCCCATGTTTAACGCTGTAATGCTGTATGTATCTTATTTGATACATATAGTTTATGAGAACTTTTGCATAACTTTAAGGTAAAATCTAGGCTCAAAACCCTGTTGTTCACAATCTAATAATTGTCTTCCGCCCCCTGGAGGATACAGTAACAATGCAATAAAGCCATAATAAATGGTATATATCCAAAAGATGTTTTTGTTAATTATTTCTTTTATCTTTTGTCCAATGGCCAAATAAAGACTTAAGATTAATAAAAATATATACTTCCCATTTGTTCTTGGGTTGGGCCTTAAAGGGTTTAATTGATGATTTTAAGGGTAACATCATCAGCATAGAAAAACTGCAACAAAAACACAGAGTTTAAAAGTACCACAATGTTGCGGTACTTTTGAGTTAGTAACTATTACTATAAACTATTATATTTATCTGCAAATGCCTCAAAATACATGATGACAAAACCCCCTGTTGTGTAAAAGTTATATTTCTTGTGGAGATTTGTACTGTATCAAATGAGGAAATAGTCTGTTGGTATTACAGAGATGCAAACTCAGTGGGAGATGGAGGTACAGTGTGTTGAATTTTTACACACAATAACAGCTGTCTCCAAGGCTGATCACTTCCTCACTTTAACAAATTAGTTATTAATCCTGTTCTTTCATTAAAATCAATCTTATCTGTAATATCAGCAATATGGATCAGAAAATTGTAAATTAAAAAAAAAGTGTAATGTTACAGTTAATCTGTGAAACATTTAATTCTGCAGATACGACCAGATTATAAACAAACATGGGCAATAAATTGTTTTGGTCTTGCTCCTCTTCCCATTAATCTGAAGGCAAGTATTGGCTTTGTGCCTGAATAAGGATTTTTGTCACTGTGAAAGCTGTGTTTTACATAGACCAGTTTAAGGCCTATCATCTGGAAAAGACATTTACAGCTTAATGATCATTCCGCTCTAGTTGGAATAAATAATATTCTTACTGAAAATAGTCAAACCATTTAAGATAAGGTGATATTGAAATATGGGATAAACACAACTGGCATATGATAGAACTTTTTTATTGGATATCTTAGAAGATTTAAGAGTTATTGAGCACAAAATTATTTGAAAATACTGCATTTCTGATTGGAAAATTCAATATGGTCTACCCCAGGAAAAAACACAAAATGAATGAAACCCACTTTAAAAATAAGCACCATTGAGTTTGCTGCTTCACTAGAGGGAGCAGCAGAAAAAAACAAAAATTGCAGCAATTACTCTCTTATTTCTCTATTGAATTAATAAAATTTTATCAGTAAGGTTGGGAAAAGCTCTTTTTGTCTGCTTCTTTTAATGGATGAACCCACTTTTCACTTATCAAAAGAGCTTCATTCTTTTTAAATTCTTAGTGGTATATGTAAGGAGAGCTTTTAGGGTGTTTTTGTAAGGTTTCTCTGAAAATACTTATATTTGTAAAATTTATTCATTCATTTTCTATACTGCTTATTCCAGTGTAGGGTCGCGGGGGCTAGAGCCTATCCCAGGCATTGTACACCCTGCCCGGACAGGTCGCCAGTCCATCACAGGACCTATATTTGTATCTCCATTCAGAATTATTTATTTCAGATTAAAGAACACTTTGTTTTTGTAAACTTTATGTTACAAGGATGACCAAAATATCAGTTTTTAATGTGGCACGTGATTGTTGACTAATCAACCTGTGCAAGCGTAGGTTATTTTAATTCCCTTTTTTAGAGGAATCCAACAGATTGTGTTGACCAATCAAGTTATAAAGCTGTTCAGTGAAGGCCTGGTGGCATAGTTATGGCATAGCAAATGAATTAATGTATTGGTAAAAATGGTTTTACATATCAGTTGAACAGAATATAATTTATTAAATTAATATTTAGCCATAATGGTTTGGCTTCACATTGGCATAAATCTGACATAAATGGCTACTAAACCTCAGCCAGATGTGTGATTTGCCAGATTGAACAAAATCGCTGACATGATTTGACACTATTGTGAAGCTAGCAAGATTGCTACTGACTGAAATTATTTTTCAACCCAACTCTGTACCACCTAAAACTCTGCCACTGCTACTTTTACTGCCAAACTGGCAGCCTTAAATGGACCAGAGGTGACTTACATTCAGTCTTCTTGTGCCAGATTATTTCTGAGTGTGCCAGCACTCAGCTGCAATCAGCTACCTGGCTGGAGTTCAGAAACTGTTGTGTTAGCATTTACTGAAGGAAGGGATGCATCAGAAAATAAGGAATTCCTTTGGATGCATCTGCCCTTGAACTCACAGTAAACATACACTTTAGCGTATTTTTACATCAACATATTCCACATGTACATAGAGGGTTCGGTAGAAATACACAATGCCTACAGACAAAATTACACGCAAATGTGCATTACAAGGAATGGCATCTGAACTTTCACATCAAAAATGACAAAAGAGTCCTCAAGGGTAAGAATCAAGCAGTCTTCTTCCATGCATATCAGCCTATTTTCTGAGGATCTGGTCTTTTTATTTTTTTTTTTATTTTTTCTAGGCTTCAGGAAACTCAATAAATAATAAGAGACAGAGCCAAATGACCTGGATTAGATTTGAGGATATCAGCTGGTCAGACTGAACCATCAGACAGAATTAATTAGAAAGATTAGAGTGCCTTTGTTGTCTAAACAAACTGGTGAAGAAGGGGATAAAAAGTGCCCTGAAATCCACAGAAATTCATGCATGCTCCCTTTTAGTCTTTGACATGTGTTCCACAGCTTTTAGCACACTTTTCTAAGAAGTAACTCAAAGTTATTGTTCAGTCTGTGGTGGAATGCGAATGGACCTTCATACTGGTAAAAAAAAAAAAGAAAAAAAAACTTTCTGTTAAACCCATTTAGGAAATAACCCCACCCTGGTTTATCTTTCAAACCCTCAGGGTGGCTGCCACTTGACATTTTGGACAGGCTGGCATTGATTTGTTGGCCATGAGGGAAGGACATGAACAGTTTGAAACGTCTCCCTCTGTTAAGCATCACTGGTCATTACAGCCATCAGTGGGATTTAGCTTTCTCCTGCTCCGCCTGTGGATGACAGAGTTGCAGATGTACCAGATTAAATGATGTTATGAAATTGCAACACAACACAGTACAAAACCAGCGGCAACTCCAAATAATTAAACTAACGGGCACACACACAATAGTGCTCTGATGAAATCCACGTGTCATTAGTGAGAAAAAGGAGAGTGGAAAGAAAGGGTATATATCAGAAATTAATCATAAAACTACCGTGTGAAAACAACAAAGATGGAGACCACCGCCACCCACAGAGCCCTGACAAACAGCAGTCAGTCATGTGTGTGATGCATGATGGGTAAATTCCCCCTCAATCTGCATGAGCCTGACATAAAGACAGGTGTGAAGGCAGTCACCTACCTTTTACTGCAGTGATTGAATGTGTCATAACTCCTGTGAAGCTCTGGTATTTCTGTGGGACAATTTCATCTGCAGTGAAGAGAAAAACATCACTTTAATGAAAAGAAGGCAAGCACAGGATGATGAATAGATGTCTAGAAGACAGGGACTTGGAGCCACTTCTGTGCATTTTATCTTTAAATGGCAAGATGTAGATATTTATTCAATAATGCAGTGACAGCAGGTATTATATTTGAAAGAACAACCAGTTCGCACATATTAAACAAATGAGTGGCTGGAGGTGTAGCTGAATAAAAAGGGAGGATTGGAACCTCTACACACACTCATACACACAGAAATACTGGTAAATATTAGAATTCTTAATACTTGTCTATTTCCTCCCCTCTGAAAGACCACCTTTCCCAAGAAATCTTAGATTTGAGTGAGACCAAGGACAAAATAAAAAAGTTGACTGATGCAACATCATGATTTGGACAAGGGACTCACACAGTTGCACAGCAGGCCCAACAACCAGGTTGACCAACATCAATCATTTCAAAGCAGAAAGGTCACACACCTCTGTGTCACTTTATTTACCTCTAGATGTTGTCCAATGGCTCCAGCCCTGCTCTTCAAACAACAGGCTTTGTATTGTGAAAGCATTTGATGGAAAGGATAGAGGCTGTCAGAAAGAAAGTAATAAAAGGTAAAAACTCTTATGAAGACAGACCTATGAGTTAGGGATGTGTAAGACCTCTTGATCCTTGTCTAAAGGTTTAGCACACCACACATATAGAGTATGAAATTAGGATTCAAAATTCCAAATGTGAAACAAGGAGCAGCACAAGAGACTAATGTATCGTTCAATCTTTCAGGTTAAATCAAATTAAGCAGCAATGAACAGTTGGTCTGTGAATTCTGGGATCTAAAGAAGATGCGTTTAGTAATTGGGCCAGCTAGGTACAAATATACTCTAGTAATGATAATATTACAGTGTAAAAAAATAAATCTATGCCCATAAATCTATGCTACCCTCAACTCTGTTTTTAGACAACTGGACCTACTTATTGTAAAAATTTTATCAGTTGTCTCTGTAGCATACTTTGATGGGGTCTTTTATACTGTGGAATCATATACCTTCTTTATTAAAATTTTAATTTTTGAACATCTGTGTTGTTATTTCTTAAGACTTTACAATAGGATACTTCAGTTAGGTTAGAGATCATTAATGTGCAAATAACAAGCCTAGAAAACTTCCTTCTCTATGCTTGTTCCCAGTTAGGAGCGCTATTTATCTCCTGTATGATCACCACTAGCAACATAATCTACAACCCCACCTTTGACAATACACAGCCTAATTTGTTGTTTACAAATCGATCTGTGGAAGCATGTCTGATTAAAATTTCTTTCATCACACTTTTACAAATTCGTTTCAGACGTGCTTTGACTGACTATTTCAGTGTTTATGGTGTAATGGGTTTTCTATGACACTAGTTCATTGTTGTGTTTTTGACCACTGTATGATTCTTATTGGTGAGCCACTGTTAACTATTAACATACCATTTAGAATAGAAACAGTGGTGAACCAGTCTGTCTGTTCAGTCATGGCTTTAAATTAATGCTCTTAAAGTCTTTGTCTTGTTTTTTGTATCATCTCTACTGTCCTGTTGGCAGCAGGTTTGTGGTGCTGGTGGTCAGGAGAGGAGTCAGAGCGCCTGTTTATCACAGGTTACCCTGGTTCCAGAACTATTACCCTCCTGTCTGCAATTATACACTCTGGATGAGTAGAGATCATGCATAAAACTACCGATTGATAGCAGCTCTGTTCAGCATGCTGATCATCAGTCAGTAGACATCATTATCTGTGGACCATTAACGTATGTACACAATTCATTGACAGTCCTTCCTGCATTTGTAGAGACAGGACCAAAATGGCTGAATGACTGACTGACTGAACAGCTGATCCATAAAACCATTTTACTATCAAGGCTCCAATCCATTTCATTGAACCCCATCTCCTCCCAGAATTTTCAGTTTGGTGGCATGTGTGATAAGTTCTCACTAATCCCCACATCCTCCAAGCTCCAATCCTCTTGGCTCTGATACGTAATGCCCAAATCTGCACAGAACAAGACAGGAATTGGCTTTTCCACTGTTACTCCCACAGGGTGGGAATGGAACACACAAGCAAATCCCACTAACCCACCCTGAGAAGTCTCGTGTTACCATTATTTCACTGTGAGCTGATGATTGCTCTGTCAGGTCAGTAATGGGGTGTTCTGTTTGGGATGGATCTGGGAGGTCCCTCATCCAGGATTAACACCTTCTCAACTTCAGCTCTAATTACTCCAGTGTGTCATCACAGGAAACGTGAGTGATGTGGGAACTGATTGAAGGAGGGACTGCTGAAACGAGGCAACGAAAGATTACTAAAATTGTAGTCTCCTTGAAAAAGCTGTGGGGCTCTTTGTTTTTCGGTATGTCTCAGTCCCTCTTTCTTACTATGGATTAACAGCTTAAAATGTGGTAAATATTGAGTCCCTTGGTGGTTGTTAAATAGTGGAGTAGGCACATTGCAGGGATGGAAAAGCTATTTATTTAAATTGAATAAATTAGTCTAACAGGTGAAGAGAGCAACCTTTTTTTTTTTTTTTTTTGTGGGACAAGTTAAGACAAGAAAAAGTTCCCTCATAGAAAAATAACATATTAAATGCACATATGATGATGTACATGGTCTTTACTGTGTGTGGAGCCTTTTTCCAGCTTCCTTACTATTAGTTCTGCTTGTGATGTGGAACAATTTATGAAATATCTGAAAGAGTGTTTTCATGATTTGAAGAACAGAACACAATAATGTCTGAAATTTGCTGAATTAATATACTGTAGTGTTATAATAACCTTAGTGTCTGCAAGCAGGTCACATCTTTAAGGCTACATGATTCTCTTACACATTAGTGCACATCTGTGGTCAAACTACAGAAAAATAAGCCTACTAAGACTTCTAGAGGCTTATAATAACTTTTCATCTTTTCTGTTTATTTTAACCATCTCTCTTATATGTGAGATCTTTTTTTTATTGTACTTTGAGTATTTGATAGAGATTCAAATGAAAATGAAGAAAGTCAGACAACATTTGGTGACGCTTTGACTTTTTCTTAAATGATGTAACAAGCTTGATGTTTTTGGCATTGGATGAAATAGCCTGACAGCTGTCTCATTGGCTGCCATGAGGTATGGCTGAGATGATGCTCAGAGCATAAATATCCTAAAAACTCAGTCATCTCGTACTAGTAGTCATAAAGAGCTGATTCATGAGGACATTGTGACATCCTGACAGTCAGTTTCAGTACAGTGTTTTCACCTAATTTTTCATTAAATTGCCTAAACCTAACCAAATAATAAGTAGAACTGGAAGCAAATAAAGGAGTAAATTAAAACAATGAAAAGGACACAGGACATGTCTTTATACGGTGACATTCCTCCACCTCCTCATCGACTGTCTCGTTCTGAGCTTCCAATGTTGTTTGTTCATGAATTAACTGCTAAGAATGACTTTTGCTGCATTTGTTGTCATCATCCAGTACTGTCTTGGAGTTGTGTCAGACTGCTGATGCCAAAGGTAATCTCGTGCTTCTCCTAGAGATAGCTTAGGCTTTAACAACACAGCACTATTTAACACCATTAAAACACACACACAAAAAACAAGAATGATTTGAGTAAGTAGGTCTAGAGAAATCTGCACGTTTATGCACCTGATAAATTACTGTTGAATGAAAGTCTGTGCCTTGAAGTTGATTCTAGCTCCAAATGTTATTATAGAGTTATTGCTCTACTGAACACAAAAAAACATGCAGTTACCACTCTTGAATGTTTTATTAATCTGGGGAAATCATATTGAAAACTGTGTTAGTAGCGAGGCTTTTTGTATTGTTTAACAGAAAAGATACATCAGGATCCATTCAACCATTATGCTCCTTTTGATGTGCTGACAGCAACTATGTTTTTTTTTGTTTTTTTTGTTTTTTTTAACAAAACTCAGGGTGAGAAACTGAGTTTCACTCTGGGAAAAGAGTCATTGTCATAACCTGTAACATGGCAGATAGAAATATGATGTTGGGCCTCTTTTTTACTATATCTCTGAGCTGCTCTGACATCCTGCCAATTAAACAACCCCTCAGATATTTGTGTAATTCATGTTAGATGCTGATTTTACATTGAGGAACAGTCCTCTAAAGATTCTTGACTCAGTCAACGTGACCTCATTTGACATTTTGCTTTGTTAAGAACTCTTCTGAGGGCACAATTCATTTACACCCATCACCATATTTAGGTCAGTGGTTTTCACACAGTATCCGTAATTAGATGAGTTCATAGAGCTCCTTGGTTTGATGAAAACATTTAAGCACCCATAATCCTTAGATTTATTCTGTAAGAATGTAAAACCTGGAGCTTCTGAGGGAGAGTTAAGAAAATAGCTATGGTCTTCTTAGAATCTGAGGAGCTGAGTTCATTCGTTCTTGTGCCTTTTAATTTCCACCCTGTTTCTCATGCTCAGTCCACGTGGAGCTCCTTAGACTTTGTCCAATCTGTAAATGCCACTATTTGGAATAACAGCTGTTATTGATGAAGAAAAACAACTATCACTGATGATATAGTATAGTAGCATAATAACATTTTTGCTCTGTTAAAATGGCCGGTCACTTCATTTTTGAAGGTTGGGTCCATGAACAAATCATTTACAGAGTCCAAAATGTTTATCATGAGATACAAGCTTATGCACTAAAGATAAAGTTTAGTTTAGAAAAAAAAAAGGCTGAGGCAGGGCAAAATGATAACCTGTTTTTTTCAAAGGAAAACAAACCCCCCTAAGAGTTCCTCTACAGTTCCCAGATAGCACAGTTTATCAGCTTTGTTTTTACTCTATAAATACCACAGTGTAAAGGTTGCTAGGTTGTGTTTTTGAAGGGAGGTTTTATCTTGCCTGTACATGGCAAATCATGACCAAGGCCTTGTCCACATAAAAAAAGGATTTGATTTCTCTTCATTCTTTAAAAAGTATATTTTAAAAAGTTACAGTATGTTATTGGTTGAGCTGCTGCATTTAATTAAAGAAGACAACACACTGATGTCTCAAGCCAAACATCTCCATGATCCTGGAAGTGTTTTTTCTAGAAGATTTGAATTCAGTGAACTTACATTTTGTTTGTGTGTGAATTAAAACTCATAAAAGCTGCATTTTTAAAGCTTTGTGTGTGAATGTGGACAAATCTAAAAGTAGTTGCTCATAAAGACACATGGAGGCTTTTGACGCCCTGTGAAACTACAAAACATGAGCTGTAAAAGTGTTGGCAGACATTTTTCTTTTTAACCCTTGGCCCTGTAGTTCTCCTCTGTGCTTAATTTAAAAAAAAAATGCCGACTTTTTTTTTTTTTTTTTTCATTTCTGTAACTTTAAAACCTTCAAAAGCTTGAAATACTCATTGGTAGTTAAAAATGTTGGAACATTGTGGAGCATGAACAATTTTGTAAATTCTTTTAAATGGGCAGTGCTGTTGCTAAACTACTCTATCAATTAGTCAATTTAATCTTGTTACAAAGTAGAACATTTAAAATTGTTCTGTGTTGATTGTATTTTTTAATCCTTGTAATCTGTGTTCCATTTCATTTATGAGCAAACAAATTAAAACATTAAAGAACATCCTGCCCACTTCAGTGGAAACACCTATCCCACATCAATGCAGGGGTTTTAGTCTTGCTCAGTGTGTTTCCATTCTGTGATCAATATGGATGATCAATAAAATAAGCACTCTCAGAAATAGTTCTGGGTTCGATCCAGACATCCATCGAATCCAATTGCAACAGCTGAGCTCACCTCTTCGATGTAGTGTTTATCAGCATTTTGGCATGTGGCCTGGATTTAAAGCTTATGTGAATCTCCATGTTGCCTTAAAGCTACTCTCCTTGCTAAAAGAGGCTTTTCATTCATTCACCATTTGCTTCCTCTTTTGGGGGGCAATCACAGACACTTCACAGGAGCGTATGACAATTGCTCATGAAATTGTCACTATTATCCAGTCTATAATCTGAGTCCTTCATTCTGCTGGAATTCAGAGTTTATGTGGAGTGGTAAAAGAAATTGTGGTTCTTTATTTTTTTATATCTGACCTTCACCTTTCTTTCTTATTTCATATGATAATGACAAACATGCAAAAAAATGTTTTGCATTAAAATTAATTGATGTCATATTAGCATTGAAATGATACGTCTACTGATAAACTGGCTATTTATGCTCCGATAGAATAATGTGCTTCCATTTATTCCATATGTACATGTGCCTTGACATGATGGTAAACTAAAATTCTGGACTATTAATAGAATAAATCAATGTTTCAATGTCAGGCTATATTTGGACATTGTTCCACAATTTTTTTCTTTAGTATAGGTCAAGCACTTAATCACTCGGTCAATTAAATGTGTCATATTTCACATTATGATGTTAATTGCAATCATTTGTCTTTTCAATTTTACATAGTAGGTATGCAAATGTTGCTTCAGGCAAATCAGATGGTATAAAGTCTCTGAAGTCCCTCTGTGACGTCCGTACCGTCTTTTTTGCCCTGAAAACCTTGCTGTTATTTTACCACATGTCCTGCATCCACATTTTGACCTTGTGTGTAAATTCTCTCGTTCTTCTCCAGAGAGGGACTCCATGATAACATTGCTGATAGAGCACATGAAGCATGCGGTGTGAATGAAAAGTAGCAGACCCTGTTTCTGATTTAGACAAAAGGGAAAGCAGATAATATTACACTTATGGGTTTTTCAACATGTGTCCAACAATTTTAATGCTATTCATTGTCAAATACAAATAAACTTTATAGTCACCAGGAAGTCGTTCGTTTTTTGTTTTTTGGGTGAGGTTATTAAAAGAGTGTCAGTGAAAGGTGTTTTTGGCCGCTTGTGATTTTTAGATGTGTGACCCGCAGCTGATTCTCCCCCATGTTCAATATGTGAATACAGCTGTGGCTGGCTTAGCAATCATGATACTCCCAAGAAACCATAGAGATTAACCCAGTTTTAGTTTGAATTTAAAAGGTTCCCAAAGAGGATAAAGCCCACAAGAATGATCATGAATGTTACATTTCTTTGCTATTTGAAGGGAATGGGTTTTGTGGGGGAGGCAGCAATGACAGATGTTGCATTCTCAGGCCTATAGTTCACACACAAAACGTGACAAACACACGGCATGCTCAAAGGGGGTCTAACGTTAAGCAAAGACTCTTGCCTCACCCAGCGATTGGCCAGGTGTTCTGGAAACAGAGACAACTGGATTAAACTTTACTTTCATACCTTCTCTCCACTTTAATTGATTGTTTTTAACAGTTTAATCAGTTCATGTGTACTTTGTTATAGAAAGAAGTGTAACAAGATGAATGCTGTCATCAAGAGAAGCTAAGTTATTCCTGTTCCTAAGTTTTGTGACTTTCTCAGAACAACCAGAGAGCCTTTCATCCTTCCACAAACGAGTTTGTTTATGTCACACTCTGGCTTATAGTCTCCACTATAAATTCATTTAGCATCTGAGAAATGTAAATGGATTGCGAGGGGATGCTGGTGGACGTTTGTTCGACTTTTATTTTATAGCCACTTCTTTTACAGAGCTCTAACCACAGCCTGTGGTCGCAGTCCCGCTGCTCCGTCTGTCCAACATGGTTTTCATGCTCTGCTTAAACTAACAAACTACCATCGGCACATGTTGAGATATTTCATTAAATGTAGGAGGTCCCTTTTATGTCCTTGTTAGCCTATTATGCACTGCTTAAATGGAGTCTGTGAAAAAGGAGAGCACTGTACAGCGTTGTCAGACTGTTTTGATGTTGTAAGAAGCACAGTTGTGATGGTACAACCAACAGCAGTAAATTTTGGCTTCAAGGACCAGAAGCATAAGACTTTTAAGAGACAAACTGCTTTAACCCATTCTTCATGTGTACTTTGACTTTTCAAGCCTGATGTGAGCACCCCATCATAGTAAGAGACAGGCAGATAAACATGGAAGGTTTAGCCTCTCAGATAGCTCTAATTTTTTTAAAGGTTGAGAAATTAAAAGAAATGTGTGTAGTTTTTGGTTTTAGAAAGCTTTTAAAACAACATCTTATGCCTGAACGGGTTAGATACATCTAGATGGGAGCACCAGTTAGGAAAATATGTTGTACTTACTCTACAATGCACTACTAAACTCTTCTTTTACCATCTGTGACATCACACATGCATATGTAAACACGCAGATGCTTCATCTCCTGGGATATGGAAAAAAGAAGGGCAAATATAGATGAAGCACTCCTTTTTAGTTTCACTTTGGTCATAGCAGGAGTGTAAAATCTTAAAAAACAACCCACCCCACCCTTTCTCTATTCTCTCATCTCCACTCCGTCTCTGCGGCTCCTCTATGGGTTTGTAACATTTATTGGGCTTCATAGGAAACCTGCTGGGGCAGCTATGATACAGACATGCTCAGTAAGGCAGCAGGAGCATTAGGGCCAGCCTCAGTTGTCTGTGGGAGGTTAAAGTTGTGAGAACCCAAAGAGAGAGAAGAGGGAATTCTGACTGTTATTCCCACATTCTGCTCCGAGCCCTGATTCCAGAAGAATGCCCCTTCCTATCTTTATACTGTCTAGAGTATACATGCCATACTGCTTTCTTCCAAATGAGCTCTCCTTTAAGCACTAATTACTATATCTGGCTTTTAAGTTAGATAAATTGACTCCGTATAAAAGTTCAGAAGATGAATAGGGTTTGAATGAAGGTGGAAAGAATGAGAAATGGAGCCTACTGCAGAGCCCTTTTCTGACCTACTATATAAAGGGCAAGAAAAAAATACAAATATAAGAAGTGGGAAGGACAATTTCATCTTGCTATTTTTTATAACATCATATCCATCTGGAGACATTGCAGAGATTGAGTTTCTCATGAACTGTGTGAGAGCATCCATTATTGATGCTTCGCCTGTGGCAGAGGTCCATTGGGGCACAGCACATCTACTCACAGGAACAAGACTGAGCTTTTACTCTTTCCCAGCAGCACTGTCCACAAACAGTTTTGAATAGTGCTGTGCCAGGTTTCTGATGCTTCCCTGGCTTTGCTGCACTCATTGTGTCCTTTAATTATTGAGGATACAACAGCAGGCTTCGGCCCATATGGTCGGTCCAGGCTGTTTCTGCTGTTTACAGTGTGATGCTAAGTTTTGTCATTCATGTTAATTTGATGATCTTTTCACAGGAAACAGTCCAGACAAAGCTGAGCGGCTCGGGGATGCAACCAAACCACAACACTATGAGACCACCATACCTCTGCTGCTGAAGGGCAAAGAGAGCAGGCCTCTCAGCCAGCTCATGTCTGGGGTAAATACTCACGAGACCATTTAGCACCACTTGCTCATTGGTAATGAACTCAGTGGCTCAGATGGGGACTCTGCTCATGGCAGTGCACTTCGAAGAGCTCAGCCAAGTACATCTGGCTTTTTGTTTGACATCACTACAGTGTATGATTCCCTCCTCTGTTGCCTGTTTCCCTGCCTGCTTGGTTCCTTTGGAGAGCCCCTTCTTTTTTGCTCTGTTTATCCTCTTTGTTATGTTGTGGTTTTTCTCCTCCCTCACACCCTCTGCTTTGCCCTGTTTTGTTTGTCGAGCATGAGCTTGGCCTGTGGGCAAAACATGTTGAATTCTGAAACAAAGACTTTGAGAAAGATTTGATTGCTTAAAGCCACATTTTAACATTTTTCAGTTTATGTAATTTATTTACTGGATTGCAATATAGTCAAGATTAAAAGATGCATACATAAAGTCAAGTCTTTGCTCTTAGAATTCTCTGTATTTGTGCTCTCCGGCAGTAATGAAAAAAAAATGTCATGCTTGCTGCAGCTTGAAGAAAAAAAAAATTTTCAATCTGGCATCCCCCACTACAACTTAAAGAAAGTTTTCCAGAGGAGGGAAATGTGTAGGTGTTGAGAACTTCCTGAACAAAGATTTTTCCTGGTGCAGGGTAGTCACCCTATGAGTGAGCTGTTTGTTTCCAGCCTTATGCTTCCCTCTCGAAGTTAGTTAAGGGAAGGCCAATGATGTTAATTACATGCACATCACAAACATGTCACGTAGGCAAGTGGGAAATGAAACTTTGAGCTTTATGGATTTAATTATTCACCCATTTTCCACTACATTAGAGATGCTTTCCCATCGGTGACTGCTGACATAAAGCATTCTTTTGTTAAGGGGATACATGAGGTTTTACAGTAGGCTATCAAGAAATTGCCCCTCCTAAATTAATCTGACCACAAGGGCAGCTGGTAATTGTCCTATTGGAGATTGCCGTAAACCTCCCCAGATAACAGATATATACTTTAAAGCTGCTTCCTGTGCCAAGACTTTATCAAGGAGTCATAAAGTACTGCAGAATCATTACTTGCTGCCTTTGCTGGTTGGGTGACGTGGGATGAAGTATCCTGACTCCTACACTAATACACATTTGTTGCCATATTTGCACCCAATAACTTGCAGAAAATAGCTGCAGTACAGGACAAATGACTAAAAAAAACAGTCAGCAGTGCCACAAAATGTTACTGGAAAAAGCACATGGCAGGATACATCTAAAATATTTACTAATAAAACATGAATATAGATTAATGTCACCCTTTACACATACATGACCGTTTCTGTCTCTCTACAGGCTGAGATGCATGAATTTCATGTTTTTTTCATTGATGTGTTGAAGCCATGGGTCTTAAGCATCTGTATACCTTCTGTCCTTCCAGACTGCCTCATTCTGATAAAAAAAATATTTTCTAAAACAGAAAAATGTCATTTTAAAACCGTTTTCTCAGGTGATTATACTGTTATTAATTTAATGTGGAGGAGCAACTGGTGCACCAGCTCACAGTGTGGCCTAATAGCTTACTGTGGCTGATTTATCTTCTTCCATTGCTCCTTTGGAATAATATGAAATTATGTATTGTAAAAACATGCAAATTATATATGAATCATCTGCTAATGGTGGTTCCTTGTATGATAAAAGCCACAATGTTAAATTGGTGATGTGAACCAGCAACAGTTTGCATTAACAGTAACTTAATAGAGCCGTATAATTTTGCAAAAAATAACAATTGAACAACAAACATTGGGATTATTATCAATGAGATCACATTTTTTGTTCACTGACTGGAAATTTCATGAAGTTGTCAAACAACAGATAGATGTTAATGGTAAATGGTCTGTACTTAAATTGCGCTTTTATCCAAAGCGCTTTACATGTACGTCACTTTCACCCATTCACACACACATTCACACACTGATGGCGGAAGCTGCCATGCAAGGCGCTCAACCACGACCAATCAGGAGTAATTAGGGGTTAGTGTCTTGCTCAGGGACACTTCAACATGAGCTCTCTGGGCATGGATCAAACTGGCAACCCTTGGGCTACAGGACGACCACTCTACCCACTGCGCCATGCCGCCCCATGAATGATGGGGTAATGATGACTTTAAGATATTTTATAATATATGCAATGCCAATAATTATCATCACAGCAATTAGAAAGTTCTTATTGCTGCTTACAATCTTTTCCCATGTCTCTGTTGGGATTTTGGACCCACCTGTGACAGCTTTCAGTTCTTTTAGGTTGAAAGTCTACTTTGTCATATCTCTGTGGTTTTTGCCACATAATTGATTCAGATCTAAACTTCAAAATGTTGATTTTACTCTAAAAAAATTCTTGAGTACTTTGGTTTATGTTTCAGAACATATTCTTGTTGGAAGATCCAGTGCTGCCCAAAGCCAAGTGTTTCTGCAGATCAACCACAACGTGCTGTCAGATCCACATTGTATTTGTTTACTTTGACAAGGTTGCCTGAAATACATTACATCATCAAAGCATTGCATCTCCTTTTTACAGTGTTTGAACTTCAAGTTGGTGTTCTGATGACAGCCAAGTTTACTTGTAATAACAATTCTGTTTTCATACCACTTAACCACTAGATTTATCCATAGTTATAGTATGTTTTCATTAATCATTCATTCTAAAACAAGGCTCAGTTCAGATCCACCTGCTGAATGTGATCTTTAATAAGTAAAATGGACTATTTATTATGTTATTTATTATTCTGATTATTTGTATTTGGAGATTGAGGTTATGCCCTGATCATCTTCAGGGTCTTCCTCTATTGATGTATGTAGTAGACAGTAAGCCTTGGAGCACATTATCGTGATTTGAGAGAAAACAAAAGTCTGAAAGCTCAGACCACACGAAAACTTTCCAGTGTTGGACTATTAACAGCTGTCTTGTCATAAGTTATATGTTGAAAAAGGCCCAAGCCATAAAAGTACCCACAGCTGCTGAGTAGTTATAAGTGTCAATGAAAACTTACATTACAACTCCTCCATCATATATCAGCTCTGGATTTCCTAGTCACTCCATTCCTTGCTCATAAAATTTCACCAGTGTGTGTACAGTCAGTCACAAATGGGAAATATGAATTTCTGGTTTTAAAAAAAATTTTAAAAATCAAGAACATCAATTAAAGGTCATGTTTCCTTGTTAGGATATAAAACATTAAAGCATAAAGAATTTATTTATCATACTAAGTGGTTTTAATCTGTGTATATAACTAATGATGAGACATGACGTTAACAGCGAAACAACAAGAAAATTCAACTTCCCACGTTTGAGGTACAGCGAATGCAGCATCATCTGGATTTTTATTAAGGCAGAGATACAAAGTGAAAAAGCTGGATAACTGTAGAGTGATGTAAGTTCATCTTCTAAATCTGAACTCCTCACTGCACACTACATTTTCAGATCAAGGGTGGGCAAACCACATGTAACTGGTTGTGTTTCATTGTTGTCAGTGACTTTGGACAGCAAATTATGCCCTCACAAGCACAAAAAACTGTCATTTTAAAAAGTCTGTAAAGATGAGCATGAATCCATGTATTTGTTGGTGTAAATACAGTACCTCCATTTACTACATTACTGAAATAATCATTGGCAATAGATGGAGTTTTAGAAAGGCCTTTAGGATTTTAACTTGTGTCAGTAAGGTTAGAAAACAATAGTTTGGTACAATGTACCATCCTTTGTGTCATGCACAGACTTGGAAAGTATAGGATGTAGAAGTTTTCTTCCTGTTCCTCTTGCACTATTGTGCCTTACTACATCCTTCCTAGTGCACAGCCTCTGTTTGAAAGTCAGACATGGCTTTGCAGAAATGCTGGCTCACAGGCAGGATGAGGGGAAGCGATCAGGCCATCTCCATCATTCTCGATATCTTTCTGTGTTGCAGAGTTACCCTTCATCACTCCAGCTGGTGGTATTTGTGGAAGGTGAACAGCTGATCCTGCTGCTGGAAAAAAATGAGTGAGTTTTTCCTGTTTCATTATAAACTGTCTCCATACTTATCATGAGCACTGAGACAGGAAATTTGATATTTGTTATGTTAATCACACACAGAGCCAAAAGATATCCTATTATGAATGGTGTGAGTCATATATGCAAGTGAAGAAGTTGTACGGGTCTACACTATGATATAGTATATTCAAGGATGGAGAAGTAATATGTCCCCTAGTGATTGGACTCTTTTATGGTTCATTCTCTCTGAAGAGCCGAGAGATGAAAGCTGATAAAGAATAAGGCTGAAGAGAGCTCTGAGGACTTTTCTTTCCCTCGCCTCTCATTACTATCTCTCCCTTCCATACTGTAGAAAATAACACAGTGAACTCTGAAGCAAGGGCTCGGGATCACATGGAGTTCGCAAACATGCATTAACACTTACATATTCATGCACAAACTGTGCTGTATAGTTGCAACAAAGACTGATTTAAAGGCAAAAGAAAAGCCAGCTCAAGTATTTATGGAAAATGTACAATCTCACAAGAATGATTGCATCACTAATGCAGGTCATGTCTCTGCCAGTGTTTCTTATTCAGAGGGAGTGGACAGATAATATTTTCCTTTGCGTCTTGGGGATGCAGATATTGACACTGAAATGATGGACTTGATCTGAAACTGGTCACTCACTGGTGCCTCAGACATACATTTGGCGTGCAAGAAAACTACTTATTATTTTAAAGGCTTTTTAACAAATGGTCTAATATTCAATATTCATTTAAAATATTTATGATGCTTTTATTATGAGCTGTCTTAATTCATTTTACATGTGACTAAACAAAGTCAGCCAACACTCACAAGCACATTTCACACTATTTGCCAAAGAAACCAAGAAATTCTACTTAGGGACACTGTCCAGACCAAACCTACAGTATGTCTATGTCTATCTATGTGACCTGCAGTAACCACATCATCAGCTGTGAGTCATAAGTCACCAGCCGTCACCGACTCAGTAACGTTATGGCATTCCCATCAGGCGTGTTCACTGTCAGGCCAGATGTGTCCTCTGATACCGCTTCACCGGTTTAGCCAACACAGAGCAGATGGTCTTTGACCCCTGCTTGTTTGTCTGTTGCAGTGAGGATGCATCCTTTAAGTGTCAGGCAAAAGGAAATAATGAGGTCACATGACAGATGGGCTATGAAATATATATATATATATATATATATATATATATATATGTGTGTGTGTGTGTGTGTGTGTGTGTGTGTGTGTGTGTGTGTGTGTGTGTGTAAATGTTGATGTGGGGGAGAGTATATTTAAATGCAGAGAATAAAACAATGGTCTGTGTCTTGCATGAATCTGCTGAGGTCATGCAGTTTAAGTGCAGCGCACGGCTGTTCCAAAGCCAGTGTGAAATGATCTCGACCCTCACCAGTAAAAAAAAAAACATTACCAGAGCCAATTAATAAACTGCTGTTTGGAACTCCTTAGAAGATGAGGAACTCCTAAGGAATTCCTTAGAACT
The DNA here is from genome assembly GCF_017639745.1 of Melanotaenia boesemani. Lineage (NCBI taxonomy): Eukaryota > Metazoa > Chordata > Actinopteri > Atheriniformes > Melanotaeniidae > Melanotaenia > Melanotaenia boesemani. Next base: position 20,588,653 of record NC_055697.1, read on the forward strand.
TATTTGGCATTCATGTCATGGGAAAATTTGGCCACTTATATTGCACATTCACCTGAACTTTAGTTGAACTTGATTTTCCTCAGGGGTAGAGGCCGTCTCCTTTTGACCCTATAAGCTGCAAGGGCCAAACTGTGGGAGTAAAAAATGTAGCTCAAGGGATTGAACTTAGTTAATTTCAAGAACTCTGTATCTGTCTTATGAAGCATCAGCACAGCGGCCACGATCACAGCCTTTAGAAGAAGAGCCCTGCAAAGCTCAGGTTTGAATGTTTGAGCTAGCCATGTATTTTCTTAACCCACTGTATTCTTCTCAGGGTCACACAGGGGGTCTTAGTTTCATTTGGGCAAGAACCAGGGTCGTCAGTCCATAACACAGCTTACGCAGAGACAAAACAACACAAACAACCATTCACACTTCACTCCTACAGTCAGTTTAATAATCACCAATTAATCTACCATGTATTTATTTGGACTCCAGCTGAGAGTCAAACCATAAATCGTCTGGCTGTGAAGTAAAAGCTACTGCTATCTGCTCTTATTTAGACCATTTAAGCCATGTACTATGAGCAGCACAGCAGGAAGTGACATACATCAGCCTGTTCCTTATGACACAGTATATTGACCCTTTTTCCATTGTGCAAGTTCTTTCGAAATTGGCTCTTAGCATTTTTTGCTCATTTTCATAAGAGCCATGGAAATGGCCAATGTCATATTTAATATTTCAGGCTTGACGTGTTGTACAGTGCAAACAGAGCTGGACAGACTTGCAGACTTGTGCCAGCAGCTGCAGCTTTGAAGTATAGCATTGATCAATGGCACAGTTGGCCAGGTTCAAATGATTAATGGTGGTCGTATGGGACATTCCGCATTAGTCTTGATTAAAGACTTCAATAACACTGTCTGGGGGACCAAGAAGCTTGTGTGTATGTGTGTGTGTGAAACAGAGAGAGAGGGAAAAGAAAAAGAGAGAAGTGCCAATGATATACAGTTGGGTCCACTTAGTGAAGTATTGTACACTTTATATAATCATGTCTTGTTTCTGAGGCTGAATATTATTTGAAATTGTTCAGAGCTGATATAAAAGCAATTTTTTATTTAAAGAGATTGCATATTGCTTCTATACTAAGTAAATGCTTATGCCAAATTAAAATGATTTACTTGGTATATTTACACTGAACAAGTTGAGAGGTTACAACCTTGTTTTATAGCTTATAACACTAAACTGTTATTTTTCACTCCTAAAAGCACATAGTGTACCCTTAAAGGTGTAATATGCAAGATTGCTTGTTTAAAATAGTTTATAACATTGATAAATTAACTAAAACATAACCAGGATGTAATGCAACAGCAATTAAGTTAGCATGCTAACTAGCTAGAACTAGCTTACCTGCTTTTGTAAAACTGATATTTTATTCCACTCAAGATGGGATGCATCTTCTAGTCTAAGAATAGGAAGAGGACCTGTCTGGATTTAGTGTATGATTTTCTCTTTTTGTCAGGCATGGCAGTGGTTGATGGTTGAACTGTCAGAGTGATGTGGAACTGTAAGAAAGCAGGGTAGTTGGGAGAAGTGCTGCCTATCAAGCTTTGCATCGGCTACTGAGCTCTTGCCAAACTCACACATACTTGCACAACATTTATGATATCCGCTTCCCTGGCCACCCGCATCTGACAACACCAGTGATTGCAGTCAATCACAGATGCAAGCAAAGATGTGCACCTAATCCAACAAATCATCATGCAGATCTCAAGCTGGATAGTTTCAATGCTGTAACTGTATCTGGCCATGTCATAATTTACAATATGAGCCTAATTTTGCTGTTTTGTGGCCATAAGTGGACACTGTAACTTACTTAAGTACTTTGTGAGTTTAATACTCTCACCTTTTGCTACAAATAATTCACTGTCAGGCTTACAGTGAGTGCAAAGGCATTAAAACCCCACTCATTCTGAACAAGTGGACTGCAAGCACAGTTTACACATTAATAAATAAACTTAATTATATGCATCTTTAATTTCTAATTTCCCTAACTTGCAGTGCATGCTAATATTGCTGTTGTTTAAAGTATACACTGACTGTTGTCATTATTAATGATTCATTTCAGTCCTGTTCAAGTATGCATGAAGTGAAATAACCCTTTTTATTCTTGAAACACAATGAGCTGAATATTGCTCACCAACTCTCTACATATGACCATGTGTTTCCCAGTGACAACATTTCCTTTCATTCTTCTGTGGCAGGAAAGAAAAGAGGAAAGAGCTCTTTTGAAACATGCTTCCACATCAAAACAACATCATTATGTTTTTGACCAAAAAATCCCCATAGCAACATCCTCATTATAATCCATAAAAAGATGCACAGTATTTCAATAACAAAGCTGACAATACCAACATGTGTCTTGATGTGTGTTTGACAGAGGAGCATAATAATAACCAGCCTTTATACTAAGAATATTTTTGGGCTTCTTCTGCCCTTAAATTGAATCTTTCAAGAGTATGAGATATGTTCATTTGTACAAAATGTGTCTATCTATCAGCTGCTGTGTTCATAATGAAGAGAATTGTCTGCTTCTTGTTTCTTTTAGCTCTGAAGTCTAATCAGAAGGTCTGAAACTACATGGATGCTGGTTGTTGAGCATCAGAGTTTACAAGTGACAGTGTGACAGTCCTGCTTTTCTTGCCGCCTCTTGCACTGACACTTCCATTACTCCCACTTCCTCTGTTCCTGCATGTCTTCCTACACATCTGTTAACAAGTTGTTGTAATGTTTTCTCCATGTCACATTTTTCCCTGTGTTGAACTTTTCTGCTCCCTTTCACTCACTATCTTTCATTTCCTTTCACACATCCATGCTTCCTCCCTCCTAGATGCTTGTGCTTTCACTCAACAGCTCCTTCCTCATTACACTGAGACCCTGTCAAAGCCACCCAGAGAGAGTTGGATCTCAAGCTGCTGTTTGGTGCCAACACATGTGTACTTAGTATTTAGTGCCATGTTTCTCTATGGTTTGCCTTTGGATGCCAATCTGTTTTGTTCATTCAATTTATACATTAATAGGTTAAACACCAGCTGCCTACAGACAGTTTGTATTAGTTATTTTATGTCGGAATGCTTCATTAAATGTGATAATTATTATCTGATTCCCTGATATGGTATGACTAAACTGGAAAATGTACTTTTTTATGCACATTCAATATAATGCAAACTGACATGCTAGCTAAAATGTGGAAAATAAGCATATTGCCAATTCATTTTGTTTTGTTGAATATAACACCATTTGCAGACATGGGATAAGTAAGTTGAAGTGGCATTAAATTCAGCGTATGTCTTGTACTATATACCATTCATAAGCATCTTTAAGCCCCAGCAAAGACAAAAAAAAAGCCTTTTTACTTTAAAGTGTATAACTTCCCTGAAAACACTTCCTTGAATTTTGAATCTCAGCAGATTAGATGTGTAATGGTGAGCAGTGCCTGCTCAGAAATGCTGAACTGAAAAATCAAAACACATTGGGCATTTTGAAAGGTAGAAATTCTTCCTTGACTTCTATTTTTTATAGGAAACTGATAAGTAAATTGAAGCAACTGCGACTGTTAGCTCTTACATGAGATTTCCATGACTCAGTCTATCTTTGAAAGAGGTGGCACTCTGCCTTTCGGAGAGAGGTTGCTTATTTAATGACTTTCCTCACAGCTACAGATGTGCTGGCGTGACAAAGAGAGCCGCAGTACCTATTAATAATTTGTCAAAACTGGATGATACATTTTGAAAAACATGTAGTTTTGCCACAATGTTATCGGGCAAGCTGTGTGTAAAATATACTTGCAGTGGATGGGGACAAATTTCCCTTTCCTGCACCTTTAAAGCTTGTTAAAGTGGTGCATTAATATAGAATTCTCATTGATTTCTCATTTGTAGTAGTTTTACTGCACTTTCACTAACGACTGTGTTGCCTACTCTTTTACTTTATGTGGGTTCACTGCTCCACCGCTTCTTCTTTGCTGTCTGCACACATGACAGGAAAATTTTATTTTTTGCTGCTCATTTTGTTAAGATGCTATGAAAAACATTAAGGTACTGCACCTGAGAATATTAGGGAAAACCATTGGAAAAAAGTTTAATTAATTTAATTAATGACTCAGTTTGGATTTCTTTGAAAAGCAGATTGTATGGCTAATTAGATTACCTCTTATTACAAGTACCACTCCATTTATTTGCTTGCACGCAGTTCAGAAAGTGACACTTAACAAGGTAAAAGCTAGTGACATTTCCATAGCATCTTAAATGGAGAAATAACCAAGGTGCCTATTCAGACTTGAAGGTGACAGTGTCATTTACCATCAGATTAGTGGAATGGAGTGCTTTTCTTAAAGGAGCTTCAGGGAGAAGCCAGCTGAGTAACTTGGCCTATTACAGAGACTGGAGATAAGAAACCACCCAGCCCTGTTCTCTCGAAAGGTGTCAGGCTGTCAAAACACTTTGACACATATACTTCTTTCATACTATGTGCATGTCTCCTAAAACATAGTATCCTAAAATGTACATCTTATCTCTTCAGGTATTGATTGGATTGTGAATTCCACCTCTGATGACATTGTCATTGTAGGTTTTGTTAAGCTGAGAGCACATCGTAATCACATTTTGCTTCCTACCATCTTTAATTGGTTGGCAAAAGAGTTTTGAGGATAATGCAGAGTGCCCTTGGGGAAAGTTGCCCAGCTGTGAAGGACTGCATAGGGGGAAAAAAAGAGAGTTAGAGTCCTCTTAGGTGTTGCTCAAGAAGATTAGAGCAGTATTTATTTATATTTTTTATAATTAAAGGGATCACAGCCAAGTTGCTCAAAGTCTCTGTCATTGTCGTAGTTTTCTTCTTTCATCTTGAGCTCAATTTTCTCTGTTTTCTTCCTTTATTCCTTAAAATTGTAATTGATTCTCAGACTTTGAAATCTTAACATCTGTGTTAAGCCAGTAAGAAGCATTTGACTTAATATATACATGTTTATTATTTTCACACATTTTCACGTAATTTCCCAAGATCTTGTTTATTGAGATATTTTTGTTAGAGTACAACTGATTTTGCCTTCAATCAAATAGTTCAATACAATAACTCAGTATGCCTGTACATCATCCATTTGTTAACTGCATGGGTAACAGGAGTGGAGCACCTCTCTGCAGCTTTTAACCTTACCTCTACTACTACAGCCGTTGAGAGTGCATGCACAGAGAACATGTGTAAGTCATGTGTGGATAAGCAGTTTACTGTTTTATTTCTGGGCACTTTGTAGAGAGTTAGAGCCCCAATGAGAGGACAGAAGACATACATTTACAGCCATGTCAACAAATTCCTTGAAAAGGTTGCAGTTGTTTTGTTGTTTGTTTTTTTTTATTAGACACTGAGACACTGAATATGATATCTGCTAAATGAACAATGCCATGGTGCAGGTGAATAGAAAGTCTGTTGTCTGTGTTGCTGTTTTTGACATGGTGGGTTGGGGCTACAGATGTTAATGATGCATAATAGCTGGATCTATCCTGAGTATCATTTATCTGCATCAGCAGGAAACGTGTCCTGGAGAGTGAGTGATTACATTACAGTGCTGTGCAACGATAGTTTTCTCAAGATAATACAATGCATGTGTGATCTGTACAACATGATGCACTGTCATTCATTTATCTATGACAGGATGGGGTCATTAGTGTAGGATATGTCCTTAAATTAGAATCAGCCTGCAGAGTTGTATATTCTAAAAAAAGTTAAGATTTTAATGTGAAACTTGTCCCAAACAGAAATTGTGCAGTGTGCAATTCACAGCCCACTGTATAGCCAGTGACACAAAGAATGGGTTAAAACAGCACAGCTCAGAAGCTGTTTGACATTCTCACTTCACTTCATCTAATATTGTTGATTCTAGCTGTTGTGCTCCCAATCACATCGATCAATGCAGGCAATATAAAGTAAGATTATAGGGATTGAAAGCTGAGTCACAGTTAAAGATATAGAGCATTTTAGAGTAGTATTATCATGTATCAGCTAAACATAAAAACGCATCACTATATAATTTTATGCGCCTATCTGCCAATTTCAGCACGTATGAGCTAAATAATCAGTACATAGGATCAGGACAAACTTCATACATCAAGGAGGACTTTTTTAAGAACTTACTTTTTTCTTTTTATCTCAAAAAGGTCTGTGTTTTCACCAAAATATGATCAATATAAGAGCCTAAACCAGCTGAATGAGAAATGGCATCGCTGGCATTAATTCTACTTATAGGGGGTAAGTTGAATTTAACAAAGTGACAAAAGTACAACATTATAAATAAAGAAACCAGTGCAAACCTTGTGGCTGTGGGTTTGAGGCATTACGGGAGAGCCAGGCTACATAAAGCCTTTTGTTTGTTTTTGATAAAATCTTCAACTCCAGCTGCTAAATATGTTTTGTGGGAAGTGTGGTGAGGGGGCGGCATGGCTCAGCAAGGTAGAACGGTCGTCTTGAGGGTTGCCGGTTCGATTCTTGGGTCGAGTTCATGTCGAGGTGTCCTTGAGCGGCCGACCCCGAACCCCTAATTGTGGGTGAGCGCCTTGCATGGCAGCTTCCGCCATCAGTGTGTGAATGTGATGTATGATGTAAAGCGCTTTGGGTATCATTCCAGGTACAGTAAAGCACTATACAAATACATTAAATACAGTCATTTCAATCTGCAGGAGCAAAGAACTGGAGAGATCTACAAAATCATTAAAACTGGACATATTTATTTCCAGGTTTGTTTATAAGGACACATACAGTTGTTTCTAGCTTGCTGGTATTTTTTATGTTTGTTTTTCTAACTTACTTCCTACAACAAAAAGGTGCCTTTTGCCAAGTTGTTATTGGAATTTTATTTTTATTCATGACATAATTGGTTAGATTGATAACCTATATAGCTTGATTAGAATGACTAGTTAAACAGAAGCGCATGTAGTTGGACTAAGGCAGGATACTGAAACAGCTAGAGACATCACATACAGACACAAAGAGAACCTCCAACATTCAAGGATTCATGATTCAAGGTGCTTTATTGGCATTCTAATAGCCGACATGAAAGAATGAAATTTGTATCTCAAGGCCTGCAGAAGGCAGAAAGATTAAAAGATAAAACAAAAGAGATAGATAAAAGAATAAATACCTGCAAATTGCACATAGCAGTACAGGAGTCTGTGTGAGTTGTGAAACTCTTCATGAGTCTAACACGTTTAGGAAAGAAGCTGGTCCTTAGCTCAGAGGTTCTGGCCTCGGTGTTGCACAGCCTTCTCCCAGACAGCAAAGGAGAAGACAGTTAAAATGAAAGGTGGGTGGGTCCTTCATATTCACAGAGGTCCTGCTCCTGCAGCGACTGATGTAAATGTCTTTTATGGATGAGAAACTGCACTCAGGGATCCTACCAGCTGCCTGAACCACCCGCTGCATTGCCTTCCTTTCCTGAGCAGAGCAGCTATACCTCAAAACACTCTCCACCTTGCATCTGTTGAGGGCTGGGAGGCCAAGACTCAGAAAACTCAGAAACTTTTCTGAGGCAACACCTTTTATCACAGCAGATTTATAAATGACTTGCCTGTGGTTCATGTTTAATTATTCATTTATTGTACTTTTCCTGTCCAGCATCATAGCAAGCAGATGGTGTAGCTGCCATGTCGTGCTAAACAAATTTGCTTTGACATGGGGAGCTTAGTGGATGTAATGGAAATAAAGTTTTGTGGATTTAAGACTCCCTTGATGCTTGAGTGTTGTTCTTTATTTTGGTTATTGCTAAGTTACATTTTTTGGTTGGACCTGATGAGAGGAAATAAAGGAAGGGGGAGTGTTGGGAGAAGAGAGAAGAAAAGGAAAAGAAGACAAAAAGCAGATCAAAAGCAATATGTACAACTGAATTGTAAAGAAACTTCACGGAGCACATCCTATAGTCTGCTTAAGAAAACAAAGCAGACAACCATCAGGAACACCTATAAAGACCCATTTATGCTCAACACAGACGACGGATGGACAGTTTAGTCTGTATCCTGTGTTGGTTATGCACATAATTTGTTCAGTTTTCACTGAGCTTAGCCATCCGTCGCTTGATGCAGAAGATGGAGCAATACCACTGGAAATCGCAGGGTAAGTGCTGGGCAGAATAGCTGACATGCGACCAGTGAAAGAAACAAACCAGAGAAGAAGAAGAAGAACAGGAAAAGAAAAAAAGAAGAAGAATAAAGACGAGGTCAACTTTAGAAATTGCGCGAGTTTTTAAAGAAGCACTATGCGAGTGTTTAGGGTGTGTTGAAAACAACTTTATAGCGCAGCATTAAAGCCACATGGCGTCAGAAACTGACGTCTGATCACGGGAGTGAACTGTAAAGTCAGCACTGCCCACTAGTGGAGGAATTGTCTTAACAACCATGGCAACACAAAAGATGCACGGAAGTATGAGGACGACGACGAATGACAATGTTTGAAATGGACTTCGCTATTTACGTACATGCTATGTTTATGTGCATTTTATATATTTATGTATTATAAAACTGCATGTTGAAAATCATGCTAACATACTGATCATGTTTTTGTTTTGTTTTTTTAGAAACTTAAATGTAGAAAAAAACAGCTGTATATATTTGTAGCAGATTATGCTGAATTCCTGTATGATGTTGCTGTTTACCCGGGTCAAGGTTACTACTTCAAATCTTAAAGCTGCTGTAGAACTCCAGCAGATGAGTGGCATAACTTAGAGACCTCTGTTTCTTCTTCTTCTTCTTTTTTTTTTCTTTGTTTATCTTGTGCTTAGGGGATGAAAAATATAGCAAAGTAAATGCAATTTAGCCACCAATATGCTCTAGACACTTATGTTAAACTCAAAGTCAAAGCTCTGATTAACTTAAAAGCACTTTGTTGTTTCACCACCTGTAGTCCATCCAATTATTGACATCTCTGGCTCAATACCCAGCAGCCATGACTTAACTTACACTGCATCAGCACCAGCGACAGATTGCTCACCCTGATCCTTGTGTTAAACTGATACATCACTGCCAACTGAAAGTTTCCATCTCCAGCATATTTGCAGGGTAATGGGCTGGAGAATGACAGATTGTGTGCTATTATCTTATTGGACAATCAGTGCAGCATCCATGAAAGTGTAAAGAGTGGGTTTAATGACGTGAGACATTTTTTAAAAGCGATGGGAACAGTGCCTCATGTAGTCTAGGACTGGAGATGATGGGCTGTGATGTGTGCCAACAGTGGATCAGCATTAAGTACTGTATAGAAAATAATAAAACAGTTTTCTTTCGGGGCAAAGGTGCTCCTTGCTGCTCTTTTCAGCAATAAGCAAAGATATTAAATCAATGGATGTGATTGTTAGGGAGCAAGAGCTTATTCATGGTGGTGTGTAATCGCTACTTGTTTTATGTTCTTTCTTTTCAAGGAAACACAGCAGTAACAGAGGAAGGCTTGGATAAAAGTGAAGGGAAGAAAAATAAAAGACATGTTTAATGTCTTCTCCACTCAGCTCTTAATTGCGTATTTCCCCTGAAGACAAAAACTATGGTTGAACAATGAGGCTGCCCAGGGGAATCACCATAGATTAATTGGACAGATAGGAACCCTCTGACATTAACATTTATGCACTTGTTTACTCTTTTTCAATGAATAATAATAGGCCGCCTCCCTTGAAGATTCCTAGTTCCTCATTAGTTCCAGTGTGTTGCTCATTATGGATAGGAATACTGAAACAGCAAAAGCAAAAAACTTTTCAGTTCTGTGCAGGCATAAAAACAAAAACTATTTCCAAAAGTGTTTAACACTACTTGTTCTGTAATTCTTTTTCACACACTTGTTATCCATGTTATCAGTTCATAGATGGACTTAAAAGGAGACATAATTCCCCCCCCCCCCCCCCCCCCTTTTTTTTTTTTTTTACACACACAATTTCCCAGTGAAATGTCTGTTACATGCTTTGATCAAAATACCACATAGATTAAGTATCACAGCATCTTTCTCATCCTTGTCAGAACGCTGCTGTTCAGAGAAACATCTTTTAGAGGTGTGTTTTGAGAACAATTATACAATTTTGGGCCAAGATGAAACCAAAAAGTTGGACTCACACAAGCGCACACATCAAAACATGTATTAAAAAGTCAAGTGACAATTTTACGTATCAAATATTTAAGGTTTCCTTGTGTGAATGGACAGCTAGTACCAATACCTCACAGTCTTACTGGAAGTTGTGTTTTAAACTGGTCCATGTTAAAATATTCAGACAAAATTTAGTTGGCAAACACTATCTGACTTTTTGCTTGAACATTAAGTGAACATTACTCCCAAAAAAAGTAGACTGGGCTCTTAAATCCTCTTTAGATGGGGTTGATGTAATGATGGATGCAGCTCATTAAAGCTTAGCTATAAGTTCTCTTCATGGTTCTAGCCCATTGATGTTAAATCTGGTAACACATGGGAATGCAGAATTTCCAACTTCCATGGGTACATGGAAATTCAAGTCATGTTTGTAAACCCAGACATTCAGATTTTCTATCATTTCTCTGAAAGGCAGATTTTGAAATAAAGTATTTTATTAGTAATCTAATGAACAGTGAACAAAATACTGGTACTTATTAGCTACGTTAGTTATGAATTGAACAAATAACTGCTGACAAAATATTTGCTTTAGATAATGAAGTGAAACCACAGATCTGCAGGAAGTCAAGTTTCTTTTCTCACTTTTTACACCAGACATGCAGATGGTGAAAATGCCCTGATTCCATGCTCTGTCTTCCCACTTCTCAGACGGATTTTTCAGTTAATCCCAAAAAGTAACGTGGTTGTGTCATTCTGGAGTTTTCCAGTTGGTAGTTACATGTAATATCCAGATATAAGTAAATTCGCCATAAAACAAATAAATGACTTTTTTCTTCTTTCCTCTTTAAGGAAAGTAAAATGGCTTTATTTATTTATTTATTTATTTATCTAGTCATTTATTTATTTATTTATTTAATTGCTATATTAAGGGAATTTGTGCAAAATTTACAGTTTGCTTTGTTATGTTTTGGACTACAAAACATGATAAAATAAATTAACTACAGTATATGAATTAGAATAACTCATATCACTTTTTAATAGATTGAATAGAAAAATGAATTCATTACATGGTTTCCTACATGTTTGGTTCTCCTTAGTGATTAAAGATATTCTTTGCACTAGTTAAGACATCAAGCATGCTTTGAGTGCCCTACCACGAAGTGCATTACGCTAACAATTTGCAATATTAAGAGTTTTAAGGTTCACTGCTTGTTCATACTGCGTGTGTACCATCGTCATTTGATGCCCAACGATATTCTCTGCACTGTTGTTTGGGTAATAAAGAATCCATGTTCATGTATTTGTTCCTTGGCTACACATGTCATATTAATAACATTCTGATGTTTAGCTATATAAGCTGGTTGCATTAATTAGAACAAGCAGCCATGGTGGTGCAGAATGTGACAGGGACACAAATGCCAAAGACAAATTTTATACAAGATGAACAGTTTGCTGCCTGCATTATCACAGTTGACCATACTCAAGAGGAAGTTAAGACAAGTGGCTTGAATGCATGCGGTGGACTTGGTGTGACAACATTTTCCTTCACACTGATTTTTGCAAAACATTCCCTTTAAAGGGAGGTAGGGAATATGACCTCATGGTCTTTGTGCAGTTATGAGGAAAATATGTTTAGTATGGGAATCATTTCATGGTGTTATATATTCTGGACGTGTAGGCCAGCAGCTATGAAACAGTTCACTCTTTAACAGCTCTGCTGTGCCTCACAACGTGGTGGTTGTTGTGTTCAGAAATCAATAAGGGTGATGTAGCTGTGCTACAAATTAGTGTTTCACGCCCAAAATTAAATGTGTTTTTCTTTGAAGTATAAAAAGTTCAGAAGATGACATCACTGCGTTTTTCATCCTTGTGTTGCACCTACAGCAATTCATGTTTATCAGAATTCTGTTATCAGTTCCTGAGACCTTTTAAGACTTTACACTATTGAAAAGCGGAGACAGTAAAATAAGAAATAGGAAATAGGAGGAAATGTCTGGAAGCATGAAGATAAGGTTACCATCATCAGGAATGAAAGAAAACAAAAATCTTTGGAGTGTACATGCAGAGAAGGCATATTTGGTGGAATGAAACTGATTTCAGTCATCTGCTTGAAACTCTCAGACTTTGCACTGGATATGGCCACCTTTCATTCAGATGACAGTTTAGGGCAATAGCATATGATGGTGCAGGAAATGCCTCCATCAAATGATCCACTCAGACTCTCCATCACATCCGTTTCCTGTGGTGCATCTTTAATACTTGTTAATACCTGAAGAGTCTGGCAAATAAATCTTGATAGAGCGAAGTCGATACAATTTTCCTTAAATTTTTCTACTTAACCTGTATTTTTTAGGCTTTTCAATATCACTTGTATTGTTGATCATCATTCGAATGAAACACTCCAGTAAAGCAAAAGTGAATTTGAGTTCTCATTATCCTCATGCGGCCCCTAGCTGCTATGCATTGGCAACATTGGCCTTGCAAGTCAGCATTTCTGATCTCATAGATCCTTGTTTTGGGGTTCATTTAAACACTGTTGAGTATTAGTGCTCATAAAATAAAAAAAAGATCCCGCTGCAGACTGCAAGAATTTATTATGACTGCTTCAGATTATTCTTTGTACAGTTACACCAAATAGAAATAAAATAGAATTAAAGTGAAAATGCTAAAGACTTGTCTCTGATTTGTATATTTTTCAACTTAGAAATTAAAGGCTTTTCTAAATAATTACACAAATTAATTTTCTGACACATTAACAATATTTCAACAAGTTGAAAAGGGTCAAATCTGGTACACATCATCTCCTCAAGTAAATGAAAAGCTTTCATGCACCACATAAGAAAAATCTTATCCTGAACAGTATGAATTGGGATTTTAATATGAAGTAGTTTATGTATTTCATAGGGTCACAAGTGCCACCATTAGCCAAGTGGATGAGAATCTATGCTGTAAGTTTATTGAGTGAGTAGTTAAGTTTGATATGGATACCAGTATCTCATCAGAGTATCTCCTTCTAGAGGGATCCTTACCATTTTCCATCTGTTTAGCCTCATAATAGGAAAAAAATCCCACTTTACTCACATACTATCATTTCCTCTTAATACTTTCTGTCAAAACATACATCATGTCTTTTTCAGAACCTACATTCATCATTTTATGAGGCAAGTCAAGCATTCATGAACGATATCATACGGCCAGCAATATTTCTTTCACACATAAATGTCTTTAAAGTGTTGTTTATTATCAGATAAGTATTTTACTCTGATTTTGTTATTTTTACAGTGTTTGTGAGTGGCACCCCTCACTAATATCTCCACTGAAGGACTCATCCCTCACCTCTGCTTATAACTTAAAGGTAGGGTAGGAGATCCTGGAAAAATGGTTCAAGCAAGCTACATTTTGAAAGTACACAATTCAAAAGTCCAAACCCCTTTCTTCAGACTTCCCCTCGAAGCCACACCTCCAAAGCACAGAAAAGTGCAATGCTTGTTCCCGAGGGTTCACGAGCCCAGGGCAAAATTGATTCACCAACCCCACACACTACCAGATTCACCTCGAAAATTCAAACACTTTTAAAATACTGCAACTGCAGACAGTCTGTTCACCGCACACATTTGCCAATTTGAGTCAGAACCCCATCACACACAAACAGATTTCTGCCAACTTGTCATGCTGACAGCCCGCAACTAGTGACAACAAAATGCCAGAAACTAATGAATATTCACCCTAAGTCATAAAGACATAATTATCTAACCTCCATCCATCCATCCATTTTCTTCTGCTTATTCGGAGTCGGGTCGCGGGGGCAGCTGCCTAAGCAAGGGAATCCAGACTTCCCTCTCGCCACATTCACCAGCTCATCCTGAGGGATCCCGAGGCGTTCCCAGGCCAGCTGAGAGATGTAGTCCGTTCAGCGTGTGAACACCCCACCAGGGAGGCATCCAGGAGGCACCCTAATCAGATGCCCGAGCCACCTCATCTGGCTCCTCTCGATGTGGAGGAGCAGCGGCTCTACTCTGAGCCCCTCCTGGATCATTGAGCTTCTCACCCTATTTCTAAGGGAGAGCCCGGCCACCCTGCGGAGAAAGCTCATTTCGGCCGCTTGTATTCGCGATCTCGTTCTTTCGGTCACTACCCACAGCTCGTGGCCATAGGTGAGGGTAGGAACGTAGATCGACCGGTGCCTTTTGGCTCAGCTCCTTCTTCACCACGACAGACCAATGCAGAGTCCGCATCACTGCAGACGCTGCACCAATCCGCCTGTCGATCTCCCGCTCCATCCTTCCCTCACTCGTGAACAAGACCCCGAGATACGTGAACTCCTCCACTTGGGGCAGGACCCTATTGCAGACCTGGAGAGAGCACTCTATCTCTCTAACCTATCAAGTAGAAATAGGGCTACCATGGCATCACTTTGCAGCCCTTTCTGTTGCTTCAGTTGATGCCACCGCTCAGCTGCCGCATTGATGCACACTCTGCTCTTGCTCTCCTTTAGCTTTTTTCTTGGAAGTAGCCTTCTCCAAGACAGTTTTTCTTTTCCGACTCGATATAGGCCATTTTCTGCCATAATGTCCCTTACGTTTAAGTGTGTACCTTATTTTGATGTAGTTAGCTAGCCAAGTGCTTGCTCTGGCTTCATTGCCTCTACACATGCTCCAGGCCTCTGAGAGCACGATTTGTATATAAAGAGGAGCACAAGGGGTTGAGGGGGGAGGGACAAATAGCAGTTGAGTTTGACAGACATATCACAAAGCAATCTTTTAGAACGGGCTGGTTAAAACGATTGGATGGTGTTTTTTTTTTCAGTCCTGTGACTTTTGAGGTCACTAAATGTTTTTATTAAGCAATATATTAAAAAAATGCTCCTGGAAGTCATCTCCTACCCTACCTCTAAAGAGCATTCTTTCTCCCTTTGTGGTTTGTTTTACTGATGCAGTGACTTCACTTGCTTCAGGCACCACATCACACAGAAAATCTGTTGAGCCTGAGGTGAGGGATACAGACAGAGAAAGGTGTTTGATCAAGTGTGTTCGCTTATGGTGGCTAAACAGCATAAATGCAAGTTTTTATTTGGATATGAGCAGCAAAGCATAATGAGAAATTAGAATTGTGCGACTTACTATTCAGCTCGTACACTCGTATTTTCGCAAGGCCATTCATTGCTGATAAAGCTCTTAAAAGCATATTTTGTCAAAATATATGAGCTTTTTTTTTCTGGGACACATTGAAAACCTGCAGGACTGTGGCCTTTGAAGACCAATTTTGGACACCCCTGAGCTAGAGTCATTAAGAAGCTACAGTACCTTTGCTTTGGTTAGTATTTAAACAGGCTTGTCCTAGAAGCACATTTGTTTGATATTCATCTACTGCTTGCTGGAGGGTTTATACTGGATTTTATTTTTCTTTTTGCTCTCATTATTATGACATTTTAGCCTTGCTATTGGCAAGACTGAGGTATTATTCCATTTGTCAACTGGTCATACAATTTGGTCCTTCCTTTCAACAGAGCTTTAACATGTATTGAATGGACTTGCAGGCAATTTGGTCCCCAAAAGATAAATTCTAATGCCTCTGGCGATTTTCTTTATTCTCTAGTGTCACCATGAGTTTGACACTTTTGGTTACATTTTTTTAAAATACAAGAAGTGGTCCTGAAAACCATTAACATTTATGCAAAAATAAGACCTAAATAAGACTTTCTATTCTATTTTTTCTATTTTTTTGTTTTGGTTTTTTTCTGCTGCATGAACCCTTCTTTGTTGATGAACAGCTATGGTTTGTAAACTGTAATCCCATTGCGTTTCCACAGCCAACCGTAACCTTACTTGAGAGACAGAGTATCAACCAGATAGTGATAAATCCCTCGGCTACGTAATAGCATGATGCCATTGCAGCGCCTTCCAAAAGTAAAACACGACTCAGAAACAAAGGAGGAGAATAGCAATCATCAAACAGTTTGTGTTCTTTCTTCTTGGCGGTCCTTCGTAACGCCATTTTACATGGAGATTTGATCCACAAAAAGAAAATATGTTGCTATAAACAAGGAACCATTCCTGTTTTGTTTTTAGCCAGGTTGCATGTGAAGAGACTTTTTTTTTTGTCAACCAATTATCAGATTGCAGTGAGTCAAGATCCACCTTTTCGGGTTGGTTTGGTTAAATTGGCATTAAACAAAAGGGTCCTAACAAAGTAGGACGGGTCAGGTCAGATATTAGGGTACCCTTCCAAGTTTTCACATGAAACTAAAAAAAAAGTCTGTGCGTTCCGCCCGCACTCGTCAGTGGAAACGGGACTTGAGCTGCATCTGGCAAAATGAAACTAAACAGATCAGTTTATTTTTCCAACTGGCTTTTTGGTCACATTATTTATTATTATGGGGCGCCGTGGTTCAGTGGGTAGAGTGGTCATCTTGTCGCCTGAGTGTTGCCGGTTCAATCCTCGGCCTGCCGAGGTCATGTTGAGGTGTCCCTGAGCAAGACACCATACCCCTAATTGCTCCTGATGGGTCGTGGTTGAGAACCTTGCAGGCAGCTTCTGCCATCAGTGTGTGAATGTGTGTGTGAATGGGTGAATATGATGTATAATGTAAAGCGCTTTGGGTATCATTCCAGGCACAATAAATGGCTATATAAATAAAGACCATTTACAGAACCTTTATTTAACCAGAAAAATAGAACCCTTGAATTAGTCTGGAGTGAAAAGCACACAAGGAGGAGTATTTCTGTAGGAAAGCAGTGACTTTTTCCCTGCAGCCCTGCTAGGCGCACCATTATTGTTCAGTGATCTCCCAGTGGTGGACATAAATATTATCCAAAGTGACGCTTTTCGTTCCTGGGTTCTTTTGTGACCTGATAGACTATTGCCTACTTGCTTTTGTAGGATCTTTGTTGCTCGAATACTCCTGGGAGGGGTACCTTAAATTTCCTCACTTTGTACACAGCCTACTTAACTGTATGTTGGTGGAGCCGAAATGCTTTACAAATAATTTTATAACATTTTCCAACCCATGGAACAACAACTCTTTCTATGAACTCCACAGGAATCTCCTTTGTGCCATGATGAACATCCACAAACATGGGTCATAAAGATTACATTTTGATTAATTTCTTGAAATATAAAAATGGAACAATGTAAAATATAAAATAAAGCACCCACACCCGATTATTATCCTGTTCTTTAAAAAGATCCAATATGACCTACATGTTGACGGCTAACTCCCCAAAGATTTACATACTTTTGCTGCTCATAGTTTTGGGTCTTCTTTGTCATATTTTGTATTTTAGGATACTCCAAATGTTGTAATCTGGTGAAAGGTCTAGATGGCATGCAGGACAGTCCAGCACTTGGAACTCTTCCACTACTCTTCTTCTATACTATTGTAATAGGTCCTGTATGCAGCTTAGCTTTGTCTTGATTAAATATACAATGCCTTCCTGAAAAGTGTGTTATCTGGATTTGTGCATATGTTGCCTGTATATACCTTTAAGCATTGATGGTGCCTTGACAATTGAAGTTGCCAGTTCTATAGGCAATAATGCAATTTTTAACTTAGTACTGATAACAAGACAGATGGTTCTTGCCCTCTGTAGTCCAGAGGACACAGTGTCCATGATTTTCAAAGGGAATTTCACATTTTGTTTGTCTGGTTCACATATGGCTTGTGCTTTGCATGATATAGCTTTAACTTGTGTTTGTGGGTGGTATAGCGATCTGTGTTCACAGATAAAATAATTGTTCCTGAGCTCACACAGAAATTTTAATTACGGAGTCTTAGTTTTTAATGCAGTGCCATCTGAAGGACCATAGATACAACACGTCTACAGACTTTCAGATTTATTTAGTTTCTGGGTGTTTTTTTTATGATCCAATTACAGAATATTTGAAGGCTTAGCATTGATCAACATAATTACTTCAAAATTTGTAGACACAATTTCTGTAGATTGATGAACATTGGCCGTCTTTACTTATGAGAGACTCTGCCTCTTTAAAGTGTCTTTTTTTTATATCAGGAGGGTTGGTTGGCAACTACAAAAAATTTGTAGTTGAGAGGATTTTTTTTTATTGCTTTCTCCATTCTCACCTTCTTTCCTGCCTCTCTTCACTTTTACACCCTAGTGCATTAATTTCAGCCAAGCATGAGCTGAAGTTAGATACTCCTCTTCATCTCAATCTCCTTCTCTAGATGTGAGCTTTCTTTCTTTTTTTTTTTTTTTTATTTTATTTGGCATGTGCTACAGTAAGTAGCAGCTATAGGAAGGCTTTGGGTTTGGCTTGTGGGGGAAGAGGGGATTAAAAGAGATCATTGAAGTTTGCAGTCTTCAAAGGAAGCAGAAAGACTGCAAGAAGCCACATTCCTCTTGAATGGTTTCATGGTCATGAGGATTTGTTTAATGGTAAATTACTACATGAGGCATAGAGTCACATATATGTTAATAAGAGTAAATTTGCATGAAACTTTTTACTCTTGGAATGAAAGAAATATGATGTAAAAAACATTGATTGTGACCAGTGTGTGGCATCTTCTTTCAGCTTCACTGATTATGCAGTAGTCTGTGTCTGCTTGGTGGAATTTATTCTTTTCTACTAGGACTCATCAAAGCACCCGTTTCGTTCAGTTTCTATTTGCCATGATTTAGAAAATGACAGAAGGTCAAATTTCTCACTTTATTTTACACAGCAGGATACAGAAGACATCTTCTTTGTGCTCTCCTTTAATGAGTTTTTTCCCGCTGTCCTTGTCTGTATGGTCCATGCATTGTGTTAGTCATATCTTCAGCACAAATGCACTGGTTGTTGTGTAGAATGTTAGCAATCCACAAGTGTCAACAAGAGAAAGATCAGGTCAGGGATCACAGGTTGAAGGTTTTACATCAGCTATTGCAGCCACTAAATAAGTGTTCCTGCAAAGCATGTGTGAGGGATTTTATTTAAATTTACTGGTAGGTCTTTTTCTCTTTTTCAAATAAGGAATCATTCTCCTAATTGCTTTCAGACAGTTGGATACTTGCGTCAGAAACTAAGTGTGGAATTCTATTCATCTGACTTTTTAGAAACAATCAATAATTCATGCAGTAAATTAATTTCCAGAGAAGTTAAATTAACTCTGAGGAGCTGCTTGCGAGGTGTGGATAAAATAGAAAAGAGATGGTTTTTAAGACAAATAACAGTGTTTTGTACCTCCCAGAGGTGCTGTTAATGAGCCTGCCATTTATCACAATTAACTTGGGCGACTGTTAATTAGATGCTAGGCTGTGTATAATGAGCACAACACACGATCAGAAACATTAAATTTTATAGTAATTGACAACTGACAAGTTTCTGAGAATTATAGGAGATATATGTTACTTTCTTTTGTTTTAATGGAAATAATATTACAACCAATAAAGTATTTAGTGGTTCATGCAGGAAGTATAAAGTTGAGTTCATGGTTGCTTTTATTTTTGTTAAATTGCAAACATGTCTTTTTTCCTCAGACTATCATCCAACCCAATAATCGACAAACAAACGTTTATAGCAGAATTAGCTGTTACTGGTAGAGAAGATCTGGCCAATTTCTCATAAACACAACCCTCAAATAAATGTTCCTACAGATGTCCTAGGGAATAAACAGGCTTTCAGTATAAGATTTATTGCAAAGAATTATTGTAACAATAAAGAAATAATCCATGAAACACAAATCTCCTTAAGTTTACATGCAGTTGTTTGTGGATGTGTCCAGACATGAATGGAAATACTGTATATAAGGTAAAAAAAATTTAATATGACAACCTTCACAGTATAAAGCACTGAAGTAAATTATTTGATAGTTTTTAAAATGGAAATTAACCTTAGCTTCAGTCCCCTCTGATTTAAAACCTACAAAGGGGTTGGCAAGTTTGGTCCTAGAGAGCCACCGTCCTGCTACACCTCATTCAAATTAAATGGATCCAACAGCTCATCAAGTTCTGCTCAGCGGCTCTAAAACTTGCAGGACTGCAAATGAAGAAATGTTCATGTTTGTGTTTTATTTCATGATTATAAATCCGAACATCAGCAACCAACAGAGCCAAACAAAGCAAATGTGACACAGAGCTAATCAGTTATTACTAACCATTGGATAGCTACAGTATAGCATGTTCTGCATCCATCTGTTACCCTGTTTTTTCTCTGGACTTTTTCCAACAGTAAAATCCAGTTTGATATTTCTTCTTGTTAATTGCCTTGCTTATAGACTTAATCTCTTTTCCTTTGTTGTCTTGGGTTTCTACTGATTATGTCATCAAGTATATTTGATCAGCAGCAACCTCCTACTTACCCTCTTTATTCCAATGGAAGCAGTAATGATGTACTTAGTTTTGCAAACACTATTTCTACACTTTGGCCTAATTTTTTTTAAGTAAATAATTCTATGGTGTAATATGCCATCTGTTATTGTTCCTCAGAAATTACATATACCAAATTTAAGACTTAATAAAAACCATATCTTTATTTCCTTATTTGTATAACCTTAAAATTCAAAGAGAGACCGTAAACATACAGCAAAAAAATTAAAACTGCAATTCAAAGCAAATATGTAATATAAATAAAACTGTAAAATGAAATATCAAATAAATCTAAAATAAATTAAACTCAGAAAATTATCCAAAATAATAGATAATATAGCCTTTATTGAATAAACAGCTTGATAAATAAATCATTTGATTGCAGTGTTCGCACCTATGTATTGTTTATTGTTTCTTGTAGAAAAATCAAGAGAAAAATAAACCAATAAACCCCAGATTGGCAGATCATAAACAACTTCAGAGACGTTACAATTAATTACATATTGAAGTGTTTCCTAAAGTTTTCTACTATGGCTGTGGTATAGGCAGATAGATTAAGACTGAAACTATCATTTTTCTTATGTAAAATGACGATGCATAAAAAAAAAAAAAAAAAAGAAAAAACAACAGGATTTAGAGAGTTTACACTCGGTTTCTGCTATGAACTGACCATTTGCCATCTAGTGATCTCCATGTAAATTACAACTGACTTCTCTTGACAAACACAGATACAGAACTGGGTCGTATTGCTGCAAAAAGAGGATTATTCTGATGAAAATATTCATATACAACCTGCATTCTTTCTTATTTCTGTTGCTTTGTAAGAATTACTTTTCATATGTTTATTTTATTTCAAGTAATCATGAGATGCACATCCTGTTTTAAATTGTTTTAAAGGCTCCAGCTTGCTTAATTTGTCTGTACTTATATATATCTTGTTCCACATTGGTGAATCAAAAGGTGACCAAAGAGGTCAGACTACAAATACCCTGTGAACATCCGTGGCCTGATAAACTCTGTGCTCCTGCCAAGGAGTTGATTTCAGATTTCAGCTGAAATCTGAACAAATAAGATTCCATCATGTTAATCCTGCAGCTTCTCTGTGAAATACTGTAGCTTGGTACCAGAGGCCACCCTGCCCTAAGCTGGCTTTCCCAACATGTCCCCAAAAATGCAGCACTGGAGCATTTAGTAGGAATTACCGCGCACATGACACAAATCCCATCTTTAGTGCAAATAGTGAATTTAAAATATTAGTTTGTAGTTGTTGGAAAGTTGCTGTTCATCGGTGTCACTTTTAAAACACTGCATTTGCAAGTTCAGTGTAAATATAATTAGATATTTTGTGATATTTCCATTAAGCATACATTACCCTCTGACGTGCCATCCATTTTTAATGACACATTGCAGGCTCTTCACAGTGATTACTGGCTGCTTGGCTTATCAGATTTGGTTTAGAGGTTGCTAATAGCATGATAAGGCACATTAAAGCGATAATAAGTATTTAATGAAGTTAAATGTGATAAAGCTCGGAGCTCAGAGGACTGATGCTTTTTTTAATGGGTCATAAAAGATGAACTTTAAACATACAGTGAAGATATGAAACTTGGATTGAGCTCAGGATGGGCTGCATGGGTTGTGTGGTCATTAGCGCTGCAGCCTCACAGCTAGAAGGTCACTGGTTCGAGCCTCAGCTAGAGGGGGGGTTCAGCGGCCTTTCTGTATGGATGCTGTCCCTGTGTAGAGCATGCAAACCCCCTCTCTGGGTAATCTGACTTCCTCCTACTGTCCAAAGACATGCCTGTTAGGTTAATTGATTACTCTAAATTCTCTCTAAGTGTGAGTGTGAATGGTTTTTTGTCTCTCTGTGTTGGACCTGCGATGGACTGGTGACCTCTCCAAGTTGTACCCTTCCTCTCACCCTTCCTAGGCTCCACCATCCCCCCCCCCCCCCCCCCCCCCCCCCCACAACCCTAATGAATGATATTAAATGTATGAATAGTCAACAATCTTTTGGACATACACACACATTCACACATATCCTGAGATCATCCTGTCTGATGGCAGTGAGATTATGCAGCTGCAAAAGATGGGTGTTCCTTCTTTACCAGAGCTTTGGGTGGAGCTTTCTATATCCATCTGTTCATGCCCTGAAAAGGAAAATGCATGTAAACACAGTTTCAAATATGTTCAGACACACTCACGTGTATAGATTATTGTCTCAGCGGGGATTCAGCTCAAGCTGAATGCCAGGGGATTTAAGGGCATGTAAAAATTCATTTAATAGAGATTTACAGAAAAGCAAGTCTTTCATCCACATCATCCCCCAAATGCTTACCAACAACACTACATGAAAAGTCCAGCAGAGCTCAGAAAACAGTCTTTCAGCTATTCAGTGCAGATATAAAGCTTGGTCTGTCTGTTTTCTCTTTGTTCTGTTTGCAGGGGTCTTTTTGCGAGCCACTACACTGAGACACATTACAGGGAGGATGGCAGCACAGTCACGGGCGCTCACAACTTCACGGTACGGTAGAACTCAAGGGCATGCGGTCACGTCAAGTTGACATGCAGTAGCGCTCTGCTGTTGCAGTGTAAAAACGTTCAAGGAGACAAATGTTTTTCTTGGAAAGGATCAGCTTTTGAAAAAAAAAGATAGAGAGAAATGTACACAGTCTATGAGGCTTTTGTTTAAAATCAAACATTGACTCAAACAGAGCAGCATGTGATTGCTTCTTTGTAACCCGTTGTATGTTTGGAAGCCTCTGGCCATTGCTGAGCAGGACATCCATCCTGTGGCCCACTTGATGATAAGCTGTTTTTTTTTCTGGTTGTTATTTAGCCAGCAGTGTCATCAGGATTTGTTAGGTTACTAACTGCCAGACTTGACTGGTTGAAATCAGTCCACTAGGGCTAGAACTAGGGCTGTTAAAATTAACACGTTAACGCAAAATGATTAATCTGTGGATTTAGGTTGATTTTAGTTAACACATAAACAGCAAAGTCATTACTCCTTCCATATTAAAAGTCTGAATTTGGCATGATCTGTGCAAAAGAAGCTGATTTTGGGCGTGTAGGTGCCTCGTCACAGCGGCGAACCAAATCTACCAAAAATCACTTTAAAACTCATTTATAATTTTCTGATAGTTTCAAGATCACATTTAGAGGATGACCCATTTGATATATCATGTAATAAATCACTCAGTCGTCACACCTGCCAAAAACCCTGTCTGCCCTTTAGACGGGAAGTTTGAGTATTAGGAAAACAAAGATGGAATAATCAATAAAAACGCTGTCATTTCAACATCAAACATGTTTGTTTAGGCTGCCATTTCAGGAGCTTTCGGCAGACCACCAGCTAAGTGTTTACATTTGTGATTAATTGTGATTAATCCACAGCTGTCTTGTGAATAATAAGATTGTTTGACAACCCTACTTATAACATCCATTTTTGAGGAAATAATCATTTCTTTGGTTGCACAAGTTATTAAAATTTTGTGTCATGCCCCTCTTGTCTCTCAGTTGGGCTTAAAACCGTGTTTAACTGAACAGCTGTGAGGACAGTTTGACAGGTTGCTCACAGCTTGAAGGAGCTGTTTGGTAATTTGGCAGCGACTGACAGCTACTCACAAAGTTGTGCAAACACTTTTCCACACACTTTCTTTCTCTTACCTTTAATTTTGTACAAAGGATGTTGCAAGCTTTGGGCTGTCAGGCAGAATTGCTGCATTGTCTTAGATAAGCTTCTTGCAGCTGCACACTTTTATTACCTGCTGTCACCGAGCCAAGCAATCTGCCAATTTAATCAGGGATCAGTGGAAAAATGTAAACTGTAAATAAATTCCACTCAACACCTAAAAAATAATTAAAATCCTTAAAGCATGGACGAAATTTGTTAAGTCAAAAATAAATGACGTGGAGCTCCCTTCTCGTCCTTCTCTGTTAAGCACCTCCCAGCGGACGCATGCATGAGCACATGCATATGCTTTATATTCACTAAAAATAGATTGCTATTGATGGGATTTAAACCCTGGTAATTTGGATAAGAGAAGACGTTATTAACCATTCATCCACCACATCCAGTAAGAAAAGACTTGTAAAATTTTAAACTGGGCTAATTTTATCTAAAGCCTCCAAAACAAATCAAAGATTAGAGCTGAGATTATTATCACCTGGCTTGCTAAACTGTATGGTATTTGGGAAGAGAAATGGTCAGCATGCTTGCTAGCTACAGATAAATAAAGAGGACTAGAGAGCTGCTTGACAGTAAATGGAGGTCTGTACTCTCTTTTAATGACATGTCATTTCCTCCGCTCTACTTCCACTCAGACATCAGTGTTTTCACTGTCTGAGGAGCCTTAAATGTTCTCTTTTCCTTCTTTCAGACTGTTCTGATGGAAAGATAAAAGATAAACTATTACTGTATGACTGTCACCTCGCATGCATGTCAGCTTTCCTTCTCTCTTCAGCTGTGTAGGCTGCATTAAATTTCAAGGAGAGACTGTTCTACGGAGTATGTGTCTTGTTCTCTTTTAGTCTTTTGAAGTCAGATAGAATAATACTCTTGTTTTTTTTTAGTTTTTGTTTGTTTTGTTTTTAATCGTTTTTCAGTGGCTGAAGCTATCGTTAGAAGTATTTCTATTTATGTCATGTCAAGGTTTTTTTTTTTTATATGATCTTTTTTAGAATAACTGCTACTACCATGGGGAAGTCCAGGAGCATCCGAACTCAGATGTTACTGTCAGTGTCTGCTCAGGCCTTCGGTGAGAAACACAAGAATCATTTTGTATTCAAAGTTGCCCTTTAAGCGCTATTTGCTGCTGCAGAGTTTGTATTTACTTAAGCCACTCAGCACAGCAGCACGTTCTTAAGCCCCTTAAGGGTGCTGTCAGTAAGTCTGTGTGTGGTTTGCAGGAATAGGAGAAAATGTCACATAAATGTCTTTGTTCGCAGAGGTATTCAGTAAAAATCTGCTTGCACTTTTGTCAGTAATTGGCATCTGGCTGTGGGTAATGGCTAACCACAATTTGAAGATTTATGAAGTGGAATTTAGCCAAACTTTTGGGATTCACAGTTTTATCTCCTGTTTAATTAATCACCAGGGGAGCAGAGTTTGCCATGATAAGCTTTTATCAACACAGCAGCTTCTTATGACTCAGAACATTTAAGTGATTTTGATCTGACTTGAAAGATGTTTCAGTGAAGGAATGCATATAAAGAAGATTCAGTTTCAATGTTTCTGTGCTGATTTGTGGAATTGTGTTGTATAGTAGTGTCATGATCAAGATATTTGCACATAGCTCAGTAAAAGTGGGCTTGTATAAAAACAGCTACATATTCCATTAGAGAGAGCCACAATAAATTTCTATATTTGAGAAATTGCTCGTGCTTTGAAGCTTTGTTTTCCTACTTAAACTGCTGTCTCTACAGAGGCTTCATAGCAGTTGAAAACAAGACGTTTATCATTGAGCCTGTGTCTGGTCGTGACTCGGGGGCCCACTTCATCTACCGAGTGGAAGAGCTAAGACTGACTCCTGGAGCCTGTGGCCATGATTTCAACATGTCCTCTGTTGCCCCTGAAAACCACATGAAAAGCCCCTTTCAGTCCTTCCACACAAGGGTAAGATTACAGTGTTGCTTTTGTTGCACAGCAGTCGTTGGACATAACTGTTCAATGCCACATAAACATCAAATATATGTCATCATCAAACATTTCTGCTAACATTCAACTGATGATAGAAACATGGGCATATGACCAAAGATGAGAATTTTGGCAAGCACCCAGATTTGCAAAGGTTCCCTCAGGTTTGCCTTTGGTTTGACATGCATTTTATCCTGTGTTAAGAGCCCAGAGTCAAGGACCCATGCAGAAGGTTTGGCTAGTGATTTGCTTGAAGCAGGTGCAAAATCCATCTGCCCCTATTTCAAAACATTAAAAACTCCATTTGAGTCAGGAAGTGCCTTGGCCATTTACAGGACTTAACGACCCCCTGAGTAATACAGTATGTCATCTTTGGGTTTATAGAAGAGCGGTGGTTCAGACTTCAAAATTACAATTTTGATGCTAAAGGAGTTGCTATTGTGTGATGTCCTAAAACACTCATTTAATATTCAATGAAAAGGAAATTAAAATTAAAAATATTTTATTAATGATGTGTGTTATGTGTTGGTATGGGAATTGATCAAATGTTATTGATACCAATGCCATTCTCAATTCTGCCTATTGATCTTGTTCTTTATCAATTCCCCTATTGATTCCTGACCCAGTTTTTTTCATAAGAAAACAAGTATACCACACGGATCTACAGAGTAAAAAAAACTGTCTCATTAATATTCTTTGAAAAAGAGAAACTTTGATTTTAGCATCTTTGTAAACTCCATACAAAATTATTCAGATCTATAATATATTCCAACTGATATAGATGCAAAACTACAGATGTGTTCTGAAAAAGGAAAATTAATACAGCAGCTAATAGTCTACAGACTATTAGAGATACAACAGGGATATTTTTATCATTAGGAGGAAAACTTGCAGTTCATCAGTGATAAACTCTCTGACATCCACAGAAAGCAGGAAGTTATCCCATTTATTTAACTACTGAACTAAATATTAAAATAAAAAGATTATACTGCAGCTGCCCATCAGGGAGACCTCCAGCAAGTACTCTATACTAACATAAGTAGCCTGAAGCAGAGTAGTGATTAGACTGCGGACTTCTCCCCACAACAATATAAGTCTGTCCTATGATCTGTTTGTCTTTCCAATCCAGACATTATTGCTTGGGCTAATGTCATGTTTCTCAGTGAAGTGTAGCCATGATCTGGATCGCCTCTTCTGGCAAAGAACAGACGCACATCTCTGTCACCTGTCGGCAACGATACAGGCGCTGACAAGCCCGGTGGCGCACATTTTCGATGCTTTGGAAAATTGGAAACCGGCTCCTGGGTGGAACCAGTGTTCCATTCCCATAGTCATGTGGCTCAGTAACAAATTTAGTTATGTTAATAATTATTTGACCCACAGTGACCAACAGTTTCTAATGCATCCTTAACTCAGTTAACCAGCAGCCTAGTTTCATATTACTGTAAAGACACAAGACTTACATCTGTTTGTCAAATATCTGTTGGCTAGAAGATGTAACTGTGTTTCCAGAAAGGCTATTTTTCAGGTACTGCTGGCTTTAAAGGGTTCATCTTGAAGCTTTTAATGCAAGCCCACAAAAAAGCAATACAAGATGCTACAATTTCTAAATCTTTGGGAGGATCAAGTGGAAAAAAAGATCCTCTTGAGTTAACTGTTTGTCTGCAAATGTTCCAACTTTAAATGTGTGTGCATCTTTTGTTTTTAACCTCAGCATAAAAGGCATACTCAGAAGACAACCAAATACGTTGAGCTGATCATTGTTGCAGATAACAGAGAGGTAATGCACGTTCTTCACTTCCTTTCACATTTGCACAGTTTTTCACAGACACATGCACTGAAAACACAGCAATCTTTCCTGATATGTTGTACATAGTAAAAAATAGTCAGGGAAAGCTGCAGTAACAGTAGATCAAATCCCACTGGAGCTGCAAAATGAGGTGAGTGTGCAAAAACCACTTTAGTCCTTTGGCAACAGCTTTTTTTTCTGACAGGAAGTTGTGCTTTCATTCTCCCTGTGGATCATACAGGAAATAGAAAAAAGCCACATGGATAGAGCTGAGTCTCATGTAAGCACTGACAAGTTCACAATGTGGTTTCCTCAAAACAGCTCCCTACAATACCATTTACCAGGATGTCAAGAAAGGATTTTTTTTCTTAGTGTGTAAGAGATCAATTATGTTGTAAAGATTAGATTTGAGGTTCAGCATTAACACCACATGATGCACAGTGGAGTGAGAATACACCGTTTTGCTTTGCTGCAGTTTGGATCCAAAGCTTTGCAGCATGTCATATCTGCCAGCACACCTGCTCTCTGCAGCCTTGCCATTCGTCTTTGTAGCACCAGGAAATTTTTCTAGATCCAGATGGCCACAGCTTGAAAACTTGCCTAAACTGCAGAAAAAAAAAACATTGCTTGTGAATATTTTAAGCAGTGATTCATACAAAATGCTGCCTTTGCGTGTGTGCTGTGGTGTTTCATGGTTCTTAGTTTGGAAAATGATGGAGTCACTTAAGTCATTTGCTGCTTGTGAACACAATTTCCATTTTGTTTCAGCTCATAATGTGTTTTGTTTTCAGTTTCAGAAACAGGGGAAGGATTTGGACAAAGTTAAACAGAGACTGGCAGAGATAGCCAATTACGTGGATAAGGTAAAACATCCTGTCCCCTATAAGAAGGTGGAATAAATCACTTTTACAATAAAAATATTGTTGACAGCAGATATTAATGGGATGGATGTATGATATATTAATTTCCCTCTAAAACAGCCATCTCAGGGCTATGAATCTACAGCTGGAGGACACGGGAGGCAGATGGATTTATTTTAGAGATTGATATAGACATAAAAAACCTGCTTTCCTTATCTAAAAAAAACAAGAAATGCTCTCGGTGATGCACATTGAGCCACCTAATCAGAAAGTATATATATAGCTGTGATATTACTCACTTATTGATTTAAAGTTCTTTTGATCATTTGTGTTTTCAAAGCTCTGTAAATCTCCCAACCTCTTTATCCACGCTGACTCTTTCTGCTTGGAAAATGCTACCTTTCAGTTCTACAGGGCCCTCAACATTCGGGTGGCTCTGGTGGGTCTAGAGGTGTGGAGTGACTCTGATAAATGTCCCATCACTCAAGATCCCTTCACCACCTTGCATGAATTCTTGGACTGGAGGAAAATGAAGCTGCTGCCCCAGAAACCTCACGACAATGCTCAGCTCATAAGGTGGACATTTAATTTAACACAGCAAATTGAAGCAAGAAATCTCTGGGATGTTTTTGTTTTTGTTAATTGTTTTTGTAACTTCCACCAGAATAAACAGTAATATTACTGATTCTGCTAAATCGTGACAGAGAAAAAGAGGGATAATACAGAAAAGAACAGAAAGGCTGTTTGTTTGACAAATCTCCGTTATGTTTCACAGAGCCAATATAATAAGGTAGTTAGCTTTATTTAGCACCACAAAAGATGAATAGAAATTGTTCAGAAATCTGAAAGGATCATAACCTTTTGAAAAAAAAACACAAGAAGATTGTGGATTTGGCCCAGTAAAATGCAAAAATGGGGTCCAGCAAGATTGACATGTTTTAGACAGTATATTTCAAATGAATGTAATAATAGTAAAATAATTAACAAATGACAACAAATTAATAGTCAAATTTTATTACATACCTATGACTGCCAAACACATTCTGAGCACACTGTTAAAACCTGCCAAACTATGACCATCATCTTGCTCCTGTAACATTTTAATCCCATGTTTTTGTCCCTTTTTGCAGCGGAGTTTACTTCCAAGGCACTACCATCGGCATGGCACCCATTATGAGCATGTGCACAGTGGAGCAGTCTGGAGGCATTGTCATGGTGAGTATAAAACTCTCTTCCTGCACCCTGCTCCCTCTTTCAGCCTCCATTCCCCTTTTCCTCTGTATAGCCCGATTATATCAGTGCAAACATTGTCCAGATTCAGCAGGCTAACACAATCCAGGTATGATTTAAGAAGGGAAGGTGTTTGCTATTTGCTAGAAGGGCACTTATGGACAGGAAATCATGCATAATAACATAATGATATTTATGCTTAACATTATTAACAAACACACAAATGCACAAAACAGTATATATAAATGTATACTTAGAAGGATTGGTTTGCAGACATGCACTGTGTTCCAAGGCCTTGATGTCTTGCAGTCATGCAGTGTTGAAGCAGGGCAACAGCTGTCAAATATGGGTTGAATGAGTGTTGAAATTATTCACATCATACTGGATGCAGAGCTGCTGTCTGAGGTTGGTGTAAAAAAGGGCTGGTGGGGCACTTGAACCACAACCACATTTACATTTTTATGAGATGTGATTAATTGTTTATTCCAGCTCCTACATAGCACACATTTGAGTCAGAATGCATTTTCATACACAGCCGTGCATCATCTCTAGTACAGAATTACTTCACATAGTAAAATTGGTTTCCTCTTATAGCACTTGACATCCATGCCAAATCACAAAGTGGTTATCAGCCCAATACCATTACTGCCTCTGCCCAGATGTGTATTCCCATTAATAAACGTGTTTTCTGCTGGTTGTTGCTGTGATGAGGCTTTTCCAGATGTTTCACTTTCCCCTTTACTTCCATAGAGCAGATGGCCTGGATCAAGATTAAAGGGCCACATAAGCAGAGAGAGAGCAGTCAGAGGAGATGATCTATTCCTCAAACCATACTCAACCACATGTTCTGCCACATATCTTGTATTTGGTTATTTATTCTTTCAACATGGGTCTGCTTGTGAATGTTTTCTGGACACATGGCTCAATTTCTCACGTGGATGATAATAATATCAGGATGACTATCAGAGGGTTTCACAGCTGTAACCAACACATTCATTTCTCACCTTCATAACAGCGCCTTATAGCTGCTTCAAAGTAATGACTGGGACTACCATGAGTTGTATTTATTTCTACTCATATGCCACTGGAGTACTCAGCTATGAATTACACACACGCAGTACAAAAGCAAACTCTACTGATAAATATGGCAGAAGCAGTAAAGAGATTCCCCATCCTTCCTGTTAAAAGGCAGAGAGCAGCTCCCATGACGCTGGTCTCTAATCAGAGCAGGAAGTGGCTCAGCTTGACCTCAACTTTGACTGATGATCTTGCTTTCAAAGGAAGCATTTTCTCATGAACATGGGCAGAGAACCACAGTACAGTAGGATATACAATAGTATGTAGGTGGTCTTTTTCTTATACTTTGCTAGATTAGAATATTTTAATCATTCATATGATATAAACTGTGTTAGAGATGCAATCACTGTGTCACCTTTTATGCAGCAGCTATCAGTAAGGTAGAAACATGCTTCTCTGGGCTGCACATGACATTTGTGTTTAATTTAGCCAAACATATCTTTTTCTGGTTTGAACTTACACCATATCAGAGGCCAGTGCATACGAAAGGTTCTGGTCTGCACAACAAAATGAGGTTTTGGTGGCTGGTACATGCGTGGGCTGCTAGCAGAAGCTTAACATTTACTAAGCATGTATACATCAGTTTAACTATTTTAATCTACTCCTCTTCTCCGCAAAGATGTGTAGATGAAACAGCTGATTTAACCTGATGTTTTTCCATATGTTTGTTGACTATCACAATGATTCAACTATTGTCAGTGTTTTAAACTGTGCTCTACAGATTTTACCTAGTTTTCAGTGTCACCTTGGCAGACATACACTGGTTTAATTTCTCAGTCACCCAGCCTGATCCCAGCCTCCCATTATTTGCCTCTGTGTGGCAGGTGAAGGGCTGTTGTCTTGCTTATCAATACATTCATACAGCAATAGGTTTTTGCAGCTTTCTGCAGTAGCTGTCTCCACTGGCAGTCGGTGTGATTGGGTCTGCAGGGGGAGTGAAATAGCAGATGAATTCAGACCTCCATGAAGAGAATGAGTAATAGAAGAAGGATGGGGAGGGCTACAGAGCTACTGCGTAAAAATAGTCTTTATATTCAATTTGTTTTCTGTCTTTTTCCATTAGTTTCAGTACACTTCAGTTTAGCTTATTTTTTACTCAAAACACAGTCAAACATCCAAGACTGCATGTAATTAATGTTTGGTGCTCTGTTTGTCCATCGTAGGATCACTCTGAGAACCCACTGGGTGCAGCCGTGACTTTGGCACATGAGCTGGGACACAACTTTGGCATGAATCATGACACCCCAGAGCGCGGCTGTGGATGCAGGATGACTGCTGATCGAGGAGGCTGCATCATGACCCCCTCCACAGGGTGAGATTCTGATGATGTTTTGCTGATGATTTACACAGCAAACCCTAAAACAACAGATTTTCATCTAAACAGAATGAGAACAGACACACCCACAGAAATTTTCAAACTAGCTTCATTGTATTTAGAAAATATGAATGAATCAAATTTGATAATTTAGTCATTTGGGATGCACAACCTTAAATTAGGATAGGTTTCTGTGGGAATTAAAGTGGGCAAAGGCAAGAGCCAGAAGCCCCATTGCATATGAATTGCCTTTTGACCTCAGGGGGCACTGCATGAGGAAACCATCATGACACCATAATTAGTATAGCCACATGGGCATGGGAGTACCATGGAAAACTACTCTCACTCAACAGATTTCAGCACTGCATCTAGAAACATAACCTGAAACTCTGTCACATAAGAATGAAGCCAAATATCATTTCTGCACAGAAACACCACAGAGCATCTGTGATGGTATGGAGAACTGAAAAAGAAATTGCTGTGTCTATCTACCACCACATGAAATTTCCTGTATGATCCACAGGTATGAGCTGGCCTCTCATAGACAAGTCAGTAAAATAATTAATGACATGACCCACATCTTGCATAGACTATGAGCTCCTGCCCTCAGAAAGGAGATAAAGAGCCCCTCAGTGCAGTTGTAACAGATTTAAAAATTAATTTGTCCCTGTGTTAGTAAAACTTTAAACTTTTCAGGGTGTACTCTGCCTGTCGTCTGCTAATTGCTGAGATAGGCTAATTGGACTTAACGGTATAGAAAATGAATGAATGAACTCATGGGTTATCACAAAATGTCAACAGAGTTGGTCTTGAATGTAAAAAGTGTTGGGTTGAACAAAAGTTTAAAGTCTTAAATGTGCACTTAAATTTCAAACTTTTTTTCCTCTTCACGGGTCAACTAAGAAAACTAAGAAAAATGAAGCTTAATTAGTTGCTTGAGTTGGATAGTAGTTATCCGTACATGATGCCTCATTATTTATGTGTTGATGTGTACAAGAGAGGGCTTAAAAACACACAGACACACACTCTTTAGCCTGACGCTAAAGCAGCTGCTGTTGCATTCTGCTCATGTTGCCTGGGTCACTGAGATAACAGAGCTGCTGCAAGTGATGGACTTTGCCACTGTTAGTAAACAACTAGCAGATAAAAAGAACCCCGAGTGCAGTACCAGATTTTAGCCTTGGTCTGCTGCTTGTTATGTTTGCCTGACAGTGAGTCCCACAAGGCCACAGATGAATGTGGTCAGGATGAATGCTGCAACATTGACAACAAGACAAAAATATGAAAGACACAGTTACTGGTATGACTCACCCTCCAGCCTACATTTGTCCCACACATTAATCTTATCACTAGGGGATTAAATCATTCACATTATACACACAACTGGAGATTTGTGCAGTTTGAGAATGTAGCAGGAAAGGTTGCCAGATCCTGATCTCTTTAACATGTGCTGCTGAAGCCTTAAATTCAATCCAGTTTAATTTAGTTGTTTTTCACACATTGCAGAACTATAGATTTTGTCTCTAATATTTAATTGGAAGTGAGTTTAAAAAAGGGTTTTGTATTGGCCAACTAAGTGAGAATAGTTAAAAGAAAGCAGCACTGGAAAAGAGAATGAATGAATGAAAGACGTAGTAATGAAAGTAGATGCGACATGCCTTAATGAACAAATGTACTGCAGTTTATTTAGAGTTTCATTAACAACAATATGCTAACAAATGACAAACTGGGTATGTGAGTTCAGTGCAACAAGTAGATGATGTGTGAAGTCATTATTTATGTGTGGTTTACCAGCAAAACTTGTGGTCATTATTAAGAAATATGATGAATTCTGACTGTTGGTTTGTCATTGCCTGCGTATTTCATAGTGTTCTTCTCCTTGAAGCGGTTTCATTGTTTCTCCTTGCTACAAGGAACAAGCTCTGAACATAAACTAGCTCATGGTTTGAAAAGTGAAGCCAACAGACATCAACACAACTTAAACTGCATTGCTTCTAATGACCATTTGTTGCCAACCCCTGTGGTTGAAAAACCTGCCAGCCTCATAGAGTGCTTAGGAGTATGTGGTCTCCATCACCCATTTTCAGTCTTTTTCAGTGCAGAATGGTGTTCATTTGTTAGCTGCAGCCCACCACCATTTACATTAGATTGTGGCTGCCATGTTATAGACAAGTCACTACCATATGAGCATGCATAGTGTACCTAATGTTTACCCCTCAATTTTACCAGTGTAGTGCCATCAGAAACTCAAAACTTGAGTTATCATAAGCACTCTCCTATTTGAACCCCCTGGTAATAATGTCTAAATAAACAACAGTGTTGCTGTTTGAATGCTGGATGGGTAGATAGGAAATATTTTGAATCATTCATTTTGTTTTTACTTTTTTCCAAAAATGTAACATATCAATCTTTAAGCATCTTATTTCCTTTTATTTAGATGTGATTTTTACGGATGAGAGACCAGCCGTGTGCTCTGGACATTGTCTTGATGATATCAGTTTTGCAGCGTCAGACTTATAGCCACAGGGCACATAGTCTGGAGTTTATTTTGTCAGAGTTCCCTTCAAAAATGTAAATTAAGAACTTACTCAAGTTCAAAATGAACTTGAATTTCTTAAAACTTTCAGTCTGAATTTACAGTTTCCTGTTGACAAAACCTTTAATTTCACAACTTTACAAAGTAGTCTAGAACTCATTCTCCCCCTCCCCACTGCAGATCTGATTTCTCTTTTTTTTTCGTCTTTGTGATATATTTATTTATCTAACATCGGCAGCCTCCTTTGACCCTCAGTTCAGATGTCTTCAGAATGTTAAACACATCGTTGAAAAGCAGTGTAGCTTGTTTGATTGTGTGTCTTGGTTACTCTGAGCTTAGACTTGCTAATGGAGGAGAGGACAGGCTGCATTTAAATGATGTGATTATCAGTGACGCTGCCAGCTGCAATCAGGGCCAGAGCACATTGAGAAGGATCCGCAGAGAGGTGCTTTATGCGTCGATAGACAGGCTAAGTGTGGATGCTGTGGTTTTGTTTGTCTTTTATCTTCCCCAGTGGTAACATAAGACGAGAAACAGAAAAAGAGGTGATGGTGGGAATGAGACAAACAGTAAAAGATGACTGTGAAGGAATTATTTCTGGTAGACGTGGAAGATTATGACAGCCGTGTGAGCCGTACAGACTGGCCATGAGAGATTTGTTACTCAACAACAGGTGAAAACTTGAGTGACAGTGGAGAAAAACAGTTTACATGGATGTTTTGAAGTTTGAAGTTGAGCCAAGAGTTGCATCATGCAGCTATGAAGCACAAAAGTATGTTTTTTTTTTTTTATCCTTTCTGTCTGTTTGTGTAATTTAGTAGAATAATAAAATGCAACAAGAAGCTGCAGCTGGAAGTTTAAGCGACAAGGCGAATACATTGTCACAGCGATATGAGGAAGCTTGTGACTCTTATTTTCTTATCAAATTGACAGAGTGCGAATGAGGTGAGAAGGTACAAAATGTAATTCTCTGAATATATTCTGCAGTGGAGAAAAGGGGAGCTGGTTAGCAAGTAAATGTTTGCAGGAAATATAGCCCGTGTTTAGTTTTTTTCTGATGTTTAATCACTATAGGCGTCTGGTTGTGTTGCAGCCTGACATTTGCTGAAAGGTCAAACATGTCTCTCCTGCTTAGCATGGACTAAATGCATGTCAGTCTGTGGTGCATCTTAGAGAGCAACAGAGACAGCCCGACATCAGTCAGAGGGTCTGTAAATAGAAGAGCCCTTTATAACCTTGGTGTAAACAACACATATACTGTTTACAACCCTGTTTCACTCCGTTATCCAGACTATTTTTTCATCTCACTTTCCACTTGTCTGAGAAAATGTCTGCATTAATGCTATGACAATAGATCCTCAATTTTCAGTGCATCCTCACATAAAACAAACATCCTGTCATTGCAGTTGTAAGTCAGGAGCAGAGAAATCAAATCAGTTTGTATTCTGCAGCTGTTACCAGTCTTCTTTTCCATGCAGACCTGATTCATTTCAAACAAGCATGTTTTTCACCCTTGAATCAACTGAAATGAAATGAAGGGTGTAGTATTTTTAAAGCTTGGGCCATGTTTATTACAAAAATTGCTGCTTGAATTATTATCTTTTTATATTTATATATAATTAGTCACTTTAAGAAGCCACCTTTAGAACATGCTAAACTTGTCACATTATGACTTTCTAATGAAATAATCTTTGTACTGTCAGCATGAGAAATGTTGGATTTATTGTGCTACAACTCCTTTTTTATGGCTCTTGATGACTCATTCCTTTTTGTGTTTCTCCACCATCTTGTATATGAATGTGAAAGTGGTTAGTTATTGTTTTTGTGCTGACCCATATGGTCTGTTATTTTTGTGCTCTCCTAGGTAACTAAATCTGACATCTGTTTCTCACATCTTTTAAAGTTCAATCAAGAATCCCCACATTGGATGGACAGACAGATTTTACAACATTTCTTTCATGACTGAGAACTTGCAGTGTAAAAAGACTTTAAGCCTGCAATTTTACTGTAATGCAATGATATATGAGAGTCACAGAGAAACACTTTTACCACCAGTGTTTCAGCTGATAAGCGTGTCTGTCTGTCACATTGCTTGAATGGTGGATCATAAAGGAAGCATGTACATCATTAGGTTTAAGTACCAAGTGAATAATCACTGACAGGCATTGGAAAGAGGAGCAAAAATGTAGAAATGTTCTGTTACTGACTGTTACTGGTATATCAGTGTGTGACACATATGCAGTCTGTATGTAGATAAATAGTTATAGACACCTGGGGGTGGCATTTATCTCAGTTGGCAGACCAGCCACCACATATGTAGAGGCTACAGTTCCTCAATGCAGTTGGCTCAGGTTTGAACCCAGCCTGGGGCCCTTTGAAACGTTTCTTATTTCTATGACCCCTTTCCTGTCCAGCTACTGCTCAACAAGGACCACTAGAGCCAGAAAATCTTGACCACTTTATTGCAGTCTGTACCATCATACTTGCATAAGCAGGTATGTTCCAAATTAGGACTAATAATGCAATTCACTAGTAATAGCCACAGAACGTCTTTACATTTTTTCCTATTTACATTTGTTTAACATCCCCTTTAAAACACGACAAAAGTGCATTTACAGCACAGGACTGCATGTGTTAAAACCTAGTGAAGCATTAACTGTTGAAGAGTTAAACAAATCACAAAAAACGGATATTATCCAAAGTAATACCCAAAACTCTATTTTTTCCTCCCTGTAATAAAGCAGCTCTAAGTCAACAACCAGTCAGTCAGATAGAACCACACTTTTTTCTCACTGAAGAGCACATGTTAATGAAACCTGAACTAATTAGATTTATTTTGTTACTGTTGTGCATAGCCAAATTAGTTCCAGTTCAGCAAACTGCACCTGAAGAGGGTGAAGGACTCTACACCAATATTATTCATCGAAACCTACATTTGAGTAATTTCCTGGACAGCAGAGCAGCTGTGTGGCCTCAGCTGTGATAATAAATGGTGTTGGTGACCAGGCTCTGCACATTGTTGCTGCTTCTGCAGCAGATATATAGAAAATAGATTTATAGTAAACGTGACGGTTGACTATGGCTAAATTAGTCCGGAATTGAGTTTTGGCTTTCAACTCCCAATATTGTTCTCCACTTACTCTTTGAATGAGGGAGAAAATAACTGGGATTTAACCCATTAAGGCCCGACCCATAAAAAAATTGTAAGAAAAGTCCAATTTTTTAAATATGAGATCTTTATTTGGCCCTTTAACAAAATGTAACAAAAAAAATTACATTTTTGGGGGGGATACCTACCATTTATTACCATGTGATATATAAAAAATATTATAATATGGTTTTCTGCTTCTGGGTATCTATTAGGGGACAGAAGACAAGTAACAGATTGTGTTCAACAGGATTTTGAGCAATGTTTATACCATAAATTTAAGCAAAATGTCTCAGAAACTGTATGTAACATATATGTCACATCGGGCTCTTATGGGTTAAAGCTTCTTTTTCACTACTTTATGTCACAGTTTACCAACAAGCCCTGCACTAAAACACTGTCTATACTTTTAGTCAACGTGTTCATAACATCAAATGGTAATTAAATATTGTATTATTCAGCTAACAATTAATTTCTGCTCCCCTGACAACAGTCGCTGACATTCAGCTGATGGCAGAAAAACATTTGAAAGTTTCATAAGAGTCCTTGATTTGTGCTCATCTGCGTCTGGACAGGATTTTCTTTCAGTAGATCAGCTCATTGTCATGAAGAAGTGCAGCAGGCGCTGGGTGACAGCGATATCCTCGCTTCATCCCTGGGCACCCAGTCAGGCTGACGCTGCATCTGTTACCAGGATTGTGTGGGCAGCTGCTACCTGGAGGAATGTCAGCTGCAGATTAGTGGTGCAGCTAAATTATCAAAGTCCTGCTGATACACAATCACAGCAGACATCGGTTAAAAGCAGTCAGGGCTCGAGCTGGGGCTCTCGGAGGAGCCTTATTTTCCCACGTGCACCGCAACGTCACACATCACGTGCACGCGCGTTTATATTAGTGCACATAAAGCAGTCAAAAACATGGTTTAAAAAACTACTGTATGCAGCTTGTTTAATCTGAAACAGCGATGGAAAGTTCTTTAACCACAAAAGAAGCGCACCAGGTGGTTGTTGTGTGGACGCTCACAGCAGACAACAGACAAACAATGCTGCTGTCCACGGTGCTGAAGGAAACAGAACGGATCATCCACGTCATCTGGAAGATTTTTAGCTCCCCCCTAAAGTATAAGCTAAATCTCTTTAGAGGAGCTTCTCTGCCTTTCAGGGGAGCCAAGCTCCCCTTAGCTCCCCTGTAATTCAAACCCTGAGAGCAGTTCATTTAAGGTAATAGCTTGAGTCTCACCATTGCT
The DNA here is from genome assembly GCF_017639745.1 of Melanotaenia boesemani. Lineage (NCBI taxonomy): Eukaryota > Metazoa > Chordata > Actinopteri > Atheriniformes > Melanotaeniidae > Melanotaenia > Melanotaenia boesemani. Next base: position 20,627,875 of record NC_055697.1, read on the forward strand.
GCATGAGATGCAAGCATATAAACGATAAAACACGCCTTGTGCAGAGTTGTTTTTCATCTAACTTTAAATACTCTGTTAGTTTTGACTTATCTACACTATTATTTTACTTTTTTATTTCATCATATCATTGAAACTGTGTAGTATTATTTAGTGATGATTATGAGCATATGCCTTCACAGGATCACCCTGTAAACAGGCAACGCATGATGAAATATGTTCATGCTGTGAAGATAATTAGTCAGTAATCTGAAAAGGGAGTTACCCACTAGATATGTGCTGTTTTAGGCTTTTGCCTGAAGCAAGTCATAACTGTCTACGTAATGATGCAATCCCATCAAATTCATGCAACTTGTAACAGGTTTATGTTCTGATTTATCTCATTCTTTCCATGTGAGTCTGAGATAAAGAAAACAGATTTTTCTCCACTAGTATGAGCAGCTTCTCCAGCTTTTACCATTCAAGAAAGTTTATTAGGGAGCAGACTCTGTTTACCTCTTTTTGATATTCCACCTCCTTTCCTGAAGCATGTCTGTTTTTTGTTGTTGTTGTTGTTGTTGTTTTATCAGCAGGGTCTGTGCTATCTACAATGGGCTTGGTCTGTTCTGTGCAGGAGTTTGCAGGAGTGCGTACAATGATTTATGAGTGGATTATGCGAGTGGACATCAGTGGACAGATACAGGTAGACTGGCGTGTGCTCAATGAAAGATGAAAGCAGCCAACATTTGAAACTGGACAGCTTGACTGAAGTGGAGGCTACTCTTTTACCCAAGGGTGACTGTTAGAGGAGGATGTTTTCTGTGTTTTGTGTACTTTAGAAATCTGTTATCCTTTTGGAAGGAAAAAAAGCGATTTCTTTTCCATTGAATGCCTCCACTGTTATCTTCAGACCCCTCAGGAGAAGCCTCACTATAGTCAGCTAACAGCAGTGAAATATCCATGCAGTTGCTGCAGCCAAATCCCCCTTAGGCAAAGGCAAAATATCACACATCCCTCCTCCCACTGCTGTCCAACGGCAGGCTCCACAAACATATTTTGTGTCATGTTGAAATTTCACAAATCTGCCCTGTCAAGCCTCAAGCTTTGCAGTCTCCACACCCTGATGCGTTTGAAGACCTCAGTCAGCCTATCGCCATATAACTACATGTATGACATGTTTCTTTCTGAAGTCAAGCTTTTTAAGCATCCAATGCCAAGCTCACTTCCTCTGTACCATGCCTGTCAATCCCTTGTTAGCCATCGCTCCCTGTTACCCCACATTCTCTATATGCTCTTTTTGGGCCAGGCTGTATCCAACAAAGACTACTTTATACCTCAAGCCCTCTTTTCTCTGAGTCTTTTTGTTATGCTGTGTTAGCTGGCATGTAACATGAGGATGTCTGTGCTGCTTTCATACACTGGGTCATAGAATTAGATGTCCTGTTGCTTGTGTTTCATACCAGCGCTGTTTCTTGAGAGATAAGAGCAGGAGTTCACACAGAGTGGCAGGTTTAGCAACATCTGTATGAGAAACTGAAACTGCATCATACTATTAAGATTAAGATAAACTTTAGTGTCCCAGAGGGAAATTTCTCTTGGGCATCAGTGCTGCAAAAAGCTGATTTTCAACTGGTTCCTGCCCTGCCGAAACATATGCAGACAACAAATTTAAAGACAGAACAATCACACATTCTTACAGATGGAGAAAGCAGCAGTGGGACGAGGCTGCAGGGGCCACATCAGAGACCTTATGCACAGGTTTAATAATGGGTCGCTTCCAAAGCTCAGGTACAGTGTGATTATATACTGATCTTCAGAAGATAAGACAAAAAGCTACACTAGGTTCAGAATAATACAACTTTTAACAACTAGATTGATAAACCATCAGGTCCATTGATTACTTGCTACCTGTGAATCGATTTTCACATATTTGAAGTTACTAAAGATGTCGAAGTTATATGATGAGTCTTATACTGTCCCAGCTTTATAAAAATATGATATCAGTAAATAGCTTACCAATGGTGCTGTAAGCAGTAACACACCATGGCCTACCCAGCCTTCTTGGAGCTTTTACATGTTCTCATGTACTTAAATCCTTGCTGCATTTGATTATGCAAGGACACAGCTTCAAAGTGCAGAGGAAAACAGTAGTCTGTACATTTTTCAATAAGGAAGAGACACTTAAAAAGTCACCTTTGTATAAAATTAGATAGTTATTGGTTTCGTTTTTAGGGTCCAACAGAGTTGTAGATAAGATAGGCACACAGAGTTAAAACAGCTTAAACGACATAATAATTGCTCCTATTTTTATTTATTTTTATATTTATTAACTTATTATTTTTGGTCTCTTTGTGGTCATTTTGTGCCCTATCTGTAGTTGAAATCTTTATTATTTTGGAGTAATTCTATAGTCCAGATTGTTCAATATCTTGAAGGTGATTTGTTTTGTAACCATTTTGTGCCCCCTTTGGTTCTCATTAGTTTTTTTTGTTTGTTTGTTTGTTTTTTGTTTTTTTTCTTTGTGGTTTTGTGTGTCTCTTTGGTACCAGATTTATCATATTCATTTAGGACTACTTCTTCAGTTATATGAAGCTTGTCACTTGCAATGAAATGTAAATGTGGCCTTGACTGTGCAGAGACTGACAAAAAGATAAAATCTAACAAAATGATTCTATATAATAAGAAAATGAGAAAATGAAACAAAACTAAATATATGCAGTAACTGAAACCTATTCAGTTTGCAGATTGTTGTGCAGTTATATGCTAAATTTATTCTGCATATCATTGTGCAAATTGCAAGGGCAATCTCATAACTGTGAAAGAGACAATGACAATATCAACACTACTATGAAGTATCAGTCAGTAACAGCCACATCAGTACTGAGTCCTGAGACTGATTTAGTGGTCATGTCCATACTGGGGAAGGAGCTTGTCCTGCTCATTGTAGAATATGGAAAAGCTTGTGTGATTGCAGTAGATTGAACAGGCATTTACTGGGATAACATAAAGGTCTTGAGAATTTTGATTGCTTTGGAGCTGCATTGTCTGGGGTGGGTGTCACACAGGGAAAAGAAAGCTGTTTTTTTAGGTATGCTCAGCTAGACGCACCCCTTTCTGCAAAGCTTTTCACCTCTGGGCAGAACAGTCACCAAACTTCACACACATGCTCTGAGCTTTCTTTGGCCTCAGTACAGAAAGATTTCAGCATCTCTGGGGAAAACCTGAGTTGCCTCAACAGTCTTTGGTGGTATATCTGTCATTGTTTGACTTCTTATCACCTGAGCTTGAATGTTGTAAGTCCTCTTTCTCTCCAATATTCTGCCAATCCATTGACACTGACGTTGATCCGGTCTGTAATTTCGCTCCTCGCAGATTTGCGTTTTGGTGTGTATAACTTTGTTTCTTCATCCTCCTGCTGCAAATGATTTTTTTACTCAATCTTTATTTTCTATCCTTGTCGATCTGGAGTGTTTTTTTTTATTCCTTGTTGTTCTGAAGTATTGTAAAGCTTCATCTGTGAACTCAGAGCTATTTTTTCCTCTTCTGGTTAGGAATTCAATTTCTTTCTTTTTTAAATTAGATATTAAGTCAGCACTTCATGTAAGTGATACCTAGGAATGATATTAATGCAGTAGAAATTACATGGTTTCAGACTTGCTATTTCAGGATTTGCATACACACATACTCACACTCCATTCACCTTCGTCCGAAATAACACTCTTCCCTCCAGCCAGTTAAATCGTCCCTCTCCAGTCAGGATATGCCTGTTGAAAATGTAGCTGCCAAAGAAAATGTTTCTTTGGACTTTTGAAGAGGCCATTTACACTAAATGCATTGAACTAGAACTTACACAGTAACGCAATTAATCATTTCAGATTCTACTTTACTCACACACAAGAAGGATTCTTTTTTTGTTTTTTGTGAATATCGCTCTCTTTACTGTGGTTCTTTTCTTGTCTTGTAGATATCCGTTCCCAACAGTGTTTAGCACATGCAGCAAGAAGGACCTTGCAGCTAGTCTGGAGAAAGGCGTGGGCATGTGTTTGTACAACATGCCGGAGGTCAAGGTGCTGTACGGAGGACAAAAGTGCGGCAATGGCTATGTGGAGGAGGGAGAAGAATGTGACTGTGGAGAACTAGAGGTAAAGTCCTCAGCAGACGCCTTCATCCTCATCTGCTCCAATAGAGTAAATCTGTCTCCACTGCTGCCATCACAGTGGATAGCTCCTTGTCACTAAATGAAATGAAACTGCATCCAGGAAAAGCAGAATTTCTGCTTTTTTGTCAAAGATTTGATGAATAAAGCTCAGAAAAGTGTTTTTTTTTTTCCAGGATTCTCATTTAAACAGTAAATTGTCACTTTATTTCCTACCCTGAAGTAAGGAAAGACTTGATAAAAAATTATCATTCTGCACACTTCTCCCTAGACCAAATAGTGGCTCCTGTAAGCAAGAACCTCCCTACCACTAACAAACTACACAGACTTAAAGTCAGACTTCTCTTGACATTATTATTGTGACTTAACATTGAAACATAGTGTGACAAAAATGAGAAAAATCACTAAAATCACATCTTCTCTCGATAGGCTGCCAGTACGATGTCACATCCTTAATAAAGACACATTAATCAAGCCCCTGTCCATCTGTTTGACAAAACAAACAATCTAAAGCATGACTGGCTCGAAGCTGAAATAAGCTTTCTTTGGCAGTGTGATCCAAACAAATGGGCTCTCTCTAATGCATGCATCCATGCTCACTTGGTTTCTCGCTCACACACACGTGTGAGACGTCCTGAGATGTGACGTAAGACTCACAGATATCGCTCAGATGTAGCCAAGACAGCTGCTTGTGTCGTAGAGCCAAAAATCACAGAATGAATACATCACAGAGAATATTTCACTTTTACTGGAGAGTAATAGGTGGTGAAAGTAGTGACAAAAAACCCTTCACAGCTTTTTAATTTGCTTGCATTCCCAACCAACATTCAAACCCCATAAATGCTGAGCTTATAGTCATAGAAACCCAAGAATAACAACAACAAGGAATCAGTTACCAATGAAAACTGTTCCTATCTGTTACACATTAATATTCCTACATTAGACCGTCTTCTTTTCAGTCTTTTTTTTTAATCTTTGTAAGTTTATGGTTGACATTTGCAGGGAAATTAAGGTATAAATGAGTCATCCACAGAGACTGAGAGCAGTGTTTGCCTTTTGCTGGCTGTGAGGTCAGAAACACTGAAGATTATAAGAAGCAGCCTAATTCATATTTACTTTTTGTAGCTGCAGCCTTTCAGAAGGTATGAAGTCTTGATTAAATATGTATCTGACAGATTTAAACAACTGTTGTAGACTAATTGATTTCATACCATGCTTTTCAAAAGATGTTTTCTCTGGAGCCCATACATTGCTCTGTTAAGCTAAAATATTTATGTAAGCATGAAAATTTAACATGAAATTTTCATAAAACGTGATGTGATCAGTTCTCTGGAGAGGCGCCTTAGCTCTGCTGGTCTTGTCAGAGTACAAAACCATCAAGCAGTCTTCTCGCAGTTTAAATGTGATTCCATTTTGAAATTTAGCTAAACTGTGTCTTTTAAACTCAACAGTGTTTGTCATTATTTAGCTAGGAAGAATTATGACATGGCACAAAATTATTTAGATGGCAGTAGGTGGTTTTTTAGTGGAGTCATGATGTTTAACCACCAACAAACAAAGTATGGTTTACATTTGCCAACTCTGCCAGCGTGCCCACACATCTATGATTTCACCACACAGCTTGTTTGATCTGCCAGCCCAGTTAAACTTGGAGATGAAAGGACCCTTTCCACTCTTCTTAAAATAATAGATTTATTTCGAAACCAAGATGTGAACACCCAGAATCACAAAACACAGCTGAAAATTAACATTGAAAATTCAGCTGCCAGCCCCCAACATATCTAAACATTAGAACCCTACCCCACCATATAGTTTCATTTCTTTTTCTTCCTCTTGTCTCCACTCCAGTCTCTGGTTTTAACAAACACCTGATTTCCATTTTTGGCTTCCCAACCCACTTATTTTGTGGGTCAATGCACTGACACTTCTTTATTAGTCCAAAAGCCAAATCTAAAACACATCAACTTCAGTGAATTCCTCTGGTTAAAGGTCTCCAGGTCAAGGCAGGAATCTCCAGACAGGAAGTCCATCCCTGACCTGGAGGTCGTCATCTGACCAGGACCAGTTGACGAGGGATCTTCAGGGTGGCTTTCAGGTCTGCATGCAATAAGCTGCTGTGTTTTCTTTCCTGCATTCCAGGAATGCATGAACCCCTGCTGCAACGCCACAACATGCACCCTCAAGGGAGACGCCGTGTGTGCCCATGGACAATGCTGCGAAGACTGCCATGTAAGACTTTTTTTCAAGGTTTTGGTTTGTCTCAGACAGTTGTCTCCCAGTAGTTATGGGGCCTTTACAGTTCTGTGCAGAAGTGTTGAGCTATTTGTTATTTTGCGATACAGCATGTTGACTGAAAAAAAAGGAATAGCTGCAATTGATTAAGAAGTTCAAACATAGATGGAAATACAGCATATTAAGCAAAAATAGAGTTTGCATTGAGCATGAAAGTTTATATTTGGTATGAGTACATTTTTTTCTTCCACATAACCTGAACCTACTTAAGCTGGGCTCACACCAATGAATTTTCACAGTCGCAGACTAAGCCTTTAGGAAATCTTAGGAGTTTTACGGGAGTCACAGCACGCTCCCGTCATCTCAGCCGTCAGGTTTAAGCTGGTAATCTGCTCTGTTTAACGTCAGTCTTTCCCTAGTCTTGGAGAATATCAAACGTGTTTGATATTATCGCAAGTCGCAGTGACAAAACACGATCAACAACCAATAGATGAGCTCTGACAAAAGCAGAAACAGGAATCCCGACATTCAGAACACCAGCAAAAACGGACGAAAAAAAAACGAACAAGAAGCAATGATGAAACGTTGTAGGTGGACCGTCCAGAAGGAGGAGCAGATGGTTATTAAGAAGTACATGTCTGCTGTGGATCATTTATGTCTTATAGTATAATGATCTAACAAATGAGAGAAGAATAAAAAACTCATTCATCCTTCCAAATTCTGATGAGTCAGTGTAACACCTGGTGGAGATACAAAGGCACACTTAATAATGTGTAATTCCCTGGAGGGAAACCCTCCGCTTGCTTGCTTTGCTGTGGGCAGATCAGCCCCGTTCGTCCAACATATTACAAAACATGCTGAAAGCATCTAGTTGTAGTCTTGTAAATAGTGATTCACAGTCTTTGTCAAATCTCAGTCTGAGACTAGGCTGAGACTTAAAACTCTAAACATTTGTCTTTAGATGTGAGCTGGTGTGAGCTGATAGTTTTTTGCAAATTTTTTAAAATTCTTCTGGTGTAAGCCCAGCATTAGACAAGCTTTCTTGTAATTTATTTCAACAGTCCATAGTAATAGTTTTCTAGGTTTCTTGAAGGACATTTAAAAGATTTTCTTTGGATCTAAGCTGCCTTTTGTACCGTTGTCTGTGAAGATGATGCCACACTGTTTCATGGAGGTCAAGGCTCTGTGGAGGATTGCATCATAAAATCTGGTGCCACTGTTTTTCAGTTCAGTTCTTGTGGCATTTGGCACACCTTAGTCTTTTTTTTCCTTGCCTATGCCTATGTTATCTTTACCATATTTTATAGATACAGATAAAGTAATAACAAATCAAGAGTTGTAGCAACCATCAGCCATTAAAGTGCCTAAAGATAGTATTTAAGATTGGTACTCTGCTAAGTTGTCATGTGTCACAGCACTGGCTCATTCCTTAAGATAGACACTTTTTATTCCCATAACAAACAAACTAAAAACATTCCCACAAAAACTGTCACATACAATGACTGGACATAAAATAAAGCTGGCAGTTACCACAGAAAAAAAAACTATAACTATAAAATTCTAAAGAACTATGTTAAAGATTACTTCAAAAGTCCGGCTGTATGGGAGCACAACGTGAGGGTCAAATCAAGACACAATGCTGTGTTACCGCACATCATCCTTAGAGCAGAAAAGCTGTTAAAATATATTTTTCATCCTTCCTGAAACTCAGTGAATTTTCGTTTGAAGGTTGTTTAGAAGCTCATAATAGTGTGCTAGTGTGTATAGTTTAATATTTCGAGTGAGTTCACTTCAGCTTTGTGTATTCACCTCAATAAGCAGGTTTCAATGGATGGCAAGTTCAGATTGGATTTGCTACCATTTGATTATTAGTTATTTTTTAATAAGAAAATCTTTTAATATTCCTGATGTGTGCCTTCGCTTTGCAAAGGAGCATTGATGTCAAGGATGATTAACCCTTTTGATATGTCTTGCTTTGCAGCTGTTCACAAAAGCATGTTTGTCCTCCATTTCACAGCAGTCTGCACAATTTATATATATATATATATATTTCTCTCTGTGTATGTGAGTGTCTGTGTGAATAGAGCATTTATTTGTGAAACAGACCTTTCAGTTTTACATTAGATTTTCTTAGATTCAAGCTTCGATTGTACTGTTTTAAATGACCATTATGTTTGATTTTTTTCATAAAAACAAGAAATTAACTGTAAAATGTTGCATATTATATGTTTGAAGAGAGTTTTAGTTTTTTTCTAATGAATTTGTGATGTCAACAAAACTTTTAAAGTCCAATAATTATCTCAATTCATTTTCATTTTCAGCTGTCATTCATACTTGTGATTACATTTTTATAGACTCCAGGACAGGCCGTACAGAGAGAAAAGGGATTTTCTTAGGTCACATTTTACTATTATTAGTAGCATTAGTATTTTAATCCTGTTTTGTTTATCCAAGATACATTTGTTTCCTATGTGCATAATTTGTGTTCTAATTGCTTTTTTCACACTTAAATTTGTTCAAGTACTGTTAACTTGTGTGCACATAAGCTTATACACATGGCATGAGCACAACCAACCAACTGTTCATGGCGAAGCCATGCTGTGCATCAAAAGGAGCATTGCTCCTCTTAAAAAGAGATGAGCTTGCCTGAAAACATGTTTTTGGATTTTTGGAGAGTTTCTGAAATATTAACAATATTCTGTTTTAGTTTTTTTTTTCTTATTTTTTCATATTTTTGATGGATTATTAGTAAAATCAACAATAAAATGTTTGTTTCACTCATTTTGGTGCTCTTGGTGCTGAAATACATACAGAAGCTATTCTTTTTTTTTTCTTTTTAATCTTTTCCATTATTCTTATTCTTCATATTCTCATTTAAAGCTTAATATATAAACCCAAATTTCCCTGAGGGCTCTCCGAAGGGATTAATAAAGTATTTCTATTCTATTCTATTCTATTCTATTCTATTCTAAACCAGGATTATTTGGAACATAATGCTGGTCCAGTGAGTCAGATGGCAACATCTTTAGCATTCTCACTAAACCTAAACTTTGAACGAGTAAACGTACCAAAATCATAAGTTAATCAAAATAATAAGTTCCCTTCTAAACTGCTGTTTTTAAGCACATGTTCCTGATAATCACAGAGAAATTTTGTGATTATTCATTGGGGGGAAAAATGAATGATAATTTATTATTGGTGACAGATTGAATTCAGGTTTTTTTTCCAAAATTATTATAAACATTGACTCATCTGACCACAGAACACATAGCCTTTGTCTTTCTTTCCATCTTAGGTGAGCTGGTGTCCAGAGAGCTCAACTGTGTATCAGTAGAGAGTATATATATATATATATATATGGCTTCCACTTTGTGTAATACAGTTTCAAGTTACATTTCTGGATGACTGATGAGTAAAAATGATTTTCCAAGGAATCGCGGAGGCCATGTGACAACACTGATCATGGTTGGATTGCTGTTTCTTATGTATTGTCACCTGTTAACACAAAGGTCCATTCAACAATGGTTTCTGTACTCAACCTTTAAGCAGTGACAATTTCTTCCTGAATCGATATCATAATATTCAGTGTAGTTATAAAAAACAGAACAAAGTTCCTCACAATCAACCATTCACCGATATTTTTTAAAACTTATTGATGACTCTCTGACTGAATTTATCTCAAAGTGCTGAACCACAGCCCATCTTTACTTAGAAAGAAGGAGCCTTTGGTGAACTTACCTTTTATACCCAATCCTGACACCCTCACCTGACAGCTGCATGTAGAACCCTACAGAACAGTGTTATTTGTATTCTATGAACTTTTCTGACTTTCTTTACCTCTCCCCCAATTTATTGGAGTGCATTAGTGTCATCACATTTAAAAAACTTTAATTTTTTGTAAATATTTTTAGTTACTTTTTACAGGCAGCTTTCAGAAGACCCCTCATGCTCAAACTGCTGAGTCCCTGCTTGTTTGAACAGAAGTGCATGCAAAAGATTGCAGTTAGTAGCAAATTAAAGTAGTAAATAAGAGAAATAAAACTTTATTACAGACTGTTTTTCATCAGTTACACTGTGACGGCCAAATCAACACATCTTTACTTTCATACACACACCGCCTCAGAGGAGGCTGCTGCTGCAGCTGCTATGTTTTTCAGCAGACTGCAACATTTTTATAATCCTCACACTCAGTAAACGGAAAAGTTGACAGCCTAAAATCTATTCCATACACACCAACTTAAGAAGAAACTGGGAAAGAAACTAGATCTACAGAAATAACACGACCACACACCTTTAGTGGGTAATAAGACATGAGAGATTAATTTACTCTGTATCCTGTAGTTCTAGAAGTAAACAGATATTCTGCTCAGTCAGCTATCAAAGGTGTGGCTTATGACTGGAAATACTATAAGTCCTTTTTATCACTTTTATCCTTACAATGCGAATACTTCCATCTTCCTTAACTAGGAGTGCCCTCCTTTACACTACTTTGGTTTTAACCTGAAATACATTTACTCTTAGTAATTAAATAATCTGACTCTCTGCTCTGACATATTCTCATACGCACTTCAGATGCCAAACATCACCTAAGATGTGCTGCTCTGTATATATCAGGCCAGTTGTGTTTGAATAGAGACATGATGGAAGCATCGACAAGATAGATGAAGTCAGCATTTTAGGAGGTTTTCAGTCTGCAAATTGTGTTACTGAACTGTGCGTGTTTACAGCTCAAACCAGCTGGCACCCTGTGCCGAGAGTCCGGTAACTCGTGTGACCTGCCTGAGTTCTGTACTGGGGCCAGCCCTCACTGCCCAGCCAACGTTTATCTCCATGATGGACACGCCTGCCACAATGTTGAGGGCTACTGCTACAACGGCATCTGCCAGACTCATGAGCAACAGTGCATCACCTTGTGGGGACCAGGTAAATCACAAATATAAAAGCACAAATACTGTGTTAATGTTTTTTATCATAATAATAAAAAAAAGTCTTTGCTAAATTTTCCTTGTTTGTCTTTGTGTGCAGGAGCCAAGCCTGCTCCGGAGATCTGCTTCGAGAGAGTCAACTCTGCAGGTGATCCTTATGGGAACTGTGGGAAAGACTCTAAAGGCTCCTTTGCCAAATGTGAAGCAAGGTAAGTTTGCTGCTGCACAGATATACCCGAGGCACACAGAAATTACTGTGCATAACGCAGTCACATCTTTTGCCATCATTATCATCTTGTGGAAGCTTATGTGTGGTCTTCAAACAAAAGTTTACATGGTTGAAAAACATAATCTAAGACAGATAGCTTGTCTTGTCGTCTAATTGTTCAAAAGAACTTTTCCTTTTGGGTGAATTCTGTAATCAATCTCTTTGTTAACTGATGTAATTGCTTTAATGATGGCAGGCTCTGCAGCTCTCAGCACTCTTTCATCTGTCTCTAGGGTTATTAACTTCATCTTTGAATGACAGGCCAGAATTGTGTGTTTTGTTAATGCTTGTGAGCATGCTCGTGTGTGTGTGTTGTATGCAGGGATGCAAAGTGTGGTAAAATCCAGTGCCAGGGTGGTGCCAACAGACCGGTAATTGGAACAAACGCTGTGTCCATTGAAACAAATATCCCACTACAAGAAGGGGGGCGCATCTTGTGTCGAGGTACACACGTTTACCTGGGCGATGACATGCCGGACCCTGGACTCGTTCTGGCTGGGACGAAGTGTGGTGACAGCATGGTGAGGGATCAGTTAAGGCTCAGTGTTACAGTATATTTCAACATTGGGCCTAATTTATGCACTGTGGAGTATTTGTAATGATGCATCAAAATTATATTAGCTGACAACTACATACTCAATTAAACAAATCCAGTAGTTCATTTGTAATACTAAGATGGCACATAAAAAAGCACACTGCCAGACAGAAACTAAAACATATTGTGTTACATTTAGTTGCATTTAAGGTGTCAGTAATCAGAGTAATAAACAAATGTTCAACTTTCTTCCAACTGAATACATTACCTTGTTATTATGGAACCCAAGTAACAAAGTTACACAGTCATTATGACCTTTTTTCATTAACCTCAAGGGACTTACACTTGGTGCTAAATAGCTTTTCTTCATCTATGAGCCTTGCTACAAAATGGCCATAGGCCAAATCTTCTCGTCTCCTGGCTACAGTCTCCTAGGTCACAAGTTTGCTCCAGTCATTATCTGGAAATGTTCCTGAAGGAGGATGTTTGTCATGGGCCTTTGTTCTCCTCCAAAAGGTTTTGTATTTTCCATTCCAATCAGGACATTGAGTTTGCAGCACATGGCCTTCAATGCAGTGGCAATTTGAGAAAGATAAAACTTCACACCACACAGGCCTTATTAGTGACATAAAAGCAGCTGGCAGCTTCATTTCCCCAGTCTGATGATTTTGTTTCTTCTTATGTGAAATATATTGCTCCTTCCGTACCTTCAGCTACAGTAGCTTAAGGTCCATACAACCCCTGGCAAAAAGGATTAAATTCCAACTTTTAAAGGATGTTCATTAAGGTTTTTTTTTGTTTGTTTGTTTGTTTTTTCAGAAATAAGTTAACCAAATCACAGATGTGAAACAAAACTGTTGTATTCAACAGCTGAATAGGCTGTCTTTTTAAAATATACCTAAAGAAACTGGTCAAATTCATGTAAAAATTTGCAATTTTTTTTCAATGCCAAGGAAAGGAAAACAATTTAAAAATATAATTATATATTTATTCCAGCTTTCTGGCTTTTATGACAGTTTGAATTTTTTGAAGGCTTTGCTAATAAAAACAATATTTTTGACCAGGTGGGTTCCATCTTCAGTTTCCACCATAGCATTGAACTCAGATTGAGACGTGGACTTTTTGCTGGCCACGTCATCATGTTGCTGAGATTTTCAGCACTCTTTTCTTGCTGATGTAATTATTAAGTATAATCATTATGAAAAATGTCCAGAGCATCACCGAACCTCCATTTAACTGAGGGAATGAGGAAATGTCCATGATGTTTCAGTGTTTATCTGTGCTTCTACTGAAAAAAATTACTCCCATCTGGCCTGGTCCTCTATCTGAAATAATACCTCTTTCATCAGTAATTCTGGAAATATAATTGTTTTCATCAGACAGTTGTGGTTATATTGGTCTGCACCCAAAAAAAAAAACTGTATAACCAACGCAGAATCATGATTCATCACTAAACATCACTTTCATCATCCACAGTTGCTTCCCTTCCACCCACTGTAACCTTTTTTCTTCTATTTAAACGTTAGTGATGGTTTACATTAGGTTTCTCTAGATATAAATCACATTTCCTTCCTCTAATTGCTTGCAGCTTGGTCACAAATAATGTCTCCTGTCGCTACCTGTTTGTTTTTTCTTTCCTTTCCTATACATTTATCTAGTTCAAGGCTTTCTTATCTTTTTCAGTTGATTTCTCTTTTACAACTTTCCCATTTTGTTGTACTGCTGCCTGGAAACAGCTAACATATTTTGCCACACTGACTTGAATTACACTCTGAAAAAGGTTTTATAATTCATTCTATTGTATTTACTGACTATTCTCCTGCAGAGGCCATGCTTTCTGTCAGTCAGCCAGGTGCATCGAGGTCTGCAAACACTCTCTAATAACTGCAGATTAATTTGCATATTAAAACTTTGCCAGATATTTATTTTTAAAATGCAAATTATAAGGTGGTTCTGCAACTTTTTTAATCTATTTTTTTTAAAACAAAACATTGCCTAAACTTACAGCACTTGTATTAAACTACACTGAAGGAAAAAAGACAGAATGTTAAAAAGGAAACAGCTGAACAAACTTTCTTCAAGAGCGTTTGTTCCAGAATTTTTAAAAAGAGTTGTATGTAATGTAGAATTTGTGGCACACACAGTTTGGTAAACGCCAAACATATCAGTATCCATTTTATTTACACACTCTTGTTTTTTTTAGTACATTTGTTCATTGCTAAATAAAACCATAAATGTAGATAAATGTCTCTGTTACTTGTGTAAAAGATCATCTGCCAGTCTTGACAGTCTTGTCTCTGCAAAGTGAAAACATTTCTACATCTCTAGTCCCACTTTTTGTGTTTATCTTCACTGGAAGTTCCAGTTCAATGCTTCCAAAAATATTTAATGATGCTTTTCTCTTTATAGGTGTGCCTGAACAGGCAGTGCCAGAATGTCAGTGTCTTTGGCGTGCATGAGTGCTCCGGGAAATGCAATGAACGTGGGGTGAGTGCAAAGTACCTTTTAACTCAGTATTTAGTGTTAAATTATGCACTGCAGCTTATAAAAACTGTTCCAAGCCAGTGATGGCTTTGTGGTTATCTATTCATTCACATTTTGACCAGCTAAACACTCAGGTAGCTGCCTCTCTACCCTGTAATTGCAAACAACAACAGAGCAACACTGTATTTACAGTACAGCCCGTGAGTAATGGCAGCCACTCCTATTCTGTACAATCAGTCTTCATTGTTCAACTGAGGTTAAATCAATCATATTTAATAGCATTATTTAGGGTCTGCTTAAAATGTTGTCCATCATCTTTTAACAGCATAGAGTGAGGATGGGGAAAATGCAATGGTAATGCTGTGGCAGTATTTTTTTTTTCTGCTCTAAAATGATCACCTTTCTCTCGAAGTATCTCTTATCAATAATTCAGGAAAGGGTGCTTTTATGTTTTATTTACTTTTGTTGTTTAGGTCTGTGAATCAAGCATTTAACACAGGCCAGATTGACCCACAGTAAATAATGATCTTCACTGTCAATTAAGTCTGTATGTGTGTGAATGTGTGATAGGAAATCAAAGCTATGATCTCTGAAACATTTTGCTATTTGTTTGATTTCCCTATAAATTTGCCCCATTCATTGTTAATAGTTGTCAAATGTTTAGCGAGAAACCAAAAAAAAGCAAGAAGAATTTAAGAAGAATTAGATGAAGAAATGTAAATGTCAGAATTTATGTTTGTGCAGAGAGGGATGGGGGAGGGGTGGGGGTTGTATATGTGCTCTGTGTGGCTGTGATGATGTGTGTGAAAAAGAGAGCATGATCAGGTATGGGCTCCTGAACTTATATGTTTATACTTACTTGTGTTTTTTCTTTCTTTTTTAGTAGATTCAAATTTAATTTTATTATGTGAAATTGTGCTGCTTTTGTATGAGAAGTGCTTTATAAATAAAGTTTGATTTGATTAGATTTTGTATCCTCCCTCTGCAGAAATATCTGCCTCAACAAATTGACTTCCATTTTGTCAAACACCCTGAAGTGTATGAGACCTGACTGAGAAAGTAGTGAGACTCTGAATTCATTGTAAGAGTTTAAAGAGTTCTGCTTGCCTGCATTACAGCTCTATCTTTAAAGCCATTTAATGACTTTAGCTTTTCATTTCAGCAGGTGAAAAGAGCTTTTGATTTTTACTGTTTTGTAGATCTGCTGCAGATCACCTCCACATCTTTAATAAGTAATTAAATCTGCATTTGAAGTGTGATATTTTCTGATACATTAGATACATGCAGAGATCATTATCTGTGCAACGACTATGACATTCAATGATTGATTAGTAGCTCCATCTTATTAACACTGCAAATACATGAGATGTCTGTAGTCAGTGCAGATAAGGTCTTGCTTTTGCACACGTTTCTGGGAGATTTCATCTTTGAATGTCTGTCGTTAGGAGGCTTTATATTTCAGGACATGTTTAGAAAAAAAATGACAAGGTACGTTGCCTTTATTTAATTAAATGAATCAAAATGGAGAAGCAGCGTATAAAAGCTAAGTTCAGCCGTAATGCTTCCATTGTCATAAAGAGTTAACAAAGCAGCCAGATTCTGGTAATTAAATGCACCTGATTAACTGTTTAAGCAGAGGTTTTGGCAGTTTGCTGGTCTGGTGCATTCAGGTGTGAAAAGACATCAGCAGTGTGGATAGGTTATAAATTCTTCAGAACAACTGGATTCTATAATTCTCCTGTGAGAAAGATTATTCACAAATGGAAAACATTCAACACAGTTTTAAAGAATTGCACTAAACATATCAGACCATTGCAGACTGATGGTGCGACCAGAATGTTCCTTCATGCTATGATTTTCTCTTCTATTGTGTCACAAAATGGTCACTCAGGCACAACTTCACACAAACGGCTAGAATCTCTGTACCAAAAGGCTCTTCATCAGACGAGATTATTTTTATCACTGCTGTCATATCCTCAGTAAATACAATTTTATAATTTTTAATAATTTTTTTTTTTTTATGCCCTTCGATATACAAAATATTAAATGGACTTGCACCACCACTATTGAAGGAATATGTCAAACTAAAATCGCTTACTGGAGGGAGCATTAGAGCCACCATAGGAGAGGACACTGTGATGTCCTCCACCTCTTTTGAACATTCTGTGCTGTCAGTGAGGGGTGGTAACATCTGGAACACTCAACCTATAATAAAATAATGCACTACATGAACCACTTTTAAATCATGCGTCACCCACTGGCTTATTACCAACCAAACCTGTTCTACCTACCCAAAACACTCAAGCACTTCTCATATATAAAAGTATGCTCTTACCTCGTGCTCTTGAAATATGCACTTTAAATTATGCACCAGTTTGTGCTTTACTTTTTGTCTGCACTTTGTTGCTGTTGTAGCTGTCTGAGGCACAGTAGAGGCTAATTAGCTGCTATGCTAACTATGTGCAGATTTACATTTTTTAGTTTTTACTTATGTTCATTAATATGCAACATGTTCCTTTCAAATAAGTAAATAAAAATATATATATATATATATATTCCTAAGAATGGGTGTCTCAAAAGCTCAGATCCTTCAATGCTCAAACAGAATAGCAAAAAACCCGATAGCTACATCCCAGACTTCACAGGCCTCAGTTAGCATGTTAAATGTAAAGAAAAATAAACTGAAGAAACATTGCTTCTTTGGAAGGGTTGCAAGAGAAAGCCATTTCTGAACAAACTGAACAACATCTGCAACAATGTTCATTGAACATCTCCACTTTGAAACCAAAGTGGTGATGTTTGGTCATAATGCACACAGGGCACATCAACACAGACACCAGTTATCAAGCATGCTGGCAAAGGGTTGATGATTTGGGCTTGTTTTACATCCAAAGGATCTAGACACCTTGCAGTCATTAAGTCAACCATGAACTCCTCTGTATACCAAAGTATCATCCAGTCAGATATGTGGCCATCTGTCCAACAGTTTAGGCTCAGCCATGAAGTCAATGATCTTAAGCACACCAACAAATCTGTTGCAGAAGTGTCTTAAGAAAAAAGAAAAACATGTACAGAATCAAGGTGTTGCAGTCTCACGAAGTTAATGCATCAATCTGAAGCTTAGAGAGTTGTGCATTAACAAATGCCCACAAACTTAAATAAATTGTAAAGAGTGGGGCAGAATTCCTGCACAATAATGTCAATGACTGATCCCACTTCACACAGAAAACGACAGGTCAGTCTTGGAAATGAGACCTCATGCCTCATTGAGTCAAACCTGTACAAATAAAGGAAAAATAAAAGTAAAATTACTTCAAACTGTTGCTGCTAAAAGTGCTTCCAAATGTTCACATTATATTTTAGGTACATTTCCCTTCAAGCAAACATACAGAAAGACTATCAAATCATTATCTCCCTCTGAGTCCCCCCCCGCCCCCCCCCCCCAGCACCTCTTAATTGCATTACTTGGTACAAACAGTGTTAATGGCCTAAAGGCAAAGAAGACAGACACTCAGACTGTGTGTATGTGTTACATGTAAATCCCCCACAGCTGCTCGGCCCCATCCTCCAAACAGCTGGATTTTGTTACTTCACTGGGGAAATCCTCCTTGATCAAACTGTAGTTCTAGAAACCTGAGGCTTTGCTGAATGGATGCTTCCAAGCACATGTTTGATCTATTAGAGTCCTTTATTATACACACATGTGCACGAATGTTCCTCTATACAGAAATGCAAACCAACTGAGAGCAGTTTGTGTAAAGCAACTGCCCTATTTAAAAGATGAGTACACTGTGTAACTTTCTCTGCACTTTTCAGGTGTGCAACAACAAGAAGAACTGCCACTGTGAAGCACACTGGGCCCCTCCGTTCTGTGAGAAAGCAGGCTTTGGTGGGAGCATTGACAGCGGGCCAATGAGATTGGCAGGTAGTGTGAACAATTTCTATCTTCGCTCATCTAGACAGACACAGTAACACAAAGCTCCACCTGCTGCACCACAATTAGGACCCCCCCCCCCCCCCCCCCCTCCCCACACACACACCAAAAAATAAAGAGGTACATTGCATAAAACCTTTTTTTCTATTTTTCTTTTTTAAAGGAAGAAAATCTAAAATATTATGCTTCCCAAGGCCTAGCTGTAACAGTCTTATGTTCTGTCATTGTTTTGTGCTGTAGATGTGCGTGTGTGTGTATTAATGTGCGTGTTGTCGTATATGGCATCAGCCGACAGTGTGCTTATTGCTGTCGCAATCCTGGTCACCCTGATCAGCCTCTTGGTGGCCATTGCTCTCGTCTTTCTGAAGAGGAAGACTCTGCTGCGCCTCCTCTTCAGCAACAAGAAGAGCACTCTGGAGAAACTCAGGTAATATGTGCCTTTAGAAAACAACACAATCAGCTCAAACTCCAGCAAACCTAAAATGAAAAAGTAATTTAATTAATATTTCAGCTCTCATAATTTAAAATAAGTTGAAGTTTTGTTATATAAATCTTCTCTTTTCTACTCAAGCTTTCTCTTGCCCTGCATGTTATAATAAACTGATATATAACTGGTATATGATTGTCGTAATTAATACCGAATAACATAGTTCTTTCCAGGAAATTATTACTATACAATTATTATTTTATTCAAACTCAAGATAAAACAGTGAATTTTTGATATTGGAGCAGCGGCTGGCTGAATTAGAGAAGAAGTCATCAGTCAGCCACTCATCAGAATGATTATATGAAATAACACAACAGCAGCAAACAAGACATCTCATTGGTTAGTGTTCAGATGGGAATCCCCCCTAACAGTTAGGACAGCAGTCATAGAAATTAAAATCAGATGTGATCCAAATGAATCAGGCACACATTTCAGAGTACTCTCTAATTATTTATTGATGAAGAAAAGAGCTGTCTTTGCACCAAACAAGCTTTATTGATCCCATCTAATAAAGCAGATTTCTGAAGCTAACTGGATAAATGGACCCTTTGATCTCGAAATGAATGTTTTAGGATTGGTAAGTCAGGCCTACGCATTTTACAATGCTGTAAAAAAATTTAATATTAAAGAACTTTAAGAATTATGACTAAAATCAGTGTTTAGAGCTGTACAGTGAGTTTGTGTAGGCTTCTTTGTCATCCAACCTACAGCTTCAACATTTCAGTTCACTCTCACAGCTCTTATTAGCTGTTTTATCACATAAAATATGTCCAGATGATCCCCAATTAAAACAATATGTGAATGTAGAAGTTAATATTCCATGGCATTTAATGCAGTGCAGTGCATGTTGGTTTCTGCTTCTTACACTCATCTGACGACCTGTTTGTGGATTTTTTTCTAGTCTAATGTGTGCTATTGATTTCAGCGCAATGTTAGTGGTTAAGGAGCCCTGTCCACCATTTTTTAATGTGCTGCAAACAAAGCAGCAAGAAAGCGTAACTTTTGTATCATACCCCATCAAGAGGGACCTAAAATGGATTTTTGTTAGAAAATCAATTTTCTCTTTCACATCAACAAAACTGTACATAAGAGAGTTTTTATCTTTTATCTGCCAAATATGAAGTTTAAGTTAGACAATGGATAATTTTCTTCTTTCCATTTCATTTGTGATAAAGATAAATATAAGTATTGAATTGTCAAGCAAAAGCCACTTTTTGTGGCCATAGGAGAGATGTTTATTTCTATTTTCCACTGAGTTCCTGTCAAAGATCTGTACATTTTCTAAATTAAAATAGTCAATGATTATGTCTCTGGAAATTGAGACATTGTTTGAAGTTGGTAGAAAGCTTTTAGAATTAGATAAAAAAAATCCATTCTGGATTTTATAACTTATATATATTCATGTTATTGCAAAAACAAAATGTGTGGCACAAAAAATACAAACATATATTATTCTCCAGATATACATAGAGAAAAAGTTTTATTATTAAAGTTTGAAAATAAAATGTTGTGTTTTTACAGTCTCACACATTCATGTTTTGACTGAAACTTCTGCCTTCTTCAGAAAACCTCAAATTACAGCTCCTTAAAAAGAAGATAATAAAATCTCTGTCCGATCAAAAAAACAAAAAAAAATTGCGTTTACAATTGAACTAAACTACACAAACCTAATCACACATAATTTTTAGTTATGGTGATCCAAGAAACACCATAATATTACTTTTATATATATATTTTAGATATATTATCTACTAAAACCCCTGTTCCAGAAGATCATGAATAAAAAAAAAAATTCAAATATACATGAAATGTCACTTGTTTTATTAAAAAAGAAATATAACTATTTTTCTTGTGCTTATAGAGCTGTTGAGGCAAACAGGCCCACCAGCCCCTTCAGAAGTGAACCCAGGTTTAGACCCACGCCATGCCGAAAACCCCCACCCAAACCCTCCACAGCCCACATCTATAAGGTGAGTCACTCACCTCCACATGTTTACATATATCTATCCATTAAGCCAAACCTCATCTTCAAGTCTTCATGTTTGCAGGCTTGTTGACCAAACAAGATGACAAGTCAGATAATTGACTCAACATGAGTATATCTCACTAAGAAGGAAATATTTGTTACAGCACTGATGTTGACAGAATGCAGCAGGAGTGTAATTGAGAGGTTTAAATGAGATTCAGGATGTTCAGGATGTTGTTATTTCAGCCTCTTAAATGTTTGTGATTTTTTTTCTTTTTTAAAATAGGAGTGAAATTGATTGATTCAGGCTGAGGATGAAAATAGGTTTTGATTAGTTTTTGTGGGGCCAAATACAGGAGTGGAGATTTATATGCATGAGTGCGTGTGGATCTGATTTGTGTTAGTGTTTGCCTCTTTCTGTAGCAACTAGTGTATATAAGTTCTATCAAATGCCATAATTGAGTGTAGAAGTTCATCCATTTTATCTTTCTAGCATACTGTTCACCAGAGACTCTCTAAAACAACTTGTCCGTTCTTATTATTGTGACCATTTCAGTCAGTCGCAGATGTCAGGCAGCATCACAGCAGAACTCTTACAATACATCTGCTTTGCTGCATTGTGTGTGTGTAGGTGTGTGTGGGTGTTGTCCAGCAGCCAAATCCTTTTTATTTTTGGGGGGATGCAGGTTTTTTTAGGTGTTTTGGTTCTGCAGTGGAAGAGTAACAGATGGTCAGGACATGTGATCTGACTTAGACTTTTACGGTTTAAGAACATCATATTTAAAAACATCTGTATCTATATTTTTACACTATTAAGACTTTTACAACTGGAATTTATTTTTATTGTTTTAGCATTTCTGATACATCTTATAGCTTAGCTTAAAGCTTTTCCGTGGAGCTGAAATTAGTGACTTTTATCGATCATTTCATGGACTGTTTGTTGTAAATCTGGTAATGATAAGTAAAGTGTTTTTCCACACATGCAAATTGACAGATGGCAGTCTAGCTAAAGGCCATTTTATACAGGGCAGTGTTCACATCATGATAGCAATCTTGACCCATAAATATTGAAATGTGCACACTAAACAACCCGAACATAAAAGAAAGAAAAAACCTCTTAAGGGGAACCTGCAGTGTTGAATGCCAGGACATAAGCAACAGATCCTTTGAGCTCTTTGGGTTGTGGGGTGGAGTTTTTGTGGACAAGGGTTGCATCCGTAGCTGCCATCAGAGCCCATCGGATTAGTATCTGGGGAGGTCAGGTGAACAACTCAGACTTTGACATGTTATTTGAAGCCTGACCTGCTGTACTAATAGAAAGGCGTTTAAGTTATGTCTGTTTTACCAAAACGTAAAAAGTAATATTCAACTTCTGAGTGAAATGTACAGAAAATATCAAAAGCTGATGCTACATTGATACTATCTGATCATGGGGGGGCATGGCTCAGCAAGGTAGAGTGGTCGTCTTGTAACCCGAGGGTTGCCGGTTCGTCTGTCAGCCTGTCAGCTCAGCTGTCAAGGTGTCCCTGAGCAAGACACCGAACTCCTAATTGCTCCTGATGGGTTGTAGTTGAGCGCCTTGCATGGCAGCAGTGAATGTTGTGTGAATGGGTGAATGTGACGTATACGAAAAGCGCTCATCCCAGGTACAGTGAAGCGCTATATAAAAATGGACCATTTACCATTTAGGGGCCTTTATATATAATCGTGTAATGGTTATTCCTTAATATCCACCAACTTATTGTGGTGGGTATACCAAGTTGGGTTTTGTAGGAGCAAGTCTGGTTATTGGCCATTATTAATGAGCATCCATGGACAATTGTTAATATCCAATAAAATTATTAATGCAAAACATTACATACAGGGAACCACTGGAGAAGTTTCAGATCTAATAACTATACCTTAAAATCAGCCTTGAGGGTCTGTCTCTGTACATGACAGTCTTGGATAGATAATACACGCACAGAGCAGATAATAAAGGCTATGAATCTGAGCACTGACCTTTGCAACCAGCAGTTTTCCCAATACACATACACATTGATCACATAATTTCTCCTTTAAAAATATAACACATTTATTGATATAAAAGCATAATTATTATCACTCAACTCTACTTAAGTTAATAATTACTATTGATTAATTCTACCACACTATAGACAAATCTGGTGGGGTTGGTGGCTGCCAATCTTGGCCCGCCGGGACCTATGCCCAGTGACCGCAGGGGGCCCTGGCTGGGCCCTTCCTCTGCCACCCTCTGGGTGGGTCCGGGGTCGTCTTCATGTTGGGGTGGCTGGGGTTCATGCTCCAGGATTGCTGCTGATCTCCCGGGTCTCTGGCCCGGCCTAGTCTGCCTCTAGCCTCCATAGAGGCGTGGTCTCATTTTTTCATGATCACATTTATCTTTGCTCACTCCTCATTCCTCATACTCTGCATGCAGTCACAGACTTACACTGAGTACAGGGAGTTTATACACTATTCTTAGTTTTTTTTTGTGTGTATGCTTCTGGTACTTTTGTTGTTGTTATGATACAAGTTTTATTTTATCTTATTTTTTTCTGTAAAAGTCTTAGGAAATTCTCAGTTGGTTGTCTGGTGTTAGTTTGGATTGAAGGGTCGTTGCCTTCTATTTGTTGTATCTTTGTCTCCTCTTTCTTCTTTCTACTTTCCTTTTTACTTCAGTTCACTATTCTCCTTTTTTGTTGCTGTCCCCTCCAGTCAGGTCCAGCAAGATTACATAAATTCCATACTTCAAAATAAATAAATAAGATATAATAATAAATTAATAAATCAGATTATCAAGAGGAGCCTTGTACCCATAAAGCTTCCCTTGACAAAGCAAATTTGTTTGGCACAACACAGCAGCCACACCATTATACTGCTGCTACCATGCTGGACAGGATATGTTAAAAAAAAAAGAAAGAGAGGGAATTTCACCTGAAAAGAAAGAGGTTATAGTGCATTTTAGGTACATTCTAAAATACAAAAAATATCCCTAACATTTTGTGAGTAGTATAGATGCACGTTTGTATTCACAGCAACAGTCTTTCTGATGCAGTGTAGACACTGCAGACTTGAAAACAAATAGCAAAGCATCCCTTTGATAATGGCTGCAAATACACAGAGTTTGATGTAATCCATTGTTGATATGACTTGAAAAGTGAAAACACAGAAGTTGTCCAGCTGTAACTTTAGAACAGTCATCGTCAGTTGCCAAAATGACCTAAAAATCTTTCATTACCATCATTAATTATTATAACACCATTGTAGATGGTATAATCATTTGTTCACATGGGACTGGGATGAAAACCATATTGTTCCACACTCACCACACTCCCTGAATGAAGCAAGTGGGAGGTGTGACTGGTCGACAAAAATGTTGAAATAGAAGGCAAATATTAGTTAGCATCCATGTGAATACTAGAACACATGTTTAAACAGCAGAATACTGTATTAAAATGAGTTGTGTTACTCACTTTGCATGTCTGTGGTTTTTATGTTGTGGATAATGAGTTTATTCCAAAATATGAAAACCTAGTCATGCAGACTTATTCTAACCATTTGAAGGCATGAACACAGTATAAAAATTGTGATTTATGAATGGTCCAGAAGTGAAAAAAAAAAAAAAAAGTGCAAGGACTGTAGAGAACATTTTGTAGGATAAGTCAAATAAGCAATCTATCTCATGAATCCACAAAGATTATCACCTTCTGCCTGCTACCCTTGTCCTCACTTGTATCACCAAGATGTTGGAGGTGGACATCATGTTGAACGTTGCTGTGCTAGATCTGTCTAAGGAACAGAGTAAGGAAAATATAGTATTTGTGAAGTTTCTGGGGGTTTTTGACGAGGCTTCTGCAGACAGTGAGTCCGATAAATGACCCACCGATAACAGCTGCACTGAAATATTAAAAATTGTTCTAATAGCGCAGTATTTATTATATAAAACAGAAAAGAGGTTTGGGATTTCTAATTTAGCTCTTTTTAAAGACATCACAGATTTGAAATCCATTTCATGTCTAGTTTGCAGATTCAGGGTCTTGCTGCTGCATTTCTTTGTCCCCCACCATTACGGTTCAACATAACTTCTGCAGTTACTGAAATTAACTTCTGATAATCTTCTTTTCAGACATCTCTTCTGAGTGCAGAGCCTTTGCTCCCCCCGCACAACTTCCACTCCCACAGCCTGCGCCGACTGCCCCTCTACCAGCCCCTGCATATCAGCCAGCCTATGCCTGTGTCCCTGAGCGTGGGTCAGCCTACCCTGCTTCCTCTGCCAGCTCACCGCCACCAGGTCCTGCCCCCCCACGCATCCCTCTCGCCACCTCCAGTGCCACCTTTTCTCAGTCTGCCGCGCCAGCAGTCATCATGCAGAGTGGACCAGGTTTGTTAGAGAAAGATTTTAAATAATGCTACAAATCATAGAACAATATGACTTTTCTATCGCACCTTCTTTCTTGGCACAAAATGCAGGGATGAGTTTTTAGCTTTCACTTTGCCATAAAGTGTCTTTTAATAGATTGAAATGATAATTAGTTCAAATTCACCGCATTCTTAATAGATCATATATATGACATAGCCTCTTAAATTCAGGTTGTGTGTTTTTTTGTGCTCATTACCCTTGACTTCCAGCACTTTGACAGCAATTAATTCTATGTGATTATGAAGTGTGAACATCACATGCCAAGATTTGAGGCTTAAAACGGGTCACACTGAACATTCAGGTGTTTCTTTTTTCCATTACAGTCACATTCTCAGTGGATCTTCGGTGTTTAAGGACACTCTGACATCTCAGCTGCTTAATGATAAATTACCTTCAGCAGATGAAGTTTGCTTAGTCTTTATAGAACCAGCTTTTTTTAAAAAAAAACAACTTGATCCATGTTGATGTAAAAATGAAAACTGAAAGGTCATTCTTGACCATTGCAACAATGACTGATTAAATCAGATGTCTTACATTGAACAGGATGAATGTTTACAGTTTTCCTAAATGCACACATCAGGAGTTAAGAGTTTAACATTTTACTGCACCACTGCAGGACAGAAAAGTTTTCATTATAATGGATGATCCATATTAAGTCCAATTCTCATGACTTTCATACATTGAAATAAGCCAAAATCATTGGATCGGAAGGTAGAAATTAATCTGAGAATCTGGGTGCTCTTTTAAAGTGGTTGGCAGTAATGTGAAATACATGCATATTGCAGTTAATGGCCTAAAACTTGCTACCTGTGTGGTCATTTTTAAAGCAAAGTAATGAATCCTGGGGCTCGTTGCTTTTCTAAACTGCAGTCGGTTTGCTTTCCCACATATCGACAGCAAAATTCAATCTGTCTCTCGTCCTGTGCCCCAACGCCTGAGTGAGGCTGTGCTTTCAGCTGAGCCAGCAATATCAGAGGCAGTGGAGATAATAAATCCATCTGTCTTCTCCGATGGTGGATCCAAATCCTGACCCGTTCCTGTACCTGCACAGCAAAGAGAGTTGTACTGGATGTTTGCGATTTGTGAGCTCCAGCAGAGTACACAGCTCTGGCAGATTTGTTCAGCCCTAAAACGAAAAGAAGAGGATTTAAACACTTTCTTCTGTTCAAGGAGGGGAAAAATGATTGCAGATGTGAAGCTAGAACATGAGCTACTTTAAGGCCAGTTTAAGGTGATCCAGTTTCTATATTGTACTTCTGAGATCAGCATTGAGATGAGAAGCAGCAGTAATGGCAAGCAGCTAAGTACATTTACTCTGCTTCACAGATTGATACTGTACAATATTTTCTAGTTTCTAAAAATGTTTGAACATTGAGTAGAATGGAAATAAAAACAGAAAGTAATGATTTGCTAATATTTTAATCTCTATACTTCATTTAAAATAGCACACAGTTAAATTTGAATTCTTTTTTTTTTATTGTATTGTAGAAAATCAAAGCACTTTAAAACCATTTTGACATGTTTTCCACAGTATTGCATCACATCACTTCAAGTTCTCAAAGTGACATGTTATTTCTTTCTGGTATGATGTGGGATGTGTGGTGCCCAGCAGCTGACAGACAGCTTTGACATCTATATCATCCAGTGTTAATGGTTTTTTCTTAGGTGTGCAGGTTAGCCATGTCATGTAAACTAATCAGAATCACCAACAGAATCACCCCAATACCATCAGGGTGGTGGTTCTGGAGCTGTGTGTGATGTGTGCATCTTTTCTTTTACCCAGAGGACGTGGCAGTGATGATATCCAAAAAGACATTTTTTAGTTGTCTGTTACGTCCTCGTTTGTCCAGGGGTGTGAGGACATAAAGTGAGTTGGACACCGGATAAAATAAAAAGTCCACAATTTATTTGTTACAGTATAACTTAAACAGGTTCACAGAACAAATAAATATAATCCAAATGCTGACTATCCAAAACAAACAAAATATAATACAAACCAAACCAATTAAAAGTGTCCCTTAATGGGTTAACAATTACTTTTAATACTTACAAAAATGAAAGAAAACTGAAAGTGTCCCTTAGAGGGTTAACAATTAGGATTTATCTGCTACAAACAAAACAAAACTGAAAATGTCCCAAATAACAGGGTACATGGACACAGGCGGTATATGAAACAAAACCAAACCAAAATGCTGTTATTAACCAAAATGTCACCTCACCTCAAACAGGGACGCCAATTCAAACTCAGAACGTAAATAGACTTTAGTACGAATTTAACACTCACTACGAAATTCCTTATCACAACACAAGACACGAAACGAAACCATTCCCAGAAAGCAAACTGTCCTACTGTCCAGCTGCTGGCAAACTGCGTCCCACTGGCCACAGTCGCCCCGATTGCTGTCGCAGGTGCAGGTTTAAATGAGGATGTCCTCAGGAATTGGTCGGCCTTCCCGGAACCAATACGTCTGTGGGCCAATCCGGCATAGAGGAGTCGAGCTCCGTCTGTCAGTCTTAATCTGACCGGCTGTAGCTCTTTGGTTAATCTGTTCTTCATCAGTCTCTTGGACTGAAGAGCTGTCAGCCGTCACATTTCTTTATCAAACAAAGCTCAACTTGAATTAGTTCTGGTCTCAAGAAATTCTTGTGAACTGGGTGTGTTGTTTCTATTCTTTCCTGTCAGTGAGGACTGATTATGTTTGTTGTCTAGAAGCAGACACAGTACATCGTTGCTGTGACCAGTGTTGTGAATAGAATGTTGGCTTCATCAGAAGTGACCATACAGTCTATGAGGTGCTTACACTTTATTTATTAATACAAAAAAACACCCTTGAAAAAGCATATATGTTTTGGGGGGGGTTTTTGTTTTTTTTTTTTATTCAAGAAGTGATCTTAAATGTTTTTCAATTCAATCAACATTTTCTAATTCATAATTTCACAATGCACATCCGAAAAAAAATACATGGCAACCTGATGGCTGGTTTTCAAGTCTTTCAAAGCCTGTGCTCTGGTCTGTGCTCTTATATTGTATCAGATATTGATCAGTGACATCGGAGGACCTAAAAAACACAACTCTTCATTGCTGATTGTCAACCTTGAGCCTTGAGATTTATCCAGATTATTAGCATTTTATAATTATATTATGTGCTGTAGATGGTAAATTTTCCTAAAATTCTTTACAGTTTTCTTTTGCAAAGTGATCAAAGTGATATTCTTAAATTATTTAGATTTATTTGTTTTGGTTGATTTTTTAAATATTTTATTATTATTATTATTATTATAATTTTTTTATAATGTTCAGTCTTGTTTTACTTCTCTCAACTTTTGTTTTTGTAAATATAAAAAAAAACTGTCAAATTTCTCATTTGTTGGTTGTTTTTAAATGCTCATCTTTCTTTTTTCACATCATTGCATCAGTATTTAAGTAAAAGACCTGAATATGTCGTTCACCACTGAGCGGCAGACACAGCTGGAATCACATCCAATTCTGGATGTTTTTGTGGCGTCCATATCGTGCATTGCAGCATATCTCCCCTGACTACAATGAATGCTTGCCAGCTGAAGATGTTTTTCAGCCGAAAGGCCACTGTTTGCTCTATAAATTGACTGCTCACTGCCTGCCAAAACAATGAAACCCTGCTACCTGCTAATATCAACCAGCCCTTTTCACTGCAATAAAACACACTGAGCCAGAGGAGATGGTACATGTAGGTCAGAAACACCAGAGGGGATTCTGCTGGTATTTAACAGAAGGCCAGCAAGGACATACAGGACATCAATCCTTAAAGAAAAAGTGTATTACAAGCTGACTGTAATACTTGACACAAGCTCCCCTGCTGTCAGTGCCAAAATGTCTTATTTTAAATGTTTTCCCACAGGGTGCACCCCATTAATATCAAGGCCTTTCCCAGGAGAATAAAGTCTGTCTCACAGCAAAAAGAAAACAGTGAGCTAGCAGAGGATTTTCAAAAGCAGACCTCATGTTTTTTTTCTTAAAGTCTAGAAATATCAGAAACCTGTAGTGTTGAGTAAATAGGAAACAAATAAAGCTGAACCATGTTCAGCTGCACTTTAGAAACAGATGTCAACACAAGGAGTGAAAAACATGGCCTTGGAAAATGTCACCTTTTCAAGAACTTAAAAAAAATTGTTTTATTTTTGGCTGTATGGCCGCACATTTTGTGCTCCTGCAGTGGGTTTTTAAAAGGTGCTTGTAAGCCCAAGGCGCAGACATCTAAAAAATGATGCAATATTTTATTTTTAATTAAGACATGTGAACACTACCAAGACCCAAGTCGCAGGTTTCCTGTCCAGGATTATTCTCCCATACAAGCAGATACATCTGTGCATTTACAGCTTTGTGTTTTTAGTCATACTCA
Organism: Melanotaenia boesemani; assembly: GCF_017639745.1. Classification (NCBI taxonomy): domain Eukaryota; kingdom Metazoa; phylum Chordata; class Actinopteri; order Atheriniformes; family Melanotaeniidae; genus Melanotaenia; species Melanotaenia boesemani. The sequence continues at coordinate 20,657,637 of NC_055697.1, forward strand.
CAGTGTTTCCATGACATCACAGGGGTGTTGGGTGGAGTGCAGATTAGAGCCTGTGCAGGCTCATCAGGTGTCATTGCAGACATTTTCAAGCTGAAACAGCAAAAAAAAATCATCTCTTTGCTTCAGCCACATGGTTAAAGTTATAACACATGTAGAATATCAGTGTGTACTGCAGCTTTAAGATTCGTCTTCATCCCCAGGCTGCAAAAATATGTGGACAGATTTATATAGTTAAGCCCACACATGCAAATATAAAAGGAATCACTACAGGGTCATGTTGGGATGTCTGAAACTACTTATTGCAAAGTTCTGCTGACATGAAACAGTGGCCAAGCTGGAGTCTTGTCAGTCACTCGTAGGTTTCTGACTATATGACGATCAACACAATCACATCTTTGCTGTGTTCAGGAGTGTTTTACTAAACCTTTCGTAATCCTTATCCATGCATGATGTGGATTATTTTTTGCCCCCTGTGTGCAGATCGCTTCTATGTATTCCTTGTTGTGCTGGTTGTGTTGTTGTGTGGGTGTTGGGAGATTTTGTGCATGTGTGTGACGGTAGCAGGGCCGCTGGTAGCAGATGTTTATCACCGTCTCGCCTCCTTGTGTAGATTAGTAACACACGATGGCACCTCATCAAGATAACCTTCTACACTCACACAGCACTGCCAGGGAGGTGGTGGAGGAAAGGCGGAGGAGGAGGTTTGGGATTCATCTCGTGTTTGCTGTTGGTATTCAGAGATGCTGATAACACAGTGCCCTCTAGTGAAACGTGTCAGCTTTTGTTAATAGATAGCTGCTACACAACTAATCCATACTTAAAAGAGACGGGCTGTATTATTCAGGTTTCCATAATCTGTTTCCCAAGATAAGATTAATGTGCTGTTTTTAAGATTAGTGCAATAAAAAAGTTAGTTTTAAGTACATGGCTTGAATTTTATTTTCTTCCTCAGGACTTTGAGAAGCCCAGTCCACCACAGAAACCACTACCTGCAGATCCAGTGGGGAGAAGCTCTCGGCTAGGTCACAGTCCCACAGCAGCAGGGGTCTACATCCCCAGGACTGGAGCCCTCCCAGTACCTATCCCCACTGTGCCCAGACCTCCACCCAGCATCCCTTTACCCAACAGGTCTGTACAGCAGGGCAGCTGCAATTAGTAATCGCTGGTCTGATAAACAGTTTGATTCCATTGGTGTTTTTGTTTTTTGTTTTTTTTTACCTTGTTTTTTCACCTTTTACATTTCAGCAGAAGATAAGGATCAGTTTCTGCAAAAATCAGTTTATTGGCTTTAATTAAAGCACAAGATGTGGCGTAATGGTTAAATCACATTCCTGTTCATAAAGCCACATGGCACGCATTCACTATCTCTCAGTATTTAAATTTGCGTTGCCACTACGATACGTCTGACCTAGAAAGATTACCACCATGATTTAAAATAAACGTGACTTGTGCTTTAGTCTGACACATGATAAACATTAAACTGCTATCAGATTAAAGTAATGAGCTGCATGTCTGAAAGAAGATTTTGATTGACAGTAATGTCAGGAGACCATGTGAAATGTAAATCAAGCTCAAGCAAATACTGCAGATCTTTTAAACCTAATGTTTAAGTGAAAAGAATATGTAGACTGCATGACAGATGTTGCCTTTCTGTGCCACGTTTTGACTCTTATACCAGCAACATCTTTCAGGAACACTAGAACAAGACTGGAAAAATGACGTAATGCAACAACTGGTGAAATGTCTCAGAAGTAATCAAAGAAGGTTACTAACCGGATACAGATTATAACTGCTGTTGGAAACAGTGTTGTGGTGTGACTGGTGTGTGTCTTTTAGATGTAAGATGGTGAAGAGTTCACTCGCTGATACACCACCTGAGCAAATATTCAACCATTTTAGTAAATGTAAAATTGCCTTTGATTTCAGCTTCCCATTTTGGGGGGAAATAAGGTTGTAGCATACGATGAATTAGTTTATCAAACAAAGATGCATTCATGTCTACATAGTATCACTACTTGCATACTTGATCATATATTTGTGGTTTTTTTTTTAGGCCTGTGCCTGCGCTGCCCTACAGACCACCAAAGACTCCTAAGGACTGCTGAGCTCTTGACTTCATGGTCATATAGAACATATTTAAAAGAAAAAAAAACTTTCTTGTTTTGCACTAATTACTGAGACTCTGCTGAACTTTTCAAACAGCCGGAAGTGTCACAGAGTCCCTGGTGGAAAAGAGGGCTAACATCACAGCTCGGTGTTAGGCCTAAATGGTGCTTTGTTGTCCTCGCTCAGGTACCAATGAACTATTTATCTATTTAACTATTTAACTTCGATGTTACCTGTTTGTGCTCAGAGCACTCTGATGAAAACTGATTTTCTGCATGGAAAATTTCAGAAAAGGAAACTAAGTGTCATTTTGGATATTTCTTTTACATTCTTTAGGGATTTTTTTATACTCTTTTCTTAAATGAAGTGCTGAAATATATGATCTTTTTTATAACTGGAGAGGTTGCTTAAGCGAAAGAGAAAAAAAACTGGGCTTGGATGAATAGAAAGGGAAATGGAGCACAAGTCAGCACGTAACTTGTGGCTCTTTGAGCAGTGTTATTTATTTAGTTTGTCATATTTTATTATGTCTTTAGTACCAAATACATTGTCTTTATCCTTGCTACCATGGTGCCAAACAAAGTATATAAACATACATATATAAGTTCACTTTCTTTTCTTTTTTTTTTTTTAGAAAATGCAACAGTTTATATGATTCATATAAAGGTAGATGGAAATACATGAAATACCACCTTTTATTTCTCTATACTGAGCCAGATCAATCAGATTGCCTCATTTTACAGTCACACAGCGAGGCTCTTTGAGCCCATATAAGTTCATTTTTTAACTTGTCAGACTGGCTCTGATGCACTGTTCTGGGCATGTGTTGCGTGTGTGACATGTTCTGGTGATGCTAAAGAGTCGAGTGTCAACAGATCTGCCAGACTGATTGTGTTCCAGAGAATTACACCAACACCAAACCATTCAGTATTACTGCTGGTGTTTGTATGTTTAACATCCACGCTCACTTTGTCCATGAGTGTGTGAGCCAAGCTGGATGACTTCAACTCTGTAAGCTCTCCAAGCTTCTCCTCGACCATGTCTAACAAAATGTTTTATTGTTTTTGACTGTAGTGTTTTTATTTTCTTCCACAACATTTTGTCTGGCTTTTGCTGTTTATCCATGCATTCACTGCATTGTTGATTAGATTCGGAGCTCAGCGTTGCACTTTGTGGCACTTTTTTTTGATGTTACACTGTATCCAAAAGTGCTCTGCAAAATGATGAAAGTTTGTAACACCCTGCGCTGTGTTTATGTGCAAAAATGTGCCAGTAATGCTTTTATTTTTTTCTAATTAGAAAGTGTTCAGATGTATTTAACAGTCATATTAATGGCTCTCTGCTGGAAAATTGTTCAGTCTGTGTGGATTATCTGTTAAATGTTTATGCCATTTGTAAGTGCTGTACCATGTTCATGTATTACTTTTTGTGTAACATGTTCAAAGTCATTGTGAAGTGTAAAGTTTTTTTTTTTGTTTGTTTGTTTTCTCTAAAAAGCACAGGAACTTAAGAACTGCTTTCAAGCTGTACCCCATTTAAACTGCTCGGTTACAAAACAAAAGAAAGTTTTTTACATTTCCAGCATGACCAACCTGCCTTTAAGGTTGCAGAAAAACAGGATGATCGAGATGAAGTCACAGCCGAATAAAAGTTATTTTATGATTGTTTGAAGATGTCGCTTTTATTTAATTTTCACATTACTAAACAATAATCACTTAAAAAAATTGCCATAACTTGTCATTGGAAAAAAAATGATCACATAAATTCTGCATAAAACTCTGTTAAATTTAGCTTTTTGTTAGCATCAACCCAGGTATTATTGGTTGTCACTGTAGGTCCAATTAATTTTTCAGGAAAATAGTTTAAGCTAATTAAATGTCCTTTTCTCTGGGTGTGTCTGAGGTAAAGTCTGCTTCATGGTTTACCTGAGTTTGGACTCTGTAGCTTGTTTAACACTGCCATCCTTTGGACAACAACAGTCATTACAACAAGTTCCAAATTCTCTTTCCATAACATGCTCTCAATGCAAACCCAAATTTCCCCTAGGTTTTGGATAACGGTCAGTAACATAGTCAGTCACTAAGTCAAGATAAAATCTGAATTTTGTGTTGCTTGACATCAGTACTGATCATGTAAAAACAACAAAGTAGGGCATAAACCAGAACGCAGTTTTAAATAAAAGTACTGGCTTTAGTGAATTTCCAGCTTAACTCAATATTGTGATTCACACTGAATTGCACATGCATATTTAAATGGAAGTAATAATGTAATTTTGATCTACTTTATTAATGTTTATGATTTTCATGTTCTTTTAAAGTTGGCTATGTTGTTGGAACTGAGCCATGGGAAAATTTAAAATAAATCAAAAGCAGTCCATTTAAAGTGCAATAAAAAGTACATTAGTTTTGTGGATGCTGGATTAATTAATTACAATCAGCAGACAGATGAAAAACAGAAGAACTAATTAACCCTGAAGGGAAATAATTCTTCTTTTAATAAAGCTGCAAACATTGTAGTGTTTTTCCTTGTTGTACTGGAAAGCAACATATCAGAAAAGTCTCACACCAGTGTGTGTGTGTGCGTGTGTGTGTGTGTCATCTGTTGATGACTGCTTCTGTGGGATTAGTGGCCACATGACAACACTGGGCTGGGCGCCCAGTGAGCCTTTCATTTGGCTTCACTCGGCAGAGGCGGACTCTGTGCTGTCCAACACTTACTAAGAGCTGGAAATTTTCTAACTTAATTTGTGTGGATCTGTAAATGAAGTCGAAAACAGACCGACTGGGAGCTAATTTGTGATGGCGCAGGACATTAGCAGTTTAAATGGAGAGGACTATTTAGAGGGAAAATCCCCCTGTTGTTCAGTCTCAGAAGCTTTGAGTCAAGGAGACAAAGAATATGATGACATCTTGGAGCTAAATCAGTTTGATGGACTGCCTTACTCCTCTAGGTTTTACACACTGCTAAAAGAGAGAAAGGAGCTGCCAGTGTGGAAATCAAAGAGTGAATTTTTGGATACTTTGGCCAAAGGACAGTTTGTTGTTGTCAGTGGCTTTGCCAAAACTGGAAGGAGCTCTCAAGTGAGTACTGTGGTGTGTTTGAGATTTGAAATCGCATTGCCTTCAAAAACATTCCATATTTTATTAATGCAAGAGTAGATTGAAGTTTTTTTCAGGAAATTATTAAACCTTTTTTTTTTTTTTTTTTAGTAGGACAGAATCTTTAATGAAAGAGCTCATCTCACTCTTATTTTCATACAGATTCCTCAATGGTGTGCTGAATTCTGCCTGTCAGTCCAGTTCCAGCATGGCATGGTGGTTTGTACACAGATTCATTCACAACAGGCTGTAGATCTCGCCCTGAGAGTGGCTGATGAGATGGATGTCAACATTGGCCATGAAGTCGGATACAGTATCCCTTTGGAAACGTGCTGCACCAACGAGACAGTCCTCAGGTCTGGAAAAGCTTTGCCTCCTACTCTGACAGATGTATCCTGTGTCTATCTGAATTTTTCTCTCTTCTTGCACAGTCATGACACGCACTGCTAAATCACCCCGCCTTTTCTTATTCTCAGGAGAGAGGTGAACAAAAGGCTTGATGGAGCTCTTTTCAGGGGCTCCGCCACAGCTGCCTGGCTCCCTGTCGACCCATATGTCACACTCACTATGTTGGTCCCTCATAAGTTAGCTGGGGAACAAAGAAACTCAGTAAACTGAGGAGTGGGGGATGAGATAAACAGGCAGCCAAAAAGTGCAGAAGGGGTCTACTCCACAATTTTATTAGAGTAAATTACAGCAAATATAGGCAAAGTGCTTTTCATTAAGATGTCGCACCAAGTATGTTGAATTCACCTTTTCATTGCAGGATTACACTAGCAGAAACCTGAGGACTTATTTCAGTCTATAATGAAGTGAACGTGCATTTGTATTTAATTCCCATAATTTCATCATCCCCAACAGATACTGCACAGATGATATGCTGCTAAGGGAGATGATGTCAGACCCTTTGCTTGAGCGCTATGGTGTGGTGGTTGTGGATCAGGCCCATCAGAGGACTGTAGCCACCGACGTCCTTCTGGGTCTGCTGAAGGACATCGCTGTTCAGAGGCCAGAGCTCCGTGTGGTCCTCCTCTCAGCTGTTGAGCTAGGCCCCAAGCACCTGGTTCACTTCACTGGGTCAGCAGTTCCAGTGATCCATCTGGAGACTCTGGGTGCAGAGGAGGTGGTGTACAACACCACAGGTGACAGTTACTTCTGCTCTGCTCTCCATCTCGTGTTGGAGATCCATCACTCTAAGAAGCAGGGAGATGTGATTGTGTTTCTGGTGACAACACAGGTAAAAAAAAATCAACATTGCACCATGGATGAAACCAGAGATCCTAAAAACATGTGTATTTGATTTTGTATTCTTTGTGTACTCCCTAAAAAGGAAATTGATCTAGCCCATGATATTCTATGTCATGAGGGACACAGTTTACCTCCTCATCTGGGTGAGCTGCTGCCAGTTGCTGTGCATCCTGGCCAACATGGGAATCTGCCCATCATGAGGCAGGAAGCAGCTGTCCGGACACGCAGAGTGTTCCTCACATCCAGCCCAAACGAGGACTTTTTCTGGGATGTTAGCTCAATCAGCTTTGTTATAGATGCCGGGCTTGAGAAAAGATATGTAAGTTTGGGCTTTAGTGATTACTAGACTTGTGTCAGGAACTTAGTTCTAAAGTGATAAATCAAGCTGTAGGTTTCATTCAGGTTTTATAATAATAAGTATGGTATTGATTTAAATGATGAGTGGAATGGTGATGTAACCCTCCATGTGGTTTTAAGATGAGTTTCTGAACATTTTTTGTTGTTATCTGCATCAAGTTCTTTTTGAAACACTGAAAAGCAAAGATTTAATGAATTACACAAACATAAATACTTTAGTCCTTCATGAATTAGCTTTATGTATAAGATCTATTGAGATACTTATTTAGGAACTAAGTAATTGGGTAAATGTAGTGGACATCTCTATATAAATGAGGTGAACTGATTGTGATTCTGTTGCAGGTCTACAACCCCAGGATCAGAACAAACTCAGTCATCATCCAGCCAGTCAGCACAAGTCAAACAGCATGTCGCAGACATCTGGCAGGTCCAACAGGTCAGACGTTGCCAACGGTTACTAAACAGTTCACATTTAAATCTGATAATGTTACTCCCTAAGCTAAAAATGATTTGTCTATCCTGTAGGCAAGTGTTTTTGTCTGTACCCAAAGGAGAGACAACTTCCTACCGAGATTCTTCCACGTATTGTGGAGTCGGACTTCACCTCCACTGTGCTCTTCCTGAAGAGGATGGAGATCGCTGGACTGGGCCACTGCGACTTTATCGACAGGCCAGGTGAGATTAAGATGAAACTAAACTTCTTTTGTTGTTTGTTTTTATTAAAACAAGGTGTTTATTTGATGAGCTGCACCACCAAAACCTTTTGGCATCCCCAAGATTGGCATCCTGGGGGGATGAATTTGGGTGTTTCAGTCAGTTTGTTCCCTTTTGCTACAACAGACAGGAACTTTTTTATTGGAGGGCAATGAGCCATGCTTCAGCTGAACTGACAGCTCCTGTTCCACAAGCTGACCTGCTTCCATGTGCTTTTGTTCTCACAGATTTATATACCCCCACAAACACACACACACTGAGCCTCCCATTAGCTGATTGGATTGTGGATTTGCTGGTGCTGGCGTGAGGAAGAGTAGATGATAACAGGCAGCATACAACGTCCAGTATTCCCATAATTGTTGTATAAAAACATGTTTGTTACAAGAAAACAGAATTTTAAAGCCCTCATTTGTGCTGTGAAAGACTTTTCATTTTGCATAGTGGTGCATGGCAGATGTTGGTAAGGATTAGTCTCTAATCTGCAGCTGTCCATTCACTCTGAGCATTCCCACCAGGCTGCCAGTTTATATGTGTGACTGTACCACTAGGTCACCACTTTGTATAGTCACAGTGTATTTGTACAGAGTTAATAATCTTCCTGTTTAAATACTGTTTAACACTGTTATGAGCACATCTACTTAGTTCAGCCGGGGATGTGTTTAATGTTTTCCTGTACAATTTTTCACCACAGTAAAATGTTAAGCATTATAATCTAAAAACCTTTTCAACCCAGACCCTGGAGGTCTCATGCAGGCTTTAGAGGAACTGGACTACCTAGCTGCTCTGGATAATGATGGCAACTTGTCTGAGATGGGCATCATCATGTCTGAGTTCCCCCTGGAGCCCCAGATGGCCAAGACTATTCTGGCCTCCTGTGAATTTGACTGTGTCAGCGAGGTGGTCATCATCGCTGCTATGCTAACAGGTAACATCAGGACAAATCTACAAAAGCATATTTGCATGATCTGTCAGTTGTCACCAAATTCTTTTTTTTTTTTTAGCACCAAGTTGCTTCGTGGTCCCCCCTGTGGAGCTGAAGCCTGAAGCAACCCAGTGCCATATGAAGTTCCAACACCCGGAGGGAGACCACTTCACCCTTATCAATATCTACAAGGCCTTCAAACAGTGCCAGCAGAACCCATGTGAGCTTAGAGAGCATTATAAACATACACAGATGATAAGAAAAATAGTTCTAACTTGAAGGTGTTTGCAGTGATTTAAAAGTGTAGATTCACATCAGTTTATTAGAAAATACTAACAGTAAAGCCTTATAGAAAAGATAAAAAAAAACTCAAAAATACAGTTTTTACTCATTTATTATTATTCTGATTCATCCCTGATTCTGGCTTTGTTCTTTGGTGTTTTCTCCCTCCTCTGTCAGGCTGTAATGAGGAGAAATGGTGTCAGGATTTCTTCCTGAACCACACTGCTCTGCTCATGGCCGACGCTCTTTGTGTGGAGCTTGTTGACACTCTAAAGAGGATCGAGCTGCCCATTTCAGTGCCTGCCTTTGGCTCCCAAAGCAACACTGTCAACATTAAGAGAGCCCTTCTTGCAGGTTTCTTCATGCAGGTTGATTATAACTCCAGAAAACTCTTAATTCATCCAAGTATTTCCCAATGAATAGTCATATAATAGGACAAAACCAAATAATGATGCACTTTCTGTCTGTAATCCTGTTTTTCTTTTCCAGTAGTCTTCTTACGTAGTAACTCCTGCTTTGGCTCTGATTTCCCCTCAGGTGGCACGAGATGTGGACGGATCGGGGAACTACTTTATTCTGACCCATAAGCATGTGGCACAGATCCATCCTCTGTCTGGCTATGGAGCTAAGAGGCCAAAGCTGGGCCTGCCAGAGTGGGTCCTGTTCCATGAGCACACATTCTCAGAAGACAACTGCCTCCGCAATGTAACCCAGATAACACCAGAAGAGTAAGACTTTCATTTTCATAACTGGCTATAAGGCAGTTTCATTAACCAGACACTGCCGTGTCTTACGTTAAGGCACTGATTAGAAAACCTAGTATCTTCGCATTGCAAGAGGCTTAAATGTAATCAGACAGACACACTCCCCTTTCCTTCTGAACCATTAGTAAAGCCCCAGTTCAACAGAGGCTAGTCATTCTGGTAGTGAGGGGAGAAAATACAATCCTGTTCTCTAGTATCTGCTAGTTGGAAAGAGGATTGCACAGATTCATGAGAATGTAGAGCTTCAGCTAAACAGAGAAAGTGAAAATTCTGTAGTCCTTTTTTTTAAGTTCCACAATTTGTGGACGTTCACTGAAGTAAAACAATGAAGAGTCTAGGTCTTCTTTCCAACTAAACCAGGTGTCACTTAAAACTTTACTAGATTGAAGATTTGCTATTTGAAGTTAAATATACAATAATTACATTTATCAAACATAATTTTGCTAAAACTGATGTTTTTGTGCTCAAGACATTTTCCTGTCCACTTGCAGGTTTATCCAGATGACACCACTGTACTTCTTCTACAACTTACCACCCAGCGAGAGCAGAGACATCCTGCAAAACATTTTGAATCATGGAGCTTCTTATCAAAAGGAGAAACATCCATCACGAGAGGAAGCTCAGGAGAACCAGACATCTGAGCGATGTGTCATACAGTGACTGACAGAGCCACTGTTCTCAGTTCTCAGCTATGATTAAATAATCATCAGGACTTGACTGCAGCACAGCATCTGGATTCCTGAGTATTCACATTTTTTTCTTTTTTTAGGAGTTACTTTGTTTTATCTGTGCCACAATCTTTTTTTTTTTTTAATCACACCATGTTCCGTGTTTCTCTTTCAATAGTGATTCAAAATTCTCTAATATATTAAACGAAAGCAAAAGCTCATTTTTATAAAACACTTATTGGTTTTACAGTAATTGTTTTTGCCATTTAACACTTTATATGATTACTGCGCTGCACTTTCAGATCTGTTTTTACAAATGTGGTGCTTAGTAAATAAAAAGTATTATTACTAAAAAGTCGTGTTTGTGTTGTAGACTATGAGGTCCTGTTGTTTTTTCTGTGTGATTTGAACTGCTCAATAATCAGCTACCCAAGGGCTGGGCCTGATAAATGAGCTGCGTGGGCAGTTTGGACACGTCTGCAGCTCCATCTCCTGTGGACTCACTTCATTAACAGTATGGTGACCCTGTTCACTAAAACCAGTGAAAACATAGTGTCCTCTCTTCAGTGTCTCCATATAAACAGGATGTTATATGATCATCCTGCACATCTGTTGTCCACAGACATGAAAGTAAATTCTACCTTCACAAGGGTTGATTAAATGTGCTGTATTTGCCAAGGAGCACATTAAAGAGAAATATGGATTTTTATGGAAATAAAACAAACCCAATGTGTAAAGTCTTTATTTCTCATAGCAAACCATGCTGATATAAATTCACATTTTTACATACAGCATTATGGAAACACTCATCTTATGAGTTTGCATTGAATGCTGCTTAAGTATTGCACACTGTTTTTAAAGCAAATTACGCAACGGATCAAATTTCTGCCCATCAGTCACACTTCAGTTTATTCTAGTCACGGTATTCTTGAATATCAAAAACACCAATTATAATAAAATTACTCTGGACTTGTGCTAAATGCTGCATCTCCATTTATGATAGTACCAGCTTTCAAATATGGGACGTTTTTCTGTAAACAGAAAAATAATTTTAAAAATACCCACTTAACTGGTGTTTGGTATGGTCAAAAAAAAAAAAAACCCTTCACATCAAAACTTCATGTGTGACTCATAACCATTTGAGCAATTTAAAAAAAAAAAAATATCTTCTAAATTTACAAGTTTTCACAAAAAAATGCACACTTCAAATCCTGTAACTTAAATGCTGAACATTTTTTAAAGGCGCAGGGTGAACGCAACTTCAAAGTTTTAACTATGTTGCCTGAGCTTGTGCGTGTTGATACCTTTTCACTTTACATTGTCGGTTCCTGTAACAACTTTACTGATCATGATTTCTGTGTCCCTGACCCGTCGCTTCCTGCTTGTGTTGTCAGCTGCTGCAACAGGTCGATGTAGAGCTCAACACGACTGAGCAGTGGTGCATTTTTCTCAGCACGCAGGAGCTTTGAATACACGTTCTTGTAGGTTTTCAGCATCTCCTCATCCTTATTGCTGGAACACACACACAAAAAAGAAAAATAGGAGTGATGATACTGTAGGTGAAAAACACATTAGCAAAAGAGACTTGCAGAGTTTTAGACTGCTGCTCACCTTGGTTTCCGTTTCGTTGTGGTCATTAGTTTGATGACCTGCAGCAGCAGGAAGGAGAAACTTGGCTCAAATACACTGATTAATTTAATCACTTCCTGGAGATCTAGTCCAGACATGGAGCCACTGGCTACATCAGGAGAGTCAGCTGATTCAGCAGCAGGTGGATCACAAGACTACAGGATGAGATGTAAAAGAAAAGCCAGTGTAAATAACCGCACATGATCAGAAACAGTTAACTGGCACAGCATTCGCTCTCTGAAACTAACCACCTCCTGCTCTTCCAGCAGCTCTTTAGAGATGAGCTGGAAAGCATGGCGGGTTTCTGTCATGATATCCATTGCTCCAGTCAGGCTCTTCAGCTTAGCCACACTGCTGCTCTGACCTGTGGAAGCACAAGACGCAGCACAACTGTAAGAAGCTTTGAAAAGGAATGTTATTGTGTTCTTTGTTTCAATCCTCTCACAAAAACAACCAAACTTTGTCCCCAATTTCATTTGTTATTTATTCATCTGGATAAAAAAAAAGTGCTCACCTGCCATTGTAAACTCAGCAAAAGCCACCCTCTCCAGCAATGTGCGGAGCAGCTCACAGGGTGCGTCTGTAAGGCTGAGGAATAAAGAGACAGCCTTGCTGTAGTGGAGCTCTGCCAGGCTGCGATGCTGCTTTCTCAAGTGCTCATCCCCCACCTGTCACACAGTTACAGCCAGAAACTCATCAGTAATAACTTACTGCTGTACATATAAAATACAGACTTTACATTTTATTCTTATTAGAAAGAGGTTAAGCTACAAGATATTTAAATAAAATTATTTCATATTGTTTTCCTAAGACTCAATCTCACCTGGTTGCGAAAGCAGCTGTGGTACATGGAGGCCAAGCGGTGGTGGATGGTGGCAGCTCTGTACTGGTAGAGCGGCTGACGGGCCGACTCAGTCTGCAGGTCGCAGTACTTCAGGGATTTCATCATGGCCTCTGTCACCTCTCGCTCAATCTGGCAAGACACAAACAGGGACCGATTATTTCAAGTGTGATCACGCTTTTCACAGCTATGAGTAATAATAAAATATGAATGGTTTCAAGTGTTCTTGGGATTTTCTTAGTTATTTAAGATTATAAAAAATTATTATTCTAATGATTGTATTGTATAACCTCACCTGCTCCTGGGCCTTCCTGGACAGTGGGGCATAATCCTGCAGAAGTGTAGCCAGGGTGAAATAGGTAGTGGATAACTCCCAGTTTACACTGTCCCACACTGCTGAGTGGTTCTCTCTGCTTCCCAGTGCCTTCATAGCTCGTAAATAATAGTCTATGGCCTGGGGTAAACAATAGCATTAGAGAAAATGGTCTGGTAATAAGCTTAAGAAAACGGCAGGAAAAACAATAAAGAGGAGTTCTGACAAGAAACCTTGTTGTAGTAAAGAGCCTCTTCAGGTGAGAACTCTCCTCTGCTGTCATTGGTAGAGATGGTGCAGTGGGCCTGAGAACAGATTCTCATCAGCCTGCCTGTATTACACAGCAGTAAGGCGGTGTTGGTGCTGTCCCCGATGGCTTCAAAGTCCTTCATTCCTTTCTCAAAGAAGGCGAAACTCTTTTTCCACAACTCCTGCTCTGCTGTGGACACTGACTTTTTCACTAGAAGCAGAACAAAGGAAAAAAATTATATATATATATCCTAAAATAACTCGGGCATAGCTAATGATAAGCAAATAAGGAGTACATACATAAATGTTTAGGGGAAAAAAAAGAGGTGTGACTACGTACCCTCTTTCTCGGTCTGCATTGCTGCAGCCTGGTTCATATAATAGACTCCCATTTCATTACGGATGTTGCCAAGCCTTTTGAGAACCTGAGACAGCTGATCTGAAGTATGGTCTTTCAAGGCCTCAGAGACGAGCAGTTCATACGCTGCCTCATAACATTTACTGCTAACAAACAGCTGGTACTCAGGGTCCATGGCCAGGTCTGTGGCCATGCTGAAGGCTAATGGGTAGAAAACAAAATAATGAACATATGGAATGATACATAACAAAAAAATAATGATTTTGTTATGATTGATATAGTAGCTGACCCTGACAGCTGCTCTCTCTGTGCAGGCTGTGCAGGAGCTCCTGGTCTTCTTTGGTCTGATAGCTGTATTCCTCCAGGTAAGCTGCTCTATTGTTGGCATTCTGAGCCAACATCAGCTGGATGTCCCCACAGAGAGACAGGCACTGGCTGTGAAAGTGAAGCACTTGTGGGTGCAGTGCTCCACTCACTGAACAATAAGCATCTGAGAGAGTGGATAAAGAAAGTGTATAAAAACCATATAGCTTTGCAAAACATTAAAGTCCCTTTTTGCAATGACAATCAAGCTAAAAATGTAGTTTTTCAACAAAGAAATGCATTTTGATGTGTAGTTATTTCAATATTCATTAATATTAGAAGAACGTTTAATTACGGCTGTTACAAGCTACAAGCAAAATGGCCACAAGAGTCCAATTAAAAGAAGAAGCCTAAACAAAACATGACACTGACGAAAAGCAAAAGCCTCAAAATATTTAAATGATCTCACCGTAACACTGCAGCGATAGTTTGATGTAGCGTAATGCTCGCCCGTACTTGAGCAGGTTAGTGGCTGCGTCAGACAGGACGTAGTAGGCTTTGGAGGCTTTAAGGAAAAGCTGAAGCTTCATACGGTGCTGCCAGGATCCCGGGATCATCCCTGAGCGTGTTGGGTGCTTCTGGTCGGACTGCACAGGCTCAACTGATTTCGCATATGTAGAAAGACCAGAAAAAATTTAAGTTATGTCATTATGTCAAAACCAAGATGTCAAAATCCATTGCAATACTGTACAAAGTAAAGGACTATCTGAGTGAGAAATCACTTTTTATTCTATATAACTCATTGATTGTTCCATATATGACCTATTGTGTAGGGATTTGGGAAACACTTATCACACAAACACAAATTCAGTTTTCTTACTACAAAAGAAGGCCATTCGTATAATTTGTAAAAAAAAAGTATTGTGAACCAAAAAATCCATTACTCATTCAGTTACACATACTGAAATTCAGAGATCTAGCAGATTACAACACTATTTAAATTATGTATAAAGTTAATATTAATCAATTGCCATTCTGTATCCAGAGGCTGTTTAAAAATAGGGAGAAGTGTTATGAACTTAGAGAAAATTAAATGTTTAGCAAACCTAAGGTACAGACAAATGTTAAGTTTCACTGGTGTCAAACTGTGGAACAGTTGTTCTGATGATTTACAAGTGAGTTCTACTTTGAAATCCTTTAAAAGAAAGTACATAAATGATATAATAATAAAGTATCATGATAAATTAAATGCAAAAGATTATGTGGTTAATTTTTACATGTTGCTCTTACTATCAAATGTGGTGATGTAAATCTTCTTTCAATGTTAATTTAGTTGATTATGGTAAATTGGTAACATTGTTTTAGTAATGGGTAGGCATTTTATAAGCTATTAGCTACTGCCTACACTCTTTTGTTTTGTTTTTTTTTTGTTGTTTTTTTTCATCTTCCTTCTGTAATATGTTTTATTTACTTTCACTATGCCTAAATAAATAAATAAATAAATAATTGAGTTAGTTCACTATACCAGCTGAGAAATGAAAACAGTGGACTCACCTCTTTCAAGCAGAAGAGAGATGTCTTTCTCAGGAGCTGAGTTAGCGCCTACATCCTCGTATTTGAGAGGAATGGGTGTGTTAGGGTCTGCAGATGGAAGATCGCTCTCCTTCTTGATGCTGCCATCCACTGCCTTCAACCCCTGTACATTGTTTTAGAGGTTCTTTAAGATTAATCCTTTGCATTCATAACACATCTTGATTACCCATAATTTGACATCTTGCATGCTTGATTCAAGAGTTCTATCATTTAAAAAACTAGTACTTCTTCATACCTACAATCACGGTTAACAGGCAAAATTATTAAGACAAATATGCAGCATTGCATATACTCTAAACCTTGACATCATAGAGAAACTTGCCTTCAGTACGTAGCTCAGGACATGCCTGCATCGTTCCTCCTTGTCTTGAGAAACGGGAAAAGCACTACTTGGCTGCAGGAGTTTTTAAAAAATGATAGGTTATTGTTTTGTGTTTACATACAACATATTTTGGTGTTAAATCAACTCCCCACTCTTTGATATGTCTCGGGGAGAAGGCAGAACGTCACTCACTCTGATCTGGTGAGTCGATGTGTATTTCTCAGGGACCGACAGCTCCCCTACAGAGCGAATCACAGCCACTGCTTTACTATCATCCTGAGGCCTGGAGCAGTTACTGTAGGAGTCATTCTCATCATCTTCTGTCAGATCCTCCTCCTCCTCTTCCCCGTCTTCATCACTGTAGCTGTCTTCTGAGCCACCAGCACGCAGTGACTCCCCTCCGTCTTCTCCGGGAGGCTCGTCGAGCTGGAACAGCTCTGAGAGCATGTAGTGGGCCGAGGCAATGATCTGGGCACAAAGAAAAAGAGACGATCGGGGTGGAGTCCATTTTAATCAAATCAAAGCTACTACATTTGTGGATTTAGTCAAGAGGTCTCACCTGGTGCTTAAACTGTTTAAAAAAAGACTGAAACAATGAATTTATTAAGTGCTAAATCCTAATGCTACATACATCATGAGTTTTTCAGCTTGGACTTAACTCTTACCTATATCTAATTCTAACAGTGACATAAAGATACGAATGTCTTTACAAATCCACCTACCTGGGGATGCCTCTCCTGATCAAGAAGTTTGACACAGTTTAAGAGCAAAGTTCTGATTGTGCCATTGTGCTTCCTGTTTTGCCTCGCCTTCAGCATCAAGTTACTGGCAACTCTGGACCACAAAGTCAAGAAAAGGAAATAAACTTTAGTTCAGATAGACAAACTGAATAAACCGGCTACTTATGTGATGCATTATTTCCTTATATTGTGCATTTATAACTTGATCTACTTCACTAAAAAACTACATTTACCAACTACGGTAACTTCACAGCTAAAACAAATTCCTACAACAAATGATTTACTTCTGTGTATACCACAGACACTTACTTGTACAGTAACACAGCGACAGGAAGAGTGAAAGGATTCTGATATTTCTCCTCTTCGGCCTCCTCACACAGAGTAGTAAGGTCATAAAGCTTTACAATGTCACTCCCACTTGCTGTGGATTCAAGAGGTGACAGTACAAAACATTATAAAACAGTGCAGAGTACAGCAAACACTCACTAAATACATATTTTTCTCTCACCTTTGAAAAGCCAATAAGTGTGACCCTCTTTAGTGCAGTTGGACTTTAGAAAGGAGAGGATATTTTGAGCAATGTCTTTCACTACTCTAGTAGAAAAAGTGGAATTCTCCAAATGAGGGATGTCCTCTGTTTTTATCATCTCGTATTTCTGGAAGGAAAATCACAAAGACACAAAGTAATCAGAGGCTCTCAAGTCGTGCCATGGCTCTCACAAGAGAACATGTATGTTTAGACTATTACTAGCTTGTATTAGCTACTGAAATTAAAAAAAAACTGTCAAAATTCAAAAATTTAATTTAGTTTATCAGGCCAATACCTGTACCTGTAGTACAAGGATGACAATAACACCATGTTACTCTTACATCAATGCATTTTTTGGCGTTGTTTCATAGTTGTTTTACAAATATAAACAAGAACAGAATAAAGTTTTTGAAGATTGATCATTTAAGAGAATGAAATAAGTGACATAGTGGAATATATTGTTGTCCTATGTTGCTGACACTCATCCCCCTGTCTTCTTATTTATCTTTGAGCCTCTGTTAGTAAAACTGTATAACAATAGTGATAGTCCCTTTGAAAGGAACTGTAGGACATCTAGCCAGTGTCATCAAAACAAGCAGCTGCCACATTGACTTTCATAGAGGATAATCCAGTGTTTTGTGTGCCGAGCATTTTAGAAAATCTAAAGGGGTTTTGTGATGACTGCCACTGTAATACTTTCAGGTTTGTACTTTCTAAACAAATAAAGATGACTTGACCTGTAAATTTCAATTTGTTTGCCTTGATCATTCAAACAAAACTCTTTCCATCAAACAATTGTTCACCTGAACGATGCCATTGACGTGAAAACACATGACAAGTTCTGGGACATTGCACATCAGATTGTCGAGCCAGTAGTCGATACCCGTCAAAATGTTGATTGGCTTATTATTGTCCCTGAAAAACAGAGAGTTAGATGTTAAATGATGTTGATGGATGATTTTAAACAGGCCACAACATTTAAAGTGCATCCCGCTTCATCCCAGTCAAGCTGTTGTTGTGTCCTTGGGCATGGTGCATGAATACGTATGAATGGTGCTGGTGGCCGGACTGGTGGCCACGTTTGTGTCAATCTGTGCCAGGGCAACTGTGGCTACAGACATAACTTTAATGTGGAAGGAATGAATAATGCACTCAATATAAGCGCTTTGAGTGCCATCAGCAGAAAAGTGCAACATAAATTTAGTCAGTTATTATTACTACTAAGTGACATTTTCAGTTTACCCTCTTAGCTCAGCAAAATTAAAATAATAACTGACCACCAAGATAAATTTGTACTCCCAGTGATCACAGCATATATTCCACAGAAATTAGGCTTTTTCACATATTCCCTTACAAGTGACCAATATATGAAAAAGGCTTTACTCCATGTCCCCTTTTTATTTGCTAGCCCATTATGTGTGGAGATTATTTTGTATTATCTTACAGACATAAACAACTAAGAGAAGACCATAGATTTAGAAAGTGTAAAACCTTTTTAAAAGATTATCTTTTTTTCTAGTGAATTGGTTAACTAAGCTGGTGTAAGGAATGGAGTAAAAAGTGGATTAAAATTCAAACCTGAGTCTCAAACTGACTGCAGGATAGCGACCACCTCCAAATATAGGCATGTTAGATCCGACTAACATGTGAATATCCTCAAATGTCCACATGATGTTTCGCACAAAGTCATTTCTTAAACCCTGTAAGACAAGGGACACGAAAAGTACATAGAGTGCTGATTCATGTTGAGACATAATTACTGGTTGTATAAAACCAGCCAAGAAGAGAAAAAAAAAACTGCTACCTGACTGTTTTCTCCTTCATTGAAGAGAGTAGGGAGGTTTTGTTCTTTAGGTACAGACATCACAGGATCCAGAGCAAACTTGCTATCCACAGAAACGCTTTCCTGCACATTTAACAACAACAGCATTTTTGTTTTACAATAAAATTCATTCAATACAAAAAGAAACCAACCCCAAATCAGCTCTTTTAACCTGAGAAAACTAAATGACTGTATTCTGGATAAGGCACCTGCTTGGAAGCATCTGGTTCTTCTGCATCAGACGTGGCGCTGGTGAAAGTGGTGGGCCATGAAGAACTGTACTCTTCGGCTCCATTCTCCTCTTCACCTTCATTCATGTCTGATACAGGCTCTGCAGCCCCATCCCCGTTTATACTGTAGAAAACCCAGGCTGTTATCAGACTGAAAATGATGCATCCTCAAGTTATGGAATCTTTGACTTCTATGCTAAACCCAGCTCATTCAAGCAATGCCTAGTACTCACCTGTAGTAGAGGAACTTTGACAGGATAGCCTTCTGATACCAGTTCTCTTTGCTTTTCTTTTTTCTCTGCCATTTCTGATCTATTAGCCGTTGGTAAAACTCTTTCAGCCATGTCCAATCTCCTGTCTACAGTGCAATGTGGAAAAAATAAACAATGTATTCAGAAGTGACTAGCAACATGACAATGATAATAAATTTAAAAAATACCTGAGAGGATCTCCTGAAGAGTTCTTGAATGTCAAGCTCATCCAAAAGTAATGTTCTCCCTACGCGATGGACAGCCATACTAACGTGAGACTTGCTGTAGGGAATTTTCAAAAGTTTCTTGATGTTCTGAAGATGACAGAAAAAGTGTTAACTTGAACTGCATGTGTCCATAACAGAGACAAAGACTAATATAGCTTAAGAACAGCTCCACACACCTCCGAGTCTGATACCACATCAACATCATCCCCAATGCAATCAATGAAGTCATAGGCCATCCCAAAACTGCAAAGATAAAAAAGGAACTTAATCAATAAAGACAAACTCCAGTTCAACTAGTCTGATTGGTGCTAACTAACTACATACCTTTTCTGAGTAATCTGTCAATAAAACATCTGCTTAAAGGCACATATAAACATAACTGATGGACTGCTATTTGCTCTTTTAGTAAAGCAGTGGAAAACTTTTAACGGCTTCTTATTTTAATTGGCTGAAACTATAACTGTGTGTAGTGTGCTAATGTGAATACCCCAGCAAGTTCTGATCGATCTTCATGAAGAGGCCAGTAACTATTAAAAATGAAATCCTCTAATAGCAATTACCATATGTGAAATCATCATGATCATGGTGACAAAATTACCAAAAATGTCTTTTTTTTGCCTGTTTGAAATCAGCTGGTGACAATAACAAAAATATATTTTACATAATTTAATAAATCCAATTGGCAGCTACAGCTTACGCCCTTCTTGTCTGCCTGTCCTCCACTCTGGACATGCCATTTGTTCATTTTCAATAAATGGCTGTTATTCTTTAAGAATAAAGTGACGTAATAATTTATTACATGGATTTTAAGTTTAACAGTGTCCTAAAGATTTTACAGAAATAATTAAATTGTAAACTGCAATGACTTATATGATTAACAGGTTTCTATTATTTTATAATCATCACAGCTTTACCAGTGAGTGCTTTCAGATCAATAGTAAGAGCCATATGATCAGGGATTTTACACAAGTTAGTAAAGAGATTAACACTTTCAACCTCTAACAAAAACTATAAACTGTGTTGCCACAACAGCTCAGTATCAAATGAAAAGAAACTAAAATTCAAACTCAAAATTAAATATTTAAGTTCTTGTCTAACTTTAAATATGCCCAAATGGGAAGCTTGTTCTTTAACCCGGCAAATGCAGCTATCGTGTTGTATATGCAGTGTGTGCCTCTGCTAAAGAAACAGGTTAACAACATTTTGTTTACTATGGTCAACACAGAGCAGACAAGCAGCTCAGGTACCACATTACTCTAATTTTTCAACTCTGTTGCCTCATCAGTATAATCCCAGATATACTGCTCAGACAAAAGGTGCTTTTGACTTCACGTGGTGATTTGTCCAGATGCATTATGGTCCTGGGGGAAAAAAATGTGCTGTGACTTTCGCTGATGCTAAAGAAAGTCATTATGTCACATGGCATTTAAGCCTTGTGGGAACAAGCTGGCTGCAGGGAGGACAGGTCCGGCACAGCTGTTGTTCTGCTCTGGCTGCACTGGTTGGGAAGCTCTTCTGTGACGACCCAACTCTGCACACGCACAACATGTGAAACTTATTTATTCTAAGATCTTCAGATCAGTTATATGCCAGGACTATTTATTCCAATGAGCTTGTTATGCATCTGATTAACCTTTCGAACAGCTTCCTTTCAATATGCAAAAACTAAACACTCTATTATCCTTTTAATTATCAGCCAGAAAACTAGAATTTCAGTTAGGAGATACGGCAGAGCTCCAGTTAGTATGCAGGAAAGACAACAGCCAGCTGTTGTAAACTCACTCACATCAGTAAAATGTAGCCAATTTAACAGCAGTTTTTTTTCCCCCACAGTCTAGCCCAAGTCCACCAACGGGCACATATCACAGACTCATTAACAGACCCCACCAGTCAGACCAGCTTACATGTCACTTCCAGCCAGGTGAGGAGTGAGCTGGAGAAGCTCAGACAGGGGAAAGCAGCAGGATCTGGTGGCATCAGTCCAAGAAAGGTAAAGGCCTGCACCAGCCAACTGTTTGAAGTACTTCAGCACCTCTATAACCTGAGCTTGCACCTTCAGAGTCCCAGCGCTATGGAAGACATCATGCCTTGTCCCTGTGACCAAGAAAAGCCATCCAGTTGAATTAAAAGACTACAGGCCTGTAGCGCTGACCCCTCATGTCATGAAGGTAATGGCAAGACTCATCCTGAGACACCTCAGGCCTCTGGTTGCTACCTCACATGATCTTCTGCAGTTTGCATATCAACCCTCGCTTGGGGTTTATGATGCAATCAATCATCTGCAGAGGACTTATTCCTCCCAGGATAGACTCAAAACCACTGTGCACATAATGTTGAGGCAGCCTGCAGTTTGTGAAACTGCAGAGTTGTGTGTCAGAGCATCTCACGAGCAACATCAGAGCGCTCCAGAGAACTGTGCTGTCACTGTTCCTCATTACCAACTATATGGCCAACTTTAAATACAGCACAGAGTCCTGTCATCCGCACAAGTTCGCAGATGACACGGCCATTGTTGGGAGAGCTGAGAACGGGCAGGATGATGAATACAGGGGACTGGTGGACCACTTCGTAAGGTGGTGTAAAGAGAAACAAAGGAGATGGTGGTGGACTTTGACAGGAATAGACCACCACCCTCTCCTGCCTGCATTTAGGGAACATTTCTTCTAAATATCTGGGAGTTCAACTGGATCACAGACTGGAGTTTTCCACTAATACAGATGCTGTGTACAAGAAGGGTCTGTGTTGTCTCTACTTCCTGTGGAGACTCAGGCCCTTTAATGTATGCAGCACAATACTTGGCACAATGTTTTGTCAGTCTGTTGTTGTAAGCACCATCTTCTTTGCTGGTGTGCTGGAGCACAGGCATCAAAGCAAAGGATGCCAACCGACCAAACAAACTCTTAAAAAAGGCATCAGGATGAAGATCCCCAGTCTGGAGGAGATGATTAGGGACAGAATGTTGGCAAAACTGCTGGCAATTATGGACAATAACTCCAACTCCCTCCATGACACACTGGACAGTTTAAGAAGGAGTTTCAGCACATGACTTCCCCATCCTCTCTGTCTCAAGGAACAATACAGGATGTTGTTCCTGCCTGCTGATATCAGGCTCTACAACACATCTGCCATCACACACCCTGGACAGACACACACTCAGGACTGAACTGACTATTAAGTCAGCACCATGTATAGATTTGTATATACGGAGACACACACACACACACACACGATAGATAGATAGATAGATAGATAGATAGATAGATAGATAGATAGATAGATAGATAGATAGATAGATAGATAGACATTTATTATTGCTTGTCTTTTAAATTCTTGTTGTTTTGTTGTTGCTGTTACAACAATTCATCTTCCCCTCAGGGATTAATAAAGTTTTCTGATTCTGATTGTATGCTGACCGTTCAATCAGCCAAAGTCAGCTGCAGTCTACCAATCTTGAAAAACTCTGTGGTGGTCACATGAGTAAAGACATCAAAGAATATTTAGCTAACTAATTTTGACTAATGCACATGAGAAATCTACTAGAAGATAAGAGATTAGTGGAGTAACTCTAAATATACAGATTTTTATTTTTCAATTGACTAAATAGTTTTTGTGTAAGGAGTAACATGCAGGCTCTATGTTGCACAGTTAACCAAGTGGGAAACATGTGAAGAGAACTAAAAATAAGAATTTGGTTAGCTGCCAAAAGGAAGCACTGGAGGGGTCAATCTATCCATCTAACATAAATCACATTTCATTGCTAAGTAGAGTAAAGCGCTGCAGCCCTCTTCCTTCCACGCTTAGAAACAACATATCATTATATCTCTTGACATGACAGTTTTACCATTAGCTTCCATCTTTTAAAACCCTAATGCTGCATGCATTATAGGATGAATCTGCCTTACTCCTGAGGAAGGAAGCAACAATAATGGTCCCTCAGTCAGAGGCATAGAAGGACATTTTTCTAGCATCTTGCAGAAAGACCTACCCCACGCAATATATATATATTAGTAATTGTCTCTAATCAATGGTTATACCTGGAAAAAGGCTTGCTTTTGCTGCTAGAGCCTAAAACAGTAGTGCCAGCAGTGCCGAGCTGGGGGTTTTCTCTCAGCCAGTTGGCAGGTGGTAGCTTCAGGTCAGTCTTCTCCTGCAGGAGGGCATATGTCGCTGGAGGTGGGGCAGCAGAGTACTTGACAACAGCACTGCTCTTGACTTCACTGTCGCCTGAGCATATTGCATTATCCTACAAAACAAGGAAATTTTAAATCATACTTTAAGTTTATGCAATAAATCTAAATTTGAAATTTCATTTGATAAATGATTAACAAATTTGTCCTTTGTATCCAAAGGCAATATGTGTCATGTTGGTCAGTCCAAAGGCAGTTTGAACAAAGTTCCCATATAGCAACCACACACAGTACAACCATATTGTTCTTCTAACCAAGCTACTTACGTGTCGGCTGTAATCTCCTGAGCAGGTAGGACCACCGATGTCTTCTTTTACATTATCCAAGGGTATTCCTGGTTCTCTGTCCCCGGCTGATGAGCTCATACTGGACAAACGACTGTTCACTCCTTCTAACATTCTTAAAAACAGCGCAACATATCAATGGAGCGGGTAATCCACCAAATAAAGATCAATTTGCTTACTATAAAGCGTGTTTCGTGGATTCTAGCGACAAAGTTAAACAGCTTGTCAAGCTAGCTCAAAGAAAGATCGACGCTGACACGTATGCTTGTAAAAAAAAAGAGCAAAAGAAAGAAGTAGTATATAGAAAACTCGCGAATTAAATTAAACCTAGACACTAATATTAGAATTTGCTAGTACTTTCTAAATCATACAAATGTTTAGCTTCTATTGTCGCAATCCTGAGGCTTCTCTTGTTTCTTTTCCCATCTACTCTGTGTACATATCACACTGTAGCCGCAAGCAAGCTACAACTTCCGGTATCAGTTTTAGACGGACTGAAAAATATTAATTTTATTTTTACTTTTCACTGTTAAAATGAATACGAATTCTATTTTAAAATATAATTGATTATTAAGATATTATAAGGTAAAATATACGAACTTTCATAGCGAATATTTAATCTTGAATAAATATTTATACAAGGCAAGTGAACCGGAAGTAGTTACAGAAGTTCATTCGAGAAAAGTTCAGTTAATTTTTTTTGTGTCTTTTATACTGAAAGTTGCTGCGAACGTGCTGGCTGATAGTGATGTCAACTAATTATATAAACAGAACAAAACGTGTTTGGTCGATTATTTCCTCGTTGTAACAATGTTTCTTGGCAATAAATCTTGTACTTTGGAAAGCCTGGTTTATTTCCTTTTTAATTGGCGCCACATTTGTAAATTCTACAGTCACATTCAGTCATTAAATAAAATGTATTTGTAGGTCTGAGCAGCAGAGTTGACTATGTGGGTTGTGCCCATGAAAAACGTGCTGAATCTTCTTTGCCAATGCCAAACAACTTATTCCGCTTCTAGCTCTTGTTTCTCCTGGTACCCCAGGTGCGGTCAGGTGTTGATTAGTGTCTGCAGCACCTGTGAGAATGGTCCCTGCTACAGCAGTCAGTAGAATATTATATTAAAATTGTGTTGAGAAGTTGCAGAGAATGCTATGCTGTTTGCTGTTCTGATATGGTAACCGTAACAGCTTTGGCAGTGTGGAGGCAGTGTGTGGCAACATCTCCCTCCTTGGAAAAACAAGGCTTGTTATCATTGGAGGCAAGCTCAATACAGAGATATTGAGATGAAGTTTTGCAACCAGTGGCAAACCACTGTCCACTGTCTGGGACTGAACTCTATCCTCCAACATGACAACGCTCACTCCGATAGAGCAGTGTTTATCAGAGATGTACCTCCAGAACTTTGAAGTGGGGAAGATGGAATGACCTGCCTGCACTTCAGGCCTCAACCCCATTAAACAGGTGTTGGAGCAGTTTGGGTGTGCTTTTTGTACCAGAGTGACCAACACAACCATACTGGCTGAGCTGCTACAAATGCTAGTTGAGAAATGGGATGCCATCATACAGCAGTGTGATCAAACTGGTGATCAGCATGAGGTGGAGGTGCCAGACTGTTATGGCTGGACATGTTCTTCCACATGCTGCTTAGGTTCATGCTTTTGTTTTTTTAGGGTTGTTTATGTCTTTGTCTTTTTTTTTATTAATAAATTGTTAAATTGCCAATATGTTTTGTTTCTCCAAACTTCAATTATTCAATAAACCAAGCATGAGTTAATAGCAGCATAAGCTGTTTGTCAAGTTTTTAACTGGCACAACCCACATATTCAACTCTACTGCTCATCCCACAAAAATGCATTTCCCTTGCAAACAAAGGGAAATAAACAGATTTTCCAAAAGATTAAGATTTATTGTGAAGAAGCAATATACAGTCAAAGAAATAATCCACAAACACAATTTAAAAATATATTATATTATATTATATTATATTATATTATATTATATTATATTATATTATATTATATTATATTATATTATATTTGGTCCGATCCGGGACAAGGGACTGTCAAACTGCTGACTAAACAGGGAGGAGTTGTGAAACTTCGCTGTCAGGCATGAATTCTCGCGCTGATGTTCCCCTGCTGAAAACACCCTCGTCTTCCACTTGACCGGGTTTAAATGAACCTGTAGTGGGCCAGCTGCTTCGCGACGTTTTTCTTGTGGACGGTAAACGAACGTGAGCCGTAAGTTTACTAAATATAATGGAAAGCTGGAAGAATCACGTGCGTGCTCGACTTCTGCAGAGAGACCACAAAGAGAAACATCCATTTGTTGGCGTTTTTACGACCTGTAAGTTTAATATAATCCATTATAGCTTGTTATGATCAATGTTTTAGCTTAACTATGTGTTTTTGTAAATCCCAGTGTCTCAGCTGGAGGAGCGATGTGAACTGCGCCAACATATTTTGGAGGATGTTCAGTGTAAGAGGTTAGAAATACATAATGTTACCTAACTTATAAATAAATCCACAGTTTTTGCCTGTTCAAACCCTAAATTTATTTTAATTTTCAGTCTGGAAAAAGGTGGTGTTGAAGTTGAGAAAAACACCAGACTCATTCAACTCCAGCTGAGAGAAAGTGAACACTTGGCAGACAAGGTGGGCTAAATGATGACTAACCCAAAAATAAACACTAGCACGATAAACAATATCTGTTTGTGCATATTTCCGACATCATCAGACAAGCATGTGATATTCTCACAATATTAGCTCGGTTTTGATGCATTTTAACACCATATAATGATCATTACCATGGAAAATTAGGTCATAGAAGGGAAAATAACTTGTATACTAGCCATCTTTGTTTAGTGTGTACAGGCAGTGACCTTTAAACTGGTGATATCCTCTCATTATTTAATCAGTTTGTCCTTTGTTTTGTCTCTGTAGTTGTCTCAAACTGTGTCCGACCTGACCACTGTCCTGTATCTGAAAGAGGCTGAACTACAGTACTGGCAGTCATGGTAATTTCCCAGTTTCAGTTCTAAACTAAAGTCATAAGAAGCCCTGCTGAATTGATTTAGAAAGAAAACCTTCATTAAGTGATTAGTATGTAGCAAACTAAACTTAATAATCTTCATTTTGGGTAGAATGAACAATACGACTTAATAATTGTGGTGAAATTAAAAACATAAGTGCTGCAGTGTTAAAACACAAATTAGTTCTGGCATAATGGTGCAATCACTGGACCATGTTAATGAGAAGGCATAAATCTGTTCTATATTTGTGGCCAAACTTGTGACCTTTAATCAAACATCTAACAGTGTTTAGTAATAGTACCACAAGCCAGTCCATAAATCAAAACTGTATTGCTTTGCTGCTCCAGTGTGTCCCAATACCGTCAAGAGGCACTCACTCTGGCCAAAGGAAGTAAAAACCTGAAGGCAACCATCTCAGAGTTTGAGTTCGCTATAGAGACTCAGTCAAAAGAATTATCAGCCCTGCGTTTGGAGCAGAAAGGACTGAAGGAGTCACTGGCACAAGCTCAAATAGACAAAGAAAGACTTCTGCAGCGATGGATCGAGGAAAAAAGGGAGGCGGCAGACAGGCTGAACACCTACAACGACATACAGGAAAGGTAAGAAAGTGAAAATGACACATCTAGAAGAACAGGGAAACAAGGGCAGATTGGAGACTCTTAACATATCTTACTGATTTTCACCAGGTGGCAACATTTGGCCAAACAGCTGAAGAAGCACCTCCAGAAGGAGGGGAGGAAAGTAGTGAGCTCCCATCATGACAAGCTCATTGAAACATGCAAGAGAAACAACCGCATCAGTCATTTAGAGTAAGAAGATTTTCACAAATATTAACGGAGATCCTAATGGGGACAAATTAGGAGGGATCAGTTATCGGTTAAAATCAGAGACATGGTGGCTGCTTTATTGGATGGTCTAAGTACAGTGTGTTCACACTTTATCCAAAACTCTGAATTATTTTTGGTAAAGTATAAAGTATCCAGCTCAGCTTGACCTTTGACATAGCGCTGCTGTCGGGCGCAAACCTCCTACCTCCAAAACTGTCATTTTTCAAAAAATGGAAAAAAACTGTATGGTTTTGTAATAACTGGACATAATGCCATCAAACTTAGTATTGTGTTTTACATCATATATCTTTGGTTAAATATTTGTAAAACTACAGACAGACATAAAGGGTGATCAATAGTACTGATTTAAGGAAAACAAAAATCACAAATTTTGGACATAGGAGGTTTTTGCCCGACAGCAACGATAGGTTCCACCAGGATGCTGCCGTTTGTGTTCTGAACATATTTGGAATCCATCTATCCAAAAATCAAACAAATACTCAGTGATTTGATGAGCTCCCTGGTGTAAACTCTGTAACCTAATTATGACTTCACTCAGAATAAATCACAAAGATGTCCATATAATCAGTCAACTGATCTTTTCTGTTTAGTAGCTTCAGCTTAATATTTTATTGAAGCATGTATGTAGATGGTAACATCTTGAGCTTTTTGTTAATGTCATTTTAATTTTATTTGTTTATCTTGTCTTCAGGAATCAATAATACAACGCATGTATACGAAGGACGTTTGGATCACAACTTTCCCTTTTGCTGCAGCAAACGTTAAGTTAAACAGTTCTGCTCTTGTAAGCTCCTCATCAGTGCATGTCTGGATGAAAACAGAACTGACAGCATCGACTTTCTGCTGATTATAGGACAATGGTTTAGCTATGCTTTTTAATTTATGCAAATATTAATCAATTGTTCATTGTAGTCTCTCATTTCCTGTTTTAATTTCAGTGTGTTAAATTACCTACATTTAGTGGTATGGCCCGAGTCACCCTTATCCAGTTAACATCAGATAAGCTCCAGTGAACTCAACATGTCTGAACTTTGTCTCGAATGACAAATGTTACTCCAGAAATCCCTACAGATATGTCATATCATGTGATTAACCACTTAAAGAACTTCTGCTCTTTTGGCTCACATTATTTCAAGTTTTTTTTTTAAATTAACAACCTTGTGTTTACTTTTTAACATATTTAAAAAAAAAATGTTTTAAACAAATCAGTTCCAGATAAGTTTGATTTTGTATTTAAGATTTTTTTTTAATTGTAAAGAAATAAACTTGTATGCAAATTTGCTGATTGTTCTATGAATTCTGTCTTTTTTTTTATCCATCTAAGAATGATTTCTTTCTTTTTTGTACAAAAAAGATTTTGTACAAATGTTTATATATATATATATATATATATATATATATATTATCCTGCGTTAGATGTGAATATCTTAACATTGCATAGTTGAAAAGAGCGATGATACAGTGTATATGTCTAAGTAGTCACATTTTTCTTTTTTTTTTTATTTCTTTTTTTTTATTTTAAAATTTCTAGTTTGATGCTCATAATACTTAAAGTCTGAAATTGTGTGGAATGCCAATGTTTTCCTAAAATGTTTCACACTAATGAGTCTTTCAGAAATATAGGTTTAAAATTTTAAACTTTAAGCAGGTAATTTTTCAGTGTGAAATTGGTTGCCAAAATGGGATTTCACCACCTGTGGTATATAATAATAGATTCGGTGAAGTCTGTGATGCACTTGAAAGGAACAAGGCTGAAAATCAATTTTAAGCGGCTGTGAGCTTTTGTCCCTCTGGCAGAATAAAACAGATACAATACTGTAGTGGAATTAATTGGCCAAGGAACACATTACAATAAATACAGCTCAATGCGGTATCTATGCAAATAACTTTTTGCAAACAAAAAAAATGGACGAATAAGAAAAATCTTGCCCTCTTCTTTGAGGCCAAGCTCATAGCACTCAGTGTGCCCAAGACCCGTTCCCAACTTTTTAAAAATGTGGATTATTTAATTAATTAATTTATTTTTTCCAATGTTTGAACTGTTTGTACTATTTTGAGTTGGTTAAAAATGGTAAATGCTTTGCAAAGACTGGTTTTATTTTACATCTTAACAGGAAATGATGTCATTGTGGGATCTTTTGCTGCAACAGTGTCCTCTGATGCTAAAGTCACAGCTCCTAAACTAATGATGCGTGGGTAGTTTCCCAATATTTAAAACAACAACAAGATGCTAAATTTATTTAATGATTTAATTAGTAAAATGTATATTTTTTTTAAAAAAAATCATCCTTTTTTTTTTTTTTACTTTTTTTTCCTCTTGCTGTGGGAATTCCAGATCCACATCTCCATGGTGATGTGAGCTCAGATTTCAAGTTGTTTGTTTGTGCATGTTTCCATAGTCACTAGTTCACTAGTTGTTCAGTTGGACAGTGAGAGTGTGTGTTGTATGCTGGTTAAACCAACCGGTGTACTCAAATAGTGTGAGAATGGTAAAAGGCGGGAAAAGACATTTTTCTAAGAGCAATGACATCAAATGGGTAAGAAATTTTCCATTTAATCACAAATTCTAATATTCAAACCTAGAGAGGTAATTAGATTTTTTTTTTTTTTTTGTCTTTTTCTTTTCAGTTTGCTCATCCAGTTTCACCAGAAATTGAGACAAGATCTCGAGAAACTTGTACAAGCACTGGGATTATGCTGAGTCAGGCTAAGTCATCCCTGCCTCAGGCTTTGAACTTCGAGCGTCATCCTAAATGGAAAGCTCAGCAGGTGCATATGTCTGTCTCACAATGCTTTTATCTGTTCTTTACATTATAACCTTTACCAAGTCAGTGTTAGCGGTTTTAGAAAGCTGTCCTCTGAGTTTACTCTGGTTGCTTTTATAGAAATCCAGAGAGTATCCTTTCTCTTGCCATGACAATAAATATGCCATAATTGATGATATATCAATCATCTCTCATGTGAGTACATAATGCGAATTTCAATACTTAATTAGAGGCTCAATGCTATCATACTTATAAAGGATAACTGAGTGTTTTTTATGTTGATGTATGTCAGGGTCTGGGACGGAGGAAGTGTCCTGATGAGCTCAGACAGAACAACTCCCTCTTCAGTCTAAGCCACATTGGAGCTGAAAGCAACACTATTGAGACCAGGGGAAACCTCAGCAACTACAAAACTGATTACACAGTGATGGAGGCTGATAATGTTCCAAACAGAACCAGGCGGTTCCCCAACAACCACAAGCTAAAGTCTAAAGAGGCAGCATTGGCACAAGCAGGGGAGCAGTTCATGTGGTTCAGTCGAGACAACTCAAACATTTCAGAGGTTGCAGGTCCTCAGCATGTCAGTGCGTTTAAGGCATCGATGACTGAACACAGAGGAGATAGCACTCAAAAAGGGCTCCAATTAAGAGGCAAATTAAACATTCTGGCATAAGCTTTTCTTATTTTAAGGACTCCGGAGTTTGAAATGAAAAGGAAACATTTTATGAGATGAACTTCCAAGAGGAGGGACCCTGAAAATGTTTGAAAGTTGGTAACAATCCATTAAATGTGCCAATATTGTTCAATAGTGCATTTCCTTGCATACTTAATTACAATAAATGCATTTTATGAAGCTGTTTTCAAACTATTTTGATTCAGTGTAATTTAGATGTACCTTTAAGCAGTTTATATGTGATCAAAATGTAATGAGTGCACTGAAAGAGCTTTTTCAGTTATCATAATAACACACTCAAAGGGGCCCTCCAGTGATTTTGCATTGTAGTTTTAATAAATCAGGAACCCGCAACATAGCAGGAAAAAAAAAAAGATTTCTTTTTGTTATTGTTACAAGTTAAAGCTTTAAAAATGATTGCATATTCAGTTTTTCATTAGGCAGCATCAGCTTTTGTAACATGGTAAATGCTTTCTCTAAACCTCCATTCAAAGAATGTAACAACATACATCAGCTTTACTGCAGCACAAAAGAAGTTCTGGTAAATGAATGCAAAATAAGAACAATGAAATTCTTTTTCTATTTTTAAAAATGTGTTAACTTCACTACACTTTATGACTGCAAATGTAAAGAATATGTCTGGTGTGGACTAGATCTAGGCTAGGATACAGATTACTTGTGGCCCAGATTAGATGCATTCCTGGTTCATTTGGTTCACTATTGAACCACTTCTTGCAGCATTCCATGGCTTGCTGGTGTCAGATATTTGTCAACCAGAAACAGACCACCATAGTGCCATTGTTCCATAGAAAATGTGGGCTATATAACCGTATCAGATCCGGGCTGGAAGTCTAATAATTTAGCTTTACACATCAGTGGCATTGTCAATGGTCTTAATTTATTCTATGCATGCTCCTTCTGTGTGGAGACTATTGCCTAATTTACTTAGAATACTTTTCACATAGTTCAGTATAGTTCAGTTCACTATAGCCTCGGGCAAAGATGGAGTCTACTTGACACTTCATTTTCACATGTGTAGTAGCTTCCTTCTCTGTCAATAGTGCCACATAATCTTATGTGTTCTTTGAGTTTAGTATGCTAAATTTTATGAATTGCACTGACAACTCTTAATCACAATTTTACTTATTACAAAAAAGTACATGATGCAAATTTAGCATGCAAATAGAAAGACTACGTAGACTCTCCGTTAGCCTTATGAAGACTGTTAATAGTTCACAGTTTTTCCAGCTGGGGGCAGCAGGATTACATGAGTTTCTTAGAACCAATTATTTACTTCATGGCCAAACTGTATGAGAGATGTAATAATAACCAAAACCCTTGTGCAATGTACATGCTCTACATGAGAAAAAATGTGTGAGGACTAATTTATATATATATATATATATATATATATATATATATATATATATATATATATATATATATATATATATATATATCTATATATATAAAGCATACTGCTATTCCAATTGAGTACATGTCAACATGAGGATGTTAAATTAAAGCACGTGAGAAAAAATCAGACTTGATTTGAGTCATATTTGATGGCTTTATTTCATCTCTGGGGATGAAAGGGAGGGATGTGTTTGTGATGAAGCCTATACAGAAAAGGAGGAAGCGTGGGAGAGAGTGATGGAGAAGACTTCTCAGGAAAAGGAAAAAAGAAAAAAGCACTTAAGTGAAGAGTATACCCAGCCACTCTCTCCAATAGCTGATGTTTTCTCCCGAGTGTGCTTTGACCAGCTGCTTTCTATCTCTAAGTACTCACAGGGGAGATCTGCTTTTCTCACAAGCTTTCTGTCAGCTGTTGTAATTATCTCATGCACATACAGCATCAACCTTCTAGAAGTTAGTTTTACATCTTAAAGTGGAAGTAAATCTTACAGACTCTGCTTCTTTTCTTTTTTTTTTTAATTGCATCCATGTGGAGCAGGACCTTTTTGTGATTTCAGCTTGAGATGACTTCCTCGCTGCCAAAAAAGAAAAAACTAACCACTTGATGCAAGTTGAGCCTTAACAAGGGACTGCAGAGTGAGAGGATTATAATCCCAGCTTTGTTTTAACCCTATTGTTGCTACCTAAATTAATCAAAAGAAGTGCAGTGGTGCTTACAAAAGAGACTGAAATCCAGCTTAATGAATCATTATAAACTTGCCATAACTTGAACAATTCAACTGCACAGTAGCCACCAACACTTAATAATCAGAACCTCTCCAGCCCTGTCTGAATAGCAACAAGGGTTTCAATATTTCACAACAGAAGAACTCTTAAGAAAACATACTGAAATAGTGTGTCAATAACATCATGTATGTGACTTCTTCAGCAAGATGTGTGTGTAATATCATGTAGAGGCAAGACCGCAAGTATATGTAAATACATTTGCTCGGTGGAATATCAAACCTTCTCCCAAGGACAAAAGACACATCTCAGTAAACAAGCATTCAACCACCAAAGCCTTGCACCTCATGAATATTAAATCAGACACTTTGAATACTACCTCTTTGGTGTTAGGAGGCTCTAGTCGGGATTTTTACCATTTGCTGTGATTTATTCACAGGTGCATGTGCCTCTTTGATGTGTTGAGTTGAGAGGTTTTGCACCTGTTAGAGAAAAAAAAAGAGCTTTGAAAACAAGAGGTAGATTTGCCAGACAATCAACATAACAGCAACAGAAAGAAGATTTGTGTTGCCATGGTACATTGTGCGTGTATGTGTGTATTTTTTTTTTTTTTCAAAAAGGTTGCTGTGCTGTTTTGACATGTTCGTTTGTATGCAGCAAAAATCACTTTTTGTTGAACTAAATCTACCGGGTTTTCCTTTCTTGTTGGCTTTGACATCTGCTCTGACATTATGAGGTTGTGCATTTTGCATTTTGTCCATTACCCATTCATTAAAGATATGACATGAAAGAGAGTTGCTATGGAGATGCTATGGTTAAATCACAAATCTCAAATATATATATTTTTTTCTGTTTATCCTTTTGCCAAGTGTAACTAATTTCTAGCTTCCTTGGTTTTCCTCTGTTCTTATGCGTTTTAAAAAGCTGTCAAGGGCTTAGTGAGATTTTTTCTTTTTCTTTTTTTTTTTTTTTTTGTCAAACATCACATTCAAACATTCGTCACAGTGTTCAAAACCCATCATCAAGTTGACTCCTATGGCTGGTTAAACTACATCCAAACTGTAGGACTTCATTCCAATCTCCCATCAGTCATTCCACTTGCAGTTCTCCCAATTCCCAAACAGTTTCTGGCAGCCTGTCTTTTGGTGTCCCTTTGCAGCCGAGTGGTCCTTGTTGCAATAATGGTCAGGAGCCCTCCAGAGTCTGAAGGTGGTGATAAAGGTGGCTGGCTATCTCATTTCCACAGAGGACTAGATAACATCCTGAGAACATTCCCATCACTTGAGGAGTTTGTTCAGTGGAGATAAGAGTTCTCCTGCTAAAGCTGAGCAAAGAGGCTTGGTTCATGTGTATTTGCAAAGCTTTTCACTACACATGTGTGTTTAAATGAAGTAATATGGAGCATGCAATCTGTAATTCTGTCTATGCAGTAGAGTGTCTCAGAACATCAGACATACCATGGCACTAAATCATTTTCCTCTATGCATTTTCAGACCCCAGTTTGCATGCTAATTTGTGTGTAGGTGGTGAGAACAATTACATTAGGCTGGTTGTAAACATGGACTTACAAGCAGTAGAGTGTTCAAGTATCCCACCAGAGAGATAAGGTAATTGTTTATACAAGGATAGATAATTTAATAATGCATTGTTTACATTGAGGAAGTTGTATATTATTTGTAACCATAGCTGTTGTACTACAAAAGTGAGAAAAATTGATTGATTTCATGTTAGTCCTGTGTGTCTATTCTGGAATTAATAACTGATTAAAGTACTTCAAGCAGAATTCCTCCTTTATAACCCATCCATGTAGTCCTATATTAGGTTTGTGTGCTTCTCGTTTTCAAGGCTTGTCATCGTTTTCAATACACTTAAATAATTTTCTTGTTAAACTGACCAATTTAAGGTTTTCAGAAAACACTAGAAATTGATTTCATATACTCCTAAAGCTTTAGAAAGCTTTTTTAAAGAGCACCTTGGGTCTTAATAAATTCTGAATAATGAACAACACAATAACAACTATTCTCTGATATTTCCTGCTCGTTTTTCAGCGCTGTCAGTAGCTGGATTTCCACATGTGTACAATATTACCAAGTATTTCATCAGTACTTAAGAAGCTCCACCTCTTAGTTCCATCAACGCTGTTCCATCAGAACCACAATATTACATCAATTTAATCTCATTAGGAAACATGCATGAATTTGTTCCAATCAAGAGGCAGACCACACAGCCCACAGATTTTTTTTTGTACACTGTTTCTAATATTTGAACAAAAACAAGGTAATTCATTTGGGAAATATGATTAAAATATGTCGACAAGTGAAAATAATTGCATTTGACAAGGTCCTCTAATTGTAAGAAACAAGCGCAGCTGGAAGAAAATAACATTTGACTAGAATTCTTGGATGGTATTTAGCAACAGTAAGCAGTACGCTACAGACACTGCAGTTATTTATAGATATGACTGTATAACTTCCTGCTTTCAGCTCCTTTGCAAACCATATCTACAGATTACATAGTCACCCTTGGAAACTAATTGAACATCTCACATAAACATTCACAGTATTCTGTTTCCTGCTGTAGGAGTGAGCAAAAACAGCCAGTGATGTCACAAGAAGTCCAAAAAACTGCTTTCACAATTATTTTCCAGTCAGACAGGGAAATCTGCTTCATTTGAATTCTGTCTGAGGTATAAATATGAAATAATAAAGGCATCCCTGTGTCTCCTGGGGGCGGCTTAATGTGACAGAAGCTTTAATGTTGTGTAATATAATTATATGCGAGTGCTTTCTAAACATTTTAAAAGCAAAAGACATTCTGCTAGTGCATACTATATGAATTTAATAGAGGAGGTTCATACAGCACAATGGCACACAGTTAACAATCTAACATTATTATCAAATGTAAATTACTCTTCCATATGTTGCTGAATTCAATATCCCGTATGTGGACCATGCCGCAAGTTGTTAAATTCTCAATTTAACATAATTTGCTTTTTCGCTGAGGAGAATCATAAGTTATCGACTTGTGAAGTTGAAGTTAAATTAGCTGCACATCCCTTTCTCAAGAAGGGCAAAAGATGTGAAATGTTCATTTAAAAATCAGACACGAGGTCACTATAGAGGTTGCTGTCTTATCCGTGGTGGTTTATACAAGGTTATTTAGGATAGTAAGTCTGCATGATGAATAGATGAATGTATGTACTGAATAAATGTGAATCATCAGTTTATTTTCACGTCAGAGACAGTAAGTCAAGATCTAAGTATATGCACACACACAGACACACACAGCTGAATGTTAAAGGGAGGCAGTGCAATAAGGTGATTTAAGCACAAGAGACTGATTCAAGGTTGCAGTGAAATATTCATTCAAACAAGGTAAAGAATGGAGCAGCATAGGAACAATCTGCCTTTTAAGATTAACATAACCCTTGGAGGTGTTATTGTATCCCTATAACCAAGTCAAGACTTTGGCAGATGCAGGTGCAGAACAGCTCTCCCTCTCTGTGAGTTACTGCATTAAGTCCCTCAAATTTAGTAGCACAATCATGAGCCTACCGTTCACTCTCTGGAGTAGAAGAATCGCTTTGCATTTTAAAAAGGTCAAACACTCAGATCTCTGCCAGGAGGAACTGAGGGAAGAAATTATGTCTTTCTGCAGAAATATGCAGTCGCACACTGCTGATCCTCTCAAATACTGTCTATTGAACAGATTAGAGGTGTGTCTTGACAGACATCCTCTAACAACTAGTGTACTAACAAAACTAAATCCTAATGGCAAATATGAAAGAGGTGAACATTTTAATAATCATTACACTAGTATTTATTAATAGATTTGCTTTATATGGGGCTTACTGTAAGTCTTATTACAAGGCTTTTGTTTCAAATAGTTTGAATATTTTTCCACAACAATATGTTTTGTTCTCCCACAGTAAACCCAATAAATGATAAGCTTGTTATTAGCTAATAGAACCTTTTGTTCAATTTAATCTGTGACAATACATCAGATTTAAAACAAAAAATTCAAAATTACAAAACATTTAAGTTAATGCTGCCATGGTCCGATACTTCATTACACATGCCAGTAACATGAAATTATGTCCATCATTAACCTGCCAGTCTTTTTGTACAGCTGGATACTTGGTAATATCTTAAGGGGTTTTGTGTTTTCTTGTCCATTTGGGGAATTTAAGTTAAAATTTGAATCATGGATACAACCTCACAGCCGTGATTGAAACTGTTTCATCTGTCTCTTCCTCTCATCCATTCCCTCTTGTGCCTCTGTGAACATATGCTTCAGTTGGTGTGCCTTCTTGGCTGGTGTTGGTCTTTGGAGTGTTTGGGTTCATGCCCAGTAGTTGCACTGTGCTGAGGACAAAATGACCACAGGAAAGGATGCTGTCAGAACAGGGCCAAGAGCCCCCAGGCCTGGGACCACACACACACACACAGGGCTCATGGTACAGAATCTACTGTATAGTAAAATACACAACAAAAAGTACAACGCATGCACAAGTATTTTAATAAGTAAGTTTTGTGACTAATCTTTGAAGATCAAGCTCTCTGCTATCAGGGGATATAAGGTGTGTAATATTGTGTATCAACAGCTTATTACCTCAGGTAGATTGTGGGACACTCAAAAGTAGCAGGCTTCATAATATAGCAGCACATATAGAGATGCAGAAGACTGAGGTGTTAATTAATCCAAACTGATGCTGCATTTATGAAGAGAACAGAGTGAAATATTTATTTATTTTTTTTAATGTTTTAGTTCACCATCATGTCATGCCAACACTGACCCAAAGACAGCCATTGTACTTTTTTTTTGTTATCACTTATCACCTGACAACACATTTTTTGCACATATTCTTACGTGCTCTGGGGTAACATTTCATTTTGTAATGTTGTTGCTCACTGACTGTATATATGTATATTACTATGAGTAAGACAACTCACTTTTCCTTTTAAAATATTCATATTTGGGATTTAAGAATATTTCGATTGAGTTTATTGTATGTGTGTATGCACATAAACAAATCTGTTGCTTGAATTGCTTCTCATGCTGCAAAACTCCATATAAAGAAATTACGGTTTTGAGGAAGTGCTTGAAAAGAATTTAGGAGATTGAAATTACAAGGAAATCCCAACATGCTCTCTGCCATCTGTGCCATGTTATATGGCCTGCGCTGTGTAAATGAATGAGTCAGAGCATTCTGCTGCTGAATACAAGGATAAAAAGGAATAGGATATAGACTGAATGTATTAAGCATAAATCAAGGGACAGATGCAGTTGCTGCTATGTGAACCTGAAGCATGAACAAGAAGAGTGAACAGAGTGTAAAAAAAGATAGATGCGCCTCTCTGTGAATAGAATAATGATCATCCAGTGTAGCGGGTTCAGTTTTAGACAAATAAAAGTTATGCTTGAGACTACCAACTGAGTTATGTGCCACAAACTCAGTCTTAAAGGGCTTTGTGTTTTCTTGTCAGTGGTGCAAAATGTGTTTACATTTATTTAATTTTTTTGGCATAAATTTATAAAGACTACAAAGGCACCATGAGCTGCATGACAGGATAGGAAGGCCATGTTCTAAGCAGGACTATGTTTTTATAGTGCCTGCCACCATTGTTGCCTGATTAGCTTGAGTTTATTTTGGCTAAAAGTTGGTCAAAAAGTTAAATTTGGTGAAGAGAAGAACTTGAGATGTGAAAAGAGAGAAAATAGAATTTACAAATGAAAACTGAGTGTAGAACGGAAATAAACAGCATATTCATATGTTGGACTGGATTATCCTGAAACATGATCTTTTCTGATATTGCAAACTAATTTTTGGACTAAGTGGAAGCAGCATTAGCTAACAAACAATAAACATTTCTTTTTTTTAGTACTGTATGCAGGATCTGCTAATTAATAAACCAGTGTTGTGCTGACATCTTGTTTTCTTCTAAATAAAACCCACTTTTTTTTTACCTATTTAAAAAACAAGTTATGCAACTTTCAAATACATTCAGTTTTGTTAATGAAGTCATAATCAACGGGTGGCATGAGTTTTTATATTGTTAGACTGGCATTCATTATGCACATCCTGGAGCTGTCGTTGCCCTGCAGCCCAGAGCCGAGAAACAGTACTTCTCTTTTCTTTTTTTTTCTTTCAGAGTAGGGCATCACATGACAGTTGCATTTTACTTTATGGTACTGCATCACATGCCAGCAAATGGACATCAACCCATTGGCTGCTTTGACCAAGGCTGATTCTGCAAAGAAATGCAAGAGGACATCTTCAGAGGAAGCAAGGAAAAAAAAGAGAAAGTAAGAGAGCAAGAGTCAACTCTGGACTGACTGGAAAGAGGTCAGGGAAGCGACAGGATGTGAGATGGGTGCTGAATCATACCTTAGGGCATGCCAAAGGGTCCAAATCTGCAAAAGCTCAGTAGTGCTACTTTAAAAGTGTTTCCATTTAACTTGAAATAGACAAATGTATGAATCATTTTGAATGTCAAACAGAAATAAACCCAGACATCATTTTATAGCGTACAGTATATGTTTTTGCAGGTATGCAGGGACAGTACATAAAGTGGTGTTTGAGGAAACATTACAATATGACACATTTAACACAACTGCCCAAACTTCCTTGCAGTGTGATATCTTCACCTTTCACACACTAACACAACAAAAACCAGACTTGATTAAATTACTGATTAATAAAGTAATAAATTAACCATACATCAAATATGTCATGCTAATGGAAGCTAACTACCATGCAGTACCTGCTAATTTAATTAACATAAGTGATAAGTTAGCATGTTTACATTTCTCCATGAATGTAAACAAAAAGTCATTATGTTTAAAGCTTTCCTGTTTTTGTTTTTTTTACTGTTATCTAAATCTGTTCTTTAAATTAGGGTAATTTAAGCTGAAATACATTAGTGTTCAGAAGATGCAACTTCTTTATCTGTGTGTGTTATAGGAGCTACCTTGTTTGAGACTATAGCTGCTTGTAAGCACTAAGGCATAAAAATTGCTTTGGACAAAAACTGCATAGCGTTGATCGGAAGTCAAGATCTTTGGTAGATGTTTGAAAATGGACTAATAATCTTAATGTTTCCTTTGAGTGCTTAAAACCCAAATGCATCGGATGACCAAGATCTGAAATTACAGAGGAGAAAATGATCAATACTAGTCAAGCTTAAAATGACTCATCCCAATTACAAAATCGCCTTTCTAGAAAATTCCCACTGTCCCATCTCCATCAACTGCAACAAGAGTGTCTTATCAGTGGTGTGCGCGCGCGAGTGTGTCTGTGTGTGTGAGGAAGAAGTGGGCAAAGGCTCCGCCTCACTCAAAGAGCGAGTGAAAAAAAGGAAAAAGCAAACTGATACACACCTCTCAATTCTGGCAGGAGGAAAAGAATAGGAGTGTTTATGAAGCGTATAAGTAAACAGCAGGATATTCAGGCACACCGAGAACCGAGGCTACTTGCCCTCGTAAAACCGACACCAGGCACCGTTTCCCAGCGCTGGAGATTGTCCCGTCGCGTGCAGGATTAAGTTTTTATGTCATCTAAAGGTGGATCATTATCTAAATCCGAGATAACAAGCGAATTTGAAATGCGTAGCCTGCGATGCTATTTTTGGAGCCCCTAAAGCCGACGTTTGAACTCTCAGTAAACATCCAGTCGAGGTAGGATTTAAGATTTTTTGCAAAAGGTGGTGTAAAATATATCCGTGTGTGCTCCGCCGGGGTATAGTTTTGAAAGCTATACTCGCATCGTTGTCCATGTGTCCCTGCGCCATCAGCAAGGAGGGACAAGGGAGGGTTGGAGTAGACATTAGCCGATACTCCACTTCACAGTGATGTGAGAACTGATATTAACTTCCCAAAGGTTTGAGCAATTATAAAGCAATGATGCGTATATTTAAGAATACATTGAGATAAATTATTTATTGTTTCAAAATATTAATAGACTCCTTTAAAAAATGCATTTAAGCGCATGAAGAATACTGACGTGTGTTTAGAGTTAGAAAAGTTTGTGAGCTGTGTTTTGCAGCAGGTCAGACAAATCGACTTTGGATTTCTCTCTACATCTGTTAGCATACTAATTAATTAGTGATTAATTTGTGACTCAGTTTGGCATCTGTTAGAGTAGATGACTCCTTTGAAACAGGGTGATAGTCCTTTTTTTTCACAGTTTTGCCAGGCAGGGAGGGCAGTGTTTCTTAAAAGGCAACTCTTCCCTCTCTCACTCCTTTTTTTTTTTTTTTTTTTTTTTTTTTTTTGCTGCACTTGGAGGCTCTAGTGGAAGAAAGCTTCAAGTGGAGGAGGAGGAGGGGGGTTGGCTCCATTGTCTGGCAAGTGAAGGGGTGGGGATAGTGGCTGTATGCAGATGTGCTGCTGGCAATGGACATCTGCTCTACCCCCGTGGGCATTGTCACAACAGGCAGGGGAACTTGTCGTGGAGCCTGACCGCGGAGGAAAAAGGCCTTTGTCAATGATGCAGGCCATGTTCTGCACCCTTCCAGATCACAGTGTTTGCATTTCACATGCAACAACATTAGGACATTTAATCATCCGAAGAAGTCTGCTTTAGATTAAGAAGTTTCACAGCAGAATCAAGCCAGATAGATACTTATTACGTTTAATAATTTTATTCTAAGAGACAGAAATTAGGGAGTTCATGTATGAAGGATTGTTTTTACTTTAATATGCATAAATTGTTTTTACCATGTAAAGGACATTGTGTTGCCTCTGGCAGGAAAAGTGCTTTATGAATAAAATTGATTTGATTTGAAGTGTATTCAGCCCACCCCCAATAAAAGTTA
Source organism: Melanotaenia boesemani (assembly GCF_017639745.1). Classification (NCBI taxonomy): domain Eukaryota; kingdom Metazoa; phylum Chordata; class Actinopteri; order Atheriniformes; family Melanotaeniidae; genus Melanotaenia; species Melanotaenia boesemani. The sequence goes on from NC_055697.1 coordinate 20,699,947, forward strand.
CTGATGATGCAACAGATATCAGATATTGACTTGACCCTTAACCCTTTTCTTTGCCTCCTTTAGTCCAACCTGCAACACCACCCTCCCTCAGCTCCACTGGAGGTTGAACGTCATTTTCTATCTTTGTGGCTTGTATGTGTTCAGCTCTAACATCCGGCCTCTTATAGCAATAACATCATAGGCAGGATTGCAATGTACATGGCAGGTTTTATCTCTGAGGAGGAAAATGCCAAGGAAATGCAAAATGAAGGCTTTAATATTTATGATATACACACAGCTTGTGCTTCATATTCACTATCACAGCAGATGTGTGTGTGTGTGTTTGTCTGTTTGTATTGGAAATCAGGAGTCTCATTTGCCTCAACAGATATTCCCTGGTGACTGGTGGAGTCAGTGTACTGTGATTATAAACATGATTTGTGCTTGTAGGAAGCACCGTTGTACATGGTTGATCTGCTGCACAGCATGCTTGTGTAAGGACTTATTTGTGCTTCTCAGCTGTATTATACCAAGCTGGATAGCTGAGAGGTAAGCTGGAGAACAAGTGCGCTAAAGGGATGATGGATTTTGCAAGCATCAGTGCTGTCCCTCACTTCTGTGTGTTTGCCTTGTGGTTTTGTAGGCAGAGGACACTCCCATGAATTGTCCCTCAACTTTATAAATAGGAAAAATAGAAGCATAGCAACAGGAGAACAAATTAGATTCGTACATTGGATGCCTGTTTTGAAGTCACACAAGCAATTACAATTGGTTAATCATATTCTCAGAGCCTAATACTCCATTTAACACAGTAATTTGGACGCCACTGAAATAGCTCTTGTGAACTCTTCTGAGAATTCCCACAATGGCCATGGCTTCTAAAAGTTCCCATAGGTTGGTTTGAGAGGATTTTACTGTCATGTGATTGTGCTGTGCATTGTGCAGAGGAGGTAATGGGTGTGAAATTACACAGTGCTTTCTGCAAGAGGCTGAAAATATGTCTCGATGTCTTGCAGACATATTGCAAAATCACAAAGAAAGAAGGATTTGGGATTCATATCACAAGTCAAGTATTGGGTCATTCTTACAGCTTTTCTTTGAGTTTTTGATAATATAACATTGTTTATTAATAGTTTGACATTTTGTAGAAACTTCGAACGGTAACCCAGTCGAATTCCCGTTAGACACATCTTCAGTCTCAGCGTGTACTAAGGCTTTGATGCTGAAAACAAAGTGATGTGTTGCTCTTCTGCAAATTGAGGACTGTGTGCTTTAAAGTCAGTGCAGTGACAAGTTGCATTCATTTAATCTTGGAGCAACTGTTAACGGTTTTCCCTTAAAAAAAAAAACAAACAAAGAAACTAAACAAACAAACAAACAAAAAAAAAAAAAAAAAACAGTTGCTAAAAAAAATTGTCATTGTGTTTCAAGTAACTGCAAATTATTTGCACCTGTTCCTTGTTGTAAAATGCTCTGTTTAGTCTCAAATGCTCCCAAGTGTCTTTGTCTGTACTTGTCAAGGATAGTTTTGAGAGTGATTGTGTGCTGCAGCAGGTGTCTGATTCTTCTCATTGATAAGACTTGTTTGCCCAGCGTACAGAGCAGAGACTGGGTGCTCTGATTCTCTGTGTGCTTTTTTGTGTGGGTGATTTCACTCTTGTCTGCTGCTGCTGCTGCTGCTGATATGATATTTACAGTAGTGAGAAATGGATACTTACTCAGCTGTTTGCTCCCAAGTGCAGCCAAGTAATTTCTTTTGCTTGTTTTGCATACACCCGTGTGGCTGTTTCTTGCTGCAGCTTTGTCCTGCTACTTTGGCATCCTTTAAGCTTGTTTTAGGCTTTGCCAATTCTAGATGATGTATTTAATTCACAGTTGAGATGTAGCAGCCAGAAAACAAACAATGTGCTCTGCTGTATTTGAAAGGTTTTTAATTGACACAAACATAAAACTGAAGAATAGCATCTGCACATTGTTGCCAGATCTTAAAGTCAAAAGTGATTAAATGAACAAGTTGCATTGTTGCTTTATTAGATTATCATTGTTGTGTTCATCCTCTCTAAGACTTGGGTTGCTTGTGTAGGGGACTCTTGCAGCTTTTGTTGAAATTGCAAACTTTAACCATATATCTAAGATTTTTACACATCATTAAAGCGTGTTAATATTTTTTTAAATTGAAGGAAAGATGAGCATAAGTGAGTGTGGGTGCATAAATGAGAATTCCTCAAAATGATTTACTCATTATGTGATTGTAGCTCTTGGCAGCTATGTGGCAACAGCTGTGGGTGTTTACTGTTCTATATGTTTATGATCATGGGAGTTTGCTCCCTCCACCTGGTGTGAAGCATCCTACTGTGGGTTCCTCTTTCTTAATGAGTGTCCACTCTACTGTATTAATCTACATTAAAAAAAGCCCTAATTGCTCTCATCTGCATGCATAGACTATTGTGGTGATGGATGGAGTGAGCAGAGAGAGGATAAGGTTGGCTGAGGAGCACAGTTTAGGTATCTGTCCCTCCAGCATGAAGAAGCATGCATGTGTCAGCAGGAAAAAAATAAAAAAAGTTGACCTTCTCCCACTTACCTCTTTCAACTGGCAAAGTCAGATTTTTAAACACCTGCCGTTAACTTTCATACAAACCACAGAGGATCACAATGAATAGTGACACCGTTTTTAAAACTATGTGTAAATGCAAGCGGGTGTCACTTTTGCAGAAACTAACAGAGACAAAGCAGCATATGCATGCAGCAGGCTGTCCTGACTGCATTTAGAGAAGAAGCTTTCTCTGGGTATCGTTTTGAAACCGACTACTGCTGCTGCTACATTGGTTGTTAATGCTGACAGCTAATAATGTCCTCCTGGATAGCTGTGCTGTGCTGGAGCCAAAGAGATGAGGCAGAGACTAATGAAGAGAGGCAGGAATTGAAGAAGAGAGGAAGACAGGAACAAATAGAGAGGAGCATACCGGTGGGACGGTATCAGCTCCCTTTCTTTCCGAGCTGCTGAAGTTTTCCGAAGATGATTACACACATATACTCACACAGGCTAAATGCACTGACACGTGTATTGAGCTTTATTTCTTCTTTTTGTTGCTCTCCCTGTGCTCACTCTCTGCAGTCCCAGGAGGGAGGTGGCATGATGATGAGGAGGAGAAGGAGGGGGTTCCTTTGTGTCTGTGCAGAGACCCTATTCCAGTCCAGCTGACATAGACTTGTGTCAGGAGGATCCATCCTGCTGATGTTAGGCAAGCTGTAAACTAAAAGAGATTTCTAAAATGCTGAAGTGGGCCCTGGCCAGTGAAGAGATGGCTCTGTTTGTTTGCCATTCTGCTGAGCACCACTTTAGAGAAAACTTTTCTGCCAAAATTCGCTGATGGAGAGAAAGGGGAGGAAAAGAGATGGAGTTGGGGATTTGGGAGTCACTCGTGGGTACACAAAGCTTTGGCTATTGTGGTTCTGTGACATTGACATCTGGACACGGTGTGTGTGTGTGTGTGTTGGGGGGGGGGGGGGGGGGGGGGGGGGGGGGGGTTAAAAGCTTACTTTTTTTGTCTTCTCTTACCCCACAAACTGTTTTGCCGCTGGTCACAGTTCTCAGAGACAGCCGTCATTGAACCTTTCAGCCACATGAATATGCATGATAAGTCTGCTTTTCTTCTCTGCCCTCTGAGCTGTATTTCTTTTTTCTGTCCAGGGACGTGTCGTGTTGTGTTTGATTGGCCCTGACATTTGAAAAGGTCCTTGAATCTTTAAAGAAAAAAAAAAAGAAAAAAAAAAAAAGTTGTTTATGACAACTGGATAACTCTCCTTGCAGCGGCGTAAAAATGGCATTTTGAAAGGAGCACAGCTCCTACATATTTAAATGCTAATGGCACTCTGAATGTGATGGCTAATAGGATGTTTCAATCTGGAGTAGTGCAGTTTGTACACTTTCAGTGTGTACGCACACTGAGGGTTACTTCTAATAACAGTGGAAGACGCATCAGCTCAATTTGTTAACTATGTGGAGTCTGAAGTTTTTTCCTTCTATAGTGACTCACATTCAGTGGCAGCCAGAAGATCATCTCAATACAGGATCGCAAAGAAAGGGCTTGTATAAATCTTTATTTGGATGTCATTATGATGGAGATAAAGTGTAACTGCTTGTTTTACAAGCTAACTAATATGACAGATTAGAGATCCTACTAGCTGGTCCCTGAGGTTGTGGCTGGGCAGCCCTGTAGGTGAGGCATCCAGCCCTTTGTCTGTGCCATGGCTCTACCTGGACTTTGACCTTCTTATTTTTTTTTTTTTTTTTTTTTTTTTTTTGGTTTGGTCTCTTCGCCCTCTCTACAAATGATAATTGATGATCTAAGTTGATTAAACTGTGTATTAATTTTTATCCTTTCCGAGAGCTAATTTTATTTAAAATAATGGTGTTGAGAGCCACATGAAAAGTTGATGCAGAGAAGAGGTGTAACTTTTGTCAAAGCATTTCATGCATGATTTAAATGTTAAACCACTGTGGGAGGACTGTACCAGAAGTACACAAGTTTTGTTGTTGCTCAAAATCATCTCATTAGAGATTTTTGTCCAATTTGCCTATTAGTCAAGAATGGTGTATGTGTAAAACTAGCTAATAATGCCAACTTGCATTACCCTATAACCTTCTATATCTGCCTAACTAATATTTTTAAGCAGATTTCAGATGTAGAATTGGTTAACAAAGGAAGATTTTTTGTTTTCTGGAGGCTGTCTGGTATCAGTATAAAGTCCAAATTGTACTGACTAATCACATCTGAGTGGGGATTTGTTCTATGCAGATAATAAACAGTTCATTTGGAGAGCAGAAGAAGTGGAACACTTGTTGTCTGATTATGATTTCGCTTTCAGTATAATTTTATCCCCTTTTTGTCTGCTTTCATTTGCAGTCTTTGCTCGTATTATTCTGTGCTTACACTGAAAGGCCTAAAACATTTGACTACTAAAATACTAGAAAATATGAACATATCAGAATTAGTCACATAAAACTGATTACTTTTATGACAGTTTTCTCATGTTTGGGAATCTGGACCCCTTTTTGTTTCTTCAGTGAGAAATGCTGCTGTTGTGAATTTGCCTCCTGAGGTTTGGCAATGTCGAACTTGTGTTTGCATATTTCTTGTCCCCCTTGACTCAAGAATGAATCTCCAGCTGCTACGAACTGAATTTGCTGTGAAATTACATAGTTTTAATGCTGGTGTGATTGGACTCTTAGGCCAATAACACAAGCCAACCTTTAGTCTTTTAATGCTGTAAACTTATTCCTCCAGACAAACTGAAAACTGCTCACATACCACACTTTCATGCATCTAACAGCCTCTTTGCTTGCATACTGGCAGGAGTCCAAAAACGAAAATCTGGCTGATGTCCATGAAACCATTTGACTCCTAAACCACACTGTTAAGTGAGTGACTGCACTTTTCTTTGACTTGAATGAGGAGTAGACGTCAGCATGGCCGCTACTGCAGAGCATTGTCAGTAATACACACACATAAACACACACTTTCACAGCGCAGACAAAAGCGGTTATCTACTTGTTGCTGTACTGTGACCTAAACTGGGATCGTTGTCATCCTGCTTCTCATAACTCATCTGTTGTGAAAAGTCTCAGATTATCAGCTTGTTGCTTACAGTTATGGGAGTGTTGACAGAGCCTCTGAGCTGAGTGAGCGAGTTTTATCACCTTAGCTATCTCTATAATAGATATTAGCGGTGTTACGCTAGCCTGAGGCCAGTTCTTTGATTCTCTGCTGCTGAGAAGCTCAGTGGGATGGCTGAGCTTTTCAACTCATCAGCTTGTTTGCACAAAGACATGTTTGATTTTCACGCGTATGGAGATGTAAGACCTCCTGGTCCTGAACAAAAAGGATTTAGTGTGGGTTCACGTTTCACAGAGCCTGAGAGAAACCACAGACTCTCAGTCCCTCCTCCTCAGGCCTCGGAGACTTGTCTTCTTGGGACTTTGTGTGAGTTTGGAAATGTGTGTGTGGTTTCAAGGAAGCTTCACTAGATGCTGTTTTAAGGTTTCTGTATTCTTTATTCTGTGTGCGAGGAGGGGGGGTTTCCAAACTTCTGTCCTCTTGTTTTTCTGCAATATTAGAAGTGGTAACACCAAACTGAATTAATGATAAATGGAATAGTTAGATGTTTTCAGATCTTTTCATCCTTAACTGTTAGAATTTTCTAAATACCTTCAAAAAAAGTTTTTTTTCCTAACAGCCCATCTCTTTTCTCCCAGGCTTGAACCTCATCCTTGACCTCTCATCCTTTCTTGATCTTTTCTCCACTTCTAAAACCTTTTCTTCCCCTCTTATTTTCCTCTGAATATCAGTCTTCTTATCCATCTGTGCCCTTGTCTTACTTCTTTTAGTTGCGTGTTTGTGTGCTGTTGCTTTCAGGTAGCTAAGGTATTTGCTGGCTCTTTGCTGCTGTCTGTCTGAATTTGTTGTGTTTGGTATTAAATAGCAGCTTGTGTCCTTGAACAAGAAAAGATGCCAGTTTTAAGCAAACCTTTCTGATACAGAATCACATAAAACAGCAGGTGAAAATACTTAAATACCTGCACACTTTCACACACAAAAAAAAGTGTACACATCTACATAATGGTAAATTTGCTCTACATAAAGGAAAGAAAATACTGCAGCTCATCAGAGGTGAAATGAGCACAGACCAAATTTGCTGTCACTTAAAAAGAAGTCTTTTCAGATTGTTTTGAAACCAAATGTTCTCCACGATCGGTGGCCATCCCTGGAATGATAAAGAGTCCCTCACCCTCTTCCCTGGAGGCAGGATGCAGCCAGACACCCACCTTGGCCTCAGTTCCCAGCCAACACGTCTGTGTTTTTGGTGTTGGTGTGTATAAGTGTGTGTGGGGGCAGCAGCGTTCAGCCGTGTTCTCACAGCCCAGCTGAGACTGACAGATGGAATCATTTCGCACAGACAGAAAGGCAGGATACAGGAAACCGGGGTGTGTTTAATAGTCCTGGTGCTGCTGTGGTTGGTATTAATCTAGGTCAGTGGTGTTCAGCCCATGGCGAGTTGGCCTCTCGGGCAAGATTGGCTTTTCCTTAACCCCATTTACTCGACCTTACAATGTAGCTGAATTGCATGTATGTTATTGTTACAAATCGGAGAAAACCTTACACTGTTGGACATTTTACTACTTTACCTGCTTCAAATACCCTTTTGAAATCAGAACATTGTGGTTCCTCAACCATCTAGTTTCTTTTAAAAGCCTTGTAGACGCACAATCGATGCTCAAGTGAGTTTTCAAAAGGGAAAAAAAGAGCAAGTGTACAACTCAAGTGTAGATGGTATAACAAGACTGCAGAGTAAAAGCTGAGAGAGATCTCAGAGGTGGTGTTTGTGTCAGTCCCTACTTATAAAGATGAGCACGAATCAGCCATCAGTTTTGTTGTAAGTTACGTTTTTATTGTGCTGGGTTAGAGGAAATAAAGGAATGCAGTACCCTGACTATGTTGATCTGGAGAATCACTGTTTGCCTGCAAAATTCAACTTCACTCTCAAATGTGGTGTGAGGAATGGAAATTTGGCATTCACTGATTCTTACATAAACCACTGCTCTCAGTAGTCTGTATTAGAGCATTTATAAATACTCAAAAGATTATTAAAAGGAAAAAAAATCCTTGTTAGATAGGTAAATCCAATGTTGACTCATACATTTCTGAAACATTTCTTAGAAACTCTTAATTCTTACAGTACATCTGTTTTTAAAGGTGAACTGTTAATTAAAGATGCCAACATTCATTATGTACAATGAAAATACAACTATTCTTATTTCATTTCACAAGTAGAATCCATCTCTATACTCATCTTACATGATGAGATCAGTCTCAAAATCTGTTATGCTCTGTAAAACCCATTTTAATGATTAGAGTTTAATAAATTACAGGTTCTTAACATGAACAAAGGTTCAGTAAACTCACCTTACATGGAGGATTACATATCTATATAATGACTCTCTTCCCTTCCAAATTGGAATTTGTAAATGAAAGCACTGGCATTATAAACTCATTTTAGCAGTTAATTTGCTGTTTAATTGCTTTTAACAGTTGTTGCATATGCATCAGGTGCTCAGACGTTAATTGGTACAAAAAGGCAGATCGCCAAGTTCACCAATTAAAATTGGCATTGGCCAACCTTAACCGAAAAAAAATGTGTCAGTGTATGTAATTATTCTGAATCTACTGTGAGGGAAGGGGGTTTGCAGAATAGCTTTTCCCAGTAATGTTTAGAAGGACTTTTCAAAGTCGGTTACTGTGGGCCTCCCATCAGGCAAAGCTAAGAATGATTCATTTAGCTTTGTCTCCTAATGTTTATGGGGTGCTCATGATTATTTTATTTGATCTCAAAGACATTTATCATTGCCAAAGTCAAATATTGCTTTTGAAAAAGCAGATTTTTCAGTTTAACTTCTAACTATGAAAAGCTGATGTTTTGAGTCTCATGGAGCATTTGGACTGTTTGGTCCATTTTGAACGAATGTTGGTCCACTTCCACGGATACTACAGTTCATTTAGAGTTGTATGAACACTCATTCGTACCAAGGCACAGACCAAACAAGCAAACGCTGGTTCAGTTGAAAACCAATTTTCTTTTCACTTGCAAGTGAACCTGGTGCATTTCGCTTACAGTGTGAATGCAGACAGAGCATCCGATGAACCTAAGGGAGGCAGGGACATTGTTGCGACGCGACTCAATGAGCCGGCAGCCATAACGTGTTGTAAGAGCGTGTTGTAAAGCAACATGTTGGATACTGAGCAACTTTTTGTGAAACTGCATTAGATTTGAACACCAAAGTAAAAACGGAAACTTCAAGACGGCATAAATTCGGCTTTGCTCCATTCTTTGCTTGCGATGAACGAGCCGGCTGAAGTGGAAGGATTTCTGTTTCAGGTCCCAGTCGATGAGTTTAGTTTTCCAATTTCTCCAGCTTTTTTTCCTTCTTGGTCAGTGGACGTTTTGGGCATTAACGCCCTAAACGAGCAGTTGTAACTGCGTGACATTGTCCAGTTGGGTTGGTCTGTTTGCGTAAATGCAGTGTGAATGCAAACCAAAAGAAGGTACAAAATATCTAATTATCCCCTGCACAATCGATTGTCCCAGACTATCCAGTTGTGAATGTGTCCTTTGTGAGTGTTTGTGTCTCTCATTAGGCTTTTGTCTACTCATTTAGGCATTTTTTGTTTGTTTAAAGTGTCTTTTTGACTGTTTTACATCTCTTGGTTGGTTGTTTTACAGCTTTAGTTGGTTGTTGTGCAGTTGTTTTCATTGTGGTGATTTTATTTTTTGTTTTTTTTTGCATGTCTTTGTGGACATTCTGAGTCTTTATTTTTTTTCCCTTTGTGTGTCTTTGTAAAAGAGTTTTTGAGGTTGATTTACATTTATTTTAAATTTCACCATCGTGGTTGTTTTGTGTCTCTGTGGAAGAACTGGTAAACTTCCTCCAAAACTAAACTGTCCTTTTTAACTAAACCCCTAGTTTAGATCACTTTAAGAGGCTTAACAGGTTGTTATCAGTCATGTGTTTGCTTCAATGAATCATTACTCAGGAGATGTCCAAGAAATAACTTAGCATAAGGTCAGATATTTTCAGTAAATGTTACTAAATGATAAAAAAAAATGTGTTTGCTCTAGTTTTGTGGAAATTGTGTTAGTTTAGAAAATGAAATGTGCTTCACAGCTCAGAAGGACAAGGTGAGATGGTAAACACACCATCTGATAACAGTTTCACAAAGCCTGTCGACTACAATGTATTACAGACAAGATTTGTTTTTATGCCTCCTCTTGGCTGAGAGTGTGAACACATTGAAAGCAACTGCCTGTGTTTTGTTTCTTTCCAGTAAAACAGCACAATAATACAGCAGACATGCAGCACAGCAAGAATAACAAAACTTAACGAAGTCAGGTCAAATAATTTAAATTCATTTATTCCTGTATCACAAATCAGTCTTGTCCCAATCTGTACGGCAAACAACCTCTTCCTACATCTTTAGAGCCTCAGGTCTGATGAGCAACAGCTTCTATTAAAGGACAAAATGGAAACATGGACGTAAACCAGGTCTTTGGAGGCAAGTTTGGAGATACAGATCATGACATGCCAACTCACCCAGCCCTGCTAGTCCAAGTTAAAGAAATCCCCTGTAAAATAAATATGAAATAAAAATATTAAAGAAATTTGTGCATCCACTAAAAACACTGTAGCCTCCCCAGTATGGAATGTAAACAATTCAAAGAAGAAGATGACGGCGATTCATCATGCCGTATCATTCTCTGTAGCCTCTGCAGCACTACAACCCGCCATTGTTTTAGCTCTGGATGTAGGTTAAGAGAGAGATGCGGCTATAGTATCATCAGTTCAATAAAAACGCGTATTGGGTTGTAAACATGGAAACAAATAATGGTGTTTTCAGAACTCATGTTCAATGTGGACAAAACAGCCAAATTAATATTTTTTTTTTTTTTTTTTTTGTAGACATGGCCTTCACAGTAATTGAAAATATTTATAGTATCGGTTGTAGAAAGTTGTAAAGAATGCTGTCTGAAAAGCACAAGTGGGAACTTGAAGGCTGAAACATAAATTCTAAAAAAAAAAGTAATTAGTAGAATTTGACTCCTAACACACAAATGAGGAGTTTAGTGAGGCAATGTTTGAACAGGAGCGTCACTCAGAGGGCACTAAAGCTGGGCTGTCCAGCAGTGATTAAAAGGCCTTAACTTTTGTTTACCTGCAAATGTTTTCCTATGGAAACTGAGTGTATGTTATTATTGGATCAAATCAAACCTGTTTACATGTAGGTTAATGCATGGGGTCAGCAGCACAATGAAATAAGTGGAAGAGAAGAGCAAATCAAGTCAGTAAAAAATACACTTGAATGTTTATCTACATGTTGCAAATATGCTGAATTTAAAGAATAAAAAAGTTATGAGAGGGTTAAAAAAAATCCCCATATGTTCCCTGATGATGTTCAGATTTGTCCTCTTGCACTTTTGGATGCAAGTGAGTGTGTACAGCCTTGTCACAGCAAATAAGTGCATCATTTATTACTTGCAAAACAAAGGCTTAAGCAATATAAATGATAATAAAATTACCTGATTATTTCACAGCAACATTATTTCTGCCAACTAAACTTGAATGTGTGTGTGTGTGTGTGTACAGCACATTTAAGCGTACAGTCTAATTAATTAGTGGAGGTTGAAATTGTGGCTAAGGTTTTGCATTATTTGCTTAAATCATATATTTGATATTTTTAGATCCAATCAATAACTTTTTACATTTGTAATGATTGTAGTTTCTTAGTTGAGGACGGTTTTTTAGACCTCAGCTGACGCATTGAACTTTGTTTTGATTCTTAGTAGCGGTGAACATAATAAGCAGGCATCACCAGGAAGTATGATGTCTCCTTTTTTCAGAATAGTCCTGAAGAGAAGATGGTCCAAACCTCTAATGTATATTGTTATTATGTTTAAGAATAGTGTGTGTGTGTGTGTGTGTGTGTGTGTGTGTGTGTGTGTGTGTGTGTGTGTGTGTGTGTGTGTGTGTGTGTGTGTATAGTGTAACTCCAAGTGTTGATCTTTGTCCATCTCAGAAACAGGCCTGAGGTCACCATCATTATATTGAGTGTCAACAGGAAAGTGGAATAGACAGATTTATTATCTCAATAAAACCATCTTAGAAACAGCCATTCACATGTCATTGTAAGCACTAGAGGTTTAGATGGGATTACTTGTGTGTGTATGTGTGTGTTTGCACATGTTTTAAATGTATTATGTTGGTGCATTCACATCAGTAAATATGTTTTTAGTATCTAGCCTGTTAGGTAAGAGAAATTCATTATGACAGTGGAGATTTTATGCCAGACTTTGTTTTAGTTCATTAGATTTAAGGAGCTGTAGAAGGGGGGGAGGGGGCCGACTAAGCTTGGCAAACAGGCTACCGTGCACAGTAATGTCACCATTATGCGTTTCCTGGGTGACTTAAACGAATAGGCATTATTACAAAATTGTGCATTAGCCGAAGTCAGCAGTTAGTACTGCTGCAGTCTCATTTTATTTAGAGCTGAGAGGAGAGAAAGATGGAGAGAATCTGAGAGGAAGGAGAGAGGGAGGGAGGGAGAAAATGTTTCAGATAAAAGGCAGCGTAAATGAAGAATGGGGAATGAAAAGGATGCTGTTTGCCAGAGGCTGGCAGGACGTGCAAAATAAGGTAAATGGAAAAGGCCCAGATGGATGGACAGACTTAAGGGATTGTGATGACGATGAAGAGGTATGAACAAAACCAGAGGTGTAACTGTCAGTGGCTGGTGTATTTACATATGGTGGTAGAAGAAGGTCGGCAGGGAGGAGGAAGGTATAAATCAACATCCTGAGTGACAGCTTTACGTGCCCCTCAGAACCCCAACTATCAGATTAATGAGAGAAGAGAAACCTTAACCACCCTCCTCTCTTTGTTTCTTCTTTTTCTGCTACCTTGAACCTTTAGTGGTACAAATCATAGACTCTAAACAGTCACTTAATGTAGCTGCTGCTCTATTCTTCCTTAGTGTTGACTCCTGGGTCCCCTGTCCACGTGTTATTAGATCTGAAGTAGTTAGTGTCAAGAAAGGACTTCTGCATTAGTCCTGGTCTCTAAACCACATTCATCGTACTGTAGATGGAAACAGACTGCGTGAGCACATGTCTGTATTTTCACTTAAAATTGGTTGGGTTCATACAAAAAAGTTATTAAAGCAAAAGAGGTGAACAAGAAAGCAATTGATTAGTAAAAAGATGTGTAACCTTCTTTTAATTCCTTATTGGCTAAAAAAGTCAAAGGCCGGTAATCTGAAAGCTTCTAATTTTTTTTTTACTAAATATATATATATATACATATATATATCTCTATATATATAGAGAGATATATATATATATATTTTTTTTAAACACCTTTACAGATACCCAAGGGAAGCATGTATGTGGCAGAGTCAAAGTTATAACTTTCCTTCATTCTCTGCTTTCTCACCTGCAACCAAAACAATGCTTCTGGATCTGGTAAGAGGGTTCCTACACCTCAGCAAAATAAAAAGGAAACTCTCCATTTCACTTCCTGTTTCCCCCATTCTGTGGTTTTAGGCCCTCAACATCTACTGATCTGATGTTTTGTGTGGTTTTCCTAACAAAAGGAGTAGAAAAATACATGCTTTAACCAGATACAGAGTGACTTTGATAGCTCTTATATGTGGTTCAGGAACAGCAGGGTTTGGAATAGATTCTTCTGGATACTTCTGGACCAACTAAAAAGCAAATGACCTGTGTATGTCATCACACATAAGGCTTCAGAATAGCTTTTTGCATTGGTTGCAGTGGTGCATTATTTTTTTTAAATCTACATTATATCCATATCTGATGTTCAGCCTGTTAAAGGGTCCAAATATGTGCAATTTTATTTCTTAACTGGCTAGCATTGAGTCTGATGCTACCTGCAGTGCTCTGTTTGCAGTCTTACCAAGGACAGGTGACATACACCTCTATTAATATAAAGTCTATTCTGGAGCTTTCACAACTGAGATCGTGTGTGACAAGCTGCATAGCATGAAAACTATTTATCCATATTGCTTTTCTTCATGAGTTACAGGTGCCAACGTGTCTTTTTATTTTTACCAGATACTAGTATGTGTTTCTCTTGGAGAGTAGCCTACAGCCACAGAAGAATCTCTGGGGTAGAGCCAGTCAGTAGTGAAGATCTGACTCTCTTCTGCCATTGATTCATCCTGAAGCATGGAGCACTTACAACATTTTTTTTTAATTTTAGGATTGATCTTTCAATAATTCTTCAGTTGTATGTTTATGAATGTTTCCCCTATACATCATTTTGTTAAGAGCAGGAATATTAAATGTATCTAATAGAGCAGACTTTGTGGAAGAAGTGCTGTTAATTGAACAGTATATCTTTAAATCCTGAAATACCTCACATTTATACTCGCAGCAATTCTCTTAAATAACTAGAAGAGAGCACAGACCTCTGCCAAGCCATTGTACTTTTACTTTCCCCATGAATGTGGGCATTATCTTTGAGTTAGAAGCACTAATGACATGGTTATCACTATTTCCCCATAGTTAAGAATCTTTAAAAACAAATTCCTGGATCCAGGCGACGATCCGAATCACCCCCAAAATCAAATCACTTGTCCCTTCTTCCCACTTCTGAGATTTCCTGAAAATTGAATCAAACTCCCTACATAAGTTTGAGTTACGTTGCTAACAGACAGACAGACAGACAGACCAACGCCATTGAATATATGACCCCTGTCTTGGAGGAGGTTATAATAAAAAAGTGCTTTCTTTGTCCACATATTTCAAAGATTTGAAAGGGAAATCTTACCACAAATCGAAGAATATTGTAAGGAGTTGCATCATTCGTCAGGATCTAACTCGGTAACATCGACAGGCTTGTCAGGGAACCTGTGAACATGATTAACCAACCACAACTAAGCGTGTGTTGAGCAGAGCGAGTCCTCACCACGCTGAGCCAGACGGTCTCAGGAGTTGTGTGTTTCTGCATGTGTGTATGAGACGTTCTCTTCTTTTCCTCCTCCTCTCCTCTGAGCACATATTTTCTCTCAGGTCAATCCCCTTATTGTTAAGTTACATAACAGCACTTAGTCAAGCAACAGTCGAGCAGCGATGGTGCTAAGTGCTGCAGGATAGCTGTACTTCCTCTTTGACACTGCTCTGCCTGAGAGCTCTGCTCAGAGTTGTTGACTTTTTAACCCACTTAGTGAAGTTGACTCTTTCATACATGGACCTCTTTCTTATGTGAGTCAAGTCTCTGGTAATGGAGTAGTGTATGCCAGCACCTCCAAGCACCCTGTGTGGTTTGTTCTTTTTTTGTCGTTGTTGGGATGTGTGGGTTTTTTTTTTTTATTTCATTTGAGGTGTCAGGACAGAACTGTCATCTCTGAAAGAAATTTTAGACGTATATAATAAGTGTCAGGGGTGTGTTTCCTTAGTTACACATCAGATAAACGATGCAGTGCAGGTGGTGAATTGTTGTGGTTCCTTTGGGAGGCTGGCAAAGCGAGGCCTCCATGGATCGGTCCCATCCGATGGATGCTGGATCGAGTTGGGATGCTGCTTCTGTTTCCGGCCTTTTTCCTTAACATTCTTCATGTGCTTGATCTACAGCAGCTTTTGAGTGGGTGGTATGTGTCAAAGTAGCATTCATGGATATCAGCACTAAAGGTTCTTTTGCAGACTTTAGAAATGAAATGAAATTGTTAGCTTCATCCACCGCATCTGTCAGAGGTTTTAACATTCATATAAAACTGAGGCACAGTTTTCTACTTTTATACATTCATATAACAATAAATTTAAGATTAAAGATTAAATATTAAAGTTAAAGAAATCTCCTGAATCACCCCTTTTTGTAGAAAGTGTAAAATGATTAATAATAAAAAAACGTTTGTATTGGATAGCACAGCACTGAATTGCTCCTTCTCTCATATTGTATTGCCGCCACTAGCTATAAATGATGTGATGCAGTTTTGCAGCATCATTAGAGCAGCCTTTGTTACTCTGGGGGAGCTGTTAGCGACAGTGAAGTCTGATTTAGAAATGGTTGGATTCACATGTAACTTTTAGGGTTGTTGATCAGGCAGCACAGAGCCAGAGATGCCCATGCATCTACAGTCTATTCATAGACAATGTGCTTCTGAGTGACTGTTTACAGCTTTTCTTCTTGCTCAACGACTTCTCCTTTGACTCCCACATGTGGGTTTTCATGTCTTTGGCAGAAAGGCATACCTTGTGGAGGAGGTTCAGCTCGATGGGTGTAGCAGAATGAAATGCATTCAGTCTTACACCTGCTTCTTTTCAAGTCACTTTGGCTGAAGTGCCTCACGTCCTCCTGCCTCTACAGCTGGCGCTTTGTTTCACCTGCCACGCACCCCACTAAAACATACAGTTGGTGATTTACAGGGCAAATATTAATAAACAGCCTCATCATATAAATAGTCAAGTGAGAGCCATTGTGACGGTGCAGCCCTTTAGGATTGTGTCCAGGGACAAGTATGGAGCGAAAATGCTGACAGACCTACAGTTAAAATGTAGGAGGATGTCACACTGTACTCATCCTGTTAGATGTTTTTGTTGGTACTTTCCTCTCCCTCCCACCAGTCCCCCTTTCTGTCTTTATAATGCTGATACAACCTCCTCCTGTCTGCTGACTAACTGACCCACATTCCTCTGTGTGACTCGTTGCCCTTCGCGTGTCTGTAAGCATGCTTGCTGTTTTTATCATTCTGTGTATATGTGTGTGTGTGTGTGTGTGTGTGTGCATTCTTGTGCCACCCTCTGTCAAAAATTATACAGCGTCCCTCAGGCTTCAGAAGAAGTCAGTTAGAAAATAATTTCTCAAGAGTGGCACGGACATTGAGCATAATGGGTTGTAAAATTCTTCATCATTCTACATTCAGTCTGTTTTTTGTCAGCTTGTGCTGCGTTCCTCTTGATTTAAGCTGCCCTGGTTGCGGAAGGGGCATTTCTTAATTTGAATAACTAAAGCATTCTGAGATGAGGCTCCCTCTAGTGGAGAGTATCTGGAAGATAAATCATTAATTATTTATTTTTTCCTTTTAAAAAAAACATAAAAAGTAATTCAGTGCTATTTCCATGCTTATAAAATCGAAACAACTGTACAAGATTTCCTTTAGCCTTTACTTCTCATGATCTACTTTTAGAAATCCTGGAAATCAAGATTAATATGTGACCCACATAAAAGATTTAGCTGAAATTCACCCAACTCTGCAACCACTGACTCTGCATTTTCATTGCTGTTTGGACTGCACACACATTCCTGTGTTTTTTAATTTACCCATCATGCATTTTTCATGTCGTGTAAGTGATGTTTTGCTTTGCATAATTCAGAATTATATGTCGCTCTAAGTCACTGTGTGCACAGTGTATTTTGATTTTGGCCTCCTGAGGGGCACAGCAGATGTAAATTAGTTTCAAGATAACTGCTGCAGAACATCAAATGGCAACATTTTTGTAACATATTGCACCACGTGGGGTTTCCTCACATAAGATCTAAAATGTTTTGAATAAAACATGCTCACTTAAACTGCCATCAGTGACAATCTTTGACGCTGCTTTCTTGAATTTCAGGTATAAATCATCAGTAAACTAAATTCTTGAGGACTGGAGACGAAGAGGAACAGAGAAGGATTCCAACATCAAGAGGGGGGGAGCATTAAAAGCTGGGACAGGATGGCCTTGGTGGAAAAACATAAAGTGAAACGACAGCGGCTGGACAGAATCTGTGAGGGTGAGTAACTCTCCACTGGCAGTGCGTGTGGAAATTGATCATTTTGGTTGCTGGAAGTTTGTGTCTTTGTGTGCATGTGCAGCTTAGAGTGCATGTAAGTGGTTCTTCACTTTTTTTTCTATACCACAAACATTTTAGCAAGTATTTAAGTTCAGCTGCTACTAATTCAGTGGAAAGCCAGAGGGATTGCTAGCATGAGTGTTTGTGCGTGTCAGAGGGAGTCTTGGGACCAACTGAGGCTTCAAACTTCATCTGTGAAGGATATCTTATGGAGTAAGTGTGTGTGTGTGTGTGTGTGTGTGTGTGTGTGTGTGTGTGTGTGTGTGTGTGTGTGTGTGTCAGAGGTAAAGGTGGCCTGCTTGATGGCTGAATGTGACTTAAGTTTGATGTTTCTAGATTGTTGAAGAGATGAACAGAGTTTGTGATAAAGTGAAGCATTTCTATGAGCCCTTGGACTGATTATAAGAGATTGATTTGTGTGTTTGTGCAATTAGAAGAACTGAAAGTGAGAGATTTTCTTTCTTTTCTTGTTTATTTAACCATTAACAGGAACTGGTGAATGTCGTGCTCATTATTCATTGTCCATAAATGTGTGTGTGTGTCTGTCTTTTGCTTATATTTGGTACTTTTAGCATCTATAAATCACCACACTTAGGATACTTTTTGTTTGATTTTAATTTAAATGTAATAATTTGGGGCAGTTTTTGTCATATACATGATTAGCAAACAGTTTCTATTCAGAGTGTTAAGTAATAGGATGCCTGACAGATAAATTGATATTTAATGTATTATTTTTTTGTTGACTTTAACCTGAATTAAAGTTGAAATTGTTTAGTTAGACAGTAAACAACATAGTTTTTAACCTTGAAGATATGAGATTATTTTCTTCATTAACAGTTAAATCAGACGAGTGCAAAGAAACTGTGCAAAACATTAATCCAAGTGTTTATTTTACTATGCTCTGTTTATGAATATCTATGATAGTCTGTGGATATTTTAACTGAATATGACCTAATTTGCATTAGTAACCTCGCGATTTTAGAAATCAACATTAGAAATCTTCATAGAAAAAGCAATTTCTTAATGAAAGTTTATAAATAGATTTAAACTATTAACAGTAAATTGTCATTTTTAATCAGTATTATACGGAATTGTATGATATAAACCTTTTTAAATCAGAAATATCCCCTTCTGTAACTCTAATCCCACCAAACTTTTCACTTTCATGTATATTCTGAATAACTACAAGTGGTGTTTATGTTTGATACATAACCTGTTCTTATAATACTTTATTTATAAAGCCATGGAAATCACAGTTAACAGTATTTTCTGATGTAAGCAGGGATTTAAAAATATATTTTTCATTAAAAACAAATGACTATTATTAAATTATTACAAATTATTAAACTAAAATAATTATTGAATTAAAAACAATTTCTACCCTATTTAGATTATTTATATGTTCTGTGCAAAAGAATGTGAGCAAATTAGCATATTCTAACTTTCACTATTTAAATAAAAAATTTAAAAAATGTAAACAGGAGAAATAATTGAGGTTATGGTTGTAATTAATTGGGACAGTTTCATTTTATATGTTAATTTAACCCTATTAATTTATAGTCTCACATTATTTGCAAACTAATTACTAATTAAGACTAATGTCTTTTATGTGTAGTTCTACTCATGTTCTGGAACTGAAATAGTTTGTTTTTGTTCATGGTGTTAACGCATGTCTAATAGTATCTTCTTGACGCTGCGAATGGATCACCTCATTTTCCGTGCTGTGTTAAAATGGGTGGTTGTCGGGGAAATTGAGACCTTTTTTTTTTTTTAGCTCTTTTGCATTTAGGTTAATGGTTTTGATTTAAGTGGAACAAAATAATTTTCTCGAAAATTTTCACATGCTTCACACTGACATGCCACAGAGTATGAAATAACAACATTACTCTTTGTTCATTTCTGAGGGAAATCCCACTGAGATGCAGGACCACATTTTTATAGATTCCTAAATGAAGCAGTGATGCTGCTGTTTCCACCCTCAGAATGAGAGCCACATGTGGCGTCTCTAAACTCTCCAAACCTCCTCCCCCTCCCCAAATGGAAACATATTTTCCCCCTGTCTTATTAGTTTATTTATTTTACACAAAAGAAGTGGAAGTATGGTATCTGAGCAATAAGTTAAAGATCATATGATGATGTTTCCTGAGCTGTATCTGACACCTCCCGCAGTGTCCCCTATCAACAATCATCCAGAGAGAAAAGGGGGATTTTTCTCTGCTGCACTTATTCACCACAGCTGCTCTTAAAAAGTGCATAGAAGAGGGTGATTCACATCAGGGAACTTAAAAGATCAGAGGGTGCTGAATCACGTCGTTTCCACGGCAGCATTAAATCTACTCAGCCATATAAAAAGGGTATTTCGAAAGCAGAGGCATGGGGCGTCAAAGCCACCCACTGTTATCTAAAAACAGTGTTGGGACAGAGGCGTGAAAAATAAATCAAAGTTCATATTATGAGTATTGACAAAAACAGAACATTACAGAGTGATTGTGATTGCGACGCCGTCATGCTTTGTGCTTGGCAAGGCAACAAGATCAGCTTCCCTAATCTCCATTTATCTTCTGAGGATAACTGTGTCAATCCAATACTTGTTTCACAGCGAAGTGCATTGATTACATCTTTACTCACTGTGGTGAGTAGCTAACTGAGCCGCGCCTGTGTCCCAAATCGCTTTCAAAATGGCTGATCAGGGGTGACTGTTTACCTTCCATCAAGAGTCGTTACCCTGCTGGAATGCAGATTTTACTGTCCGACGGCACCTAAATTATAATCATATAAAACAGAGCAAAGCAGCAGAAGCTGGAAGCTGAGAATGTAAATAAAAAGCAAAAAACAAAACATCTTTTTGACAACAAATCAATAATCAAATACAAATCAGATTTCCAGAGGGAACTGTTTGAGATCATAAACCACCCTGACTTGGAGAGATCATGTCTTGCAATCAGTTCATTTAGCAGATAACAGCCTTTTTAACCACTTGTATGATATCTGCATCTCATCTTCGGCACATTATTCCTAAAGGTTTTTTTTATTATTAAAAAAAAGATTGGCAAACATTTTCCTTCTTTTGGTATATGTATGTATATATATATATATATATATATAAGAATATTCCAGGAAGTATGTGCTCAATATTTGCAGCCACTTTATCAGTAAACTCTTAATTATCCAAATTACTACAGTTATTTTTCAAATAAGCCCATACAAGTATTGTTTAGTTTAGATATCAGCCTCCAAAACGTATACGGTACAAATGTTCCTTCTGTTGTGGGTTTAATTAAGTGCCAAGAAGAGTGTAACCGCAATAAGGGAACTGTGACAAACATCTGTTGTCAGCATCGGTTCCCATACTCCCTCATTCCCCCATTTTCTCTAACTCTCTGTCTGCCTGTGTCTCCTTCTGTCCGCTCCATCTGTGTTCCCAGCATGCATTGGCTCGGGCGGCAGCACAAAGTCGTTGCCATTGCCGTTTAGCCCGAGCTAACTGACTGATCCAGGCAGAGATGGGATGCGAGAGGTGCTGCGATGTGAAGTAGGTTGCAGTGACAACATGTTCCTCAATGTTGATTTATTCACACATTGTAAGTTTGTGATTGGATTCAAACACCACAAGGTGGGGTAGTGGAATTCGTCATGACGAGTCCAAGTGTTTGCAGCTGAATGGATATGTAGGAGCTTGTGTGAGAGTGCAGTTTTGTTTGATCAGTAAATAATGTGACCATTAACACCATAATATTATTTAGTTTTATGTGAATATTTTTTATTCTCCCATTTCACAGACCTGGAAAAAAAGCTTTAAATTAAACAGGACATAAAATCAGGGAGTTGGAGTGGGAAAAGTGAGGGAGGGAGGTGATCTGATGTCATGCCCTCTAAGGGGGTATGAGGTCCTGAGCTTTTTAAAAAGTGCTTTGCTTCATCTCTTTGCTTTTATCCCTCTTTTTCTTCCCCAAGCTTTGGCACCCTGCACTGTTATGAAATCATCAGAGTGGTTTCTGGTCCGACGCCCTCGCCTTCAGGCTTGTTCCGTGCGCCTCGATAAAAACCATGACCCTGTTTATAGTCTTTATAGAGAGCATGGGAGGGGAGAAACATTGAGAAAGGGCAGAGTGCAGATATAGAAAAATGGTGAAATGGTGTTTATTTTTGGAGGGAAAAACCTGGCACAATCATCATCTGAATGTGACTTCTTTTGTTCCTTTTCTAATGTTTGAGTTTGCAAATACAGCTCAGGAATTGCTCAAAGTTTCAACTGAGCTCCTGGAAAATCTCTAAATGAACTTCTCAGCTGTGGAGTATTATTGTGACCTGTGGCTTCCTTGGTCAGGCGGCTGACTGGATGAGGGATGGC
The DNA here is from genome assembly GCF_017639745.1 of Melanotaenia boesemani. NCBI lineage: Eukaryota > Metazoa > Chordata > Actinopteri > Atheriniformes > Melanotaeniidae > Melanotaenia > Melanotaenia boesemani. The sequence continues at coordinate 20,721,681 of NC_055697.1, forward strand.
TCAGATGTGCCCAGAGGAGATGGATTAAAGGTGGAGGCAACTCTGTGTAAGATAGCTGACATGGAGAAAATTGTGTAGAACTTGCAGGGTGCTGCTTCTTTCTGTGTGACTTTCATTTATGTAAGTGCTACCTTTTGTTGCCATTTACTTGCATTTAAAGTCCCTACTGGCACCACATACACAGGAGCTATGTGCATAGTGTCTCTTAACTAGGCATTACAATTCATCTCACAACATTATTCTTTGCAGAGGTATTGGCATTGTAATCTTAGTTTCAGTTAATGTCTCCTGCCACACGCTCATGCATAAGTCAGTGTTTTTAACATTCAATTCATGTCTTTGGCACGTGATGTGTCACACTATAGGAGGCAGTTGTTTTTATTTCTGTTGTGGGGCAGTTTTTACTTTAAGTTGGCGTGATTCTTATTCATGTATGCACGTCGGACCAAGGCCAGAGCTTTAGCAGTGGATTACACGTGTGGATGAAAAGGGACACAAATGAAGAGCTGCATGTCAGAAGATGAACAGAGTAGGGTCAAACGGTTGCAAAGCAAGTGTGCGGCTGTGTGGCCAGAGGGGTGGTGGTGAATTTCTATATCAGCTTGTTGCATGTATTTGGCAAAGAGGGTGCACATCTTGCAATGGTAAAAGCATGCATGCTAGCACACATACATAAAGTGATCCACCTCTGGTTCTCCTGCTAGTTTAGCTGCAATATTGATGAGGTGGTGAGGACACAAAGATGTGGAAACTATGTGTTGTGCATTGTGTCAGCCTTGTTATTTGCTTATTACAGCATTTTTCTCTAATTCTGGGGGGAGTGGAAAACTGGAAACCTTGAAAACCAGAACACACATTACAAGGAAAACTAAAATCTCATTGATTGATTAGGGGGTCAATCAACCCCTAAATTTTACCTTCACTTGTGTTTTATTTTTTTTATTTTTTTAATAGTCATTTTGAATAATTCACCAAGTTTTATTCAGTCCAAAGTCTTTATAAACTTGTGCTGTGGTGGTATTATATTTGCACTAAAATCCCCAGCTTAATTTCTAAATCCTTCTGTTAGAGTAAAACTCAGGATGTGTGCACAGTCTGGAAACTATGGCAAATGGAAGAACGTCAGAATTTGAATGTCAGACACTATTTAGTTTGAAACTAGCACATCTTTGTGATTTTACTTTTCTGTCAGGATTAAATCTGCAAACCATGAGAAAACACCTCTGCCCCCAGCTCTGTGTTTAAGGTTGACTTCATTGGCATGTGTGTGATCCACTCTGCTGGACTGAGAGTCTCTAAAGAGCCATGCCAGATGTAATGAGAGGAGTAGAAGAGGTTTTGGCCTTCTACATGGATGCATGTCTAGCTGTACCACACAGCTGGAAACATTTTCCTTTATCCTAAAGCTGTTATTGTCAAACTGTCAATATTACAATAATATTCATAAATGGCATCTCAATACTGAATGCTGTCATGGAGAAAAGGATTTCGGATTTTGGCAGCACATTGTTGTTTCTGCACTGTATATTTTAAATGCAGAAGTTTAAAACACAATGAGGGAAGACAATAGAACCCTACCTGTTCAACTGTTTTTTACAGTCGACTCTATGATTTAATAATTCACCCCATCTTGTTCATTTTAGAGATCTGACACCTTGCTCCTGCTGTTTTCCCCCTTAATTCTCTTTCCGACCTCACTGAAAAACCTTTGTCATCTGCGTAGTTGTTTCAGAGCAACTGCCATCAGCTTCTTCCTGTCTTGTGAAAACAGCATAAAACGCCGCTCTTGCTCTGATCTCTTCCTACGCTAATTACACAACTGTGATTAAACAAGATAAATGTGCCACAGACTGTCATGCCTGCAGGCTTCATAGGCTTTCTGAATTTAGGAAACTTTCCTTTACATTAGTTACTATGCCTTGCTATGAATGTGTTGTCTTGAGTCTAGATATGGATGAAAATGGACTCCTCCTCACATTACATGTGTTTCCATGCATTAATAAACAGGGTTCCACTTGGAATCAGCTTCCAGTAAGGAAATGAGGCAACATCACCATGGTCAAACAAAGCAATAAATATCTCCCATCATTTATATACAGCAAGTGGTCAAGATATATTAAATAACAGAAAGTCATAATGTGGCCAGTTTATGTGAAGCACGTCAAGAAGCGTATTGCTTTTAAAAGCAAAGGTTGTAGGTGCCACAGAGTAAGTGCTGTTACACTAAGAACCCTCCCCCTCTGCAAACATATGTAGACACACACAAAGATGCATGCACACAATTCCCCCTCAGTGTTTTATTTTATGCTACAAAGGGGCAAATCCAGATTACAGAGCCTCTGTATGTGAAGGAGATCAGAGGAGATTTATGAAAGAGGTGCTGTATTTTACAGTCCGTATGATGCATATGGTTGTAATATATGTAGTTGTATGAATTGGACAAATGAAACAACCGATGCATTTCATGTAATTTTCTTTTTCCGTGACAGAACATACTGTAATATTGATTACTGAGTAGTGGAAGGCAAACAGGACAAGCTCTGCAGGTGGATTTTTATTATGCCTTCTGTAATCTCCATGCATTGTAAATTTTTGTGTCCTGCAGTTGGAGCACAGAAAGTCTGACTGATCCCAAATCAAAGGGAGTGAGGCAGAAATAGTGAGAACCACAGAAGCCATCAAGGACATTTCAGAGTGAGTTGGGCTGCAGTTGTGTGGTGGCTCTGCTGCAGGCATGGGGCCTGGAGGATTAGTGTCCAATCAGAGTGGATTTGATGTTTACTGACAGTACATGGGACTTAGCTAAGAGGACTGTATTTCATTTGTTTCAATGAAGCTGTGCACCTTGCTTGGCTACCCCTCCCCTTGCTGCGAATCTGGCAGATCTGAAACCTGTTGACAACAGCACATCATCAGTAGCTTCAGGTAAGTGTTTTTAGAGTAGCAGGCAAGTTTTTTTTTTTTTTTTTTTTTTTTTTTTTTTTTTTTATTTCAAGGAGTGGGGGTCAGAATCATTGGCATCACCATCATCATTACCATCACCAGATTCGCTGGTATCTGGTTCATGTGACGTCACAGAAGGAAATGGAATTAAACAGGCTTTATTTAGATGTAATCCCTCATAGCAATCGGCAGAGCGAGTAAAATGTCCCAGAGAGGGGAGAGATAAACCACACTGGATTAGTACAAGCCCCTACCCATCCCAACCTATAACCCATCCTATTCTCTCTTTTTAAATTTTTTTTTTATGCCTACTAACAAATGTTTGGTGGCAATCTGAATCCTGCACCCAGTTACCGGGGCTTCCATGGAATAACTGTTTCCTGTGCAGTCGTGTAGTTTTGTGTGATGTGGATGTTTTTGTGTGTGGTGTCCTCTTTCCTCTTGCACAACAAGCCAGCATGACCGGAGATTAATTATTCAAGGACTGCCAGCTCAAGGGGGAGTCACCTGATAACTCGGACTTACAATATTACAACCTGATATCAGGTGAAACGGTGCGCCTTCTGTGCTTGCTTGCTCTTCCTTTTTATTTCTGTGCTTTGTTGCTGTTCATGAAGAATTGCACTCTAAAACACACAGCCAAGAGCTTGATTTTTTGTGTCTGTTAGTTTTTTTACTTTTAGATTTTTTTTTTTCTTTTTTGCCAATGCTTGTCACCAACAAACAGTTAGGTCTTGGACGCTCCCACAGTTGGGACACGCTAGGGGGGAATGAGGGTCAGTGGGAGAGGCAGTGTGACAGTGTGTACGAGCAGCAGGCTAGAGTAGCAGGCCGACGAAACTCCCTGTCATACGCGGAGGGAGGAGGGTGGTACGAGGCTCCACCAGGGGTGCGTCCCCCTGACCTGGATTTGAAACGTGCGCCGTATTCTTACCAAGACACTCCCTACGGACAGGTTTACGCAGAGCGACAGGATCCACGGGGACTGAGGAAGGGCTCTGTGCCGGATTTAAACCACTACGAACGGGCACCCATGTCTCACAGAGGATCCATTTCACATCAGGATTACTATTCGCATGACCCAGCTATGACTCCGCGACCACCTGAGGGCCTATACCGGCCAGAGCACCAACCTCCGCCACCTCATCCTCATCCACTCAGCAGGTCAGGCTCACATTTTGGAATGGTACCTGGAGCTCGTGCTGTGTGGGATCAAGGTCAGCCAGGTAGAGGAGTACCTCAGGCCCCTTTATCACCTCTACCACCTCCTCCCCCTCCTCCAACTGCCCATGAGTTGAGTCGAGGTTATAGAGAACCTAGTGCTGGAAATGTTGCCAAGATGATGCAAGATGGCCAACAGCGCTTACCTTCCAGGGACCCATCTCCTTCTCACTATGGTATGGAGCATGCATCTCCTAGGTATGCCAGCGAGCCTCCTCCTCCTACTGGCCAGTCGGTTTATACGGATATTGATGGCCGCCCAGTAGATCCACAGCAGCAGGCTGCTACCTGTCTGGTAGTGGATCCTGCCAGTCAAGGTATGATAATGAGGCAAGAGACAGCCTCACCTTATACCATCCAGCAACAGCAGCAGTTACAGCAGCAGCAACAAATACAGCAACAGCAGCAACTTCAACAGCAACAACTGCAGCAGCAGCAACTGCAACAACAGCAACTTCAGCAGCAACAACTGCAGCAGCAGCAGCTTCAGCAGCAACAATTACAACAGCAGCAACTCCAGCAGCAGCAGATACAGCAACAGCAACTTCAGCATCAACAAATCCAACAGCAGCTTCAGCAAGAGCAGGTACAGCAGCAAATGCAACTGCCGCTTCCACCCCCGCCTGCCATGCCAGTGTCTGACCCGCACCTTGCTATAATGGCTCCGCTTTCTGCTCCACCTGCTCCAGTGCAGACTGCAACAGTTATCCCAGCTGCACCCACACCTGTGCAGCCTGCACCTGCTGCTGTTCAGGCTGCTCCAGTTCCAGCTCCAGCCCCTCTTCCAGCAACTGCTCCACTATCTGGTCCTGTCCCTGCTCCTGCCCAAGTTGCCCCACAAACACCTTTGCCTGTGGACCCTAAGAAGACTGTTGATCCAGAATTTCTTTCTTTGCTTCGGAATGAGGGCCTCTCAGAAAGCACCATCTCCTCACTCATCCAGCAGGGATTTGATTCCACTAGCATGCTAGCTGTTATGGAGGAAAACGATGTGCGCACCGTCGCCCCCAACCTTGGCCAGGCTCGTGTACTGTCTCGCTTCATTCACAACTACAAGAGGCCTTTTGAGGCAACGCCGGCACCCTCCCGGCCTCAGACACCCATGCGAGGTCGATCTAATAGCTTTAGCCATCGCTCAGACATCTACCACCACCAACAGCACCACCATTCACAACATCCTTCGCAGCCTTTAGCTGTGGATCCCCAGCTGATGCCCCCACAGACCCCTGGGGCCATGCAAACCATCTCTCCGAGAATGGGAGAAGTAATAGGTAGGAGGCCCAGCAGTGCACCCTCTCAACACCTCCTGGAAGCCTCTGGAGGATACCCAGGCCAACCACCTCGCTCCCCAGGGCCATATGCTGGAACTATTATGCCTGTCCAATCAAGACCTATGTCAGCCTATTCTTCCGGGGTGACAGTACCTGGAGTCTCTATGCAGGGAATGCAGATAATGCCACAGCAGATGACTGGGTCAATGCCTGCCATACCAGGATCTATTCACTCCATGTCAGGTATGCCACAGCAGATGCCGGTGTCCATGCCAGCTTTGCAGCAGCCACAACAAGTACCGAAAGCATACTGTACCAATTACACAGTGCCCATGGAACTGATGAAGAGGGACAGGAATTTGCTGCCATTGTCACCTATGCACAGTCCTCACCCTAGTCCTCAGCTGATGCGTAAAGGTGGAGGACCTGCATCAGATAATTCCCTCGTTCCTGTGGGAGCCCCTGTTCAAGGCCAAGGTGCCTTGGTTGCTAACCAGAAGTTAAGTCGACGCACAGGTCCACCAGTCATCGTGTCCACTATGGCATCTCCAGATACAAGTAAATCCTTTCATTCTTAACTTTTCTATGGTTATTTGCTATTTGACTTTTGATAGATTTGGGCTTTCCTTTGGTTGGTTGTTGACGGGTTAAATAGATGGGGAAGTTTATTTGTGTTAACAGCTCTTTTTGCACTGTTTCACAAGCCTCTTGTCGCTTTGGATAATACCAGTGTCATTAATGTAATTCAGTAGCTTTTGAATTAAATCCTTTTGTGGACAACTTTTGCTGTAAACACTCTGGGAAAGCTTCCCCTGTAATACTTTAGTTTTGTCATGATCCTAAAATGATTTCTCGCCTTCTGGTCAGCTTATTCATTCAGTTCCAGACTGGTCAGAATACACCATACTTCCCAAGGCATTCTTCATTATTTCAGTGATCTCATGCTTGCTTTATATCATAAGGGAAAAATCACCTAATTAAATACAATACAAAGGGGCCTTGACAGGGCACACTATAGAGGATTTGGAAGGAACAGCTGTCAGCATCCTTTCTGGTACGTTTTAAATGTTAACAACTGTGCACTGTGTTCATGTTACAGTCTTGTCAGTTGCTGCATTCATGTGTGAACAGTTCACATTAGGATTTTTGTGACTAGAAAAGTCAGAAATTATGTGCAGATGTGTTCATTGTGTAGGAACAGGGGGCATGCATCTGTGTGCAGAATGTGAGATTGGGAGTGAGTTTTTCTTCTCATCTATGTCTTATCTGCTGTGTATTGCTAAGTTGGGCAACAATGCAGGCAATAATTTAATAATCATCTCTTCTGCTGCACCTATAGCCTGTAGAATTCAGAAAAGTTGCATAACAGTAATTGTTGCTTTATGAAGCTTTTTAGCTGTGGTGTTGTTCTAAGTGCAGTCATTGATAAAGTTCTTTCTAAGTAAAGGAAGCCACAAGCTGTGTTAAGCTAAACAAGAATGTCCTCTCTCAAAAAAGCATCATAGCCACTTGGAGCACACATGTTCCCTCAGTCCTGCTTCAGTTAAGTTGTTCCATTGACCTTCACAAAGTAACATGAAGAGCTCTTTTTTTTTTAACATTTCCTTTGTTCTTTTGTTTCAGATGAACATTTATTCAAAGTAGAAAAACTACCCCAGATAGAATTAAATGCTTAAAGGCAGTGCATCCATACTATGTATCTTGGACTTATTTGGATTTACATATCAGATTTAAGCTTTAATTCGAAAGCTGCAAACCAAAGTATGTTCTTTTCAGTCCCATGTCCTGATAACAGTACATGTCAGACATTTTAGACCATTGGGACTGACATCCCCATCAACATCAGTTCACTAGAGGCTGACTAGCAGCATCACCAGGCAGATAAAATCAAATTACCTATCTGATGGTCGATGTGTGATTGTGTCATTTTCTCTGTGCAGGTTGTAATGGGAATAGAGAGAGAGGTTTAATCCTTCAGATCCTCCATTTTCATGGCTGCACTAATCCATAGAAACTCTCGTTCCACTCACCAGCATCAACTGCTCTACATAGCTCGCAGTTTAAATGAACTTGAAAATGTCCAAGGCAGGTTGTGAACAAATGATTTAACTCGGGAAGTCCTCTCTGAGACTTTAAAGCCCAAGAGAGTAGGTATTTAAAAGATTCCCATTGACTGGTTGTCAAAACAGGCTGCTGCTTTTGGCTCACTTTGATTCATGGTTTAGAAACATATTTCTTCCAGTCAGCCAAATACATCATATTGTTAGCATGCAGGCAGTCAGCAGAGTTGACTTCATTTGCATGTGTCTGACATTTGTTGCTTTGGTTATTTCATCTCTTAATGGACACGTCCGCAAAGCTGCTCTGAAAGCATATTTCTAAATTGTATGTTGCTAGGCAACATGAGTTTTGGTGGTAATCGTAGGCAGATTTGCTTCTAGTTAAAGCTTCTGTCCAGGAGATTTACTTCTTACTTCTTTTTCTTTTGCACAATATCTGGCAGAGCTTTTTATTTGAAATACATACTCATTTATATATAAGCATGCATTATATTATAAAGTGTATCATACATTATACATAAACTTCTATATCTGTAATCTGTATATAGCAAAATAGTTTGTGTTCTGCTAAATAAGTTTTAACAGAAACAATAACATATTTTTTATATTTGTTTAAATTTAATTACCTCAGAGGTTGTGAGGCCTTCCGACAATCTGGCAATAATTAATCAGGTACAGCACTATGTTGCATCAACCAACAGGAAAAAAAATCCTCTTTAAATTAACAGCCCATGTGCAAACACAGATGGCCTGCCCCCACCACCTCAGTATATGATGCTCAGAGTAATACCCTTGAGCAGGAATAACTGACTAACTAGGACTCCCCTTCCCCCTCGCTAACATAATGTGACACTGTAGGGCATGACAGCACAACACTGGGAAAAAAATGACTTTGCTGTGTTTTGCTTTTCTTAAATGTAAGTCACTACGTCACTCAAAAATAATTGTGGTGATTTACCTAGCAACTGATAGTAAAAAGGCTTAATGGCATTTTACTCTGAAGACAATTATCTTTATTCTGTCTTTAACTCAACACAACATATGCTGAGGAGAAAGGCGCTGCTCTTTGACAACAGAACTGAACATATTATTTTTGCTTCTTTCCTTTTGATTCTTGGTGTTTTAAGGTTCACTCCAGAATTGTTGTCCTTCTTTTAGGATACTGACTTGGTAGAGATGGAGAGGCACAGGGCTGCAAAGATGCACCTATGAACAGCTGCTTCATGTCTCAGTCCCAGGTCGCCTAAATTTCAAGCTCAAGTATGAAATAAGAATCCACTTAAGTTTCTTTTTCTTTTCTTCAGTGTTTCTTGTTGCAGCAAACATGTGCGCACATGCGTGACACACTAGCTGCAACTTTTCCCGTGCTTTGGCCTAGCGTGATGGCAGGGGAGGGTTATAGCATATTAGTTTTGGAGATGGCAGATTATGTATTTACAGGGTCCAGGTTAAAGCTACAGGCAGTTGTTGCGCTGAGTGAGGGATTAAGAAATGGGGAGAGGGAGGGACTGATTGCTGGCTGCATGGTGGGTTGGGGAAATGGGGTGGTGACAGCTGCCAGTCAATGTTACAGTTTCCATGGAGATGAGGTTAGCTGTTAAACCTCATATCTGCATTGAGGGTCAAATACTGACCTTAATCTGGATTGACAGTAAAAGATTTTTCTGTTGCTAGCCTCTTTTTTTTTTTCTCTTTTTTTTTCTTTCAGTCCAGCCCTGCTCATTCTGTACTCTTGTTTTCAGTGTAACCCTTACTCTGGTTTCTGATGTTGATTTTCATGAATTTGATTTTACTAAAAAATGATTTGATCTCTGAACTTGAACGTCCAGATTTTCTCATGACCACATTTCCTCCCTGATGCCGATGGTTCACCTGTCCTTTCAGTCTTTAATGGTGCAGTGGACAGATCTTGACCCGATTTAAATAGTTTTAGTTATCTACAACCATTTTCTTGACTGCAGGTTGTGTCTTCCAGCATGGTTTTTAAGGGATTGAAAAGCTTCTCACTACATTATTTGGGGTTAAGTGACTTGTTTAAATCTAAAGCGTATTAATCGTTACAATCATTTTCCAATGGGAGGCTCTTAAATGATAACTTATGTGACTTTTTTACCCTGTTTTAGGAAGTCAATATTTATTTTTCTCTCTAGCTGTAAGTACTGCAAAGTAAAGCAGAGCATCTGGATAAGTAAAACCATATCCAGCTCTTTGCAATTCCTGAGGGCAAAATCATGACTCACTTATTGTTGCTCAACACTTCAAATTTTGTCCATATGTGATAGTAATTTATAACTACAGCAACCTACAGCACACTTCTTCTTGTTTTCTAGTAGTTGGCATGCAGGGATTTGGAGCATTACCAACACTGATAAGAAGAGTGGACCAAATTTTAGATGCAACGACTAAGTGGTCAGTTGTGTGTTATATCAAATGGGTCATCCTGCAGCCATCCTCTAAACCAGGGGTGCCTAAGTCCAGTCCTTGAGATCTACTATCCTGCAACTTTTAGGTGCATTTCTTCTCCAATACACCTGAATCAAATGAATGGCTCTTTACCAGGACTAATTTAACCAAAGTAATGTCACAGGCTTGATAGCTGTAAGAAGGGCAAAGTTTCAAAAACAAGACATGATGTAATTGATTTGGGGGCTGCTCTTGTTTTTCTTCCATGTTCTTAAAATTAACCAACCTTCTCTATTGTTACCATGTTTATTGTTTTGTTGACACCCCCACAAATCCTGCAACAAAAATGTATACAACAGAAGCCAGGTGAGGAGGAGTACATGTGACAGCTAAAGTTAGCTTAATGAAACAACTTCATTAGCCCAGTGATGTAGTATTGGTATAGCTACACTGGTTAGATTCACTCCTGCCATTTCTCCCCTTTCACTGAGTAAACATCATTAAAAATATAAAACCTCTGAGCGTGGACACCTGCCAGGTGTTTGCTTGGTGCCAGATGTATTAGCATAGAGCTTACAGTTAATATACAGTACAGGGGCCATCAAAAGAAATTGGATCTTGAAAGGCAAAGTGTGACCTTTCTGGCTTTTTTTTTTTGTCTTGTTTTGTGCTCCATCATTTCAGAGAAGCATGAAGTGATTAACAGCTGGTTGCTGGGCACAGAGGCAAAGAAAAGACAGACAGAGGAGGATAGACGCTCAGACATTTGCAGCTCAAAGAAAAGATGAATAAAGAAAGCAATGAAATGAAAAGTCCAAAGCGCCCCACTCCTACTTTCTTCATAAAAGACCTGCTACCTTCTCTCCTGTCTACTTCTTATTCCATTTTTTTCTTGGTTCTTCCTCCAAATTCCCTTCCTTGTTTTCCTCTGTTCATCCCATACTACTTCTTCCTGGTTACCAGTGAGTCACCCTGAATTATTCATTTTGAGAAAATTAAATCTTCATGGGTGTTAAGTGCGAGTAAAGAGGACGCAGAGCTGACCGTTTCATGTGTGCGGGTGTATGTGTGCAACTAAGCGTTGCAAGACTTGACACTTTGCTCTGCTGTATTTTAACAAAAGTAAAAGGAAGATGCGTTTAGAGGTGTAGACGAATCTCATTTGCATCCGAGGAAAAATATTAAATATTTCACCGAGAGCATGTTTGGCTTGTTGAGGATCACAGGGGGCTGCAAATAGGATTGTGGTTCAGTGTTTTTAGTCTCACACAAGCGCAAAGATATGTGTTTATCTGAATAAATTTTTATTTATTGCTTTGGATATTTTTTTTCCCTCATTGAGCAAGTGGAAGCTTGTTGATGCAGCTCACTGATAGATGAGTTGGTGTCTTGCACTTTAATCAGATTAGCATTGAAAATATTTGTTCAGTGCTTCATATTTCATAGCTGCCTGCTCGCTCTAAGCCCTCAGCATACATGAAGAGTGTAATGCCCATTCATCCCCCATCCTCACACACACTTGTTGGCTCCCATCGTCTTCATGTCTCTGTCTGTAATCAAGCCAGTTGGCTCAAGTCTCAGGGAAAGAAAAGGTTAAGGAGTTACTGTGATGTTTTTGCAGAATTGGAGAAATGTCTGACAAAGTTTGAATGGGACAGCATTAAAAAAGAAAAGCCCTCAGCATCTGTTGTCCACCTGCAGCTGTCTCATCTGTCTTCTTCTCGCTCTTTTCCCCAGAAACTCATTTTTGCCTCAGCCACTTGGCAGCGGCAGCTCATGTAGATCACAGGAAGCAGATGGGATGTCGAATTTTAGAGGTCAAATTATATAGAAGGCTCCTCTTACTCTCCCGGTCTCTTTTTATGAATGAGGCTTTTTTTTAAACTGCAGGCCTGGTTTTTAAGCTCTGATTATATGTTCTAACCAAACCTCCTCATTGACGCCCTTTAAACTCTTTGTACTCCTTACATTGGACATATGCAGTACACTGCAGTGTGTGAGTACATTTTTCTTCTCATTGTTAATTTATCTGTTTAATGTACAAACAGTTCAAAGATGTTCAGTCAACAAATGAAGCTAAACTGAGAAAACCAGAAAATTCTCACATGTGATGCCTGCAGGATTTTGCTTTATAATGTATGTTTGAGTGATCCCCATATTCATGTATGAAAGATGAGAAGTTATTTGTCCACACATGTGGATACAGTGCTACAAATGAATAAGAGGCTAATGGTTAAAGACTAAGCTAACAGTGAGGAAAATCATGTATATTCCAGGCTATAACGCCACCCATATTAGTATTATAAATTCCTGTAATAAACCACCTCATAAAGGTGAAAATAAACAATAAAGTCTTAAAAGCATTTATCTACTGACATATAGGCATTTAACTTGTTGGACTATGTAGATGAACTTGCTGTGGGAACCATTTCCAAGGAACTGCTGTTTTTGGTACTTTGATGTTGGCTTCACATTTTTCCCTTCACAAGTTTTCTTGTATTTTCTGAATAACAATAAAGTAACATATGCCATTTAAAAATTGAGGTAAAATCAGTATACTTTAAATGCAGTATAGGCAAGGCTAATTTATTTGTACAGCACATTTGATGTACAAGACAATTGAAATGTAGCAGAGAACAGGTGGGTCTTTAATTTGGATTTAAATAATTTGTTTCAGTTGATCTGAGGCTTTCTGGGAGTTTGTTCCAGACATGTGGAGCATAGAAGCTGAATGCAGCTTCTCCATGTCTGGTTCTGATTTTGGGAACTGATAAGAGACTGGAACCAGATGATCTGAGGGTTCTGGTAGGTTCATACTGGGTCAGGAGGTCACTGATGTATTTTAGTCCTAAACCATTCAGAGCTTTATAGACCAGCAGCAGAACTTTAACACCTATTCTCTGACGGACAGGCAGCCAGTGTAAAGACCTCAGAGCTGGACTGATGTGGTCCACTTTCTTGGTCTTTGTGAGGACTCGAACAGCTAAGTTCTGAATCAACTGCTGGTGTCTAATTGATTTTTTTAGGTAGAACCTGTAAAAACACTGTTACAATAATTAAGCCGACTAAAGATGAATTATGTTTATGTACAAATTCTAAAAATAGACGTTATGCATGAAACAAATGTAAAATCCTATTTCTCGTCTCATGCAAATTTAAGCAGTTTTGCATTTGCAAATTGAAATTTTGATGTAGTCCTATGTATTCCTGTATAATCCTTGTTAATATATTTCATTAAATTTTCAATTATAATCTAAAAAGTTGAAAAAAAAATCTCTGAATGGCCACAGTTGGTTTAATTGCAGGTTCTACAAATATATGTAAACTTTATGTAATTTGACTCCGCTGCTGCATGATGTCCAGAAGTATGTGGTCAGCCAAGTTTTAACATTTTAGGAATGCATTTTCCTTGATACATTTTGTATTTGTATTTCCTTGAAAGGGGGATTTTGCACATGTGTCAGGCATTGTCTGGATTATTGCTAGAGTCAGGGTGTCAAACAATTTTATCAGATGATAAATCATAATTTGGTGTTGTTGCAGATTTGCTGCAGATGTCTAGAGAGTCAAACTAAGTCAGGAGAGAGTTACATTAACTCTCAGTGAAAGGATTAATTAATGATTTAAATAATTAATTATGCATTTCTTTTCATAAACTGCACACAATGCATTTGTGTCACTATTTACCTGCTTATATTAACCACGATGGATCTAACTTAATGCTGAATTTATAGTGTAAAAACATTTAGAGACTCAAGGACATCAGGTGACTTTTTTAATTGATTTTAACAAACAGTGATTAAGGATGCTTACACAATTGAACTATTCATTATTAAAAGCATCAGTAATGATAATAGGTTAAATGCAGTATTTGATACAAGGTAAATAACGAATTCAGTCTATTATGGGTGGTAATAATGGGTGGTGGTACTGCGGATAATGATATAAATTTTAACAGGGAAAAAATCACTTCATGCTTTCTCTGTGCTTGCCTTAACTATCAGTTTGAAACATGCAGCCATGAGTTTTTAACATCACTAGTTACACAGCAGGGTGTTAATTGGAATAACAAGGGTCAAATTTGCCAAAAACAAGCAGCCAATAAAGCCAGACTTACAGTATCTGAGATGAGTCTTAACTGGATGATAGTATAAGCAATGCTACGTCTGCCATGTGCTAATTTTCCATTTTACAGCTGCAGCTAAGTCAGTAAATCATGTGAGATTTTTTTCATGATTTAATTATCATTCATTTGGAAGGAAATCGTCACATTTAAGAAGATAGAACCTTTGAAGGTTTTTTGTTGACTGATGAATCGATTAATTAATTCCTGTTTTTAAATAATGTAACAACTAGGACATTATGTTAATGCGTGCTGCTTCTCTAAAGGCAGAGTTGACCTGAAAGCATGGTCTTAACCGTTATTATCAAAATCCTTTAAGGCAGAAGTGGCTTAGTGTTGGGCCCCCCTCTCAGCTCAGACAGGTGTAGTAGTAAACTCACTAATCTTTACTCCTGCTTGAGTGTAAATCTTGGGATCAGTTAGACTGCAGGAAATATTTTCCTACTGTTAGCAAGTTTGCATGTGACTCTGAGAGCTAACACGCTAAGAGCCCAGAAGCAAATGTTCCTGAAAACATATAAACATGTCAACATGGAAGAATTCATTTTGCAGCAATTTTCTTACAAAAGGTTTGTGCTATGTTGAGTTAACTGGATTTTCCTCGTGTTTTAAGTAATTTTTCTAGCATGATAGCATAAACACGTTGGTGGTCATATTAGCTTCTTTTGCTAATTATCTACAAATAAAAACTCTGATGCAATATTTTGCTAATAATTTTTCCGTATCACTTCCTATGTTCACGTGAAAAGCATGTTGAATTCAATTGTGAAACTCAAACCTTTGTATTGTATTTTTTTTATGCGTTCTCGTTTTGAATTTAATTCCATTAACACTAAAAATAAAACAAAAAACTGGGGCACAAGTATGTTTACCACTGCGTTGCATCACCTCTTCTTTTAAAAACACTCCCAGCTTTGGGAACTGAGGATGTTTTCCTATTTTTGCCTGATATTGGAATACTGAAACTGGAAAAAAATTATGTTAAAACAACACCTGGAAGAACAGCTAATCCCTTTCAGAAATAACCGGGGGCTCAAATATCCCATAACTTTGTTCAGTTTTAAATGTAGAATATCTAAGAATTTTGGGATATCATCTGCTGTACAGATAAGAATCAACCGTGATTTGTGACACTTTATTTAAAGCTGAGCTTATTTTAAGAGGGAAAGAGGTGGAAACTGTCCTGGGATCTGATGAATCCTAACAGTAATTTATTTTTAAAGAGTGTGTTGTTATTGTTTTACACTTATAAGACTAACATCTGTTATGGCAGCACATGTTCCCATTTAGACATCGTTTTCAGGGAAGGTCTTCCCTATTTCATCAAAGCAATGCGTGTATTACAGCAGCATGGTTAATAAAGACATGATGCTAAACTGGACCGCCTGTAGTTCGAACCTCTGGCTGAACATGTTGACTCTTTCAGAACTACAACAGCTACTGTCAGTTCTTAAACGCTAGGAGAATCTTTAGGATGCAGCAGTAGTAAATTAGCCTCTAATTTAGTCAAAAATTGTAACATGAAAAAATTTTTCCAGATTTAAATATAGTCTTAATACTAGTTTTGATGTAGTAAAGTTAAAACAATTTGCTCTCTGTTAACAAGTTAGTATTTCTCTTTTTAAATGTTCTTTTGAACATTTTTGTCACAGAGCATTGAAATAACCCTCGATGGCACTTTGTTGAATGGCAAAACCAGTTGTTCCCAATTTTGAACGGTGAGGAGTGAGTGTCAGATTGTGGAGAGTTTGTGGGTAAGAGGGAGTGAGACAGAGAAAAGAGATGTGGTGGAGGGGGGCTGGCACTCCTAAAGGACTGTGGAGCCCAGATCACAAATAATAAAACAGAAAGGCAGGGAGGGAGGGAGGGGAGGAAAAAAGGGCGAAGGAAAATATGTTATGCGAAAGGGAAGGTCGGAGAGAATGGAGGACAGAGTTGTACGTGTGCCAGGGGCGCCGCACCTCTCACTGTGACTGGTGCTTTTCTTTCGTCTCCGTTATTTACCTCCCTTTTTTTCTTTTCTCCTGCATAGCTGTGGCACCAGATTGTTTTCTCTGTCGTTTTTTTTTTTTTTTTCTGTTTTTCTCCCCCCCCACCCCTTCCTCTCCCTCCCTCCGTCTCTCTGTGACTTCCAACAAAAGGCTGACGGAGTGAGCCTGACGTCTGAATGAATAGCCCAAACCTGCTGTGAAGGGAGAGAAGAGGGGAGACGGAGCAGGAGAGGAGGCTGAGGAGAAACGATACAAGTGATCCAGCTGAAGAGGCGGAAAGAGGAGAGCGCAGACAAGTGCGGATTGCCGGCTAGAGACGAAAAGAGATCCTTCCCCCCCCTCTCCTCCCCCTCTCTGGAGATTAAAGGAGTTGAAGGCACCGTTTTAACTGCGCGAGTGGGGGGAGTGACCATCACTGCCCTCCTGTGCCACCATCCATTTTTATTTTCCTCAGTAGCACCAGTCGTGTGAAAAATGGAACTTCTGGGGATGAGGTGACGAAGGAGGACAGATTTGGAGACAAGCAGCGGGAGAGCAAGAGAAGACAGCGAAGGAGGACAGAAAAGGGGAGGGAAGCTGGAGGAGGAGGAAGAGAGGAGACGATAACCCCAGGGCATACTGTGTGAGAATACACCAACGCCCACTTCTTCTTCTTCTTCTTCTCCCCCCCTCCTTTTTTTTTTTTTTTTTTTTGCTGTCCCTGACCTCGACATTTCCTCTGCCATGTGCATCACCTGATTTGGAAAAATGTGGAGACAGCATTTCCCAGGCAAGGAGCATGTTTCACATCATGCATGTATGTGTGTGTGCATGAGCTCACCAGGGATAATAATAAAAATCTGTGTTGTGTGTGTGACTGTGAGAGGTGGAAGGAGGGAGTTGGCTTTAGGGCTAATGAGCCTCTTATGTTTTTGCAATGAAGTGTGTCATGAAAACAGTGTGTGTGCATGAGGGCAAGCACCCCTGCGAGTGTGTCAGTGTTTCCCTGGTTTGCAGCCACCGCAGAGCTCTGCACAGCAGTGTGAGGAGGGGAGATTAGATGGGCTGTCATTTGTTGGGTCAGAGGTCACAGCCGATTGGGTATCTAAGTGGGTCTCCCTGTGTGACGGTTAATAGTATAAGTCTCTCTATTTTTTTTTTCTTAAAATCTGATCTTGTTTTGATGCTTAAACTGATGAAAAATTAGCTTCATATTCTTTTTCTTCACTTTCATTGTTGCAAAAACTGGATAAGACACTGGTTTTGCTGCGTGCGTGTTCATCAGCACTTGCTAGTCAAGTGATAAAGAGGATGGATGCTTGTCTTTTTTTCTCATTTTGCTTTACTGCCACTTAGCAGTGAAACCAGCTATGATACCTTTGTGTCAACATATGTTGCCTCCTTCCTTCTTTGACTCTGTCCTTACACTTCAACCCTGTTTTTTTTTTTGTTGTTTTTTTTTTTTTTTTGCTTGTCTTCTCTCTCACACTTTCTCTTTTACCCCTCTGGCTAAGCATTTGGGTGGTGATAACTTTGGAGGGAGCGCAGGCAGAAGGGAAGGACAAACAATGTCTTTGTGTGTCCACATAGTCGAATAAGAGACAGGCTAGGGTGGCGGCAGTGCGGCCAGGCGCTGAGAGGGTCCGGTGGGGGCTTGCAGCAGGCAAGCCTGCCAAAGAAAAGCAAACGCCTCCCCTATTATTCTACACATGCCAAGAGATCGTAAACACTCTGGAAAAAAAAAAAAAAGCAGACACTCCCAGGAATACAGGCACTGGATTTTTGTTAACATGTATGCAGTTAGAAAGGGTAACACTGCTGTTTTTCACCTCTCACTGCAAGCAAGGGCATGGCTGGGAAAAGAAGTAATGACATGTGTTAGCAGGCTTGATTTTACTTAAAGATCTGGGATTTTCCTGATCATCACTGATCATTAATGTAATTTGTGGATTTGTAAAACTTAGCGCATGGTTTTGTATTTCCAGCGCTTCCCTAGAAAATGCGGCAGAAAGGAACACCATTTGTGGCTCTTCTCTTTAAAGCTCAGTGTTTGGGTTGCCAGGTTGGGAGGCCTGTAGGGGTGAGATTTGGTATCATTATATCACGCTTTCAACTTTTTTTTTCCTGCTGCACTTGCCACAAATAAAACTCATGGGGTTATCAGCCCCCCCACTCCTTTCGTCACACTCATAGACTATCCCATCTCTGAGTCCCACCAGCTTGGGAGTTGCTAGGTAACCAGAACCAGCTGTTGGTCCTAAGCCATTTAAGTCCATTTTGGTCCTGCATCAACAGCAAAGGTTTTTCTTTTTTTTTTTTTTCTTTCTCTATGAAAGCTTGCTGTGAACTCAGCAACCACCGCTGTGTCCCTGACATCACCATGCCATGGAAAATCTTCCTCACTTCCTTTTGTTTTTCCAGTTTTATTGTTCCACTGATACTGGGACCAGTGTGAATGTCTCTGGCTTGTATCACACAGGAGCATTTCAACACCTTTCACACAACCGATAGAGAAAAAGATGAGAAGTAGAGCCCAGGAAGGCCAGACAGGAGACAAGTGAAAAGAACAGGCCTGTGGGTGGCAAGACTTTGACAAATGAAGTCACCTGTAATTTAGAGTCAGCAAAAAATGACGTAAGGATATTACAGAGGGCCCCGGGAGTGTGTGACTCCTCTGCAAGTGTGAAGAATAAACTGTCTCAGAAGGCTATTAACAGAGATTCGAGATGGCAAGCACACAGTGAAATTGTTCAGAAAATCACAATAGTGCAGGTAAGTTAATACAACACTGCGGTCCCAGAGTGGAAAATTTACATTTCAAAGTGTGTGACAACCTTACAAAACAAGCCGCAAATAAATCTGAGGGGAGCGCATTAGCTTCCAAATAAAACCGCCTTTTTAAACCAACCGGGGCATGTTGGAGATCCACGAAACCACAAAACCAGAACGCTCCATTTGTCAGAAAATAGAACTCGCGAGTTGAAGATTACTGATGTAGTGTCGTGTTATTAAATACCAATTTAAAGGCTGATTTCCAAACCCAAGGGGGGAAAAAAAACACAGGTCTGAATGAGGATTTATTTTTCTTTCATTGATTGTTTGTGCTCTATTTAGAAAATGATCCTTCTCCCTCTGAAAACTCTGAGTCACAGCGTCTGGCAGCAGAGCTCCCTGAGCTGCTTTTCCAAGATCAGAACGTCCAAACGAGAGAATTAGACACCAGATCGTACTCACAAAGGAGAGACATATTTCTTTGAGCTCTGTTTTTTTTTTTTTTTCTTTTTTCCCTTATATTTAAAACTTCTATTTGTATTGTCAGAATCCAAAATGGCTTTTTAGTTTGAAACATCTGTAATCCATTTGTGGTTGAGAGTTCACTCTTGCCACCTCTGCCAAAAGTTTTCATACTTCCTGACACATCATCCAGTTTTTGATTAGCATTGGCGAAGGATGATATCAACTTTAGCCCATTCAAGCTTTCCTCGGGGGGGGATTCAACAACATATGACCTCCACTGGATTAGACTATCTGCTGTCTCACTGAGCATGGTTTAGATTTAGTTACTCAAGCTGTTGGCTTCTTTGCTAGTTTCTTTATTACTGACAGACAATGCTGGCTGTTGTGCTGTGATAAATACTTTTGGGTACAATAACAGGACATTGGCACAAGCTGTTAGCATTTTTATCCCACACACTACCAGCCAAAATATCTTACAGCCTAACATAAACCGTCTTTAATCATGTTGTTTCTGCTGCTCACAGAAGTTTATGTAACAGCTAATAGGCACTTGAATAATTGCTTTGTGGTATTTTTTTCCTTGCTTAAGTAGGGGTCTGGTATTGGGTGGATCTTTATGTTTGGACAGGGTAGATTCTGTGTTTCCTTTTAAGTTCAGGTTCTCAGTCTTGCAGCATTGATACTCACCCTGCAGGGAGCTGGGCAAAGGGATATAAAAACCGGTAAAATAATTAAAGTAAGCTCAGTAAGAAAAAGAATGGAATACTTTGGATAAAACTAATTTACTTTCTCTCTTTTGGACTCCTTTGCTGTTGCAAGATGTAGTCCTTGCTGTCTGAATGCAAAGCAGATTTGCAAAGGGCGTTTTTCCTCATGCATACAAAATAATTAATTCATAACCTCAACATAACCCCAGCTGTCATTTGATAATTATTTTAAAAAATGTGCATAAGTTACTATTAATCAGGAAACATTATATTGCAATGGTCTGCACATACAAGCTGATTAGTTTTCTGTTATTAAAATATCAAATAACCAAGAATGCCTTCATGGTAATCGGCACGTTTCATACAAGTATTTACTAGAGTTAATTACAGATACAACAAAGTATAATATGTTCAGATGATGGTGAATTGAAAAAAAATGTTGCCATTTCAATAATAGCTGGAGGTTTTGTTTTACACATAATTTTTAAAGAAAAAAAAATGGAAATAACTGTAAACATTTGTGACTCCAAGGGGGAATTTTATTTGCAATCAAGCTGTCAAAAATGCATTATGCAGGCGGATTTTTAAAAAATGCAAAGCGGTGAAAAAGCAGCAGTCATAAAAGCAGCTGAGGACTGAGATGGATTATTACCAGGGCACGTAGCAATGTGCTAAACTGAACATGTAACTGTAAAGATGTTCTTCATTAACGTGTGGACACACCATTCCATTTCCCACCTCTGCTTTCTTGGAAAACACACTGAATGGGAGCCAAAGGTGAACAGCCCTTCAGTTTTTACCCTTTGAGTCCTGTGCCTATTTTTTAGACCCCTTCTTGAAATTGTGCACCATAATTAAACAAGGATATCTCTGCAGCCACAATGTCTATTTGAATACTTTTACAGTCATAGTAAAGGTAACACTTGTGAGATTTTTTAAGATGTGCAACTATGTTACCGGTGATTATGAAGATGTCACACAACACAATTAAAAATAAAAAAGTTTCAGGCTTGTCTAAAAACTCAAAGCAAACAATTTCAGGATGAAAATTAATATCCTTTTGCAATGATGCAGCTGTAGCTCTAAACCTCTATTACAGCATTGTACAACATGTGAACATTATCTGTGCAAAGACAAACTCTGAGAAAGTAAAGCAGAACAAAATAAGTTTTCAGTCCATATGTAAGGTCTCCAAAATGGCCTTTTTGGCAGTTTACCATTTTGTTCTTAAAGTCCCCGAATTGAAGGACCTTGAGTTTTAAAAGGTTAAACAGTGACAACAAAGAGCCACAACTTCCAAGTTTTGCTAAAAAGAAGTGAGAGGTGGACATATGAGACATTACTAGGCCACCGATATTCTCAGGAGGAACACCATTCCTTTAGATTCAGTAGTTTCTTTAATTAAACCTGTTGATGTTTCAGAAACCAGTCACAAAGAAGAACTTGTGTAAAAAGCGAACAATAAACTTAATCCAGTGGTCTAAGCCTGAGGACATATTGTTTTAAAAACTAGAGAAATCTTAATATTTGATAATGGACATGTTTACATGGGTTTTAATTCTCCTTTAATTCAGAATAAAAAATTATTCCTCTTTTAAAAGATTAAAAATGACCTTGTAATCACCTAATTCCGATTGAAAATGACCATTCTGAATTAAGCTTAAGTCAGATGTAAGCGGCTGGTTTATTCTGATTTGAAATCCGGATCAAATAATTCCTCGATTTGTCTTTTAAATTAATTTTGGTCGTTCTGCACATGCTCGTCCTGTCGCGATGATGCACATACGGTACTCTATCTCTTTCCTTCCCTGACGAAAGTGAAGTAGTATGCTATTGTCAATGTGCTGCTTCAAAACTATAATCAACATCAAAGCCAAAATGGTTCTTATTATGTGGTCTTCCATGTAGAATAGAATAGAAATACTTTATTAATCCCTTCGGAGAACCCTCAGGGAAATTTGGGTATGTTGTAGCTGAAACGAAAAGAAGCGGGAACTGGAGTTTTTTTTTTTTTTTTAATTGAACCGTCAGAATCCTTCCCAACCCCCACATCTAAGCAGAATTGAATTAAAGCAGTTCTAGTGTTTTCTATGTAAACCTAAATTCGGAATAAGTATTTACATGTAAATGCGAAAGAAATTGCTTTAATTCTGAATTAAAAACATCATGTAACCATAGCCATTGTGATGGTGATTTCAACAATATTACTGAGCTCTTTTTGCTTTTTCCTCCATTGGGAGTGTTGTGATTCAGCCCTATATCAGACTGTTATAAGTACACAAAAAGGCTCCTGATCGTATGAAATTTCCAGTGTAGGAAAAGTTTAGGACATTATCGTCTGAAGCTAATAGGAGTATTTATAGGCAGAATCATCTAGTGATCTTAATGCATTCATCAAACAGTTTAATTTGCTCATCTCAGTATTTTAAATAGATTAAAACAGCACATCTACAAGAACAGTTTGAATGTTTGTTAATGTTTTCCCCTTACGTTGCCAGTTTTGCCCTTTTTCAGTGATGCAGATAAAACTTTTTTGATTGGTTGTGCGTCACACACACACACTGCCAGTGGTGCAATCCTGTCTTTGCTGAGTGTCACAGAGGAAGACTGAGTCCTTTATCTTTGCATCACTTGTGAGCTCCCTCTAATCATCGGTCAGGTATCGGAGTCATTAAGACCCAGTTAAGTGTTGATTATCTGCACAATTTCCGTGTGTTAAATTCGTTCTGCCTTATTAGCTCAAAGACAAGCAATTAGCCACTAGGTAATAATTAATCAACAGATTTTTTGACCCACTTCCTTCAAGTGGAACAGCTTTTTCTGCCGGCTGCTCCTTGTTTGGACATTATGAGCACCTGACTCTGTCTTTTCATCTCACTGTGTTCTTGCAATGTTTTGTTTGTGTGTGTGTGTATGTGCGCATGTACACAAGGCTGTGAATGTTACACAAGTGCTGTGTTTCCTTGTGTGTGACTGTTATATGACTGGAAGTATTTTTCCATCTGATAATGAACTCTGCAGGAGTGTGATGAGGAGACGCAAGGAGAGCTGCAGAGCCACAGGTGTGTTTGGCGAGCAGTTGTCTTCACAGCTGCCTCGCTAACACACAATAAACACACACTTTCGCACACACAAAATAAGCCCAGAATACTGTGTTCTTCTAGCTTTTACCAGAGATTGAGGTCACTTCTGCCACATTATTTCTTGAAAGTACCCCATGAAGTAATTATTTTTATTGGCTTACTTTTTTGTAGCTTTTGTGTGTGTGTTTATGTGAGGAAGGAAAAGCAGAGGAATGATAGGCAGTAAAAGTCCAGAGTCTCAGCTGCTGAAGGCATTTTTATCCACATTATATTCACTGTAATCACCTGGTTTATAAGTTCTCCCAACATGATTTTTAGCTACTTTCATGCCAGTATGCTTACAAACTGACCCAAAGGTTTATATCTATTATATTTGACTGTGCCGGCCTCTGCATCATTCGGATGCACCCTGTGTGCCTGTAAGGATGTGATCAAGACAAAGGAAGTGCTAAACTTACTACATGTTGGCAAATAGACTTTGGGCTTTTAAACCAAAAGAGAACTGGTGTGGTTCTCATTTGCAGAACAAATTACCAATGTTTCTATTGGGAACCAGATGCCAGGCTGATTTAAATGGGAAAAATAGTAACAACAGCCCCATTGGGGATCATGTATAAAAGAATAGGAAATTCTTTACTATTGTACTCTTTCTCAAAGTTCTGGAGTCACAAGAGACAGATTATAAAAAGAATGATGTAAATAAAAGCAAAAGAGTCAACACTTGATAATTTCCCATTATGCAGCTCTGCAGTTTTTTTTTTATTTATTTTTTTTTATTTTATTTATTTATTGCCTGTTAACTTCCCCTTCCTTTAAGTCCTCACTCTTTCAGTTTGTGTCCCAGACTCTCTAACAGATTTCATGCAGCTGTTTTCTCAGGCTCAGTTTTCACCACTCTTGGCAAAAAAAAAAACACTGATGTGTAAAA
This sequence comes from Melanotaenia boesemani, assembly GCF_017639745.1. Lineage (NCBI taxonomy): Eukaryota > Metazoa > Chordata > Actinopteri > Atheriniformes > Melanotaeniidae > Melanotaenia > Melanotaenia boesemani. Next base: position 20,745,627 of record NC_055697.1, read on the forward strand.
TTAGCAGAGAGCCCCTTTAAAGGCACATCCGCGGTTTTTGAAAATGATCAGCAAAGTTCCAATAAGCAGAAAATCCATTTAATATGTGAAAAATAAATTGAATCACATACCACATTCCAGTTTTCTTCACCCATCCGCACATTGTCCTCCTTCTCTCGTCCCCCCGTTCCTCATTGTTTTACTCCTTTTGTAGTTTTTAATCTTTAATTAGCTGTGTGGTGAACTGCTTCCATATATGTTGCCTCTGCTTGTATGGATTGGTTCACCTTCCCCTGTTGTAGAAGGAAGCTGAGAAAGAAACCATCATTAAATAAGTGAACTCAGTTACACAGGTCATTTGTCCAAGCAGTGATATTAATGACAACCAGCTAAGCTTCTTTTAGAAAATTAATCCTGTGAATTCATTTCCCTCTGTGGGCTGAGAACAGGTGGAATGCTGTTCCTCATGTTGTAGGTATCTGTGTTTCTGTTAGCTGTACTTGTGAGAATAGGACATTAAATTTAATCAGTTGCTGTAAAAATAGCAATGCTCTTTCAGAATATGTGCCAATGTGAGGAGGGATGCGGCTTATTACCTGTTAAAATAAAACTTAAGGCCTTCAAAAAGATCTGATTTCATTAGTTTAATATGTTGGTAATTGCTTACTCTTTTCATTTCCTTACACACACACACACACACACACACACACACACACACACACACACACACACACAAACACACACACACACACACACACACATATATATATATATATATATATGTATATTAGATCTGTCAAAAATAACTAGGGCTGGGCAATATATCGAGATTTTCAAATATATCGAGACTTAATCAGACACAATATAGAAGAAGGGAATATCGTTTATATTGAGATAGCTTGTTTTGAGTAAGAAATGTCTTTTCTTTTGCATTTTGCACAGCTGAATTTTTGTTATAGTCATTGAAAAGTATTTTTCATTCATTTTGTTTTAGGAGCATTTAATTTAATGTAAAGCTACTTTAATTTCAGTCAACTGTTATAATGCTGCCGATCCTTAATAAAAGTGTATTTAGCACCGAAGGCTGTAAATTAGAACTGTCTCTTTGGTTACTTGACAAAAAAAATATATATATATATTGATTTTATATCGTATATCGTAATTCAGGTAAAAAATATTGAGATATAAGATTTGGTTCATATCACCCAGCCCTAAAAATATCGTGTTAATGGCGGCAACTAATATGTAATTAATTGTGTTAATATTTTTAACTCATGAGTGGCATGACATGCCCCATACATCAGTCATATGATGGCAGGATTTGGAGAGACAAGATGGAAAAGATGAGCCGGCTGGCTCTATGGATGGATTTGAGAATAGGCACAACGTTAATGGAGCAAGACAGGGTAGTCACCTCCGTGGAGAATGAGAGGGTTCCACACCTGCACTTTACCCATATTTATTTATTTTTTTCCTTCAAACTTATCCTGCGTTTTGCACAAATATGTCTGCTTCAGTGGCTCGCTGGTAGTCTGCATGTTTGCGCAACACAGCTGCTTCCTCCCTCTCCTCCTCTCAGGTTATAACGTGAATAATGGCGGCTGTCGGTGATCAGTTGATCGACTTTGTTCTCTTGTTGCATTTGTTTATCATTCAACTGAGAAGGAGGAAACAAGTGGTTCGTGATGCACACCATCACATATTTACCTCAGCTTATTGTTTTTGGCAGGACCTTCTCAAACACAGTAGTTGGTTGGTGGTAGACAGGGTTTATGCTACAGATATGCAGGGGCCAACGTTTTGATATGGGGCCAAGCAGGGCCACTGGCCAGGAAAAGGGGGGCACAAATGAGAGCTGAAAATATATGAGAGATAAAAAATAAATATTAAAATGATTATTACAACTAAGGTGATAATCTAATGTAAAACAAACTTTGGGTGATGCTGCTGTTGGACTTTTATCACTGTTGCACAAAGACTTAAACTTCAATGATAAAAGGAAAAACATGTTCTTAGCCATGTCATCAGTTTTATTAGTTTCTTCATTAGTGTTTAACTTCAATCATCACATCTGCTGATTTTGACAGAAATTATCATGTTGACAGTTGGTGAGATGATGCTGTATGAATTTGTAAGCTGCTAAAATGGATTTTTGTGAAAAACTGAATCAACAGACAGTAATAGTGTAAACTCAAGCTCTAAAAAATTGCATTTAATTCAAACCAGTAAAAAAAGAAATAGAAAATATCCCAATAGCCCAAAATTGAACAGACCTAAAGTTAAAGTGTCATTTTAAGTACTTGAACTAACAGCTCTAGCTGTTCTCTCATTAATAGTCTACAACATGTTACAGTACTTTTGACTTTTTAAGTGTTTTCATCCACATCTTCATTAATAGGCATTGGCATCTGATGATAAGCCAGGACAGGATCAGTCAGCAGCACCTTTGAACGTTTCGTTTTCAGTCTGGTCATGGAAGTGCAAAAAATTGCAGTTCACCCCTCATTCGCTAGGGGCTGGCTCCAAAACAGAGTCAATCCCCATTAGGGCTGCAATGATTAGTCAACGTTGTCGACAATAAAAATAGTCGACAATGAATTTACCTGTCGACTATTGTTGGCCAAAAAGAAAACAAACAAACAAAACCTACAGAGTGAGACATCGTCTTCTTTTCTTATCTCTGCTGAGAGTTGCACATGCGCAGTAAAGTCCGCCAGGGGAAAAATATGGCAGCCAACCTGGGAGTAGAACGGCGGCAGAGGACGTCAAAAATCTATAATAACTTCACGTTAAACTTACAAAATAAATTAAATACATGTGAGATTTGTAAAGCGGACTTTGCGTACCATGAATGTACGTTTGCAATGCTTGAACATTTAATGATACTTACATAACAACCTTATGCAAGATTTCAAAGCTGAAAGTGAAATAAGAACCATTTATAATAATCATGAGATGCATAATCCGATTGGTCGACTAGTCGTTTTAATAGTCGGTGACTAATCGACCATCAGAATAGTCATTAGTTGCAGTCCTAATCCTCATAGACTCTCATTTTAAAAAGACCAACTTCACAGCAGAAATAAACATGTTTAAAGCCTGGTACAAAAACAACATTTTAGGATTAATAAGTCAAGTTTACCTTCATAACAACTGTGAGGGGGGTGAATTTTTTTCTAACTCATCCATTTTGATATTTAATCTTGAAATTTGGCATAATTAGAAGCATGTCCTTTTGATTGACAGGTATCCAATATCTGCGGAAAGAAGGGAGAGTGCAGCTCACCCGCAGATTTTTAGCCGGCAACAGCGCCTACCTCCATTAGCTGGTTAGCTACTGCTAGCTACGGTTAGCTCCGGGTTAGCTCTTAGCTACAGGCAGCTCGGAGTTTGATGGGTGTCAATCATCTACCCCCATCTTCACAGTCCCCTCTCTCAGCTCCATCTCTTTGCCCATTTTTTGGTTTTCCGAGAATGACAAGAAGTGTGATGCTGCCAAGATGGCAACAGTCCATGTTTACTTGCAGTGAATGATCTGTTGGATTTTCATCAGTGGTCATTTCAGGGAATGTTGCCCCTTGCAAGCAGTTGTTGTAACTGCATGATGTTGACCGGGAGGTTCTGGTCCACTTGGGTAAAGTGCAGAGTGAAATCAAACCAAACCAGAAGAAGGTGCAAATTCTTTTCAAATTCTGAGTCCAATCGAGCAGAGTCCCCCGGACTATCTTGGTGTGAATGCACCCTGGTTGCATTTTAGCTCCACCCACTCACACAAAAAGAAGGTGTACTATACAAACTAGGGCTAGGCGTTAAATATCAGATATACTCGATGTATCCCAAAAAGTTTTACTTGATATGTAAAATATCTATATCGTGGACACTGAGTACAAACTGACAAGGCAGCATTCAAAACATCTACATGTGATTTTCTTCATAGTTTAGCTTCTCTCGCTCACAGCAGCTGTCTTATATCAGGACATCAGTTTTAGGCGATATTGCCGAGCCCCAATACAAATGTAGAAATGTCTTCTGAAATAACAAGAACTGCTTTAACTTATGTAAAAGTTTTTCTTTTACATTAGATTCCTCAACTCGAAGTAATCAGATGACTGTGAAAATTGTCAAATACTTTAAATTGTTCATTTTTATAAAATATATCGGAGTGAAACCATATTAAACTTCCATCAGTAACTTGTCCAGAGTAGAAAACTTGTTTGAAAATTTAAAGCACTGCTACCTTTGCAGTACATGCTCCTCATTTTTATGCTTAACATTGTATATATCTGATCAGTTTGTAGTTTATATGTTGGCCTTTTGTAGTTGTGGAGTTCACAAACGCTGCCCTTGCTTCGCTAAACTGGAGGAGTTACAGAAACCGTCACAGAGCGAGCAGGCTTGGATGTCCTTTCCAGCAGCGCAGATGCCACTAAATAAAATATTTCATAATCCTGCCCAAATCCTCTAATCACCATGACAACAGGCAGCAGGGAGCCAGCAAGTGGCAGTGTGTGGACCCCCCCCCCACCCCTCCTTTATCTGTTTTCTTTTCCCTCTTTTTATCTGAATTTGGGACCACACTGTTGGGTCTTTTTTCCCCAGGCACTAACTGTTTTCTTGTCAACTGCAGTTTGCTTTTTAATTTTGCTGAATGTATTTTTTAATGTGTGCCTCAGAATACATCATATGCTATCCTGCTGCTTGCAAGCAGCTCTAGATGGGCTACATACCTACACTGAAACTCCTAGAATTTAATGTGATTTATTTTGGATTTCTATTTTCAGTGATAGAATAAGTCTATAAAGAATCTACAGGTAACAAAAGGTGCAGACACACACACACATACACTAAGGAACAGTAACGAAAGGCCTGCCGGCTCCTGTGTGGTGATAGGATAATGGAGGTGATGACCTCATGGGGTGAAAGGACCTGTTGCCTGGTAACAGTGTGGGTAACAGCGCGCGAAGGGGGTACTAGCATCTGTGTGTCTGTGACTGTGTGAACATGTGAGTGTGTGTTTGTGTAATATCGACCCTTGTTGTCAGGTACTGGAGATGATGACAGTGGTTTAAAGTAGAGAGTGCTTCAGTCAAGTTGAGGGGTATCGATCAGGTGTGTGCAGGTCACTATCACACAGCCAAAAACACAGTGTGTGTAAACACTCCTATTTTCCTTCTTCTGCAGCTCTTGACTGGGTTGCCACATATAAATAATGAACTGCGTCTTTTCTCTGTCTCTCTCTCTGCAGGTATTCGGCCCCAGATTATGAATGGGCCGATGCACCCGCGCCCCCTGGTGGCGCTGCTGGATGGGCGCGACTGCACCGTGGAGATGCCCATCCTCAAAGATTTGGCTACTGTTGCTTTCTGCGATGCCCAGTCCACACAGGAAATACATGAAAAGGTCTGGAATCTGATACAAGATCTACATTTTCATCTTTCATTTTTATTAAATTCAGCAGCTATGGCTCTTACAGGTTGAAACTCTGACTCATTCGGCATGTAGGCAGGTGTTAATTTAGAACGCTGCTTCTAATATTTCTCATGTCAGTGGTCTGAAACACAATCAGTCCACCCCTGATTTTTATAGTAGCGTAGATTTTATTTTTATGAAAGTCTTCACCCTTTTTTCTGCAAACATCATTTGCCTGTTGTAAACAAAATGTTTATAATTTATCCAATTTATTTGCTTCATCTGGTCATTTTAAAAGTTTAACTTTTCTCTGACCTCTGACTTTTAAAACTGTTAATTCATCTTTCCCTTTTGAGTTTTTCGTCTTTCTTTTGATAATTAATTTACATTGAAGATAGGAAGTAAAGAGCTATATTGTGAAGCCCTTAGTCCACTTAGTGTATATGTACGTCATGCAGCTCTTTCGAATGCCTATAATAATTTAACAGATGATGATGTAACAAATAATGAGCATAGCACACGTTTAAAAAGTATTAACTTTAAATGTGTTTCTTGAACGGTTTGCTTTCTGCTCACTACAGAAGATTCATCTCATCTTCTTTCTGTTCCTCCATCTCTGTAAGGTTTTAATGATATTTCAGCCCACTGGCTTGTTCTGCTCTCCCAGTACGACTATAATGGTTTCATCACTGACGCTAATCCCACTGGGTGCTGAAGTGCGGCTTTGTTAAATAAGGAGAAGGAGGAGGAGGAGGCTGGTAATAGAAATGCTGTATAATTGTTCTCAGCCAGAGTGGGTGAAACATTTGTCTTATTTTACTGTCTATACTCTGGAGCCAGTGAGCAGCTATTTTACAGCCCTAGATGGAGGGTTTGTGGTTTCACACTCAAGAAGAATAAGAAGGCCTCCACTTCATGCTGCCTTTTACTAAACCTCAAAAAACCTGTGTGGGGAAATTACAGCTGTGGACAAAGTCACTTTTACTTCATTCCAATCAGGAAAGGTTCACAGGTGAAATGGAAGAAATGGAAAACAAATGCACACAGAAGCAATCTCTATGGTTAAACGTTCTGAGTGTGAATACGTGACACAAACAGAGAGCCCATCTGGAAGAATAGATGTTGGCTGAGATCCCATGACTGTAACCACACAGAGGATACACACTCAAACACACAATCTCAGTAGTGAATTACTGTTCATCCATTAGAAACTCTGTGAGAAAACAAAATCACGCAGCTGATTTTCTGTATGGGTTTCCTGGAAGTGAAGATGCAGCAGATTGTATGACGTAAGCCGCCCAAAACAAACAAAATAAATAAATTGTTTCATCCCCTTTTTTATTTTTTTTAAATTAGTATATATAAAATGATTTATTAACATAATTCAATTTGATGTTTTGGCATTTTTTTGTTTCTTTTTGTTTAGATATAACTATTTAAACCCTTTGTCACACAAATAGCATTTTATAGAGTTTCTCTTTCCAATGCAGCAGTGTGACATGCAAGTGTGGACATTCAACAAAGAACCTGCAGCTCATTATCAGAAAGCTCATAGTTCAAAGCTCATTTTTACATCAGTTAGCTGCTGCTCTATGATTCCCCTTTTATTTTAACAGCTAATCAGTTTTTAGCAGCTACTGCTCTAATCTATGGCTTTTTTAACCAAGGCTGACTTTAGTATGTGCTCTTGCTGCTTCATCATGCATGAACAGACACTGGAGAGGTCCTGAATAATTTCGTAATCATTTAAATCAAGAACTTTTGATTGCACTATTTTTTAATAAATTACAAAGTACTGATGTGGCCTTCTCCGTTTTTGCTTGTCTCTGCAGCAGCCTATATTAGTTATACTTTGCTAGCATAGCCTTTCTTTCTTTTGGTAAGCAGTTTGTGCCGTTAAAGAAATGCCAAGTGATGCATCGTGTGAAAGTAACACCCACCATCAGTCATATTTTATGTTTGAAGTCTCCGTAATCATGTAGTGTGCACCATATATACAGTATACTTGTAAACTCTGTGTTTAGTGCCTTAAAATTTATAGGTAATAAAAATAATAAATGCATGAAATCATTTGTGCATTCATGCAGGCTACCCAAATCAGCCTTTTTTAAATCCAAACTTTAGTGATTACAGTGAATCTACAGCCTTCATTTTACTTTAACCCAGAGATTCATCATCTCCAACCTTTTTCTGAAGCCCCCTGGACGACGACTCTGATTGCAAAATAGACAAGTAAAATTTATCAAATAATTCCTTGAACACTTTTTTTTTATGTTTCCTCAATAGAGATTAACCTTGATAATAGGGGAGCTGCTCTCATGCCTGTATGACTCTGGCGCCAGCAGGTGATTAACTTAGCGTCATGAAACATAGCTTGGCTCAGCTGAAAGCTAATAATATAGCCCTGGAAGCACACTAATTAACAAGCTGTATCTCTGAGCTTCTGCAGAGAAATTATTAGCTTTGCTAAGCTAATCAGTAAGACTACAAGTGCAGAGACACAAGAAACCTGGCTCACTCATTTACAAAATGGTACAGCTCAGTCTCACCAATAAAAAAATTGTATTGTACACAATGCAAAGGTGCACGTGCACCATGGGATGCCAGCTCTAATTGCAGAAGAGCACTTTTAAACCAACTACTAATTAACACAGTAGAAAATCAATTTTCTCAGTTTTTCCACTTCATGTAAACTTACTCCCAGTTTATATTCCTGCTGATTAAGAGTGTGTAGTAAATCGCTGTCGTTTTTCCATCCAAGCCTACAGCTACCCTGCTTCATTCAAGTAATAACCCACAAGGAGAGTTTTAACCTTGAGTTTAAGTCCAGCTCCCGCTACATCTAACTCCAATAAAAATGTTATGTGGAAATTCATGGCTATGCTAATCTGGCTCGGGTAGGTTAATTCTGTTAGCGGGTTGTGAATTTAAACCTGTTATTTAACGGCCTTGGCTCTCAGCAGCTACTTGTTTACGCTCTCCGGCTTTCTCAGCAGCTGTCAGTCTGCTTTATTGTCGTGCATGCACCCACTCTAACCTTGTTTGCATACAGTCTGAATTAATGGATTGTGACAAAAACCAGCTTTTGCAAGCACTCATTATACAGTAAATGCACAGACAACCACTCATATTTTAGAGCACACATAAACAATCCATTTGCATTTAGATGAAGAATAGCTAACATTAACTTGGGTCCCAGAAAATGGAAGGTAGTGAAAGCACTTTTATTCATAGTGGCTGCAACAAGTCGCTCGTACATGCCGCTGAAAATCAGTGTAAGGGTGATAATGATTAAAAGCAGCAATGATAATGTGTTTATTAGCCGAATGTTTTTGTCTGTCTCTGACACGAACGACCGCTGATGAATGAGATCCGCTCTGATATCCCTCAGGTGCTGAATGAGGCTGTAGGGGCCATGATGTACCACACCATCACCCTGACCAGAGAGGACTTGGAGAAGTTCAAGGCACTGCGCATCATCATACGCATCGGCAGCGGCTACGATAACATCGACATCAAGGCTGCCGGGGAGCTCGGTGAGGCTGGGGGACACACGCAGACAAAAAAGAGGCGGATTATAGATGCAGAGAGTGAGGCCGTTCATGAGCAGACGGTAATCATATTCCAAGAATAATGAATAAAAGGAGTCGTATCTGCCCATATGGCTCAACTATTCGCTCCAACAAGAAGAAATGAATAATAAATCAACAGGAAGAGAAATGATGCATTATGGATTAGGGCAGTGCATCTTTTCTTTAGGCCAACCCAAACTCTGCTCCCTATATTGACTCAACATAAACAACATATGTAGCAGAAATGATTTATTAACTGCAAACAGAAGAGGTAATGGAACTGATTGCACATTCAGAGCAGATGCTTCAGTTCATATGAAATTTCCCCTCTGATTCCCATTTGGCCCCTTCGGCATATGTTTGGAATGAGAGCAGGATTTAGTGTGATATCCTAATTACCGTCACTATAGCTTGTCATGGATTTTTTTTGGTGATCCTCTGAGTTTTTTTTTTTTTTTTTTTACTTGATGCTGAAACAACAAAATGTTGTTACTACAGTTGTCTTCTTTCAGCTTCTATAGTTTCTTCTTTTTTTTTTTCTTTCTTTTTTTCTTCCTAACCTCTCCTCCAGGCATCGCAGTGTGTAATATTCCCTCAGCGGCTGTAGAGGAAACAGCAGACTCAACACTTTGTCACATCCTTAACCTGTACCGGCGAAATACCTGGCTGTACCAGGCTCTCCGGGAGGGCACACGAGTTCAGAGCGTAGAGCAAATCCGGGAGGTGGCGTCGGGGGCTGCCAGAATCCGAGGGGAGACGCTCGGCCTCATCGGATTTGGTGAGAATCTTGTTCGGGATTTTACAGCTATAGTCACCTGAGACTGGTGGTATTCAGGGGAAGGGGGTTCATAATTATTTATCACTTTATCTTAGAGTCCTCCCCTTATTAAATTAGCCTACATTGTTATTTGGTTTACTGATCACATCCAATTGCAATCAAAACTAAAAAGGTAATTCAGAATATCTATCTTTAAAACCTTAAATTATTTTCCTCAATTGGTCTCTTAACTGTGCATACAGTATAGCGTCCCTTCTCCTGTTAAACAAAATGAATTTAAATGACTGTCACCCTGATAAAAACACAAAATGATTAACTTTAGCAGTGCTGGGCTTTTTTAAATGAACATTATTAACCTTTTTTCCTTTCCTTAATGTAAACAAAATAGATCTACTTTATTAATTATGGACTATACAAAGTTAGTGTGTGAGGCAAGCCTCCTTAGGGAAGTTTGAGGGGGGGGGGCTGACTGTAGGTGAGGAAATATTACATTAGTTATTAAAAGAAAAGATTAAATGTTTGGGATGCAGTTGAAAAAAAATCGTTAGTCCCAAAGTCACAAAACAAATAAATACGTTTGGTTTAAAATGTTTTTTGGTGAATTCTGGATATGATTATCAGCTGTATGGGGATATTTAGGCTTCTTTAGGCATCCAGGAATTTAGCAAAACAAGCAAAACGACACAGCGAATGTGGTTGTTTGGTTGTAGTGTAAGTCTAAATGTACATGCTACTACACTATGTATACTGCAGGCTGATTAAAAAAAAAAAACTAAGAAAAGCTGCAAGGCTGGAATACATTTTATACCACTTTCTCTCCCTCAGGCTGCTCAGGCCAGGCGGTAGCCATGCGCGCCAAGGCGTTCGGTTTCAACGTCATCTTCTATGACCCCTACCTCCAGGACGGCTTGGAGCGCTCGCTCGGGGTTCAGCGCGTCTACACCCTGCAGGACCTGCTCTACCAGAGCGACTGCGTGTCACTGCACTGCAACCTGAACGAACACAACCACCACCTCATCAACGACTTCACCATCAAACAGGTGGGGCATCTTTGATGCAGGGGAAGCTTTACAAATCGCACTCGGAGGCTCAGGTGATGGAATAAAAAGAGTCTCATATTATATGTGTGGTATGAAGATTGGGTAATTATGTTCTGAAGCTGGTAGCCTGCTAGTTAACCAGCCACTTGTATGTTTTTCCTGCTGGCGCTCCTTTCCTGCCAACATGTAATTACAGGCTGTTTAAACAACCTTTTAATAAGTGGTAAGATGCTGGGAACAAGGAAATGCAAAAAAGAAGCATGGGTGCTCAGTACATGTGGGGGTGGGTGTAGTACAATGTTCCTGTCCTTTTATAACTTCTAGGTCAGTGTGACCCAAACATTGCCAAAGTGTGTGTGGGTGCAGGATCATGCAGTTAAACCGCTCTTCACTGAAATGAGCTAAGCGGAGAGACTTTCAAGTTGGAAAAAATAAATCTAACATGATCCAACTTACATATGAGTAAAAATGAGAAAACGACAAGCTTTCGTCAGCAGTTGTACATTTTCTCTGCACTGTAACCCCACAGAAAGCCAATAACATGTTTGTTCCCTTGCACATTTTCAGCTCTGTGCCACACCTATTATAAGCTGCCAACAAAGCAGCCAGTTACAAGCCGAGGAATGCTACTGACCTGCCAAGTTGCAGCTGTCCAGCCATGTGAGCCGCCAGGCCAGATGTGCAAGCCTTAATGAAACGGTGGCTAAGCTAACCACGTCACGCAGATTAGCAGCAAAATATTTCATTCTTTATGCTGCTTTCCTCTCTACATGACATATGTCCCCTTAATATTTCCACATACATAAATGTGTCTTTTGCAAATTACTGCAAATTTGCAGTAATTGCATGTCTGCTTAGTCTTCTTATGGGTTCTGCTGCCACCTGGAGGACATAAAGTAAAGGTAGAGATTTTGAGAGAGAGTCATTAAAATATGTCTTTTCTTGAAAAATAAAAAACTTTTAGTATTTTAATAGCACTTTGCTGTCCTGTTTTGTGTGTGCAGATGCGTCAAGGTGCTTTCCTGGTCAACTCTGCTCGGGGAGGTCTTGTGGATGAGAAAGCGTTGGCTCAGGCCCTAAAGGAAGGCAGGATACGCGGCGCCGCCCTGGATGTCCATGAGTCTGAGCCGTTCAGGTGCCTTCAGCTTTCATTATTAACTCAGTCCTTCTTTTCTTCCTGTCATATCTCCTATATAACATCCTGTCTCCATCCTCTATACCCTGTTGAGCAGTTTTTCACAGGGTCCCTTGAAAGATGCCCCCAACTTAATCTGCACGCCCCATACTGCCTGGTACAGCGAACAGGCATCGCTGGAGATGAGAGAGGCCGCTGCCACGGAAATTCGCAGAGCCATCACTGGTATGGATATATATTTAAGATGCATCACGTGTATTTTGATTTCTTGACTCACTAAAGTCCATTCTTCCCCTGACTCAGGCCGTATTCCTGACAGCCTTCGAAACTGCGTCAACAAAGAGTTTTTTGTTACCACGGCACCTTGGGGGATGATTGAGCAGCAGCAACCCCAAGTTCACCCTGAAATCAACGGAGCTGCCTACAGGTAGGAGATTTATGTGCACTCTGCATCGTGCAGGGATCGTCTGTACCGTCCTAACACCTGCAGTAGTGAGACTTAGCACATGGGGATGGGATAGTCTTAAGTGTTTGTATATATATCTTTGCAATTTTGGATCTAGTTGTTTTTTTGTTTGTTTGTTTGTTTGTTTTTTCTTTGGTTGATATAGAAGTTGGCCCAAAGGATTTTATCCCAGTTTAAGTTTAGGATCGTCATTTCTTAGTCTGTATACTGTCTCAACCAGACTGAACTGCTTCTCTCACACAGCCGAGTGAACCAAACCATGGTACAGGCCATAGCAACGGGGGGAATGCAGGACAAATTATATACCTAATTCTCAACCAGGTAAATGAATATCACTGCTGCTGGCCAGCAGGCCGGGGCAAATAACATCATTAATAAAAAAAAACAAACCCCACTGAGTTCTGCAGCCTTTTTCCTTTTCACTCTTTTTAACTTACACATCCTGTAACTGTACCCAGCCCACCCAGCATCCCATCAATTCCCCCAGCTCCCCCCACCTCACCCCACCTCTCCCCAACTTCAACACAGCACTAGGATCAGAATCATGTTGGACATTTTGTTTTTGCGCTTTCTTCAACATTTACTGGGTGGATGTGAAGTTGTGTCATCGGGTGAAGAACAGGATGAGGGATTATTGCTTTATCATTTTTTTTTTACTTTTAATGGAAAAGTATATTTGATAAATCTGATAATTAAATTTCAAAACTCATTGAAAACAAATTTTTACTTAATTTAGTGATTTTTCCTGACCTGGTAAATGACTGCCTTAAATTTTAGGACTGTTCCAGGTACATTTCCTCATTTCCACCATGTATTTGTAGAGATTTTTACCTTTGAAGCAGCTTAACTGAAATGAAAATGGAAATATTGATCTGTGACTAACTCTGATGTGTCTCTTATTTCATCATATCATGGTGTGAATCATGTCGGTAGTTTTGCGCTCATATCTGGGTTTTGACTGTAAATTTATTCTCTTTGGTTGTATAATAACAATCCCAAAAGCGACCCCTGTATAAAAACCACCTGCATTATTGAAGCTGTTTTAGTTTTGTTTCAACACTTTTGCCCTTTAACAGAAGAAAGACTCATCCAAACTTGTTTAATGGGTACATGTTGTTGGAAAGGAGACAAATTTTTTAGAAAGAAGAGTTTTACAGCCTGAACATATAAAACCAAATCTGTATTCATTACTTTTTGTTTTAAAATTGGGATGAATTACTCTTCATGTCCCTGCCTACACCAAATTAGCGCCCCTAACTTGCTCATTGCCTCTAGCCATATTTAACCGTACATCATTTATTTTGATGATATTTTGAGATATTTTGATGCTATTAATACACATAAATGGTTTGATTTGTCTTTACTTTTCATTTGCAGTTACTTTAAAATCCCATTTCAGACAGAAATTAGTGGCATTTTTTTCCACAGTGTGTTTCATTTGAGAAGCTTTCCAGTGAGTTTTCTCATAATTTGTGTCGATCATCGTCTGTCCCTCTTCAGATTCCCCCCTGGTGTGATGGGCGTTGCCCCCGGTGGGATTCCCGGACCTATGGAAGGGTTGGTTCCCGGGGGAGTGCCCATCGCCCACACCCTGCCCCCTGGCACCCACCCGTCACAGGCCACCTCCCCCAACCAACCCTCTAAACATGGCGACCCCATGAGAGAGCACATGACTGAGCCGTAGAAGGACTGCTGCTGTAGCCGAGCGAGGGGCATAAAAATCAGTGTAATCTAAAGAACCTCCAGAGTCAACCCATCCAACTGTATGCTTGACTTCAGCCATCCGGACCTACCAGCAGACTGCCTGCCGGGCGATGTTTCACACCTTTTCTTTTTGTATGAAACCACTAAGCCCAAGTGAGGACAGTGGATGTCAGAACACACCTGAGCTGCCACACTGAGATGGGACTGACCGTCAAACTCATGCGCAGAAGATCTGACTTTCTCCTCCCTCCATATCTGTTTTTGTTCTTCACTAAGCTCTTCGCTGAATTTCCGTTATATGTTTTATTATTGTGTATATTTTAGGGAAATTCCTCCTGACTTCTGGGACATGTTGTGAGGAACCAAACGCAGGATGGAAACCGGACCCGTCCTCCCTAGTTAAAAGACAACCCATCAATCCTCCTGTTTCTCTCAGTTTCACCCATGTCTGCACAATGTCTCCTTTTACTTAGTTTGTGTTTTGTTTTCTTTACTCTTTTCCATTTATCCTTTGTTCTGTGTTTTTGTTCAAGTTTTTTTGTTCTCCAGTGTGAAAACGAATGGATTTAGTTATATTTAGAAGAAGAGAAAAGTGTGGGACTCCGTCTTTGCTCTTTTTTTTTGTTTGGTTGCGCATGGTGAATCCTGAATGTAAAGACAAGATGTGGGGCTGTAGTTGTGGAAGAAAATTTCAGCATATGAAGTAGAAATGACCCTTTTAAAACAAATAAAAAGGAACTAAGAAGAGGAAAAACAACTGATATTCATGGTTAGACGTTGTATGTTTGAATGTGAAACCTCAATTGCATTTAGCTGTTGTAACCTTTATGGCTCTGCTGAACCGAAGTGCAGCTGATTTTTGTTATTTTCATAAACAGAATATTGTCTGTGTTTTCTGTCGGCATTCAGAGGAACCTAGATTACACAGCAGCAAAAAGCTTGAGTGGTATGAAAGTGGATAAAGAAAAACAGGAAATCTTTTACTGACTCAGGAAAAAAATTAACATCAAATCTGAACAGAAAACAAACTAAAAAAAAAAAAAAGAAAATTCTGGATTACTGCTTTCCATGTCTTTCTCCATTGTGGTATTTTTTATATATCAAATGTACATTTTTTGATGTTTTTCACTCCTGTTAGATTTGTATTGCCTTGTTAAATGTTCATATAACCGTAGTCTTACGTGAGCCACCCTCCCCGCCCTCTTTCCTCCTCTCATAGTTTCTTCTTTGTTTCTCTGGTCTAATGAAAGCCAGCTGTGGCTCTGCGAACAAACAGCAGCCACATCCATCTCTTCAGCGCTGTGACGTTAGCAAGAGGCGGCTGCTAGCAGATTGTTTGGTTTTTAGTGTGAGTATTTGTATTTGTTTCTCGTACAAGGTGAACATATAGCATACAGTGCAGCTGGAACCAATAAATAAGACTTACTGTTCTGATTGATGATATTTTGTTTTGTTTTGGGCTTTTTGTCTGTCTTGTCTGGGTAGAGTGATTTTAAAGATCATGAAAATCATCTACAATGTGGATTTTAAACATGGGACGCTGCCCCATCTTCACATTAATGTGCAGGAAAACCTTCAGATCCTTTCAGCTATCCCAAAGAGACTGACAACACCTATTTATACTTTATCTCAAGCTAAGTTAGAGTAGGTGATGGTCACTCTAATAACAGCGAATCACGTGTACAACAGTTGTAAACCACATCCATATGGACTATTTCCATCAGAACTGAAGAAGCTCTTCTGAGTGAAATTGTATTGTTAAATGTAAAGATATTCCTGCAGCGTGTAAGCTTCAGTGAAACCAAAGGGTTCTGATTTAATTAACTGAGAGCAGGCTTTGTCTGAAAGAGAGATAATTAAAAGGATTACAGGTCTCTTAAAGGGGTTTTAGGTGTGGGTAAAATTAAATGATCTAACTGCTGGTCATGGCTAGACATGCTTGAAACAATGCTTCAAACAGCCTATAGATAAAATTATATATGGTAAATGGTCCGTATTTATATAGCGCTTTTCTGTACCAGGATACCCAAAGCGCTTTACAGCATACAGCACATTCACCCATTCACACACACATTCACACACTGATGGCGGAAGCTGCCATGCAAGGCGCTCGACCACGACCCATCAGGAGCAACTAGGGGTTCGGTGTCTTGCCCAAGGACACCTCGACATGAACACGACTTGGCCGAGGATCGAACCGGCAACCCTCGGGTTACAAGACGACCGCTCTACCTTGCTGAGCCACGCAAATATAATTTTATCTATGGGCTGTTTGAAGTGCTTCATATATATATATATATATATATATATATATATATATATATATATATATATATATATATATATATATATATATATATATATATATATATACACTAACTGGATAAATTTAAATGACATATTAATTCAAAAATAAAAATAAAAGTCAGTTAAAGCCGTTATAGTAGGTAATCTCCTATCAAAAAAACATCAATCCATCTTCCAAACCTACACAGTCCAATTCAGGGTTTAAGGTATCAGAAAATAATAAAATACACAGAAAATGTCTTATATGTCATGATTAGTTAAGGGAGAGGTTACAGCTAGTGATCCTCAATCCTGGTCCTGAGGGCTCCACACAGGTCCGAGTCTGAATCAGGCGTGTTGCAGCAGGGAAAACATCAGCCCTCGAGGATCAGGATTTAGGATATCTGAGTTATTTATTGATATTTTAAAAAAGTTTCAAAAGACCTTGTGGTTGCAAACAGATACACAAAAAACTAGTAGAGGCTGTAAAGTGTCCTTTGGTTGACTTTCTTGTATTGTTACTTCAGGTCCACTAGAGGGAGCTGCAAACCAAAACAGATGTGGCATAAATGATGTAAACATTTAAATAATGCTTTGCAGTTACTGTATTTATATTAATTTACAACACAAAGAATAGACAGGGAACTGTTTTATTTGGACATTCAAAAAGGGTTTCCTTTATTTTTTTTCCCCCCATTTTTGCCTGTTCTTTGCATTACACTCCGTTTAGTGAAGTCAGGCCCAAATCCACAAACCACTATAGTCACAACTGCAACTATTGCATAAATACAAAGCAACATATAAGTGATGCTCAAAACATGTAGGACATGAATGAAACACGAAAGAGGTTACAGTACGCAATGGCAGGAAATAAGAAAATGCAAACAATCACAGCAAAATAAAAACAGGGTCGACAACTCTATTTTTTTTTCCTTTTTATTGTCAGCTTTGGTTTTAAATGTTGTAATTTTTCACAACAACTTTGATTAAAAATATGGGTAGACGACAAACAGGCTTCAGAGAGGAGGTGAACTGACTTGTACCACAAGGGTGAGCTCGACAACAAATGCTTTAAGGAACGAAGGGACAAACAGGAAGTAGACGACAAGAGTTTAGACAAGTGTGACTGGGGGTTTCACTCTGACATTTATTAAATGTGTCTTGCTGTTGCCTACTCAACCACCCAAATTAAAAGCACCAGAGTTTAAGCATCCAGACGAGGTACTAAATTCCATGCAACAAGTAAACTTTCCACTGATGTTCATGTTGGTTCTTTTCTTGCAGCAACAGTGTTTCTGTGCACCGTGTCTTCATTGAGATTTGAGTAAATAATTAAAACCACACACACAAAAACAGAAAAATATACAGAAAGCTCTAATTAGCTCAAATAAGTTTCAAAACAATAAATATGCAGAATAAATTCAAAGACAAAAAAAAACAAACAAAAAAGAAACGCATGCATGCACACACACACACACCTTCTCAGTTCAGTCAGTCTGTAAAAAGAACCAAATATCCAACATGAATGTTAGTGTGCTAAACCTTAGTGAGTAGTGAAGGGTAAATCTCCCTTTTTAAAGAGCTTCATATACGATCTTAATTCAAGCAATGATACTGTATTTGTAAAGAAATGTTTTAATAAATGTGCAGTGCTTAGTAATAAGGATTAAAGTTTATTATTACACAGTCTCTGGTTTTCTGAAGATTATATTTATTGGCTTTTTTCCTGCCTTTTAAAAAACAAAACAATGCTAAACAAGCCAACTGGAAAAACTTCAAAAGATCAAATTGGAAGTGTGCTTTTGTCAGTGCCCACACTGAACAGATATAAAGTGTTGATTTGATTCAATGCTGGTATATTTCCTTTAACTCTTTTTCTGAACAACCACATGCATTTACATCTATGGATAATGTTTTTTTTTTTTTTTTAAATCTCTTTACATTTGAAACTCAAAACAAATCAAAGGGCCATTTGCACTCATAAACCTTTATTCTCTCTCCAATTCTCTGTCAGCCTCTGGTTGGTCAGAGTGTAGGTGTAGGTCTTTGTAAGAGTCCTGCATGTGCCAGTGGCGCAGCCATGTTTTTCTTGTCAGTGTTGGTGGAGAGGTGGGGGGGGGGGGGGCTTGTGGTTCCCTGTCCTCTGCTGAAGGCTTTCACAGTTTGTCCGTGTCAGGAAAGCAAAACAAAACAAAGAAAAAGCAAAATGAAACCTAATAAAAAAAATGTAAGAAAGAAAGTATAAGGAGGAGTCCCGCCCCCCTGCGGACCAACTCCCTCAGCTTCAGTTTTGTCACTCATCATCATCGTCTTCCTCCTCTTCGCCGTCAGACAAGGAGGCACAGGGACGGATCTGCCGGTAGCCGTCCAGCCACTTCTCCATCATTTGGGTGACGAGCGGGTGGTTGCGACGGCGGGAGCTTTTCTGAAGGGCCACCAGAACGCCGCCCTCTGTCACGCAGCAGTCCAGCCACTCCCGCAGGAGCTTCTCCTGCTGCTCCTCATTCCCCATCTGAAGGAGAGGAGGAAATCATCATATACTCTCAGTCACAGTGTCTCTTAAAGAAAGGAAATCTCATGTTACAATTAACAAGCTTCACAAAAACTACAGCTGCAGCGGGGGTGCCTTACTTCCTGTGCCGAGAGGAAGTGAATATGAAGCAGCTTCCTCTCGCTGTCCACCAGCGGCAGGAACGTGACCGTCACATCGTCGTCTGTGTTGAGGTTGGCACCCGCACCGCGATTGTCGAAGCCGTCGTTCTCCATGGCCACCAGCGCTGAGAAGTGGCCCCGTGTGTAGCCCAGAGCGATCGGGCTCTTCCAGCAGAAACTCTGTTCCCACAAAAGGGGTAAGTACACACCTGCAGGAGGAAAGGAACACATGCAGGGAACTGTTATCATTTTCAGAAAAATATATATTTTAACTTTATAAAAATCAAAATCATTAAAGCAAGGGAAGTAAAGGGAAGAAATGTTGAAGGTCCACAGCTCAATATACCATAATAAAAGTAGAAAAAGAGAGCAGCCTCGCTTCAATTATTTATTTTAATGCTGCTATCTCAAGAGTTGATTACTCAGTCATCTCAGTTGGAGAAAGCTTGTTTCTGCATGATAAGTTAATTATCTCATCATCTAAAAACTATCACAGTTACATCCAGTTGTGTTTATTCCTGTTTCTGGCTGTAATCTTGCAGTAATTCAAGAAAAACAACTATCAGCCTCCGGCAACATACATAGCTTTATTTCACCTGCTTCATTATTACTGGGTGTGTGTTTCTACACTGCATACAAAAGTACAACCAACAAATGCGGCATAAAAAAAACACTGAACATAGCAGAAGGGGCAGCGTTTACATATATCTTAATGCCAAGTCAATAACAGGCCTATTGTTTGAAAATCGGTGCATTGTGTTTTTAATTTACATTTTACTCAGTGTTCCTTTCTTTTAGAATTAAGCTTGAATGAGTAACACATTAAGTTCAACGCTTCAAGAAAAGGACTTGTGGCGACTCTTACACAAAACAATGCAGAAAACTCAAAGAAAGCAGCTCTCACACCCTGTGAATATCTTTATGGCACCATGATTTAGATATTTCTGTTCAGCTACTCTCCCAGTAACCACTGTTTTTACTGGGTTCACTTGGTCATCATGTTAACTGGACACTCTCCTCAGCAGTTGTTCCTATAGGCACACATAAGCACAGCCCCTGTGTGTTTTACATTGAGTCCTGGCAACAGTAAATCACTGATTCATCAGGCAAGCTTTACCACAAGCAGTTGGCCCTCAAAGAGCACTTTCATCATCCCCTGCACAGCATCACTCAGGGAGCAAATTGATTCCAGACTGTTTTTACTGCTGGTGGTGAAGGTGGACCCTGCTTTGAACACTTCCAGGGTTGTTTGACTTGTGATTTTGATGGTTTACATGTATTCTGCTTCATCCACATTTAACATTTTCCTGCATTATAATACCATTTTGAATGTGCTCTTGCAACAGTCTGATTTGTTGTTTGTGTTATTTTGAGTCACACAGTGCAAAAATAAATGCGCAAGACTGATAGATGCTGTGAATAGCAATTGCTGATGGATCAGAGGGGCAGTTATGTCTGCTATGTCAGCTATGCAGACACATGTAGGCTGCAGCTATTTCACAAAGGAAGTCTAGTTCTTCAGCACCCACTGGTATGGAGCTTCACTCAAAAATGATCAATATTTCACCAAAACAGCATCAGCTTAAAGAGTTGGCAAATAGCTCACCTTGAAAACGGGTGTACCCGAGTGTTTCACCACGGAAACTTTTGTAATACTTCACTCCATAGACGATAATAGGCCTACGAAGTATGTGTGCAAGAACGAAAATGTGGGTCTGCTCCAAGCTGGATCCTGGCTGTAGAATGAAAAACACAAAAAGGGTTAGAACTATTAGAGGCAAAAGCTGGTGAAAATACAAAGAGTGGATTCCTGAATGTTGCCAAGTTGCTCCAGCATACTCCTCTAACATGAAAAACACACAACTAAAGAACTTTCACACCCAGATATAATAAAAACACACCCAAATACTTAGTCACTGAGGTCACACATAACGGTGCTGATGACAGACAGGATGCACTTTCCTAGGGCATTACAGCGAACATACACCACAGTAAGAGCAGTAAAACTTCTTGCATAATTCATGCATCATTAGCGTGTTACATTTAAAGCACAAGAGGCTTCTGTCTTCTGTGCTAATGAGTGTTTGCTTTCATGCAAGTGTACCTGGCTAGCAAGGGATAGGATGAAAGCCCAGTCTTCCTGCCACTGCTCCTCTCGAAGGGAGAAGTGCAGCCCGAAGCTCTGGGAATACCAAGACTCCCACTCCTTCCAGCGTGTATAAAACCTGTGCAAACACACACATACAAACTGCTTAGCCCTTGACATTATTTGACCTGTGTGCAGAAAGGCGTGTGACTGCTATTGACTACATTCCTCCTTCCTCTGTTACAGTCTAGGTTGGCAATAGCTCATTATGTCTAAGTGGTCTTTTTCTCTCCGAAAACCACAGTTTGTTACAAACAGACATGAGTCACAGTGGGCTGGCATATTCATGTGAAATCAGGCTCAGTCCTACACTGAAAAATGTTTTGTTGTTCCCTCAGTTGGAGATTTGAGCTTCAGTGTGGGGAAGAATTTATGTGCAGAGTTCAACACTTAAAAATGTGGTTTCAATTTTCATCTGCCCATAATAAAAATTTTGAAGCCAAATGTGAGTCTGCATGCAATTTAGATGTATGTGGAAATTTAAAGCCTCCACTGTGCATCCTGAGAACTGCTTTTTCTGTGTAAAGTTTTAGAATAAGGAACATTAGGTTTCAATTTATTCTGGACTTCTTGGTGTGGAAGAAGAAGCAGGAGTAATTTTAAGAACATAATTTGTTTATTGTGGAAGAAACTATATAAGATAAAACTTATGTCTAATTTTTTCAATGGACTTAAATGTCTCTGGGCCCTCATTTATCAACCTTACACAAACAATGTTTGAAAGATTATAAACTTTAAAAACAGTGATCATGTTGTTTGTTGCTTAAAGCGAAGCCAACCAAATGTCACTAATATTCACTCAGCTCATTCAAGTAAAGTTAACATTCATTTCTATCTGGCATTTCATGCATGAGGGAACATAATGGAATTTACACAAATATATCCAAAATATTCATTTGGAGTACACTCATAAAAGTGCAGAAGATAAATATTCGACAGTGCATTTAAACAATATACGGTGATGAAAAAAGAAAGTCAGCTCAGTGATGGTTGGAAAATATATGATCTGTGTGCTACACCAGTGGCCGAAAGCCCACTTGGATGTACTGGGCAGATCAGCATGTTCTCTAAGGACACTTTCACTACTAGATTAAAAAATTATTAACAACAACAACAAACAATTAACGCCTAAGTTTTCATATTTCTGTCTGTCACTGGTGTCTTTTGTAAGGTTTGTCTCTAATAAGGCTACACAGCTGTTTATATGTAAAAATAAATAATAATAATGTCATTTTTTTATTTGTGGAAATGAAGAACGGATGTGGACGTTGCAATGCAAGTGATACCAGCAAAACTTTCTATATGCATGAAACCATGGTCAGAGCTGTACAAGCTCTAAGTGCAAACATCTGAGGCTAAGCATGGTTGATAAATGAGAGCTGGATTTAAATGGTTTCAGAGCTTCAAAGATTATTCATCTAAGGTAAAATGTGTGTTTTTTAAAACCATTCTAAAACCAAAATAAAATCCTCACATTTCCATGTGTCACAACTCTGTATGAGCTGGTTATGATTAATTTGGACTTAGGAGTGCAACTGTATGTGTATTTGCCTTCATTAGCGCAACACAAACAAAACACTGGTCAACTTTCCTGATAGTCATCATAATGATGGCTAAACTTCAGCTGACCTAGTGACACTTGCACTATGTATTATGTAGTTTTTATTTTAATGACATTATAACCTCTTTTATTGTTTGATACTTATATATGTTTTAATTTAAATGAGAAAATGTAGTCTGCTTTAATAAAATTTTATCAAAACGCAAGAAATGAGAATTTTGGGTATATATCCCAATCTCTAAACATGTCCTCTTGCCATATAATGTTAAATGAAAACAACCTGAAACTTGTGAATTTTACAGAATCAAGTTTCAGAAGTTTCTGCATCCTCGAACCAGGAAGTAAAAATAAACCCTTTTACTCTTCAATTTATGTGCAAAAATAAATGCCAAAAAGATAAACATGGATGATTTATAAATGCGTCATAACTGGAGTCTAATACTTCGGTTTTCAACATGCAGTGTACTAACGAAACTGTTTGCAGAGTCAACAGTTCAATGATTAAAAAACAAAAACAAAAGAATAGTCTCTCCTTGTTTTCCAAAACTAAGCACCACTGTACTGATAAAGAGTGGTGCATTATATCATTCAGTCTACTCAACACAGTTTGAATATGCACAGGATTGGATGCAAATTAGCTCCTCTGTTCAAAGGTTGTGTTTTATAGGACTATTATACAATAATCTTTTCTATTACAGCTCAGTGTGAAGGCCTCACCAGTGGGAGCAGTCGTGTAAACTGTCGTGGAGGGTCTTGCGGAGCACAGAGTCTTTGTCATAGATGCCCCATGTAGCCTGCAGCACAGAGTCAAGGAGGCAATCGCCAGCTGTGCGGTTCCACAGAGCATACAGTCGACTGTCTAACCTTGTTCCGAGCTCCAGGGACCAGTTGATGATTGGAGACTCTTCTTCGAGTTCTGAATAAGATAGATGGAAAGGTTAAGTGCTGAAACCTTTAATGGTATTGATTATTTACCCACAGAGGGACTGTGTAGCAGCAAGAAATGCACAATATATTTTGACAACTGCATATGTTATCAATAGCCCTGCCTTAGTATGGCTATTGATAAGCTACAGATTACATTTAATGAGCTGCAGGTTTTTCTGTGTATCCTGAAGTTCAAAGAAAACCAAATAATTGGTATTTTCTAGGGGTCACTCTTAGCTCACATTCTCTGCTGTTACCTTATGTGAAGACAACATTAATAAAGATTTATGTTAGAAATACTTGGGCATCTTGGTGGACAATAAGCTCTCATTTAGACTGCATATCAAGCACTTGATAGAAGAAACTAAGAATTAGGGTTTTAATATCAAAATAAGTCTTATTATAAATTTACTGTTAGTAAAAGACTTTTACAGGCAACATTTTTAGTGTTTTAGACTATGATGACACTATTTATATACATTTGTGCTCAGTTGCCTTGACTCTGTTTATCAGTGCTTCCTGCATTTTATCTCTAAAATCATTTAACTGAAATCTGTAAATCCTACTCTTAACGATAAGTTTGTGTTTTCACTCAATTTTATCATTTTATTGTGTGCTGGGTTTTATATGTGCTGACTACTATAGTGTGCCTTCTTGACACACCACAGAATGTACTAAATTGTCTTTGCATGTCCAGGTAAACAGGTTTAAAGCAATGTCAGATGGTCTTGTAATAATCCTTTGACCCCCCCCAAAAAAATCTGTCTACTTTCAGTTCTTACAAACACACCCAGAAAAGTTTTTGAGGCTGAAATAAAGAGTTCTGTTCTGTCTGAACTTCACAGAATTTATTAGATTTGGGTGATTTAACAAGATACATAACACAGCCTTTTCTATGGGTTTAGATCTGCCTTTGTGTTTGTCGGATGAACAAAGGTGCAATCATTCAGTAGGGATCAAAGAAAATCCTGAAACCTAATTAGGCTGATTAGCACAGATGCAACTGGTGCAAACAATAAAGAGAGACTGCCTGGCAGATTGACAAGTAGGCCAGTAAGAACTGTGATGGCAAGAGCGGAAATACAAGTAATACAAGCCTGCCAGCTCTGGGCAGCCTCCCTGATATAGTACACTGGTTGTAAAAGGGCTCCCTCTGTTTCCCAAACAACCAAACCGTTATTGGATCTGGTTTCTCTCTTATAGATTGAAAGCAAGTGCACTGATACATAGAGCTCAGATTGTGATTTACCTTTTTGCACATCTCGGTCCAGAATTTCATCAAACAATTTTTCCTGAACTGCTGGAGGCAGGTCCTCAATATCTGGAAAAAATAAAAATAAATAAATAAAGAGGTGGCGTGACTAACAGCAATTAAAATATAGAGAAGACAAAATTATTTGAATGTTATTTGCTGGAGGCATTCTTGTCTTCCATATCTACTGTAACACATAACGGCAATGACAGACAGTCTGTCTGTCTTGACTCTGTTCAAATCAAGCCACCATGTTTTGTTTTCTCCACCACAGCCAACGGCTTACACTGTATGTTCTGACCTCTCATCAACACAGAAGTGTATTATTTAGCTAAGATAAATGAATGCATTGACTTTGTGGAACTGAACAAAATGAGTTTCTATAGTGGCCACATGCCAAAGTCCACATTGTCCTGAATATAAGGCCAATCAAAACTCCTCAGCTCAGCTTAGTTTCAGTAACAAACTAAGCCATAACAGCCATACAATGCAATTAATCAGAAATAAGTGCAAGCAACAATACTAAAAAGCAACACTGGAAAAAATGCAAAATATAGCTTTACTAAGAATGGGGAAAATGCACAGCTGGCAGGCTGGTATATTCAGTACACAAGAACAATACTGAAACAGAGAGCCAGAGGTAGCCTCCGTGTTCTGGCAGTTGGAAATGGACAACCGTGGCATTATATCCCTGCAGCACTCAAACAACAAGCAATTTCATATGCCACAAGTAAACAAAACAGGCATTCTAATACACACTTGGAAAGCCACAGGGAATAGCTAGATAATGTGTTTATTCAGCTGAAGACTTATAAGTTCCCCTTGTTCTAGCAGGACATTTTGTCAGCCTCTGGAATTCATGTAATGTTATTCATGAATGTGCCTGTGCCACCTATTGTCTATATCTGGTTGTTAAGGAAAGTGAACTCATATTTTTGGTTATATGAACTGAACTGCAGACCTGCAGGCAGGGTGAAAGTGACTAGGTCAGTGAGGAAGTAGCAGGTGAAGTCTCCCTTCCGCTGGTGAAGAGAAGCTGCAACCTCCCGACGGATCTGCTCTGTCAGCTCGGGACAAACCATGGCTGGAATACACTTGGCCGCCTGCTGGGACACCTGGAGAGAGAAGAGGATAAAGGGATGGAAAAAGTATCCAAAAAGATTATAAGAGACAAAGACTGAGAACCGAGCCAGAGCATTTCTAATAACAGCTAATAACAGGTGAAGTGTGTATACAGATAATCTGAGATCACAGTGCTGACAACAAAGGAACTGCAATCAACTTCAGCACATGCACACTGCAGACGGACACTGCAGACAGACACACTGCAGACGTACACACTGCAGACGGACACACTGCAGACAGACACTGCAGACGTACACACTGGAGACGGACACACTTCAGACAGACACTGCAGACGTACACACTGCAGACGGACACGCTGCAGACGGACACTGCAGACAGACACTGCAGACGTACACACTGGAGACGGACACACTGCAGACAGACACTGCAGACGTACACACTGCAGACGGACACACTGCAGACGGACACTGCATGCAGGCACACTGCAGACGGACACACTGCAGACAGACATTCAGAAGAACTGATGCTGAACAGATGCACCAGAAAAAAACCATTTTTAGCAAAATACTGAATACAAACCACTAACAACATACAGTAATTATACTAGTAGAGGCAATTTATAGGAACAGACAGCAATGCTGGTACATTATTTTATGCTTTGTGCACAAGGAGTGTTCCACTCACTACTGTCTCTACAAAAACACTCTGTTTGAATCCCACACATCACTGCCACAGATATAGCTACTTTTCAGACCCCTTCAGCAACTTATTTTTCTAAGAACAATCTTAGCATCTTTTTGAAAAGGTCACCAGCATTGCTCTGTGAGGATGTAAAATGGTAAATGGGCCGTATTTATATAGTGCTTTACTGTACCTGGAATTACATCACATACATCACATTCGCCCAGTCACACACACATTCACACACTGATGGAGGAAGCTGCCATGCAACCTCAACCACTCAACCACGCTCAACCACGACCCATCAGGAGCAAATAGGGGTTCGGTGTCTTGCCCAAGGACACCTCGACATGAACTCTACTTTGCCGAGGATCGAACCGGCAACCCTCAGGTTACAAGACGACCGCTCTACCTTGCTGAGCCACCCCGCCCCATGTAGTTACATGAGCTGTGTGATCCAGCGAGTGATGAGTAGCAGACAGGTGAGCTGGAGCAGGTGCATGACAAAAACATCGCAGCAGTCACTGCACACCAGCTGACAAGACATTGATAACAGAAAAAAACAAGACATTCTGCCATTTGTGACTTTCTGTCTGAGTTATCGTTTTTGTAAATATAGTTAAAATGTCTTTTTTCATCTTTTGACAACAAAAATAGTAAATATGTAAATGACAGCACCTTTGTTGGAAGTTTGACTATTGAATATGTGTGTGGGGAGTAAAAGAAAACATGTAAAAAGAGCTTTATGGGATGAGATCATAATTATGCTAATTAATGAGTGACAGCACCTTGTGATATTTGGCAACTTTTTAAAAGCACTTTGGCACTATTACAGGAAAAATAGTTTGCAAAAATGCTGCCTGGAGCCTTTTCAATCAGAAGTCCTCCAATTCTTATAATTAGACATAATACATGTATTTGTACATAAAATATTGTAGAAATTGTTATATAAAGAGAGCCTTGCATATTTAGATTAATCTGATAAAAAAAACTGCACACACTGATCAGTCAAATCCATTTTTCTTATAAAGCTTGACTTTTTTTTTTATAGAGGTAGAAGATTTACTGAGAAGAGGATCTGTTGCATATTCATTTTGTCTATGATCTCCTGATGCCTGCAGTCATGTGTTTAAGCTAGTGTTTGATTAGAGTGTAAACAAAACTAAAAAAGCTGATACTTGAGGCCAGGTTAAATCTGGAAAAAGGTAACAATGTCTTGCTTGTCTCAACTAACCTCAGTGAGTAACACCGCCAGCATGTCCTGCCTCTGGAAACGGATGGCTAAGTGAACCAGAGTGAAGCCGTCATCGAAGGCTGAGGGCCGATTTAAAAGCCGCACCTCGTCTGATGTCAGCTGTCGTGCTATGTCGCCTCCAGATGACTTGTAAGCTTCCACAGCTGCCAGGTCGCCTTCAACAACACCTTTCAGACAAAAAATCGGAAGGAAAAGGTCATATTATTAAAAAGTGTTTCATAATGGGACACTGTAGACACAATACTTCAACTTAGCTCTTAACCTTATAAGTAGAATAAAGGAGTTTATTCAGGAGGTCAATTTTTTTTGTATCATGAAGCTTAAATGCCTGAACTTTGAGGGCAGAAACTGGCAACCTCATCCTGATTTGGTGCAAAGGCTACAAGAAAAATTTGAGAACACCTTGTGTTGAGAACAATGTGTGCTCTAGCAAAATGTATGAAATGCAGGAGATCAGAATGTATTTTATCTCTGTGGCAGCTGTAACAGCTCTGAGACTTGACTGACTTTGAAGTCAGAAAGAAAAAAACAACAGGGGGCTACAATGTAATCTGTCAGTTGTTTTTCTCCTTCAGATCTTAGCATGAGAGTTGAGCGATGTGTTGGATCAAACACATGCAGGTGTTTGCTTTTCTTGTACTTTCTTTTGGCACAAAGCACAAATATTACTGGCTGATGGAAACTATCTGTATCAACCCAGACACACACCCCCTAATGCTGAGCTGACCGGCCCACAGAAGCAGAAAAACATATGACACTGTACAGCATAAAAAAAAAACTTACACATCAGCTTTAAAGATTGAGTGAACTCCCAATTAAACTATGCTCTTAAACACATTGTTAATAGGATTATTTAGTCCAATGTGATACTCAGACATGAACTACTTCAGTTCTGTGTTTTAATGCGAGAAAAAGGGTGGGCAGTGTGTATGTGTGTGTAGTAGTGAATAGGGATGTCACGATTATTTAATTTTACAATTAAACACAGTATTAAACGCTATGATTATCAACTGTAAAGATCCCTCAAAATCGTCACTTTATATAAAATATTATGTATGTATTATATCGGCGCAACTTCCGCGTGGAACAGAAACAACGTTACACCACTTCTGCGTGATTCCACTTGTGTTGCTTTGTTTTGGTTCTCGTGAGGGTTGCAGAAGAGGCTGTCTGAGTGGGACACTACGGCAAAGAGTTTTTCCCTCCAAGCAGATTAAGACAAGTTTGTTGGACTTTTTAATTTTGTTTTTGAGTTAAAGAAAAAAGACGACCAATGTGTCATTATGAAGGACGGCTCACGAGCCTGTAAAATGTTACAGAGAAAGAAGGAAAAACATGGATACCACCTGGATAACCAGCAGCTTTTTATGCTACAGCAAAGGTAAATGCACAATAGTTGGCTAAATGACTAATATTTATTTAATGTAACACTGAAGTGAAATGTCATTTGCTTTTTTGTAATTATGTCTGACTGGGGTTGGTCTTACAGCCTTAACGTGAGGCGTTCAACAGCATTCACTGAACATGACCTTAAAGTCTACAGATGAGAAAAAACTAGTTTGGTTAAATGGCGCTAATGTTTATCTAATGTAACATTAGAATAAAACTGTATTGTGTCATTTGTTATTTTGTAATTATGTATGACTCAGGTTGGTCTTACAGCGTAATGCGATGTGTTCACTGAACGTTACGCTATACAGATGAGAAAAAGAAACTAAATACGTCTTTTGTGATGGATAGATTCACTGTTCAAACATAATCAACCTTACATAAGGTCTGTGGCCTTTATTCATTGGTGTGAAATAGTCACAGTCCGTAGAAGAAACAGCATTTAATTCCGATATACAGTCTTATTTACTTTCACTATTGTAGTATTATTATGTACCAAACAAATGATGGCTACTCTGCTAAAGGACAGCTGGAAGTCAATGCCAGCTGGATGTTTTTCCCGTGTTTCTAAACTCTACTCAGGTTAAAAAGAAAGTTTAAAACCATTTTATATAACAAGGTTTACAAAAAGAAGCCTTCCACATCCAGGTAGAGGACCAGAAGCCATTTCCATCTGAGAAAAATCCAGAGTTAATGTGTAGTATTTATTTATTCTTTACACAGGAGATGTAGCTGGAATGAGACTTTTTAGTTAATTTACTTTGTTGTTATTTCATTTTTTTCTTTTCATAAAGATAAAAAAATAAAATATAATAATAGATATAAGAACCAAGTTTTTAGGAGATTTTACACATTATAGTTCTGGGAAATGGATTTAAACATAATAATCATGGTAAACATAAAATCGTGATTAATTCTTTGACAATATTGGTATCAAGAAAATTTGTAATCGTGACATCCGTAGTAGTGAACAATGAAGAATTACCCCAAGAGGCTAGATAATGGACATATTTTAAGCCCAGCTCCTAATATGAGGCAAAAGCACACTAATAAAAGTTGCCTTCAAGGGAAACTGGACTGTGGACTGCTGTGTTATCAGTTCAGCCCCAAAGGAAGTCTCTAGCACTGCAACCACATTGGCAGCAGAGTGAATTTATGCTGTGTTTCAGAGGAGTAAACTATTTGGACAAGTGCGATGTCATATTATCATGACAAAACAAATCAAATATCAAAGGGGAACCTACTTTCAATGCCTCACAGCTATCCAAACATACTCTTCCCATTTCTAGCATGTACAGTAAATGCCAGTGTGGTACCCTCTCGTACATTTGACAGCATCAAACACTGTTGAGCTTTTGTTCTCACGTCAAAGGACCACACACAATGCTCAGCTGCATGATCCGTGTGCGAGTGTAAGCTAGAGAGACATGGAGTGGGTGGAAGGACCCGCTGTTCCATGTGGAACTGGCTGGCGCTGACATAGGCGAGGACAGAAACTACACAATAGCAACGCAGTGCGATAGAGAAGGACTGTAACCACTTTCCACAAAATACTCCATTAGTGTGGGCGTGCCTGTAGCCCTGCATTCAGTACTGTACTCATAATCTTTTGCTGAACACAAAAGGTGCTAATATACAAACAGATATACATTAAAGATGGACTGATGAGAAAGTATGGATCAGGCTAAGTGATTCTGTTCTTCCTCCTCCACACAGTACACTCCGTTTCAATAATCTGGACATTAGTCTGAACATGAGCAACAGTTTTAAATATTGGTTCTTTAAAGTAGGTTCAACTTGCTAATCCAGCCACTTGCCGAGTGTGAGGCATTGCCAGGCCTCAGATCTATTTTATTTTCCAAGCTCATGGTGGCAGTAGCCAATAAAAAGTGTGTCAGAGCAATCATGTCAATTAAGACTGTATTTTTCCACACATCTGTAAAATTTTCAATTAGTGATACTCATATGCAGAAACTACAAGAAACCTGCACTAGATATATGTTTAAGAAAATGATAGCTGACTAGATCTGACACATTTTTTGCAGATGGTTTTTACAGCCTCTGAAATTACATGAAATATGTTTGCATAAAGTCATTATTTTTCTGTTTCTAGGTACAATAAGTAAATGACATTAGTAAAGTTTGATTTTAACTGCGTTCTGAATTAAATGTGACATTTTTTTTTTGTCTTTTTCACTTTTGGAAACTCAACCCCAATTATTAATAACACCTTAAAGAAAGTAGGACACAGGTTTGTTTGGGGTTTGCACATTTCCTGTATGTTCCCAGGAGCTTCCTTTGGCCATGCTGCTGTTTCCTTCGACATTCCTATATGGGAATACTCTTGATTTCAAAGAGCATGTATGTGTTCATAAATTTGTTTCATCCCTGATACTGATGCAGTCTATTACTTTACTTTGCTAGGTAATTATTTCCAATGGATTGACTTGTATGGACACAGTTATTATTAATTGGAATGATGTGGATGTGTTTTAATTGGATCACACTGAAATGATTATGCCTATAAAGTGGCTTGAGATGACTTTGTTATGATTTGCGGCTATACAAACAACACTGAATTTAACTGAAATACATGTGAAGGAGCTCTTAAGAGGTGAGGCTAGGAACATTTGGGGGATCCTGATGCTGGTCTAAAGACAGCTTTACGGTCATGTGAAATGTTTGACAACTTAAATATGGAACAGTGGACGAATGAAGTTGTGGCTGATAAAGCTCACTACCCAGCCACCATACATTTCAGTAACATTACCTGGGTTTAGGAAGTTCTAGAGTCAAAGGTCTATGGTCAAGCACACTGCTTCTCTCTCTTTTTTTTTTTTTTTTTTTTTTTTACCTAGCACATGCCGTTTTAGTGCAGCTTTTTATTTATTTATTTTAAATGTGCATTTGTCCAAAACTGATAGTAAAGGTCATTTGGTTTGACCTCACTCTGAGTAGTGATTTAAGATTTATGCATCAACTCTTAAAACACTTTAGCTGTGCAATGGTTATTCTTTATCAAAGCATGGTATTCGGTTTAGCCTTGAAAGCTGAAAAGATGCTTGAATTTTCCCCATTAATTCTTTCTGGTCTGTTAACCCTAACCATGAATTTTTGATCTGTCTTGATTTTATAGCCAGAACCTGTAACCAGCCACAAGGTGGGAAGTCCGACTGAGCCTAACTAAGGTCAAAGACAAACAAACTAATGGCTATGATGCTTACTTATTAATATATGTTCTTTAACAGTAAACAATACCAACACCAAACACAGATGATAATAAGCAGATAAATAAGATAAGATCTTCACCAGCGTTCCAAAAATCTTTCTCATGTTAGAAGTGATTGAGAATATATTTTTGTCATAAATAGGCTAATTTAATTGCAAGTTCATGTTTTTGGGGTGCAGTTATTTAGGTAGAATTTTCTGCCTGCATGAAAAATCCAACTATTTAAAAAAGTAAAACAAAAATAAATAAAATATAATAAAAGCTAACATGGCCTAACTGAAAGTGTGCAGTGACAGATAATGAACTGCATTATCTGTGCATACCTTCTTTGTGTGCACAGAAAGTTATGTTGATTGCCCAGTAGTTTACGCTACTCCTACATTTCTTTATACAAGTAGTAAGCAAAATTTTCTTTTATCTAACTGGGTTTCTTAGACAAAACTGTACAAACACTTTTATTTAGTTCCTTTCATGGGCCAGTTTCTTACACTTCAAAACAAAATACTACCAAACAGATTTTGCGTTCTTTTATGCAATTAGGTATTCCATGAGTATATTATGCTGTGAGGCGGGACACACACATCAGTGGACACACAGTGACTAGCAAATGAATACCATTTGTCTAAAACTGGATTGCACTTCCTCTGATAAACGATTGTGGGACATTTTCAATCTGATAAGGAGCACTAACATTTGAAATACCATTCTCACTGGATGGGATTTACCATGACAGGGACAAGACAGACAAACATATGGGACTACAAGATGTCACGTGTAGTAAGAGACTAAATATAACACAGAATCACTATCTATCAAGAAGAAAGGAGAAACGGATTTGAGGTTTAAAAACTTTTTGTCCTAATGTCAAATGTAAGCGACAAACTGAGTGTTGTGAGAGAGGAAAAAAAACAATCACTAGTTACCTTTAAATTGTTCATCATCCCTCTCTCCAACTGCTCTAACCCGTGTACAGTGTGGGTGGTCGATGGATAACTGCGTGGGGAAGTTTTTACTGGCTCAGTGCAGAGGCATTTTAAGCATATACACAATGTCAGCATCAGTAGGATGCAAATCAGGATCATCTGGATAGAGCTATATAACCTGGATTCTAACCAAATACCCTGAAGATTGTAAACTGATTCTGTTGATTCATTGCCCTCCTTTGAAACAGCACACGTTGACTATATTTCTGTAAAAATAATATATATTTAAAACTTACCAACACATGCATTGAGGAACAGCCAATCCGTCCTTCTCATTCTGTTCTTAATTTGCTTAAGCTTTTTGAAATCCACCTCGAGCTCCTCTTTGCTCCCAATCCCAGCCCCTGATGCTAGTTCAATCCTTTGAAAGTCCATGTTAACTTCTGATTCCCGTTTTGCAGTTGGAGGTGACCTCCGCTGGCTACTGCTACAACCCCCCACAACACCTCCCACACCTCCAACTCCCTGCCCAGCCACACCCCTCCTGTTGTCCCTGTCCTGTTCATTAACTTTTGAGGACGGTTGTTGGCTCCCAGGCTCTGATGCCAGTTCGATGGATTCAGCTAGCAAACTGTTGGGCCTGGGATGATCACACACAACACACTTGAGGGCCTTGGCCCAGTTCTCATAAGTGCAGGCAGTGCAGGTCCAGTGCTGTGCATTAGTGTTGAGCCTGTTGCGGTCGTTATATTCCTCACAAGAGTCTGTAGTGGTGGGCGGAGAAGCCGGGCGACATCCAGAGCCTGAGGTCTGGGGTGACTCCGTGGGACTGCGTGGCTGCTGGATTTGTCCTTGATGAGTTGCATGCTGTCCATGCTGCTGTTGTTGAGCCTGTTGCCTCTGACACAAGCACTGGGTACAACGGATAGCACGAGGCCAGTTCAAGTAGGTACACATGTGGCATGACCACTTGCTACTAGTCTCAGGTACATCGGAAATGCGAACACGGGGTCGGGCACTTGAGTCTGGGCAAATGAGCAAGCTGGATCCCCCCTGAGATGGACTGTTGCTGAGGCCTGCGGGGTCCCACTGATGCAGACTGGCATCCAGTGCAGGACTGCTCTTAAAGGGCTCCTCAGTAATGATGGCACCCCTGCTGGGCCTCTGAGCGCGGCACATGGTGCACTTGATGGCTGACGGCCAGTTCTCGTATGTGCAGTATTCACAAGCCCACTTGGCAACCAGCTCGGTCATCGTCACACCGCCACTGAAGGAGGCTTCCTGCCGTTCAGAGGGACTGTCAGCTCGGCAGATCCACTCTCCAGGAGATCACACAGAAAGCACACTAGGGTAAAAGAAAATAATAATAATAAGCGGAGCATTTTAGCATATTTTTAACATTATACAAAATAAATACTTTGTATTAAATACACTACATAAAAAACCAAACCAAGATTTCTTTAGCCCGGAGGAAAAAACAAAAAAAACAAGCAAAACCTATGCAACTTCAGCTTTACATCTGTCTAATACTGCACCCACAAACAAACAAAACATCTCTATTATAGCCTTTTGCTGCACTTGCACACTTTTACTACCATCAGTACTATCAGTTCTTGACCTGGCACCAAGTTGTTAAAAAAAAAAAACAAGAGGGACACAGCAAAGTGCAGTAGTAAAGCTGCACACTGGAGTACAGCACTGATCCTTTATGATTCTACTCAGGTCTGGCACTAACTTTAAACACATACAGTGAGTTACATATACAAGGCAGGCAACTGTGCCCTACAACTGAGCTGGGTAACAAGAGACAAGGACAGATGAAACCTGACGCGCAGCAGGGAAGCGCGTGACTGGGTAAGACACTTAAGCACTGAAATTATGGATGGATTATGAGACATTGGCCCCCAAGCACAGACACGTAGAGGACCCCCACCTTTTAGAGGAGCCAGATACCCAGAGTGAAAGAGATGTCAAATGTCTTAAAAGACATTTTGTACATCTTTGAAGCAAAGCTACATCCCTGTATAGTTACCCTATATCTCTCTGCAGCCCTGTTTTAGCTATTCACATCTGTTATTGTTTTGACCTTTTATTGTTTATTTGCATCTCTTTGTAGCTACTTCATGTTTCTATTATCATTTATCTTTATGCGTGTATTTTGTACTTATAAATTTGTAATTTTTGTGTCTGTTCGTATTAATATTTTAGTTTTTTTTTTGTTTATGTAGCCATTAATCAAATACTTCCATTACTTCTTTTTTATGCATGTTTTATATTTTATTTATGTCACTTCGTCCTTCTTGATGTATTTTGTCTGGGACATTTATAGGGTAAATCTTAGGGAGCCCTGACTATTTGGGACCCTTGGCTTGTGCCCAGCTGGCCCTTTCAATAATCTATCTTTGACCTCAATTGATTTCGCCCCAATGTCTTTTATTACCTGCATATGCACCTGAATTATCCAAACCAAATGATTCCTTGTGACATCCTCGACATTACCAATAAGAGGCAAACAGCCGAAAGTTAGCTCACAGCTCTGAAGGGAGTAACGCTACAGTGTTTACACCACGCCTCTAAGTTTACCAAAACACCGTGTGAAATTCTACAAATTTGAAATGGCATTTAGAGCTGCGTGATCAGTAACATTTTTTTTTCCAAAACTGAATGACTACTTAAGTAGCTGAAGTTCTGGAGCAGTCAGTTAACCAATTTGATCGTAACTAGCATTTTGCTGATACTTTCGGCTAAAAAAAACAATGAAGTTTTCATTTAATAAAGCAGTCGGCTGGTATAAACAACGGGGGGCAGTTTACTAACAAACTACCAACTGCCAGTGTATCGACTGTTAAACTCACGGAGGGATCTGGCTGGTAGTTGTTTTACATGACAACCAACCGTTCGTTCGGTTTTCAGCCAGGAATTATAGCCAAGCTAGCAGGCTGCCCGCTAACATTACGGGATTATGTTTTACCCGTAACCATCTGAGAGGCCCTTATCAACTGTACAAGAAAGCCGTGTGACCCTCACCTTTGCTTTGCTGTGCTTACACTCTTTAGTCCCCTGGCGCAGCCAAAACAAATGGAGCTTCCCACTGATCGGAGAAACCCACTCCAGTCCGAACTCAGGTTCCTCTCACTTGAACGCCGTTAGCCGCATATTTACTTCTTTGGGGCGCCGTTTTCCTGGCAGTGTAAGATCCATCCGTACACATCACCGAACAAGAAGTCCCCCCACCCCCCCAGTCCCGTCGCTCGAACATTAGTTTCGACACTTTAAATCATTTTAATCCATTTCCCAAATACCAGACTGACGGGCTTTAATGGCGGCACAGGGGGAGGGAAGCTTCCGAAGCAGGGCTGCAAAACATACACTACAAGGGAAAGCAAAGGGCTCCGCTCTGAGCCGTGTTACAGTCAGAGGCTGGATCAGGATTTACCACCTGAATCTGCAGAATAAACTGATTGGACAGTGCAAAAGGATACACAAAAATTAACCTATCAGATTCTACGTCTCTTATTCCAACATTAAAAGGCTGTGAACGCAAAACAGACAACTACAGCAACGTTATGGGCGCTTAGAGATGATATTTTTCTTTAGGTTGACATACATAGAGTAAAATGTATTTATTTTTAATTTGTGCATCGTAATGTGTTGCAGCTATGACAAACAGCCACGTGGTATACCCTCAATGGGGATGTAGGGATGATGTCATTGTAAAAATACCGCAGCAAGCAGTCTGCAGTAATGCATGACAGCTTGTGCAACAGTTACCAACGCTGACTTTTTTTTTTAAAATAGGAGCCTTTCCTCTGCGAAGACTAAATCTATTTGCACCGTTGTTCATCCTTTTTTTCCTTTTTTTAAACGAAAAAAAAAATGGTTAGGAGCATAAATTGTACAGCATATATAACACATACAATAATATAATGCACAAATGCTATGTTCTTAAAAAATTAAAAAACATGCATTTGAAACAATATATTGAGAAAGTAAATAATTATCTCTTGCATATTTAAAATGGTACTTCATTTACTGTAATAAGAAAACGAAAGGTCATCAGTTCACATATAGATGTCTCATTTATTTTCCCCCAATTTAAGCACCTTGTTCTCTGTGCTCATCCAAATAAGTCCTTGGTCAGTTTCCATCAAGTACACAAATCCAGACAGAAGCCAAGAAGATCTAAAGGTGTGCACTGGACTTTGTGCTTCCACTCCACATGGGAAGAAAAGGGCCACCCCATACAGTAAGAGTTCATGAGTGTATATTTGTTTTTGTATGTTGGAAGTTGAAAAGCTATCTGATTCTAAGTGTGTTAATCCTCTCTTGCTGTATACCATTGGTCTTTTAGACAAAGGTCCTGTTGGTTTTCATTCGGGCCACATGTTTAAGGTTACTCTGTAGGAGGGCACAAAAAAAAAAAAAAAAAAAAGAAAAAATATATATCATTCAGGGCCTGAAGACCAGGATAAAGAGTGAGGACTAACACAGAACTGCTGCCACCACAACAATCAACTGAGACAAGCTTATACAGTAAGTGCTGTTTAAATGCCATTCCCACCCCCATTGATTACTATACATTCAATATTCATTTCCTTATCATATTCCAGTACTCAAAGGAAACCACACTTCTGATTTTGTTATTTCTTTTTTTTTTTCCATTGTGTGATTGTGTTATTCTGAATGATTATTAAACAACATTTCGAGTGCCAGTTCCTGGTCAGTGACGCATTGGTATTACACATCAGGGCAAGTGAAATGACCCTAAGGCAAAAAACATGACATAAAAAACAGGCGATGTAAATAAAGAAGAGCTTATTCACAAGGCAAAGCGTCTCCCACCACAAAACATCTTGTGCAGTGCAAACATCTGTCCATGCTGAATTTAACACTGCCAAGAGTTAACCAGTTCATGCAGTGAAGGTGTTCCACACCTTAATCAATCCCCACTTCTGCTGTCTTCACATGGGTCAATTGTGTAAAAGCAGTCATCTGCAAGTTGCTCATTCTCATCACCAAATTTGCCTTGACAACAGTTTAGTTACCCAGACTTAACTGCAATTCCAGTTTTAAATAATAAAGCAGACAATGTCACATTTGTAGCCTTGAGAAACAGGTCCACTCAGAAGCAGTCAATGTCAATAACAAGGGGAAAGAGCTCAGGAAGCAGTGGGATTGTTTCAGGTAGAGAAAACCTTTAGGAAAAAGAGGCAAATGGCTGCAGAACTTTATGGAAAAAAAATCTTGAAACTGATTACTGCATATGCAAAACAGCTCATCCTAACTTCACCCATTACAAGATATCTGTGAATGTATTTTCTGTGCTGACAGAAACTGCCCTGAGTGAAAGGCACTGTATACTTAAGCAGACTCATGATGTTTTCATTACCATATCAAGGTCCATACTTGTAACACTGATCCAAACAGGGGAGAATACATGAATGCAGCGGTCAACTTTGCAAAGACAGGAAGGTAAGCTCCCAGTCTGTTTCCAAGGTTACAATTCACACATTGAAGGTGTCAGCCTTCCATTATGATTTTAATTGGGAACAAGCCATGAATATGTGAGCTTAAGGTGGTTATATGAATGTGGTCAGTAGTACTGAAACAACCAGCATGGTAAAATGGAAGTAGCAGCCTGGTTTTTATATGAAGAACAGACATATGCATTTTAATAGTAGCTCTGTGTTGCAGCAGCAGAAGGGAACTTTAAGCATCTGGTTAGTAAAGCTACAGTACACTGTGTTTGCCCTGTGAACCCCGTACAATGCACACAAGCTGAGCCAAGTTTGGCTCAGGGTGGTCAAAGAGGACTAATCATGTGGCACAACATGTCAGCATTGGTTTAGCACAATAATAAAGAAATCTTAAATTTTGTTAAGTGCAGCAAAGCGCATAGAATTTCAGTGTTATCCAAGAAAAACAAGACAATGACACTATAGTCAAATTAGATTAACTGTTAACTAGACAAAGTATATATATATATATATATATATATATATATATATATATATATATATATATATATATATATATATATATATATATATATATATATATATAGAGCACCCATAATAGAAGTGGCAGACTTCATTTCTATCTGTTATTCATCATTCAAAGAGGCAACTGGATGATAAAAGATTGCTGAACATGGAGTAAAGAAAATCAAAAGAAAGTAGTTACATATATTTTTTCAAATGAAATAATAACAGTTTAAGAATCATTAGCCTACTTTGTTTAAAATTGTTGGAAGGCTGCAGAAAACGTTCCCTTTGTTTTCTAAGAGGGATTGTTAAAAAAAAAAAAAAAAAACAGTGCAAAAGGTCATGCAAGAAAGGGTGCTTAAAGTTGGTGATGCAAAAGTAAGACAAAAAAAATGCAGCTACAAAACATACAGAAAGTGTGGGCCTGTCTTTTAGGGTGCGTGTTTGCCAACCAGCTGGCATAATGTGTTATAACATCCAGACAGAGCCACACTTAATGTACATTAAACAGCCTAAAACTAAAGGAAATATGAAAACTAACAACTTTTCCCACACTGAGATGCACCTGCAAAACCAAGCAAGGTTTCCCCTTAAAATGGAGATCAGATTAAGACAAGAAGAATTACACACAGTGGGACACCACTAGCGCATGCCTTTCACTTTCAGGACTGGCACTTCTTTTGTCTACATTTGCTTATCTTTGATTGCTTCAGATGCCCACCTTTTAAGGTGTGTCATTTATTTGTGTCCGTCACACATCTTGTGGTGTATTTCTATGTGGTCTGCGAGCCACGAGCATCCCCATCGGGGCTTAGGGCGGCTGGTCGGCCTTGAGCTAAAACGCTGGCAGAGACCATTGGCAGGTGAGCGCCTTCACTCACTAAGTTCTCATATTCGCTACTGTCCTCATCTTCATCATCCTCGTCATCATCATCGTCATCATCTTCCTGCCCTGCAGCTTGTCTGTCTAATGAGTCAGAACTAGATCCATCACCATTTCCAAGGTAAGGGGTGCTGGGAGTGCTAACCGGATTTGAACTGGCAGCAAGGCCCAGGCCCAGCCCAACGCCTAGACCCAGGCTCGTCCCCAGTGGGACAGGGGTAGGGTGTCCTGGAGAGCCCACAGCTTGAGGTCGGGGCAACAGAGCAGCACTGGTGGTTGGGGAAGAGGAGGAAAGAAGATTGTCATCTTGGGACAAGAGGTCAGTGTAAGATGGTGGGTTCGGTGAGGTACTGGGCCGCTCTGGGGCAGAAGGTGTTTGGAAAGTTATCCGTGTCAGAAGCGAAGTCTTAGACGGTTCTGTGTTCTCCTCTGGAGTGGGATGGGCGTCTGCATTTTGGGCTTCGCGGAGCCCTGTCCGACAAAGAGAAAGATGCAAGTAGTGAGAAAGACAACTTCTGCACAATTAAACATATGGTTTTAAAACATCTGCACCCAGAATCAGTCACACATGTGATAATAACAATGTCTGGGAGAAAGGGATCTCCAAGAACTTCACTTAAAATTCCAGCTTTATTTAGTGCCACTGGTCTAAAGCCAGTTCATGCTTCAAATATCTAAACCAGCACATATTTGAAGCTCAACAGTTCTAAATGAGAAATTTAAAAAAAAAGTATTTACTTCTCTCCTCTTCTGCAGTCTTGAGCTTCCTGAGAGCAATTTGTTGTTTAAGTTTGTTCACATCCTCTTGAATTTTCTCTTTAACGCGTTCACTTTGTTCTACCTCCCCACACACAGCCTACAAATAAGAAAAACTGGTAAAAATTGTCTACAGACAGAAATACTTAATTTCATATTTTAGACAAACCCATCAGATACACATTATCCAACTAACCTGGACTTTATCTTGTAGTGCACTGTAGACTTGGAAAATTGTTCGGATATCCTTCATTACACCGTCTTTGTCAAAAAACTCAGCCCTGCAGAGATATTTAACAGGAGGGACTTCAGTTACATCTTTTCAGATACATTACATAACACAAGCTTAGTTAATTTGTTTATAACAGATACAGATGTGCCCTAGATCAGTGCTAAATCACACATATTTTACTAGCTGTCACACAAATATTGGCTGGATTAGTTAAGGAGAAAACTGGATAATCCTTTCGAACGCCACACAGACAAGCTTGACTAGATCTCTATAGCCTAGGTGGCACTCCTCTGCAACAGAAACAGTGGGTCTAAGTTTAGACACAAAGACAGAAACATAAGCCGATGCATACCAGCCCTCCACTGCAGTCAGCCACCAGCAAATATATACTTATACTCCCTACACAGAGTCAAATATAAACCTGGACACTCATACACATGTTTACTCTTTGCTACTGGACCTGCACACCATAACAGAGACTGACTGAATCTCAACCAGCAGAGGACCCCATCAAACAGAAAAATGTTTGAGAAGGTCCCACTGATAAGTAGAGGCACAAAACTGCTGGGTAGCAGTTGTGTACTTTATAATCTCAAGGTGAACCTGTAGTATCACATCAGGTAAGAACAGGTGGCTACATAAAGCTTACACGTGCCAGCCTTGTTTGCAGTGACATG
This sequence comes from Melanotaenia boesemani, assembly GCF_017639745.1. Classification (NCBI taxonomy): domain Eukaryota; kingdom Metazoa; phylum Chordata; class Actinopteri; order Atheriniformes; family Melanotaeniidae; genus Melanotaenia; species Melanotaenia boesemani. The sequence continues at coordinate 20,787,629 of NC_055697.1, forward strand.
GGTGAAGTGCAGAAATAGGAGGCCAAAAACTTACCCATGCTCTTTGATGACCTTGGAGTAGTTAAGAGAGGTGTTAGGTACTGAGGAAACTTTGTATTCCTGCTGGCTTGTGTTGCCAAGGTTTGGGATAGTGAGTGTAATCCTTTGATTGTACCTACTGAGTGAAGATGATCAGTTAGTACCTTTAAAATATATATTTTGAAAAACAAAATCACATTATACCACATATTTTTAAAAGTTATGTAAATGACTTAGTTCACACACACTTGACATATAAGGACTTTAGTAATGCAGATAAACTGCTGTTGAATTCAGGATAAGTCAAATAAATGTCAAATAAATGCTTCATACCGTTCTTGTTTTATTAAGCACCTAATGAGCTCTACAATGCAAGCAACATTCACCCTTTCATACACAGATTAATAGGCAATTAGGGTTTTAGCATCTTGCCCAAAGAAGGCTCCTTTAAACCTACAGAATTAAGAACCCAAGAATCAAAATGCCAGTAATTAAACCACTACTTCTAGTGATGAAACAACCCAATCCACAGTTGAGCCAAGCTTGCTAAGCAAGAATGCACCATTTCAGCTTTTCCTTCCCCAATTGTCTACTTCAATTAAAATTAATTTAATTAAATTCCCAATCCAGTAACAGTACTTTATCTTTATTCAAAGCCAAACTTGACTGCACAGAACTCAATAGTAAACAGATTATTTTCATTTAAGGTAACACAAAGTTTGCACAAAAACTCACATTTTGTAATAACATTGCTGTTTACATGTATTTCCATTTCGGTTCATTCTCATTAGGAACAGTTGAATTGGACAGCAAAGAGAGGAAGACAACAGAAAGTGGTGGTCGGATCGGCTGGACTTGTTGCTAACAACAACAGACACCTGTTTCTGAAGCTGCTCACAATTTCCCTAGGTTAATTAAATACTGGGTAGAAATGTGTTATATGAAAGATGTCTGGACCAATTTGTGATACAACACTTTACTGTGGGACTAATTAAAAAAAAAACTACAGACAATGTTGTCTTTTAAAGTTCTACATGGAAATTGTTAACAACACAGTAGCAGATTATCAGGTGGAATTTTTACAGGGTCATTTAAAGACAATAACTGAGCTGAATGAATCAATGAATTATATATATATTGCACATAATAATAAAAATAAATAAATAAATAAGAAAAAAGATCAAATGAATCCAAGAAGAGGGACTCAAACTGGAGTGCAGGACATTTATGAGAGCAGTGGTGTATTTGAATATAGACAAAGACTTGTGAAGCAGGGCGAGTACTGACAGAGCAAATCCTCTCAAATTGAAAATATAATCTCTTTATAATTGATAATAGAAGCATACCCCTACATACATACTGTAGATTAAAGGGACATTGTGTTAGCATTACTTCCATCTAACGTTGGAATCGTGAATCACATTCTACCGTGTAGTGGATTCTAGCGCCTTACTTTCTCAAAAACGTATTGTAACAACAGCCACCGTATTTTAAAAAGCCTCAAAAACACTGATAAAAGCATGTCATCCGATAATTTGTAAAGTGTACACTCAGGTGAAGAGGTTCCCTCTGTATCATAATTGGTCAGGGAAAAACATCGGGTGGACGGAAATTCACTGTCAAATAGTTTCTCTGTGTTTAGAAGGAAGAATGGTTCTCACAGGGGGAACGGATCTCGATGAGGAAACTGGCCTCGACACAACACCAGCTTTTTGTCAGAGTAAAAGCCAGCTTATAAAGCCTTTCCCACCGGCTTTTAGTCCAGCTACTGGAACCACGTAAATATACACTTCTGTACCAACAAGGCTGGTGTATTTTAGCAGAAACTGCTGTTATGCTGCCCATGGTAACGAGCAACACTGTGACAAAACTGAATGAAAAAAAGTTAGCTTTAGGCTCATTTAGGCAGTACCACTGACTTAGTTGTCGAGGAGAAAACTGGCAACTTCAGCATCCTTTTTAAAATCTTCCTCCTCGACCTCCTTCCTGCATTTTTGTCAATAACAATTTAACAGATTTTCCAATTTGCAGGGGTAGTGATGCTCTCATTTATCTTCTCCTCCTGCATCTCAATCACTGTGCGCTGGCTTGCAGCGATTCCACATTGGTGTTATTTGTCCCTTGCAGGCAGCTGTAGTTTCAAGATGGCAGACCGTCATGGTGCCTCCCTTACCGTCATATAAACAAATCTAAAATTCTTCGCTTATGAGAATGCGTCAGATCATTAGTGGAGGTCATAATACACCAATGATAACACATACGTACATAAACAATGGAAATGTTACACAATGTCCCTTTAAGTGTGGTTTTTTTTTTGTTGTTGTTGTTTTTTTAAAGAACAGACAACAGCTGGACAAGTTACTAAAACAGTGGGCATAATGTGTGTTCATGCTGGTCAACATGCTGTCACCTGCGGCTTGGTCTGAAGAGCACATACTCCAGTGCGTGTGTGGAGCTGTTGGCAGTAGAGATGAAGCTAAAAAGTAGGAAGACGAGGTCGGGCGCGCCAAGTAGCTGAGTCAGCTGTTTGTGTATGATCTGCTCCCTGAACGACATCTGCTGCTGTGTGTTCCTCCGGAAACGGTACCAACCAATGACATTCTACAAGACCAAAGAAACAACACTTAATCTATGTTTTGAGACAGATCACCTCTTCACAACTTCAGTCTGTCATCAATAATTAGCTAACAGTAAAACATAAATGAAATGACACAACTCTAAAAGAATTAAATGACTCACTTTCCGTCTTTCTTTAAGAATGTTGTTGAGATTTTCCTCATTTACTTTACCCGCGTAGTCATAAAAGCTGATTAAAAGGGGGGGAAAGAAAAAAAACAAGTAAATTCAAACACATTCCTCATGATTCTTCCTGCTCTGTCACAACCCTCCTCTGTTACCTAGTCTTGTCAGATGGAGCCATCTACTGTTCACTGTTAAATTTATTCAGTTTGTATTTAACAGATACAAGTTACCTGACATAACTGTTGAAATTCTCAATGAATTTCCAATTAACTAAAACTACAATTGAAACTAAACTAGAACTTGAGCTCTATAAAAATGAACCAGCTTACTGTCTACACACTGTTCTGCAGACAGTCATCACAAAAACTGTCAAGTTTTCTTAAGCTTATTTTAGCCAAAATTGTTAAGACTATTTTTGTCTCTTAAAATGAACACAGGTATAAAAACTGGCACATAAAACCATATACGCTGGCAACAGCTAATGATAAAGGTTTTTTGAGAGTTAAAAGAGCATCACTTACCTAAACAACTGTGCACATGGGTCATGGTTGTGGATTTCTGGTGGGAATGAAAAGTGATAATTGTTTTAGTTAAACAGAAACATACATGCCATTTTAAATGCATCAACCAAACATAAACCAAAGTGCAGAACCAAAATGGTTGCTGCTGCTGACTATGGTACACCAGATTTTAATTTCCATTGTTTAAGCTTACCAAAATAAATCAAAGAGCTAAATGCTGATAAGGCGTTTTTAGAGCAATCATTTATAGACTTTTAATGGTTGTAAGAACATAATTGTTCTCATAGCATTAGCAATAATTGCATTGACATTTTCTGTGTGAGCTATATTGCTAACAGAGCTAGCATGTGCAATACCAGGCACCTGAGATTGACATGTAGTTAAATGGAAAAAAGACAATTATGTCCCTTATTTATGCCAGTGCTGCTCTTGCCTGTTTCACATCGTCTTCTAAAACAGTGGTTGTGCTTTTGAGGCACAACCAAAAAGCACCCATATACCATAAATCAGCTGTTTGTTTTTTTTAGTTATTATTTTACAATAATCTGACAACCCCTTGAAAATTATCTCTGGACCCCTATGGGAGTCAGGAGCCCCAGTTTGAGAACCACTGCTCTAAAAAGACAGGTAAAGTTGTGATCTTGTTCTCTTTTGACTGAGTCTTAAGGCTGTTGTCACAGACTGATTTAAAAACAGTTTAGAGAAAATGTCACAAAAAGCCGTTTTGTCCGTTTCGGTTCTTACCTACGACTTGCAGCAATTCTGCATTGCTGATCTGTGTGTCACTGATGCTGACAGTCTCTTCTTGCCTTACGTCTCCTAATAGGAAGCCCTCCTGTGTAGACATTTTCCCAAACCCAGTTAAGGCAACAAATACTGAGATGAAATAATTGGTTAACTAACTTTTTTTTTTTAACATTTTTTTTTTATTATGTATTTTAATTCTGAGTGTTTTTCTTTTGTTTTTCAGATTAACTATTGTTTCATCATTTATATTGCTTAGAAGAACTTAGTTTCACTGACTTTCTTTCAGACACTACGCCAGGTCACAGCATTGACCTTCATCTGGATTAGTGGAGAGTAGGTGTTTCCAGCTGTTTCTTTTGAGGTGCTCAACTTATAAATACCTTGACAACTGCATTGGCTGAATATCTAATGACAGTGGCATCATAAATTTAGTTGCAGAGCTAAACACCACACCATGGTTGTGGGCGTATTTTTGTTTCCATCCAAGGAACTGATATCTTAGATTTGTGGAAACAAAAGGGGACACCAAATTGACGCTACACATTGAAATTTGCCAAAGCAGAAAAACTTGTTACACTACAGTAATGAGGAAAAATATACAACTGCATTATTAACGATAATTATCTGAATAATATTTAACAGCAGTCCTAACTATCATCTAATGAATGCCTAAAAATGTTAAAAATTAAAAGAAAGCTAATCATATTCAGTAAACTATTCCAACTGATGAGTAAAATGAGCTCTATTCCAATCAACTATAGTTCTTAATGTTGACACATCAGTAACAGGAATCTAGGATAACATCTAAACAATAGCACTGACAGGGACCACTTTGGTTTATAAGAAATCCACTTATCAAACATTACAGTTTAAGTTTTCTGATCAATTTTAAAAATATTAATTTTTCATTTTGTAGTGTTGTGTTGAGGTCTATTAAGAACGAAGCATTTCCTCCAGCATAGTGAAAAACGACTCCTAGTAAACACACACACACGCACACTCTCTCTCTCTAGGAATGTAGGCAAACTTGTACCAAGCCTAGTGGCAACTAACCAGTTGCCCAAGCTGACTTTTTTTCTTTTTTTGAAAGTCTCGGCGAAAGGAAAGTGATTGCAAACAGAGTTAGCTTAGCTTTCAATAGCGATGGTGTTTTTGGATGTGAAATGTTTCTTTCACATCCCATTATCACAAACCTCCATCGCGGTTGGTTTCAACAACGAGCAAAGTTGACAACATCAAAAGATACAAAACAAGACATTTTTTTAAAAAATAATTCACTTCACTGCAGCTAAAATTAGCAAGGTGGCTAACAAGCTAACCTGGAAACAAGCAGCCATAAGAGATAAAATAGCTTATCGTTTCGTATACTCGATAACCTAGTTTGGGATTTAACTAGGATTTTTATTTTTTTCAAAACACATTAAATCCCCACAACATTACAGGTCAAACGGTCTGTAGACGTTAACTATACCGATACACGGAAGTCACTTGACTTAGAAGCTTTGCTAAGTAGCCAGCTGCTGAGTACTTCCTGAAATTCAAACTTTCTCAGTAGCATTGCATATATTAATATACCAGGTGTTCATATTTTTTAGCTCCTTCCGCACAATACTGAATATATAAAATTTACTCTTGGAACTATGAATACATTAGATCATTTTGAGATGACGTTCTGTTTCCATATTTCTGTAGCTGCATAGTCTGATTAGAGCACACTTGCCAGTAGATAGACGGTACCATTTCTAGCTAGCCAGCAACAGGATGATGACACTAAAAAATATATTAACTAATGGAAATAATGGACCATCACATACATTATCGAATAGTAAACGCTTAATCAATCATTGCATAACAGTTTATAAAAATAATGATAAACACTTACATGATCTGAGTTGCTGTTGGCGCTGTGATAACACACAGAACTAAAAGTATAACCTGAAATGGATGCCGCCATGATGGAAACATCTCTATCTATCCCAGTGCCCCCTGCGGTTGTAGGTAGGCTCCTTGAACGCAAAATCCTGTGGGAAATGTAGGCAGTTACTGGCAGAATCTACTACATCATGGAAGACGCCAGAAGAGGCTCACATGGTTGTGAAAACACCTCGGACTCAAAAGAAGACAGGTGCTCAGATAATGATTTTGGAACTTCAAAACTCGGAACAAAAAAATAGTAAGTATTGATCATGTTAAGTCATGATGGGAGCTTACTTTTGTCAGGTTCTCGTAGCTACCAGAAACAGCAAGAAAGCAAGCACACAATTCTTTAAACCTGATTTAGCCCTGTGAGGAGTCGCTATCATAGTTTAGGTATTTTGTCCAATACAATGCCACAGTTAAGCGTTCAATGTCTGACAGTTAAAGCATGTAGTTTTAAAAGCGAGAGGGAAATATGTACTGTTAGCCTTAGCTGGCGACCTTTAAAATTGTGTGGCTTTTGAACCATGAAATGCACAACCCTGTGTTATTTCTGTAATGGAACTATTTTTTTGTGTGTTGTAGTATCAACAGAAGGGATGCCCAAGTCCGGTCCTCTTGATCGACTTTCCTGCAACTCAAAGATGCAACCCTTTTCCAACACACCTGAATCAAACGGCTGAATTCCCTCATCCACATGTCATTCAGCTCTCCAGAGGCCTGGTAACGAGCCATTCATTTGGTTCAGGTGTGTTGGAAAAGGGATGCATCTAAAAGTTGCAGGATAGTAGTACTCGAGGACCGGACTTGGGCACCCCTGATCTACTGCATGAATTGTTAACTATTATCCTTTTGCAGCTGGGAGGAAACATACCAGAGGGAACTTGAGACATTCAAAGACATAGGAGATGTTGGTGAGATATGGTAAGAGCAGAAAACGGTTTGGTCTGCTGGTTTAACACTGATAAAGTAATCAACATCTGTTCCAGAATTTATTAGAAGCAGGAATTAAAATAAGATTAGCAATAAAAGAGTGTGTGGCTAAACAAAAATCACTGTTAACATTTTGAGCTGTTATTGCTAGGGTAGCCATAGAATGCTAATGGATTTAAAAATCTGTTAACACACCTAAATATAATGGAGTGTCATTTCTGGTAATGATATCATAAAATATTAGGAATAAAAATATGTTTAAATATTCATGCAGCAGCTCTATACATTAATATCAACAGTGTATGAGTGACAGAATTTACTGATTATGAAAAATGATGTTGCACTGATATAGCCATGTCTGGAGAGAGGTAAGAAGTTTAACCGTTCATCTGAAAAAAACTCATTTTACTGTTTAAAAACTTCCAGTTTTTGTCTTCTCGTCAGGTTTGGTGAGGAAAGCATGAGCCGTGTGCTGCGATGGATGGACAAGGCTAAGATCCCTGAAAATGCTTCCATTCTAGACATTGGCACTGGAAATGGAGCCTTTTTAGTTGAACTGGTGTGTACATAGTATAAATCAGTCTTCTTTCACATTCACTAAGACTTTTATTTTTTCTATTTTTTTTTTTTTTAAGTTTAACTGCATCACTGCAAACTGCAAAAAATGGCATCGTCTGTAGGGTAGCTAGTGTGACAGATAATTGATGCTTTGTAGCTGGGCTTTTAAAATCTTTAAAATAAGAAATGCCTTCAGCTCCATTTAGAGCTTTAGAAATCTAATTGGTCTGAAAACCCAGACAAGTAATATCTGATTAAATGGCAACAATAGAAAAGCCTTTTAGATAGTGTAAGCCTTAGGTGTGACAGTGTTTACAACTTCACAAACATTTTAGTGATTGTTAATTAACCTAACCTTGCTCTTCATTTGCTTGGTTTTTCTTTTTTTTGTGTGTGCGTCTTTCTAGGCTAAACACGGATACAAGAATCTAACAGGAATAGATTATTCTCCTGCATCTGTTGAATTGGCAAGAAATGTGCTGCAGGCAGAGGGCTTGACTGATATCACTGTAAAGGTGGGATGATGTTTGTCTTAAACTGCAGACTTGCACTTAGTTTAGTATAAATAAACACTAAATTACTCAATTTGCCTACTGATTGTGTAACTGTGTAGAGATCTCTGAGACCTCGGCCCTTACAGTTTGCAGATTTAATTTCTCATATTTTCAATGAGTAACATAACAGATGAGATCCAAAATGAGCTATCTGGCATAAAAAAAACATCCATGATGGGCTGGACTATTAAAAATCCTCTCAATCTTATGTGCAGTGGATCTTTGATGTTATAGGACTTGTTATTGGATTTTTTTCCCCTCAAGTCCTGAATTTCCTGTTAATATATTACTGCTATGAGAAAAGAATGTGTTTTGGGAAAGATAATGAGTGATTTCTTTTTCTTTCAGTAATGTGCATCATACATCAGTACAAAATGAATCCCTTTCAATTTAAAGTACCACTAATAAAGTGTAGCTTTCAGTATACAGTGAACTTAGCCCTGGGATGGATTGGGAAAACTTTTCTGTGTTTACCATGTGGGAAAGCTGGATGTGATGGAAGTGTGCCCACCTCAAACCCATGAACTGGCAAGAGTTAGCACACATATGATGCAGGACATAAATCTTGGCTGGTCTATAAAGCACATGACGAGTACGCTTTCTTGTGTGTGCATACTCCTGTAGCTTATATGTTATATGCATCACACACACATATGGAGGTGCATGCTTTGCTTGGACAGAAAGGCTGCCATTAAAGTCAATATTGACCTTAGCTGGAGAGGGGGAGCACTGAGGTGTGCATGTGAGGGAAGAATGTTGGCATCCTGGTCATTTTTACAGTACTAAAAACTGCCAAAGGGATATGCGAGTCTGCTAGTCTTTCACAGGTCATCTTTAGTTTTAAATCAAGCCCATCTCCATTTATGTTAGTTAGGGTCTGCATCAGCATCTTCCCAGTTTTTTCCATTTCACATGCAAGGAACTAATGTTGATGTTCCTTCATATATCTCATATTTTGTGACCCATGGTTTATGAGTTTGTGGCTGGTGAATTCACCCTGGAGGTCTGGTGTTCTGCCGTCTGTCCAGATAAAGGGGTCCTTTCACTAGTGGCACAGCAGGTCAGAAACTGAATTAACTGCTTGTCATGTCAGCAGTTGGAATTTATTAAATTGAACCAGTGATGTGTAACACATTTCATCTTGTTGGATGCTGAATGATCTTTTTTTTCCCTGCAGCATTAGACTTTTAAGTTACATTTAAGGAGTTTGGGTAAGATGGCATATCTGTTAAAGGGATGGACAAAAAAATGTTAATATCTGACTTCTTCTTTATCTTAGGAGATGGATTTCTTAAGCTGTCAAGAGGAGCTAAAGGAGTATGATGTCTGCATCGATAAAGGAACGTTTGACGCTATTAGCTTAAACCCAGATAACACCAATGAGGGCAAAAAACTGTATGTTCAGGCTCTTAAAGGTGCTCTTAAAAAGAAAGGGTTCTTTGCTGTTACTTCTTGTAACTGGACAAAGGAGCAGCTGCTCGAGCGATTTAGTGAAGGTGAGAAAAAAAAAAAGATTTTTCATGTGTCTTAATATGTCTTAAATGTTATTTCTTTAAAAAAAAGTTATATTTGTTTAATATCGCCACACATCAGTAAGCCTCTCACATGTAAACTTGTATCTAAAGCAAGCATGATTTATAATACTTGCTTTTAAAGCTTTTTAAAGAAAGAAATGCTGAATTGTACTTGATGAAGAACAGATGGGTTTGTTTTTATTTTTTATTAATGCACTGCAGTGGGCATTTAAGCGCAGATTTGCATTAAGCTTTAAAAATGTACACATCAGTGTGGTTTAGAGTTGTCTTTGGCATGTAACATTTTTTTCTTTGAAAGTCATGTTGTCTTACTATCAGTCAAAATAGAGACTGTTTTACAACCACAACAGTTACCTGGCAAATTGTTAAGCTGAAAGCAGCAACGGCTTGTAAAGACAAAATTTTGGCAAGTTTCCACTGGCTGTCACTTGTCTCGCTGCAGTCACTCTGGAGAGCCTGCAGGGGGCCAGAGTGGCTCAAGATCTCATCTTTCACAGTGACAGCCTGTCTTTACTAGGCCCCAGGAAGCAGCACAGATGGTAGATGGATGGCTGTTGACTCACAGTTCTGCTCCCAAACCTTTTTTAGTTACTTAGCCACAGTCCACAAGAAAAGATTCTTGGCATCTGTGTTAATTTTTTGTCCGCTGGCACAACGCACATTTCTTAACCTGCACCGTTTTTGTATTGCCTCACAGGATTTGAGTTTGTACAGGAGTTGCCTACACCCATGTTTCAGTTTGGTGGCAAGACGGGGAACAGCGTGACAGCGCTCATCTTCAGGAGAGTTTATTGACGGATGTGTCAGCACCAGTGGAAATTTCTTTATTTGTTTACTTTTGGATCTATCAGTTCTGCAGCTCCTTTGTTTGACAAATGATATGATCCAAGAATTGTTATAAAAAAATCCTGTTATATTGTTATAAATCCTATTATTTTTAATAGTGTATTGAAACCCATACATGCAATATGAGTGGGATATTTTTCTTATTAAAAAACAGTTTTTGTTGCTTTCAATGCTGGTATGTTTTTTCTATTCTGTAGCTTTGTGGTTGCATAATACTTCATGTTGGAGCCAAAACAAAATATCTAATGCACCTTAGCTTTTTAGCAATGTTGCTGATATGCTGTATAAGATTAAATTCAATGTAAATTTAAAATGTCTTTTTTTTAAAAGCCTTAGAATTTCCTTTATTTTATTAAAAAGCATTACATATGGACTTAAACTTGTGCACTCAGTCTTCAAATGAATGTTATATAAATTTTTGTTGAAGCTGTGTTTGGCAGTAAGTCAGACAATAATTCTACATTTGATTTGATTTGTGATCCTAAGTTCAGCAGGCCAAAATTTAATCAGTAATTAGGCAAAAAAAAAAAAAAAAAACTGCAATTTGTCCTGAATATTTTTTGTCATTTCATAAATCATAAAGTAGACCCTTTTAAATTGCTTTGCAGTGACCCTATCAAGAGCCCTGGCCCACAGAAAACCAGTGTTCTCTCTAGAAAGGTTGTAAATTGCATTCATCTTTTCTACCATGCAGAGAATAGCTTCAACATAATTGGTTAAACTGGAAACCAGCAGCGCTCCGAGTCCCGAGGACCATGATTAAGAACTTCTGACATAATGAATAAACAGGAGGCCGTGACTTCTGTGGGAGCAACGCTTGTCTGCCTTTTCCTTTCTCAATGGCATCATTAATAACTGCCAAACACTGGGTCCTAATTGCAAGTTGCATGGGCCAGTGGCCCAATGGGAGTCATCCATGTTGAGGCACACTGTTGAGTAAACACATGCAAGCTTTACAAGAATTACTGCCTGGAAATTTACAAGGCTCTGCATATCCTGCCTTTTATACCCACATTTACAACTTAAGATTTTCCCATGAAACAAAATATTGTCTATTGAGCTTCTGCTAAATTAAATATCCTTTAATCCTGTCAGTGTATAAGTTCACTCACACTTGGTCCCTTGGGGTGTTTGTACACTGCAATTTTATTTGCAAAGTCATCAAACTTTGCTGCTATCAATGTATAATAAACGGTAACTATTTAATTTGTTAATCTAAAAGTTAAATTGACTGTCTTGTTGCAGCTGTTAAATTTCTGAATCTTTATAACAGAAATATAATAGTGTTGTTTGAACTGTGCTGCTTATTATTCACCACTGTCAGCACTTTCATGGCTTTTGGGGTTGGCTGATGTTTGAAGCTACACTTTTATTCCACTCATAATGTTAACCTACAGGATTTTCAACTTGATGCCATAGCCCACTGGCTGGCCTACCGGCACGAATGCCATGCTTTAATTTTAACCTCTCAAGTGTGATACTGCAAATATTTATGTTTTAACTCCATCTCCCTGGAAACATGTTTGAAGGTCTCCTAATAGGATTTTTGTGGTCTGAATTAAATTGCTCCAGCATGTAAGAGTGAACTTTTCCATGGCAGGACATGAAGATTGCTATGTCATTTTCACACTCTGCCTTTTGAGTTGTTGCTTCTTTTACCACACTTCAAAAATGTAAGACTTTACGACACTTTAAGCAATAAACTGTCTACATCATTATTTTAAGAAAGTAAGTACAAGGAAAACTAAAGGGAGGTAGCAATAGTAAGTTTAAAGGAAGTAGTTTGTTTTACCGAAGTCTCTGCACTTGTTTTCCTCTTTCGACATCAATGAAATACATAACAATAAAGCAGCACGAGTAAATGCCTAAGGGAGGAGGACCACAGTGGAACATACCAACCGAGAAAGAGTGGGGGTGTTACGCAATCTTCTAAAAAAAACTCGCTCTGTGTGTAGGTATAGTTTGAATAATTTAATTGTTTTAAATTAAGATTTACACATTTTTAAGTTACCTTTAATTGAACTTGTTGATCTCCTTTGGGCACTAGCTTGTCAGCCGTCCACTTTTCCTTTGGTCTCCCCCGTCGTCCGGGTTCGTGTGTACGCGGATATTGTTACAATCAATGCAGAAGGCTGAAGGCATCAGCTCAGCTCTCAGCTGCTCGCAGTCCTGCTCAGTCCTCCGCTGGGGACGCCAAACTGGCGACTGCAACTGCAAGACACTTTTGTGAGTTTTCTTTATTTGTCTTACCTTAATTGAAGATGACCTAACTACGTGAAAAGCCTCTGTTGGCCATGTAGTATCTGTTCAGAGTAGGATCTTATAACTGTTCAGGCATGCGTCATTGTTTTTTTCTGCTCTGAAGTTGTTCATGCTGGGCTTCCCTAGAAACATTTAGATGTTTGTTGAAAGTGGGAAAAACGTGAGTGTGTTTTTGTTAAACTGTAATAATAAACACACATTTTAATTTAATTTGTTGTAACTCCCTCAATCTCTAAATGAATCGAGTTTAGTGTCTGGACTGCTTGGCCAACCTGTTGCTGTATTAAAAGTCTGCTTGATTTTTAGCTTAAGACGTGTAAAAATGGTGCACACAAGGTCGCTGAGGCAGAAAACTCCCTTTCATCTGACAGTTAGTGTAAATAAACTTAAGCTGCAGATACTGTACCTGTATGTGTGGAGGCAGTGTGGTTGCTTTGTAGCATGTGTTGACATAGAGCTCCTCACCACTGCCTGCGAGAAGAGGCTTGAGTTGACTCATAAGGCATTGCTATGAATCCTTTATCATCTCCACCACACATTAAGTTCCTTTTTCAGATTGTGATATGAAATACCTTTTTATTATTGTGCATTTTTAAGTACAGATAAGCAGGTGAAGGGCTATTTTTGGTATCAAAAGTTAGCCACATGTTTCCTTAAGTTTTTTTTTTTTTTTTTTTTTTTTTTTTTTTTTTTTGCTTTGTCTGCAATGTTTTTTTTCCTGGATCCTACAGCCCAATCAGAATATACTTTGTGTTGCCTTATTATGATCATACAAGAGTCACATGTTGTAAGTTTATGCTATAGCATATTAAACTGGAACAATTATAAAAAAAAATGGCACAAACTTCCGTAGAATGAATCCTGTGCCGACATACAGATGAGGTCAACCAAATCAGGTTCATCTGGTAACTTTTTGTATTGCAGTCTTAGTTTAGAATCAAAGCCAGGGATCTTAGAATACAGAACACCATGGGAGTGGAGTAAAACTTGCTTTTTTATCACCATTTCCTTTTTATTGCATGCTAGGAAGTAAGTGTTAGTGTTTGTGTTTTGCACTGCTTAATATTGCACAACAATTGTTTGATCTTTGTTGACTCCACAAAGAAATTATCATAGAGAACAGGTTTGGTACCAGGGTACATGAAGTAAAAATACCTGGAAATGTTTCTTAATACCACCATAGCTGCAGTTGTCCTTGACTTGCAAGGAAGACTGGCTAATTTGGTCAGCAAAACAGGAAATGTAACTGGATGTTTCAAGAAACCATCTCAGAGAATGCCCCTACAAATAAAACAAAGAAGAGTAGCTTGAAGTTCAGGTTGGATGTGAAACAGAGCTGAGCGAAGATTTAATCGCATGTCAGCTCTAGTGTCTAATTACATAGTGGATGTTGATTGGGTCCCCACAAATGCAGGTCAGTTTTGGAGTAAACTTGCTTAGAACATTTTTTTAAATCTGCCCTTCCTCTTTTGGAAAGGTTATGATGGCTGTACCTTTCTTTGATTTCCAAAAGAAACCACTGCTGGAATGTCACAGCTTGGTGTGAACAAGCATAATAGATCTATTAAATTTTGTCATGTGAACCTAAAAACCTGGTGATTTTATCTCCATGGCTCAATTAAAAATGCTTTAGTGGTGCCAGTATCTGAGTTTTGGATTATAAAAACCTTTTTATTAGCCTTTATTTATTTTACCTATTTTAGAATACAGATTACAAAAAAGCATTTAGAAAGATGATTTTCACAAATGGGGCATTTATGTTCAGTTCATGTCAGCTATACAAACTGACATGAACTGATTACATATAAATGAACACATTTTATTCCAGACCTTGCAATACTTTGTGTTCAGTAAAGTCAATCAACCATTAAATGGAAGTTTTCTGTCATGTATTAAAGCACAAGGCCTTTACTCACAAGTGGTTCGATGCTTGGCCCCAACTCTATCTACTGTTGCTGGAAGCCACTTGAATGAAGCTCAACTTGATGTGCTGCACTCGTACTCAAGAATAGCTTTGGCACCATTTGTCTGTAAACTTGTTTTGGACATGGTAGAGGCATAATTTATGGGAGTAATTAAGGCCGGTGGATTTTTAAAAGGGATCGCTCCGTGCAGCAGTGTGTGCTTAAGACCCACACATTTGCAATGTCTTTGTGTTGCAGGCAAAAGGCCCTATTAGAGCTCCATTCTGTTAGTGGGCAGCTGTGTGCCTGCGTGCTGAGCAAGCCACTGGTCCATTCACCGTCTGTGTGTACAACTCTCTCTCAGTCCACACACTGACGCACATGCTGCCACTTTCACCCCTTCTTGGTTTCTTTCTTTATGGGTATCTGTGCATTTCAGTCTCACTTTTTGCCCATTTTACACTACTATTTGTCTGTCTGTTCTCTTTATATTGCATCTCTCTTTCTCCTTCCTAGTTCTCTGGCCTGTGGCATTATGCAAAGCTACCAGAACAGAATTGTTAGCCATGCCTGTTTGTGCCTCCATGGTACTCTATTCATTTCAGAAGCTTCTCTTTCTTCTCTGGAACTTGCAGACATACTACTGATGCCTCAGACGTATTGAATCTTATATAACTTGGCTTAAAGTAAAGCAAAACAATTATCTGTGTTACTGTATGGTGTGTCTGTTTCAGTGCTGCCAGTCCTAATTTTATGAATTTCTTCCTCATTAACTGGATAGATTTTGAAAGTCTGGCATCTCATCGCCCACAGAGCCATAGACCTGCTGCTAAAAAGAAAAGAGCCATTCTCACATACACCAGAAAAACACTCTCCCCACCCCCCAAGACCAGACCCTAGACATGAAAAGCATTCTGGGATGCAATAGAAATTCTTCTATCAACACAATACTTTGTTTATAGGTGATGATACCGAAGATCTTATCTTGAGTTTAAAAGAAAAAAAAGTTGCTTTTTGACTCTCACATGAAAATCTGAACCCTTGGGGTTTAGATGTTTTGTTTTTCTTTTTTTTTTATTTGCATATTCAGTGTCTGATACTATCTGTCTGTATGTGTGCATAGCCTGTATTCTTCTGGAAAAAATCCATAGTCCAGGTAAACTAATCTTCTGTTGCTTTGCATTATCGCAGAATCCCTGTTATGAATGACAGAAGTTTGCATCCCTTTGTATATTTTCCTCAGCTGCTTTGGATTGGCTTTTCCTTAAAAGTTTAACCATCGCCTCGTATAACTCCAAACTGAATCCTTCAATGTTAAATTAGTTTTTCTCTAGCCCAGTTCTGGTAATGTAAAATCCCAATTGCATCCATTAACAAATGAATCAAAAGATTTTTTTTTAGTGTTTTACACTGACTGCCTAATTTAGTATAATCTTAGAGCCTGTTTTCCAGTCTTGCAACAAAATTTAAGAACCCATCTTCCCTGCCAACAGCCGTTTCATAATTACACAAGAACAGAGAATTTTGTTCTTTCTCTCAGAGCTGTGAGAAAAGAATGACGTCATTTTGTTCCTGCAGCCCCTGGTTCTCGGCTTGTTCTTGTAGCTTGTTCTCAGCACGTCGTCTGGACAGAAATGTTTTTTTGTGTGTGGTGTCCAGCAACTTTTGTGTGATTGGTCAAAAATTTGAAGTGGATGTGGTTAATGTGTAAAAGCAGGAAGTGAAAAGCTGTCATTTACACTTTTATGCTGATGAATAAGATTCCTTCAATGAGTGGTTCCATTTAAGGTTGAATGGATAGCTTTAACGAACAGCTGGTCGATGTTATGAGGAAATATGAATATCTATAAAACATAGGTAAGAAATATAAAACCACAGTCACCGCCCTGTGTTATTCCCCGCCACACTGTGGACGAGATTTCTCACAAATAGCTCAGACCAGAACTAACTTTGATCTTGTGCTTGCCACCTCGAGAACACAAACAAATTTCTCTGTTCTTGCGGAGCATGTAACAGCCTTTACAGTCAACATAAACATAATTCACAACCAAGTTTGGACTTTGTGAACCTGCTACTCACATCACTGATCACATTAATGATAAGCATTTTCTTCTAGAGAAGAAATATGACCAATACTTAATTTCTGAATTTCTCTATTAATTCAAATTTTCATCGCTGTTGAGCAAAGAGCGTTTTGTTTTTAGACCATCTTTCTGAGATTAGATCAGGTGAGACTGTAACACAACTGGAAGCAAATAGTTTGTTTGGAAATTGTAGTTCTATCACTACAATTATTTACTGTGTACACAATTGTGCAGTAATGATGAAAGCTTTTCAGTAATTTTTAAAGAAAAATTTTAAGGGTTTTTCTGTAGCCCTAAAAATAGAAATTAAGTGTAAAGTTTATTTTAACGCTTAAGGCATTTTGTGTAACTGGAGCTAGAGATGTCATGATAGAAATTTTCTTGGTACCATTATTGTCAAAGAAATAATCATGATTTTACAATTATTACGCTTAAATCAATTTTCCAGCACTATAATGTGTAACATCACCTGAACACTCCATCCTTATGTCTACTAATTTTATTTATTTATATCTTTTGATGCCAAAATAACTAAGTAATATAACAACAAAGTAGAGTAACTAAGTTGTGTCATTCCATCTAAATCCCCTCTCCTGTGTAAAGAATAAATGAATAGCCTTCTTTGCAGCCTTTTGCAGGTTGGTGAGTCTTCCTCCACAATGACTCCATGGTCATCTTTTGTCTTTAACCCAAAAACAAAATATAAAGAAAACCCTGCAAGCATGTCTTAATCCCTTTGTTTGGAAGGAAAAACTCTTCCTTTGCTGTAGCTTTCCACTCAGGCAGCCTCTTCTGCAACCCTATCGAAACAAAACCAAAGCAAAAACAAGCGGAAACACGTGGCGGTGGCGTAACGTTATTTTCATTCCGTGGGAAGTTGCGTTGATACGCTGATATAATCAATACATAATATTTTATATAAAGTCATGATTTTGAGAAATCTTTACAATTGATAAAATTAAATAATTGTGACATCTCTAACTGGAACACCAGAAGGAACACACACACAAATCCAATCTTCCACAGGAATGAGCACTGGACCAAATTAACAATGAACTAGTAAAAGAATAGTTCAGTCTAAACTCCAAAAAGCTTCAGTATAGGATTTTATTCACTGTTCTAATGTCTCAATGAACACACCCCTCTTCAGAGTATTCATTTCTTTGCACTGAGTTGTCATCATAAATACCCACAAACCATTGACACAGAAATTAATAGTCTGAAGAAATGCCTGACCCTTGAAATATCACAACAATAAATAAAACCCTATATGAAAGCTCTTTGGTATGTTGCTCAATCTATTCTTTTCCTCATTTTGTGCAACTGACTCATACTAGGCAATGTGTTATGTCCTCCAGAAGTTTTTTTTTTTTTTTTTTTGTGCAAGCTTGGGCTTGATAATGGAGCCACTGTGACCTGACAGTCCTGCTTGCACAAAAACGATCAATTTTTGTGGCGACGTGTAATAACTCCCATTCGCAAGCCTCTGCAGTATTGGATTTGATTCAGTATTACACATTTTACTTGCACCTGCAGGTTATTCCAGACAACAGCCCAACACAGATGAGTAACGAAGTTTGCAAACCCATTGTCTTGCCAACAGAAGATCAGCTTTCACACTGAATAATGTCAAGAAGTAAAATTTGGTCCGTATAGATCTAACCGAAACACTGCTAAAATCTTTGTTACTAAATTTGATCTTTGTTCTTTTATCTAAAGGAAAAAGCAAAAAAAAAAAAAAAAAAAAAAAAAACTCCCATTTAATCTTATAAGAGAAGAAAAGTTACTACGTGATGTTCCCCAACCTGTGGACCTTATGACATCAGATAATGGCACGTTAATTCAAATCACTTGATTTCTACTTAGCATAAATTGCATAAAATCTCATCTCCTTTCCACTATTTGATTTGATATGATTGAATAAATTAAGTTACCCCCACGAGTTCTATAAAAGTAAAAAAAACAAACAAACACTCTACTGAGCTGACAGAGGGGTCCATATGGTGAGCTGAGCCCCGTCATGAATGAATGAATGGGCCGATGGAATGCTGCAGATTTTAGTCTGACATTCTCCCATCCATACACACTCACAACTCACCCACACTTCCGCAATGTGAGCATGTTGTTATAACTTATATATAACTCCAAAAGGATTCCTTATTGGTTGTTTGGTTTTCAAGACTGTGTAACGTCACTTTTTTTTGCAACATAGGAGAGATCTCTCTCTTATTGAGCTGAACAATTGCAAGGGATTGCCAGCATCACTGGAGGCTCCCATGTAATGTATCCATGGTGGATTAGAGCTCTGGTTAGTGTGCAGAAAACAGAGCAGGCACTTATGGATAATGGAAGAAACCACAGGCAGAATGGCAAGGATTGATTTTTTTTGGGGGGTGGGGGGTAGAGTAATTACTGGGTTACCTGATGTTTGGAGAGTCAAGGCATGCAAGGGTTAGTGCAGGGGGCAAGGGGCCCCATACCTTCCTTTACTCAAACTAAAACACCTGATCCTATGCCTGTCAAGCTTCTAAAGATTTCAGTTAACTAATTCCTGGGCTGAGACACAGGGGCTGACCCTGAATACATTTCAGGCTGCCTGAGTAGGAAAACTGCTCTATGTTTGCAGGTTGCATGTACTGGTAACTGTGCTCCAGCTTAGTAAACTGGCCTTGCTCAATGGTCCAGTTTCCCATAACAAACACACTCACTGATAAGGAAGTGATGAGCTGTCCAGACATTAGTCTTTACTAGATTGGTGACGTCTGCCTTTTCAGATCACCAGTTGTCACTGTTGACCTTTGTTTGTGTTTGGTTGCTATGGCTACCTACTCAGTTTCTGTAAACTGTGTCTTACTAAGCAACTGTTTTATGAAGTATAGTCATGTTTCAGAAGAGGTTATGGGGCTGTGTACAGTGTAAATCAAAGAGTGCAATGATTTGCAAATACTTTAAACCCTGTGTTTCTTAACAATTGGTCATTGGCAACACATCCAATGTTGAAATTGAGTTCTGTTTTGTTTATCACATAAGCTTATCTTGAATTTGATGACACCGATACAAAGATGGGGTCAGAGAGACAGGAGAAGTGCCAGTCTTTTAGAATGAAAAGTGGGAAAGACTCTCTGGGCAAAAAGCTCCATAACATTTATCACATAAAAATTGAGAAAAAAGTGGATTTAATTATTTATTGTTAATAATATCAACAAGATGTGCTGAATATGTTATCTTTGTCCTGCCACTGCATTGAAAACTGAATTACTTATTAGTACAGTAACATTTACTACACAAACTGTATTGCCATGTGGTTTTAGAATACTTTTTTATACCATCAAATACAAATATCCATTATAGAGTAAGGTTGTATGAGAGTATATGGTATGAGTAAGTAGCTGTAGCTGAAGGATACATAAATATTTTACTGCAGCATCCACCATTGCTCACTTCAGTATGACAACAGCAAACCACATTTGGCACAATGCTACAGCAGCATGTAGTCAAAGTCAAGTGTTTAAACTGAACTGCCTGCAGTTCAGACATGTGATCCACTGAAAACATTTGATATATAAAGATTTTGTGGGGGGGGGGGTAATAATACAGTAAAGAAAGCACTTTTTTTTTTCTATAAATGGTGTTTTAAGTCAAACTTTTTCAGACATATTGGTGGAAGAAAAATATTTCTGAATTAATTTTTATTCTATTAGTTGTGGTTGGATAGTTTTACATATGTTGTACATTAAATGTAAATATGCTGTGATCACATTCGGTGAGGGTGAGTCAAGTCACATGCATTTTGATATGGGTTATTTATGCTAAATGTTAATACTATTTGGCAGCTGGAATGTGGTATTTGTGGTAAATATTAATAGTTTAATGAAATCTAAAAGGTAAAAGTAGCTGGTCTTGCAGCGTATGTGAAGTTAAGTAGATGCTGTGTGGATATCACTTGGAGCTTTTGCTTTTCATGTGTTTGGTAAAGAAGTCAACGCTCCACACCCAGTATAGCAGCAGCAGCATGAGACCACAAGGGAAGTAGAACCCATACACTGCAAAGGGAAGTGTGCTTACATTTGCAATTAATGTTAGTGTGATTTCATGCCAGTTGAATTTTGAAATGTATACCAGTGATGGCTGAACTCACTCATGCTGACTTAAAAAATGTCAGTTCACAAGAATTTGTGTGTTAGAATTGTTTGTTTTTTTTTCATTGCAGATCTGTTTTTACATGTTAATTACTCACGTTTGTAAGTAAATATCAAGAAATGTCATATAACTTTGGAGTCTTGAATGCTGGCTGTGTTTATGCAGAGGTTATTGGTGACTGTAGTTAAAGAAACATGTAAAAAAAAATCTGGAAAGGAGACCAAAACTTTACCACAGACAATGCTAAAAGTTTGACTCAATAAATACCTCATTGTTAATGCACTAGTGAAGATGCACTAGTGGGATGGTGTACTATTTGTGACCAGTGCTCCCTCACAAGTGGGTGCCAGGGTGATGGCCAAAGGAGTCAATGGTATGTTTTAACATCCTTTAGACCATTTTTACAACCTCTTACACATTATCTAAGAAAAGGGGGAGCTGTTTTTTTATGCTGAACAATTTTCACAACAGACTTTCACAAAATAATATCTCTTTCTTAAAAAGCCAAAGGGTTAATTCTTTATTATGATCATCAATAACAAAAATGTTGGTATTCAACGTCTTGCTCTGTGTAAAAAGATTAATTGAATTTTATACAAATCGGATAAGTTTGCCACCCATGCAGCTTTTTTGTTTGTTTGCTCATCGTCATTTCATTTGTGTGAAATGAATCCTTTTTTTTCAACAGTAACTGATCAAAGTCTTGACACCAGACGCACTCCGCGCAAGTATGCAGTAACCAGAGCCAATTGGTGATGGACACCAAACACCCCATCACAGAACTTTTATAGGGGCTCAAAAGGGCTTCTATTCATCTGCCTGTACAAATCACAGCTTGGGCAAAGAGCCATATTATCTTCGCTGCCCTTTCTTGTGCCCTCCTGAGTCACTGACTATTGTAAGCCAAGAGCTGCTGTCTGGAACCCAGCACACACAAGTCTGACTAGAGGCATCATTAGATTTTAACCCACGCCAAAGGTCACATTCAGATACATGAAAATTATACTGTTTGTATTATCAAATTATGTTTACTATTAGTGAGAAATTGACTTAGTTCAGATCACTGGCTTTTGGTCATGCCACAAAATTGTGAAGGGAGGGTGCTGCAGCATGTATCGTTTGACATCTGCAAAGCCTTTTGTGAATGTAAACAGTGAGACAAAACATTGATTAAGTCTCTCCCAATTGGATGTGCTACTGAGCCTGTAAGATTCAGAATGGTTTTATGAAACCATATTTGATTCACCACGAGAGCAGTAATAAGTGTAAAAGTGACTCATCAAACCATAGTTGCCCTACAAACAAAAGGGGCTTTTTAAAAAGAAATAGAGCCAACAGTAAACAGTGAAGGTCTCACACAACTATTCAATAGTTTTCTGTCCATTAAGCTTTAGTTTCCCCATCATGAGAAGTCAGTTCATTAAGTAAGCATGGCTCCAGGGTTGAATTCACGCTTGGCCTGCCCTCTCCCATGACCCCACTTGCCAGTCACCACACACAAGTGCAGGTTAGCATCAACAGACAGCATGTATAGACAAACATACATGATCACCGGGTGCTGGAACATGCTACTCTTAAGACATTAAAAGCGCATACTGTAACAACCTTTACACGTGACCACCATTCTCAAAGGCCCCATTCTTATTAACATACAGATACACACAATTTCTCCTACGCTACTCCACCCAAACCTCTGTGTCAGTCCTAATCAGTAAAGCAATCTGTGAAACTGATCGCAAAAAAACCTTCCCCTCTCCTCCAGCTCCCACCCCAGAACCAGCTTCTCTTTCCTGCAGAGGCCCAGTTGTGCTCCACTGACTCTCTGGGATAAATGGAGATAATGGGAGTCATATGCTAGCAGTTGGTTCAGGGCAGGCTTACATGAAACATTTATATTTTTTATGTTGTCATGAGGCTGTGGAGGAGGGAAAGGACAGAGATGACATTGTGAAATAACATGGCATGACTGCAACAGTTAAATTGTTTTATCAAGTCTCTGTGTGAACATTGCCTCATATGTTTTCCTTTATGATTTTCTCTGCACAACATACTGTCCCACCAAACTAATTTAATACCCAGTGCATACCTTTGCACCCTAGCATGTTAAGTGCAACAACCCTTACTTAACGCAAAACCACATGTTTTATCCAGGCAGGATAACATGGCCAGCCTGGAGGACTCATTAGCCTCATGTGTTGCTCTGCAGTAGAAAGCCGTCATCATCCAACAGTTGATTGAAGGATCTCTATTTGGATGCTGTTATTGTGTTTGATCCCTCAGTAATGGAGAGGTTAAATCCAAAGTCATTTCAGGTACTTTTTCTAAGGAAAGCTTAACTGAATCTGCCTATCATTTCCACAGACTTCCTCCATGCATTAAGCGCTCTTAGAAAAGCAGGTCACTGCAGCACATGCACCATCTGCCAAACATGTAACTCCCTCCACAAGTTTTAAGAGTTGTGTTTTACTGCAGTTGTGCTTCACCAAATGTGGGCAGCCAACCGCAGCTCCATATATGTTCCTCTTCTTTTCATGCTTCCTAGCCACATCTGTAGTCATGTGATGCGAGTGATGTTTTTCCTGGATTAACTAAACCTTGCCTGTTGCTAAAGTGTAGATTTCCATATGCTCAGTGCATTATGATGATAAGCTAAATGTCCCATTATTTCCAAAGAAGAGGAACAATTTAACATATCACAGCATGTGTTGTTTACCCAGATAGCAACTATAAGGGTGTACAGCTATACTTAAAGCTGAGTTGTTAACTTTAAGCATCAGGGTGTTTAATGTTTAAATGAAAAGACATAAGTCAGCCCTTTCTTTTTCTTTTTTTTTTTTAAGTTTAGATTCTTCTTCTGTAAACCATTTATTTTGGTCAGGGGTTGGTAGTTCTCTGTCTACTTGTCAAATAATCTTTTTTTTATTGTTTCTTTAGGAATAAAATGTACATATTCTGTTTTAAAACTCAGCTAAGTATACATTAAATAAGTATATGATAACAGCAGTTTACTTACCATTATACCTAACACCACAGGACAAGGCTAATGGGAGGGGCTGGTTTTGGCTCACAAGCTTGTATTTACATACAGCTGCCTGATGTGACAGTACTGTGTTTAGGCAAAATTCTTTGTATCTGCCAGCAAGAAAAGACAAATCTTTAGTACCGTTAGATTCAGTCTGGCGTCATTCAGTATTTAAATCAGTATTTGTCATCTTTTGCATCTCTCTCTTTTTTTATATCCTCGCAGGTATCAGCTGAAGTATTGAGAGAAACCCTCCTACCTCCACTACCTTCACAGCACTGCCCTTCAGATGGGAGGTCAACAACTGCTCATCTGCTTAGTCCAAATGCAGTTTCTGCCTGCCGCGCTTATGTAAGATGCTTGTCCGTGGCCTTTTTCTGCACCTGAACACCCTGGAGCAGAGCTGCTTGTTACCATGGTGATCATTTTCTCAAAAACACTGGAAAAGAAGAAGGGTGTCAATGATGTAACATCTAAGAGCATCGAGAGACGGCTGGTGAGAGAAACGTCTCATTTACACACAATGCAAACTGATCATTAACAATTGTTTCAAAAGTAGTTGCATATAAAGGCTTGTGCAATGTGGGCGAGCATGTCAGACCAGTAAATGGTAGCCTGTTGTTAATGTATATGCAATAGGAACATTTAGCCTTTCAACTTTAATGTCCTCTTCCAGATGAGAAGATCCACATCAGATCTTGTCCAAAGGGGATTCTAGTTAATAACGTTTAATATTGTTAAAATTTAATTGGAACGCTTGGATGATATTTAAACCAAAATATCATCTGTGTTTATTTCTGTGTTAATCTCAGGCTGGGAGTCTAAATGAATAGCATGGTTTCTAGAAATGTCATTACTCCCATAAATTTAATTTGACCCCATAACCTTACATGTAGCAGCATACAACTTTTAATGGCATGAAACAAAATGGTTATATGCTGCATCTTGTTGGGGAGGTGACTGCTGGGAACTACTTCATTTTTTTATTTTTTTTTTACCTAAACCTTGGTTTCAGTTCTTAAAGTAAGGTACGGAGCATTTACATTTTATTTTTATCTCACTCATCAATTCTCACAAAAGAGTAACTTTCACTTCTCCTGCTGCTATCTTGGTGCCACCATCAATCTACACAATCTGAAGGCTCATTCAACCACTTAAATGAGCATGTACCACAAACATTCTTTGAATTAGCATTGAAATGTTTTGTTGTTAGTTTAAAATAAAAAAATTAAATCTGATTTAATGTTTTCTTGCATCCAGGCAGTTAAATTTTGCAAGTAGTTTTCTCCTGGTTTCTATTTTTTTTTTTTTATCTTTTGAAGCCTATAGGTCATAATCTCTATTATATGCTGTTGATCTAAGGTATGGCTTAAATCTGTGAATTCAAAAGTTTGTTGGACTGACGTCATTGTCACTCCTACTAGTGAAAAGCACTGAGGTGTGAACGTATCAGTTATGTTGCATAATCATCTTTTGCATCACGACCTTTGTCTTGTATCTTGGGAAATATGTTGTGACAATAAGCCCAAGGTGAGACAAAGCAATGAACAGCATTATGGAGTTGTGGAAGATGTTTATGTGGAGAGAGATCACTGTCTTATACTCTTATACTAGAGGTTTATATTTATTGATCAATTAATGTTTTGTCAATTAATGTAAATACCAAGAGCTAAAAAAGTTGCAAAATGTTTGTTGTCTGCAATATCGAACAAGAATAGCAAAACTAAGTTTTTGTCTACTGTAATGGGGAGTGATAAGACCTTGCCAAAATTACAGTGTGGGTGTTGTGTCTTCTGGTATGTTGTTTTTTAACAGAAGTACAGTGAATATGATAATTTCACACACCTCAACACCAAATATCACAATACTTGCAATATCTACCTGAACAATTGTTTGACAGTACTTGCTACATATATGCTACTGTATCTAAGATAAAGACTATTAAAGGTAAGATGTGGATTTTTTTACAGTGTCCCACATCTAGCCATGCATACCAGATTAAGTGAACCCACTCGTACAAAATTGCAAATGCAAGTCAAAATTAGGCAGGTTTATATGTATAGTATGTATGTACTTGTACATTGTATGTACAAGACAATTAAGTACAGATGTACAAAAGACTTTTGTCTCATTACAATTTCTTGTTGCTAGATTTGGCTTTGTTTTGTAAATTTGGCTGAGCCAGTTTTGGTTGAGAAATGACAACACAGCGGACCATGGGTAGTAAGGATTCAGCCTTGGTTCAGTTTCGGTAGCCAAACCGAGCCACTGCACTCAGGCCAAATCAGGGTCTCATTTACTCTGTAGCTTAAGTTTCTCTTTGGGTCACTTCAATTTGTTGTTTTGTTAACTTGGTTAAATTTAATAGTCACTCATTTGTTCAGTTTTTTTCCTCTCCCAACAGCTCAAACTCTCCATTGGCCACCAGCTAGTCATCAGAGAATGTGCTACTCGCCTTCTTATGCTTATTTGGCAACGAGCAGTTGGCGTACAGTGGGATATTTCAGAACCTGAAGTCTGCCAGCCTTTGAAAATAAATATGCTGGGAAGTTACTGAAGAAATGCGCTTAAGTGAATGTATTTACATGGGTCCTAAATAAGAAGAAACATTATATTAACCTTCTCATTGCAGTCTTGCTGGAGTTTTTTATTTGCTGGAGTTAGTTGTAGTATTTATTTAGCATTTTGTTGACCGTTTTCTTTTTCTTTTTTTTCTTTTTTTTTTTTTTTAAAGAGTGAGCTCCACACCATGAGCAGAGGGACCACCCTCTTCTCCTGTGGAACTGTGGGTGAGTTATTCTTGCACTTTTTCTTCTTTGCTTTCTCTTCTGTGCAGCAAAAATTCAAATTTTGCTGACCTCTGCACATAACTCCTAAATGTAATAGCATAATAAATTGCCCCTTTATTGTTTTGATAAGTTGAACCACCAAGGCCAGTGACCACTGTAACCGTCTTGTTGCTTATCCCCTTGACGAGCTCGGTCTCACTTCTCCCTTTCTTCATTTGTCACTCATCCCCCTCTCATGATAAGGGTGCACCTGCCTCCACACAACGTTGCACAGCACTCTCACGGGAGTAAACTGTAATTGAATATTCTGTTGCCTATGTCAACAATTCCCCTTTAGTTCTTTTAGAGTTGCAGTAATTACCCTCTGTGCTAAAAGACATATAACTGTAAATACAAGTTGCCACTATCACTCACTGTCTGCTTTCTCTAATGGGGAGGGACAAGTTGACATCACAGGAAGGAGAGTGCCGTACCTTTTCCACTGTTAATCCTGACATTAAATAAAATTACTCAGCGTGTCTTATTAGCACAGCCAGTTCTTTGTCTTTTGCTTTCAAAGGATGGCTTTTTGAAGTTCATCCCATTCTCCTTTTGTCAAGTTGTTTTCCTAACATTCCTGTCAGGTCATCGCTGTAGCCCCCGCACATTGTTTGTCCGCCCAAAACAACGATTTCATGCCAAACTTACAGACAGGCATGTAAGAGGACGGCGTTTAAATCAGCAAGGGGCAGTTTCTTCCAAAAGCTTCAATAGTTTCACAACTTTACCACTTGGCCTAGTGCTATTAGCCACTGTGGCACTTAAACTGTAGGTGTATAACGTCCTGCAGCTTTGTGTTTTGGTGTCTGCATTCTTGCAGGTCAAAGTTTTAGATAATAAGGAATGTTGCTTTTGTTGCCTGCTGGATTCCCCACAGATGTTTTGCAAACCACAGACTAAAGGACTGGCCTGTTCTGTTCTGAAAAAAACAGACTTATCATACTGTATGATTTCTTATGTAGGCTTTTTGAATGTAATGATAAATGTAATGGAGACAGAAATGTGCTTGATCCTTGAAGTTTGGTTCTATTACATCTTGCATTTTTTTCTCTGCATGTCCCCCATCTGCTTATGTGAAAAATAATCCAGCGTAATATACAGTGATCTTGTTGAGTCATACTGCCAGTTGCTAAACTAACATTTTTCTCCCTTAAAACAACCAACTTTTTTAGACCTTGTAAAAATGATTACCTTTAAAGGCACTAAAAATACCACAGTTTTTAAATACCGTTGTGCTTGCTTTGACTGTCTTTGTCTTACTGTCAGTTTTATTTGTTTTTCATCTTTCGATGCTGTCACACATAAGCAATACTGGTTGAAACGGTTAAGCTGTATTGTTATTTCTCCTGAAGATTATCCTGTTATTTATCTTCAGTCAGATAACTGATAGCCCATTCTTTAGTGCAAATCCAAAGAATTTCTGCTGGATTTTATGTTTCGCTTTGCATTTCTTTGTGATCACCTCTGCAGTTAGTAGTTATTCCTCCAAACAGTTTGTTCTTTTACAGGAATCATATTTTTTTGGCTTAAGCTGTCAGTCTTTAGAGAGTGTTTTTAAACTATGATTAATTCATTTCGTTCTCTACAATGACACCAACAAGCACATACAGGCTTCTGTTTTTGTTGATTAAAGTGGGGGTGGGGGGGGCTTTAAGGAAAAAGGTTAGGGACAGCTGCTCTAATAAATATTTTACAAGTTTTTCATATTAGCTGTTGCACAAATAGAATTGTCCCTATCAAGGTCAGTTTCACTGAGTTTGTCTGTTTTGACTATTTCAGAGGCAGATAGATGGCTGGACTTGGGACGAAGCTGTACCATCCATGAAAAATCTCCATATCAGACTGAGTCCAGTCTGGAGAGCCTGTGGGATACGATGCCTGAGTCTGGGAGTCGGCACTGGGCCAAGGAACCGGGCAGCGCCACAGCTATCACCAGTCTGATAAGAGATCTGAGTCTGGGCAGCAGTAGAACAATCAACACCCAAGTGTCATCCACCGCCAGCCAAACTCCTACAGCACCCCCCAGCAAACGTCAGTGCCGCTCCCTGTCATTCTCAGATGAATTCAGTGGATTCCGCTCATCTTGGAAACCTCAAGGCTCACGGGTTTGGACGACGGTGGAGAAACGCAGGTGCCACAGTGGAGGAAGCGTCAGAGGAGGAGGCCAATTTCCCACCATGCAGCGAAGTTCCAGCTTCAGTTTGCCCTCACGCTCCAGCATCTCCTCAGACGGAGCCCTGGATCTGCCATTTTTCAACCAACAACTGCCTCTCCACCCTCAGTTCACTGCCTCTCCAGTCTCCCCTACCTCTCCTTCCTCACATCATCATCAGCACCACTCTCACAATCAGGTCTTCCTCAGGCCTCTCTCCCTTTCCCATGAGCAGATCAGCCTGACAGAGCTTCAGAGGGAGGAGGCGTCTGAGACCAGCTCCCCCGACTCCACCCCTGAGTTGGGGAGGCGAGCTGGAAAAGGAGGCGAGGGTAAAGGCTGTCTGTCTCGGAGCAAGTCCCAGCCCTGCGTGCTGAACGACAAAAAGATGGCCATGAAGCGCAGGAGGCCAGAGGATGCCCAGGAGCAACGACCCTCTCTAGACTTGGCAAAGATGACTCAGGTTAGCTGGAAACATTGGCACATACAGACAAGCACACACAAGCTCACATTTATTTCAATGTCTGTAATCACAATTTGACTAGCTTTAGAGTTTAGTGCCACTTTTTTTCTTAATTAAATATACTTTAGCATCAACTTATTTCTAATCTTAACTTAATGCTAGAAAATGCCCTCCATTGCATTCAGCCAAATCCTGGACCACATGTACTTACAGCACAGACAAATACCTTCTTGTTCTTAGAGCAAAACGAAGTTCAAGAGATCCTCAAACATAACCAGGTTTTACTCTTTCTGAGTCTAATTAGGGACTGGATTAAATCAAGCCCAATGAAGTTTTCTGGGTCCTCGGTCCAAGGCTTCAGGGCTAAGTGATCTCAGGCTTCCCTCCTTTCAGCTCATGGAGTCCTGCTCACTCAAGAAGCATTCCTCATGTTCGGTCACATTGCCTATCGCTATGCTCTAGCAAGCCCAGCTCCAGTTTATCATTTCATTAACTCTGTTGGGTAAATAGTCTGTCCAAAGGATGGGCTTCTTGTGTTCATTTGGTTTCCTCCCTGCAATTCCTGTCCCTTCATTTTTCATTTGCCGAAGTTTTTCTTATGTTCTTTGTGGCAGAAGGCAATTAATTGTGGGGACATTTGGATGCACCAAACTATGAACTGCCTTCTCCATGTCAAGAGTTTGTTGTTTTGTAAGGTCAAAGAAACCAGTCAAACAGCCAGGACTAAGCCCAAAATAGAACAGTAAACGTATTTAAATGACATGTACTGTTTTAATGCTTGGCCATGCTCTGATATTTTTTTTTACAAAGTCTGGCTCAACGTATTCTGCATTAAGCATTAAATCCAGTCTGCATTCAGACTTGATGCAGTGATTAGAACTTGGATCACAGACTATATCCGACTGAACTTTGTTTTCCTAAACATAACATTTATATAATACTCTAAAATCTTCTTCCATGATACCTCCTCTCAGGGGAGTTTGTGCTTTTCCTATTCCTTTATTAGAAAGTATCATCAGTTTACCCATCTGCCCTCCCTTCTTTTCCAAAAACGGTTGTGTTCCCAGCCAGTCACCCTCAGGACTCAGCCAGGGCTGGATCAACTAGGCCTGGGTAATGGAGCCCAGCAGGCATGTTTCCTCTAGTCCTGCCAGCTGCTAAGAGGGGAAAATCATGTACGCACAAACACACATATGCAGTCAGTGTTACCTTTGCTTCTGTTATTTCTGCCAAGAGCAGGTTATGGTTGAGGAACTATTTGTTCTGAAAGTTTGACATATAGGTTGGTTTTTTTTTACTACAGTGTTTTTTCTTTTTCTTTTTTTTTTACATAATCCATCAAAACGCATGAATGCAACCAGTATTGTTAAAAAGAGTCAGGTTGTGCAGGTCAGATCATTTCATGTCTGCTGCATTCGTTTTTGCTTTCTCATTGTTGTGTATGCCCGTAGTGAGGAAAGAAGCTCAGCATAGTCATTAAACACTAACTTGACTTCAGTGCTGCTGAGATTTTATATGATTCTATCACTCAACAGTTTATTCAACAAGTCTGTTTCTGGGATCCTCAGCAAGCAGGGTTTTCATGTGTTGTGTTACATTTAATAAACTCAAACATCCTAGAAGATTCTCGTAGTTGCTTTAGTTTGCCAAAGTTTTTTTTCTGTTATGTTTTATTTTGTTTTTTCTTCTCAACAAGAGTTTGAGAAAAAGACAACTTTCAGCTGGCAAACTGTCTGGAAAAGGAAGTGATAATGGGGAAACGCAGGGCGGGTTACAACCAGCAAAGCAGTATTAGTAATGAAAGAACACAAGTATTGACGTCAGTTTTGGGAACTGGTGAGGTCTTAACACCTTGGATGTAAATTTGTCATTTTCAATCTATAATTACAGTTTTGATGATCACATCAAATATGTTGCATTTTACTGTTATTTCTAAGCTGATTTAGGGAAGGTTTTATGACCACTGAACCACATGCCATGGGGCAATGTGATGTTAAAAAGATGTTTTAACCGTTTTTAGCATTGCTATTGCTTTTTTCTTTGGATGTGTCATCTGGTCTCATTCAAGGTTGTTTGCAGTTGTAACATGACAGTTTTTGGTTCTCTGGTCTAGTGGTTTCCTTATCTTTTCAGCAACCTTACAAGATGTTTATCAGTCAAAGAGTTAGTGTTTGTTGCTTTTGTTAAACATACACAAGTGTTACAAGTCATCAGTTTTAAACATTCTTGCACATAGCCAAGCAAGTTCTGGTTTATATTAAGAGTAAAAGCAGAAAAGCAATATTCAGATGTTATCTATTAGTGTCAGCTGCTCAGTGGGATATCTTCATCAACCCACTTCTTCATAAGAAATGAGTTTGTGTCACACCAAATTGTTGAGCTATAACAATGCCCTACACATCTGTGCCTTAGGCTATTCTGTTAGGCAAGCCTATTTAGTTTTTTCATACATCTAACACATCTTACCAGTTTTTACAGTTGTGTGGGTGAGTAACAGAGTCTAAAATTCAGGAAGGAAAAAACAAAAGTAGATGCATATTTGGCACAAAAAAGTAAAAAACATGTTTGACTTGATGTTAGGTGTGCTTGCAGTTAAGAGGGTGAAGGATTGTGACAAGTGAAGTGTGTTTTGTCAGTGGAACATGTTGTAATTTGGCCTCCAGATTCTTCAACCACGTCAATGAGGACGGGTGTGAATTCTGGGGATTCATGTCATACTAATTGGCCATCACTCAACTACTGTGGGGATTTACATGCTGCCACCCCCCAAAATTCCTTGAATATCCTCCCTGTCAGCAGTGTATTTTGGTCCACTCCTCTGAACACCATCTCGTTTTTTTCCCTGGCTGCTATTCCACTTTGGCATGGCATTGTTTTTTCCTGAGAATCGTGGGTGTAGTGAGCTGTCAGACAAAGAATATTATCTCTTGATTGTAGGTCACTTGCTGACTGATTGTTGACACAGCATACACTTCACTTTTCAGGAAATGGCTTGCATGAGGTGAGCTTGGCCATTTGGTAACTTCAGTAGGGCTAGTGTATGTTCTGAAAAGCAATTACAGGCTATCTTTTACTGCATTTACAGCACAGGTGGTAAAAGGGGGCATGTTCAGCACATGCTTTAATATATGTGTGGGCGTGGGTGCTTGACTGCCCAAGAGAGAAATAGTAGGATCAAGAAAGGGAGTATTTTTTCAGCAAGGAAGCTGGCAAACAAACTCCTCACCCCCTTCTAATAATATCTTCTCACTGGCCCAAGTTTGTGCTGCTCTTCTTTCCCTCCTCTCTCTACATCTTAGTCCATTCCTGGGATGGCAGACATGGCGATCATAGCTGAGAGTCTGCAGGCATGTGGAAACACCTAGGTGGGCGTCTTGAGGTCTGTTTTCTCACTGTGTGTAATGACATGTTGCTGCTTGTCATACTGTATAAGTGCATTGTAAAGAATCACTTTTGTGGAGTTATACATATTGTTTCCACTCTCAACCCGTTCTAGCTTCATGTGATTTAAAAGTTTCTTCTCACCTTCATGCATTTACATGGATCTGTTTTTTCCATGTTGAAAACATCTAGATCAAAGCGAAGAAATTCACACAGATAGCAACACAATTAATTAATGTAGTGGTGTGCAAGTAGATTCTTATACTTTTGTTCTCTCTTTTGTTTCTCTGTTTTTAGCTGTTGGAGGTCTGTTAGGTCAGTCAGGTTAACAGCAGGACCTTTGCCATAGCACTTAGCAGGGAGTTTGTTGTCTGCCAAAAGTATCAGGACAATATTTGCTTAACCTCTTAGTCTGTGCTTATGCTTTTTCCACAGCAGCTGTCTCTTGATCCCATGTTGCAGATAACATCTTTACATTGTAGACTGTGGTTGTAGGGCTCATGGTTTGAAGAAATGCCTATTAGAGTATCTGATAGTTTTATTTTGAGTGATGGAGTCTTCTCATCTTCCAACTCAAGATTCAGTAATTAATACACAACTCCTTAGAACTTAGTTGTATGGGGCATGATTGGTTAGACGAGGTTGTCCAGAAGACAGCCAGTTATGACTGAAAATAACCATCTCATGGTTTGTCACATGGTACCTTGCCCTTTTATTAATTTTGATTGACACTTTACAAGCCCTAGGAAAATGTAATTGAAAGGTAAATTTTAGCTTTAACAATTTCTGGACTGTCTTCCAGTCAGTGAAAAACTTTTAAATATCATTTTGACTGTGGAACAGTTTTTGTAATTATCTGCACCAATAGGTAACAAATTGTTGCAGCAATTTGGCTTTTTTGCTAATGTTTTTGGCGGGGTACACCCTGGACAGGTTGCCAGTCAATTGCAGGGCCAACATAGAGAGGCAAACAACCGCATCACACTTATTCCTAGGGAGAATTTAGAGTGACCAATTAACTTAACATGCATGTCTTTGAATGGTGGGAGGAAGCTGGAGTACCTGGAGAGAACCCACGCATACACTTGGAGAATGTGCAAACTCCACACAGAAAGGCTACAGTTCGAACTCCTCCCCAGTTGAGGTTCGAACCAGTGACCTTCTTGCTGTGAGGAGGAATGGTAAAAAAAATCCTATAAACACACTCCTAAACCTTGTGGAAATCTTTCCTAGAAGATTTGAAAATGTTATAGCTGCCAAGGGTGGGCCAGTGCCATATTGAATTATTTGATTAAGGACTGGATCTCTATTATGTTCATACGAGAGTCAAGACAGGTGAGCCAATACTATTGGCAATATAGTGTATATACCCCGGCAAAAAAATATACAGGAAACCGACTGAATTCTTACATCTGAGATGGCCCAAAACTGGGCCAATATTACCAGCCGATATTTATTTTGTTTGTGTACGTGTGTTGCAAGGAGGAGGGGGGTTGGGCCAAGCGGCCATGTTTGGACATGTGACAGTGATGCAGCACTACATTGTGGGATGTAACTGAAGCTAGAAGCCATGTCAGCTGTGTGGTGATTTTTCACAGTGCCATAAGAAGATAAAAAGTCAAAGTGATGCAAGGAGGATGCCGTGTCAAATCATTCAACACCACAAATTTGATGTGTCATCTGAAAAACTACCATCCAGAAGCTCATAAACAATGGCAGGAAGCTAACACCCCTGATGTTTGCATCATTTTTACTTTGTACAGAATTTGATGATCTTAAACCTTTTAAAACAAAATATATGTATCGACATCAGTAAATATCGGTTATCGGCCATAACAACTAAACGAAAACAATGCTACAAGTTTCTAAAAGTTTAATTTCCTTTATGATAAGTAGCCGAACACAGAGATATAAGTATTCTTAATGCTAGTGGGTTAGGTTATACATGACAGCATTGGGGTCAAGTCCATGTGTGAGGTAGCTTTGATTTATGTGTGTGCGTGAATGTATTTCATCTGGCAGAACTAGGTAAGAGGCAGAAATCTAACCCTGCTCCTTCAGTCCACATCCACACAAAGCCCAGTCAGCAGACTTTATAGAAAGCATATTGTGGAGAAACTACTGCCTCTCCCCCTTCTTCCTCTCTTGCTTTCGTCTCCTCCTCTACTGTGATAATTAGTAGTGGGGTAATACTGGGGGTTGAACAGAGAGATCTAGGGCTTAGAAATCCCCTTTTCCACTCCAGTGGGGTAACTACAGCAAAAGCCTCCCACTCTTCACATGATCACTTCAAGTGTTTGCAGATGAAGCATCGTAAAAGTAAAGTTAATCCAGTGAAAAAAGAGCAGACCTTAAACCCAGACAGCCCAAACCCTGCATGTTACGGTTTTCCTTTGGACCATTCTTGAGCCTGCTGAAAGGGAGACTCCCAGCTCATTGTAACAGCAAAAGCAATGTCTGAACACATGCTAGGGAACATTAGAGGTGTCTGTCATGTAAGCTGAGGCTCTATAGAGAAAACCTCATCCCTATTCACCTCCATTCCTCTAACATCTGCTGCTAGGGGCACTGCAGAGATCATTAACCCCTTCACTGCACTGCACGGCTGCCTTTCTTTGTTGCAGAGAGGAAGTCAGGGTGGAAAGAGGGCATGAAAGCATAGCAGCAGACAACTTCTTAGTGAACTGAATCCCTTTAAGGTCAACTTTTGAAAGCAAAAATACAGCTTATTGTTCATATACAGATTCAACCTGACACTCCCTGGAGTGCACTAAAAAACATCATAACCACTGTGAACAACAAAAGCTTAAATAAGAAATGTTTTGTATCACACAGGGTTGGGTTCGGTATGTCTTTCAAAGTGGCTTTCAGTGATGAATAGCACACTTTGACAAAAGATACCTTCTGTGGTTTGTAGCTCATTTCAATGTTTTTTCTCACACAAAGTAGGTGGTTAAGAGTTATATGCATGTGCTTTTTTGTTGTTTTTTTTTTTCTTTTTAGCAAAACGGAAAACAAAACAATTTATTTGTCTATATATTCGTGTTTATATGTTCACATCCAGTCAGTAAAAGGGAAAACAAGCTTTTGGCTGCTCAGACTGAAACCCAATTGGAAACTGTCTTTGTGGAATGTCCTAAGCTGGAGTTCTTTCTGTCAAACCTTCAACTTGTATCGCCTCAGTAGATTGAAGCCAGCATGTAATCTTACCCTGCAGTAAGATGCACAAACCAACATTTACTTTTCCCTTGTTTCTTCTTTTCAGAAGCTTCACATTTTTCAGAGCTTGAGCTGCCCTGGATTCTCAGCCTCTGACAGCTACCAATCGAGCCTTCCCCTGCCTTCCTTTGAGAACGCCAGCCAATCAGAGTCCGACTTCAGAGCTGTGTCTGAGCTGGTTCTAGCGTCACGCCAGGATGTGATAGATGACGAGGAAGAGGATTCATCCTACGAGGAGCTGGATAGCGACTCTGCTTGTAGTGTGGACTCACGGCCTGGGTCTCCTGCATGCATCGTGGACAGTAAACACACCCTCTGGAAGGGTGATTGTGGGACACAGAGGGACATTTTCCAGCTTGGGGGTGAGCTGGACATTGACCAGATTGAAAGAAACTGAACATTTTTAGGAGATTTTAAAAGACTGTGTCAGAAGTGTTATAGAAAGTTATGTTTGATATACTATACTAAGAGGTGACTGTTAAAATGGACTGTAAGAAAACAAGTCAGCTGAAAGGGAAAGGTGTTGGTAGGACAGAGAAAGCGTTAGATGATCAAACGTTAACTATGTTGCCAGTAGCTGGCTTCTTAATGACACGTTTGCCTTGAACATTCTCACTGTTTAAATCAAGAAGCAGTGCCCTTAGTCGTAGTTGTTGTTTTTATTGTTTGTTTTTAATTGTGTATTTAGCTCAACTCAGGAGTGGGAAAGTGAGGGTTAGTCTTAAAGAAATCTCCCAGCCCTTACTGTTTTTGCAACCTGGTGATCTTTCCAAAATCAGCTCACCTTTGGCTTGTAGTACTGTAGCAGTAGCTGGACTCTCCTGTATGTAGCACCAGTTTGCTTTTCAGAGAAACTGGAGGATGGTGTGAATCAGGGGAGTGCAAACAGGAGGAAGAAGTATCTTCTCGGAGATGCAGCTTTTACTTTCCTCTTTACCTTTTGTGCACACATATAAATCTTTTTGTCTGAATGTAGGCTCAATAAGCTTTATGAAGAGTTCAAAAAATGAGAAGTGCCTTCTTTTGGATTTGTGCTGTTGTAGTTCTCTTCAAGAAACTTGCCTCACTCAAAGCCACCTCCTCTGACCTTCTTATGCAGATTATATATTTGAATTAAACACTGAATCTCAACTTTCGAGTTCTAACAGCAGCATGTATTTTTCTACGTAACAGTTTTTTTATGAGATGTTTGTGAAGGAGCAAGAGTACAATGTCTTTCTTTTAATGGAGTGGACATGAAATAAATTCACAACCTGCACTCATATGTCTGGTTTACTTTCAGTTTATCAAGGTTTGGTGCTTTGTTTTTTTCTTTTTCTTTTTTGTTTTGTTTTTGTTTCTATGAAAGACAGATTTCACTTTGACAGATCAAAAGTCTAAATGAGCGGTAAGTTTCCAGATGCTCTTTAGAAGCTCCCCCACAGTCACTTCCTGCATCACTTTTCACGCCTATGTTTTGAAGCTCACTCTTTCAGGCCTCTCTGTTTAAGTCCATATATGCATTTTCAATAACAGTTCTTAATTGAGGAGAGAAATCTTTCCCCAGTGACAACCTAAGCTACTTATTGACCAGCCCGGCTGTTATATGGAAACGTTTCATTTGTACTTTTCTCCAGAGCATAAATATATATAATCTGATATTTATAAGATGTCCTGTATACAGGGCTGGACTGGAACAAAAAGTCAGACCGGAGTACACTCATCCTAATTCATATACTGCCCACCTATGCTCACATTCAAGTACACACCTACATGCACACACACACACACAGAGGCTAAGTAATCACCAAAGCTCAATATTCTATATAGACCGACATTCACACACAACTATAAGCCACCAGTCCGGATGCGTTTCTCTCTCCTACTCGCAACAAAAGACTCAATACAACAGTCACAACAGGACTCCATAATTCATACCATGTTATATTAAACGACATGATTGTGTCATTTTGTCAGCAAATAACAGAGCAGCCAGTTTGCCATAAATATAATATGTGGTCACAAGAACAAGAAGTGGTCAACAGCAACTTCATCTGATGTGATTCTACTAATGTTAGAAAATGAAAAAGTCAACTCAACTTAGATAAGAGACTGTCCAACCTTAAGAGGGGTTCCCAAACTTTATCATGCAGCAACACACTTGCACAGGTATGTTTGGCCCCACCAAATGACCCACAAAATATTTCATGCAGTAAATTAAGCCAACAATGTTATGTTCAGATAAAAGTTTGCAGCTTGTAACACACCAGCCGTCTCTCCTCTTACTCATCTGTCTTTCCCCTTTCACCTTTTTATTCCGAGTCCATTTTGCCACCACGTTTCTGCATCTCAGCTGTTCTTTGCTCATGTTGATCATTTAAAAAAATATATTACTGTCATTTTGACCAATCGCCATTATTAGTGACAACTGACGACCACAAATTGATTTTGTCAGTGCACAGGTGTCACCTCCTGGCTGACCAATCAGCCACAATGATGTAATGCACAGTTATTTATTTATTTGACAAGCAGGTCAGTCAGGCCACTTTCTGGTCCAGGCCACTGGGACTTGTTCCGCTTCTTCTGTGGGTCAGTTCAGGCCTGCCTGTATATCCAGACAAAGATGGCATCAGTGTGTGCCTTAGCAACTGCCAAGACACAGAAGGGGTGATGTTGGACAGAGTTGTAGGACCTTCATCCTGGAGATTTATGTTTGAGTCCTAGTTTGGCTTTCACTCTGTAGACTCACCTTAGTGCCAAAAGGCTAAGTAAATCTTCAAAATATTAAGGTTTGGTTGAAAATGCAGCCTTTCATCATTCTGCATGTTGCTGAAAGTCAAACATGTTTAATCTTCTTGGAACACAGGAGTTACTTTTCTTTTTGCCTATGTGTATTATAAAGGGTTAACTTGGATCTACACTAATATAGTGTGTTACAGACAACACAAAAAAAAAAACACACACAAAAAAACTGATTTAAGCAGCAATGGACCATCAAATTGTACGTGTTGTAAGGTTATGTTAGGTGTATATAGCAGCTTATAACATATCATATACATCATGATACTTACACTTACAGGAATTTTGATTCAGTAGCAACTATATGGCGTAGGTCGATTAAACTTTTCATTCTCATGGCTGAAACCCCGCAGGGTATTAAAAGAAAAAAATTCTTTGCCGGTACCTACAGGACATAATTAGTTTTAGCATAGTTATGGATTAGCACTAAAAATTAGCAGCATGTCAGAGTGATATGTGGTTAATCATGCAATTTCCTGACATATAGCTTGTTAGCTTGCACCTCCCAAGGTAATAGTGGTCTGGTTGCTGCCAATAACTAGAGGAAGAAGTATCTTCTTGGAGATTACATTCACCTTTTGTGCACACATACAGTGAGGATAATAAGTATTTGAACACCCTGCTATTTTGCAAGTACTCCCACTTAAAAATCATGGAGGGGT
The DNA here is from genome assembly GCF_017639745.1 of Melanotaenia boesemani. Taxonomy (NCBI): domain Eukaryota; kingdom Metazoa; phylum Chordata; class Actinopteri; order Atheriniformes; family Melanotaeniidae; genus Melanotaenia; species Melanotaenia boesemani. The sequence continues at coordinate 20,826,895 of NC_055697.1, forward strand.
CTGAAATTTTCATCGTAGGTGCATGTCCACTGTGAGAGACATAATCTTAAAAAAAAAAATAAAATCCTGAAATCACAATGTGATTTCCCTCCCCCCCTTGACAATTTTGATCCTGTAATACATACAATTAGCAATTTTAATGATATTTTGACCATCCTACCTATATTTATGAAAAGAAAAGCATGACATTTAGGCTGCTTGGTAGGGGAAGCACTAAAAATACAATGAAGTTCACTTAGATTTAGGTATTTGTTGTAAGACGGATACTTCATATTTAAAAACCCATCTATCTTTTGTCAAATACTTAAACAATTAATTATCTCATGATCAAATACTTAAAATACAAAACTTAAATACAAAATAACCTTATCCATTAAAATAAAATGCATTTATAATCTGTGGAGAACCAAATCACATCTCAGCTAAAACACCAGACACAAAATGGCTGCTCATTTTTTATGATTTATTGTATTGTTAACGTTATCATCACTAAATCAGAAGCAAATGGTAAAATAAATTAGGTGGGCCCAGAAAGAGAAAATAATGGGATCTCACATGATTTATTGTATTATATGAACTGAATGTAACATGGTGACAAGTAAACCACTGTGGACATTTACAGCCAAACAATGGCTGGGAGCCGTCTTTAAAATTGAATAATCACATTTTAAAAGGTAAAACTTTGTGTAATAAGATATCAAGGAGTAGTAAAGGTACACTATTGCTGAGTCAAGCTGTTGCAGTGCCATTCACAATTACTGGCCCTTGCTCAGCCTTTTTCACTAAGAGCCCAACATGGAGCTTTCTCCCTGGCAAAATCACTTATCAAGTCCTTGAAGTCCAGCTTTCTATTCTATCCAGATATTCTATTATATACATAGTATCTCCAATGATGTAATGTAATGTGTAATGTTATGTAATTAATATTATCATCTGACACTTCGCTGTCTTCTCAGTGAGAATAACAGCATTTCATGTCGTGCGTAAATGTGTTTGCGTTTTGCAGCCAGTAGTCTATCATTGATGTGTCTTTTTCACATCACATGAACAGAGAAAACTGATCAGTTTACTTTATATTTGTGTTGTGCAATTTTATTAAGGCATAATATATGTGAGGAAATTTGGTTAAATTACTTTTTGTTCAGGTCTAAATCATAAGAGCTCAAATGCTAAAGATTTTTTTCCCTAGGCCTACAGACCACTGTGTGCGTGGATCTTGGCGTGCGGAACATTTCGATGTGTAGGCTACGCACCATTCACACACGAGGCCCCAGAGAAGGTGACACAAGAGGAGAAAATATTACCTAGAATCTGTGAGGCAAGCAGACAGACACGTTGACAGGGCAAGGTTGTTCCTTCCCAGGATTTCCTATCACGTCTGATCTATATCCAAGCTGCTGAAACAAACTCAAAGCACCTGCCACCTTTACAAGACTTAACCCCATCACCCCCCCCCCACCCCTACAGTCGTTTTAAGCTGCAGTAGAGGATTTTATCTTATTGTTATTATTGGCCACCAGGGAGGCAGACCGCTGAAATAAAGTGGTAGGGCAGATTGTTTTTCCAACATAGGGAGTAAAGAACTGGCTGCAAAACAGTGTTTATGCTCACAACAGGATGTGACAGTCACTTGCAGCTTTTCCTTCGATCAGGGCCTTGAAGGAAGGTAAATTCCGACATTTCAATGCTGAGGTTTTGGCTTACACAAAACACACACCCAAACACGTACAGCACAAATTCTTTTTTTAAAGACCCTGAAATAGATTCCGAACGTGCTCTGCTTGGACACATAGAAAATCTATCATCTGTTCTGGAAAACTGTAAACTGTCTTCCCACTGTTTATGTTCCAAGAGTAAAGATTATTTAATGAAAAGAAGCAAAGAAGGCTGACATTTAGCACACTGAAAATGGACACAGGTGGGCCTACATGATGTGTTTAAGTCTCAGACATCAGTTCATGCCTCACTTGTTTAACTTGTCAGAAAAGGCTTGAAGCATGAAATCCTGCTGCTATCAACAGTAGTCTCTATGCTTGTTGCTCCCAAAGGTCAGTAAATCACACACAAATACACATGAACACATTTCCTCTCTCACAGGAAGTGGCAGGCAAAGCGGGGGAGAGAGTTAATATCTGAGGTAAAAGCGCTATAAATAGGGAGCATTGTAGTTGTAGCTGGCAAATGTAGACACTGGTGAGAGGGAGACAGGAAGGGCCACATTAGACAAATTTACAGAGCCCTGGTCTGCTCAACCTCGATTACAAATGAGAAAACATTGGCGGCATTTTGAGAAAGAAGAAAATTGACTGTCAGCAAAATGGCTTAAACTCTGCTTTGAGACTCTTTGAGGAGATCAGGATAATGACATCAGTTTTTCAACAGCCTTTTAAGGTGTTGTCTGGCATTTACATCCATTGAAGTGGAAATCTGACTAGAAGAATGCTTCCTTGTTGTTCAGGGAAAAAAAAAAAAAGAAATTACATGAAATATACAGAAGTATGCCATCACTTAAATGTCAAATTACTCAATAGGGATGCACAGGTATTGACACTGAACAATCCAAAACATACCTCACACTCCCAGATTAGAACATCAGTGCAGTCAGTTGACTGACACATTCATAAAAAAAACAATGATCAATAAAACAAAACTCAACCTATGATTACAAGGCAGTGTGCTCACATAAACATGGTTATAAAATTTCTAGTGAACCTATGTGCTACAACCATCTGCACGTCTGCAATAAGGTCAGTGATAAGCTGAAATTCTGCAGAAACACAGCTGCAGCAGTAAGAGATACTGTGCAGGCTGCACTAATGAGAGCAGAAGTGTACTTTCCAATGATGGTGCACTACGTGCTCAGTCTAGTGCTGGAAAACAGATGGGCTTCAGACTTGGCTCATGGTTCATATGTGGAAATCTAAGTCAGCATAATCTTCATCAATTGTTCTCCATAAAAAAAGAACATCTTGCACAACAATTTGAGATGAAACATTGCTAAATAAAAACATAAATGATAAACATTGAATGCTGAGGTGAATATTTGGAGCGCATTTTTATTCAGATAAGACTTGAGATAAATCACATTTACTGACGGCACTTTGACTCGCAGCTAAAATACTGTTTGACGAGATGACTCACGGGAAGCAGAAGCTTGGCAGAGGAGGAATATTCCACCATGAGAAAGGTCCAAAGAACCCTGTCAAAATTACAAAGGAGTAAAAACTATGACCTGTTTAAGTAGGTCATCTGACTGGAATCCAACTGAACAACTTGGGAGCATTTTGAGGACAAAAAGGTAGAGCAATGCCACCATTTCAATAAAGACAAAAAGTAAAACATTGTTTTTGAAGAATAAGAAAAAAATCTTTCCAGAAATTTGTGGGTCCTCAGAATTTAGGCTGCAGTCTAAAGAAATGGTGGAAATACAAAATATTATATTTGACTCTCAGTTAGACAAGATGCAGTGACTTGTTGGAATTTTTACTGAGTTACAACTGCTTGGTTTGTATTCTCTACATAATCTAACTTGTTTGTTTCCAATATTATACAAGAGTAAACATCCAACTGTAACACAGTCACTGAATAGTAACATAGTTTAGATTATTTTGACATTTAAAAAATATTAAGATCATCATCTTAAGATAGAAGTTGTTTAATAATTCAGTTATTTTTAAAAACTGACTAAACAAAGAGGTCTTTCTTTGTTGTCTTAGATTCCTAATAAAACAAAGCTTGTTTTCATGTGATAACAGTAGGGGGTTATCTTGAGAAAACAAACCACTGATTTGTTAAGATAATGAAAAAATGTACTTATTATATGAAAGCACACATTTGGGGGAGTGGTATCCTAGTGCAGTGGTTCCCAACTTGGGGTCCGGCATCCTCAAGGGGGTCTGCCAAAGTGCACAGGGCATCCATGAGGCTTTGAATATTAGGGGGCCATTGTGATTGATGTCCACACATTGTCCCTATTTCAAGAAGAAAAAGTGAGGCTATATGTTAATTTAATGAACTTAATTTAACTTTGGCTTTATCGAAAGACAGGATTCAGCCAGAATACATTATTCATAGTGAGAATCTCACTTTTGAATGCACAAAACCAAGCATGGTTGCAGCACAGGGTGGGACAGGGTGTCCATGACTTTCTAGTATATGCATGAAGGGGGTTCCCGAGGAAAACAGGTTGGGAACCACTGTCTAGTGGTTACAGAGTACCCTACTTTCTGACCCAATCTGTTCTACTTTTTTACCCTTCCATTGGGGTAACCAGAACGACCCAAAAGAGTGGAGCTTAACACACTGTAACCCGGTGAATGGTTGAAAAAAAAGTCACTTCCCATTTGACCTGGTATAAAAACAAAGCAGGAATGGCTCCTTGTTTAGAGCAAAAGATTTTCTTTTTGTTGATTAAATCTCTGTTTAAAAATAACGTTACGAAGCACAGTCAAGAAGAAAGATCACAAACTGTTGGATGACCGCCATTCTCCTTCGTTTCTGAGTTGTGTCTTGGTTATACTTGCGGTTGCGTCATGGTATTACATAGCTGAGGCATCTATCGCCATCGCTATCTCAGGTAAGGTTGTGGATGACTGTGGAAAGACAATGAAATTACAGTTTACAAACCAAATCTCCACCCTAACTGTCCAGCCCTCACCCACACACGTTGGTGAAAACAGGGCTCAAAGTACATCTTATCAAATGCAGTGCCGGATTAATGAAATAAAAAACAAAACAAAACAAACCAAAAAAAAACAAAGATCCATGATCTTAAGATACTGATATCATAATTGCAGGCATAGCCACAAACTTCAGCAAAAAAAAAAACTAAGCAAATATAGAACCATAAACAAAAAATACAAAGTGATGCATGTCATCTAGACAACTGAATATCTTGTTTTTCATCAATCAGTGCTAAGATTTATCAAAGCTTTTGCCATTCTGATAATTTACTATTAATTTGGAGTGTATTTACTTGATATTAAACAATGCTGATATTCTGATATGTATTTATGAGACATAATGAGTAAATACATGAGGCCTCAATAACCTAAAACAACCTAGAATTTTCATTCACTTGGGGGTTGTCAGTGGGTTTAACAGCTGTTTTCTGAACAGTGGGTAAAGTATTATCAACCTAACAGTTGATGTTTACTAGGAGATGGCAAATAGTCTGCAGCTGACTAAACTTGTGACTGGTAGGTGACTGGTTGCTGATTACACACAATAATTCACAGAGTTGCTGGAGACCCCTTTCCAGCTGGTAGGGGACTACTCTTCTTGCTGGCAACTAATCAGGGACCAAACCAGGAGGTTTATACAGCAGGATACTGAGATAATCTCTAACATTCCTCAGCTTTCCCAGAACCACATATTTCCAAATTTTTGTTTTGTTGTAGAAAAAGCTTGCGACTGGTCTGCTTGGTTGCTAATCCCTCTGCAAGTAGTTAGCATGCTCTCTCTAACTTGGAAAAAAAAATATAAATAAATAAAATGCTTCTGCTAAAAATGGACAAGCAGTCGACCACAGACTCCTGATCAGTTCATTAGTTGCCAAATGTTTGCAAACAATTCGGCGCCATCCTGGCAGACTTCAGGAAATCCCGACAACCTGCTAGCAACCAAATCAAGAGCAAGGAGGTATTTGATGCAGCGCTGCATACCTTTTTAAAACAGATTTCTCCTAGCAACCTCCCACGAGTGCTTGCCAACTGGCCAGGAAATGCCTGTTTTTTCATTGCAGTGGGAGGTTGTTGGTTAGGTTTTGTGCTGAAGGTGAGGCACAAAATCATCTTTTCAGTCTAGGACAGGTGCGTTTGTCTATGTCCATATATCTGCTTGTAAGTACAAACATGGTTAGTATAACAGGTGGCTGGGAGTGTTACATGTCACTGATTGACTATAGTTCTCCTCAGAGAGGTGATAGAGTTCAGCAAAACACTTTATCACCATGGTTCTTCTGATGGCTTTGCCAACCCCTCTGCTTCTGCATCCCTGTGTGATTTACATCTTCATAATCCGCTGTAATGACTGGTTTTGTTGCATGCACAATGTCCCATGAAACCCATGGAGTGCATGTTTGTTTTTTCTTTCCTTTTCATCTTTTTTTTTTTTTTTTTTTTTTTTACACAGCTCTTGCTTTAAAACATGAATAAACTGCTGCTTTTGCTGCTGTGTGTGGTGATAGAGGAAGAGCTCACATGTCTTCAAGAGGTATTCGCTCAATCTTTTAGAAATCTAATCTTTTGAGGAAATCACATAATAAGTATGAATGTCAGAAGTTTTAATTTGGTTCAAAAACATTCCTGAAAAAAATTAAATTAAATATTAATACGTTTATACGATAAAGCAAATAAGGCTAACTGTTTGTCATCTGCTTTGAACTCTCTGGCAGAAAAACAGATATAAAACAGATATTGTGGGTTATTGTTTTCATTAGTAAATGCACAAATGATTTTTGGTTTGGGTATCTTTATTCGGTATAATTAAAGTACAGTAAATGATGAAATGATGGTGTTACTTAAAAGGCAACTGAAAGATACAGAAAGCTTGTATCATCACCTGAACAATGAATGTCGATAAATTGACTGAGATGAACCTTGGAAAACTCATACTTGACTCTCTAACTCTGCTCATAAATCTTTCTCACTTTATGGGAAGCAGATGGTAATATTGTTTGGTTTTGATGTGTTCTGTGGTATTCACAGCAACTCATTCAAATCAAGTGTTTCCCTAAGGACTAATGCTGCCAGCTCTCCTGTTAGAAGAAATAAGGAGTGCCAAAGAGCCACAGACTGACAAGAGACTAAGACAACACATGCTGCCAAACATTTGTTCCATTTTGGAAATGTGTTGCCATGACACCCAAACATTTCCCATTCCGCGTGTGCTGTAACTGAGTGTATTCTTGAATATAGGGATAGATGGCCTTTTACTCAGTGGAAGGACGCATGCTGAGAGAGAGGAAACATATGCTCCTTTTTTCAAGCAAAATTGTAGTACACACAGGAGACTGACTCTTGACTTGCTCCGAATACAGCGATGACTGAATGGGAAACAATGGAAGACTGAAATAGACATGTTTTTGCAGTGGCTGGTCCTCATCCATCTATCATGCCTGTTACATCTGGGTCAACTAGTGCTGTCTGGATGGCCTTGGTCCTGGTATCAACCACAGGATGCCTCATGAAACAAGATAAATGATAAGCTGTGTGATGGAAATTTAAGTCTGTGAACATCTGCAGAAAATAATCAATGCCTGAGAGAGAGAAAAAACAAAACAAAACATAAAACAGACCGAGCTGCTATGTGACATGCTATGTGTCTGTTAGTTAACGATGAATACTTAAATTTGCCCTTACCCAACTGTTCTTTTTGTATGTGGCAACTCAAATAAGCCTCTCCATAAAACTGTGACACACAGTGTGCACAGAGTTGAATCCCTGGATCATGCAAAAGCAGAGTAAACAGATTTGTATCACTGCTGTGTAAAAGTCTTGATTTATAATCTGGCTTCAAGTCCTCAGAGGCCACTGCCCTGTCAGTTTGACTTGCTGGTGTTTGTTTTCCAGCTACAGCTTGCTATGCGAGTGACCAAAGCCGACTGGGTTGACTCAGGACACTTAAGCTGTAATCAAGCTGAAATCAACAATTACTCAGAAGCGACAGCTAGAAACAAACTCAGGGGTGAGAAAACAGTTAACACAGCTGCAGCCTGCCTGCTTACCTTTGACCTTTGGCATGAAGGTAGTTAGATGTGTGTGTTTATGGTGCAGGTTGTCAATTTAGGAGTGTTGCCTTGTCATAGACAAGGCCAATAGCAGCTATTTTTAAGGATGCAAAGCAATTCACATATATAGTTTTAAGTTAATGTTGACTTTTATAAAGCTTCCAAAATTTTGTGACATAATTTATACTAGTTTGGATTTTTTTGGCTTGTAGGTCATATATCTTCCAACTCCAACAAGCTTGTCAGGCTATACTCAGTCTTAGATATATCAAGTTGTTACTTCAGCTGACAGTTGACCTAGAGGCGGAGACACAATGTTATGCAATTTCCTACACCAGCTAAATGGATTTCCAGGTGTCTCCTCATTGTGTTTACTATCTGTCAGACATTGTGCTCATATGAGCTCATGTCTTTGGGGGAAACTTTTTTATTTTTTACATGTCATTCTTAGCAATATCAAACTGATCAACTTGATGAAGTGCTTATGACAAACAATGAAGCAACTGGTGCTGCAATAAAGCTGTCTCCTTTGTTCTACTAATGTTCCTTATGTATGCTGCTATAGCTAGTTACTGTGCAGAAATACTGAGATCTTCACATAGATGAGGAAATATAAATCTATAGAACAAAAGTGAGTATTGAAATGAAAATCATTACTATTAGTCACAACTGATGAAAATGTCACTAAATACTAAAGGATAATAAATCCCAGAAGTTAGTTTTGTTTCACACATGCATGAGTTTAAAAATAAATATTGGAATTTGCAGCTCTTCTGCACACAATGATAATCAGACCCCAAAGACTAAAGACTGTGAGTTAATTAAATTAAAAACACACATAAAATCTGACTCAATAAGTATGTGTATTACTTTAAATCAGGCACTTAAAACTTTGGCTCCATGTAAGTTAGTTTTGTAGATGGCCCAATCAGAGTGAGAAGAAAACATCTGATATTTATCAGATCTACTCTACCGCCCTCCGGCTGGGTCCTGTGGGTGCGTCCAGGAAAGGCGCCTGCCATGCACTCACATCTGTAAACATGAGTAGATGAGTATGCAGCAATCGACAACGTTATCACTGCAGACATTAGCTGCTGAGCAGACAACAAATGAACATGAAAATGCTAATTAGGTTCAAATTAAGTCCCCAGATAAACTCATAGGTGGGACTCTGGCTAATCAACAGATAAAACGACAGGACTCTTGCGGGCATATTATGCTGCTGTAGAAACAACAGCTTAAGGTCCTGTTTCACAAAGAAATACTGAAAATTCGATTGTCCCAGATAAGTCAAGTCAAAGCCTAACAATGTTCTTGGGATTGTCTTCGTACATGAATAGTCTTGAAAATATAAAAGTCTGTAAATATTCTTTTTACTGCAAATGTTTACTTTTCTGAAGAGGATCTTGAAATACTTGCTTCCACTTGCTTGGATGACAAGTTGTAGTGGATTTTTGTCCACTACATAGCAATCGTCACATTTATGCAGGGTTTTGTGCATGTTTATCGTCTGCTTTCCCTTTGGTGCGAACCCTTGCAGATACCATCCATCCTCAAAACTGTTCCCATCTTTTCTTCTTACTGATTATGTTGATTAGTTTGACTCAGCTTGAACAAAATCTCAATCACCTGAAAAGTAAGGTGCCATTTAAAGTATAAATAAATATTTAAAAAAAGTAGAAAAATAGGTATCATTATATACATGCTTCAGTCATATGAACCGATACCTAATACCACATGACATTGTGACTGTGAGAAACACAGATGACATGTAAGTCATGTGTTCAAAGCCACCTATACCACCTACTTTTGGTCACACCTAATAAGTTTGACAATCTATGTTCAAATGAAAAAAAATACCCAGTGTACATGTGTGGAATATTAATAATAATAATAGTACATGTGTGGAATATTAATAATAATAATAATAAAAATAAAACAAAAGAGAGAAACACAGCATAGCTCCTTCCCAATGTGCTTTTAGAACCTCTATGCATGCGGGCCCTTATGACCTGAAACTCCCTTCAAAGAATATGGTGTAAAGAGGTCACAAAAACATCTTCCTGTAAATTGTACTACTATTGAAAAAAACAACCAAACAAGCAAGCAAATAAACAAGCAAACAACAACAACAATAAATAAAAACTTGCCCGTGAGAGTAGAAAATGTATTTTTATCTTTTTGTAACCCTAATCAAGTGATGTTACAACCTAAAACCTAACGCTAAAGAACAAATGACAAAATTTCATATTGTTGTATTATGCTTGCAGATAACTATGACAACTAAAAATGTGGCATTCATAATGGGGATGGTTTCATGTTGTAATAAAGAATAATTTCAGGTCAAACCACCGTTTGTTTCTAATTGTACTGAAGTAATGTCTTTGTCTAACCCCAACCAGGAAGTGAGAAGTGTTTTTATGTCACTGATGGAACATTTGTTGGTCTCAATTTCATGGCACACAAAGGCTTGTGGCCAAATATGCTGTTCACTGTTACAACCACCCACCTACTTATGCAGACTTTGTCACCTGTTAAATAATAGCCTCGACAATTATGTAAACTCTAACGAGGAAAAGCTTATGTGAGGCATATTATGTGGGGCTGCACTTCACTGGAGGTCATTATGATTTATATCTACACGTATAAATAATCTACAGTTATTACAGTTTCAATTTAAGGACTTGAGCTAAAGTCACATAAAGAATGAAGATGTTGGCAATTGTTTTAAACTTTAAAACGTCAGCATAATTTCCTTGTGACTGGGTTGTAAACAAAGAGACAGCAGCTTCCTTACAGTCTGCCATTTTTGACCAAGATTAAATTTATGAACCTGCAAATGTTCAAAAATATGGGTAGTTAGAAAATAAACCTCAAAAACTGGTTTAACTAATCTTGCAAAATGTATTTGCACAAGTTCCTTCAGCTCAAAAAAAAAAAAAAAGTCTGCCTGCTTTATTTTCCTTTAAACAGCTCCCTTAGTTTATTCAGCCAAGTGCTCATTAAGTACAGTAACTACATCTTCATGATGACTGATTCAGTTTTAGAAGTATTCTATTTATTTTGTTTCACAAAATCAAGTAAGGAGGAGCAAAAAAGATCTTGGAAGGCCTCCATATCCTGTGGGAGAGGATATTCTAGATGCGTCTGGTTTGAGTGATTCAGGTTCCCACCAAGTACTGACAGATTACTAATCTATGTGAGCCGATGTTGATGCTTTGGTGTGGGTCCCTGTCAAGGATAGACATAGATAGTTCTGTTTGATCTAGCTCGGGGGAGAGAAAATTAGAGTGCTTAGGAAATCCTTGGTGAAGCACCAGCAGTTTGCTATTATATCAGTAGAAGTAGTACATCGTGTGTCGCACTTAACATGCTTCTCGTTTTACATCTCATCCAAGCATAGATTTCAAGCTTAAAAGAACTACTTTAAACAGAGGAAGAGGTTACACCTGTAACTGACACAGGAACTGACAAAAAGAGGATTACATTTAGAATACTTTCAGTTGTCTGCACCTTTTTTTCTCCTTGTAGGCCTCAACTTTCTTTTTAAAGACAGTATGTTTTAACTTCCCCTTACATCTTCAATCCCAGCATCAGAAACACTAACAAACTCAGTCAACCATTGTGTGAAAGCGCTACAGGGCAATTAGGAGCAAACAGTCAGTGTCTTTAAAATGCACATGTGCCATCATAGAGATAAGAGTAAATTAAAAAAGACAGAAAGGACAATGGAGCTCTATGGGTGACCACAGACGGGGCTGGTGTCTGTTTTTTCTGCTTCCCTTTAGGTTTGCATGTCCGTGACAAAAGAGAAAGGCCTCTTCCCATGTTTGCACAGTGAGTGCTTCCCAAGTGTGCGCCCTGCTTCTGTACTGTTTGTGTACAGTCTGTGTATGCCTTTCAGCGATTAAAGAATGTGGTCGCCTGTGCTGGAGTCAGTCGTTGTTTGTGTAGCACACTGAGTGAGTCAGTTGATGCGCTTCACACCTGTCTGAGATCTGGATGTTTCCTCTAATTTTGGCTCTTTTTACTAACTCCTCCGTTCCTTTCACATACACTCATAATCAGTAAGATGAAGATACTGGGGGGGGGGGATTTGGAAGAGGGAGAAGTGATAAGGAATGCCCTTCTTCTTCTTTGCCCTCGGTCATTGAGTTATCTGATCCCTTCTCTTAAGTGCATGGGGCACTTCGTTCCCAAGGTTAGGGAGCAGAGTCCATTCAGAGAGGAGGAAGTGGAGCTGTCACTGCTTCTCCAATTTATCAGGTTCCCATTAAAACTTACAGTTGGATCACAGTCTACTTCACTCCACAAAAATCCACAAGTAGCAATAAGGAACAAGGAGCACACAAATACGTACATGCATGTGCAGTGACATGCACACCACAGCCAGCTCATCATAACAGCCTAAACTGAATGTCCAAAAGCACACTGAGTGCACGTCTTCCTCAGAGAAAAGAGGAAACAGGGAGAGGAGAGAATAAGTTGTGAAATATAGGGCAGAGTTGCATGAAGGACTGAACCAAGAATGCAGCAGCAATACAAACAGTTTAAAGAACTTCTACTCTGCAGATTTACAGTGTTATAGGCCTAAATGCTATTTTTTACCCACACATGTGTGTGAGAAAACCACTCAGACCACAAAACATTTTTCAACCTTTGTCCCTCATCACATGCTTGATGGTTTGTCAGCTGAGGTAAATACAGGCAAAATTCAGCTCAGATAGTCTACAAAAGACCTTGTAAGGAATTAAGGGTTTGGAAAGCCCCATAGCATGCTATTCATTTTCCCTCCTCTAAGCTTGCCAGCCCACTCCACCCGGCTATTATGGCGGAGTTGCTCTCCAGGGACCCCCAACACAGACGATGGTTTGGAAACCCCAAGCACGCCGACCGCCTGCATTTCAGTAAGGAAAAGAGGGGAAGGACAGGACAAAGAAAAGGAGAGAACAGCCGTGTTCCTGGCTGTATCTTCCTGAGTCTGTGTTTTCCATCCCCTGTGAATGTAAACAAACAAAGACATGAAAGACGAAAGCATGGACAAAGTGAAGAAAAGAAAACACTTTGGGGAAAAAAAATGAGTGAAGGGAAAAGCAGGAGAGATGAAAAAGTCCAGAGGAAAAACATGTCTTGGCAGGATGCGTGAGATTCAAGTCACCAGTTCATTTTATGGTGCCATTGCCAGACACTGAGACAAAAAACACATGCAGGCAACAAAAGCACTACACATACTGGCTCAGATGGGAGTTTCTATGACACACGTCAGCTTAAACTTAAGAATTTGCATATTTATGCCCACAAACACGTTCTGAAAAAAAAAGTTCCCCCCTCTTCCAGTTCTAAGAATTCATTTATCAGGGAATATAATACGTTATAATACAATTTCAGATTACCAACAACACACAAAACATTAGAGAACATATCCTTTAAAAACAACTATTTTATCTATTTAAATAAACATATTGAAATTTGTGTTTGGATGAGTATTTCCCCTTTTTAATAATGCCAATTGTTGTTGTATTATACATATTTTGAAAACCTGACTACTCTCCTTGTGACCAACATAACTATGCTGATTGACCTTAAAGAACTCCTGGTTGAGGAATGGGATGTTATTCCACAGCAAAATATGAACAGGCTGGTGACCAGCATGAGGAGAAAGTGCTAAGCTGTTGTGGTGGTGTACGGGCCTTCCATACGATATACTGAAATCCCTGAAAGTGAAATTACCAATGTGCTGTTTATTTTCCTTATTACTGTGGGAGAATGCAGTCATCCCATCCATCAAGCAACTCAAAACAATAATAAATCCCAACAGCATAATATTGCCCTGGATCTTGCCACATTTTTTGGAACACTATTTACACGCCCAAATGTGCCTAAAGCTGTGTTGCTCATTCCACAGAGGCATGATCCTTACTTATTATACTTCACTGTAAAGGTGACTAATCCGACTTCCCAGTGATGTGTAATGAAACACCATTTTGTATTGTTAAAGGGAAGAAATAATCGAACAAACACAAATTTCATTACTTTTTGTGTTATGTTTACTTTTTATTTAATGGCTCAGCGTATCAAATGCTTCTCTCTTTCGCTCTCTGTTTCTCTTTTTTAATCTTTTTAGTTTTTAATAATTATCTTTTTTTCATGCAGCATGTAGAAGGCAGATTAAAATAAAAAGTGAGTTATACTTTATTTAAGTTGCAGAATGATAAACAAGGATGACACACAAGTACAGGGAACAAAGACAAATGGGAAAAAAAAGCTTAGAGCAAACAGATATATCGTGATGTGAGAAGACAACACATAAGATGAACACAAATGAACTGAAAACTCACAAAGGAAAGCATTCAACTATAAATACACAGGGACTAAATAGACTAATTGAACACAAGTTCACAAGTTAAACTAATGAGGGTGGGACAGGTAATCCTTGAGGAAGCAAAACACACAAAGGGAGGAAGTTAAACTAACAGAGACATACAGGGTATGTCATTTACAAAATAAACCCAGCGCACCATAATAGATTGTCATGACTCAACTGGTTTGGGCATAAGCATTCACAGCAGATATTATTATGATATCAACAGAAAATCTGAAAAAAAAGTATATAATATATATATATATATATATATATATATATATATGTATGTAGTTTTATTTTTGTTGTTCTTTCCCTTGTGTGTTCTGTCTTGCTTTCTGTTTCCTGCTCATTAGTTCACTTGGTCTGATTTGCTCATTCACTTCACCTGTTCCTAGTTAGTCCTTGGGGTATATATATATATATATATATATATATATATATATATATATATATATACCCCTTAGTTCTGAGTCCTGCATCTAGGTCCTCACCTCTGCCGTGTCTGTATTTATACATATACATATAAAGAGAAAATATTAACTGGTAACACTTTACAATAAGAGCCATAAAAGATACTCAGATACTTAGATACTCAGCAACTAATGAGGAACGAATCGCTTATTAATGAGTAGTTAATGATTATTTAAGCTTTACATTCCCCTTTTCACTCAGATAAATTAGCAAATGTTACTGAATGATTATATAAATCTCTAGAGACCCAATAAGGGACGACTGATTCCACAATGATTACCTAAGCTTCACATTTTCAGTGAAATTGGATAAATGAATCAATGATTATTTAATGGTCAGTCATAAAATGAATAGAAACCTAATCATGGACTAATTGCTAATTAATCATTAAATAAGTAATGATTAATTAATGATTCCTTATCGATGAGTATCTTACTCATATTAACCGGACAGCAGTACCAAATCTGTAACAGCCTTGTCATCAACCTTGCTGTGGCTTTCAAAATAATACTCATACTTAGTACTTAAGGAATAATGAATCATTACCTCATGATTAACTCACCATAAGTTAAACAGTTTGAGTACTTTATTAAAATGAATAATTTACTGAAATCAGGAGCAAATACCAAACTATGTACATTGTGAAAAAATAAATAAGACCAGCTGGTGTCATTTCATGGCATCGGTTTAAAAGCTGCTGCGTGGGCAAAGCTGCAGGTGGTGCTGGTGTTGGTTCTGAAGCTGCAGCATGTACTGGTGTCGTGTTGAAGCTACAGCTGGTGCTGGGGCAGTGGCAGGGGAGTTGATAAAGGAGGTGGACGAAGATGCCTCACATGTAAAACGGTATTTTTAACCATGGTGTTAGCATCAGTGGCTAGCTAGCGCGCTGTCTAAAATTCAGGAAACAACATTATTTTAAAATATCCTTATTGTCTCCAGTGAGCTTGTCACCAACGGAATAAGTAACAAATGATGCTTTAAGTCACAAATCACTCATCATCCTTTATCATCGTGTCTAGTGGCCAAGTAGCCTGAAGATGGTATACATTTGACGAACTCCAGTCCTTCCTGTTGGACCCACTCCAGCTGGTTTGGTCCTTGATAGTCCAGTAGTACCTTTTCAGTTTAGAAATTGCTCCTGATTTCAATCAATGATTAACTTCAACAAAGTACTCAAAAAGGTTAACTAATGGTAAGCTAATGATAAGGTAATGATTAATTACTCATTAAGTACTCAATATGAGTTTTCACTTCACTTTAGGGGTCACAAAAAGGTTAAATATTCCTGAACACTACATAAATAAAGTAGAAGAAAACTTGTCTAAGAGGGTTTAGGGTGTGCTGAAGAACATATTGACTTTGAAGCTTGTTAGAACTGCACAAATATATATATTTTTGTCTTATATCCTGTATTTATAATAATGGGGCAGACTGACGGAAACATGGCAGTGATTTTAATATTGACGTCTGTTGCCCTTCTCACTCTTTTACTTCTGATTTTATTGAAATTATTGACTCCTTTAATTTAACACAAGCAGTTCACTTTCCCACTCACTCTAAGGGCCATACACTGGACTTGGTTTTACCCTTTGGTCTCAGCCCGGGCAATTTTTCAACTAAGGATATCTGTGTGTCTGATCACAAAGCCGTTTTATTTAATATTTTTTTTATCTCCAAAGTCTGTTACTCAGGGTTTACCTTTCTGATCTCGTGTTTTTGACTCCTCTTCTGCCTCTAGGTTTTCTCAACTTTTTACCCCAGCTTCCTCGACTGCTCTTAACACAGATTTTAGCCTGGTATCGCTGGTCTCTTCTTTTTATCAAACCTCAAACTTTATTTTAATTATTGTTGCTCCTTTTAAAGAGAGAAAGCCTAACTTAAATTCCCAACCCTGGCTCAATGAACACACCCAATTGTTAAAGAGGATTTGCAGGCAAAATTAGAGAAGATAGAAAAAGTCCAGGCTAAATGAATTTTATCTCGTATGGAAAGAAAGTCTTAAATCCTATCAACAAGCAGTCAAAGAAGTGAGGACAGCTTTTTATTCTAACATTATTACAAAAAATCAATCCAATCCTAGAGTTTTATTTAAGGTTTTAGACTCAATTACTAACCCTAAGCCCTGTCCTTTTAATGATGCATCTACAGAACTGTGTGAACTGTTTTTAAATCACTTTGTTAAAAAGGTCAATGACATAAGAAATCAAATAGCTGCTCTGAGTCACACCATTACTGTAAGAAGAGAATTTCCCAAGTGTTTTAATTGTTTTACTAATTTTACTCCTTCGTCTCTCTCCTCTTTAGCTGATGTTTTATCACACATGAAAACAACCACGTGCAGTCTTGATGTCATACCCACCAAATTCCTCAAAGATGTTTTTAGCACAGTTGGGCCCAGCATTTTATCCATCATTAACCTGTCCTTGTCAAAAGGTGTTGTCCCTCCTTGTTTTAAACATGCTGTGGTCCAACCTCTTTTAAAAAAGCCTAATTTAAGCATTGATGATTTTAATTTTAGACCGATCTCAAAGCTTCCCTTTTTATCCAAAGTTTTAGAGAAAGTTGTTTCTAATCAGATTTTAGGTTTTATAAATAGAAATGACATCTTTGAGAAATTTCAGTCTGGTTTTAAAGCTCTACACAGCACTGAAACAGCTCTCCTCAAAGTCTCTAATGACCTTCTTTTAGCCTCTGATAGAGGAGAGAGCATCGTTTCAATTCTTTTAGATTTGAGTGCTGCATTTGATACCGTTGATCATGCTATTTTAATCGATCATCTTAAAACCTGGGTTGGCATCACAGACACTGCACTTGATTGGTTTTACTCTTATGTTTTAGATAAAACCTTTGCGGTCACCATAGGTAATTTTACTTCCTCCTCTGCCCCCATTGCCTGTGGTGTACTGCAAGGTTCTATCCTAGGTCCCATTTTGTTTTCTATTCTGCTCCCCCTAGAACACGTTATAGCGGCCATAATGTGTCCTTCCACTGTTATGCAGACGACACACAGATATACCTTCCGCTGAGACCAGGGGGCACTGGAAGCCAAGCTGCTGCGTTAGATAGTTTCAACGATGTGAACAGTTGGATGGCACAAAACTTTCTACAACTCAACAGTTCTAAATCTGAAATGATCTTAATCAACCCTCCTCACTCCACCGCCCATACTGAAGACAGTCTTGGTCCTCTCTCCTCTAACATCACCCCCTCTGCCAGAAACCTAGGTGTTATACTTGATTCCAATCTTAAATTTCATCTTCACATAAAAAAGGTCACCCAGTCCTGTTTCCTTCACCTCCGCACCATCAGTAAAATCAAACCTGTCCTCTCCCAGCCTGATTTAGAAAAAGTTATCAATGCACTCATTTTCTCCAGACTCGACTACTGCGACTCCCTCCTCTCCGGTCTTGACAATAAATCCCTCTCTCACCTCCAACTTGTTCCAAATGCAGCAGCTAGGCTTCTCACTGGTTTTAGCAGAAGACAACATATTACCCCTGTTTTAGCCTTGCTGCACTGGCTCCCTGTATGTTTTAGAATTGATTTTAAAGTTTTACTGATTACTTTTAAAGCTCATTTAGGTCTGGCACCCGGCTACATTACAGATTTACTGACACCCTACGAGCCTCCCTGCATCCTTAGATCCTCAGGCAGGTCCCTTTCAGCTGTGCCAGGGTCGAAACTCAAGACCAGAGGTGACCAAGCTTTTTCGGTCCGAGCCCCTTGACTCTGGAACGACCTGCCTGAGGAGATAAGGCTGGCACCATCAATATAATCTTTTAAGTCACTTCTTAAAACACACTTATATCGACTGGCTTTTTTTTTAACATTTCTATTTACTTTATTTATTTTTAAAATGTACTTGTGCATGTATCGTTTCATTGTTGATTTTATTAACCTACTTTGCTATGTGCTGTTCAGCACTTTGTAAACCTGGTTTTTATAAAAGTGCCATACAAATAAAGATTTATTATTATTATTATTATTATGGCAGCCAATCCACACTAACAGCCTCTCCGACCACCACCAAACATTCATTTTCATTCATAAACCAGGAGAGTGAAATGTAATGCATAAGAACACAACAACAGATTGACTTGGGGAGTTCAAGCCGCCAACCCTGAGCCACTGCTGCTCCATTTGTTTTTTCACGTTTTCTTATAAAAGAAAAGGTTTTGATAAATTGCTGCTCCTATTTTCTTTTTTTTCTGACAAGAAATTGTACACTAATGGCTAAAGGCAGGGGTGTCCAAAATCGGTCCTCAAGGGCTGCTGTCCTGCAGATTTTCCAATGTTTCCTGCTTCAACACACCTGACTCAAATGAAATAGATCCAACGGTCTATTAAGTTTTGCACAATGACTCATCAACTTGAGTCAGGTGGTTTTGGAGCAGTTGCTGGACACCCCTGGCTTAAAGCTTTTTCTGTCACGGTTTCTGGGTTTTGGTGGGTGTTTTGATCATGTTTAGGATTTTGGTTTTTGCCATGTTTAGTTCGGTGTTCTTGGTTTATAGTTATGTTCATGCTTTAGCTTTCAGTTTTGTCATGTTCGGTTTTTCCCTCTTGTTTTCCTGTGATTTCTGTTCCTGCCTCGTTAGTTCATCTGGTCTGATTAGTCATGCACTTTACCTGTGTCTTGTTACTCCCTCTGTATAAGTACTCCTGGTTTTCGGTCATTCATTGTCAGATCCTCATTTGGTCATGTGTGGTTTTTTGTTCACTGGATTTAGCCCTGTCGTGTGTGGTTCCTTGTCTCAAGTTCTGGAAAATAAACCTGTCACCTGCACCAATTCTGCCTCCTGCCTGACTGCCTGCATTTGGGTCCTCACCTCTGCCCGCTGCTCGTGACATTTTTCACAGAATTATATAACTAATTTCACCTGAATTAAGTTTATTTGAATGATTAGATGGTCAACTGATGCCAACTTAAATTCACAGTCGTGTCAATGAATAGGTATACTGTTAAAACCTCTTTTCTCACCTGGGCCCAGTGTCCCAGCACCGTGTTATGTACCTTAGCAGAACAAAATGGTACCATATAAAGAGGTATATTTTCAGGGCCCAGCGTGGATGTGAGCAGAAAACAGGACGCCTGGGACAGACTGATTGGGTGTCAGGAGAGAAAGAGGAAGGAGCTTTACGAGCTTTGAACACAGCTCTGTTTTCAGAATTAATCACTGGTATCTCTTATCTGTTTCTTACAAACGCCTCATTTTTCTCTTGAAGTATGGCTCACTTTTCAGATTTGTCTTTTCTGTTTTGTAATACTCTTTGCTGGGGAAGAACAGCAAACGTATTTACTAATTTAAGCCAAAGATCAGTGCTCACATGGAGAAATCTAGCTTCGAACAGACTCAAAAAGCTTCCCTCCAGAAGAAAGTGGGTTTAATTTGAAGCCATTTCCTTCTTTTCTTTCATTTTCCTCACTCCATTTTATCCTCCCTTGGTGCATACTGTAGAAGCTATGGTCATGTTTCCAGCTGCCAAAACCAACCTAAAGTGCTTTTAAATCTGTGTCATGTGTCCTGTCTTTGCTTTGCTCTTCTGGTGGGCTCACCACTTAAAAAAGAAAAAACCTGGCCAGGGTGACAGAAAGTCTTACCGCACTACATGTTTAACAACAGTTTGTACACTTTTTGTTTGGACAGATTAACATATAAACAAAGTTGATCTTCGTTTGGATCGTTACATGTCTGTAATTTAGCTGTACCTAAATATTTAGTAAAACCTTCCTTCAATTCAGAACATTTCATATTCAGGATATGAGGCAAACATGTCTGTCATGCATTGGGTTCTGGGGGAAGTCAGTCATTGAGATGACTGTTATGGCAGGTGATCTTATAAGGATGTGAGGCATCTGAACCGTGTGTAATTTACACTGATATAATGTGAAACTAACCACACCACTACCTCCTGATGTTGTGTGTCTCAGTTCTTTGTGTGTATCTAATTTAAGGAGGGAATGCACGCAACTTTAAACCTGCAATAGTTGATTTCCTGGCAGCTTAAATAGCTTTAAACACATTCTGACACATTATCACCTTTTCAAATTGTTCAGGGAGCATTTAGACATCTACTCACATTTGCTGCAGATGTGGCATACACATGAAATATCTGACTATTTAGCTAATAAATGCTC
The DNA here is from genome assembly GCF_017639745.1 of Melanotaenia boesemani. NCBI lineage: Eukaryota > Metazoa > Chordata > Actinopteri > Atheriniformes > Melanotaeniidae > Melanotaenia > Melanotaenia boesemani. Next base: position 20,847,598 of record NC_055697.1, read on the forward strand.
CAGTATGTATAAACAAGAAGCTAAGCTTTTCTGTCCTCATTTAAAACAAGGTAGGTAGTTTAAAATGAGTTAATCATAGATTTGTTTTTTACTAAAAAATATGCACGCTATTACTGGTAATAAGGTTTATAAGTGTAACTAAATATGCCTAAAACAAAAAAAGCTAAAAGATACTCAGTAGTAGAGTTGAGGTCATCTGCAGAATCCAGGGATAGTTTTTTGATTGGTTCATCACTAAAACTATAGTCTTTCATGTTAAGCATAGTTATTTGAGCCATTATGGCTGTGAACTCATTGATTTATGTAGTTTTCTATGTTCCTGCAGTGAATCTACAGGTGAATAGATTATTTATAGCTTATTTACCATCGAAGATCTTTCTGGAGGAACTCCTGGTTTGTAAGACAGCCTGTTTTTCTACTTTCATGATGTTTCTGTTGCTGAAGACGCTGCACTGCATATTTTGCTTGGAATAACTTGGCAGCCTAGCTTGGAAGCCATTTGAATTACCCAAGGTGTTCTGTCCAACAGAGGATGTCGGAAAGGGAAAAACACTCAGCTTTGACAGAGAAATTGTGGGTTTATGAGAGGGAGTGATCAGCGATGGAAAACAAACATTTCTCTTCCTTCCGTTGTGAAATCCTGAAAGGTGACACCTTACTGATCACTGAGTAGTGAAACTGTCATATCAAGACAATCCTAAAATAATTATATTGGTAAATTGAGCAGTGATGAATAGGAAATGAACACAAACACATTCATTTGCTTTCCAGCAGACTAGAACTTTTTCTTTTAACATTTCAGTTGAGTCCTGCCCTCTTAAACCACAGACTGGTGTAAGGTTTCTGCCTTCCATCTGTCCGCCTGCATGTCTCCCCTACCCCGTTCTTTCTTCTTCACTAATGGTTGTGTTCAATAAAAAAATCAACAAGCACAGAGAAGTCTTTCTATCTCGCACACCCAGGCAACCTGGTTTGACACAAACAAACGTCATAATTCTGTTAGAATAACCCAGTTAAACTAATACTTTATCATGAGAAAGCCTGACTTTCTGTGATGGTTATTGAATTGGCTACTAAGTGTAATGACTATTAAGAACATTTGACATCCTTACTCTCACTTAGCCCTTTAGTTTTAGTATTTTTTTGTTTGTTTTTGCCAACAACATGATTTGTCTGGGATTATTCTGATTAAATGATTTGTTTATAATTGTTACTGACACAGTGACGACCATGTTTGTATTTCTTGTGACCTCAGATCAATTTTGGTCTTTTCATTGTGACGCTTTTCTGCTTCAGTTAGATAAAGTCACCACTCCTGTTCATCAACCATTTAAACTTCAAAGGCATAGTTTGGCATTTGGGAAATACCCTTATTTGTTCTCCAGAGGATAGTTGAGAATACTAATACCACTCTTAGACTGTGTGCGACTTGGGAAACTTCAGGACTATTGTTATTCTTCCAAGAAGTGTTCAAACAACAAAGGAGTGTAATAGTCTGGAGAAAAAGGATCTCAGGTTAGAAGATCAGTCAGAAAGCTTTTTAAAGAGAGTTTTTGTAGATAAGACAGATGTGTTTGGAGAAAGAAAAATGTTGCATTCATTCTTATGATTATCCTACTTGAATATAGGAAACATGGTAGTGGTAATATCATTACTTTGGCCTGTTTTAACACATGCTGACAAGGGCAGCATGTTGCAAATTGATGAAACATAAAGTCTGAATTATACCACATAAGCGAAGAAAAAAAAAAAGGTCTCTGGACATCCTTCTATGCACTGAGTGACTGAGTGAATTTTGAGCAACAAAGAATGGTTAAAGCCTCACAAGACTTTTTTTTTTATTTTGACATCCCCTGCATCTCCCTTGCACCCTGCCTCTTTTCTGCATGATCTCTCTCCAGCCAGTTAAAATCCACCTGATGTTTGCTCTTGTCTTATCTTTTGCTGTGTTACTTTCTCTCTCTTTTCCTTGCTTCCTCCAATATTTTCTTCTTGGATTTATTTGCTGAATCAGCCACAGTGTATGTCCAAAACAGTCAGTGTGTTGATATCCAATTGCTGGTGTGTGATGCAATGCCAGAAAGCTTAATGTAGCGATAAAGCGATGCCTTGGGCTAGAGAGATAGAGAAAAAAAAGCTTGTTAAGTACAGTTCCTCAGCCTCAGAATGCTGTAGGGCAACAACAGCTCCAGATATGTGCATAATGAATGTCAGTGTGCCATCAAAATGACTCAAAAACATAGAGTTTTAAGGCAGGAATGTTATACAGTATTGCTCTAGAGAAGGATAAAGCCAATGTTTTGGCCTGACCAAATCATAGTCCTGATGATGTGAATTGAAGACTTAAGCAAAGAGATTAAATAATTTTAATCATGACTTTCCAGAAACTTTTGGATGCAGTAATTTCATAATAAGGGGTCTAAGTTTGACTGTCTGATGTTGTTTTAGATTAAAAGGTTTAAAGGGCTCACAATTTCCCATCAACCATCACAATCTCACCAAAAAAGAACCAATTAAGTCTATATTTACAGAGATCATTAGATGTATGAGCTCATTGGATATATGTTTATGAAGGTAAATATACATGTTTGAATATGTGTATGTGTGTATATAAAGGTATACATATGTAAATTGGCTGCCACGTTTCATTATTGGTCAGTCTGCCCCAGCGCACCTGTGGCTACACATGTAGCTTACCATCACCAGGTATGAGTGAGGAGTAAATGAATAGTGGATACTATGTAAAGCACTCTGAGTGCCTTGAAAAAGTGCTGTATAAATCCAATCCATTATTATTATTATTATTATTATTATTATTATTATTATTATTATTATTATTATTATTATTATTATTGTTGTTATTATTATTGGTACTCCTCTCTCTCTGGGGTTTGGTTAGTGGGAGCTATTCGGGGTGCACTGTGGGTTCCTGCCTGCTGTCACTTTGGGTTCTGGCTCCTCTGCCTCCTTCTGTCCGGACACATTGCTGTTCCTGAGGTGGGCTGTCTTGGTTCTGTTCTCTGTGGTGGCTGCTGGTTGCTTGGGGCTTGGGGCCCCCTCAGTTTGCCTCTAATTCTTGGAGGAGGCGGTTGCATTTGGATGATCACTCAACATAACCCACCCCTAATGTTTAGTACACACACCTATACACACCCAGACCTGTACACACAGACACACATGCACACCCACACCCACACACATTTACTAGTGGCTGTTGTGTTCATTGCAGTTCATGGTTTTTACAGTTTTTCTTCTCACAGGTGCCTCTGTAGATCGTCTGTTTTACTCTCTCAGAAGATTTTAGGACGTTTACTGTTTCTTTACAGGTGTAGCAGCTGTTTAGTTTCTCTGTTTAGCTTTAATTGGAATTGTTGTAGTTTGTTTTCTACCTTTTATTTTGTTCTCCCATTTCTATCTTTTCTCTTACCATTTCTCCTCTAGCCACCTTTTTTTCTTCTACTGTTTCTCTGGCCCAGTCCAGTGGTTATAAGCAAAAACATATTTTAAAATATAATAAAGAATATCACTTAAGACTCAGGGGGAACCTCCTATTCCAGAGGCTCCTCTTGGCAGAGTAAATTTGTAAATAGATTATATAAACATGAGATATAAATGGCTAATGGGTGAGCTTTAGAAGAGATAGATGAACTCAGATTGGTAAAGTGGTAATATAGGTTCTATATGTAGCAATGCTAACTTGCAAAAGACAGACATGAGAGTGAGGTCCTCTTATCGACCACGAATGCATTTTTAGTATGGAAAACAGTATCTTTTATGCAAACAAGTGCAAATATAAAAAAAAGCTAATCCATATCCATTCAGATGAGTAAGCAGCACAAAATAAGGTGATGTTTACCACATTTCCAAAGGGTTATCTATGATGCAGGAAGTGCGTGTGTAATGAAGGAAGCCTTACCGAAGTATAAACACACCACACCTTATACTGTCCTGTCCTGTCAGATCCTGTCTCACTCTGCCTGACTGGTGCTGCCTCTGGGTCAACATTAGCAGCAGCTGCATGCGCCTGACTCTTTGGACTGCTGCAAGGCATCGCTCTTACTCTGCCTAAATCATCAGATCTATTGCAACAGTAAAAGGAAATGCTATATCTATGAGATATTGAAAGAAAGAGGACATGAAGAAAAAGAGCATGAAACTAGATGTGCTCAGCATACATGCAATTATTCCAGTTTAATGGGAACAGGTTGTGCTCATAGCAGAAAGATACACCAACTGACACTCCCTCTTGCCTATAAACAGAGCACATCACACTTACAGGACTTTTCCTTGATGAAAGTGAGAAAGATGATGTGTTTACTTTATTAGGACGTTGTGGCACAGCCAGAACAAAAGGCCCTTTTTGCCTTATCATACTCCTTCTAAGTTGGTGTTCTAGTAGTGAAGAAGGATGAAAGACTGGCCACAAAGGAAAGAATGTGGTTCCTGTTGTGGTCTTAGAGGGTCATAGGCGACTAGATGTAGGGGTGGGGTGTCAGCCTTTTCACATTTGGTGGCCCCTGGGGTGCATGAGTCAAGGTCTGCCATGGGAGGAGGGGTGACGGGAAGAGAAAATGGGTGTTTATAATTCAGAGTTGGAGGGGTCAAAGGTATGAGTTACGCTATGAGGGCAAGATGATACAATAGATGCCACCTCTGTTTAACCCCTGCCAAAAGATTGAGTGTTTTCATGAATGAAGACGGTGAAGCTTAGCACTAATATAATCTTTAATACTGAAGAAAACTGTCATGGGAAGTTGAGGTTGCTAAAATCTCTTTGTTTCAGTCACTGGCACTGAACTCATTCCCAGCATTTCCTTTTAGGATCATCTCAACTCATCTTTGTGCAAAACCAAATACTGACAGAAGAGCAACATGACATGTGAACCACTGAGTGAATAACTTTTGAATTTGTATGCGTGTGCTTGAAAAAGATTATACCCAAATACTTACTTTCAGAATATTATAGCACAAGGAACACCTCTAGGATCTTGTTATGAGTCACAGTATGTATAATTGTGTGGCTGTTTTTCTTGCAGTTTGTGTACATGTGCTCCATTTTTGGCAGGTTCCTATAACTGCCATTGAGAAATGCTGCCACAGAATCTAGTTTTGCCACTGTCTGTGTCTGTTTGTCTGTGTTTGCTATAGCCTCAGGGCTGCCAGCACAACACCCTGCTCATAATGCTCAGCTGATGACAGCATGCACATACAACTAACTTCTTTCCTTAATTGCCATAAAGGTTTTGATGTGAAAACGACATGAGAAGCTGCCAACAAAAACAAAAAAACAGTGGAGCCATAATTCAGGTTATAGACAGGAACACAGAGCATCCAGTTCAGTTGGCACAAATTTACGGATTACACATACCTCGCTGTTTGTTAGTGGTGTACCAACTGTGAAGCCTAACAAGTGAACGTAAAACTTTTCACAAAACATCTGATTGTGACAGAAACAATAATAAAATGATCATACTTTCCCCCTTTTTTTAGGTTGCGTGTGAGCAGACTAATTAGCATAGTGGTCTGGGACCCTGTGGCTGCTTGCCTGGGAAACTGGTGCAATGATACAGGAAACTGCCTCTTATCTGGAAGGAATGGGGAGGAGGACAGCAAACAAGTACACAGAATTTCTCATAAAATATATTTAAATTAAGGACAGTCGTTAATTCAAATATAAACGAGAAGGAATGAAACAGACTTCCTGCATGCAAAGACAACACCAAAGTGGCAATTGTGTGAGTGTGTAACAGTAAGAAGATGTTTTGCATTAACACAGATGTTGTGTAATAATTTAATTCCCATTAATGTTATAACTGATATGAATAGGGGTTCATTGATGTGAATCATCTAGAGTACAACTAACTTGAATGTCTTATATTTAAGATTTACATGTCAGGATTTTTATGGTTAGACTAAAACCAGATTTTTAAAATGCATGTAAAGAGTATCAATTACATTTGTGAGTTTAAAGCTTTAATACCAGATTAAGGCACTCAGATAATGCGGTTAAAAATTGAATCTCTCGTCCATGTATGCACTAGAAGACTGAAATGGGCCTAGGCAGTCTGTACAAGTGTATGTGCATATTTATACACACAAATTCACAATACAGCTGCTTACATTCACATACTTGCCCTGTTTCTCTTGCCAGATGGCTAAACACGTCAGACATCTTGCCTGGAAAGCAGCTCATTAAGATAATGTGTAAAATCGAGTTCCCTTAAAACATTTTCAGACTGTTGCTCTGCTCAAATAAAATCCTGATAGACAGATAAAAATCACCATTCAAGTAACTTAAAGACAACATTTGTGGAGTGAATTTGGCTGCATTTACATGTACAATGATCTCCCAGTTAAAGTTGGAAGCAGCCGAATGCCTTGAATGTTTTCTTGTCCACAACATCGCAGCACTGGACATACTTCAGTTAACAGCTTGCTTCCCCTGCTCTGCATGTATACAACGTCAAAACAGTGATCTAACTCTAATGCAATTTCTGTAACTGTGATGAATGATGGTAGGGTGGTGGATATATATGTAGAAGAACCTTAAGAACACAGTCACCATGGAAACCCTAACATGGTCATATTAAGAGTATAGATATAAGCACTGATGGGAAAAATATAATCCTACTCAGTGCAGCACTTTGTGGTATAATTATTCTTTTGTTCAGCGTACATTACAGATTCTGAAAGTAAAAAGAATGTCATTAGTCCCAAAATCAAACATCTTAGCTAGACCCTCGATGTATAACATGAAAGCTAATGAAAGATACTTCTCTATCTTATGTTACTGGAACTTGAGTCCAAAGTCCTAATACATGCTAAGAAATTACCTTTATTACCTTTTCAGTGGTTTATGCTGCCAATATCTGCGTCCAGAGCAGAGAAACAATTTTAAAAATATAAAATTAATCTCATAAATTAAGCAAGGAATGGTTTATAGAGACTTTGTACTGAAGTCAGGAAAACATATAGCCTGATCAAATCATTTCAGCCGTACAATAAATTATCCTCCCAGTTCTAAGTCATTTAAGGTGGTGCTAAATTGCTTGGGGCATTTTATCTATATCTATATCTATATCTATATCTATATCTATATCTATGTCTATATCTTGTTCAGCCACCAAGCTGATATGGCCAGATGACAAGAGTTCAGCACTTTCTGAAAATTAGAAATTTATTCTGCTGCTAAAATAATAACGCATCAACTTTCTCTTGTGTACCACTGGGTTAGCCTCAGGTTGCAATGAAAGTTCATTCAGTTAATGTTAAGCAATTATGACTATAAAGGATGAGCTTGGATTTAAATCCTATTATCTTTAAATGTTTAATTAACTGAGGTGAACATCACACAATGTGCAGTTTGAGTGGCAAAGTTTAAGAGATTTGTCATGTAACATAGGCTGTAAAACATTTAAACATTTACAAACAGATGTCACTCTAGGCATTTAGCCAAATCCATTAAGCCAAGTCAAGATCCACATAAAATTTTTCAAACGTAACATTCTCTCAGTTTCAGATTACATACTGGTGAAAAAGCAGAGGAGGAATTGTTGGTTTGGTCCCAGAGAGGCTCAATCTGGCAGGCCAGGGGAAATAATTTGGCCAAAGTATGTTATCAATAATGCCCAAGAACCTCCATGAATAATCCGGCAGAATACAACAGAGTGGGCTGATTTTTAACGTTAACACCCTCATTTAGTTGGCTGTCTGTGTAGTTTCAGAGATTTTTCTTTGTTTTGACATTGGATAAAAATAGCTATATTGCATTATGGAAAATTATGATATATCAACACATAACTGGAAAACAGTACATAGAGTTTGAACAATATTGAGGGACAATCCTTTCTGCATTTATGGAGAATAAAACAAAACAAACAAAAAAGTCTTGTGTGCACCCTTTGCATTAACATACACATCTAGCATGTGTGGGCAGCTTGTAAGCGCTTGTCACGAATGAATAAAACACATCTACAAACTGCATTTAGGTGCAAAGTTAATTTACACGGAAACAAACTATATTTACAGATAATGTAATCCCCCATCCTGAAATGCCATTCTATTACATCGTGTTCCAGGAAAAAGCCATCTAGATACCAATCTGGCAGAAGGACAGGAAATTTGAGAGGCCATAACCAAACCAATAAGCCCAGTGATGATTATTCAACACTGACTGAGAGGCAGCTGTCAGGGAACTGCCTGCAAAAAGTCCCCATGGCTTTGAACCTGAGCAGAGCCATTGTGGCTGTAGATAGATGAAGCTGGGTGGAGAGCTACGCTGACTGTGCGGCACAGGAGCTGTAAGTGTGTTTGTGTTCCTGTGTGTGAATACAGCTGAGGAACAATATGGTGGTTAACCTTCCTGCAACTGCCAGTAGAAGTGACCCAGAATAACACAGCTAATGTTTAACAAACACAGGTGACAGGGTGTATGCGTGTGTTTATCTCTTTTGATAACCTGATCCTGACCTGGCTCATCTTCTAATGGTTCTTGTTGGGGCCACTTATCATTTCACAGATGGCTGCACTACACCTTCATTCTCTCCAAGGAACAAACTGTGCTGCCAGTGATGCTCATATAAGACAGCAAGCACTCACACATGCACACATCTGTGCAAACACTCACTGATTGGCATGCATTGTATTGCATCACCTATATTATTCCATTTTAGGCTTCAAGAGTTTTTTAACAGCCAGAAACACTATATTTAAAAATTTAATTAATGGATCTAAATAATAATGTCCGCAATGAAAATCATGTGGAAATCATATGGAGAATCAATCCTGTCATGGATGTTTACAGTACTTCATTACAGTGCAGAAGCCAGTAGATGGCACCATTTTACTTTTGGTTGTGCAAAAGTCAGAAGTTAAATGTCTTGTCTTATTTAAATCCTTATCTTATGGTGTTACACCATACTCTCTACTCCCAAACTGCTGTGCTAGACCCTTTGAGAAGCATGAATGTGTTAGTTTTAAATAAACTAGTTTAAAAAGGCGTGTTAATGTTGAACATTTTAAATTATTTCACTGATTCAGAGGCATAAAAATCAGAAGGCTAAGGGCCTGACCAAGGATGATTACTTTTATAGTTAATAAAAAGATTCTATGCACATTTAATAACTATAAAATACATGCAAGAGTCTAGAAAGATCACATAACATCTCACAAGAACTGATCAAATTAACATTTGTAAGTCAACCAGAGATTCAGCTGCAGAAATGCTGATTTTCCTAATTTGCAAAATGAAAGCTTCATTATTCATTTTCATATTCTGTAGGATTTTTTTTTCTCTTGTCATATGTTATGCATTTTTTATTTTTCTTATTATCTACAACTTGTACATTGTTTTTGTTAGTCAATTGTTTAAACCCTTATGCACTTTCAGAAACATTGGCAAGATCATTAAGGTGATAGCTCCCTCTTCTGACACAGAAAATATCACAGAGCAGCTCACTTCTCTGGGTGAGAAGTAAATGGGATGAATACTCAGCATGCAGAAATAATGAAAGAAGTGTAATTAAGCACTCGAGGTGCTTTTCTTTCTTTACAGTACAGAAATATCACAAGGATCTACTGAAAAATCATACCATTTCTAGTTTCTGAAAGATACAAAATAAACATTTTTCTAAAATGATTCAATGTAAATGACTTTATGATGATGGAGATGAATTAAAACAACTATAAGGGAAACAAGGATGTTTTAAAGACTAAAAACCCAGGATACAACATTATTCTCCATGTATTGGGGTTGAATAATAAATAAATAAAATAAAAAAAAAAATAGACACAAAAACTTGAAGAGGGCAGGTTGCAAATGAAGACCTCAGCACCAGATCATGAGGGTTGCATTCAGCCTTGTATATATTAAGTTTCTTGCTCAACTTACCTGGTCTGTTCTGCCTAATTGTGTGTTCATATCCTGAAGAAATCCCGCTTAAGCCTTGCAGCTGCAATTCAGAAACCTTCTCTGGCTCATCAACCACTGAGCCATGCACCCACAGTCTTCCTGAGGCCACTTCTGGAATCTCCATCTTTGCCCTCTGTCCTTTGACGACATCCCTTCTCAGAATACTCACTTCTATGCCCACTCACCAACTCTTCTGTGTTCAGTGGTACCATATTTAAATACTTTTATCAGACTTGTTGACAATAACCTTATTGAACTTTAACTTCCTATGTTCTGTCTGCTCCTTGGGTCCAGTTTCCTGCCCTGTGACAGGTTCCTCCCTCAGTCAGTGTGAGCAAAATATGTGAGGAGAAATCTTCTGGAAAAAGGAGTTGGGCAACACCCTTTTGATAAAACCCTTGCTCTAATGCTATCATTTCAATATATTGAGTGGCAATTAAACAGAATTTGCAGATTGTGTTATAAATATATCTTATATTGTATAATCAATTACATAATTATCTTAGCCTTATTGTATGATCTGTGCTGAATTTTAATATTGTCATTCATTTGAAAATGACATAACATGCCCTGTCTAAATTACACTGAAAATAAATTTTCAGGGGAAAAACTAAACTAAACTAAACTAAACTAAACTAAACTAAACTAAACTAAACTAAACTAAACTAACAAAAGAACACACCTGCGTGTCATTGCCCATAGTTTCTTCGACAAGCCTCCCAGTTCTTGATCGTCTTTTCTCCAAGTGCAATTTAGGAATTGAAACATCTTGTGTTTTGTGTTTGTTGAGCTTGAAATTGATTTCTGGGTCACAGGCAGGATGACAGATACCACAAGACTAACCACCAGACTGCCGCACAGCTCTTTACACAGTTCAGATCAATGAAAATGCAAGTTTTTGGAAATTGCACATGTTTTAAATGTCCTTTTCATACTGTTCTGTTCAAATGGTTCAAACTGAGCTCAAATAATTTAAACAAACATCATATGACTGTGATTTAGCTTAAAATTTGTAGTTTTTTTTTCTAGGCAAACTGACTTGAAATACTAGGGAAATCTATTTATTTTATAATGTAACCACACTATCACCATCAATTTCAATGAAGAACATGGCTCCCGACTGACCAGTAATTTAATGTTAATTTTTGCCATAAATGGTGGAGAGGGGATGGGATGAAAATTGAGTTACTTCCCCTGAGAGTGCTCTCTGTGTCCCAGAGGTCTTATCAGTTACCCTCTCTGTCCCTCAAACCGCCCTATTTGCTGCTAAGTGTCATCCAGCCAGATAGATCGAGGTCTAATAGAGAGGCTTGCTCTGTTAAATGATTGAGCTGTAAATACAGATTGACCTAAAGTAAGACTCTCATCATTTGTGAACTCATTCAACACTCTGCGTCCTCTTTGCCGACGTCTGGGAGAGTCTGAATCATCTCCATCACTTACCGGGGGGCAGCATCTTTGATCATGAGGGAAGAGAGCGAGTACCCCAGCTGGTAGTATACATGTGTGTGCGTGTGTGTGTGTGTTTAAATGTGCTCTGAAAGGGTGCTGAAGCATCAGACTACAAACCTGAGATGATCTTCCCATCAGCCCCATAGAGAGAAGAGATTGTCCCAGACAAAATTTATGGAAATGGTCATAAAAGTTGAAGACTTCAGAAATGGGATATGTCGATAAAACCCACAGCGGCACAATCTATGGCAGTTTGCTGAGGAGATGAGTGGCCCGGCTGTTAGGCAGCACAGATCTAATTTTCTCAATAAAGCCCTGTAAGTCAACAACCCAAAAGGATTCATAAATCTTAATATAGGACAGATTCATCAAGAACTTATTATTATTATTTATTGTTATGGCAGGGCACCACTGCAGTGTTAATTCTACCACAATGGGTGCTCTAATGGTAGAATTAACCATTTTATTTAAAAGAAAATGAATGCATCATGAGTTACTTTGGATCTGCAGCTATTCAAGAATTTGAGCTTAAAAATCTGTGATGTCTTAACAGTAATATTTTGGTTTTTAAAAGATGCAAAGACCGAGCAACCTTATGCTTTAAGGATGTTTGTTCAGGCAGCCATGATTTATAATTACACCCTCTCCCTCCTCAGTGGTTGACCCCTATACACAATGTAATCATGCCAAATGTGAGGCTGATGATCCATACTTACAAAGACATGTGACCTCCAAAAGATGTTTGCCAAGTATTTCTTAGAATTATACTTTTTTCCCCCCTATGCTGCAAGGGTAAAATCAATAAGGTGGTGGCAAATTGTTTTAATTTCAGGGACTGTGTGGTGATGTCTAGAGTAGTAGCATCACATGTGATGGAAGATCCTCAGCTCAACTTTTCTTATTTATGATTCACAGGATAAGCTAAATATTTGGAGAGGAATTATTTATGTGCATTAAATTCTGAAAATCCTTTTGATCAATAAACTTTTCTAGGTTTGAATCAGCCAGTGTTCATATAGAGAATGCAGTGGAAATCAACTATTTTTACTCAAACTGAGCTCACCTGAGAGACACAGTTGCCACTTTATCTAAATATCACAGCATTCAGCCCTGTGTATCAGACGGCTACACACTCCACATGGGCGATGGTGCCTGCAGAGCAGATGAGAAGGGGGGGGGGGGGGGGGGGGGGGGGGGGGGGGGGGGGGGGGATCGCCTTATGAAAGCTAGTGACTCTTCTCTCTAGGGTAAAGAGGGGACCCAAACCATTTTACTAGCACAAAAGGGCAATAAGTGCTAAAGGAAAACAATTATACTCCAATCATTTCTGATTCTTTGGCAGTCATGAGCCAAAATGTTCTGCAGATAAAGGTTACAAGGCCACAATGAAAGCTAGTTAGTATGTTCAAGAGGCATTGTATTAAAACAATTTGAACTTTTGCTAAAAATATTTGTGGGAATGCCTTGCCTATGGAATTTAACAAATAAGGCACAAAATTATTAAGTGTTTATTTAAATTTTATTGAGTGCCAAAAAGATGAATTACCTATTCATTTTAGTTTATGCATATCTTCTTTATCAAGTGTTGTCAGTACTTTTCATCTTTGAATACTAGATCTTTAATGAGTTTGTTTTCCCAAATTACAAAAATAGAAACACATATGTCATAAATGCAACAATTCAAAATGTATCTTCCTGGAGTCACAAATAAGGATGCATGATGGCATTGTATTCAGGACTTGTAACAGTCAGGCAGGATGAATGGACCCTTAAGAAGATTCATTTTAACAGGCGAATGATAATCTGGTGCAACTTCCTGTACAATCATTGCTGTTCCACAGCTTTATTAAAATCTTGCAATGCAATTTGCACACAGAAAAAGCATGTAGCATCTGACTTGTCAAATCTGTTATCAGCCTTCTATTCAGTTTTTTTGGTAAAAATTGAACAAAGACATTTTCAGGTCTTCATTTGAGGCAGTGGTGATGCTCAGTGACAGGAGTGAGGCTGCTTTGGGGAAGCATGAGCCTGGATCAACAGTGATCCTCCTCCCACAGAGGTCACAATCTAGTCCTAAGAGTCAAAGGTTTCCTCTGCTGTTTGCTACCCAACTTCCATTAGCAATTTGTTAGCCGAGGGTCCATTGAGACGGAGGACCGAAGCACAAGCTCCTGGGAGCACACAAACATACAAAGACGCACACACATGCTCACGGCACAGAGCTTGTTTGATGAAAAAGAACAATTAAGGGAGAAATGAGGGAGAATCATCGGGGGAAATGGTTGATGAAGACTTTATTGATTAGAGCAGCTCCACTGATCCAGCTCTCATTGTAGCAATTACTACTGGCCGCCAGTGAATGTGGGGGCCTCATGATGCAGGGGCCCATCTAAAGACCATGATGTTAAAGGCAGGAACTGAAGAAGTATTTGTAGTTTGTGCCAAATTTCAATTTCAGCTTTCTCACAAAGTGAAACCAAAGCAGTTTATTTATAGTCACAATGTCCAGCCTATTCTTGTGAAAACTATAGTAGCCTACTGACACAATGAAAATAAGATGAGGGAGGAGGGTTTTGTAGATTCCTGTTTTATTCGGATGGATAACACGTTGCAAGATTACCGTCCAGAAATGGCTCCTCCATACCATAAACAATTAATCCTTTTCTCTACCATTTAATTTACCACATTTCTTAACACTGTTCTTATTTACTCCATATGAATGAATTCAAGCATGTGTATTAATTCGCCCCAAAAAGTCTTCATCCTTTTTTATCCTCCTATTTTCTTGTACACACACATATAAAAAGACCAATGATTAATTCAAATCCCTGTGAGTAAAGCAATAAAGTGAAACACATCTGGGTAAACATACCCACCAAAGAGCTCAGTTATTGTTCACTTGTTTGCTCAGCTAAGACAGCTTGGTATTTGTATTTAAATCCGACTGTTCTCTCCTCTTAGACCAAAGACAAAGTGTATGCTGACAATGCAGCTATTTAGACTGCTGATGCTTCCATGGGTGGCTTGGAAGAATCTGACCATTTCTAATGTAGTTTAACCCACATGTTGGTTATCAACAATACAATAATCTGAATGTGTTTGTGAGAGAGAGTAAGTTTCATTGCATCATGTCATGTGTGTTTGTGCAGCAAAGCAAGGGAGTATGTAGCTGAGAGAACAAAGGTCAGATTAGTTGGAAAACCTTAATCTACGTACTATAGAGGTGATGGGGAAAAAAACCTAAACTGAAATATGACCTTCATTGATGAAAAGGCAGTGTATTTTGGTTTAAAACTGACACAAAGCAAAACTAAGTAAAAGCATCAGTAAAACAAAGCAATGAATATAACACCGCAGTTCTGCCAATATATTTTCCTAAATATTTCAGTCTGGAGCTTTAAATCCTTATATTGTCACTTTAAACATGCAAAATCTTTCTTAGATGTAAGTGAAGCACTTTCATTTGGTTTTGATGCCATAACTTTAATCTGGTGAAGGATGAAAGCAGACTAGGCCTCCAGTAATATCCACTGTTGCAGAACTACAGTGCTCACTCAATTTACTAACAACCTCACAGTTTCACAAACTCCTGAGCTATTTAGCAAGGGCACACAAACAAAACAGAGATAATGGTCAATGGAAAAATACAAAGGGACAAAGACAATCTGTTTATGCACTAGATGGAGATGAATGGAGCGTAATCCATTGCTTTCCATACTCGCCTGCACCGTGGCTTCTGCCTGCTTAACCACAATGATGATTGATCCTTCACCCACTATTTATATTTCCTAATTGGAATTAGCATGAATTATCAATTATGGTTAGTGCCTAATTGCCCTTCATAAAGACAGCTCCCCAGGTTTAAACGGTTCCATTTAAATAATGTAACTAATAGCTCTTGCCGTTACGTTGCGGATACATCTTCATTGTTCCACGCGTGAACTGTGATGGTTGCTCGTAATTTAACAGGGCAAACGAGGGAAGGAGTGCAGGTGGCACTGTGGGACTAATTATTGTAAATGAATTATGATGTGACCTTCTCAGAACAATGGCTAATCAATGCTCCCATTGAGTGACAGTGCGCTCTGTACAGATGCCGGAGCCATTACCAGCAGACCTCAGCCCTGTGGAAAACATTCAGATGAAGCTCTTTATGACTGTCGCCTTTGGTCTTTTAATTGACCACATTCTCCTTCAGACACACAAACACTCACCTTCCTGTGACTGCAGGTGCAGTTCTTACCTGACCTATATATAAATGTCCATGATATTACATATATCTATTTTCTGAAGGTAAACAGTTAAACTGGGCGTGAAATTGAGGTTTGAAATAAGACAATGTGCACTGATATTTGATTCACCAGCCACAACTAATTAATGACAATAATTTTTTTTTATTGATTTCTGAGATGGAGTATGCAAATAAGAGATTGAATTATTTCCAGCTGGGTGTGTTATTTAAATGGAAACAGACTACATACCAGCTTAGTATTTTATTTTAGCTTTATTATTGGCAATGCTATCAATTTCTGTTTTTCTCTGGGTCTAGCAACAGTCATTTTGTTCTCCATGAAAGGTGTAATCTGGAAGTTTCTCAGGCATGGATACTTTATGAGTAATCTCAGTTTACCTCAGCCAAAAATAATCCTGCTGTGTCTCCCATCTCATCAGATGCTGTAGTCAGGCATTGTAAGGAACAAACACTGTTTTGAAGACTATATTTTGTAATAAACCATGATCTTTGTCTAGCTCCACTGAGGTCTGTTGAAGGGTCACTTAAAATACAGTGCGGATGCCAAACAATGAATCTTGGTTTGCTTCGAGCTGTTCGCACAGAAAAACTTAAACATTTAAACATTTAGAGTAAAGTTCTAGTTTTTCTTCTTCAGAATAACACACTCTATTCAATTAAAAGACAGCAGAAACAGAGTTGTACTGTATTTTTCCCAAGTATTATCAGGCAATTAAAACTTAGAATTTACTTAAACCTAGGCTTGTAAGGTTAAATAACTATTTTATTTGGAGTATAAGATGCATTTCATGCAGATGTGTCATGTAAATGATTGAAACCACTGTACACAATGCATCAACCTACACAGTTTATTAATACAATGTGCTTTAATGAAAAGATATGAAGTAAAAAGGCCATGCAAATTTATATTGGAGCCTTTCATGCACATTACTGTATATTCACATGGCTAAGCCTCAAAGACACATTATACAACAACTCAATGTCAATGAAAGCAAAATGTTGATAAGAATGGGGCTCCATGTCCTTACTCTTCATTGCTTCACATGAAAACTTGGTAGTTCCTTGCCAATGACTTTTTCGCATGCATGATAATGGCAAACCTGTTACTGCTCACAAACGCATAAAAAATATTAAGTTTTTGCATTGGGTTAAGGGAGAAATAGATGAAAACCAGAAATCCTTTCTTAGCATGGGGGATTGAATCAAAGAGAAGACCCAATTTAATGCACTGGTTTCCTTAGTTAAGCAATTATTTTAATTAATTTGGTTATATGGCTATCGTAATTCTAAACTGAACCAATGTGAATTTATTTGGAATATAATTAAACTAAAATTAATTATATTAGATTTGATTGTCTGTTAAGTGCCTTGAAATGACTTTGTTCTGAATTAGTGCTATACACTAACTATAAATTAGTAGAGCTTTAGGCAGTAAGAAAAGAAAGAAAGAAAGAAAGAAAGAAAGAAAGAAAGAAAGAAAGAAAGAAAGAAAGAAAGAAAGAAAGAAAGAAAGAAAGAAAGAAAGAAAGAAAGAAAGAAAGAAAGAAAGAAAGAAAGAAAACTTGCTTCCTGTTAGGTCAGCAGGAAGGGAAAATGTAGGAAATATCAAGGGGTATCTTAGGCATTAGGGAACAGCAACAATGATTCCTAAGCAAGTTTCAGGAAGGGGAGTGAAAATGGGTTAATAATGGAGACCTGAAAGTATATAAAATATCTTAAGTATACAAAAAAGCAAACCTGGATATTTTATGCTCTTATAAATTAAAGTAAGGTGCTCAGTTTAGCCGCTGAAGTTAGATGCTTGCATGCTGCATAAAGTTTTCATGTTTGGCTGTAGACACATTTTTACTTAAGTCAATAAATGACTTTTCATTACCTTTGTACATTTTGGACTCTTTGGAAAACAAGATGTTGCAGCAAATGTTTAAAAAAAGTTTCTATTCTTTTAGCTTATATCTGACTAGTATTGATGAGAATGGGTCAATCTTTCAGCCAATAACTGGAGGAAAGTTTGTACACTTTGCTCACATGACACGGATGGTAGCTGACAACAGTGTTTGAACTGACCTTTACCTTGCCATGACAGGGGTATGCTATGACTGACAGTGTCCCTCAGCATAATTTCCCCACACCCTGCATTGCCCTCCATCTCCTCTGTGATGCTGTTGACCCCTTTACAAATCACCCTCCAACTTTACACATCTGCTGCCTGTCAGCATCTGCCAGGCGCACTCACCCGTCCCGCCATAATGAAAAACTCTCATTACTCGCCTCCACCCAACAGGTACACAGGCCGTTAGGACAATTACTGGGCAATGCCACTGACCTTGTTGTCAGAGAGAGTCAAACAAACAGAGAGGTCTAACTGAAAGGATGCCTACAGACAGGAGACATGACCAGAAGAGTAAAGCTTTCTGCCATTTATTTAAAATAAATAAACATCAACTGCCTTTGAGTAAAGATAAAGCAAATGTGCACAACTTAATACTGCTACTATTGTCAAATTAAAAGAAAAACATGTACAGTTTGGAAGTCCAAAGATGTTCACCTCTAACCTCATTCTCCAACATGATTTTGCTTTGTGTTATCTTAACCCCACGGCATGATAGAACCGCCACTATGTTTTACTACAAATAGGATGTGCATCATCAGCGTAGTTCTATCCCCTGAAAGGGTTATTCACTGGAAAATAATTTAAAAGATAAAATAGGCCACCATTGGTCACTAAAACAACTTTAGTGAAATGTTTATCTTCTAGTGCCCCTCTCAGTTGTGGAGTACTCCAACAATCCATTTTAGGACCAATGCTTTTAAATTTGAATTTGAACTAAAATGGAAGTTTATAACTAAACTAGCTGACATTGCTAATTATTTTAATAACTTTTTTATTGATAAGGTAAAGAGTATTAGATCCAATAGGAATTACTACAATTATGAAAAACTCACAGGAGACTTATCGTTGATGACATTTCTAAACATGAAAATCATTTTATTTGATAAATAATCTTGGTTCTGAGTTCCAGCATGCTACTCAACCTAAACAGCACTAACCAAAATGTCTGATTATTGGTCATCTCAAATTATTTAAAGGAAAATTCAGGTGGATAGAAAGTTACTTAACTAATAGAGCACAATTAATATATTTCATGCCAGTTTTTCAGGCTCAATGAAATTAGAATATGGAGTTTCTTTAAGGCAGCTGCTTAAGCCCTCTCCTCTTCTCAATTTTTATTTTTGATTTACCTCTGGTTTCAAATAAATCGTCAATATTATTGTACGTGGATGATTTAATGATATATCGTCTACCGGCAAGTTAAAGGACTCAATACCAAGACCTGCATTGTGTGTCTAACTGGGTCAATAAGAATTAAAGCCGCAAGCGGCATCCATCGGGTCCGAGCGGCCTGGACCCCGCCACCCGATGTCGCCATGACAACAGGTGGTGTAATGCGTTAAGGACCCAACGTGTTTGAATCCTGTCAAGTTTGGTGCAGTTCCCATTTATTCCTGTGGAGATAGGAGCAAACCGTGTTTCATGGCGAGAAGGTCATTTTCCGTCAGTTGCCATGGCAACAGGTGTTCAATTGACTTCTTTGCTGGACTTGGGGTGTGACACATATGAATCCTGTCAACTTTGGTGCAGATCCCATGTAATCCTATGGAGATATGAGCAAACCGTGTTTCATGGCGAGGTCATTTTCCGTCGGTTGCCACGGTAACATGCTTTCTGCAATTACAAAGATTTGAATAGCGTTTGGTCCCCAACTTGTCAGGAAGCTTCCCACCAAGTTTGGAGTCTGTCGCATGAATTCCCTCAGACTAGTTCGTTCAAATGGCAGTGAAATCCAAGATGGCGGCCACCCCGTTGCCATGGCAACAGCTGTTCAATTGACTTGTTTGCTGGACTTGGGGTGTCACACGTATGAATACTGTCAAGTTTGGTGGAGATCCCAAGTATTTCTGTGGAGATATGAGCAAACCGTGTTTCATGGCGAGAAGGCGTTTTTCCGTCGGTTGCCACGGTAACATGCTTTCTGCTATTAGAAAGATTTGAATAGCGTTTGGTCCCCAACTTGTCAGGAAGCTTCCCACCAAGTTTGGAGTCAATCGCACGAATCCCCTCAGACTAGTTCGTTTAAATACGATGTGTGTAAAGTGGAAAAAATGGGGAAAAAATGGCCGAACACGCCAAGATGGCGGGCACCCCGTTGCCATGGCGACAGGTGTTACATAGAGTTTTTTGGTCAACACGGGGTGGTACACATGTGTGCTGAGTTTTGTCTTCCTACGTTGAAGTAGACTTCCTGGGCCCCATTCATGTGGTGATTTTTGGTGACTCTAGGTGGCGCTGTTGAGCCAATTTTGCATTGAAGTGTATGCGGACCTTATAATATCCGAGTTACGCCGGACGTGACGTCTGTGCCAAGTTTCACAACTTTTCATGGGTGTTTAGGGGGTCAAATTTGGGGTCAAAGCGCTTAGGAGAACGAGAATAATAAACATAGCAGAAACAATAGGGCCCCGCCATACTTTGTA
The DNA here is from genome assembly GCF_017639745.1 of Melanotaenia boesemani. Taxonomy (NCBI): domain Eukaryota; kingdom Metazoa; phylum Chordata; class Actinopteri; order Atheriniformes; family Melanotaeniidae; genus Melanotaenia; species Melanotaenia boesemani. The sequence continues at coordinate 20,867,748 of NC_055697.1, forward strand.
TGGCTCGGACCCTAATAAGATGTTTCTAAATATTACCAAAACATTGTGCATATCTTTCTGTTCCAATCAGGCTTTAATCAATTATTGGGCAGATGACCATATTTGTACACTTCATTGGACACACGAAATGCCTCTGCATGCATGAAATCCTTGAACCACACGGAGTTCTCCACATCAGTCGTCAAAGATCAGGCTACATTCCAGCTACATCACTAACTCCTCAGCATAAAAATTTGAAAAAACAAAACAAACAAACAAACAAAAAAACAAAAACAAAAAAACAAATATGTTAGTACTGACCACTTACTGCTGTATGACTTATGTTATTTTAGAAAAAAGTAACCAATATATTCTAATGAAACTCTATTCTATGGTTGAAATTGGAAATTTCAGGCACCCTTTATCAGTGCCTGATAAAGGGTTAAAAGACCAGTTGCCTCTGTCTATCACTATGAAGGGTTTTGCTCTGGAGCAAGTCCACAAAGTTGAGCTTTCGGTATAACCCTTGATGAACTGCTAAAGTGGTCACATCTAAGTAACTAAAATGGGAAGAGTGTTGTCCAACATGATCTATCAATCAGACAGGTTATACAGTCATAACTTCTGTCTCATCTTGACTATTGCTCTGTTATCTAGCCAGTGCATTAAAAAATAAATAAATAAATAAATAAATAAAAGGAATTGGCGCAGAAAAAAGTTGCATGTTTAGCTCTGCGCTGTTCCTTTAAAGCGAGCACTGATTCTATGCACAAAGCTCTTTCATGGTCAAAGTTTAAGGTAGGCTATCAACCAAAATACTGGTCTTATTTCATTACAAATATACCAGGGCTCAGCCTCCAAGTTTATGTTAAAAAAAATAAATAATCCCATTTCATTATCAGACACAGTCACATCGCAAGACATATATATATAGGATATATAGATTCATTCAGGCATAATAAACTGTTCTGTATCCTGTTAGTACTTGATTTTGTATTCCCAGTATTGGTAATTTGATCTTTTATAGTACTTCATTATCCTTGAGGTGTAGGGTGATTGGTAGTATGGGGTAGATTGGGGTTTTTGAGTTGTGGATGTTAAATTCTATCTAACATCCTATTTGGCATTTCCAGCAGATGCTCATAATACACTTGGGTCTGCCAGGCCTGACCGACATCCTTCCACACCATCTGAGCCAACTCACCACCAGGTGGTGATCATATGAGAGCTCCGCCCCTCTCTTCACCTGAGTGATCAAGACAAGTACGATGATACGATTACAAAGTCGATCATCGAACTGCGGTCTACAGTGTCCTAGTGCCAAGTGCACATGTGGACACTCTTATGTCTGAACATAGTGTTCGTTATGGACAATCCATGACAACCACTTAGGTCCATTAACAAAACACCACTCGGATCCAGATCAAGGGGGCTGTTCCTCCCAGTCACGCTCCTCCAGGTCTTGCTGTCATTGCCCATGTGAGCATGGAAGTCCCCTAGCAGCACAAGGTAGTCCCCAGAAGGAGTGCTTTACAACACCTCTTTCAAGGACTCCAAAAAGGGTGGATACTCTGAACTGTTGTTTTGTGCATGGGCACAAACAATGAGTTTGGAAATGGAAAGATAGTCCAGCCCTTCTCGAGGACAGTGGTTCCAGAGCCTAAGCTGTGTGTCAAGGTGAGTCCAATTATATCTAGCCGGAACCGCTCAAGCTGGTGCAACAGCTCTGGCTCCTTTCCCACCAGAGAGATGACGTTCCACATCCCTAGAGCCAGCTTCTGCAGCCGAGGATCAGACCGTCAGGGTACCTGCCTTCGGCCACCACCCAACTCACACTGCACCCGACCCCTACAGCCCCTCCTGCAGGTGATGAGCCTACAGGTCTTTCTCAGTTTAATGAAAATAAGACTGAAAATAATTTAATGTGGAAGATTGAATCCACTTAACCGACTGGATTTTTTATATGGACTCTTAAGTGACAAATCTTTTATTCTAATAGTATGCAAATATTTGTTAATCAGCACTAAATATACTTACTATATTTATGAGGCTGATGGGATTGTCATTAGGGTTGCAGATGTTTGTTCATCAACCAAAGTACTGGCCAAATTAAACTCAGTCTATTTTACTTTAACACTAATGTCCTGTCTCCTCTTTGCTGTCAAATCTCTGGAAAACAGGAAGCTGTAATGTAATGTACAGTTATAACTATACATGTCATATCCCTCCTTAATGGATAACCAGACTCTTGCTGATCTTTTGTTTGAATATAAGTTTATGGGAAAGCTGGGGAAACAGTAGAGTTTAGGGAAAACAAAGGATGCTTTGGTCTGTCTGTTAGTAAAATTGCAACTCAAAATACCACTCCAGCCTATAGATAAATTATTAGACATTATCAGTCTTGGGGCAGCCTCCTTGTGAAGGACCGACTTCACTGGCCCTGGAGGGGGTCTTGGATGGAAGTGTGTCTCTTTGGTTCCCTGCGGTGTGTGACAGCCAGCACTTCTTTCTGAAGTCTTGCTGAGGTCCAAACAGGCTTGTAGCTGAGCCAGCTGCTGTTCCCGCTCTCAGAAATTTACCTGAGGGCCTCTTTGTCCTCAAGGCTCATCCCTTTGTCCCAGTGTCCCACACAAACAGATGTCCAGCCACTGGGCTTTCTTGTAGGAAGTTGTAAACCTCCAGTGTGCAGTGTGCTCCATTCATATGGAAGGCCCACAATAATAGCTGTGCAAGTGTTATACATATGCAAATGCTTACATGCAGACTCCCTGTAGGGGTGGCTTTGACAAATGTTTGACTATGTAACTACAGACCATGGCAGTCCACCAGACTATGACTGGGGAGCAATGAAACCTCCATGTAGCAGAGTAATCACCTTGAGATGTGTAAGTAACACAGGAAATTGTATAGGAGGCTTTTAACAGTCTGTAAACATGATTAGGTCCCCTTTGTCACCACTGTCGGGCAAAACCACAGTACAATAAAAAAGTAAAAGAAAAAGGGTGTGCCTTCTGTCTCATCCTCACACAACATAGACTTCACAGGCTAATCTGCATTAACAGATAACCTGTTTCAACTGTTTAATCCCACACAAAAATAGAACCTGAATTTAAAATACATTATTTGGAAAATAAGGGTAAACTGAAAATAATTCAAGGACTAAAAGAAGATCAAAATAAGCTTTTTTTTCTTGCAGTTACTGGCTTAGCCTCCCAGTATCCAAAATGACTGTTTGCAGCCATCAGGTTTTATCTGTATTGGACACCTGCAGAGAATATTGATCCTGCTGGTTTCACCATTTTAGCCATAGCTGGGCATTAAGCTTTAAACAACCCAGTGTCACTTTATATCGAATACTAATCAGCAAGATTTGGGAGACTGATTGATTGTAAATATAAATTAATCACATTTGTAAAGAAAATACTCAGCTGCAGCCATTCTGTATTACAATGGTTTTAAAAGTGGAACTAAATAAGTAAGGAATCCTTTTGGTTTTCCCATTCAACTCATAGTTTTTGTTTTAGCTATCTTGGGACAGTCGATACTACAGTGTAAAGATATGGAGACATTTTTATCCTCTTCAAAGCAAAAAAAAAAAAAAAAAAAAAAAAAAAATCACCTTGTTATTTTAGTCACTGGAGTCTGCTATAGAAGAATAGATTTAAATGTGAGGATGCTGAAAATATGACTCAGTTAAGATAAGACAAACCTTTCAGGGAACTAAAGGACAGTTCTGGCTTAGAACTGGTCTCACAAAATAGAATATAAACAACAGCATTGCATTGGCACTACTACACTGGATGCCCTACTCAGACGTTTTCCCAAAAATCTACTATTTCGGTTAAATAAACACCTAAACACAGCATACTAATTTTATTTATTCACTTTTTGATTTAAGCAAGGACAGAAGACGACAGGCAACGCTGTGCTTAACCATTAAAGGTAAATGTGCATAATAAATCTGTCTCAAATCATTTGGCTTAAAGAAACACAGGAGGTGTCCAAAAATTGCCTACACAGCAGCCTTTCTCTAATTATTATTCCTAAAGCATTATCGTTATGTCACCTCTTGCCTTTACAATGTGAATAGATCTTAAATACTTTCAAAGTTGCGCACGTTTTCAATTTAATTTAGGTTTAAAATGACTCCACCATGATTTCCCAGTTTTTAAAAACTACAGCGATGCTAAAGCACGTTTATGATCAGCTTAAAATTAGTTGGTTTCTAGAGAAACTTGTTTTCTGTTGCTCAAGGGACTTAACGCCCCCATCCGAATAGTAACGACTTTCCCATAGCCAAAATTTGCAGAGGCAAGACGATTTCGGATTAATCCAGTGCCATCTGTGTCCAATTTACTTTCAGGTCGTCAATTATTGAATTTAATGATATGGGTGATTATCGGCGAATGCTTTGAGACCATTAGGCGGTTGTTTGAAACACTAATAGTGTTTGTGTCACGTGGCTGCTTGAGAGAAAGGCTTTAAAGACGGGGCTCCGGTCATTTCCTTCACGCTGCAAAACAGACTGACATAGCCAGAGGGTGCGAAGCCCACACTCAGAGGGAGCTTCCCGAATCCGTTCTGATGAAGATTGAAGACAAGAAGTGGGTTGAACAACGAGAAGTTTCTCTCAGCACGCGTAATTACGCACACCGTTCTCTTTTTCTATTTTCACGGGTCTTAGTTTACGGAGGATGCTGGAACCTAAGGAGTGACAATGACGTCCAGTCATAAGATTTCTTTTTCTATTATAGACATATTGGATCCCAACAAATTCAACAGCAAAGGGGTAAACGAACTTTCCTTCATCAAGGAGACGTTTCCTGCACCAAATGCAGATGGAACAAGTTTGGAGTGGGACAGCACAGCTAATGGAGACTTTAGAGACGAGCGCACAGATGCAGGTAAAGAAAATATGTAAATTTCATAACCTTATTTTTCTTTTATAGCCTACTGCTAGTTCAAACGTTCACGTGTAATATATTCATATTTATTTGCTTGTGAAGGTCCAATTTCTTAAAAAATCAAAAACAAAACAAAAAAAAAAATAAAAAAATAAAACAAAAACATACATGCTAATAATCAAATGAGCACCCAAACACTAAATGGGTAATTTGCATTAAAAACAAAGATCGAAAAATGTTTTAGATTTTGCAATAGATTTTTTCCACTTAAATCCTAAATACCAAAAAGTGAAGCACTATATATCAGATTTATAGTCATCTCTGTATGACCTTCCATTAATTTCCAAGGCTGCGTTTCCTTTAAAGGAAACTACAAAGACTTGCTCCCAGAGCCCCAGCGTGTGATTGGCACCGGGACAGGCAGGCTATAATTGTTTAAATCGTCCCATTGAGGATGCCTCTGCGCGCTTTGATCGATATCCCATTACTGCTTCCTGCATATCTCCCTTCAGCACCTTGCAGGTACAAACCTCACACCCCATCCATGTCTGATCCTAAATATCGTTCGATTAAAACTTCCCTTTAAATAGATGACATTTATCGATCCGCCCGCAAATATGAAACTCCATTAGCACGTCATGGCTGAGGTGGCCAAGCTGGATTTAGACGGGATTTCTTTCCGCAACATGACATTTGAAGCGCTGTGTGGTTTATAAATTATTTAGGGATTAGTGACCAAGTCTCCCCCTGCTCTGAATGCTTCTTTCCGCTCAATCGACCTAATCAAACACTTTACATTAGTTAACTTTAGACCCATTGCATTTTAGTATTTATGTTCTTCAAATTGAAAAATGAGACATCACTGACATAACTGAAGATAGGCCTACTTTTATCAAGGCAAGGACATTCCACAGTTTAAAAAAAACAAACAAACAAAAAACAAACAAACAAACAAACAAACAAACAAACAAACAAAAACCAAACTGATTTCCGTCTTATTAGGAGCTGTCCTTCAGCACCACGGACCAGTTTGCAGCTTTTAGGATTTTTGTCCAATTATAAAAGCACCATTGTTCATCTGCCTTTTGAAAATAAGTTATTACTTCTTTTAAATGTTAGTTAAATCTAAATCAAGAAAACTGTTTTAAGAGCGAAGCACAGGGAAGACGCGCTTCTAAAATATTCCAGTACTTTACCAATTCAACCGGAACTAAATGTGAATGGCCACTCAATGCGAATTTTCCTTTTTAATTAGTTTAGTTATCTAAAACGTTTGGCTGTAAATTGAATAATACGACATAAACTGAGTAATTCACGTAGTCCATTAAAACTGGGCGCATGAGCTGAGAAAGTGGGTTGAATTTCTTTTTGTATTTGCAGGAGAGGAGACAGGAGATGAAGAATCTACACTCTTTAGACATCCTTCAGTTGTTACTGACCCCCTTCTCATTTCCTCTCCGGCTCGCACAGAGTCCAGTCTGTCCGGCGAGCAGGACCTCGAAGACAGGAAACCCGAAGTCACCCCGCGGGACCCCTCTCCGCAGAAGCGGCGACGCCCGGACCAGACCTGCGCCAAACCAAGGCGCGCCAGAACAGCGTTCACATACGAACAACTAGTGGCTCTGGAAAACAAATTCCGTGCTACTCGATATTTGTCAGTCTGCGAGAGACTAAATCTAGCCCTGTCCTTAAGTTTGACCGAAACCCAGGTGAAAATCTGGTTCCAGAACAGGAGGACCAAGTGGAAAAAACAGAATCCCGGGGCGGAAAGCACTCTGCAGCCCGGGTCTAACTCTCTGGTCAATGTCAGTCCAAACTCAGCAACATGTATCTCAAATTCCGGCAGCTTCCACCAAACTTTCTCCAACTTCAGTTCTGGGAGTGTGATTTTTCACACAGGCGGTGGTGTTCCGCTCTCATCCACTGGAGGGCTCCTACATCCCTTCATGCCTAGTGGATTCGTACAGCCTACATATTTTAATCCACATTTATAAAATAAACCAAGATTGATACTCTTGGATATTTAGACTTTGGACAAATTTCCTTTTTTTTTTTTTTAAACAAAAACTTTTCGAACAAATTTACTTGTGAGTGCTGAAATTGTAAAACTCATAATAATTGATCCTTTTTCTTGACTTTTCTATTGTCCACCTGACTACAGGGAATTTAAACATATAGCAAAGCCCAAGAAAGCTTTTGACTGTCCTCTGCTTATCATGAAACAATACAGGTCAAATAAATGACCTGTTTATGAGATTATTTGCCAAACAATAACTTTCCTCAGCTCTGTCATAATAAGACTGTCATCGTTTGTGCTTCACATCTCTTCATTGTTTAGATTAGATGGCTCATATGTCAGTGTTTTGTCTTGCAGGTGAAAGTGTGGCATCTTTTTTTAGAACTGCCTACATCTGACAGAATCCAACATCTTATATCTGTTGTCATGTAAACAACATTATCAGTGTAACTTCATTAAAACAACATAAAACATGTTATGGTGTGTTTCGTTTGTCCAGTGTCACAAAATGAGAGTATTTCAGAGGCATGACATTCAGCCAGCCCTGCAATGGACTGGTGACCTGTCCAGGGTGTACCCTGCCTCTCACCTGCTAAATGCTGGTCTAGGCTCCAGCTTCCCTGTGACCCTTAATAGACGAAGTGGTATAGATAATGGGTGGATGGATACTTAGCAACCACTTTAATGTTAATTTTGCCAAAGTAACAAGTGATTTACCAAAGGTTTATCCACGATCATGATAAGTAACTGTAAACAACCTGTATTATTTAAATGTCCCCAAATTCAAGCAGGTCAGCTTTAAAACATCAAGAATTCTGTTAAGAAAGCAAATAATTTACTCAAGTGTGAATTTACAAGGACGTTATATGAGTATATTGTGTATTATTCCAAGTTAATGTATCAATGTTAAAAGGACATGAATAAACTTTGGTTACGATTTTAAATAAGTATTTATGATTGGATGTAACTGACCATTCTTTTCAGTGAAGGCTTATTCGAAAGCAGGAAACCATGCCCATATATGTTATCATGTACTAATGTTCATAAGATATAAAAGTGAGAAATCAAATATTTCCATATTAATTCATGTTTATGCTGTATTTAAATTTTACGTGAAAAAAACATTAGTAAATACATTCATATGCCCTTAATACCTGAATTTAACACAATCACTTTATTTAAGGACAACAGTGCAGTTGTACTAAGCAAAAAACTTAATTACAAAACATTTATATGAGGACTTCAGTAATACATACAATTTCAGCTTTCACCATGTAGCCTGTTTTATATTTCATCTGCCTTTATGGTGATGTTTACAGTAATCAGCTGCTTGAAAATGTAAAGTTAAAGGAACAAGATGTGATAAAAATGGGACACAGAGAACAATTTGGCATTTTCTAAATTATGAGTAGCTATTTGGATATTACTGGGCGTTGTTTTATCCCACACATAACATATATTTTAGTAGCCTATTCAAACCCTTTTTTCATTTTGTTATGCTTAACCAAAAGCTGACATCCATTGTCTATACTTAGGTGAATGCATGTTCACGGGGAGGATGGAGCCTATTCCAGCTACTGCTAGGTGAGAGGCAGGGCATACCAGCTCGCCAGTCCATCACAGGGCCACTGACAGAGAAGTGTAAAAGTGAAACTCTTCGGAACAATATTGGGTTAAATGGGACTTTGTTTTTATTCAGTGACAGTTCCTTGTGCAACACATTCTCATTAGCACCCTGCCTCATGACACTACTTGCAAACTTCTTGTTATGTCATATTGGTGCAAATTGTGGTGAAAATGTATGGTCTATCCATTCCTAACCCATAATAAGCATTGTATGTTGTGCAATCTCACATTTAAGAAACTGCAAAATATAAGCATGTTACAATTTGCAAAAGAAGCTTTTGGCATGTTAATTTTTGAACACCTAAAAAAGGTGGTCATTTCACCATTTTCTAACACAGCATATAATGCTAAACTTAGGCCATGTTCAAAGTTGAAGGTCAAAAATAGGTGCGTCAGAAGCGCCTGAATGCTCACCTTTTCCACATCAAAATCTAAGCTAGAAGTTCTGACCTCTTACAGTATCTGTACTGATGTGACTGCCTGAAAACTGCCAACAACACCCTCCCATCCTGCAGCTGCAAGCCTGGCCCACATTTATGAATCGCGATTGTTTCCGTGCATGATGAAACTTTTTAAATGATTTAAGCAGAGCTAGTCTCCCATGTCATAATCATCTGTCAGGATGTCTTGCAGTGGAAAAAAGGTGCACAATTTTTCCAGCCTTACAGCTGTTTAAAGCTTAAATTTCTACACAGGAACAGAACATACAAACATCACCTGATTATTTTTTTTCTCCATGATTACAGGTATATAAACGTATTTATCAGAGAAGTGACAGCACCTTTTGCTCTGACACCTAATTTCTTTCTTCAACTCAACCAACAAATATGGGTTGGAATAAAAAATGCTAACACTGTTGAAAAAGGGCAACAATTTTAACAGAATATTAGGATTAATAATCAAAATGTGACTTCTGCACTGCTATAAAATATAATCCACTAATGTTTCTTTCATTGTTGATTGTTGATAGATGTTGAAGTAGGACTAAATTTTACTTACAGCATACAACCACACAGTGTCACCATTTCTTTTCTCACTTTCCACATAATCTTATTTTGTATGCAGACATGCAGGTTTAATTGTGCTAATCAGTGACAGAAAAAATATTTGACTTAGGATTAATCAGTTTTATTTCCTCAATTTTTTTTTAATTGTTTTTCAGTTATGCTAGCAATTATACATGACATAAAATTTAAGTTCCAGAGTTATTCTTCAATTTATTATTATTATTTATTTAAAAATGTGATTATTTCCATTGATTTGCATTGAACAAATTTTCAGTTATTACCTGTAGCCCTTTATCCTTGTATTATGACCAAATCTGGTATAGTCTTAGTTTTAGATTGGTTGGGTACCAATGCAGCAATATTAATTTAATTCCAGTGGAATGTTAATTAATAAGATGATCCTGATTTTAACATTAAAAAATGTATTATTTTTCTACATTCCCAAATACAATGTATGTCTGCATTAGCCAGTTATATTGTAGCAGTTTTAATCTAGTCTTAGGAGTTAGTCTGAAAGTTTTTGCTATTTGATTTCCATTTATCTTCGGTGATAGTTTCTTTTAAATCTGTGCACCATGTTTGGAGTCTGCTTTAATCAGTTTTATGTGCAAAGTCACTGGCTAATTAAAAAATAAAAAATAAAATGTATAATTGTTTTAGTCATCCTTGTTAGTTTATATCTAATTTTAGTTGTTAGTAGGCCTTGCTTTATCTCAGTGATGTTCTTTCCTTTATGAGATTTTAACTACTCCTTACCTTGTTAGCAGTAAATCAACAAAACATATATTATGATGGAGAAAGGAAGGCATGATAATACCTTCCCACATAAGACATGCAAATCACTACAGTACAACACCTATATATATATATATATATATATATATATATATATATAGTATTTAGGTAGCAAGTAAGTGCAGTCCATCAGCAGAGGGGAAAGAGCTTTAACCCCGATGTCAGCCATTGTCATTAGCTTTCATCTTTCAAGAGTGTGTTGTGCTTTCACTTCTTTGATCCACAATACACTGACTGAGTAAGGAACTTCTGCCAATGTAGTATCTGCAGATGGTGTGTGCTGCTTGTAGGAAGGGAAGGCAGTGGATGGAAGGCAATTTTCTCCTGACACCAGCCTGATAGTTAGGAAACTGACAAGCATCCTTAAATCCTTAGATGGAGTTTTCTTATATTTGTCAAAACCTGGACAATGTCAGCCTGTCACTAAGATGCTGGTGATAATAGAGCTGCATTTTTCTCTTCCTGTTTTTCCCCCATATATGCTGTACAGATATCTATCTATCTATCTATCTATCTATCTATCTATCTATCTATCTATCTATCTATCTATCTATCTATCTATCTATCTATCTATCTATCTATCTATCTATCTATCTATCTATCTATCTATCTATCTATCTATCTATCTATCTATCTATCTATCTATCTATCTATCTACATTGTGTGTATATATATATATATATATATATATATATATATATATATATATATATATATACCCTTTGGTCCTTTGGTTCATATATTTTTCATCCAAATAATGCCTGGCATGCAGCTGAAGAATTTGACAGTTTTGATCAATACCCTGGGAAATCCAGCATAAGGAAACCATCCCATATTTTGGCTTCAGGCAACTGTTACATGACAATGTGATGAATAATTTTGCAAGGCATTTAAGGGGGTCATTTAGGTCTTGGCAAAGAGGGCACTTGTTTAAAATTCATGTAGTAGAGAGTGTACTGGGACAAGGTCAGTAATCGTGCTGTAGGCCTGTGTGTATGTGTGTGCATTTGGGTGTACGCGCAAGGTGGAATGGGAAGAAAATTCCATCTACAGCCCCTGTTCTCTGTCCTTATCCTTTGCAGAGAAATGAGTAGGAGGCTTGAATAAATAAAAAAGTAGTGGAGGATTTCCCGGAATGTGTGCATGCTATCTTCAGCTGTGGAGGACTACAGGGACCAGCATCCTCTCAACTGAGGTGTGCAGGTCAGTGGGGAAGACAGAATGGTACAGACAGGAAGTGAAAAAACTGTAGGAAGATGATACACTAGAGATTTAGGAGCAGAATACAGGGGGAGTGCATTGTAATCATACCACATTATACACCAGGTTAACCAGGTTTTGATTTCCTATACTTTATGTAACAGTGAGGTTTTGACTATGGCAACAAAATATCATGCTATGTCATACTGTTGTCACACTGGGTGCAGTGTGAGCTGGGCAGCAGCCAGAGGCGGGTACCCTGGCGGTTTGATTCTCGGCTGCAGAAGCTAGCTCTAGGGATGTAGAACATCACCTCTCTGGCGGGGAATGAGCCTGAGCTGGTGCACCAGGTTGAGCAGTTCTGGCTAGATATAGTTGGACTCACCTCGACACACGGCTTGGGCTCTGGAACCACTGTCCTCGAGAAGGGCTGGACCCTCTTTCCATTCTGGAGGTGGGCATACTCATTGCCCCCCAATATGGCGCCTGTACATTGGGGTTTACCCAGGTGGACATGAGGGTAGCATAACACATAACATGGGGAGGAGAACCTGTGGAAGACAGGCTGGAGGGACTACATCTCTCGGCTCGCCTGGAAATGTCTTGGGATCCCCCCCAGAGGACCTAGTGAATTTGCTTGGGGAGAAGGAAGTCTGGGCTTCCCTGCTTAGACAGCTGCCCTGTGACACAACCCCTGGTAAGCGGTAGAAAATGGATGAATGGATGGATAAATAAATAATTAAATAAGCGAATCAGCAAAGGGACATCTTTACCAAAGTGTTTCATTTTCTGCATCATTTCTACTTACAACACTATAAGCTTTTGTAAATAGAAAAGAATCACAATTGCTTAAAACAGAAATGTAGTTTGCTTGATTGGCATATATTTTCAGTTGCTCACTTATCAATAATTTTTTGTGTGACAGTCCACAGAAAAAAACTAACTGATTGAAGACTGACAATGTTATTGTTATGTACTGAACTCATTAACTAACCTATTGTGCCAGCTGTGTGATTACCTGTCTTTTTTGTTGTTGTTTGTTTTACATTTAAAACAGGGCAGAAAGTTTATACTTGAGTCACGAGTTCCAGAAACTTGACATATTATATAAAATTCTTGGACATTCTTAGTGGACTCAAAAATCTTCCTCAGTAGACAGATTTCATTTGGTTGTCATAGAAACACCTAATTTGTTATCCTAACCTTGACAATAATACTCGAACAAACTACATATGCAAAACAAGACTGATAAAAATGCATATTTAACGGTTATTTAACATAACTTTGTAATTACCCATAATGAATGAGGCAACATTATAATTATGTATCTGCAAACAAGAGAGCGTCTTTTTATAGAAAATGGAGGATTCAGTAAGAATGGTTTGTGAGCTACTGTGACAACAGTTCAGATATTAGCACCTACGCTAGGGCTGCATATTTAAGACTCAGCTTCTTTCCCCACATACAGTATGTGGGCTGCAATATCCTGCTTTGAGTACTCTGATAATATTTAAATAGCACAGATTTCTCTCTTTCATATCACGCAAATTATTGTGGGCAAGTCAAAACAGCAGACAGGTATTGGAAAAGTTTAAAATTAACATAATAAATCATCATGAGGTCTTTTTTGTATCATGGAACAGTGTCCAAATTGAAATATCCCTGAATCATTGAGAAAATTTAGTTCTAAGCTAAGACTGTTACTATATAGTATAACTGCAACAAGGTGCCTATTAGATCTGGTACATTTGTATACATATTACAAACTTAATTCTCTTTATGAATCAGGGGTGTAAAACAATGTCAACATTTTAGGAGGCCATGAAAATGAATGAAATGAAAATGCGCTCAAGGCTTTGCAGACAGCATGTTGATGTTCTTCAATATGACATTGTGCAGTCTGTTTTTTAAAAAACAGCATTGCTTTACAACTTTGCATGCTTTTCTTCCACAGGCTTACAGAAAGTTTGCATCATGATTGTAATACAATTCATAAACTTGTCCTTGAATCCACAACAAAAGCCACCCAGACTTCACACATCTACTGTGTATGAAAGGTAGAGAATGCCAAATACTTCACAATCCAAATGCTCTGTTCTGTTTGCCTGCAGTCTGTCATCTTTTAAACTGTCGTCTCCAGCTGCTAGCAGTCATTAGGGAAACATGTAATGAAATAAACTCTCCAAATATCTTTTCCCTATTCATAATTAAATAAAAAGTTTCCCTTCATTGCAATACATTTTATTTTTGCCTCAATTTTATCTTGAGGGAATTGAGTGTGTGAGTATTTTGTCTCAATTAGTCAGGCTTTGCCTCGTTTATCAATTTGTTTCTTCTATGATAAACAATATGGTGATGATAAAGCAAGGCAGAAAATTCAAAGTGGCAAAATAATTGAAGAAGCCCAAGTGGGCAAGAGCAAGAGTAAATATTACTTAGAGGGAGGCTTGAGTTCTACAGTAATCTTGGTTCATGGGGAAATGCTTGGACAACTTCCCAGTCAGGGTTTTACTCAAGAAAGTCTGGAAATACATGCTCGGCATGTGAATGATTAATCTCTGACAGGCCATACTGTTTAAGCTCATCAGATCCATCTTTTACAAATCTTTCGCCTTCATGCGGTTTTAATCTTTTCTCACAAGACATCGCAGACATGATTACATGAGCACTGGCATGGGAATTGAGCAGCAAATAAAGGCAGATTTTCCAAGGAAGTTGCTTGAGTGAGTAAAATGATGGGGGAATCCTAGATCCTTGAGTCAACTAGCTAAAGCTGTCCATCAGGTAAAGCATTCAATGTTTAATGATTCTCCTTTCCACAATCAGCTTGGATTATTATATACTTAAATCCTTTGTTGAACCCACTGTAAAACAAGGAGTAGTTTTGTGAGGTGTTTTATTTTACAACTTGTATATTGGTTTTCAGTGAGAATAAATCAGATGACTGCTGAACCCATATTTTGATATTAATACCCCCTGTGATCAAAACAGTGGAACAACACTCTTTGGTGGCTAATTGGCTAAACTTCCTATCACCAGCTATCTCTGCTTAACATTCATTTAATTTCCTCTGCAGCTTTACCAGATGTGTTGTATCACACATCTGATGCATTCAAAGGTCAGCAGTGCTAATAGCACAGAGGAGGACAGAGAGTTGCTAATTACAGTCTGTCTCAGAGTCAAAGACCTTATTGCTGGAAGAGAGCCTGTCCTCTCACACACAAACACAATTATACTCACCCACATACAGCCCTGAGATAATCATTAGAGGACAGTATACTGAAACAGCTAATAAAGAATGTTCAGCTGTTAGGTTTGGAAAAACTTACAAAGCACCAGGCCTTGATAATAAGCATCTTTTTTACTGATGAAGTCTGAGGGACTACGTGCCAGATAGTAGAAACTCCAAGGTGAACTTACATTAATACATTTGATGCATTAACTTAATATTGGATGGGAAGTGTATTTGCAGAGAAAAAGTTGGCTTAATAAGCTTGGCTTCACTTCAGGAATCTCCAACAACAGCATGAAAAATCTTACCTTGAGGAGTACTGCTGCATCTTTTTTTAATAAAGTGTCAGATTTGCAAACATGACAAGAAGCTTTTAAGATCTGTGTTGTCTGTTTGTTGTGTAATTTGGCAATTTCTGTAATGTAAGATGGTACTTATAAAATTAAAGTACATTAATTATCACTACATTTTAAAAGCAGAAGATCATAAAGTTGGAACTTTTAGAAGGAAGAAGCAGTGTTTCACATATACAAAATAAAGAGCTATATATGAATTCTAAAGGTATACAGACAAGGTAAAATGAAAAAAAGTAAAGGGGGTAAAGTCACTTGTGAGCAAAAAATTTGCTAAGTTATGCACGTGACAGATATGGGCAACACATTCAACAATCTATAAATTTAGTTGTGCATGCACAGAGGTCAACAGCAAGTCCCCTATTAAGAAGGTGCAACCGAACTGGCTTTGACACAAAACAAAATACATTGCATCATCAGGTGTCAAAAGTACTCATCAACCAGATATGGCCCATTTATGTTTGCACATAGTTATCTGTCTGTGTTGCTGTAGCTTTCTTGCAACGCATATTTAGTTCATTTTCAGTACAGAGATGATATCATATGTACCAGCTTGGTACCTGATTTTCAGATAGCTCAAACTGGGAGGCGTTAAAAAGAACAGAATTCAGAGGGTGCATGAAGGGTCAAAAACCTTAAATAACAAAGAAGCAGAGGTAAAGAGTGTACATATTTATACGAAAGATTGTAAAATTATACACATTGGTCTACAATATCAAAATAAAGGCTGAAACTGGTAAAAATAGGAACACTTTTGTTCATCAAGCAACTACTTTTAGCTACTGATGACAATCCTCCGTTGTTGTAACAAATTTGATGCTCATGATGTGGCAATGTTGCCACTCCTGACTAATAGAAAAACACAGACTCAGGGTATAAAAGGGTTGATAAGGGACGTTAAGCCCCTGTCATTCAACCTCAAGTGAGATTACTAATACAAATCTTGTTATACATAATCTTTCCCACCATCCTTTCACTTTTCTTCTTCCACTCACTTATGATTGCTTGTTTTCTACTTCATGTCCACCGCCTAATAGTTATGATGAGGATTAAAAAAAATTACATGTTTGGGCTGTGAATGCACTGCTTGGTTTTGGGGGGTGGGTAGGTGGTTGGTAGGGAAGTTTGGATGCCTGCAGGCACGTCCTTGTCTCTAGGGTGCCTGGACTTGGCATCCAGAAGAGCACTGACTTGTGGTGGTTTTGCTTGGAGTGGTCTGGTCCTGTTGGATGCAGCCTGCACCTTGGCACTCTGTGCCAATGTAACTAAGCTGTAACTAAGAAATATTTTATGGTTTTGGTTAAAATACACTCTTTGACAGTGTTAGAAGAGATACATCTCTCTTCAGCAACAAGCTTTTCCTCTACTCCCTGCATTAGCATGGGGGTGAGATCAAATATAATAATGTTATAGTGGGGTATGTAAATGTTAAAATGTAATGCCAAGGAGCTGTGACCAAATATCTGTAGTTTGGATTAAGAGAGGACTCATTTGTTGACACTTGACAAACAGCAAAATATCCATTTTCCTTTAATGTAATTATTTAGGTGGATTATTTTGTCCCTACATACCAAAATCATAATTTCTACTGTAAGGGAAAATATTTCATATTAACTGTATTTGCCAAGACTGATAACAACAGTGATGCATTTAAAATGATCAAAACGGAGTCATCGACATATCAAACTGCAAAATTCTATTCATACACACAGCTTGTGCATTCCCATGAGATGTGAACAATCACAATCAGTTTAATAGAAATTAAGAGCAATTAGACTCATGGTCTCATGCATATGCATATGCTCTGAAAGGGAGGCAATTTATTCAAATGTGACTTTATCTTCATTTAGCAGCATCAGTTTCCCAAAGCCAGCTCTTTCAGCTGTCAGAAATGAACCATCTTGCCTCTTTAAAGTTACAACCAATGGGAGCTCCAAGGATGAGCATCATGACAGCCCTCAACATTTCATTTTACCTCTAATTTTGTTCTGTTTATTCCCTGCAAGAAACAGATGTCATGATGAATGGCGAGGCAGCCTGCTCTTGACAAGAGAAATGATTTCTTTGCTGTAAAACAAGTCAAGGGCTTGAGAGGGCACATTCTTTTGTGATGTGCACTGAAAGGTCTTCATTATGTCATGATAGTGTGTTTTTTACAGTCACCCATCTGTGATGAAAAAACAAAGTGCTTTTATTCCAAAGAGCTTTGAGTCTTTGATCTCTAGACAACAATATTGCGGCATTGCATGGCACATATGATCATTGCATCAAAGCTCTCAACAGATCAAACAGGTTAGAGGAGATTTATAATATAATATTATAATAATAAACATCTTATACATGAGATTATAATATTTTCATTCTGAAGACAAGCAATGACAAGTTACATAACATTAAAATAACATATAGACTCCTTTTAAGGACCCATGGTGATCACCATACATGACAGCTGTTCCAATAACACATATGAGCTGTATACAGTAAAGTGTGTCATTCCACTAACCAACTACAGGTTTTCTTAATGAATAAAGTCTAAAAATTCCAAAAAGAAAAATGTTACATGTTTAAAACTTAGTTTCAAAAACACCCATTTTCCAAATGAAATTACTCAGTGCTTTGCTTCAGTAGCCTTTTCATTTTTGTTTCAAAATACTTTCAGCACTAATTAAGCAAGAATATGAGCGATATCACGGCTAAAGTGTAAATAGGGAGCAATGCTGTCCATCACAGTGAAAGCAGTAGATTATGAATGTCAAGGAGCTCAGAGATAGGCCTGAACAGTTTCCACTGTTCTAGGACCCAAACACAGGCTCACAGGTAGGAATCAAGCTGACGTGACAACAAATCCTTCATTCTAAAGGGCTCAGTGGCAAAAGACTTCAAATCAGGAACACAAGAGGAATACTAGACAGACAAGATGAACATAAGAAGCCAAGGAGTTTATATACAGAAAGAGCTAATTAAAAGCGAGGATCAAGTATGGAAATCAGGAAACAGAAACGAGGTGTAACAGAGGAGGAGATAAACTAATACACAATGGGATAGACAAAGTATTACTAACTATAATATAAATTAAACCAGTTCTCTCTCTCTCTCTCTCTCTCTCTCTCTCTCTCTCTCTCTCTCTCTCTCTCCCTCCCTCTATATATATATATATATATATATATATATATATATATATTCAAGGATGCATTTTTCTGTCAGACTTCAGTATGTCAGACTTTAGTATAATGTATGTCTCACTATAGAGACATGGCTGTTTCTGTAAATAAAGCCTTTTTCGTGTGCTATGGGTAAACTTACATCAGGAAAATCACTTAAACATTATACTGATTTTCTATTAAAATCAACTCAATCAAACCCTTTCAAGGCTGAAATTTAAATAAGATCGGATCAACTCCTGACGACTCCTGCGCTGCTCCACTTGCGCACCTCCTCCTTCTCCCCTCTTCACTCCGTAGCGCGCAGGGGAGCTCACAGTCTGATGGAGACGAGCTCACAGTCTGATGGAGACGTACCTACGATGAAACGTAGTCAGTTTATCAGCATGAACATTAAACGACTATTCGTATACTGTCAAATCGCGCTGAGTCCTTCAACTGGTGGTCACGTTTGCTCTCGAGCAGCTCCGTAAGGAGACGCACACAAAAAAAGAAGATAAAAAAAAGCCGAGTAATTTCAGAGTGAGTATTTCTCCTTCCTAATCATACACTAAAAGATGCATGTAAAATAATTCCTGTTGCTAAAGTTGATTATCCTGATTCTGAGATTGGTTTCTTTGTCTCATTATGAAACTTTTAAATGTTTTATGCGAATTTGCCTTAAACGATGTGCAGCGATATGTCTATGAAATGACCTTTGCAGACAATAACAATACAAAGAAACTATTTTGTCCAAAAACCAGTGGTAGTGTTCCTAAAAGAAAAGACTTTTTAGCCTACTGTTTTAACTAACCGCACTCTTGCACTGAACAGCTGCATAATGTCTCGGTGACATTTCTCTTGGGAGTTGATTTACCAGATACACTGATACACAAACAACACTCTGTAATGAGGCAGAGATAAGCGGTAAACATTTGTCTGCACGCCCTTAAAGCCCTGTGCTTATCCTGTAATTATTGTTCGGTTAAACGCAGCTTCAGCTCTTGTTCAACATCGGCGTGATTCTCATGAAAATTCCTTTCATAATACTTAAAATGATTTTCTAAAGCATCCCAAGATACAAGCAAACTTATATATTATTTTTTCCACCTTCTTTCAAGGGCTTAAAATCTGGAGCAAGATCTGTTGATGTGTAAGACATTTGTGCGCGCACTATATGTGCTTGACATTTAGGTCATTTTCCTCCTGTTTCCAGTCTGTCAAATGGGCTGCAGCTCTGCTCAGAAGGTAGAGCCGAGGTACTGACAGGAAGGCAGATGACCTTTGGACAGGCCAACCTCTAAGGAGTTTCAGGGCAGCTCCTAATTTTTTTTTTTTTGTCAGTTGGAGGAAGAAAGGATTGGAGCTTAATGTAAGGACATAGATATAGTGTTGTTAGTCTGCACACACCCAAGGTAAACTTCACCATGCTGCACCCAGCTCTGCAGCTTGTCTGGCCCGCTGGGCGGGGAGGTTTTAGGTTGCCCACTCTAACCCTTTTGTGGGCCAAATGTGCAGAGCTGCAGAGATGTCAAAGCCATGCTTCTTTTGGTAGGACCCAGTGTTTGCAAGCTTAGGTAATGCTAGAAGTATGAGAGTGGGAAAGGATGAAATGCAGCATATAAGAATGTTCAGACTGAACTCTGGGGGTCCACCACAAATGGAAGAAAATGATTCTGTAATGAAGTATGTACATGTAGGAATGTGGGAGGACTGCCTGATACTGAAGTGTTTTGGCAGCATCTTAGTGTTTCTGTTTTAAGAGTTGATCAGTTTTAACCTAAAATGACAACAAGATTCAGTAAAACAAGACTGGCTCTGTATTGTTTCTGACATGAAAACAGTTTTTGAAAGGATGATTCACCTGCCATTATCATGTTATGTTATTTTTGCTTTATTCGTGATGGTTGATGCCTTTTTGCAGGATTTTTCTTTGGCTTTCACTTGAATCTGATGATGTGTTCTTTGAGCATCATACTCCCTACAAAGATTTTTACTTCAATGTGTTGTGTTCTTTTTCTTTTAAAACTGAGTTCATTGATTGAATGCAGATTAATCACAACAACAAAATTGTTGCCAATCATGTTATTGCTGAATTAAAGGAATTTTGATGTATACTGTGCGAAAATGGTGTTCAGGTGTAGTCCTGCTTGTCACACATTGGGGATGCCTTTTGTTTCAGTGGCTCTGACAGATGATCAATGAGGTTTGGATCTGATGAGTTCAAATCCAGGTCAGGGGCTATACCACGTAGCTGTTTCTTTTTTGGTCTACAACAGTATTTGGGTGGAAGGTATGTGGTGAATATTATTTTGATCCAAAGTTTCCAAGTAGAAGATTGTCCCATGACATGATCATTATTATTTAAGTCATCTGGTTTTAATTCTGTGGCTGATCCATGTGTATGGAGCATATATGAGAACTCAGATCATAGCCAAAGTGGCCAAAATGAAGTTTGGGGAGTATGTGTAGTTGAGTAGGTACTCAAGTCAGACATGTTATTTCACTTAACCTGTGGTCACATTTTTCTTTTTACACTTACAACTGTGCACAATAAGGATATAGCTCAAATGGATGCTAGCACCTGATGCAATTCCATCTTACACATTTTAAAGGTGACTGAGACAACAGTCTGCCTTCACAAGTCTTTTTTTATTCACATTAATGATAAAGTGATCAAAAGCATTTTTAAAGGTATAAATGGATGGTATAAAGCTGCAAAGAGGCGGTGAAAAACTTGTGCCTCAAGAATAAAAGGTGTTGAAATGTTGCCTCCTTGCTTGTGAGACTCCCTTCCTGTTTTTCCCAAGAGGACAAATAAGCTCTGAACTGACTACTCTAGTTAGGAATTGAATTATAATGATAGGTCATACCTTCTGACATAAAAAACTGTGACTGGTCGCAGATGTTCTTTAAATGTCATTTAAAGAGAAAACAAGAACTTAAAATATAATCAAAAGCAGGAGCTTTGCTTGCTGTGAAATAAGCCCTTCAATGGATTCTCTTGTGACCTTTGAGCAGCAAATAACACAATTTCCTGCTCACAGTGATAATGACCCTTAAATTAGATGAGGAATCAGATTGCTGAGAGGACATGCAGAGATACCATTTTAATCAATATATGTGACTGTCACTCATGTCAGGTCATTGCATTTTAGTGAAAAAAATGTATACATGGATTCTGCATGAATTGTTTAGAGGACTCAGTTTTTAAAGACTGCAGAAATTCACTATACTTTTTATAAAAAGTCTAACCCAATCTGTTTAATGATAAATACGCTACAGAGACCAGCATACTTTTAGATTGCTGTGAAAGAGTAGAGCTTATTTAAACTCAAATAAAGGCCACTAGATAGACAGAATACTTTCATTTATCCTGTTTTCTCTCCATAAAACAACTGGATTAGTCTTGAAAATTAAAGTTCTGGAACTGAAATCCCTGATTCAGACCAATATGACTCGAGTTACTCTAAAAATAAAGTTTATTGTAGTCTGTTAACACACTTTGATCAACTTCTTTTTGTCAAAGTTACATGTTTGAATATTTACTTAAAAAAAAGCTACTCTAATTGGATGCATATGCCCTCTAGCCCATAATCCGTGAGTCACCAGGCAAGACAAATATTGTCTGCAATGAATGAGAGCATTATAATCTGGGATCAGGGAGTACTTGAAGTGAAACAGTAGCTGATCTAAAGACACAGTTATTAGGTTCATGACACATAAAAATCACAATCAAAAGGTAAAGATTAAAAATTTAGATTTTTCCCCCTGAACTGTAAAGTATTGCTTTTTTATTTTAAGATATCAAGTATGTTGAGTATGCACACCTTAATAATTCACAAGAGTTGGTAACAAGCACAGGCATGTTACTACAAGTCTTGAAGGAATATTTTGCTAAAAGGGTTTATAGAACTTCTGTAAATCCTTTCTGTACTCCTGTAATAGAGCTGTCTTCACACATGATCAAAAGCTGTTCAACAGCACTGACAATCGCTTTCTTCAGGTGCCTTGGATTTGCACACTTTGCTTCTGTGAAAGACAAGGTTACAACTCAACATGAGACTTGTCATGTTCAAGAAATATTAAAAGCTCTAGTTAAAATCCAGAATGGAAGTTAAAAACCAATGCAATCTTAGGTTATTCTCACATTCAGCACTATGTGCTAGTAACATTCAACAACCATAACAATGAAACCCTCTATCATGCTGTTACACACATAACACTTAACATCTAAACCTTGTGTTAGATTTTATTTAGTTTTCATAAATAAATATCTGGGGGACTTTCAGGAAATGGTTTTGGGAACTACTGTTTTAACCTGAGTACTAATGCTGTATTATACCAACCTGTTTTCTCATTTCTAGGCTGTCAATTTGTCTTTTGGTGTCAATGTCAGTATAGTATATAGCAGATGAGGATATTATTGGTCAAGAGGAAATGTTACGCTGTGTGTCATGATGTGGTTGGTGGGATTTTGGTGGCATGTGCTGTGGAACTTTTTTTCCTAGAGTATTTGTGTGACCACTGCTTTTTCTCACAGAAGGGGATCTTTTAACTCACTAATAATTTAGATTTAGGCACCAAAGCTGACTCAGGACACTGCTGCATAGTTACTGGGACTTGTTTTAGTTCAGGAAGATTGTGGTTCAGTTATAAATGAAATGCTTTTAGAATTTTAACTCTGCAAACTGGTCACAGCCCATCAGCAAAAGATTCTGTGTAATTCATTGGCAGTGATACAGAGCTTATTACATGGCTACAAGGGTTTACTCAACAATGATGATAACAGAGCTATGGCCACCTTCATACTATAATTAGCATGAGTTGTTTTTGTTGGGGGGGAGAGCCTTTGGAAGGAGAGTTTGGTCCAAAGTGGGTGGTATAATACAGTGCCAAAATCAAGACGGCCGTGGAAGCCTGAATAAACCCTTGTTTTTGTGTTTAATGTGTGGTAAACCATTCATATGTAATCACTGGACCACCAATGTCAGATAAAGCTTTTGCATACCAGTTCCCCAGCACTTCAGAAAAATTTCTTCAGAAAAGGAAGCTAATACTATTAGACTATTAACTGTTTGAGCTCATTAACCAGAATTTAAGTTGTCATAAACAGGAATAACACTGTAAGTGGAGCAGGTTGCACTGCCCACCCAGACTGACCCCAGATGCACCATATGTCTTCAGACCTTCCCACCCCTTTTTCCTTGTACTCATTAAACAACAACATTTAAGATGTTGTGTTTCTGTTAATTACACACTAGCTTAAAAGTTCTGCTGTAGGAAACCACTTGTTAGAAAAAGAAAAAGTTAGTGTGAGGACATATATGCTGACCCAAATCCACAAATACAACATGTAATGAAAGACTATATCTGCACTCCAGATGTCAATGTAGACATCTGGTAAAATAAGGTTTAATATCATGCTATGTAGAGCCTGTGTGTCTTTTGTTTAGACTGTGTTTTAACTGCGATAACCTGCTTATTTAATAGTAATTCTACCTTGACATAAATTCATCTTTTCTTTTAGTGGGAAGTGAAAAGGAAAGGGTGGAATAGCCCAGCACTTTATGTGGCATTAAGATAGTTTCCTGAGCCGTTTTTGCTATTGGGATATTTCTTTTTAGCTTCCTGTGTAGATTTAATTTGCAGTAAAAAGGGGCCTTAGAAACAAAGAAACCTGATATACTACAGAGTACCTCCCAGAAAGAAAGAATTGATGTTGTCATTCCTTCATAATACTTTGACCTTAGATTTCTTTTCCGTCCACACAGAAGGTTTTGTTATTACCACAGTTTGGTATCCCATCTGTCTTTGTTTGACTTCCCCATCAACATGGAGGTTGTTTTATTTCCTTTTGTGGCATCAGATTTTTCTTGTCCCTCCCTTTTTCCAGTCCTGGAATTTAGCCAAGTCCCAGTCACAGTGTACTGTTTAGGGTCAGCGTATGCTTAAACACATAAACATGAAGACATGATTTAAATATGTTTCAACAGAGGCAAAAATATGTGTGTGTATAGTGCATGTCTTCTCTCTTTAACACTTTAGGTTTTAGACTCTTCAGGCTCTTTGGGGATGCTTATCAGTTGTTATGAGGCTGTCGTCTTTGCTTCACTGGGTGAGAGCTTTCTGCATCAGGTTATCTTGGCTGCAAGATAGTCAGTATCTGATCGGTTTGCTTTGGTGCATTTAAGTTGCTAAAGTGTACATTTTGTGCATGGCCTAAAATTTTAATGTCATAACCTGCACAGAATTTACAGAAAGAAACAGATGTTTGGCAAACGAATCAATAATGTGGGTGAAAGCTTATCTGATCTCTAAAATGTCATGGTGAGCACAGTCACGTTGTAATATAATATCACCCAAAGAAAAAGACTCACGACATACGCTTGTAGCTTAGCAGTTATAATTGTTCAAATGTGTCTGTAGCATAATTGGTTGTATTCCAAATGAGACACAGCTGTGGTGTATGCAGCTGGAGCTGATTAAAAATAACGAGCTTATCATTTGTCCATTTTGAAGGCGCAACTACCGATAAGGTGAGCCACTGCTGCATATTGCAATTTTTAATTTGTGATAAAAACATTAGCAACGTTAGCATTTCTATTATCTCCAGTGCATAGAAACTATGTAGTCTATAGCTGCAAGAACTGACTACAAATTGTTTATACTAATAGTTTGCAACAAATTTTAGCACCAGTTAGTTGGCTTACTCTGTGATTCCCTGTCTGCACTGTGGTAACATCTACATTGGGGCAAGTGAAGTCAAAGCTGTGACTGAAGTAGTTTATCTAGAGCTTACACAACGCAGATGATGAGAGTGCCGAAGCTGTTTTAGGATTAAATCTTTATAGCTTTCTCCCTGATAAAGCTCTTCCCAATGCAACTTGGTTACACTGAGCCATCAAAACTGAAAAAAACCAAGATATTTCTTACCTATATGTAATTATATATATATATATATATATATATATATATATATATATATATATATATATATATGTATATGTATATATATATATATATACTGTATAGTTGATCCAAACCAGTGATGAACTC
Organism: Melanotaenia boesemani; assembly: GCF_017639745.1. Taxonomy (NCBI): domain Eukaryota; kingdom Metazoa; phylum Chordata; class Actinopteri; order Atheriniformes; family Melanotaeniidae; genus Melanotaenia; species Melanotaenia boesemani. Next base: position 20,893,060 of record NC_055697.1, read on the forward strand.
AGGTATAATGACTCCAAGTCTTGTGAATTCCCAGCAACCTCTATGTGTAATTAATCAGAACAAAGTTATGATGGAACATTAAAGACTTCTAAAAAGTTTCACATGTTGATAGATCATACCACACCAAAGACACTATTTGTGTCTTGAAAAAACTGTTTTTATTGCACTGGGATGAGATGGGTTGGTCTGTCCAGGGTCACATTCTGGTTTAAATGTGTTTAAATGTGTGGTTTCTCAATATCTAACAATTTTCACCACATTTACTAACAACGAAATTTAATTTTTGCTCATCCAAATAAATAAGAGCTTACTGGCAATTTAGTAAAGGAACTTTAAAGAGACATGCTAAAAAATAAACTTAATCTGAGTTTATAAATAGTTATAAAACTGGCAGAAAAATATTGCTGGTATATCTGTAACTCAATGCTGATGTTTTTTTTTTTTGTGATGAAGTGGTGTCTGTTGTGCAGAAAAAAGTTGTTTATCACTCAGGGTAAAGATATTTGTCTGTCTTGAAAGTAAAACTTGAAATTACTGCTATTCTTCCTTTTGAATATTTGTTTTCAGTAACACTTGAACTGCCAGCCTAAGGTATAGCAGCTATATATTAGCTTATATTTACTGTTGTTTGAACATCTTGTACAAGTGTCCTACAAGAAAGATACATTTTATGGAAAATAATCTTGTCAAGCAGAAAAATTTTAAGTTCTTTTTGTCAAGAATTAATTGTTCTATTCTGATTTATTGTTGTACACACAGGAATGTTGGACAGTTATGAGCAACACGGTACCTGCCTGAGCTCAGTGAGGTGGTGTTTGTCTGAGCTGCCATAGAGTGTGTGTGCTGCATTTGGCTAATAACATGTAACAGTGATTACGCCCATGGCTGTCTTCTGAAAATAAAATGAAAATTATAAAGGCTATATGCACCGCTGGGACTGGGAGAATTAAGTTGCAGACACAATGACGTAGTCTTGTCTGCTTTAAGGGTGCAACGTCAGCAGTATCACAGTGTCCTCCAAACTTCACCAAATCTCTCCAGTGAAGTACAACTTCATCCCATTTGGTAAATTGGACATTTATCTGACCATAGCATACACAGATTCCCCATTCAAAGATGAATATGGTTTATAGTCCATGTTTTCACCACAAAACTATCACGTTTTACCGTGATAAGGTCCTATTTTATTTAGTCTTTTATGTGGGTGACAGCTCTTTGCTTCCGTAAGTCCCATTATCTGTTGGCTATCAATGTATCTAAAACAGTTTGTCATTGCTGGTCCTATAGGAACCATTACCCTGTATGTTTTAGTTCTTTCCAACTTCACGCTCCTGATTCAGATTATTTGAACTACTCATCAAATTCTTTGCAAGTCTGCAGTGAGCCATTCATTTGAGGTTTGTTAAAGTATGGACACCTCTATAACATGCAGGGCAGTGGTTCCTGAGACCATGATTAAGAGACCCTGATCTAAAAAAGGTTGTTTTTCCTGCTTATTAATGCTTATTCTTACACTATTTTTCTCTCATCTATGCTGCTTCATTTCTCCATCCTGTGCTTTACCCTTGATTCAAACAGTCCTCTTTATACACAGTCACATTTCTAAATCTGTCTTTTCTCTTACACTTTGAACATTTTCTCTAACCAGGCCTTAATTCCTCAACAGGAATATTATATCAATAGATACAGATAGCAGAGAAGATGACAATTACCTGGGTTTTAGACATGGAAAGATTATGATAATATATGCAGAGGCATGAAGAAAATGAGATGACAGATCAGTAGGATTTAGTAAAATAACACAACTAGAAAGAGTGTTACACATCATTAAAAAGAATATGAAAATGCATTATGTAACAGTAAAAAAATTACATTAAATTAACATCAGAAACTACAGAACTATTCCATAATGAAGTTGCTGTCACTGACATTTTAAAGCGCACACCCTAGTCTCCAGATATTTCTTTAAATGAGGCTCTCAGTACTTCTAGATGGATCAAAAATAAGTTCTTCCAAACCCCACAGCTACCCACTTAGGCCTGCGGATATCAGCCTGCATTCCTGATAAGTCTGCAAGGGCTCAGATTTGTCCCATTATGAAATCTGCAAGTGTGTGAGAGCTTTTTGTTTGACTTTAGAGGTCCTTTGTGGGCTTACTCATCAAATCTGGGCGAGTGAAGTCTGCGCTTGAGTAACCCCAAATTTATTGCATTTCTCCACATTAAAATGGATAAGTGGAAGATTACATTAAAGCACTTTGTACTAATCATGTACTCATAATTCAGTTATAATTTTACGTTTTTAAGAGGCACTCCAGTAATGTTGTATTACCCTTCCAGAAAGTTTAAATGACTTTAATCCAATTGTAATCCACATAAGGTAAAAAATATGCCCCATATGTCTTGCCCTATAAAACATGTTGCAGATTTGATTTGTTCAGAAACTGTTAGAGTCTCTCAGAAGTGGAAAGGCAAAGCATTGCTGCTCTATGTGTCTGCAATTGGTTCAAAAATTAAAAGTAAGTTAGCAAGTATATAGCAATAGATATGCTACAAGATTTTGTTTGCCTTGATTGACTGTAAATTAATTTAAATATATAATATATTTCTTTTAATAATATATTTTTTTTTGCTTTATTTGATGGGGGGCCTTTGGAATTGGAAAATATAATGAAGTTAGTCAGATGTATCAGGTTATATGCAGTAAGCAGACCACATTTAACAATATAGCAAACAGAAAACATGTTTGTTTTTGGCTTTTCTGTCTCATAACCTTTGAAAAACCTTTTCAGGTATGAATATAGCAATTCACAGCATGGTTCATTGGTATCAGTAACAGATACAAGAGCCTTACAAGGCTTGTCATTAATGATGGCTGTTCCCAGCTGCAATAAATAAATGGCTCTAAGCTAATCTGAATTTGTCATCAACTTTGACAGATTTTTTTTTTTCTTAACTTTGCTGGACTTGTTTCAATGTTTTAATTGCTTGTTTGGCATCCAATAGACCACCAATCTTTTTTATTATACTAAAATGTAACTGTGAGAAGGTTAAGTAACATTAATGTGTGGTTGCATTTCAAAATATACAGTTGTGCAGTAAACAGATAAAATAACTTGATGATTTCATTTCCTGGTCCAGTTCTCTGGAAGAAAAACAAAAAGGAAAAGATGCTTTAGAACATTTCACAACTCAGTGTCAGGAATGTCTTGGCACATTAACTATGAAATAAAAAGGTTTACTTTTTTATTTTTTAAAAATAGTGTGTGCACTTGCCACATGCTTGTCCACTTGTATCAATATATAACTTGACCCTGCCTGTGAAAAACCATGATTATAAAATGGCATTTCCAGGTTAACAAAACAAAGCTGTCAGTGAACTTTCAGCTCAGAGAATTATGGTATGTTTTTAGTTTTGAATTACAGATAAACTATTATTCCAACCTTGAAAGCCTCTCAGTAAAACCAGGCCTTGCATGTGTAGTATAGGCCTCACCATAAAGCCAGGGATCACCATACAGCAGACCACACACAGCTAACCTCAAAGATTTCAGAAGCGCCTCCTGTTATAGAAAAGGATGGTTTGAAATTCATATAGTGGGCATAAGACTCCTTCAAATGCTCCAATATTAAAAATATTGACCTCACTTTTCTTGGCATTATGATATAGGATTAAAATACCTCAAAGGGAAGTTTCCAGCTGCACTGAAAAGCCATGTGTTACTGTTTTAACACCTGCTTCTGTTTTACAGGAAGCCCTGCTGAAGAGTGGGGAGCGTGCATGAAATGAAGACAAACGATGACCTGCAGATTAACACAACCTCCTGTAGGAAAACCTGACCTTTTTTAAATAATACTTTCCTGGCTTCTCTTTCTGTATGCCTACTGTGCTTCTGTGTCAGCATGATGGCGGCAGACTGCAACAATGGAAGTCCCACACAAACGCATCAGAGTCACAGCCTCCACAGCTTGCCTCTGGTTCAAAACTTTGGGAAAAGGTCCGTCAGAACATTTTTTGACTTCAGTCACACAAATGCACCTGAAAATCTGGATGCCAAGTGCATACCCCTGTTATTTTTAACCAACCTAAGCCGCATCTCAAAGGTCAAAGTGGTTAGCTTCCTCCTGGGCTCCACAGTGACATTTCTCATCATGGCGTCGTATGTCCTGATGTGGGACAAGAAAGGACCATTGGTTACTGCCATACCCTATGACCTCAGACCTGTTGTCATCCCAACCAGCACACTCACAGATGAGGTTTCCTTTGAAAAGAGTTTAATAGACACCACATTCCTGGAGACGATTGTCAGCTCCATTCAGAAATACACATCCAGGAAGGTGCCTGATGAAAAGGATGTCATTGGCACAGACTCCCATGTAAGTCTGTGGAGGAATATGGATAAACTACTTTTTTCTATACATTAGCCAAAGAAAATGAATGAAAAAGCTGTTGTTTTCATAGATGTGGACCTCAGGGTATACACACAACAATTCCAAGCATATTATATAAGGCAATAATCAAATAATGAATCTTAAAATACTTAAAAATGTCACCACTGTGACTTCTTTTTTCCAAAAGTGAATTGTAGAAGTCCTCTTAATTGTAAGCACCTTACAATCTAACCAGTCAATAAGTGTTTGGTGAAGCTGCACCATCATTTGCAAGAAACAGTCACTTGATGTTGCCAAAGCCTGGTTAACTGCTGTTATGATCCACTAGTGCGGTTGTACTCTGTTTAATTTATGTTGTCATTGTAGTTTTCCTCATGCATCCTATAATTTTGCAGCTGCCATGGAAAGAACATCAGCACTTAGAGTTGTAATGCTCTAAATCACAATGACACACTGTATGTTGCAACACAAGTGAGTCACATAAGTGAGAAGTTAAGTACCAGTTAGTGGTATTAGTGGTCTTACAAAGAGGCCAAAACATAAGATTTAGTTGCAGAGCTGCAAAATCATGTAATTTTGATGCAATTTTAATTGATACTGTGAGGTTAGAAATGAGAAATGTTGCTCTTAAGTTATTACAGAAAACAGCATAACTTTCCACATAATGATTCCGCTCATCATCACAACATAAACACTATGTAATTTCCACATTCTGTATTGCCTTGTTTGTTTCTCTCTCCTCTGCAGGTGTTTTCAGTATTCCCTCACCATTTCTTGCCTGGCATCAAGAGCCCCTGCTGGTATGAAGAGCTCTCCAATAAACTCAGCGCAGTCTCCGGTATTCCTATCAGGGATCCGTACAAGAGGAACCGCTTTAGAATGTTCTCAAGTAGTTTCAGGAATGTGTGTGACCATTTGAGTGCCAGCTTCCATGAACATCTATCCCACAGAGACGGCAAACATTTTCGTCTGCGCTGCTTGCCGTACTTTTACATCATTGGCCAACCGAAGTGTGGTACGACAGATTTGTTTCACAGACTGCTGATGCATCCGGATGTCAGATTTAACACCATAAAGGAGCCGCACTGGTGGACCAGGAAACGGTTTGGTAAGGGAGAACGAGATGGATGAGTCTTATATGAAAAATGGCTTTTTTTAACTGAACTGTAAACTTTTATGAACAGTGCAGATAAAATAATGGAAATGGGCTTTCCTGCTATTTGCTTTCCTGCAGAGAGGTTGATAATATGATTAATTATAATTATGCACTGCTCTGTTTCTTGACAATGGAAAGTACTTTCCTGAAACCTTGTGGTCATTGTGAGGTTGCTAGGTAACCAGCAGAGACATGGCTAAGAAATGATCCAACAACATTTCAATGCTAACAGAAATGTGTGAGGGTATTTTTAACTGCAAACCTCACTAGAATTACAAAAGCTACATCAGCCATCAAAATCATGACAAATGAGATTAGAGCTGAAATAGATTTAATATGGAAGCTATTTCCACCTGATAGAACAGTTAGGGGTATCAATCCAATTTAACTCGGAAACTAAAATCAAATTTTGTGTATTAGCACAGTATGCAAAAATTCTGGAACAATTATACCTAATAACTGAATTCAAGCATTCAATTGGCTGTACATACATGTTAAAAAGAACATTTCTTATCTTTCATATCTAAAGGTTTCAATCAGGACATAAAATATCATCTAGTTCTTACCAGCTCATAGTTAAATGCAACTTCTAATGAGCAACAACATGTAACATATGGCAAAGTGTCATTATTTATTCTACACAGATAAAGCCAAAACGCAGAAGCAGTGTGTGAACAAACTAAGTAAGAGATTTGCAGATATGTTTCAGACAGATGGCCAAGGTCATACCTCTTTTTCTAACTTTGCTGTTGTGAACTTAATAATTTAACATGCTAACTGAGGTCTTTGGAGTTTGAGATGTTTATGTTTCTTTGCACTTTCTCTGAGCAAGACCTCCACTAATGGTCAGATCAATAACTGTCTTGAATGTTTTCCACTTGTGAATAATCTTTCACATTGCAGAATGAACTTAAAATTGTTTGGTAATTGTGTTATAGCCCATCCTATACTGATGAGCAGCAACAATTCTTCTCTAAGATTATTGCAGATGTATTTCCTATCTGGCATTGTGTTAAAATACGCCTTAATGAGCAGACCTACAAACTCCCCAAAATTCTGCTTTTATAGATGTGGCCACTCTTGTTATGTGAGCTGTTGTTGTTCAACTGAGGAAAACATTACTGGTTATTCTCCTTAAGATTTGTAAATTGATTTAATAACAAAACAGTCCATAAATGAGCCTATAATGAGTGTTATTTCTGGTGTGCCTTGGAGTGCAGGTTACATCCGCTTCAAAGAGGGCTTCCAGGGAAATTATCCTGTGGAAGATTATCTGGATCTGTTTGACTTGGCAGCCCACAACATCCAAGAAGGAGTCAGTAGGAACTCATCTGGTCTTACTCAAGATCACAGTGCCCTGCAAATCATAACAGGTGAACACATGTAAAACTAATTTGTTTGTGTGTGTGTGTAGGAATGATTAAGTGCTTTTAGTATCCATTGTGTCTCAGAAGGAAGAATCTTTTTTTTTTGTCTAGTCCTTCTGTCTTTTATATTCAGGCAAGGCAAGGTTGGCAAGTTTATTTGTACAACACATTTCAAACAAAAAAGGCACTTCAAAATACTTTAGAACAATCTGTGCATGTGTGTGTGTGCGTGCATGTGGGGGATTTAGATAATAAATGAGGGATTTTTCATAAAAGCAGCATTAAAATGCAAAAATCAAAAGCAGGAGAAAAGAAGTTGCACAGTAAAACATGCATGGGCAAGTCTGATAAAAGCATGACCACATGTTAAACAGGATTTAATTAAATAAGTGAAGATGGCATATTGCTTAAAAGCTACTGAGAAAAGAAAAGTTTGCAGGTTTCTATTTTTGAATGGCTGCAATCAGAATAAACCAGGGAGACTGGTTCCAGCAGAGTGCATCAAAATGGCTTTAGGCCATTTTATATTGTGTGGGTTGAACCACTAGATGAACAGCTCCAGCACATATGACACACCTTCTCTTCTTGTACACAATTAACATATCTCTAACACTTTTCAGGCACAGTTCTTTCAGATACGTACAACCAACAAGAAGGGGTTTACATTTAATTCTGTATGTGGCTTGCACACTCTAAAAAATACAACACTGACTTAACTTAAAAAAATTGAGGTAATAATTTGCATGCACCTTATTAAGTACTTGCAACTTACTTACTATTACATATATATTCAGAGACTTTCATAGTTCTACTAACTCAATTTAATTAGTATGGTCAACATGATTTGGATTGGTCTCAAAAAGAATATATATATATATATACATATATATATATGTATATATATATATAAAAGTCTGTACCTACCGAGTGCTCTTTGAAGAGAGTTTCCTCCTTTTCTTTGAGGTACGCCACTAAAGAATGAATAGCAACCCTTACTCCTCCTTTCCACCGAATCATCCTGTAAAGACAAAAACCAAAACACATCATTTAGAGGGAAATAGAACTCAGTGAACAAGAATTTACAAACCCATCAACTTACAAACACAAAATAAAACATTTTATTTACACTAACACATTATTATGAAATATAAATAGTCTTTTTGACCAACATTCAAACAGGTGATATTTGCTATACAGGAGAGAAACTAACTAATCAATCACATTATCACTTTCTAGAAAAAATTAATTCCCTTCTTTAAATTTATTTTTTCATGTTACATTTGCTTTTACCTCTAGTAGCATGTTCCTAATGCGCAGAATTTTCACTTTTGTAGCTCCTCCTTTTGCAGAAACAAGGGACATTATTTTTGGGGAGTACAGGTCCAGTTTTGCCATGAATGTTGTCTCCAAGTTAACGGTGGTGATCCTTCTGAATTCTTGGACAAGCTCAACACTTGTAGTGACAATCATTGCTACAGCTGTTAAGTGACAACGATTTTAAGGTTCTAAAGTAAAACCGAAAACTTGAGGAAGCACATAGGAGACACTAGCTAAAGAGCAAAACAAAAGCAACTTAGCAGAAGAACGTAGCACAAAATCAAATGATGCAAATGCAGCCTCTGCCGTCTTTCCAATTTTCCCTCCCGCTGTAGCAGGCGTGGCCTTGACTTCAAGACCTGTCTGGGCAAAATAACCCTGTCCCCAGCTTTTTAAGTATGCTTATGAAATAAATGAGTTTCACTAACTTGTTTTTTTCCCTTGTTGGAAGAAGGTAAATTTGTTATATTCAAAATGTGTAATTTTTCAAGTTAAGATAATTTATCTTCATTTCTATTTCTATGAACCCTATTAAAATAAGTTAACAACTTATTAGTATGTGTACATGCAACGAAGTATTTTGTGTTGAAAATATTTATTATTTTAAGCTTTACATACTAACCCCATGAATCGTTTCTTAGAGTGTAGTCTGTCCAGTCGGTCAGGGTTATGAAACTTGTCCATATTCCAAAATTTGCTCCACAAAAATCATACACAAGGGGAAAAAAAGCGCAAAGCATATACCAAGCAGACAGCAAGCAGAAATCAAAACAAGTTTATTTAAATAGCGCATTTCATGCACAAAGGCAATTCAATATGCTTAACATAAATAAGGGAACATTTTCAAGAAACATGAAAAACAGATTAAAATAGACAGTTAAAAACTAATTAAAACAACTCAACACTTACTGTATTTACAGTGAATACATTTACTGTTTAAAGCACAGGAAAAGATATGTGTTTTTAACTTGGATTTAGAAGGCTGCTTGCTTTTATTGAATGTCCCATAACTGATTGTAACATTAAAGTCACTGCAATGCTTCTGTGAGGAGCTGCTGGAAATGTTGAGCAAGTCATTTTTAATATTTTCTTTTGTGTAATCATGGGCATTTACAAGTGTTATTACTACTTATTATTACAAGTGTGTACATCTGTGCTCTTTTGTTAACTTTTCTCTGCATGTTTTGAGTCATTTTGACAGCCAAGCATTGAAAACTTGGTTGACTTTAGGTGGAAGACCACTAGTTAACTAGTTCACCAGTAAGATAAAAAAAAAAAAAACTTAAAACTATCCTGTTGCAGAACTCACTCACGGATTTATAAGGCATTATACTCTCCATCTCTTCCATAATTTGACCTGAAACTTTGTTTAACCCTATCACATTCAGCCTGAGGGTCTGTAATAGTCTTTACATTTACAGTATAATTACTGTTAACTGTTGACTTGTGGTCCTAACAGGTGAAGCCAGTGCATCCACTATGTGGGATAACCAAGCTTGGAGCTTTCTGCATAGAAACAGGGAGGAAACAGAACCTCTGTTCATGGTCCAGGACTTTATCCACGCTGTCCAACCTGCTGCCAAAATCATCATCATGCTTCGAGATCCAGTAGAAAGGTACAAAAGACTTCATCCCTGCTTGTATACATGCAGCTGGGATTTTCCCGTGGTTAAAATTTTAATTCTAAAGCGATTTTCTTTCATGTATCATAGCGACAGGACATATAGTCTTTAAGTAAGAATTGCTCATCCAACAATAAAACTTTTTGTCTATCTGGATTAAAACTCTTTTTTCCTTGTGCTTCCAGGCTTTACTCTGACTACTTGTACTTTACCATGGCCAACAAGTCAGCTGAGGACTTCCATCAGAGGGTCACAGAGTCGGTTCAGCTGTTTCAGTCTTGTCTCTCTGAGTGGTCACTCCGTTCCTGCACTTACAATACCAGCCTCTTCAATGTCATGCCGGTTGGTTGAGTGATCTCTTAATTTTGTAACTTTTAATAATAATAATACCTGCTCATATGACTAAGTTAGTTTGTTCTTTATAATATTTTTTTTATAAATAAATATATAAATACGTATAATTTCCTGACCTGACTCAAACTCTGCATATGTTTTAATGGGATTAGGTATATCAAATCAGGCAGGTCTCCCTCAGGAGTCATGATTACTCTTAATCACAACTTGCAGTTGATTTATATTTATACTGAGATACTAACTACAAAGTAGTGTAGTCTGTAAGAAAGCTGATAATTCCTATATATTTTCTAATAAAATTCTTGGATTATACTTGGATAATTCTACAGTTTATTAAAGGTTGTCATTGTTACTCTGGATTGTATTAAATGTAGGCGTTTCTGTTAGAGGAGACTTGGAATCCAACTCATGTTCAGTAAAATAACCTTACATTCAGTTTGTAGCTCTGGTCTGAGGGAGGCAGAAATGAAGATGCTGTAATTTATGCCTTTCAAAATCCTGGTCCAGTTCTCTGAAAGAAAATTGGACTGCTTGCTTTTATATTGTGGTGCCCTCTGGAGGACTGAGAATGTCACTACCTCTGATTAAGATGGAACCTTTGCTTAGCTGTATGGGTCAAGATAGTTTGTACTAATTTATTTGATTTGTTTTCTCCCTTTATATTGAATAGGATAAATGCTCTGTTTCCGTTTTGACTGCTTTTTGTTTCTAACTCTTACGATTTTGCACACATTTTGAGAATTTTAGTGTGTGGCTTAAATAAAAATGTTCATGTCACACAGAGCTTCCAAGTGTCTTTTTAAGTGTACTTAGAACTTGTGTTTTAACGATTATTTAATTGGCCCTCTTTAATAAAGCAGTTGACTAGAAAAGAATTATCATCTTGATTTATGTAGATTTTTTCCCCCACAGGTGAGACTAAGTCTGGGGATGTACTTTGTCTTCGTACTGGATTGGCTAACAGTTTTCCATAAAGAACAGATTTTAGTTCTTCGGCTGGAGGACTATGCAGCCAACCTTAAAGTGACAATGAAGGAAGTTTTTGATTTTCTAGGTGTGGGTATGTATCAAAAATGGTACAAAACCATGCATCACAATAAAGTCATAATTTTGGACATTCTGGGTGGAAAAAATCTTGTATCTCATTGGTTGTATATTTATTTACCTGATGCTCCCCTTTTTTATCTTCTTTGCAGGCTCTCTGTCAAGGATGGTGGAGACAGAACTGACTAAACGGCCAATGTCTAACACCCGGCGAGCAAAAGACAGAAAACTTGGGCCTATGCTTCCAACCACCTGGAATTTCCTAAGCAAATTTTACCAACCCTTCAATGAAGAGCTGGCCAGAGTGTTAAACAACAATGCCTTCCTCTGGAGTACCAGCTGAAAGAGCTCGAGAACAGATAAAGTTAAATTATGTTGAATGATTAGAGCACGACCAGGAAGCTAAAGCTGGACTTTCTGCACAAAGAAATTAATTCATTGTCGAATCATATGTGATATTTATTTGTTTTTGAAGCAATATGAATGAAACAAGTCAAGAAAAATAACTAACAGGGTGTTTCTTAATTTAAAACACAAAATACAGAATTGAATATTAAATGGTTGCAATGTCCTGAAATGAATTTGACTTTTACATAAATCAAAATTCACCTCCATCCTCATGGTTTATTTCCCTTGAATCTTGTTATCAAGATACAAAAAACAAACAAACAAACAAAAAACATTTTATACTATATAATAATTTACACTATTTATAAATTTCATCAGTCTGAGATAGTCAACAAACCTTAAATGCAAAAGGAACATGACGTGTGTATAGGCAACAAGTTCTGTTTTAAAGTAGACAAACAGCAGGGTGCCGGGTGGCCAACCCTAAAATAAAAAAAAAATAGTTAAAACTAATTTCCTGGATTTTTCCATCACCCGAACTCTTGGATAATGTAAGGGGACAGGTTATGTCCAGTTTCCCCTTTTTCATTCTCCACATTTTCTATTTTTCATTAGATTTGATAATTTTTCAGTGGATTAGACTGAAATCACAACAGACATTAAAAGATAGGAAAAAAAAAACAAAACAAAAACCCCAAAACAAAGCAAAAACAAATAAAACCAAAATCAATTGTCCCAACATACAGTTGCTAAAACTTAATAAACACCACGTTTAAAAAAAACTTTCACTGAAATATGAAGAAGCATTGCCTGAAAATCAATTTGTCACTTTTCTGTACCTGGTGACACCTAAAACTGAGCAGTTCTAGGAGAATCAAAATAATAATGTTTTGATGACTGTTTTTTTTTTTACAAATTGATCTGATGTATATTTATTTTACAGTGTTCTAGTAAAATGACAAATAATGGCCTTTTTATGTATATTTGTCAGTGAATACATGGACAGCAATGTTATGCGGCTCTCATAGAGCTTCACATTTTAATAACATGGTCATTATACAAGATTTCATAAATAAATTAAGCTCAATAGATTAAACTTGGAAGATTTCCTCCTGTGCAGATTTACATTCACAGGCTTTTAATAGAATATTTAGTACTTCTTGTTGGTCAGTGCTTGGAAATTATACAATGTTTACGCATTTATTTGCTTGGTGGAAGTTTCTAAGATGACAGTTTCATTATTATTTTGTTTTTATTAATGACTTAATGTCATATTGTCTAACTGTTGCTTAAGAGACATTTTGAGCAACGGTGTGGGAATAAATAGGGTTGGTTTGTGAAGATGTTTAGAAAGTTGGAATTTTGTAATTTGGTCTATCAGATTATTTTTCACTTGGCTCAAATATAAGCTAGCCTAATTATCAGTTAAATGTACAATGCAAGTGATTTTTGAGATGGTACTTTCAGGCCCTGCTGAACCCCTGGGAGATGGATGGGAATATATGCATGCCATTTAAAAATATAAAAAATTTAATTTGGTTGCAGAAAGATGACTTGTTAATTTTCAGAGATTGCACACTAGAGGGCGCTAAAATACATATTAAAGCTCCTCATCAGACACGAATTACTCTATAATGCTCTTTCTGTGGCACACCCCCTGTTTTGTATATAAAATATGACAAAGTTTGTAAGTCTTCTCATAAGGACACATAAATTTAAATGACCTTATAGATTCACCAAAGCATACTCTATATGGATATGCTGTTTGATGCATTTAGCAAACCACATCATAAACCATGTCACAAGGATGAAATTAAAAAACAAGAGCCAACAAAATTTTGTTTTAATGAAATCCAATCCAAACCAAAGTGACCATGGTAAACAATAATTTAGTGAATATGAAACATTCACATATAACATTAAATCATTTCTATGTAATCTAATCTACAAGTGAATGTCCCCATGCACTGTGATCTGTTGAGGACACCCTGTTGAAGTGGTTAAATGAAAGGTTAAATAAAATTTGTGTGAAAAATCATTTTATGGGTGAATTTTCTTATGAAATAAAGAGAAAAACATATACATTCCTTTAATTTTGGTTTATTAAATGTTACATGATGTGTTGATTTGTTGTCAGTACATTAATGATATAGAATAATAATTTCTATGATAACAGTAATGAAATAAAATGGAATAAATACATTATCAATCCTCAAAGGGATATTTTTAGGGGAGTTACAAAGAACACGGATCTAATTTGAGCTGAAAAGTTGCAGGAATTACAGATTTGTTACTGTGTTGCTTTCAATTTAAGGACATTATGCTCTTGTTATTTTGCAAGTGATTAAAATACCACTTTGACATAAATTGCCACTTCTCATGGACGAATTACAAACACTTTCTATTTGTAATTTTGAGCAAATTATAAGACTTGAATGCACCTAACGCGATGTGTCCACTGTTATGTTTAATATTCACATTACAGATGACATTTTACTTCTGATGTTGTCAACAATTAATTACTGAGCAAAGAAAATCACGAGGTCTGAGACTGTTGAGGGCTTGTGGAAGGAAAAAACCTTATTTAGCTTTATGATCTTTATGATGATGATCTTTATGTGTTGCTGATAATAATCCACATCATAATTTTCAGCGATGGATTTTCACAAAATGTTTAATCTGACCTTCTTCCATTTTGCTGAAATATGTAAAATGTTTTAGTGTGGTGTGTGTGTGTGTGTGTGAGAGAGAGAAGGCGAGAGAGAGAGGGGAGATGGGATGAAATGAATGAACTCTGCCTTTTTCTTACATCATTTCTCTTCACGCCCATTTTCACAGTTACAGCTCTTTCACACATGTTTTATAGCTGACAAGTTGACCCATCATCAGCAGCAGCAGCATCACGACTTAATGTTTTCTCTTGAGCAAGGCACTCAAGGGCATGTGGAGTTTTGTCTGTGAAAAAGGATCAATGTTTTCATCATTATGCAGTTTAGTAAAAAGTAATTGCATGTGTTGCATTGCATCACCAAATAGGATGTTGTGCAGTAATAACACAGCTTTTTATAAAGGAGGACATTTAGATATTTTGACAGTAATAAAAGCGCAATAATATTAATGTTTCTGTTTTACTTCCCTGTTATTTTTTCCTCATTATTTTTTCAACAATCTGACAACCTAGCCTAATCCATAAGAACTTCTCCAGTTTCTCCCAACAGTCATACTGGTGTGAAGAGTTGTTTATGTGATGAGCATATTTTTTTATTTTTAGATATTTTTTTGATCTCCTGCTCGTTTATTGCCTTAATACTTCTACCCAGCTTATCTGGGTAAGCTAGGTTGCATAACCTTAACACTAATTGTCAATACTATACATATGAACATTTAATTCAAAGTTTGAGTCTGATAATTATTTGTCAGTTGTTTACTTCCACAGCAGAAGTTTAAATGCAAACTTTCAAAATATTAATGCATATCTAAACCAGTTCACCAAACCATTCAGTGTGATAGCAATTTCAGAAACTTGGCTCAGCCCAGAAAAGGGGAGGGAATCGAGCTAAATGGTTATGAAATGAACTATAACGAAAGAATATAAAAAGAGGGGCGTGGTTTTGTACATAGATTAACATATGAAATGTAAGGTAGTGGAAAATATGATAAAATATGACTGTTGATGATGTAATATAGTGTATTATTATAGAAATCTACATGGAAAATAGAGGAAATGTAATAGTTAGCTGTGTATATAGGACACCAAGTTCTAATATTGACACTTTTAAAAATATTTGCAAGTGTTAGAAGTGTTTGCAAAGTGTCATCAGAAGATCGTCTTCGTCTGTGGAGATTTTAACAGACTTGTTGAATCCCAACAAGCAAGCAATGACAGATGAGTTTGTTGTATCCATATACAGAATAAGCCTCTATCCACTCATTGCTAAGCCAAGCTGAATAACATAATAATAATAATAATAATAATAATAATAATAATAATAATAATAATAATAATAATAATAATAATAATAACAAAACAAACAAACCAATAAACAAAAAAACACTTGTTATAGAAATTTTTTGGAACATAGAACAATGGAGGCTGAGATTAGAGTTAAGTTATAATTTGTATAAAGAATTTTTTTTTCTCCCTTTTGTTTACTGTTTGTAAACTATTCTTGCAATATTTTATGTTGTTTTTGTTTAAAATTTTGCTCTTGTTTGAAGTAAGACTTTCAATAAATTATTAAATACAGGAATATGCGATGACTGGAGGTAAATTAGCATGCAGGAAGAGTAACTGAAACTTTGAAGCTTCCTCAGCTCACTGATTAGTAAATCAATTAAGAAGTCAACAGATAAAGATCATTAGTTTAGATCAAGCTTGAAGCTGATAAAGGAGACAAAGGTGAAATAGAAGAGAAAAAAAGTTGATATTTAGATCACTTTCACACATTTCATTAACTATAGCTGAATGCTGTATCAAACGTTTGTTTGAACTACAAACCTGCAAGATAAAACAATTTGGCTGAGGTTAGGAGAAATGTTGAGGACTTGGATAAATAACTCTCTTACCTGCTCTCTTACACACACACATATAGGTTCTTGGAAGGCGTGCACATCAAGCTGGGTGGACTGGATGGAACCATTTCAGTGGCCCCGTTGGCTGGACCCTGTGGGGGTTCACCTCTCCATTTTAATTACACTTAGTCATCAAAACACAAGAAACACAACAAACAAACTTTGTTTCCCACTATGGGCAGGGGGATGATTGAAAAAAGTTTTGTTTTGGCAGACGAAGTAGTTTCTGTCAATTATTTGGGTCAATGTTAATAGGTAAAAGTAGAAAGTCACCAGTGTACAAGTATAAAGCACCTGTTTATTTCTAACAAAAGACTAACACGAAGTGTAAAATGCATTAAAACAGTTAAGTTTTGATTGCAGGTTTGAAAAAACACAATGCACACAAGACTTTACTGCACAGCCCTTTACATTACACTGCGTTAGACAAAACCCTCTTTAGACTTTCTGATGTATGTGTTTGTATTTTTATATTATGCGTAAAAAGGAGAACATAAGTGAGTACGCACTTGTTCTCCTTTGTTTGGATATTTAGATGAGTAACCATTTTTTAAGAATTATTATTGGATTTCTGGTTTGGCTCACCACTTCAGATTTCACAGTATATTTTTGTTTGTTTGTTTGTTTTGTTTTTACAACCCCAGGAAGGTGTTTTGCAAATATTGTGGACATTGTGACCGGAGGGACATTTTTTTGTTTGCTTTTTAAATGGTCCATCTTCTTGAGCTACATCATCACTGTTACACCAAAATTACCTGAGACACCATCATGCAAAATTCAAGGAAATGCACGACAGTCCTACTTGGTGTACAAAATTCAGTGTTGTTTTGGTGAAACCATGACCAGCTATTGGGTAGGCAAATTCCAAAAAGGCATGATAATGTGAATTGTCCACTTCTTAGTTTGGACATTCATTCAGTAGGAGCTCATTATTGTATCTATCAAGTCTACCACCCATTTTTGAGTTGTACCCACACATAACGTGGTTGTGATACAAACTCCGTCCGATCCGCAAAGTCCGTATCCACTTTTAAGAGCAAGCTAAAGACTCACTTGTTTATGGAGCATTTCCACACTTAGCTTAACTAAATGAGTTAGAAAGATTTGTCCAGCTCTTTGGCTCAACCAAGTACTGAAGAAGCTGTGTGCACTTATGCCCAAGATGATATTGTGTGATGAAATCGTGATCTTGTATTTAAACAAAATGACTTAAAAAAAAAAATAAAAATAAAAATTATATGCACTGCCTCTAGCACTACATGACAGCACCTGGGTCCAACTGGACTCAAAGCAGTCTGAGTATCACTTAATTATGACGTCCCATCTTGTTTGAATTCATGCTTGTGTTGTTCTTACTCTCAAATGTAAGTCGCTTTGGATATAAGCGTCTGCTAAATGACTGTAGAATAGAATAGAATAGAATACATATTGTGTGTCTTTCTTGGACCACTGCTGGCAGACTTTTTCAGATTGTTAATCATGAACAAAATCATCATAACTGCTTTGTTGTCCACCTGCTTTTCTATGCACCTTTCCAAATTACCTCTGATAATTGATGCTGATTCCTGATTTCTCTTCCATGCGGTTTCATGATTTTGCCACTAGGCAGCTTTTGGAGAGCCTTGGTGATCCAGTACAGCTTTATTGAATGTAACTAACATCCAACATCCAAACTTAGAATATATGCTTTTAACTAGACAGTTTATTCTAAATTTCTCACTAAGTTTACTTTACTCTGCACTTGTGGTTATATATTATAAAGTATGCTCCAATGTCCTTGTACAAATACGTTACATTTAACTTTGTCTTGGAAAGTTATTACTATAGATATTTTTGAAATATAAATACCATGTGGAATTACAGACATTATTTTATATGAATAAACAAAAAATAGCACAAACATTACTGTTATATTTTACAATTTTTACTTTTCTTCTGAAATGTGCAATTGAATCTCTTTACTGATATAAGCGCTCTCTTGTGACTTGACAGGTTAGTACATTGTGATAAGGTGGAAGCAAAAAAGGTCCACTTTCAGGGACAACAGGTTTAAGTCATGCAGAATGAAGCATATGGTGAAGGAAGGTAAAATGTAATGTGCAGGGTATCAGGAGGTTAAACCTGTTGCATTATGTTATTGATTCTCCTTCTACTGTATATCTTAGCTTCACTTCACTTTTATTTTGCAGAACTTGCTTTCCTTATCCATTTCAAATACCATTACTTCCTGTCCTTGTTTCACACCATCAGTTAGGGTTTTTCACACACCTGGATTATGTCCTGCATGTACCTATAAGTTTCCTTTGGTCTTTGCCAGATTAGTGTCACTGTGTACCTCTGTGTTTTATAGTTTTTATCTGTGCTGAGGCTGTTTCTGTTCCTTCCATCCACACTTTTTGTTTGTTTAGTAATGTTGATTTTTTTCCCAACTTGCTTCTCATGGGTCCTCCTGCATTATTAAAGATCACAACTTTGCATGAAATGGCCTGAAATTGTGTAGAGCACACAAAACCGTCCAACTTTTAGGATGTTATTTAAGTTAAGCAAATCTCTCAAAAACTTTGCAGTCAGAGACAAAACACACTTATAATAAAAGTTGGCACTATGACTATTTCAGTTCAATGAATCCCATAATAAGACAGTTCATTATCACACTCAGACCTGATGCTGAGGTTAATGTAGACTGTTTTTCAATAAATCTGTAATTCTGGCATATTAAGACAAGATGTGCTTTGTCATTACATGTATTGTTAAAAAGAGGTTTGAGAGGATTTTTTATGTAATTAAATCATGAGAAAAGACTCACAGGAAGCCTTTATTTAAACATTTTTTTTGTTATCATAAAGTGTTAAAATGTAGCCTCAGAATAACTGAACAGAAAAAGACAGTTTTAAACTGCATTAATACCATTATTAATTTTAGGAAATCTAAGTTAGATTAGAGCAGGATTGAGGGTTCTGGAAATATGCACTTACGTAATATCTATATACATGTATTGACATAAATATATATGCAAAAACACATATACATATATCTACTCATACACATTCATATACTGTATATTTATACACTTATACATACACATATACACATACATACATGCGTTATGTGTGATATTGGAGTATTAAGACATGCATGGATCTCATTATATACTTTCATTTTCTAAATAATTAGACCACTTGTATAGTATTGACAGGGTTCAGTTAAGTCTGTGACTTTTTTTTCTTTCACTCTTCTCTTTGACTTTGTTTCACAGTCCTACAATTTTAACTAATTTTAACATCTTATAGTTTAAAAAAAAAAACAAAAAACAAAAAACAAAAAAACATATAAGGCTGATGCTGGTTTCATATACAAATACAGTCAGAGAAAAACAAATTCAAAACTCAGTTTATAGAAAAACAATTTCTAACGTATTGATTTTATTAAGATTTCTTAGTATTTTTTCCTCACAGTTTATTTATATATAGAACACTCAACTGTGTGTTCAACCTACATGTGCTGAGATGCATGACTAATGTGACACATTAAAGGTGAAAACAACAAAAAGTGTCTCGATAAGGTGCTGGGCCATCACATTCATTCAAACCAGCTTCAATTCACCTCAACATGTCTACTGGAGCCGTGCTGGATGGAAGGTACATCATTCTTCCATAAGATTGTTCTTTAAATGATAGAGTACTGCCTAAAAATGGATTTTTAAATTCTTCCTTATGTTTTTTAACTATTTAGAACATGTGTGGGCCACAAGACTCACAACACTTTCATCAAACCATTCACTGATCTCCTCATGTCTCATAAATAGGTATGTTGCCATCCTGGAAGAGATCAATCCCATCATGGTAGAATTTTCATCAGTGGTGCAAAAGTGATAAAAGAAGAAGAGATAAAACATTATTTATCCCACTATGGGGAAATTTGTGTGTTACTACACCTCAACTACAGGAAAATAAGAGTAAGAAAAGCAGATTAACAAAATATAAAATACAAATTTTAAATACAAATACAATAAAATAAAAAGTATATACCACAGTAACTTGTGTTCTATGTACAAGCACACACAAGGTGCATTATGGAGGGTTCTGGAAATATGCAATTAGGTAATATCTATCTATATGTATGGACATAAATATATATGAATACACATTGACAAATATATCTACTCATACACGTTCATATACTGTATATTTATACACTTATACATACAAATATACACATACATACATGCGTTATGTGTGAAGTGGTGACAGTTGCGATGAAGTGTCTGAGTGACTCATAACATCATGATGCATTATAGAGTCTAACTGCTGTCGGGATGAACGTTCTATGAAAATGCTCCTTTCTGCAGCGAGGATGTTTTGTCTGTGACTGAATGAGCTGCTCAGCATACCTACAGTCTCATGTAGAGGGCGATAGGAGTTGTCCATGACGGATGCTAGCTTTGCTAACATCCTCCTCTCGCCCACCACCACCATTTTTTTTTTCCAGTTTTTCAATCCTGCTCTTGACCCTGTGGGTGCAACTGCTCTCCTCCAGCAGAACACCACATAGAAGAGGGTGGATGCTTTGATGGAATCATAAAATGTCTTTAACAGAGTCCTGCAGACTCTGAAGAACCTCAGTCTCCTCAGTAGATGGTGGACTTTGGCCTTTCTAATACCGGATGTCTGTGTTCGGGATCCAGTCCAGTTTATTGTTGAGGTGAACACACAGGTACTTGGAAATGTCTCAATGTCTTTTTCCTGGATGTTCACCGGTGTGGTAGGGGGTGACTTCCTCCTGAAGTCTATAACCATCTCCTTTGTCTTGCTAGTGTTTATTTGCAGAGCATTGGTCTCAAACTAGCCGACAAAGTCACTGATCACCCCCCAGTATTCCTAGTCATCCCCATCTGATACACATCCAATAATGGCCGTATTATCCGAGAACTTTGGTAGGTGGCAATGGACTGAGTTGTGCCTGAAGTCTGAAGTATACAGGCTAATCAGGGAGGGTGAGAGAACTGTGCCCTGAGGTGACCCCACTACCACATCAGACACAGTCTTGGAGCCTCACATACTGTGGTCTGTTGGTAAGGTAGTAAGGTAGGTGGTCATCTGCTACAGCTTTGAATGGATTTGCAGCACTTCTTACCTCTAAAGGTACAAGTGGAAGCAAAGGACAAAAGGAAGATGCTTCCATGGTGAGACATAGCTACCGGCTCTGAATACAGCAGAAGTCAATGGTTGTGGTACTTCTTTTCATTTATCACGTGTCCGTGTGTCCTGACTATGTGCATGTAGGCTCTGTGTCCTCATGAAGGCTCATCAGCAGCAGCAACAGCTGACCTCACTCACCAGCAGTGTGTCTCCTTTTACGCTTGCAGAAGCAGTAAAAGAATGATAAAGATAAATCTCTGAGCAAAGGCAATCAGTCATGGTTGAACTGTGCTTTGACTTCAATTTCACTGAACCGAAGCTCATCCTGCTATCTCATTTGATTGCACAATAGACGGGCCCTCTGCTACGACTGTTTTTTCCATTCGGGTGAAATGGAAAACTGCAACATTTTGGTGAATGACTTCCCTTGTAAGTGTTACAGATATAACACCTATAACACCTATGCAATACTATATGAAAGACAATGTGTACAAACCTTCCACACACACACACACACACACACACACGCACACACACACACACACACACACACACACACACACACACACACACACACACACACACATACACAGACACACACACACTACTGGCCACACTGAATGCTACAGAAAAAAAAAACAAACAAACAAAAAAGGATTAAATTAATAATCAGCTTATCACACACAAGTCCTCAAAAGCTGAAAGTAGAAATCAGTCAAATATGAGCAATATTAAACAAGATGATTTATTTATTCAGACAGAATGTTCAATATGATGTTTCTTGCTTTCATTTTCTTAAAATGACCTCTTTGAGCAACAATAATCGAAATGAAATGCTTCCAGTAATGGTTTATCTGTCTGTACATCAGCTCAAAGGAATTTTATCCCATTTCTTTTTACTAATTAGCTTTAATTCTGAAAAGTTTTGTTGATGGGTTTCCTTGCATGAACTGCTTTTTTCAGATGCCTTCCAAAACATTTCTATTGAATTAGGATTAACAATACAAGTTATAATCAAGATAACTTGTGCGTTTCACTGTCTTACTGTATGATCTGCTCTGTGTTGAGGTGCCATTTAGGGACAGATGTCCTACCATTTTAATGAGAAATAATTGCCATAGCTGTTTCTTCCAGGAATGATGGAAAGCCGCTTTGTTGCAGATGCTGTGCAATAGAGCCAACTTGCAATGCTACCAGCAACATGTTTTTCAGATCAGATGAGGTTTGAATGCTGGCATACTGAGTTTTCCTTTCTCCAAACTTAATGACTTAATGCTTCTCTGTTTTGATGCCATCAGGTCAAGATATTTGTTACTCTTCTGTCTCATCTGCATGATCTTTAACCAGTTAAAGATGGGCACCAGTGTGTTTTTTAAAGCACACACCACAGTTGTTTCGTTTTCTCCCAGTTTATTATTTTTTTTAAGAATAAAGCATGATGTTTACCTTTTTCTTTTTTTATATAAAATTAGGTGCTCTATTTATTGTTTTTTAGAATTCATTTTAAAATCTGATGATGTTTTAGGCAGTTTTTATGCAGGTGCAGCAAAATTATTCAGCCCCCATTGCATCCAGTGAAGTGGAGGACTGAATTATCTTGTTGGCAACTACAGCACATTTTAAAACTCTTTATTTATTTGTATTTCAAATTTTAATACAAAACACTTCACACAATTATAACAGGAGGGATTACTATCTGCATCGACGACTTGTTAATCTGGTCTCATAAGAAGTGAGAATTCAACCCTTTGTTCTTCTCGTACATGATCCACTTATGTTGCCTGTGTCAAGTTTCATTTGCTCTGTAATCACCTGTCTTGGACTAAACCTGTCCTTACAACAGTGATGGAAGTTTAGCAAATTTTTCTTCCCAAATACACCACGGCATCTTTCCTTGCAGCAGGCTGTAATGAAAGATTTAATTAAGGAAGATGAAGCATGTGTGGCAGAAACGTGACAGAAATACACATATCATTCTGAGTCATAAATATGCAGAGTACATCTATGTTTTGAGTCATCAAGTGAGACTATTTAGTCAAACGCAGTTTTTCAGTAGTTTTTTTCAGTGGCTCATTCAACCTGCCATAAATTACGATGTTTCTTGTGTGTGAGTTATATCAGTCCCTGTCAACATCTGCAGCTGTTACCTGAGCTGCTGTGCAGCTGTGCCTCTGACTCACTCATCTCATTCGTCACCGATGTCAAGTAAAAGTTAAGACGCAACTATAACATGACGTGTGATAATTCTGATTTCTGTATCACAAGAGTTTTGTTTGATGCTTTCTTAAAAACAAAAAACAAGCAATACATCTCTCATTTCTCTGTTATGATGGTGGGACGTGGAGAAACAAGATGGAACAGATAAGCCGGCTGGTCCATGGAGATCGCCTCCATGGAGAATGAGGTTTTTACCACACACTCTTTTCACAGTGAGGATTCAACACCCACACTTTTCCTGTGTTTTTTAATTAATTAATTAAGCGGAAAAGAGGGGCACAAATAAGACCTTTTTTTAGGTCAAGATTTTATTAACTATTGAACTGACCATTACAACTAAAGTGACCATCTAACGTAAAAAAGTGAAGAAAAATTTGTAAAACAAGTAGCCAATGATCTATTTTATCAAAAGGTGTTTAATTTGGATGATGCTGCTGTAGGACTTTTATCGCTGCTGCACAAACACTCACACAGGTTTTTATCCAGATAATCAGTTTTATCAGCGTTTCTTCATCAGTGTTGGCTGTTTAACTTCAGATGTCACAGCTGCTCCTGTTATTACAGAAATGATCACCTTGGAGACAGTTGGTGAGATGATATATTAATTCTGAATTATGATCTACAACATGGTAAAGATGATTTGGAACAACATATAGAAGTACATTACATGCTGCATTTACCGATCCCTGGACATCTGACATTTACCCAAGAGAAGGTCAGTTAACAATAAATATTTGTAGCATTTGAGAGGTGGAGGTGTAGCAATTTATTTGAAAAATAAGTTTCAGGTAAATCTGCAGCCGTCTAAATCTCTTACCAAACAATTTGAGATTTTAGCCATTGAGCTTTAAGTGTCCAAAGTATCATGTTTAAATGTCATTGGTTGTTACTGACCACCTTCTGCTGATAGTGTTGCTTTGTCTTCTTTAATGCCTTCATCACTCTGTTTAACTCTAAGGAAAAGGTTGTTCTGGGAGATTTTAATTTAAACTGGCTGTATCTAGTATCTGATGATTTTAAAGCTTACTGTGACTCTTGTTCTATAATGTCCTGAGATTGGACAGTCGAAATGTCTCTGAATGTCCTGAAAAATCTTCCTTGGTTGATTTATTCCTGACTAATGTCCCTCATAAGGATTCGCTGGCTATAATTTTTGCAAATGACATCAGCTACCATTGTGTAATCGCAACAGTTTCCAAAATTCCAAAAACAAAACCAAAAACACCTTTTGGAGCAAGGTTTCTTCTCATGATTTCTTTTATTATGACTGGGACAAAGTTAAACTAATCTCTTACACTGATAGTGCATGGAATTTCTTTTTTCAGGGGTTTTCTAACATTGCTATTAAGTATGCGTTCAGAATGAAAGGCTGGAATAATGTTTGGTTCACTCCACAACTGACTAATCTTCTGTATGAACACAATCTGGCATGAGTGAGGGCTAAAATATTTGATTATTTTCTTACTCAGACTTCAAAAAATCTAAATAATCCCACTAAATTCTGGAAAACAATTAACTCCTTGTCTGATAAAAATAAAAACTTGGAGCTTCCTCCTTGCGTAGTGAACAGCTCCCAAAAAGTCATCGATAAGGTAAAAATGCTTGACCACTTTAACAAACATATTATAGCTTCTGGCTCCTTATTTGAGTCCCTTTATTCTAGTAAATACAATGCCTGTTCAGCTCGGTCAGCTAGCCAAGACTTGTCAAGGTCAACTTTCTTTTTTAGCCCTATTTTAATACCTGAGTTATATAAATATCTTAAACTCTTAGATACCTCTAAAGCAGCTGACACAGATCATTTGGAGTCTCACTTTTTTAAACTTGCTATCAATTTTTATTGCTAAGCCTTTAACACACATTTTTAATCTTTGCTTGGACACAAATGTCGTCCCTCTTGTGTGAAAGTCTGCCTTTGTTATCCACCCTGTTAAAAAAGGGGTGATCCCTCTGCTCTTAACAATTACAGGCCTTCACACATGCATGCTAAGGGAGATTACACTCTGTATTAATGTTGGTTCATGGGGTGAAGGTGTGTGTGAGCATGTGTTCTGCTGTGTGCATGATCTAGACAGGTATAAAAGAAAAAAAAGAAAAAATAAATAAATGCACTCAATAACTCCCTAACCTGTGATTACCCAGTGTCTGTGATGCATACTTTGGCAGGTTGACAGTCATACAACAGTAAAGAAGCTGCACTTGCAGTTTCCGGTTCTCTTTATCTGTTTGGACAGTGGAAGGACATTGGAGCCCACCGCAGGATGAACCCAGGACCTTCCGTTTTTGAGGGACAGCTAAGGAATGCTCTGAAATAATGTTTCAGCTAATATAAAATGATATACCTGTCTTTCATAATTGCTTAGAAAGAGAAGAATCTGTTGAAGAATCTGAATAAGAAGACCAAAGAAAAACATCCCAACACTGTCCTTTCTGGGACTTTGGTGCCTTTACATTTCTCTCTTGTGATCATTCGTATTATTCTGTCTTTTGCACCATCTTTTGCTTTTCGTCATACGTCTCAAATGTTTTCATTTGACAGCAATTCTCCTTTTCACAGTTTGCATGTTCATTTGACCTCTGTGAGAGAGGCTTATTCATGTGCAACCACAGTTTTTCAGAAAGTGGCCCCATTGTCTCCACTTCTTTTCACTGCTGAGGTCTCTCCTAATGAAATGAGAGGATGGATTTTCCCTAAGCCAGGGACTCTTAGCTGCCTGAAACAATAATTGTGTAGATCGGTTTTGTTCTCTGTTCTTCTGATAGATTCTCAATCCCTCCCACAGGGTTTTCTCACCTTCCTCTAATGATAATGTCCTTTCTCATTGAGTTTTCCTCCACGGTTGTGATTATTCACTGAGTGAAACAGGGCTGGAAACTAGCATACTTGGCCAGTCATGTCCTGTTTCACCAGAATGTTAATTTTTTCTTCAACTTGTAGGGAAATTTATGTTTTTTTCCTCTAAGGGCATGAAACACATTTGTGTAAATATAACTCAACCACAAGTGGCATCTTATCTTCTGTCTTAACCCTCTGTGACCATAAAAGACCTTAATTACGATATGCTCTCCCTGAATGCATGTGGAAGTGCCTCTCTTTGGTTTCAATTATTGTTCGATGGGATTCTAATGGTGCTGCGTGTCAGATTGGGTCTTTCTGGCACATTGTTATCACACACAGCCTTCACTTAGGCTGACAGCAAGGTAATGAAAAAGGAAGAAGTACCTGTCAGATACATTTTATAGTATCGGCTTAGAGGCCTGAGGTTTTTTTTTTTTCAAGAGATATAATGTGGCAAAATGACAAAAGGCAATGATACAATGGTGTGTTTGATATTGAGAAAATAAGTTACCATAGATCGACATGTGATTGGAAACAACAGTTTTCCTGGAATAACTGCATCATTCAAGTGTCACTATGGAATTAATAGCTTCAGTTATAACATAGGACAAAAGAAACAGGGTGCTTTGCAATGTCTTTTGAATTTGTCAATGAATCAATAGGCTCTATTTAAATGAACAAGCTATCAAATAATGGATTTTAGCATGTTGGGAGTCTGCATGCAGAGCTGCATGAGTGCAGTGGGAGGCAGAAGCTTGAATATGTGCCTTGTATACTTGGCAGGACTAGTAAACATGGTCAGCATGCTAAATGGAGACATGAAAGCCAGAAAAGAAGCAGAGAGTTCAGGCAGCTTTATCACTCAAAGCTTGGTTTAAGTCTGTTAAAATCAGGCTTGATACACCTGAAACAACACAGCTGTGTTGTAGTTGGTGTAGCATTAAAGCAGTTTTAGATTAAATGTGTACTCACCTTGTTACAGTCTATAATGCATTTGTTTTTTTCTTATCATACTGCAGTGGAATGTATCTTCATCACACCTGTGCTCTACCTTAAAAACAAAACTTGAAAGTAAAGCTATTTACCTTTATAATATTAACAAGAAATGTGTATGATATAATTTTGTGCCATATATGCAGCTTTTTTTAAAAGATAATCTACATCTTCTAAAACAGGTTAATTAATCTTGTCTAGTTTCATTACAAGCCATGTGTTTTACATCCAAATCAGATACTCACACAAACTTTCCCCAGTTAGGGATGATAGGAAATGACGAATGAAGAGTGAAGCCACAAAAATAATCCTTCTGGATCCAGAACAGCTGGCACAGTGAAAGTCACCAAAACATCAACATACACACACTTTCGTCTGCCGAAAGTGGCAATGCAAGATAAATCTGAGTACTCTGGAATTTTCCTTGACAAGAGCACTTAGTGAGGATTTTGCAACAAATTTCTAGATATAAATAGATGAGCTCATTATTCACATTGAACTTCAACATGCTAGTTTTCTTCTTTTTTGATTAGGAACTGGAAGATAATGGCACATGGGCTCAAAATAACTTAACAATCTAAAAATAATGACTTGCAGTCTCATTATTGTTGCATTGTATATATAACAGGTTAGCATCTCATATTCATGACTTCATCTCTCAGAACAACAATTTATGTTAGAATAATGACTTGTTTTGTCAATGTGATGACACAGAATCTCAGACTAATGAGTAATTTGCATATGCTTTACACATGTGCCAAAGTAAGTGGACAAGACTAAGCTGCACTTAGATAATACAAAATGATTCTCTTAATTATTTTAGCATAGTAAATCATAATTTTGAGAAGGTTTTTCAATATTCTGAGATAAAGTCTAATTATTATTGGATACTAAGTGACCTTTTAAGAGATCTGCTCTTTAATCTGAGACATTTACTTAGTTTATTTTTTCTTTTAGTATGAGAAGGTAAGGCTGGAAGCATTAGTCTGTATTAATGTGAGATGACAGGATTCTCTTTTTTTTTTCATGGTGGATAAAAGGGTTTCCTCTAAATTCCCTCATGTGGAGTTTTCTGCAAGATTCAGGGCAGCATTACTGTTGGAAAGCTGATGGTCTGACTAAGACACAAAGAGGCTGCAGGAAAACTTATTTATTTTCTGTACCTTCACATAGCCTAATAAGTTTTTCATCATCAATGTGGGTCAATTTCCATTTTTACCCATACTGCATGTTACTGCTTCAAAATTCAGAAATGTGCAGTCAGAGTGGGAACCAAATTTGGAGAAGACCTTCATCTCAAGTACAACCACTCAAGTTGAAATCTTTAAGCTGTGACATGAAGAACAGAGCACAGAGATAGAGTTTTACAGAGCAGCCACTGGAAAGATGGTTCTCAAACTGTAACAGGAAACTTGAACATCTACTGAAATTACATAAAGTCCAAACTCAGTTAAATTCATGAATTTTATTATTGCTCTGGATCTACAAGAATGTGGTCCAAGAGAAAATCTGGTGTGTTTGAAGCTTGGGAAAGTCAAATCAGTCATAACATGGGGACTCGAAAAGCAAAGTTAATTGCGGATATAATATTAATACTTTGTGTATTTAAAAAAGTTTTTTTTTTTTTTTTTTTTTTATGCAGTTGCAGACTGAATGGTATTGTCTACCAGTTGTTCAAATAGGCTGACCCACATATGCATGCACAAGCAGTGTTTAATTGATGAACAGATGTCTCAAAACGCACTTCTAATGATACCTGTGCAATTTTTACTTGATATTTTTGCAGCAGACATTAATATGCGGTTTAGACTTTGTCCTGAAGGTGGACTACATGTGATATCAAAGCAAGTTACCACATGCCCTCTTCAGATTAGCGGAACAGTCATCAGGCATTTTTTTTCTACTGTTACAAATTGTTCAGAGCATCACGAGCATAAGATTTAAGAATATTTCTCCCAAGTGCTATAGAACAATCATAACTGTGTATTACATGAAGTTTTCTCTTCAAGGCAGTGATAGCCTTTAAACACTGCTGAAAATGCCTTTTAGACAAGAGAAAGAGAGAGAGAGAGAGAGAGAGAGAGAGAGAGAGAGAGAGAGAGAGAGAGAGAGAGAGAGAGAGAGAGAAAGCTGCATGCTACTGCCTACAGCAAAAACAAATACAGCATTCCTGGACAGAAATAGACAATATTTTTTATTAGCTCTGTAAGCAGTGCAGACTGTTTACTTGAGGGCATGGGGAGAACTATGACATTTGAATTCAGAGTTCCCATGACTCACATTATATGACATAGTTGTTCCATTAGGTTCACTGGATGATATCTGGATGTTAAAAAAAAAAGCTCAGAAGCTGAGGCAGAAACATAACTTTTGACTAGTGAGAAGCGATATAATGGAAAGGCATAATGAATTAATAATAATAATTACATGTTTATCCGCTATGATCAAGTGATTTGTGATGCTTTGGAATAATTCGTATCATGGTTCAGTGTTGCTGCCACTAATAAAAGGAAATTGCTGCACATGGAGAACTGCAATTACTGTGGAGGCCTTGGAGGTTTCACAGCCAATTTATTTAACAACAGTCATTTGAAAGCAAATATAGAAAACGACCTGCTGGTATTTTTTTTTCTTAGCAATTCTCATGACTGAAATTTTAGCTGTGTGACATTATTTATGTGTATCTATAACTAAACAGGATGTTTAAATGTGAACTTCAACCAGTTGTGCCCTTTATGTCACATTTTGACTAAATGTATGTACCTTTCTGCAGGTAACATTGAAAAGAGACAGTAGCTGCAGTTTGACTGTATCATTGTGTGGTTTATTTTTTTTAAATTTCCTGATGGAATCTTCTTAATAAATGCTGCCTTTCTGCAAATTTCTGTATTTAAACCCCACAGTGAGCTTTAAATTACATTATGTTTTTACTTTTTGAGACTGGCAAACTGCAGATATTGGGATGGCATAAAGTCAACCGCTGCACTCATCTTCATTTCCTCCCTCCTCGCCTTTCTTGTACTTCCTACGCACGATGGCTTAATCACAAGGTCTGTGCACATTTGTGTATGCAGGTTGGTGTCTGGCTCTCACCCACTCACTGAGCCTCAGACAGAGATGTGGTACATGCATGCTTCCCAGCTGGGAATCCTTCTGAACTTTCTGAACATTTTCTACTAATTGCACAGGGTTCGTGTGCACTACAGTGAAACAGAAAACTTTTTCCATCTTTTGTGATCAGTGAAAATTCCTGGAGGCAGCGTGGACTGATCAAAAGTCATGATTGCCTTATAGTTTGACTTGATGTAATTTGGTTTATGGTAAGGGTGAAAAGAAAAGATGATACTGATGTTATATTTCCACTCCTGCCTGAACTGATGTCTACCATTGTGTCTTTTTCTTAGCTTCCTTTATTCCAATCCTTCTCCTCTTTAGCGCCTCCACAATTAAAACCCTTCAACTTTGAATCCTGATGTGGTTTTAAAAAGTCTTTGTTCTGCCTCCACATTAACAGCCGCAATTATTTCATTATTTTTCTTCTCATGAACTAAACCAGTGTGGGAGAGAAAAGGTTTTTGGCAGACTTGAGCATTTGCAAGCCACTGTTCTAAAACAAAAATAATCTATCTTTGCATGATTTTAAGTGATGTACCAATGAACAGATACTGATAAATATGTAAAAAGAGAAATGGTAAGGTTGTAAAATGTCAAAATGCACAGCATTTATTGCAGTTTCATCACAAATGTATTAAATCAGACACATTTAGACAAAAATAAATAGATTTTCTGCCTTTTAAAGGTTTCATACTGTCACAGTAAAGTTTAATCACAACCTCCTGGTTTCCCAGTGTTGTCAAAATGACAAATTTTTACAAGGCGGATGTTACACCACCCCTCATATGACATGAGCTGGAATGTTAATTACACATTACTGAATAGTTGCTACCACATTCAAATAATATTTCACCCATTTGGGTCTGATTAAACAAAACAACAAGTTGGCATTACAAAATATGACACTGAAAACAAATTTGTTTTATCTTCACATTTTTCCATTGCACAAAATACTGTGAATATGATAGAAGGAGCAGTTTTATGAACCAGAGTTCATAGTCTAAAAGGCACTTAATAACTTAGACCTCACAGTTACAATATACAGTACAGCAATTTAAATAAAAACCATCAGTGTGATGCGCGATACCAGCGGTGCACTCAAATCAAAATGATAATCTGTTTTAAATAACTTCACGAACATGTACAGTATGTTCCCCAGCTCAATAAATGTCACTGAGGTCAGATATTATACTTTAACTTTGATCAGAGAAAGCAGCCATCCCATTTTGGGTGCAGTGTGGCACATTTTACATTTAAAAGGACTAATCCGTTTTTTTTTTTTTTTTAATCATATTATTATAAATATACCAGCTTGAGGTATAAAAATACATCTGACAGTTAACTTTTGTGTTCTGACCTTTTGGCGATTCGGTGACAAATGCGCCCTGCAGTTTGTGCCTTTAATACCAAAATTAACAAACTGATAACTGCTGCATTTTATACTAGACAGTCAATTTGTCAAAGATTTAGAAGTATGCTACAAAACCATCATACATTAATGCCATTAAGATCTGTACACACAACCTGCAAATGTAGCTGTTCTACTCTTCTTTCAAGGATAAGGCTACTGATATAGTATATTTTTCAATCAACTGATCAACAACAAGTATCAAAAATCATGATATGTGATGTAGCCATACTCCATCATTACCATGAGCACAAGCATTGTGGGTTTATTTCTTGCTACTGAAAGTAGTCATCCTTAAATGTGCTTCTTCATTTAGGCACATTTGAAAAATACTGCATAAAGCAGCTGTTTGAGGAGATTATTCAGCCTTTACAATGCAAAGTGTTTATTTGTGACCTATTTTCAGATGTTATGCCCTTGGCAGGAGCAGTTGAGTATTCAGCTAAGTGTATCAGAAAGCCTTGCAATATTAGACACTATGAAGAAACACATTAACACATAGTTGTTTTTGACCTTTTCATGAACCTCAGAGTAAGATGTCACACCCAAGACGTCTAAAATGCCCTAATGTTCTTTGAACCTGACAGACTTTATTGCCCGAGCTATTTGTCAGTTGGTGGTTTAGTGCTGTTGGTTGCGTTAGAGTTGTTTGCACACACCCTTGCATTGCTCTCTGTCCTAAGAGAAGAAGAGTTGAGTGGACTCCTCTTGAGGACTTTGTTGGCCAGAAGGCTGCAGGTCTTCCTGTACTGGTGACGCAGCAGAGAGTAGACAAACGGGTCGCTTGCTGCCTTGCTGTATGCCAAACATTTGGATAGGACACACCAGTGAGGGCTTATTGGCCCTGGAGAGAAGAGCTCTACAATTCTACCTCAAATAAAACACAAATGGGAAGAAAATGTCACTCATAGTTCAAAAGATAAAGTGCAGTGGCTGGGCTATTTTTTAAATCAGTGTAACTGGAGTGGAAGACATCCGAAGCATGTGATGAAACTCCCTGGGTGCTATGATATGGTGGAAACGTTCTTATTTCGCTCCACTTAAATGTCATCATTGAGTATGTGTGAATGAAAAATTACCTATGTCTTCTTTTTTATTTTGTTTAGTTATTCTGGAGATCTTGCTGATTAAAATTGTATTTATTACATTCCCTTTAAGTTAAAGGCAAATAATAAATCGACAAAAACACTGGGCTTCATAATAATGATGTGAAATGTGTGTAGATCATGTTTCTGAATTGCTAGCTATGATATTATGAAAATAAGGCTATTCCATTGTTCATAATGTTACCAAATAACAAGATAGAACTGAAAATAATTTCTCAGATCAGTATTACCACATTAGCTGCCACAGAATTTTAGAATCTTAAAAAAAGAACAAGGAAAATTATGTCCAATTATTTTTTTTTGTCTAAATACAAATTTTAATATTGTATTGAATTTTTGTCTCAGAGAAGCTGTGTTAAGAATTTCTTAAATGTTGTGCCTCAAACAGCAAATAAATTAATAAACAAAGATAAGGAAAATCTTACATTCAAACGATGCTGTGCATATGTAATGAAATCTTGCAGACAAATTTCCACACTCACCCACACAAAAACCAATATACAACATTATGGATCTCAACTCACCTAGTGATGACATAAGGTGTGAAACACACCAGAAATGTGCCGATGAATGTACTGATCTTCTTGGTGGCCCTCTGCCTCCTCCGCTTCTGCTCATCCAAACATTTCTGGCGTACACTGACAAAGCACACAGGTACCGTTATCGTCCCAGAGGCATGATCAGAGACATTCAGATGTGATGAAGGAATCCAAGGAGAAAACATGTGGGATGGACACAAAGAAAGCAGTCGACTGTGCTCTAATCTTTGATAATTACGTTTGAGAATTCTCACACTGCACAGAATAAAAAGGATACAGACTGTACAGACCTGACTACAAATCAAAATAGCTTATGTCTGACAAACTGCCAAATAAATGGGAAAAACAGATCTCTTAAAAATGATGTCATACATAAACCTGAAATTTTCAATCATAAGCAAAGAGGTGCTTTGATATAAAAAAGGACTATGAAAACATATTATTATTATTATTATCATTATTATTATTATTATTATTATTATTATTATTATTATCCACAAAGTACAGTGTGGAAGGCAAAAGTAGAAATCCAATTGATTGTCTGGATCTGTCATTTTGCCTTTATGGGTGCATAGTGTACTATTAATGGTCCCTCTGAAATGCTGCACAATTAATAAAATAAACTGGACACAAACTGGATTCAAACATTTAACTAAAAGACACATGAATTACAAATGGATTGGACTGATGTGTTTATGATGGATGTTTACCTGGGATGAATATCCACAAGGAGCACCAGTGTTTGCATTGTGATCACGTCGATGCGTTTACAGTGAAACCTGGCAACTTTGAGCACTTTTAGGTACGTTACACACATCACAACCAGTGTGAGGAGGAATGTGAGAGAATGCAAAGCCACGGTGAAAACGATGAACTGCGTCCCAGCTCCCTTTGCCCTTACGTTGCAAACAGTGCAGGATGCGTATAGGTGATGATAGCCGACCCAGGAGCGCCAGGTGGCCACAGTGGAAAAGCAAAGTGAGTGTATCCACGTGTATCCAAGCGCCAACACCGCATCCCGGTGCCGTATTCTTGAGTGGTAGCTCAGCGGGAAGACAACCGCCACCCATCTATCGATGCTGAGAGCTGCCATGCTTAGCATGGAATTTGTGGTGAGAAAAGTGTCAAGGAAACCCACAATTTGACAGAGAACGCTGCCTCCAGGATGCCCGTTGGTGATAAGCCCGGCCAAAGTTAGTGGCATGTTGGATACGCTTAGCAACAAGTTGCAAAACGTCAAGTTTAGAATAAAAAGACCGGGTACCTGTTTGCGGATCTCCGGGTTGTACATAAAGCAGATCAGCACTACGACGTTGGACAGCAGCGATACAACAATAATACCCAAAATCAACGCAGAAGCAACTATGTCCGCTGCGTCCATGATGTCCCTTGTTAAATATCCAGACTTGTAGATACAGCATCCACAGTTCTGTTGCAAACTGCCATCGTGAGTTGCAGTCACAACGAGTTTTGAGTCCAAATCATGCTTACCCCCCTCCAGGATCCAAATCCCAACAAACGAATCGATCCTCCAAAAAGCGTAGAAGGTTTGACCGTTGATTAATTACAGATCGTTGTTCTGATTACGTGAGGGAATCTGGAAGTCAGTTTCCTGGAATGGTGTCACAGCAGGCTTGTTTTCTTGAGGCGCTGCGGTAGTTTTTTTCCCCCTGGTCATGACACTGGTATCACAGCTCAAGGGTTCCTTGCTGCGCAATTGCGCACTATGATGGACAGCTTTGGAAAAATACGTAAAAGCAAACCACTTAAAGCTTCCAGCTACCTAAAGCTCAATGTGTTTCCTGTCAGTCTTAACTACACGGGCGCACTTCTGTTCCAAAATAGCCTTTTAGAGTAAAAATAGACTCACGACGCATGATGACGTGCCCGGTGGTTAGGCTGATGTCATAAGCGTCACGGTTTTGGTGCAAACACAGGCGCATTAAGTTTTTGAATATTGAAATCGTGACGTGTTGTTGATTAAATGTTTTGTAAGTCAGACTGAATCATCACTTTCTTTTTGTTCAAGAAAAAAATTTCACTTGTCAACACTTACATTTTACTCCGCAGTTTATCCTTAGATTATAGAGACCAAAGCCCGTAACGTTGCAGAGTTCAGATGACACCTGGAATGGACGCAGCGCAGCTGGACACATCAGTGTGCTGGTCCCAGTGAAGCAGTACTCCCGCCTCTAGCGTAGAATAGAGTGCATGCAGCCCCCAGCAGTACAAAGGACATCACACTGTAAGGAATGTGGTGTTTTCAGTGGCCCATAACCTAAATGGAGACTTATCCTTGTCCATGTATCTTGTACAGAAATAAACTATTATTAGGTTTGCATTATTGTCTGGAAATTAGTTGTAATGTTACATCTCGTGGCGTTAGATAGGAGTTAGATATATTATGTGCATTTCTGGAATAACTGCTCCAGTTGTTTGTCCTCCTGACAAACAACTGCAAAATCTAAATTTCCAGATGGAATAAAATGTAAGCTTTAATATTCTCTTAAGGTACAGAAAGTTAGGGATTCTGCACATATCGTTACTTCAAACCCCATTTCCAAAAGAGTTGAGTTTGGCTTTAACTGGCAATGGTATCATGAAAGCAGAAAAACATAAGATGAGATACTATATGGGATTACTAAAGACTGGGAAAGTTTCATATTACTAAAAGGAAAAACAACTCAGAAGTAGTTGATTTGAAATAGGTTTGTGACAAGACATGAAAAAGGTAAACAGCAGGTAAACAGAAAGAATGAGCAACATTAAAAAAATAATGCTTTACAGTGCAAAATTAACTGTAAGGATTTCATGATTTGTGGTACATAATACTTAGGTAAAGAGTGTGAGAATTTTTGGAAATACTTGTATATATCAAATAAGGGGTTTAAAAAAAAGGGGAAACATACTGAGTGGCCTTTACATTCAAACCTTTAATACAGACACAATCTGTCATGGAAATCACTGCATGAGCTGCAGAGAGATTCTGAAGCCTCTTGTCAAAGAAGACAGTTCACAAAGTAATTCTTCCTTTTTAATTAATGAAACTTATAAATGACTTATCCTCTGGGCCAAAGAAAAGAAGATCTAGTTTGATCCAAAAGCCTGATTTTGCTCTGCAAAGATGACAGTAATCGAGTAGCTGAACAACACATACTACCATTCTCGATCTAGTGACAAAAATGTGTTTTTCTGGAAGGGTCTTGCAGCAAGACAATGCCAAAACAAATTCTGTTCACAGCCCAAGGTGTCTGTAAATGGGCCTTACTTAGTCTAATTAACAACTGAAATAATCTGAAACCTAGAAAAAAAAAAAAAAAAAAAAAAAAAAATGAAAAGACAACTCAAAAATTCTGAGTTGATGAAATCCTCAAGCAGTAACATGAAAGAAGGTCTTCAAAATAAATCTACATCCCAGCCACCCTTTTGTTGAAAAGAAAAGAAAATCTGTTTACACATTTGAAAGTTTGTTTTTGGACATCTTTCAATTAAATATAAGGCCGGAAATCTTTTGAAATTCTTACATTTGGTTTTAATCTACATTTAACAGTTCATTTTACTAACTTTCTGAAGGCAGATATTGATTTTAAATATCCACAACCTTTCCAGGTATCATTACTGCAAAAGGAAAATCTGATTATCCACAATGTCATGTATTTAAATAGAATGACAGTGCTTTTGACATTTACATTCTCTGCTATGCTCAGACATTGGGAATAAAAACAATATTATGCCTCAAATCAACTCTTCTGGATATATAAACTTGATTTGGACAATCTGGTTTGGTGTGAACCAAGAAAGCATCACATGACACTGATGAGTGGGGCCTTAGTGGTAGTAACACAACACAACCCTAAACAAGGAGCTTGCATGAGCCTTCTTATATGATATGTGACTGTATTAGTCATAAAGTAGTTTCTATTTTCACACATTCTTTGAATATATAATAGACTAATTCACCATTGTCACAGAACACCATGTATGTGGGCTCTTTGAAGATTTCAATTAATTTCCTCATTGAGGCCTCTACACCAAGGATGGAAGTTAAAATAGCTAATTTTCAAAGAGTCATTTAACTCCTATTAATTTCACAACCATAATTAAAAGCATGGATGTAATATATGATGTTTAATTGAAAGAGATATCACCTATGTCCGGCTACACGATTTGAAATTAGTCTATTTGCTACAACAGCGGTCATATGTGCAGCTGTCTAGCCACCCCATTACTTATAAGCAATGACAAATTGCCAGTAGTGGCTGCAAAGATTTTTTAATTAACTCCACAGAGAGATGCTTCTGCCCTTTTTTTACTTTGTGAGGGAACAGATGGTGAAACTACATTCTATTATTATATATGTTTTAAACAGCATTCATTTTCTGCAGTGCTAACCAGGATAAAGTTCAATTTCATTTGCTCACAGACTTTGACTTTATGAAGCGAGAGCAGACAACTATGTAGTCAAATAATCGCTCTAAAGTTCCTGAAGACTGACATGTGGGAGAAGGCAGAAATATCTATTTTGTAAGAGGTATAAACATTTACTAAGTGCTCAGACAATATGTTGCTTTTTTGTTGGTATTTTCATTATAATTGATGAAAGTGACCCCTATAAAGGTCACCTTTAAGAGTCTTGGCTTCACCCTCGCAACAATCAAGGTGGAAAAAAAATCACTTACAATACAACAATGTATTCTAATTCTTTTATATATAAGTTTAATAATTTTAGCTTTTTAAATTAAGTGATGCCATACTAAGTTTACATTTATTTTCAGCCATCTTTTTATTTTTTCAGCCCTTGAGGGGGAATTTTTTTAAAATGATAAACAGGTTTTGTCTGGGAAATGATGAATACAGCACTGGTAAAATAATAAAACATGGCTTTGTTTCTATCAAGTTGTAACTGTTTTAGTAGAATAAATGTTAAACATTGGCAATATTTTCTTAAAATAAGAAGTCCAGATGCACTCCTCAGTATCAAAAAGATGTTAGTACTTTAAAGAGATGTATAGCAAGACCTGGAATAACTGATTCTCTGATAAAATTAAATGACAATCCCAACCAGCAGAGTTAATGTCACCTGATCTCATGTTTCTGTTCCTGTGATCACCTTTAAAGTTGGTTACATGATCTTCAGAGGCATCAGTCAGCAATGTTTGTTTTGTGCTTTGTAGAAATCATCAAGTTTACAATGACAGCTACTGATTTGTTTCAACACCACCTGTGTCCATTTTAAAAATTCATCATTGAAAAAGAAATTTCCCATCAGTGTCATTTAGCCCCAGACATCAGAATAAATTCCACATAGAGAATTTGGTTTAAGCTAAAGGATTTGACAGCTGATTCTTTTGTGTTTTCACTATTCCCTCATCTGACAGTGTCACTTTTATACACAGAAGTTAGTGCATCTCTCAGCATACTCCCTTTGACAGATGTCAAATGGTTTTAAATCTTGAATATACTGTTGATCCAGCTCTATTTTTTCTTCTTGGCCAAACCTCAGATGGCTGGTTTTATCTTGGCTGCACATAATTTGTTGCAGCCATTCCAGGCTCTGTTATGCTCGCCCATCTGCTTTGATGTCCTTTCTCTGGTAATGAGCATAACATCGCTGTACACAACCATGACGGTAAGAAGCTTAGTAGTTTTTTAAATGAAGATCTGAGTGTGAGTTTTAATGAGAGATCATGATGGCAGGACCTTCAAACTCTGAGTGTATGTGGTTTGACTTGGTTCATTATCTCTCTGCTGCTGGCTGTGTGTCTATCTATGTGTGTCTCATTGTAAATTTTTCTGGAAATTAGAAGTTTCCACAAGTATGGAAGTATTAAGAAAATCTGTAGGACACCAGACATTAAAAAGGAAAGAGTTAGAAATGGAAATACCCCTGAGCTTAGTCAAGGGAAAACTACACAATATATGCGTGATGGAGAGCAGAGCTAGATGGCTTGTGCCTGGGGCACAATGAACACATGCCTGGCTTGAGCCCCAACTGGCTCCTGCACAATTTCAGTTCCTGTCTTTTCATATTATTCTTTGTTCATTTGTGCTTGGACAAAAGTCTCACTTCCTTAGGAAACCTATCTGCATGCACAGCCAAACTGCTTGTCAATGTTATGATTTATACTTTGATACAGTTCTTCGGTGACTCAGAGGGAGCAACAGATAACATGCAACAGATAAGCACACAAGTATATTTCAAGCTGAATGTCTTGAGGAGATGCTTTGTTGAAAATGTAGAGTCCATGAAGGTCAAATACTAGCAGCCCTGTACATATCTCTGCAATAATAACTAGTCAATTTCAGTACAATTTATGGTATGTGTTTATTTTTATTTAACCTTTATTTAACCAGGAAAGTCCCACTGAGATTAAAAAAACTCTTTTCCAAAGAAGTCCTGTCCAAGAGACAGTAAAAGATTGAACACACAGTTAGAACATTAAAACAAACATTAATATAAAACTGGTCATGAAAAACAATTGCACATTATTGAGGCAGTCTCTGATGCTTTTAGCTTGGTTTTGAAGGCATTTAAGGGCAACAACTGTCAATTTCCAGCCTTTATGCAACATGTTCCAAGCTAAGGAGCTGTATTTAACATAAAATAAAAAATCCAAAATACCATCCACATACCCACGAGGTCCCAAAGTTTTCCACTAGACCCCTGCCCTGATTATTGTATTACTGGTTACTGGGTTGGCCTTCTCCCATTTTGTGTTCTGTCATCTCTTACCAGGTTTAAACTGCACATGTACATGATTTAAATGAAAGTACGATTAATTACACGAGGCCACCTGCAGCCAGTTTAGCATGGGCACACTGACTAAGTTACACCTTACAGGACCTTACAATGCAAATGCATATATCATGTTCTCTGACACCTTTACCCCTACAGTGAGATTTTTAAGCAGTTTGTGTTACAGATGCTTTTTTGCAGTTACCTATGGTGGTGGCCAACCAACTGGACATTGTGCTCATGGAAAACCAGGAAGGGAAAGCCGCTGTGATTGATGTAGCCATCCTCAACTATTGAAATATCAGGAAGAAGGAAGATGGGAAACAGGAGAAATACCAAGAACTCAAGGAAGAACAGGAGAAAGCCTAGAAGGTGAAAGCAACAGTAGTACCAGTGGTCATCGGCGCACTCGGGGCCATGTCTCCCACCGCTGGAGATGTGGCTTCAACAGATAACTGAAGAAACAGATATCTCCATCATGAAGAGCACAGGAACATATTTGATATTGCACAGGTCTTTCAAGCTCCCAGGACTCTGTAAAGGACCTGAGCTTGAGATGATTAGCCCACCCAATTAGGAAGGGAAGGTGGGTGTACTGTACTTATATGTACTGCATAAACCTTTTACATTTTCTTTTCTATTTTTGACCTGGATATTTGTTAAGTGTGTTCTGTATATTGTATTTTCGCATCACATTTAGCATCATATAGTTTAATTTTACTCTCATTCTTATTCTATAGTCAGATTCAAACAGTCATCAGCTGCATTGATCAAATTAAATATCGGATGTGCCAGAACTGTGCCAGTTAAATGAAGACAAAACTGAAATAATAGTTTTTGGAGCCAAGGAAGAAAGATTAAAAATGAGCACTCAGCTTGAAACAGCTAAGTTAAAAACTAACAACAAAGCCAGAAATCTGTAGGACCTGAATTTTAGCACATCGAGAGTTGTGAAGTAATCCTTTTATCTCTTAAACTGCATATCGAGGATCAAAGGATTAATGTCTCAGCAAGATTTAGACAAAAACTTGTCCATGCAGTTATCTTCAGACTACTGTAACGCTGTAGTTACAGGTCTTCCTAAAAAGTCCTTCAAACAGCTGCAGTTGGAAAGCTGCTGCTCGAGTCCTCACTAAGACCAAGAAAGTGGATCATATAACTCCAGTCCTTAGATTATTACACTGGCGTCCTGACTTCAAAATCCTGCTTTTAGTTCACAAAGCACTGAATGGTTTAGGACCAAAATACATTCAGGATCTTCTGGTTCGTCATGAAGCAACCAGATCCCTCAGGTCATCAGGGTCAAATCTACTTTCTGTTCCCAGAGTCAGAACTAAACGTGGAGAGGCAGCGTTCAGCTTTTATGCTCCTCACCTGTGGAACAAACACCCAGAAAACTGAAGTTTTAAAACAAGGTTATGGGGTGATGTTTAGCTGAATTGGTTAAAGTTTGTTTTTAATGTACTTTTTAATGCATTAATCCATTTAATGCTTGTACATGAAATGTGCTATAAAAATGACCTTGCCTTGCCTTCTTATTCTATAATGCTATTGTAACACAGCATTTTCCAAGTATGAGATCAATAAACCATGTCTGATTCTGATTAGATTAGCCCCTACACACTAGGATACACAGATTGCTCTGCTAGTAACTGATTTTCAGCTTTATTGAGTTTAAGCGGTCAAATATTTTATAAAGGATATTGGGTGGGCTGTTGGGTCTTTTTGGGGTGAGTGATCTTAAGGCTTGGTGGAAGCTTTTAAGTTTTTTTTCTCTCTTCACCATCTTCTGTCTGGCTGATCTGTTTGCTGTCTGTGTTGTGTGCTGTCATTTCCCCAGATGTAACACTGATGTAATGTCACACAAACACAGACACATCTGCATGCATGATCACTCAAAACAATGGCAGCACTAGTGGCAGCACTATTGTAACTTTTGGGTATTAAAAACTTAACTAGAAGCACTCAGAGAATAAAGACGTTACCTCTGCCAAGCTAGTGTTTTTTTTTTGCCAATGATTGTGGGCATCATTTTTGAGTTAGAAGCTCTAATGGCAAATTATCACTGTCTCCCCATAGTAAACAATCCTTTAACAAAATTCCTGGATTCAGGAGTTAACCAGTGATCTGGATCACCCCCATAATATAATCACTTGTTCTTGATTCCACTTTTTAGATTTCTTGAAAATTTCATCAAAATCCACACACAACTTTTTGAGTTATGTTGCTAACAGATAGACAGACAGATAAATTAACCCAGCCGAATACATGGCCTCTGCCTTGATATTAAAAGGGACAAATAAAAGAGCAGCAAACTACAACTTCTGTGGTATAAAAATACAGGATGATGGAGCCTTATATTATATATGAATATATATATATATATATATATATATATATATTCAATTATAAAAAGTATTTTCTGTACTCATCTCACAGTTATTTCAAACCCTTTAAAAAAAACATCACTAAGATCATTAAGATTTTTCTGATGCACTAGTGATCAGTTGTGGACCTCTTGAGCCACCGTCCTGTAGATTGTATATGTTTACCTGCTGAAATACACCTGAGGCAAATTTCTAATGCCATTTGTTTCAGGTGTGGAAATGTCTAAAACCTGCAGGACAATTGGTGGTCCTCGCTCTAATGTGTAGCGTATTGGCCCTCCTTTCTGCATTCAGAATAAAAGAAATAAAAACAAAAAGGAAAAAGAAAAATGTTATGAACTTCAGTACTAGTATTGGTTCCAGATCGGTTTTTGGAAACATAAAAAACTTCTGGATGAGTTATGTTTGTTATAAATGAGCATATTTACTA
This sequence comes from Melanotaenia boesemani, assembly GCF_017639745.1. NCBI lineage: Eukaryota > Metazoa > Chordata > Actinopteri > Atheriniformes > Melanotaeniidae > Melanotaenia > Melanotaenia boesemani. The sequence continues at coordinate 20,936,138 of NC_055697.1, forward strand.
TCTGAATAAATTTTAGTGTTCATCTGCATGTTTTATGAGTTTAATAGAGTAAAGAAATTGTAAAGAGGACAGGGGCAGCGCATATGTCAGTTTAAGCTAAAGTTCGGTGCTGTTGCAAAATTCTGGTATCAGATTTTTAAATTCCTTGAATCGTGATAATGCAGTCTTCTAAGCAGTCCAGCCTGCTTGTGAAATTACTTATTACAACTAAAAGATACTTGTGACTTGACTTGGACTGGAGGTCAAAGACTTGAGAATTGACTTGTAAAAAAATGACTTGTGAAAGTCTCTGGTGGTGGGACTTATTCAGTGTAATCTGGCTCTTTTAAGCACATGTAAAGTTCTCAGGACACATTTCTAATTATAAAGGAAAATTGGTCAGTTTAATTGCTTTGTTGGGTGTTCTTGCATTTAACAAATCTGAATCTATCAAGTTATTTTGATGTACAAAGGATCAAAGGTTTCAGTAAAGGACCTTAAAACACCAAAAGTAAAAATTATGTAATACCCAGGGGAACTACCTTGTTGAATTTCTCTACTTTTATTACCAGATGCACTTTTTCATTTGCAGAAGTAAATAATCCTCTGCAACTTTTGAGAAAATAAAAGTTATTAATAGTTAATGTTTTATTTTTAATACACATCAAATGTCCAGTTAGAACAAGAGTTATTTTATATACTGTTCAATATAATAGAGAAAAACATTGAAAATACAGTTGGCAGGTCAGATCTTTAGAAATTTGGAATCTGCCAAGAAAATTTAAATCGTTGCATCTCTAGGGAACACCCGAGACAAGTTATTTTGGAAATGTGGTCATCCAGTTGTCTGGCACCAATTTGGCTGCTGTCAGAATCCTTCAGATCCGTGTGCTTGTTCTTGTTTTCCAGCATTAAAAACTGACTGGCACATCCCACTGTTTAACAGGTACTACTAAAAATATTCTGTCTCGTTCACTCTACCTTTGCTGTAAGGTGCAGATATTTGATACTATAATTATGTCATTTTTACGATCAGTATGTGGAAAATTTACTAGACTGCTTCTTCAGATTTGTTAATATATTTTTATACACTACAAGTGGCTGTCAGTTTAACTTGTCAAAAGAATTTACAAGGTTTAAGTATGAAGCAAAGTCGACTAGTGTCAATAATCTCAGCTCATTTTTTTAGCTCTTTTTCTCTTGTATCATTTAAAGCAGAGCCTTGTGTGAAAAGAATGCTCTGCTGTGGCTTTGATATATAGTTGTAGAGTGAATGTGTTGAGCTTTCCACATTGGAGGACGGTATTAAATGTTTGCAGCATCAGAAGTATAATAGGTTTAAGCAGGGCTCGAATTACACCAGGGCTTTCGGGGGAGCCTTATTTTGAATGTGCACTGCGACTTCTCAAGTCACGTTCATGCACATGTACATACGTGCACGTAGCACGGTCAAAAATATGGTTACTACCAATAAACCCCTCTGTTACTACTGTATGCAGCTTGTTTAATCATACACCGGAATGGAAATTTATTTTACCAACCACAAAAAGAAGCATATCAAATGTTTGTTGTATAGATGCTCACAGCAGACAACAAACAATGCCGCTGTCCACGATGCTGAAAGAAACAGCATGTCATCTGCATCGTTTGGAAGATTTCATAAATTAAATTAAAAAAAAAATTATGCACACCCAACATTGACAAATTAATACTATTCTTTTCAAGAAACATCAGGGACCTAATTGAAAAAGTTAAATGTAACCTGAAAGTGGACTAGTTTTAGGGCTCCCCCTTAAAGGATCAGCTGAATGTCAGGGGAGCCAAGGGCCCCTTAGCAATTCAAGAGAGTGAAGAGAGATTGAAAAGCCCCTAACAGAGATGCAGCATCTCCATCCACAGAGCTTGGTACTATTCTGCAAAACAAACATGCAACATGAAATGTTGTCAATGCTTTAGCGGTGGATGTGTAGACTGTCTGTATTATGAGTGAGTGAATATAAGCATTCCTAAAGAGAAGTGAGGGGAAGGCTGCTAGTTCAGGCTCCTGGTTAACTGAAAAGCTCTGTTAGACACTATAAAGTTGAATTTAGGAGGCAACTGTGCTCCTCAGTGGGGATTGAGGAAAAAGGGACTATCTTCACTTCTCATCTACCACTGTGATAAGAAGCTTCTGTGGTCACACAGCAGTGGCACTGCATCATCACACCCACCCTGTCTGGGGTGTGGGTGGATGGTTGGGCTGATTTGTACCCCCCTCCTCTCTGACAGTCAACACGACTGCTTCCACATTTCACAACACTGCCATACTGCTGTCTGAACACACGCTGTTGGTAGACATGGTAGAGATGGAGAAGAGCTTTCAACATCTCAATTCTTAGAGTCATTAGTAAATATCTGATATACTTTTACTGACAAATACTGGTTTTGTCTTGTTTCAGAGTACCATTATTCTTACATTTTCCCCACACTTATAAGTTACAGACTTTTGGATCCCTTTAGAAGGACATATTTGCTAATTCAGTGACAAGAATAGAGACACATATAGTATTTGCTTTTGATTTGTTTTTTCTATGTCTATGTTCTATATTGCTTGTGCATAGCCATGTGAGAAAAAAAAACAACAAAAACTGTCAAACCTGTCTTCATTTATTAAGCTCCAGATGTTACTTCTCTGGATAATTTGCTAAGCATTTTACCATTTACATGTTAATGTAAGTAGATTTGTTTTTCAAAGGATTTAGTATAAAGTAAGGAATTTGTTTTTAAATCTACAACATTGTGTTTTTTTTTAATTGAGCTCTTCAAATAGCTTTTAACTTTTTAGTTAAATCTGCTGATCGGGTTATATTACCTTAGAGCTGGGCAAATTATGTAGAAAAAGATTCAGAATTCCCAACTATGAAGACAAGTAATGTAGTGAGACAAAATTTGAACAATTTTAGAGAGATGTTTTCAATTTCATTCGAGTAACTTTATTTTAGGTAAGCAGAACAATGAAAGCTGTTTAGCTCAGCAACCACCAAATAATACAGTAAACTGATATATTCTGTCAATAGACGACAAATAATTCATTTTCTGTTTGTGTATGAGTCTTGTGTTAGCTCCTTTCATGATCCTGAAAGTTGGAACAACGTTTCCACTTGAACCATTCAGTCTTTTTAGTGGTGAAGATGTGCAACAGGAACCGTTTAAGTTTTAAAGTGAGTGACTTCTCATTCATTTTTCTCAAAAGAAAGCATAATATTTAAAGTCATAATTGTATATATGCTGGAATTTTATAATAGTTTAATCAATCAAAATGTCACAAAGCATTATGAGATACTTGGTGCTTCTGCTAAAGCACAACTACCGATACTGTGCTTCCCTCTAGTGGATTTAATTTATTTTACAATAAAAAATATACTTTATTAACTAACAGTATTAACTGTTAAACATTTTTTTTTGTTATTCCACATAAAAGGATCAGATATGTATTTTTAAACATTTATAAATTGTAGCATTTATTAGTGTCAGTCGCGTCCTACTAACACTGTTGCTATATTAAATTTTTAGTTAAGGTCAATAATTTAATTTCCATTCTTAGTTTTCATGCAATAAAATATTGCAATTAAATAAAACTTTGTCTAAAGTCTCATTTTAATGAGTGACAGAAAGGAAAGGGGGAATCTATTTCCTGAAGCACGTCCGTGTGTGGTAGTTTATTTCTGCTTTGACCAGAAGAGGGCGCTCTATGTAAAGGCTACTGAACCTGGAGGACGTGAGGCGATTCAGCAGTGTTCTGTCTGAGCTGTCAGCACTCATTAGAGCTGTCTCATTAAAATGATGTCACTGGCACTCTATTAGCAGTAAAATGAACAGCTGCCCTGCCTCGAGGCCAAATCAACAAGTGAACTTTGTCGGTCAGTGTAGGCTGAGGGTTAACCTGCTCAAGGAAGGAGCTGAGAACAACCAGGTTTTTGTTTTGATTTCTCTTTTTATGCAAAGCACTATTTTCCATCCATACGCCATAATTACCTATTAATTTAATTTTAAAATTAATTTTTACTCATTCTGTCTCTTTTATTTGTATTAATAGTCTTCCCAAAGACCATGGGTACCTTGTGGAGCAGAGTCATACTCGCCTATTTGTTTTCTGTATAATAAAGTTTTAGAAAGGGAGTCAGAGAGAGAGAGAGAGAGAGAGAGAGAGAGAGAGAGAGAGAAGGGAAAAAAGGTACAAATTTTCCTTCAGTTACTTTGTTCTGCCACATGGGGGCACCATTGAGTGAATTTCCCCCATGTTGGTTTAAACAAAGGCTGTTATTTATACATAAATTTAAAAAAGTGTAAAAGCGTTTTTTAATAATCTGTGTTCCTGATTTTCAGATTTAGAAAATTGACATCATGTGTGCTTCTGACAATTAACCTGCAAATGCTGCTGAAAGCATTGGATCTTTTAAAGTAAAGGCCAGCCACTTGAGCTCTTTCACCGCAGTCTCCTTCTCCTCCCTCAGCTCCTTGTGACCCAGCACATGCTACACTTTAGAGAGGCATTCAAAGAGACCAAGATCTGAATGGTATTTGGGGTCAAAACCACGATATCCCCCCATTTGCCTTCCTCCATTAACAGCCTATTTAGTATACCGCCGATGGCAGTAAAGAGATAGCTGGGCTTTTATACCTTCTGACTGGATATATTAGCAGGTAATGTCCTTAAAGAGGATTAGTGGATGGAAGGAGGAAAAGAGAAGGGGAAGAGAGTGGCTGAAAGCGCCGTAGGGATGACATGGCAGTAAATAGGCAGGTGATAGCAGGGAGGACAGGAGAGCTTATGCTGCCTTCTGCTGCCTCTGGCCATGATAAGGGATTAGCAGCCACTCTGGACTCTGGTATCCTAAAGCATGTTGAGTCATATATGTTAGTATTTTGAAATGTATAGCAAAATAAACAGAATTTTACATGTGAGAAATAAAGTTTGGTGACATCTGTTTCAGTTTATGTGATTTATTTCTTTTGTTTATTTATGGGAAAAAGCATGGTCAATTGTCAAGTTCAGGAAATGGTTTCTTCAACATTGGTGGTTAACAATTCTTCTGATCCTGTTTAGTCAATCAAGACTGAGCCGAGGGTCGAGGTCAAGAGTCCCTACAAACCAAACAAATCATCCTGTTTACTGTGTTCAGCAATTAACCTCCAGTCTCCTTAAACACATTCATAAACAGGCATGATCGTGTTAAAATGTGACCTTAAGGAAGTGAACACACGTGCATATTTTCAAAAACCCCTTCTTCACCACAAAACTTGGCATAAAAAACATTGAAATGTTAAATCTATTTTTATTTTAATTTTACTCCTATGCTTTTTAGTATTTAAAGGAAAAAAAACTGAAATGACCCTTGAAAGGTAAAAGCAAACTGTACATATAAATTGCATCTAAATGAGTTAATTTGTAATTTCATGTACTCTGCACTTAGCCTTAACTCACTGTAGAAAAGTAGTGTCTTAAGAGGAAAATCGGGCTGTTGAAGTATTACAGCAGTTAATAAGTATTAATATGTCTTATGTTTGTCTTACGGTCTAGGTAAATAAAATGCACAAGGTGTTAAGTTTTTCGTATTCATGAAACCATAGAAAAAAATAATAAAGTATATTTTGCCCCCTGTACCCCAATAAAAAGGAAAGACCATCCTACTTGACTATATTACATCTTATATGCAATGGATTCAGCTCTAATACCAGAAGTAATGTCATTTTTAGTAAAACAAACTCCAACATAAAAGTTTAGCTTTTTCAGGTACTTCACCATGGAAAACATTTTCAAATCGCATTTTAGTCTATTTGGTTCTCCCCTCATTCACCATTAAGATTACCATATGACTAATGCCCTAGACCTGAGGCCTCGGCTTGCCTCCGCTAAGCTGTTTTGGGGGTATTTGATCGTGCATAGATGACATTGAGTTAGAATGGTTCACTGCAGAATCTGCTTTAGCTGCAGTCTGTTGGAAAGGAGTCAAGTGGAGGGCAAGCACCTGGGCTAGCTGACCTTTACCTGGAGACAGGATATGCAGAGGAATAAGAAGACGGTGGGCTGGGGAGATTAGTTTTATTTATGGCGTATTGCAAAATTTCATTTAAGTAAGCAAAGCCTTTAATGTGAAATGAAATCCAGTCATCAAAACTGGAATGGTTCATTCTATAATCTCTGTCCTTGTCCTCACTTTTCTACATTATTTAACTTTCGTGTGTGTGTGTGTGTGTGTGTGTGAGTGTTTGTGCGGAAGTGCACATCAGCACTTCCTCATGCTTGCTCAAGTTTCCAAATCTTTAAAAGTGTGAGATTGTATTCTAACTAGTGAAAGTATGTGCAAAACTGTTTCTGTGCCAAGACATCCCTGTGACAGCCTCTGCTCTCAGCAGCACCAGGATATGAAAGGCTCATTGTGTGCTGCTTCACGCTCCATGGCCAATTGACTTCTTTTCCCATTAATCAAATGCACTGTTTACCTAATCTTTCATAGCATTTCAAAACCATTAAAACCAAGAGGATTATCCTAGTATTTCTTACGGTGTCCCTTTACCTCAGCTATCTATGCTCTGATAACACTCCTTCCTTTACCTTTCTCTTTCTTCTCTCCTGTTTGGGCTCTAACCATCTGCATTTTCAAATGTGTACTCTTTTTCTCAGCTTTGTCCTCAAATATTTATCACTTTTTTCAAGCAGTTCAGATCAACCCATCATATTGAACATGTCTGTCTGAATAAATAAAACAAGGTTGTGATTTAAACTAGATTAAGCTGATGAAAAGAGAGCATCTGAAGTTGGATTTATAATTTCTGACTGCTGTCTAAGTGTGTACTTTCTTCTCTTGGAGCAGGAAGTTGGTATGGGTTAGATGGGCCACATTTCAGAGAGTGTATCTTACTTTAGGGAGGAAATTGTGAATTGAATTGCACTTAAAACCCCTCTTTGTAAAACTAGACGAGGTGCAAAGCAAACTCACATGCCAGAACAGTTGGCTGGGAACTGCAGACAGGTTTAAAGGTTGTAACCAAGCTGCACTTGCAGCTTGTTATGCCCTAAAGCTGAGCTTTGGGAGCATGATTTAGCTTGCTTTACTCAGCAGACAACCAGTTTGGATCTTTTGTGAATATATCACTCATAAAATTATGATTAAATGGGCAGTTAGGGGAAATTTTTTGTTTATTAAGATCCTAGATCTATTTATGGGCTCATTTATTAATATCAGGTAAACATAAAGATTATTACCTGATTTTTTTTAAATATCCACTAAACTGAATAATTTTTTTTAAAGTTCAGTATACAACAAAAGCTTTTTTAAGAGAAACAAACTACTTATTTATAGAGATACAACAGCACAATAGTGTTTCACCAGACAGAGTAATCAATTTCTCTGTCTTGTAATCCATGACTATGCGTTTTGTGTTTTGGTAGAAATCTCTGGTGTGTACATGCGTGCCAGTGCATGAGAATCTTTGCAATGAGGAACAGAGGGAAAAAACGTCTAGAAGGCCTGTGGATCAGTGGGCAGAGTAGTCCTCTGACAAGTAGAAGGTCAGTGATTCAATTCCAAGAGGCATACATGTAGTACATTAAGTGTGAGTGATCTGTTTTTAAACAGCATAATCATTGACTACAATAGGCTTACCTAAAAGAAAGGAAGCCAGGGTCCACACTGCTTTGTTTTTTTGCTTTAAGCAGTGTTGGCTTGTCTGTCTGTTTGCAACATAACAAGTTATGGACGGACTTAGGTCTGCGCTCTCTGAGTGCTTCTAGTTCTGAAGTGGTTTGCTCTAAAAGCTGCTTCAAAATCCGAACTTGGGTTTCAGTGTTCGTTTTGTCTTTGATTTGGAGAGCTGGAGTTATCTCCAGCAGTTAGTGTGCAAACTCTTCAGATTTATGATGATAAATATGAAATACTACTGTATGTAAAGAAAAAAAAAAGAAAAAAAGAAAAGAAAAAACACAATCACTCACATAGTTACACACATACTGTCTTTCTAAAACTTCGACATTTAAGAGCTGAAAGCACCATATAGACGATTTCTAATAAAGAATATTGTGGCATGAAATGATTATTTGCACAACCTATGAGCTTTCAAAAGAATGATATGGTGTTCTGTGTTGGAAATGTTAAAACATTATTTTATTTTTCTAAACCAGTATTCTCCCTTTAAAACGGTATTGTACTAATTGTGTGTATATGTGTGCTTGCACACACACATGCATGAGTGAGTTAGTCGTGATGATTGAGTGTGTGCTGATGATACTGAGGGTTAATCTGTATTTAGTTGGTTCATCCGGATGCCTTTGAGGCCATCTTATTAAAGGAAATGAGACTTTGCGAGGGTTTTTTCAACAGACAGTTACTGAGCTCTGCACGCATTCCTTCATGTCTCCTGCACACTGGACAGAAACAGCAAAGCCCACAGTGGGTCCTGCCAGAACACAGCAAAACAAAAAGGTCCTTGTGCTGGTACACATGTTAGTGAGGACATGCCGGTGTGTCAATCCGATACAATTTTGAAAGTTTATGTCTAAACAGAACGTGACCACCGTAGACGGCTGAAGTTCTGAGCTATTTGCATCAAGATAACTGAAGAATCTAGAACTGTAATGCTTTAAAAGATTGCCCAACCCCTTCTGCTACAGAGCAGTTTGAAAAAAAGGCCGACCTGTTGAAAAAGACTAATAATGTCTTATTCAAGTCTTTTTTTCCTCCTTACTGCTGGCCAAGGAGTTGACTGTACGTTAGGATGAAAGGGTTTAATTGGAAATGATAACCTGCTGACAGAGGGGATCTGTCGGCTCACAAGCCCTGGCTGTCTGTCTGCCAGTACTGCAACAATATCCACAGGGAGATTGGCAGATAGAAGCTGCTGTCAACGCCCTCAACTCAGGGTTGTTCCAGCATAAGCCTTGCACTTGTGTCTGGTTCAACTAGGGTACATGGCACTTTGCTGGCTGCATGCAAGTGACCGAACACACATAAAACAAGCAGAGAGCACATAGGACCCACAAACACATTTTGATCATTTCTATGCAGAAGATAAAACAATGGGCATGTGAGAGATAATGGGCATAAAGGAAAGCAAAACTCAAACATTTTCAGACCATCAGAGCAGTTCAACAAGATCCGGGACATCAAAGCCACTTTAAATATTTTTCATTCTTGGAGCCACAAAATGCAGGATGATATGACAGACACACAATAGGTCCTCAGTTTCCTCTTGGCCCCTGCAGTAGTGTTGACATGAGTAGAAATTAAGTTATCACCCATTTCTAAAGTCCAGACGGCTGTCAGACAAGACCATGGAGGCTGATTTGATGTTTTGCTGTCTTCTTTGTGAATACCATGCTGCACCTTATACCACTTTAGCATCAGAAATGATTCACAGCTGACTGATGTTTTGTGAGTAGTTTTTGTTGAGCAACTTTTTTATGACATTATTGTTTAAGTGGACATTTATAAGATGACAAATGTGCCCATCTTTTTTCCTCGTTTCTATTCTGGTGGTATTTATTTATTTGTCTGTTGATCTGTTGCTATTTATTTCTGTTGAGATGCATTCAATCTCTCCTTCACATTATCTGGCTTCATCTGCCATTATCACACAGTAATTTGAGTTCCTGATACGATCCCTAAATTCACCGCCATTTTTGTATTTGAAGGATGTTATAGCAGCGCAACGGGTCCAAGCTTAGAACATATATTTTGTATGTACCTGAGTGCAGCTTCTGTCTTGTAATCTTGATATGCTAAGTTTCTATTCACATGGACAAACATCCATGTTAACTTGCTAACATTCCACAACCATTACTTACAAAGCTGATTTTTTTTTTATTGTCCTGTCCTTGCTCAAGGTTCTTTGGAACATCTATCAGAGTATGTAGGGTTCCTTTCAAAGACTTGTACCATAACTACAGCTAAAGTTTGTTGAACTTCTTTAACCCTGTCCTCTAATGACTAAATAAATGTTTTGAATAACTGTGGTCAGTCTACAAATCTGTTCATACACTAAAACTTTAGGCTTAATTTGTCCTATTATAACTATTTCCATATGATCTTTCTGATGAAAGACAGGGGAACAGCAGCAGCTTAATAATGACATATCTTTTGCACAGATAAAACACAACCACAACCTCTGTGATTTATCCAACCAAAACTCTATTTGTAGGTAAAAATAAATCTCTGACATTTTTACATTGATGCAGTTTAGTAATACATTTTCTTTTAACCTTTTAAAGATGTGACCTGTCTAAACCCTTTAAAGCAAAGTACTCTCTCAAAATCAAGAATCTCTGATGTGCACCTTCCTGCATGTATTAATTTTACAGTGATCATAAACAGCACAATTTCATATGAGTGAACATAAAGAAATGTCACATCAGTAGTTTGTGAAACTACAAAACAATAAATTTAAGTGGACATATTACTATTGCATCACTTTCTGGCCCTCATCAAGAGTCTGCACCTCTCTAACTCATCTCCACAGACACAAACATCAAGAGGTTCCTGCACTAAAGGGGGAGTTGCTCAGCATCACAGGGAAACCATTTAATTACGACACACAGGAAATTATCCCTAGAATGGGCCCAGTGCTGATAAGCAGTAAAGCCTTCTGGATGACAGCTCTAGAAACCTGAGAGAACTTATCACCAAAGTGGGGGGTAGGGGCCCACGACTGGTTACCTGACAATCTGATTGGACTGTCATCTCCAGGTCATAATTAATATATTTATCAAATAATAACCGAAAAGAAAATCTCAGCATCATTGGGGCTATTGTAGAAGGAGGCTTGTCCTGGCCCCATAGGTGAACAGTGGCCAAATTCATGGCGGCTGGTTTCTCCTGTGGCTAATAAGGCTGCTGTCAGTATAATGGGGTGGAGGGGGGCAAAGTGAGCTACTTCTTTAGGAGCCATGACAGATAAATTGCCTCCTCCTGCACAGAAGAAAAGAAATATGTTTCTGTCTGCTGACAACCATAAACATAGTCTTTGTATGTGAATGCTTGTTATTGTGTAGACAGTAATATAAAATATGTAATAGGCCTCACAACATACAGAATGATTCATTTTTTGCTTTGTTTTTTTGTGATGTTTCTCACATTTGCATGATAAACTGGTGATATTGGTGTCACTATGGAGTCGGACTTTATGATTTCACAAATTGTTGCTTTATCGGTCTTTGTAACAGAACATCTTCTGTGATGTTCTGTTACAAACGGAAAACTTGCTGCTTTATCTGCTGCTCATCTGAGTCTTTCTGCTTAGTGTCAGTGTAGTTCATTGTTATTGTTACATATTTATTTGTTCACTTCCAAGCAAGTATGCAAAACAGCCCTTGTGGAGATGTGACATCATCACGCTGCATAATGTCACAGGCTGTTGATTTGTTTAGTATTGCAATGGATTCTTTGTGCAGAACAGTTCCTGGAAAGAAATATCTTTGTCAGTGCTTTGTATACCACAGAAAAAAATCCTGTTAGGTCAATGAAGTTTTTAAATTCTGGCCAAATGAAGCTTACAATAGAACAATAGAAAAAAAAGGAAACAAACAAATGTAAAGAAGAAGCTGTATGAGGAGCTTTACATTGTGTGTGAAACTGCTGACAGTGTCATGCAGACTCAGTGGTTCATTGGGCTGCAACTGAAGAGATGTGAAGATGTTAACTGCTGTGCTGCGGTGCACATGAACATCAACATGGACGTGTAGGATCATTACATGACAACCACTTAAGGTAGATGTAGAGATGGTTTCTTCCCTATATGCAGGTATTTTTTTAGAAAACACCTGCTTGTGTTTATTAACATATTTATTTAGACCTAATTTTTAAGAGTGTGTTTTGTTTCAGTAAACATATAGAAATAGAAGTTGCATTTGGTAACAATAAGATGTGCTGCTTTATAGATTAGCCATACGATTGTGTTTCTTTAAGTAGTCATGAGGACCAGCTGTTGTGTTTAGAAAGCAGGACAGACGTCTAGTTAGAAACTGCTTCTTTCATTTGATAAACGTAGCAAAACTGAGAAGTTTGGTGTCAAAGACTGAACTTGAGATGGTGATCAATGATCCATGATAAAAAGCATTTAAAAACATGTATTCTAGCAGGCCTTTTAGTTAAACAAGGGGTTTATCTGAATGTGTGTATGTGTTCTTATGTGTTTTCCTTTTGTCTTTTGTTTTTTTATTTTATTTTATTCCTATTATAAAGCACTTTGTGGTCTTTATCTGTCATATATTCTATTTGTGTTTTTATTTTTAAATATGGTTATTGTATTTATTTGAAGCACTTTGTGCAACTGTGGTCATTGTAAGCATGCTATAGAAATAAACTGGAACTTGTGATAGGTGCTATATAAATAAAATTTCCTTCCTTTCTTACAGACTTGTGAAAGATATCATTTTTAAACTATACACTGTAAAAAAAGAAAGTAAACAAGTTTTTGGTGTCACTAAAATGCTTAAATCAGTATATTTTTTTCTACAAGTCATAATGGTCTGTTGGAAATAATTGCCTTTATGACTTATATATTCAAATTTAAAGATGCATAGTTTCATTAATCAGCAAATGTCATGGCCTTCTGTTGCAGCCTGAGGAGACAACATGAGGCCCAGGGGGCAGCTAACACCAACACGCCTTGGGTTATCCCACAATGAAGCTAGGGAAAAGCTGCAAGCTACAAGTGATGGATTTATAGATCATGCCCCAGGTATTTGTAGCCTTCGCACAGTCTGCTTGAAGTTAATGTGAATTTATAACAAGCATGGGTGCCTCACACTAACTCATATCAAGAAGTGACAATCCAAGCACTGGTTTACTTTCTTCTCTGTGTGTACTGGTTCTCAGCTCTGTCTGCCACAGAAGCAAACTTGCAGTGCTGACTGAGAGCACAGAGGAAAGTTTGTGTCATTTCCTAAAACTAATTAGCTGATTTACTCATGAGCTACGCTTTCCACTCTGGCCAAAAGATCAAATTTGAAAAAAACTTTTTTAAGAGAACATTGGCCAAAAACCACTGGTTAATAGGCTTAAGAGAGAATCCCCTTCAGAGTCATATGCAGGCTCTATAAAGAAAAAGATTATGCCACACAATGGAAATCTCTAACAGCTTACTGGCCAGTGGAACAACTTCATTACTCAGTCAGCATATTGAAGATATGTTGATGCTTTTAAAAATCATTCTTTATTTGGTTAATTGATCTAACCTCTTAACATTTGATCCAGACTCTACCCCATGTTTATTCCCATGGGTCTGAGTCTGGATTCTGACCCCAGACCACTGCCATATACTCTCTTGCACAGGTGGAAATCCACAGTGGGGATACTTTTATCGAGGATTCCAAGGATACAAAACAAGAAGGAGGGGAAGCTGAATTGTAAAGGTAACACAATCAGCTGCTAAAGAAGTCACAGGAGTATCAGTTTCTTTAAGCTGCACTGAGCGCGGCACAAGAGTAAGATGTGGATTACTGAGCATTTACTTCATATCACACAGATGAGTCACGTGGTTTGTTCTATAAAGTGATATGGCACTGTGCCCTTCTTGATTGTTTTTTTTTTTTTTTTGTGTGTGATTTAATTATCCATTTTCATGCTACTTCTTCTGAGAGCATATAAACACATACATAGAAGTGATTTACTACCAGTCACTTATGGAATCACAAAAATACTTCATCCTACCAATACACACTCACAACAATTTTTTTCTTTTAGCATTTCCCCATAGACCAGAATCCAATCCCTGTGGGGCAGACCTCACCTTTGACTCTTGTACTTGACCCTGTGCCTTTTGGAATGAGTTTGTGGAAGTTAGACATGTTCAGACATGTATGCATCACTGCTTGACTAATTTCAGGATCAAGTGTGAGACCCTGTCCAAGAATAAAATGATGGAGAAATAAATGTGATTAAGACACATGTAATAGGAAACATTCATTTCTTAAAAGTTGATTTGTCTAATCCTGAAAATTACTTATCAATCCCAATTGATCTCTGAAGATGGCTGTGGAATTTAAAAGACCACAAACCAGGCAGTAAGGATCCTTAAAGGTAATGTGCTATGTGTTATAAAGCAGGTTATTCTGTGACTTTAGGAACCACTCCTCCTCAGACCCTCAATTCACTGCCACCCTGTGTGGGTGGGTAGACCAGGTGCACACTGGGGCACAGTTACACAGCCTCTTCATGTCCTGTGTGCTTTGTGTCCATTTTCTTTAGGTCCATGTTCCATAGGGGCAAAAGTATGTGTTTCTAGCTTCCAGAAAGACACCCACCCCCCACTCTCCTACCCCACCCATCATCCCTGTACCCACCTGTCCTAGTCCTTGTTGCAAACAAGTGTATAGCTTTCCAACAACCTCAGGAAAATGTGGGTGAGGATATAAAGTGAGAAGCAGACCGAGGGTGAGCAGGGGTGAGTTACACTGCCCACATCCCTTACACACCAACCAACCCTACAGACTTTCTTTCAGGTTCTTGGTGTAGAAAGAAGCCGGTTGGCTGTCCCAAAGCGTTTCGCCTCTGTAAGCACGCACAAGATGTCTATTCATGCCCCATGGTCCTACAACTTTGCTGCTCCCCCTTTCTCCCTCTCTCTGTTCCCTTCATCTGCAGCTGAAGCAATTCAACTTGGGCCAAAAGCAGGGACCTTTAATCTAACAGAATGTAGTAGGCACCTGAACTACTTAACCGCTGTGCTTGTTCAAGGGGGTGGGCACTGAGGCTAAGGTAACTAGCGTGTAACAAAAAGCCCCGAACTTTATCCTTGGCCAGGATGAGTACATTTCCTTTCTGTTGTTCCAAACAAAGGCCAGCAGGCACAAATGGTCTGCTATCTGTGTCACTGGGAAGTGGAGAGCAATTTGTTTCTATTAAACAGGACGGTCCTCATCTTCCCCATCCAACCTCCCCCTCTTTCCTCCTTGCTCTCCCATATTGATTCAGACGGCTTTTGTGCTGCAGGTAAAACACTGCCAGTCAGAGGGTTTCATTTGAGCTCACCTTGACCAGGTGGGGACTTTGTAGTCTTTACTTGGGGGCCCCTAGAAAAGGCAAAGAGGAATGCCTCATTTTGTTGGTGAGGTTAACATGAGAATTTATGGGAACACATGGGGCTTCTGGTATAATGACCACTAAAAACTGGTGGAGAGTGGACTTGATTGCAGCATTCAAGCAAAAGTTACACACACACACACACACACACACACACACACACACACACACACACACACACACACACACACACACACACACACACACACACACACACACACACAGTGTGCAGCACAACCTATCTCTATGCTTCCCTCCTGCATTATAGCAGTGGCAGCTTGACCTTTTTGATTTATCCAGATTCCTGTAGAGGGCAGAAATACAACAGCATACCACTGTATTTCACCCCATTGGTTTCAGTAACACAGAGACCCATTCTCTGACTTTGACAGAAGCAAGATGGCTGCTTTCATAAGAGGGTGTTTCTCTTTTTTATTTAAACCCCAGTCTCAGTCCATTCATTTTGTCCTTGCTACAAATATGAGTATGATTGTATATCAGTCACTATGACACAAATCAACCCAAAGGAAGCCTCACTATTACCTTTATGCTTTATTACTTTATGCTTACGAAACAAAGCAAGTTGTTTTTCTTTTATTTTCTTTCATTTCTCTTCCTTTCCTTTCCTTTCCTTCCTGAATGAGGAATCAGACACATATGGATCAGTTCATTTGGCTAATGAGCATCTCTAAATGGTTAAGGTGAGACACTATCCCTCCTCTCTTTTTTCTCATCTGTCTTCCATTTCTTCACTTTTTCCTTCGTTGCCCTTTTTTTTTTCCTTGTGCCTCCCTCCCTTCCTTTGTATTGACGCCCTGGGACCCCATCTGGGTCCTTTGGAGGCGTGAAATGCACAGTAATTATTAGTAATCATCACACACCATCAGAAACGGATCCTAGTGCTGTAATTACATGATAAATGTCTGCCTAACACATGCCCTCTATTTAGCAGCCCCCTGGAGACCGTGGATAATAGACAGCTAACAGGGATCCGCAAAATGGGCTTTTCAGCGCTGGCCAGGGCTCATTGTCTACGAGCCAATACACCCTCTCCCCCCGTTTGGCAACAATGCAGACCCCGATCAATCCCCTGCACTGCCCCCTACCCTGTGTACTGACCCCTCCTCTTACACACACATCCCTTGTCACTGCTAAGTAGACAGCGACGTCAATCATTGGCATTGCGCTGCATTGCTAATGGCTGCCAAACAATTTCGCAGGAGAGAAAAGAGTTTTGTTCTGCCATTTATCAGGTAATGGTGACTTTGTTTAATGCTGTTGCTGCTGACCCCTGAGCAAAATGTGATAATAAGCATTATCAGTATCAGTGGGCCTTTTGTTGCTTCTTTGTGTATTGTTGTGATCAGAATGCTGCTGACCTCTGACTATTTTTATAAAGATAGGCAGTTGGCAGTGTGCATCTTTGCTCTTAGACTGTATTATGTCTGGCATGTTACATATGTATGCCTGTAATTTGCTATTTTAAACTGTGCATGTTGTTACTCTTACATGCATTAAAAACCTGAGCATTATAAAAAAATCTAGTTTATATGTATTCTAATTTTCATACAAACTGAATGAGGCTTAAAAGGTTTTATATTGTAAATGAAAAATAAAGGAAAACAAAAAAAGTATCAACAACAGTACAGCTATAATACACAAAAGGATTGCATCCTGAATTACACCCAAGTGCTAAAGAACTCAAAAATGCTATTTAGATTTAAAAACTCTCATACTTTTACGAGGAAACAATAAGAGCAGCTAAGAAGTTGCAAAACTATTTAATATTAAAGTCTTATGAGTAAGTTATAAGGCCGCATTCGGAAATGAAAATTAACTTCAGTAGATATGTTACTAAAAACAATTAGAATGAAAATAAATAAATAATTTTCACCCAAAAACTAAAACATCTAAAATTAATGGATAAATAAACAGTTAAGTTGATTTCTTACTTTCACTTCAGTACCCATATTGCAAAGGGAAATTAAAGAGGGATATAAAAATCTTAGGTAATGTAAACTATAAATTTACATTAAGTACATTATCATTGCAAATAAATGTAATAACCACTATAAACAATAGTCTACTTAATAAATGGTATTCTGCAGAACCTTTTTAAATAATTTGTTATTGATTCATTTAGACTGTCTAAATTCAAAACATGCAAAGCTGCTGTCAGGTTGAGTGTTAAACTGACAGCAGTAAGGGCTGAGAGTGACAGTTATGGGAGTATGGCCACCAAGCCTAAAGCAGACGCTACATCTCTGCAAATTTGAATGCAAATACGTTGTACCAAATGGACATGTTTAGTTCTACTATCGAACAACCCTCTATATTAGAGTTGATGGAGGTCACACACTTGGTTAGTGATCAGATATGCAAAGAAATACAGTCTTATCTAAATCCAAAGAGACAGAGATGGGGAATTGTATTTGTGAACAACAAGGGGAATTTGCCTAAGATTTGCCTAGCTGACTCTTAACAATGGTCAACTCTTTCTGAATATTTTATACATTAGCCAGGCCAGGCCGCAAGGATGTTAGCTGTTAAACAAATTCTGTATATACTGGCTTGTATCTACTCAGAATATAAACCGTATGAACAGTATGAAGAGTTAATCACTTTAGATTTGGATGTGCAGGCTGTGTATTTCTTGTTTTTGTCATTAATGAAAACATTGAACAACAGATTTCCTGGTTAAAGGATGTCAGTTGACACCACGGAAAGCCCATTTTACCTATTTACCTCAATGGGCTTGCATATAGGAAAATGACTGTTATGACAGCTTGGGACAGATATCCGACAATACTTAATTTTACCTCCAGATGGCAACCATTTTTCTTTTCAAGTATGTCTCAGAAGAGGATTTTAGAGACCAAAAATTGAACATAATAATAGTTTCACAGGGCTTTTCTTTTTAAAATATTTTTATCTGTTTTGAAAAGTTAAACCTCTTCTTGTCTGACATTCATCATTCATGGTATCATTGGTCACTTTTTCTTTTTATTTCGATGTGAGGGTTATTGCCAATCTTATGATCAGACCCCACATTCTGCCTGAGCACAAAAGCAAAAGCGGACACTAAATGAAGAGCAGTGCAATCCCAGGGTTTGACAATAACAGACATATCAACTATCCCCTAATTGATACAGCTAGGCAGACAGTCACTCACTTAATGAATTGCTAATAGCCCTCAGCAATGCTATGAGTGACAGGGGCCAAGCATTCCACCTGGTGGAGGCTGCCTGGGGAGTGCAGTGGTTTGGGATGCTTCTCATTAATGGAAGCAGGATGCCTGGCGATTGTTCAGTCTTGTGTGGAGAGGCCTCGTATACATGGAGGCATCGCTTCTCCTTTAGCTAGCCTCCTTAACATCAGACAGTCAAGCGGCACAGAGTCACTGATAATGAAGACTTGATCAAAGAGACATGACATTCCACAGGGCCTGGCTGAGCAACCGAACAAGATGAGAGAACAAGTTGGGGAAAAAAGAGGACTGAAAGAAAGATAGTGGGCGAAAGGAATATAAAGAGGCGAAGGAATGATGGAAAGAGAAGGATTATTCTAAGCATAGTAATTCTACAATTAGAGAAAGTAAAGAATACGTTGGCATTGATTTAGAAGCCTGGCCAGAGATTTAGAAAATGAGATTTGGAAAGTGCCTGATAAAATGGTTGATGTGAGATGGGAAATCAATTGGCTTTAACAGTTAAAAACTGGCCAAGGATGAATACAGAGTAAATATTGATCTCTTGTCTCATTCCTGTATGTACACAGGTATATGCGTCATATAGATCTGCGTCTCTTTGTTGTATTCAAAATGTGCAAGAAGATTGGCTTCAGTTCTTTTCTGAGTAAAACAAACACAAACAAGATTTCTTATATCAGCATTATATAGCTTATTGATTTAAATGTGACACTATTAGGAATTTAGAATAAAAAAAAAAATACAGTATGGGTAAAATTAGAGTTTGATATGCTTCTCATTCATTCGCTGTACTTGCCACAAGCTGCAGCGTTATTTATCCTAATGCATATAACTGCTAGCCCTTCAACTGACCCATAATTTCCTACTAATAACTGCTGTGGGCAGAGTGATTATAGCTTTTCATTAGTGCTAGCAGCTTTTACTTGTGCTATCCCAGCTAAAGGGCCCTCCCTGTAATTGTTCGCCATTATAAATATAGTGCGTTGAAAGTATAGGGGGGCAGCGACGTCTCTTTGTTAACTGCTGATGATTGAGCAATTAAACTTTGCCAACTTAATTACCTCTCCACAGCGACATGGGTATGAGGCATTATGACTTACATTATGGTAAACAAGCTGTCAGAGAGAGACAGCCTTCAACTGGATCATTTATAATTCTGTGGTCATCATGAGCTGATAGTGAGGTAAACAAAGCATATAGTGTTGAGGAAAAACTAAGTTATTTTAATGTTTGATTCTGTAACTTCATTTATAAGGTCAACAATCTTCTTAGAAATGATCATTCATATATTTTCAGTATAGATTAGGCTAGTTGTGGTATTTTGCATTTATGTATTTATACATACCTGACCACAAGCCTATTAATTAACTGCTTACTTATTGTATAGTACACAGAGGGAAAAATCAGGACCCACAAGCACTGCCTTAGTTGGCTTGCAGCGCTGGAAAGGCTAACAGATGTTGTATGGAGCCAAACAAAAAACACCAGAATAAAAACCAACATCCATTCATCAGGCCAAGTAAGAATCACACCATGCAAGCTCCTCATTAAGTGGCATTAAAACTGTGAAGGTCTATAATTATCGAATAAATCCTCTCCCACATGAATGGATTCATTGGCGTGCCATAATTCTTCCCCACACAGAGCTGCTCTGGCAGTGAATGAGCCTTTTGTGCACCACTGTGGGATGGCTTTTGTGAAATTACACTACTGCATAATAATGCTAATCATAAATTAGCATTTCAAGATGGAGCAGCTTGTTTGTGTGCATATGTGTGCTTGTATATAAATTTGACAAAGAAAACTTGAACAATCAAATTTTATCTCCATTTTGCTTGGTTTCACAGAATCACATGGCAACACCGGCTTATTTTTTTCTCCATTCATTTCTTACAGGGCCACATCCTTCAAGTTATATACTACAATCAGACTGTACATTTAGTTGAGTGAATTTGATCACATTTTATTGTGAAATACTAGTTGCCATCAAGTCTTCGTAAACCTTACTGCACCATTCCTTGTATAAAGTGAATTAACTGCACATAATGAGAAGTTAAATCCAGGGTAGAGACCTCTTTTTCATGTCTGTATTCTTTGTGTTTTAATTGCAGCATTCACATACAACAGTTCAGGATGCAACAGAAACACAAAACATGGGCAGAGCAAACCATAATAGAAGCCGCATGACAGTAATATTAGATTCAAGTTTCTATTCAGTCCCTGAGAGTAGCAGGTGTGTGTTTCATTACTCACCAAAGAAAACAAGACTCCACTGTCGGCTTCTTAATGTAAGGGCTCGACCCACTAACGAAAGCAGACAATGAGACCAATCTAGAGGCAGTGCCCGCTTTCTGTCCACTTAGCACCAAGCTAAAACCTTTGTCAGTTAGGACCTGTTTGTTTGATGTGACAATTAGCAAGGAGGCGCCTGGTCATTAATCCCAGTATGGTTTTACTCTACTCACAATTTATATGCCCGTCTTTGTTACAAACATCTAGAGTGGTAAGCTGTAGGAGAAAACTAATGGACAGAACTTGTTTGCATTGTATGTTTTGAGATTATAATTCTTATTCTTGTTAATTTTTTTATCTGCCAGGGTGTTAAAAAATTTGAGCACTGACCCCTGCATAGTTGTGTAAATAGCTTTGCTTAGACAGGTGGACAATTGTTTGTCACAAGCAAGGATTCAAACACGCGATGGTCAGAAGTTCTTGTTGTTTACTTATGGCCTCATAAAACTTTGTTTTCAATTATTCAAACAATGACTGTGTACAACACGTGTCAGAGCTATAAGAGCTTATTTGCATTAAAGAGACATTTGTGACCTCATAATAAGGTGCATATGTAAATGATAACTGTTGCAGTGTGTGATAAAACAAAAGGATACTGTAAAAAATCCAAATTTAAATTTCAATACTATTTACCTAACCACAGCTTTTCTCTGGAAGGGAAGTATTTCAAAACACACGTCAACCGTAAGTCCTTCCTTGTTTCCCCTTATTGTTGTTTTCCATTAACTTTCGAGACAGTAGGACTGCAGTGCTTTGAATCTTTCTTAGCTCTGTCAAACAAATCATTAAAATGCATGCAAAACATATAGGTTTTCAAAGGAAGATCTTGATCCAAACACATTAGGGGTGGTTTTCCACACCACCGCTCCGCCTACAATGTTTTCTAATCTGATACTTGAACAGAGTCCCTCTCATGATTTTAGCAAAAATATAATGTTCATTTAAGCATTTTTGAGGCATGATAGGGAGATATAAATGTAGTTTAATGTGGGGAGCTTAAATTACATGTGCTTATTCACACCCAGCAATTATTTTTAGCACAATAACCAGGGATCCGGGCATGGACGGCTTTCATCATCAGAGAGAAAAATGTCTTTAAAAAAGGCAACTAGCTCCAAAACATACATTCTACCCCAAATGTACAGGATGGCCTCCATGTTGTGCTGTAAAAAATCTTATGACTAACAAAGACCCACAGTATACCGAAGAGTGATGATGGGTGAATGCTATAACAGTCACTGGACACTAGGTGGTGCCCCATCTCTTCACTAAAACATAATCAAATACTTTTATACAAAATCTTGCACTAAACTTATAACAGTTAAACTGGGCATGTGTTCAGTGATTAAAATATAGTCACAAATCACAAAATATCCAAGTATCAACAGTGGAAGATGTTGTTCTACTTTCGGTCTACGTTTCTATATTGTTAAAATAAAAATGTGCAGCAAGTTTCTTAAGTTTAAAGAAAAATGGTTTGGTTTGGCACATGTACCATTGTGCACATACACTTCTACACATGGTACACACATCTCTCTGTCTGCCCCAGCCCCCTCTCTATAACTCATAATAATGTGATCTGAGGAGAGAAAACTAATGCTCGTTGATTAAAAAGGATTCAGGTGATGAAGGCTTCAGTTTTGGGGCTGAGGGCCTATAGTTTCAGCCAGGCCCAAGGCAGCAGCTGGAAGCGTAATTACATGGGCTGATTTATACATCATTAAGGCCTCCATATAAGTCACCCCTTTTGAAAAGAGCAGTTAAGCTACTTACACTTTTCACAAAACAGCAGCAATTCTGTATAAAATGAATGTATGCCGTTCTTCTGAAAGCATATGGTATATTTCTCACCTATTAATAATTCAAGTTGAATGAGCAAAAATTAGTTGGCTCGGTTACCGCTGCATTTGTCCCACATTAATTTCACGGACATTTTGTAAATGGGGCTATTACGCTAAAAACAAAGCAGACTGAATGACCACGGTTTTGCCGTGCTTAGGAAAAGAGAGGGCCTCATTCGTACACCTGTCATTTTCCAACTAGGCACCATTATGGTTTGCAGAAAGGTGATATCACACCTTTCACTGAAGCTGTGTCCCTTCTGGGGAAAAGCAGTATCCTTGAAATTGTGAATTTCTATGTCAGAAAGCATCTGTAATGTGAAAATCCAGACAATTGAATTTCACTTCAGTCCATCAAACAACATTTTAAAATGAAATAAATAAATAATTTGCATTTCTATTGAGGCAATTACAAAGCCTGCATGCATGTTACTCTTTATGTTCTCTCATTTTACACAATACACACAATGAGTTTGTTTAAACTCTAAAATTCATGACTGTGGTTTGATTGAAATCAAATGAGTGCCCTTTATATGGGGAGCTGTAGAACACACAAGTGAACAGGTGTTCTTTTAGATATATCACAGCATATACATTTTAACAACCCTTGACACCTCTATATACACAATTATTTTGAGATATGCACACACGCTTACACACTCGCACACACATTCACCATCAGCACAGAAGGAGCAGCTCAATGGGGCTGAGCACATTGTTGCTTTAACCTTGTGCGCTAGTTATCCCTCTCAGAGCTCCAAGCCTTGGCAGCTAACTCTATTGGCTTTTTGTCATGGAGCCTTGGCTTGTACAGTGGCTGGGGGTGGATAGCAACTGGGAAGGTTTGGGGGGGGGGGGACAAAACAGCAAGAAAAAAAAAATCTTTTCTTTGACATTATTCCTCAAGTGAATGTGAGCAGGAGCTAGAAGAGGCCTAGTCAAGGTTTATAGAGGCCCCATCATCTTTGGGTCATTATGCTCTGCAGATCATTAGGATTTGAAGAGGATCCACGAGACATAGCACCCACAACCACTCAGCTTTGGCACCACCCTCCCACCCGACCCTTCTATTCCTCACCATGGCTCAAACAGTGAGTAAATGAACTGACCTCTACTGGTCCTAGTATTCAGGCATCTATATGCCTACTTGATGTTGAGACGAATGGAGGGATGTAGCACATTTTCTATCTAATCCCCAGAATAGGTGAAGAAGTAGGTGCACACATATCATTTGTTCCCTTTAATCTCTACTTGGTGACCTCCCACACTGTAAAGAGTTTTGTTTAAGCTTCTCCAGCCAAGTCAGATGAGCTGACAATAAAGAAGGCAACATTAAGATGCAGTAATTCAACATTAACATGCGAGAACTTATATTTGTGTCATTATGAAATTTTACATGATAAATTCCATCTTTAATGGAACCATCAGTGTGCAGGAAGAAACCAGTTATAGAGAAGTCATATCGCAAATGGTTCACATTCATAAATGAAAAGGCAGTGACGTTTGAGAATCTAGTTGATATGTGTTGGCTGATACATTTACAAACTCTTCCCTTTCGCTATCTCTTATTTCCTCCATCCTTCCTTACAGTCTGTTCCTCCTTTACTTGAATGTCACCACTCTGTGGGAGGATTTAACGTTGCTTTTAACCCTCACCGCTTCTTAATTACCTTGACATTTACCCTGCATTCAATCAAGTTTTTAACAGCAGATTTATTGCAATGACTTTTTTGTATTACAGAAGGCAGCAGTAATTATGCAGGTTATTAGAAGTCTTCATGTTAATGCTTTTTTACATCTATAATATTTACTGTATTGTTTTCGTGTGTGGAAGAGCATAATGTCAGTTGCTTTAAAACAGAGTGACACAAGAAAAGGACAGAAATACTATTAGATGAAGTATCAGATGACTTGGGGTGTGAGCAGTGGAACAGGGGAGCACTGCCTATCCCTCCTTTATTGCTCAGGTTATTATCACAACTGCTATGGAATTGTCGAGACGGGGAGATAGGAGTGGCAACGATCCATCCGGGACTCGTTCATCACCGTTCGCTGCAGCCCCCGAATAGAAATTACATCTGCATCTGAATTAGTAACATTATTCGCCAATTTGGCTCAGAGTGAACATTGTTCCATTGAAGGTGGAATTAAATTAGAAAATGAGTGAGTCTTTAATTTTCATATTATAAATCAGGGAATATAATTCACCTTCTTGTACCTTAAGGGCAATCACATTATCCTAAGCGACATTTTATCCTCAGCCCCGGCAAGTGATCTCATCACCATACACAGTCACACACCAATCATGGCTCCTGGGGAGACAGGAAATACATCTTCTCCTCCAGAATTAGACATAAAATATGAGTGTCTTCTTCTGCATAAGAGCTTATTTTACATGAAATTTGATGGTCCTTCTGAACTCACAAACACTACAGAGAATTGTTTGGTTGAAGAGATATTGCTTCCCTTTTTGCCACATAAATGCATAGTTTTGTTGGTTGAACATCAGGGGAACTTACAAAATGTAAAAATCTTACCGCTGTAGATAATGTGCCACATGGAGAACTTGACAAATGGAAAACAGCTGGAAAACCAGTTAGGTTATCCAAAGGTTTTGACCCTAAGTATAAAGACTTGAAACTCAAAAACACCACACTGCCTGTACAGATCCAGATGTCTTTTTTTCAAATGGCACAACCCGTTTTAAATCTGCTACTAAGAAAAAAAGATGTAAGGATTTTGTAACTATGCTTTATCCTTTTTCCAAACAGTACTGCAACACATTGGTTATTATAAATAACTTAGAACTTGAACGTAACCTAGTAGAATTAGAAAGAATGGATTGACCTTTTTCTGCCAGTCTTTCCTAGTCTGTTTCCCAAAACTCTGCCTGTTCATTTCATTCTGGCCAGTGCCCAGACCTCATTAAAAATGAATGCACTCTTTAAACCCCAACACTAGGCCTTTTCCATTAGGGAGAGAGATATGAGGGTGATAAACATTATTTGTGATCGGATATGAATCGTGCGAGGATTGGCTGCAATATTGGAAGCCACATTGAAAAGTGATTGTGCTTGAATTCCCCCATGCAGTTTCATGCCATATCACAGCTCTTGTAATTTGATTCCTATTCATTTCAGCCATTGTTGTGTATTATATTGAGCGCCCTATCAAGCTGATCTAGACCAACCAATTTGGAGTTTTGTTATTTTGTCTCACTTGGTTGATTTTAAGCTGATCAGGATATTTGCTTGGCACAGTCATAGACATTCTGAAAGGCCTTATCTTACATTTAATTACCATACTGCCTTTGTTGGAGCAAAATTCATCTATTTTGGTGTGTGTGGGTGGGGTGTCCTTCTGCCTGTGTGCATAAAAGAGGGTGAAAAAGGAAAATATGGGGAATATTTGGCTATATTCACTTCTGGCTTGTCAGGCTCTTTGATATACTGTACAGATGTATTAACATGGAAACGGTGCATTCGTGCATCCCCCATAAAGACTATAACAGACAGGCTATTTGAGATTCACCCCTGAGCGCTCCACTGACAACCTACCAGACATATACATTTAAAATCTTATTGACTGATTGATTTTACGAATCATTGGTAACATTATCATCAATACTGCCCTTAGGACCAAGACACCAACTTACGAATAGTGCCGAGCATATGTTATATATGGCAATTTGCCTTATAAACATTAATATGAAGGACTGCTTTCTAATACATATTGTTTATCTTTTGATCTTGCTGTATGATGTGGGATGTGTATGTGTATAGGGCATTATTTAGGCTATAAGCACGTCGCTATAAAGGGATACATTTTATACAGAATTGCAGTGCAAAAAGATGCATGTCATCTGAGCATATTTTACCAAATCCTCTCTGCAGGTGGTTTGAGCTGTATTAGCCTGACTCTTTGACCCCAGAACGGTAGTCAACGTTCCTATCTTACTTTCCTCCAGGTTCACTGACAGTCAGAACAGGATGATAATGGTGGCCCTTGGACACTCTGCTCCACAGGGCAGGGATGCAATAGACTTCAGCTCAGGCACATATTAATATTAATACGCATAAAAGCCGTCCGACTGGCACAGACTCATCAGCTGGAGGCACACATACACATACCGGCATGCAAAAGTGTGCATAAGCAGAGACACACGCTCATTCAGACGCACATCTGCTTGCTTGCAGATACACACATATACACAAAAACAAGTAAAAGGCCCATTATAGATGTAACAGCGCAGCATTTGTGGCTGGACCGTTTCCCGAGGTCAGTTTGAAACATTTGCCAGCAGGAAACCTACACAAAGCACCGGTTGTTCACACCGTTTGGGAAAAACACACATTATGTAAATGATTCTTCTTTTGGAATGAAATGCACACAACTAGAAATGGTGTGCTAATGGCTATCATGTCAGCCAAAGCTAATGGTTGTTATGTGTGTTTGCTCATGTGTGTGACAGCACATGTGTTTTGTGGTTTGTTAAACATGTATGTATGTGCTGAAGTGTGATTAGTTGGATAGCCGTTATCCAGGAATGAATAGAAATTGAAAGTATAGAACAGACGGATATAAGTAGCTGATAACCAGGAAAAAGTTGGTGTTGCTTTACATATGATTTGATTAATTTGATTAATTCTCAAAAGCAGTTTGTGAATGAAACATTCAGAGAGAGCATGCTTACTTTCAGAGGTAATAACACAGCTTTTATTCAGGGAGTGACATAGTAACAAAGGTACACAATGTCACCCCTGTCACTCAGCCAACAGAAGGCAGTGTAAATAATCAAATTCTATTTGCATACTTTAATACTGGCTGATAGTTTGGTATCAGCAGCATCTACAAACAGTCTAAAGTAATGGTGCATGCAGACAGTTCTTCTGGCTTAAAGTGAGGCGAATATCTGCTTTTAAAGAATGAGAGCTATAGCTTCTCTATATTTGTGTAGAAGCCACGACATTCAAATGCAAGGTCGACATGGAAATGAAATTTGAAATGATTTGGAGATGAAGTTGCTCAGGGGTGTCTAAGTCACTGACATGTACAGTGAACTGAAAAGCAGATTTCAATGTCAGCATGCAAATTGCCCAGACCAGTTCTTGTTTTTCTCTAGATTATATTAGGAAATAAAATCATTCAAAAGGAAAATTGAATAGCATTTTAAGAAGCATTCTAATTTCTGTCAGGAGCAAGTATGCAAAGGCATATGATCTTCATCAAATCTCACCGAGCTGCTTTCTTGATCTTACTCTGTACTTTAAAAAAATATTAATTCCTTAAGGTATTTCAGATATTCAGCAACATGTTTTTGAATCTTCCAATTTTACAATAAAAAGATAAAGGAAAAAAAGGTGATTTTATCCATACTAGAAAAGAAAATAGAGGTAAAGTTTTAAAAACAAAGAGTTTATTTTTAATTTGATCCTGCTTGAATGGTTTAAATCCAAAATGGCCACTTTTGACCTCTTCTGATCAGTGTGTTAACAATGAAAGGACATCATTATTATCTTAATACCTTACCTAAAAGGAAGCACAATATGACTACAATATATCCAATGTAGGAGAACTTTGGATTGTAGGAAATTAAACCAAACATACTTGATAATGTCACCCCTGCTAAACAAAAACACACTGAGATCTGTGATTACCCCTATGACTCCTGTATACGAGGGAAGTTAAGATATATTCATTTTCTGTGCATTAAAAATTATGCTTTTTTTAGCCACACTTAAAAAAGACAAATAGGTGGAACAGAATATGTAAAGAGTTATTTCTTGTTGTACATCCAGTCTAAAGAAAACTCTGGTCTCCTCCGGAGCCGGGGGTTGGACTGGGATAGGTCATATTTCACCGTCAGCCTGACTTGCCCCAACAATGTGACAGCTGATGACAAATAACCTGGCTCATGATTGAAATCTGACAAAATAACACTGTGTTTTATAATAGCGTCCCCAAGCAGAAATATGGCAGTCGCAAACTAAACAGTGCTTCATCACCTCCATGCCAGTCCCAGCGGTTCTCCATTAAGGGCCAGATCATTGTGTTTTGCCTCCCCCCGTCCCAGCTGACCGTTGAAGTGACAGCCTCGGCTTGCTACCATGACATTGAAAAATATTTGTACTGACAAGGCCACAAATCACATGCCGACAAGTTTTAAAACTCAATGTTCACTCACTGTGCATCTGCTATATTCTCGTTAAAAGTGTAATATGGTAGTCTCTCCCCTCTGCGTTCTTTTATTATTACGGTATTGACAGCGACTATAATAAAGTTGTGCTGTTTTGATGCCAGGGAGGGAAGCTCGTGAGATGGAGAGATTGAAGGAAAGGGTGTATGTGGGTGAGAGATGAAGAGAATAGTTAAGATGGTTGAATGCTCACAAGGTGCTGTAACAAAAGCGCTCCATTTTCATGACAGAACTTCATCTGACATGTTTAGTTTGATGGCGTACCTGTGAGTTTTCCAATAAGTCCAGATTCCACATTACACTGCATGTCCAAACACAACTTTTGGAGCATTAAATGTAATACCTTGCATAATATTCACATTTAAATCGCTGTTTAACCTCTATTTTCAATAGTGCTTCCTTTTATTCTGTATCTTTTAAGCTGTAGCTTGATGGCGTATAATCAGTTTACCTGCTTTAAACCTCTATGCTCCACTATACTAGTGCTGCTGAGCCTGTGGTTGCTCTAATATTCCCCTTAGTTTAAAGCCTTTTCGACCATGTAGGCCCTAATGTGTGCCCAGTGCACACGAGTAAGTGTGCTTTAGGCTCATTGTTAACATAAGGCCAAATCTGTAATATAGCACGGACAATTAAGTGCACAATTTTTGTATAAATGCAAAATCCCTCACTGTGAATTATTTAATCCCCTCTCTACAGTTCATTTAATAGAGCCCTTTTGGCGGCCGGTTTGAGTCACAGAAAACTAATTTGATTCTGCTCCTTGATTTAATTAGATTTTATGATGTATGGTATTGCTAATTCGGTGGCTCACCATGCGTTGTAGGCGCCTGTCCCTTGCACTGGCGGTGAGCTGTCAGAGCCCCATTTTTAACAGTATTGAAAAATTCAAGCTTTATTATTGCCCCCTCACTCATTTTCTCCCATCAGAGGGAAAGTAATGAGCTTTTAGTCTCTGCTCTTTTACTCATACCCCCTTTTCTCTTTCTTTTTTCTTTTCTTTATCACTCTTTTGCTATTTCTTTTTTCTGTATACCCTTTTCTTCCTTTCACTGTCGCTGAAAACAATGAAAGGATAAATAGTTTGGGATCACAGGGAAAGAACTAAGAGCTGAGAGCCAGAAAGCAGAAATGATGCCACTGACAAGTGCAATACAATGTAGGAGAACGGAGAATGACATAAACAAGTAAGATAGCAGGACTGAGGACGGATGATTGGATAAAAGCGTGAGAGAAAAGAATAAACCTGTCAGAGGGAAGTGGAAGGTGAACATAGTAGTGATAGTTAATATAAGAGATAAGAAATAGTATTTAGTGGTGAAAAGGAGGGAAAAAGGAAAGAGTTACTGAGGAAAATGGAGATCAAAGAAGCAAAAGGGAGAAAGAAAGGAAGAGGTGGGGATGGAGATTGTGCTGTACACTTACAGGGCTCCAGGCTCACTGCTCCAGCATTAGCACACTGATTCATGAGTTAAGTTTCCCCAACTGCCCACGGCTATTAGCTTTCAGTTCCTTCGGCTGTCATTTAGACTCCAAAGAGTCTTTTGGTTAATGCACTGTTTTAATGAGAGTGCACCACTCGCTAATATATTTGACTGTATGAAAGGTCACAACAGGAAGCTAAACAGATTGAAAGAGAGGGAGTAGATGGCGGCAGTGCTGTCAAGAAGCAAGACAGCTTTTTGCGCAAACTGATTGGAGTTGGGGGGCGTAAGGGGTGGGCGGCGGCGGGGGTTGGTGTTAACCTGTGAGGCAGGCTTCAATAGTGTCGCTGCTCCATGCTCTGTATTCCCTGTACCCAGCACCCAATGGTGCATAATAGGCCTCGGAGCTGATGGGTTACTGCTCCCTCTTGTAGTTACGCCCCATCTATCATCCTTATCCACAGAGAGAGAAAAGTTAGAGAAAGAGATAGTAACAGACAAGCAATGAAAGGGGGCAGACACAAGGAGGAAGCACATGTTTCATTACCCGTATAATCACCAGTGTGATTGCCACACAAGCAATATAAGAGCATCTCACCTCAGCCCCAGAAAATTTATCGCTGTCTGACTATGAGATTCCCACTAACCCGTTAAATACCCATAGAATGCCGAGCAGATATGGGAGCAATGGAACAATCACGGTTCCAGAAATCTGAACAACTTTTATTGAAATGTATTCCATGTAAGAATTATAGCTGAGCATCTTTACTTGAAAGCTTTTTTTTGTTTTCTAAAGCTGCCTCTCTATGATGTCTACTCAAATCTTAATAAAGGATATCTATAGAGGATATCTCTCTTCTAAGCTATCTTTAAATCCCTGTTTTTAACAATATTTAATTTTGAACCTTAGGCAGAGAGGGTATTATCAAACATTTTGACGACTCTGTATAAACGAGCATGGCCTTCGCCCTCCTCCTATTTTACTCTTTGTCAACCCACACCCTTCATTTTGTCACAGGACACCCGCAAGGGACTGTCTCCAAGCTGCAGAGCCATGTCTAGGTTTGGGCCTCAGACCTGATAATCTAACAGTAATCCATTCAAAACTAATCAAACATTTACAAAGGTGCCATGATGTGGAGAGAGCTCTATTCATCAGTGTCCTCCATCACCAACATGCAGGCTGACCTTGTTACGCTTGCGGCGTCTCAATCTACCTATGCAAATGAGACAGTAGCACATGGGTGAGCGGGGGGACTGACAACTAGACTTGTGTATAGAAATTATAAACAAATAGTCATCCATTATGAGTGGAGTTGCATGTGCTGGGAAGTGCCTGGCAGTGAGGCTGCATACAAACTCTTCTTCTGCTGGACAATTATTCACTGAACAGGAAGTGACAGTGTTGTCAAGGTGAATTAGCAGCATATGTCAAGCTTTTGTTATAAATCCTGGCCTACAGTAACCCTAACCCCCCCCCCACCTCTACAATGTATGAAGTCAGTTGATGATATATCAGCGCTGCTAGGAGATTTATAATTCAGCGAGGGTGATTCCACGGGGGGAACTGTTGTGAGATGTGGGACAGGTCTTATGGAGAGGGTTGAGAGGTTTTTGGGGGTGTAAAAAGTGGGTTTCTTTCCCTTTAATCCTGTCCCACTGCCTGTAGGCCCCCAGACCTTTTTCCCCCCATTACCCAAACCATTTGTTTATTGTGCAGTAATTACAAACCTTCAAGCCTAAAGGCAAACAAGCGGCAAGGCACTGTAATGATGGAGACATTTATAACAATATATCATAACAGCAGTGGACTCAAGCAATGAATTTATGTCACAAGATATCAATATCAACTACCAGCAAAACAGCCAGGTGGTTATTACTTGGTGAAAAACAGAAATATGCAGCTGTTTAGGTAAGACTATTATTGATTTGTAATGAACTTCATCCTCCCTTAAAGGCTGGTGTGTTAGCAGGAATGTGTTGCATTTTATTTAGCAATTTCATGCATGTTTGCTTCACAAGGTTAAATACTGCAATTCTGAGACAAAAAAGAAAATTCTCTCATTTTCAGCACTCCAGAAGCCATTTAATGCTCCCTGTGTTAGAGTGGCAATCCCTATTACCGCTGGATAAAGTGTACCCTTTTTTATTTGAAATGAAAATGTCAGTAATTTCTTTTGAGATTGATGACTCCTTACACACAGGCCCAATAAATGAAAAATTGATGAGGCTCAGTTCTCTCTTTTAATATTTAAGGCAATATTAAAGCCTCTCTTACATTTCATGGAAATAGTTTTATTTAAAAGGAATAAGACCATTGGGCATTGTTTACTGAACACCTCATGCATGTTTTATAAAACCAGTGCCTCTTGGAGGAATTCAAAGGCCCTTGGAATCGTTACTGTTTTGCAGTAAGTATAAAACGACTTAAGAGGAAGTTAAATGGCATCAGCATCATTGTGTACTGCTCTCTTGTTGTTGGATGTGGGCTGCTTTGATGAGGGTTTCCAGTGGTGGATAGCAGTGCCAGAAAACTGAGAGAGGGGGAGTTGCACAATAAATGACTGAGATTTTATTTCTTCTATTGGGTCGTAATGTGTGCTCGGTGAGGAAATTGATGTTTAACGTGGCTGAGCGGACGAATGGGATGAATTGCCATTTAAAACATAGATAGACCCATGGGTTGAAGGCACAGGAGGAGAGAGATGAAGGAAAAGTTAGAAGTAGGACGAGAAAAGGAAGCTGCTTGACTTGTTTAAAAACAAGCCAGAGGCAAGGAGAGTCCCATGCAAAGGCAAAAAATGATACCCAGGAATTACCGGCTAAATTGTCTTGGTTCAAATAGTTCTTCAAATGGACTGAAACAGGGAGCTGCTGTATGAAAACATACAATGGACCAAATCAAGCAGAGTTCATACCTTTGAACAAAGCTTGACCTATGATAACTTTCATAGCTTTTATATACACTGAAAGCCAAATAGTTCTATGAGGAGCTTTGGCCTCCACTTAAATTACTGACCCCAAAATATTATAAAGGTAAATGGTGGGACCTTCAATGAAACAATGGGACATATTTATGGTAGTACTGTGTTATTATGGGTACTGTTTCCTAGTGAAACATTTGATCAAGATTTAAGTTATTTGTTTGAAGTCAACATTTTTTGTAACCAAAGCCATCTGCATGCACACAGACATAGACACAAGTACACAGCAACTCATATGGAGTAAAACCTTATATACCAGCAGGATAAAATCCAAGTTGAGGGGCCCATTACATTGTAGTGGTGGTTAACAGGGACATTCGAACTGAGAACCAAGATACTCCAGCTCCCATTTAGACAAATTAAATCAAGTCCCATAATGCTTTATGTATCTGTTGCCTGGGTTACACATCCTAGCGCACCAGGCCCCTTGATGGAGGGCGGAATGAAGCCCTTTATATCAGATGCTTCGACAACAGGGGGTGACTACTACCTGCCAACTATTATCAAAGGCACTGGTTTCATAGCTCTGCCATATTTTTTGATTGATCTAAATTACACGACAGTGAGTGCTGCAGTAACATGATCTATAAAGAGATAGCGACTACTTGTACATTATTAAACTCCCCGAGCGGCTGCTCTGCTTTTGGATTGCTGTAATTATCTGTGCTGGAGGCACAACAAGTGGCCCAAACACAGCTGTTAGCCTGCCTGCGCACCCGAACACTGGTTGGCTTTAATTGTTTCTGAACAGAAGCTCCATTTGGCAGAGGTTAACATTAAGAGGACGGGCAGAAACATGCCTTTATGTCTATATATGAAGAGAAAGCATTTTTACACTTAATTTTTATTCAGATAAAAAAGTGTGATCAAAGAAAAACAACAATGCTCCAGTCTCAGACTTGTGACATTGTTAGCATTGCTGCCCCAAAAGTTTGTTGACAAAAGAATATCATGTAAACCTCAACTGGCTATCCTCTTTACACCTTTCTGCAATATCTCATGGACAAAGATTATTCAGCTGTTAGTGTTTTGCGTTTTAAAAGCAGATATTCCAGTAAATCCTTCTGGCTTTAAAAAAATTGTCTGAGGGCTTCTGACATCCCATATATCCCATCCTGTAAGGGAGAGAGAATCAGCACGGAAGGATGGCACTCTGGGAGACCTGAGGGACCTCTGTGGGACGTTAGTGTGGGTCATGTGACCCACGGTGTCCGACACCATGGCACCAGCCAGGTTTTGTGGCCAAGTGCTGGTGTTGTGGTGACAGAGACAGTAAACAGGACATATCGGTTTTACCACAGAGCCTTTTGTTACCTCAGAACAAGCACTTTCTGTCCATTGCTCTGCAACTATAGCAAAGATAAAACTAGAAAAAGACATAAACTTCTTGCCAGACTTACAAGTCATTATAGTTCTTTTAAAAAATCATGTAAATTCCAATTATTTTCTGTAGGATTGATCTGTCGTGCTTTGGTATGACAAGATGTTGAATTGAAGGAAATCCCAAAACAAGTCTCTATAATGTGTTTGTCTTGTTTTACATCATCACACATCATTCCTGTGTTTTACTGGCAAGTCTTATTTCATATGGTTCACCTATCACGAGGACTGTTTAAGAGTGGAGCAGCAGATGCAGACATTGAATTTGAATTCATACAAGGCGGACATAATATCAGGCAATATACAGGCAGACAGAGAGGCTATTGAAATGCAAATAGACTGCTGAGGCCACAGCAGCAGGGAAAAGAAATTGGCCAGAATGACAATGCAAGTAAACCACTCTAGTTTGTCAAGAAGGCCACGCTTTGTCACAAAACTGGGAATGGATTTCAGTACAAGTGCTGCTACAGTCGGCACTAAAAAGAATAATATTAAAAAAATAAGAGGAAAAGAGAAATAAAGTAGTTGCTCACTGCCAAACTCTTATGACAAGATTCAGAAATACCTTTAAAGTGATCGTTTTCAGTTTTTTGCTGGGTTTTTGGAAGGACCCTCTTCTTGGATCATGAGTGTGAGCGGTGTTAAGGGGATGCGGTCCATGTGCGCACTGGTGCTGCTATAGATGTGCACTTTCTTAATGCCTCATTCTCCTCATGAGTGACCTCTCAGTTGATAGTGTGTTTTGTTAGTCAGGTAGGCATGCTCCATCAGAAGGAGGGACACAGAACTGGGAGGCCTCACCGGACCCTAAGCCATAATAAATTACCTACAAGTGCTGCAGAACAATAACACAAAAAAGTGTGAGCCATCCATTTCGCCACCATTTACAAGAAATCAATATCAATACTTAATGCAATGGGGATGAAAAATGAGCAGAGATACAGGGGCATAATGCAGGCTCAAATGAAAGAGCTCGGCGTGCTGCTTCCCAAGGGTTCAGGGGATGAGGAGGGAGGCCAGAAGTGGCAAAAAAAAAAAAAAAAAAAAACTCAACTGTAAAAAAAATGCCATTATACCCTTTTGCTTTTGTCTCTCGTCTATTTAAGTTTCATAATAGTCTTTTCTCAACTTAGTTCTTTAATTGTTAATCAATGTGCAATTTTGGTACGCCAATAACCCTGGACAGAACATGCACAAACATCTGTTTAAAATATTCAGTCAGTTGGGAAACAAGTAGCTCTCACTGTTGCATTACAAAAAAAAAAAACAAAAAAACAAAAAAAAACAAAAACAAAAAACGTTCAGCTTACCGCAGCAGCAACTGAAGTGTCAGTCTGACAACTGTCAGCTGAGTATCAGTGAATGCAGCAGTCAGTGGGGATCTCTTTCCCCTGTCACAAATTAATCATCTGTTAAAGATAAACATGATATATATTTGTCCTTGAGGCATTCTGCATGATGTCATAATGTCAGCCTTAATGTCCCATTTCATTCTAGTAGTGGGTGATGTATTACAGGCCTTTTTATGCCTTGTGTAGAAAACTCTTGAGTCTTTATCACTTAATGCTGATAAAACATAAAAAAAATAAAAATACTCAAGTGAAGAAAGCTAATGTAAAAAATCAAAATGCATTATGTTTTTGCAGGAAGATATAAATTAGCTTAATAAACAAGATGTTTTTACCACATTAAATATTTTATTTTACATTCACAGTGCATGAATTGAGTCTGCTTTTACAAAGCCGAGAGGCTGTTTTTGCTCCCAGGTGCATCACAAGCTTTAGGTTTGTGTTAAAGGTATATGTGTCTTGTGGTCTTGTGAAGTTTCTTTTCTGGCTACCTAAAGATGTAGCCAACAGTTAAAAGTTTAGATACTTTTGTTATTTTCTTGTGTCACCCGCAACCCTTCCTTCTGTAGATCTTGATTCAGTATGCAACATATGGACTGGTGGGTGAGGTATGCTATAAAATAACATCTTTGCAATTATTCAAGTGGTTAGTGGTGCCATTTTGCTGAGGTTGAAAAGGCATGCATGATTTTAAAAAAGGCAAATAGAGATATGAAACAGTGTGTACCTGTTTATTTTGACACAAATCCATAAAAATGTTTCTTGTGTTGTCTCCTACCTCCTGCTTCCCAAGTGTGCTCGTCTCAGTCTTGGTGTCTGTCACCAGTAGATGGCACTGCAGCCAAGTTGTCCAGCTACACAGCCACCAATTTCACCTGCCAGCTCTGGCTGCCAAAGAAAGAAGTGCAAATGTATTTGTTTCACCTTGGCTCTGAGGGCTTTTTCAGCTGTTGTGTCCAGAGTCCAGATGCAGTGTGACACACAGAGAGAATATCAATGACCAATATGCTCACAGGCCAGTGGCCGACGGTTCCAAGTCCTTTAAGTACAGAGAGACGATTCCTCTTTTAAAGTCTATCCCTGTTCAAATTACAGGCTCATTGCCTTGAAAACAAATGATCACAGCTTTGGTTAAAAAAAGCAGCTAAAAACTGGTCATTTTGGTTGTTTCTGTCTCGTATACACCAGTTACTCATGTTACTGGCCATCAAAAGCTGTGCGTATATTCTTTACTATTACGTCTGCCTACCTCTGACTTATCAAAAGGCGAATAATATCAATTAGTCTTTGGAGGATAGAGTAATTTTTGTATTGTTAAAGGTCTGGTGTCAAGTTCTGAAGGGAGCCATTGTCCCTTCTTGAGCTTGAGTCCTTTAGAGTGCATAAGTGTTTATTGAACTCAATAGAAAGCGTCGGGACAAAGGGACCTGATATTCCTTACTCACTTGCTGCATAGTTTGTATCATAATTTCAACATAAGCTGTTGCGATCAAGTCATTGTGAGTAATTTTGGCAGCCATTCAATGTGGCTCTTTGAACCCGAGCTAGCCCAGTGTTGTTGTGGGTTTCACCTGGGTACTCTTGATAACCAATAATAACCAAACAATGGTGCTGACTTTGAGGGTATTTGGGATTTCATGTGTGGAATTAGGAGGTTATCTGTGGTGGTTGTGACAAGGTTGACAGAGTGGGGTGAGCACTGAGGGGATTGTGGGTTGACATGACATGTGAAGACTAACTATTGTTGCGGTGTGGAGCTGCAGGGTATGAAAAAGAGGAGAGAGTTCGGATTTCCTAAAGAATTCACTGGACTGTCATTTATAATTTGAATATATATTTTTCTGCACTTGGTGTGCTGTGATGCAATTAAAGCATTCAGAATTTCAAACAAAGCAATAACAAAACAGAATATATTAACCAGAGTACTTTGATAGAAAACTTTAATTTATAATTGGAATGAAAAGCTTGGAAATCATGTTAATTTATATCTTACATCACTTGTGTGCATTTTGCAAATGCTTTGGTTAGGAGTAAACCTGGAATGAAACATCTCTGAGTATTAAACTCCCAGACAGTGAAGTAAGTGATAGTGCAGAGCAGAGTGTGACAAAGTTCACTCTGTTGTCCCACTGCTGCCGCAGGCAGAATGAGCTCATGGCTGTGTAGTATAGAATCAAAAGAAAGTGTTTGGTTGAACTGAGGGTGGACCTCGGTGTCACAATGTCGGTGCTAACATCAGTGAAGCACACTCACTATTGTTTATTGAATAGCTGTATCACTATAACAGGTCATGTAAAACACACCTTTTTTTTACACATACCGTACACACTAAAGTTAACCAACACGCACACACAGCAGTTTGTGGAGCCGTCATGAAACGTAATATAGTGGTTTGTGTTCTTGGACACAACTATTTCCTCTTTTTGTACTGACAGAATTAGAAAAAAATGCATTTAGGAGTGTTTCTATTATTAAGATGTAACACAGTTCATAATAGAATGCTCGTAATCCACAAGACATGCATTTGCGAAACATCATTGCTTACCTTAAGATCCTCCTACAACATCAAGTGCATGCTAAAAATGTTAGGGTACCAGATGATGACTCATGTCTCATCTTCAAAATCTCAGAATGCTGTGCAAATGGAAATGAGACCTCCAACTGAAATGCATGTATTTCTTTGTGATTTAAAGCTCTGCTTAAAATCACAAAGAAATGTAATGCTTGCAATCCTCTGTAAGAATAGTGTGGAATGATTTACAGAAAAAGGAAAAATCCCAGTACTTAAAAGCTTTGTGGAAGCCTTTGATTGTTTCTAAGTTTCAAGTTTAATCTAAATTTAAGCAACAAAATTAATTGTAGAAAGATCAAAGTTTGATATCAAGGATATGCTCACAGATTTTCCACACTGGTTTAAAGCCTGACCTTTTTTGCTCAAAGGAAATCCTTTATATACATTTACCTCATTATATGAAAGTATATGATTGTTTGATAACATAACATTTTTAACCGAAGATAAAGAAAAATAGTTGGTCCTCTTTTAACAAAACCAAGTCGTTCATTTGATAGATAGCTTCTTGTTGTGCTACAATAAGTACCAGTCCCCGGTACTCTCCATGATGGAAAATTAAATTAAAGAAAAAAGGGCCAGTGCAGAGTTGAGGTGTACCATGTAGTGAAATGTGGCAAATTGCAAGTTAAGTGAATAAGAAGAGACTTTTTAAAATGCCTATTGGCATAATATATAGTAAGCTAAAGGTATTCACATAACGCCTTCATTTAAGCTTATTATCTTTCCTATATTTCCACCACTCTGTACTCCAGTTATAATGGTAGCATTCACTATATTTGTTTACATTTCAATTTAAGATTCAGTGTAAAGGTTCAGAATGTTTGCTCATTTTAAAGTAGTCAGTGCAGCATATCTCAACTTAATTGAAAAAAATTACTCTTCACATTAAGTGATATTAATTTCTCTGGTGTTGAAACTGTGGGTCCTCAAACCAAAATTCAATGATGACACCCACTCAGTCATTTCATTCTAGCCTTGCCAATTAATATTCTTAATCCTGAAGTTTGCTTTCTGTATCACCTACAGTGATCTATTTCTTCTCTGCTTCCCTTCCTTCTTCACCTCCTCCTCCACTCACTCACTAGTGATGATTTTTTAGATCACTTCCATTAACACTGGTGTGTCGAGCTCTAATTACTCACTCACTCACTCACTGCCGCTTGTTTGGGTAAGCAATGTGGCCTGTTAGCAAGATGCTTGTTAACTGATTGTGTTTAATTATATAAGAAGATAATTACATGTAAATGTTGCATCTAAAAGCAGCCATCTACCCCTGCTTGCTGATTTAATAGGTGCATGTTTAGGATCCCTGTTTTGTTTATTTTAGAGTGCAGTGATTAACTGCTTATTCTAATGAATCTCCTGGATATTTTCTCCATGGTGGCACGAGCTCAACTGCATAAGGGCAATGAAAACATGAATTTCTTATATAACCAGTATAATAGTATAAAAAGAGTAATAATAAAAAAGTAAGTTAAATCTCAAGACTGCAGCAACAAAATCAAAGGCAAATATGGAATCATTGTTACCATGATCACTGCACAACAGCCTGCATGTCGTTCCTTCTAGGTGTACAAAAAGAATAGCAAGGCTCATTTATCAATATTCTATTGTCCACGGCAAATGATGCGGCTCTAAGCTGAATTTCATTCAAGCTCCTGTCAAATGAAGGATTATTTAGTGTGTTTTAAGAAGGTGGAGTGCAAGGTGGAGATAGGGGTCAGAGATGGAGGGCTCCCTGGGGAGCTCCCGAGGGTCTTGGGGACATCAGCCCTCCATTATGAGCTAATCAGGAGGGGGAGTCAGCGACTATGTGTGTGTGATAGTGTGTGTATTAGGAAAGGGTAGGAGGGAGAGAAAGAGAGCCACCACATGTTATGTGAAAAATGTGTGTATATGCATGTGTCTATGTGGTGGCAGGTGTGTGTGTTGGGACGATGAGGCCTTGCCTGTGTCTCCTATAATGTCTTACAACAGCAGAAGGCAGAATCCCCTAGGATGTTATCCATGGTGGTTCTTTGCCCTCATGAACATGGGACAGACAACTTCTGCCTCCAGATGCTCTCAGTTCAATACAGGCCCCAATACTGACATCCAGTTATACTCTCACAGGGCTCTTTGTACAACCCAGGGGAGCTGCTGTGTTAAGAACATGATATTGTTAAATATTTGTAAATGGAAGCCGTTCAGCTGCCTGTGGGCTCATGCATGCTGTTGAATGTCAGGAGACGTATGCCTCAGATGCTCGGCCTGGTCTGCGTCTGTCTCATCCAGTCAGCCAACATGTCTGTTGTTAAATTACTCAGCTGAGCACAAGCCAAACAGGTTTTTTTCATTTAATACCACAGCAATACATTTTGATCATTAAAAGTGCATCAAAAACATTAAGTCATGTTTCATTTCACACCGTTTGCAGCAACACTGCAATGAAGTGCTTTATTTAACTTTTTTTTCTTAATTTTTGGGTGAACAAGTGCTCTGATTATAAATTGATGTTTCAATGAGATGGGCTTTATTTGTGACCACTCAGAAAACAAATACACCACAAGAAACAAAATATTCCAATTGAAGACTACATAAAACCTCCATTGATTGTTTTTTTCCTTAGAATGAGAAGGAAACCCATAACTAGATGCGCTAAAAGCACTAATAGAGCTGCGTATTATAAACTGATATGCCCTGTTTGTATTCCTGTTACACTGGAAAGCTTAAAATGTCATAGCTGGTAAACCCGGAAATCTTCCTGGTTTGACTGATGATAATTTAATGATGCTCAGGGTTGCTGGTCAGCAAAATCTAAGTTGACACTAAGGTCATTTCACTCGATTTAAAAATGAAAACAATACATTCTTTCTTCAAGCACAAACAAACCCAGTTGTGATGACTGAAAGCATTTTTAAGATTACTTAAAAAGATAACACGGTTTATTCCGAGAACACTTAATTACACTGCTTGTATGCAGTGTTCATTTAGAGGATACATGGATTGGTAGCCTCTAAGTAGAGGCTGCTCAGGGAGGATTGGGTGTATCGGAGACACCTGATCCTTCCCCAGGCGCACTTTTACAGCCTCTGAAATGAGACGCATCTTTGATTTGCTTGCCCTGTAAACAGACAGAGACATGAAGGAGCTCTGGTCTCAACCTTGCTACAAGCTGCCAAAGATTCACTGCCTGAAAAATGGACACAGTCAGCCTCCTGACTCTGACACATTTCTTACACTTCACTGCCTTATTACATGGCTGTTGAAGTGACTCGGTCAGAATTTATGTAATTGAATAATTTGTTAACAACCTAGTCAAAAAGTAAATAAATTCATAACTAATAGTTAGGTAAAACAAATAACATCTTATCAGCAATGTTTATATCTCTTTTCTGTCATGGTCACAAGTCATTTTGCAAACATACATACAAACTCATACCAAAAATGCTGAGTTACTATTGAGCCCCTTTACGAGCACACAAAATCTGATCATTACCCTTTTTCTAGAGTTATCAGATAATTCAAGTGATCATGTAGGCAGCATAATCTGATTTCCTTTATCAGATAATAGCAGTTATCTGATCATGAGAAACTGGATTAACACACCTAAATTTCTCTCCAATACTCCAGTGTCTTTGTGCATGTAGTACATCTAATTTATTTAGTACTTTACATATGCTTATGTGCAAAAAACTGCGCCATGCAAGGGCATAGGTTTGTTTTAGACTTTGGCAGGGCCGAAAAGCCGTTAAACATAGTTACAAAGAACATCATCACTCTTAGCAATAATATTTTTGAAAATGAAAATCTTTTAGTGAACATTTTGACTCATTGCAGTTTATTAGAATTTGTAGTATGAGGGGAATGTTCATTTTTATATAATTATTATCCTGATTTTAATTTCACCAAGAGTTTTAATGGGTGGGGCTATGTGTTTCAGCTCCGTGTCTCATACGATGAGGAAACCACAGCGATATGTAAACACCAGTAAGTCATTTATCACACCACAAACACAAGATTGTAACATGAAAAGTGACGTTTCTCCTGCTTTGTCCAAAATAAGCTTCTTTTTGCTTTGTAATCAAGATTCCAGTTAACCGGCCTTATACCATACCCCCAAAAATTAAATAGGATTTTCATCTATAAACTAAATTGATTCACCCTTAAAATAACTCTTCATATCTAAATTTCTTTTCTTTGCTCCTTAAGTTCTGACTGGGGACACAACCACCATTAGCATACTAGCTCTCACTAACCAAAAGCGCTAGCTCATCGAGCAGAGTGAGTGACAGCAGGGACAGACAATAACGTTATCAAGAAGCTGAGCTAATCATAACAGTTGAAACAGGTTATAAGGAAGGACTTATAGCAGTGATGTTGCCCTTAGAGAACCCAGATCTCTCAGCTGTTTTTGCCACAGCAAATGACAGCAAATAATGATATTGGTGGAGACATTTCCCTACTGTCCCCACCCAATTCTATGCCCATGACGTTGCTTCTATCTTGACAACGTTTTCTGTTAAAAAGACAAAAGCAATGCACTCTCAACTTGAGTGGAACATAAAAGAAAAATATCAAGGAGTGCAGCAGCGCAGCAGAGTATATTGAGGTACAGTTTTCAAATGTGGTCTATTTTGCAGGCTTATTAGTGCCCAAATTAGCAGCTTACACTAAGCCTGGGGCCAATAAAGACTGGACGTTTTAAGAATAATAGAAAGTTACGTCACTATGTACTACATACTTTGGAAGAAACCTGATAATGGATTGGAAAATGTAGACAAGTTCTGTTTTTTAAATATTTCATTCCAAAGGTGCATGTGTTAGATCTGATTATTACAATTATCTGATTACTCTGTTATCAGATTTTGATGGTCATGTAAACAGGTTCATAGATTCTTATTAGATGAATTGTCTCATACCCTGGGGTCTCTTTTTGGGTTGTCAACATGAGGACAACTCCACCAAGCAGCTGACATACTGTATTGCTGCAGGGACCCCAGTGGAAGTCAGATTAGATTGTTCCACATATTTGAAGGAGAGATGAAACAATAATGGGAAAAGAGTTGGCGTTTTTGT
The DNA here is from genome assembly GCF_017639745.1 of Melanotaenia boesemani. NCBI lineage: Eukaryota > Metazoa > Chordata > Actinopteri > Atheriniformes > Melanotaeniidae > Melanotaenia > Melanotaenia boesemani. The sequence goes on from NC_055697.1 coordinate 20,979,477, forward strand.
GTTGTGGTATGTTGTAATGTCAAAAAGATACAGGCTTGTTGTTGGACTGCAGGCTCTTATAACCTTTACAGTTGGTGCCCCAAGGAGACTGAACAGGTTCTGCAGTATGAAGGAGGAAACAGACAATAAGGCATTGTATGTTGGTGTATTAATATCTTCACAGAGAGGGTGAAAATACATCATAAGGTTGGAAAAAAAAGAAAAAAATCCAACTCTAAGCTTAATCAGTAAGTGCATTGATTACTTCATTATGTTTTTACATGATTTGTAAGCTCAATTTGTTATTTACCACTAATGACCAATGGATAATAAATAGCAACATATAAGTAGAGTTTAAAGGAGATTAATATAGCAGTTAATTAATAACAAAGAAGTAGGCTAGCTGCAGTTAATTAATATTAATTAACTTAATTAATATTAATTAATGAATTAACTATATTTAAGGACACCTCTTTTGTAAAATATGGGTGCTACACTTAGAACAAATACTCTGCCAAACCATATTGAAATATATGATTAAAGTGTCGAGAACTTCAGTGTGTTTATTATTTCCATAATATGTAATTTTTAAAAGTCTTTTTAAAGGGGTCATGTTTTACAACTAAAATGTCAAGGGCTCAATGATTACCAGGAGTATAAATGTAGACTAAAGGAATATCTTCATCATTATCATTCTTATGTTCCTCATAGCTAAACTATGTAAACGTGCCTGTTTTAATGCGTTTGTGTGTGTGTGTGTGAGATGGCATTTATGTGTGTTTTGATCTAAACAGAGTGCTTACCATATTAATACCATCTAAACAGATGAATCATGACTTAATTGGATGTAATGAGCTCAGTTGTTTTTAATAAACTATTCCTAGCAAAGTGAAATGTAGTGGTGGGAGGTGCAGGACAGAGTAAAAAATAATGTTTTCATTAAACACAGCCTTGGCTTTTTTCTGGCAGAAAAAGAGATTAGATTTTTTATTTCATTATTTTTATTTTGTTTGGTCTGACATCTTTATATGTGCATCTAACATTCTGCCCTATCGACCAAGACAGACAGAAATGTCAGCTCCACACTGTGATTTTTTTGGTCTGCTGTGACCTTTCTTGTTGTCCCCTCTGCTGTGGGCTGAGAGTCAGAGGAGTGATGAGTCAGGAAGGAGGATGGAGGGATGGTGAGTGTTGCTCCTCCTCCAGACAGTCTGCCTCCACTCTGTGAACATGAAGCGGTGCGGTTGGCTAATGTGGCTGGGGAGAGCGCGGCAGGGCTAAGATGTCATGTCTGTCTGTTGGCTAACAATTAAATGTGGCACCTCAAGCAGATCAATTTGACTTTGAGGCTTCAGGTTTTATCTCCTCACTCATTCCACTGATTTTTTTCCCTATTACTCTCTGGCCCTCTTCATCTCCTACATTTTTTATTCTCCCCTTTGGCACATTAACACCTCTAATTTCCTCTAATGCCATCCTTTGCTTGAAGAGCCTTCCCGTTCAGTCTTTTCCTCACAGTCCCCTTTTATTTGACATATTAGTACTTCATTATTTTATAATAACACAAAGCTAAAATATAAGAACTTAACACTATATAGCAGAATCAGAATAGAAATAGAACTTAAAAAGCTCAAAACGGCACCCACGCCAGACAGACTCCTACTCCAGGACGGAGACGAGCGATGCTGCGGGGAAACAGAACACCAGCACAAACCAGCACTTGAAATATCAACGCTCCAGCCTTCTAATTAAAGCCAAGACTAATGGGGCCTAATTGCATCGCTAAAATGTACCAGTTCTCTTCTCTCTAGTGTAACTTGACGACACTTCTTCCTATATGGATTAATGGGGACCGGAGCTGCAAACTAAAAAGCAGTTAATTTATCGGAAGATCTGTTAGGGATGATGGAAAAAGGGGAAGAAGGGGGAGAAAAACAGTGGATGAAGAGAAGGGGGATGCAAAGAAAGAGAATCACATAATAAGGCTCTTTTTATCGAAGAGGCATTTTATGTCTGTGTCTTAAGCTTTTAGACTAAGCATGTTTATTTTAATTACCAGTGCCATTTATGAGATTGGCCAACACCCAAAGCAGTTTTCACTCTTGTAGAGCTACTACCTGTGCTTGCATGCTTGCAATTACATGAAGAGATTCAAGTGAATGGAAAATGCAATATTTCAAGCTCCTTTGTAGACAACAGCCTTTCTTTTATTTGTTTTTTCTTTTTTTTAATAGTGGGCTAAAGCTATTTTCTCTGTCGACTGACACAAGATGTGTTTAAATGACTTTTTCCAGCAGGTTTCAGCTGGTGGAAAACCATTAAACCTGTTATCCAACTCCCAACCTCTGCCCCCCCCCCCCAAACCTGATCTCTCTCACTCTCTCTGTGCCTGCTTTAGTAATAATAACATTTTTCCTTTTTAAAAATCAAGTCATACTATTCAGTCATTAGAGGGTGATTAATTTTGTATCATTTTTGTACACTTTTTAGCCACAGTAGACATGAGCAAGAAGCTTCTGCATTGCATTTAAACTAATGTACCTTCTGTTCTGATGTAATACCCATTACAATGTATTACACAGGTTTCTGTATTCAAAGATGTGTTTTTAATTATTGGTTTTGTTAACATGCCAGTTGACTGAATGTAAGAAAAAAGAGGGGGGTTGCAAAGGCTTGTATATTCCACATTCAGACATCATACACAAAATTTAGGTATTTTCAAATGTGTTTGTCCATTAGCTGCTTAAAAAGTGACTGATCTTGTGTTAATGTGTCAGGCTTCTGATCTTGCTCAGTTCTTGCTGGGGTGAGATTCATATGGCTTGAGATAAAACTTCCTTTGTGTGAAGGGCCTGTGTGGCCAGTTTAAAATGATAACAATCTGCTTATGATTACAGAACGTACAATCATACTCCTGTTCAGCGAATAACATTGGTTGTTTCTAGGAAATAGACACAAATGTCAGTTGTTTTACTTTTCTTTTATTTATTTAATCATATACTCAACACCCTGCTTCTGCAGAATGTGTGGTTCTTCCAGCATTAACTTCCTCCTTTGCTTTTGATTTATAGCCGTTATTACTGTCACATGAACACTACCATTTTGGTTTAAGGACATTTTTTGAAACTGTAACCTGTAAATCTTCTTTAGAGGAACATTATTCTTTGGTAAGTCACTAATAGTAACAAACTTCTAAAACAAAAATTGTCTATTTGGTGCTTATTTGCATGTATTTACAAGTGATTTGAATATACAAATATGCAATGCAGGAAGGATTTGTCGGTGAACGTTGTACAGGCTACATATACAATAAAAGCATTTACACATTAAGAACACTGACTAGATTTTTATGTTTTAACTGCTTTGAAACAGTTACTGTAAACCTATATCTATCTCGTCTACTATGAAAACCAAGTCTATACCGGTTTACAGCCATGCCAACAAATGACTGTATTTACATATTTACAGTACAGTAAATGGGTCATAAAAAATAAAAAACAGCTTCAATTTACTTATGCTATTCACTATGTGATGGAAAATTTGATTTCAAGCAGAACAGGAGTAAGCCAAGCACTTCTAACATTTTAGGAGAAGGGTTTAGGACCAAACTAGATTCAGGACCTTCTGGTCTGTTATGAACCTACTAGATCCCTCAGGTCATCAGGGTCAAAATTTACTTTTTTTTTAGTAGCAGTAGTAGTAGCGGTAGTAGTAGTAGTCTTTATTGTTGTTTCAGCTATATACATAGTACACAGTGACACAAAACAATGTTTCTCTTGAAGCAATTGGTGTTATACATACCATTACAACACAGTAAACAATAAAGATAATTTAATGAATTTACACACACTGAGAGCCACATGCACACAGTGCACATACAAGCACACACTCACACCCATATTCACTCTCTTACATTATTTCACATACTCTCTCATATGTTTACTCAAGGTGCAAAGGATAGCAGTAATTTATACAGTGCATATGGTGCAGTGCAGTGATTTGCATTTGAGTTGCAAGTAGAATTGCAGATTGAGTTACTGTTATTTAAGTTAATATGAGTATTGCACTAAGAGTGATTGAGCAGTCTCACTACTTGGGGAAAGAAGCTCTATCCCCAAGCTCTTTCTCCAAGTGGTTTGAGCTGTGCATTGCCACACAGTCATGTGTGAGGAGCTTGAACAACAACAGATTGAGCGTGCACTCTTGGGGTTCAGGACGGTTGTGCTGGATTTCCTGTTCCCAATTTTGACTGCCTGGGATCTTCCCACCAGGAAGTCCAGGATCCAGTTGAGTTGGTGTGGGCTGGGCCCGAGCACAACACGTGTTGTGCTCGGGCCCAGCCCACACAGTATTTTTTATCAGCTGCTGAGGGATAATGGTGTTGAATGCTGAACTGAAGTTAATGAACAACATCCTGACATATGTGCCCTTTTTGTCCAGATGAGTGAGAGCCAAGTGAACAGCGGTGTTGATGGCATCATCTGTGGAGCGGTTAGGGCACTAGACAAATTGCATTGGATCCAATGTTATGGGTAACTACAACTTGATGTGTCTCATGAATAGCATTTCGGAGCATTTCATGATGGCAGATGTCAAAGCAACTAGGAGATAGTCATTGAGGCAGGTCACTGTGGATTTCTTAGGTACTGGGATAATAGTGGTGGTCTTGAAGCAGGTTGTGACAACAAAGATGGTAATAGAGATATTGAAGACATCGGTAAGGAAGCCAGCTAGTTGAGCTGTGCATTCTCTCAGCACACGACCTGGTAAACCATCAGATCCAGCAGATTTCCGTGGATTGACTCTAAACAGGGTTTCCTTCACTTCAGAGGTGGACAGGCAGAGTGCCAGGTCATTGCTATCAGGTGTGTCTTTCCTCACCACTGAGCCACTCTGTTCCTCAAACCTTGCATTAAACTGGTTCAGAGCCTCAGGAAGGGAATCATCACCATCACAGGAGAGTGGAGCAGGCCTGTAATTGATGATAGCTTGTATGCCCTGCCATAGGCACCATGCGTCATCTCTATCTGTAAATTGCTTGTGGATTCTCTGAGCATGAGTGCGCTTTGCTGTTTTAATACAGACAGCTCAGCTCTAACTTATGTTCCCAGAGTCAGAACTAAACATGGAGAGGCAGCGTTCAGCTTTTATGCTCCTCACATGCAGAACAAACTTCCAGAAAACTGCAGGTCTGCTGAAACTCTCAGCAGTTTAAAAAAAGACATTTCTATTTGCTGCCTGTTATTAAAACAACTGTTAAATTCCCCACACTGGAAATGTATTTCTTGCATTTTATCTATTTTGTTTTAGCTTTTTTTCTTTCTGTTTTTAGTTTATTTTATTTCTTTGAAAGTTCCTTTTTTAATGGACTTGTTATTGCTTCCTGCACCCCACTGTAATGCTTTTAATGTTTTATGTGAAGCACTTTAAATTGTCTTGTACATGAAATGTGCTATACAAATAAATTTGCCTTGCCCTGCCTTGGAGGTGGAGGACCACAAATACCTGTCAGCTGGAAAACAGACAAGACTGTATATGTAACAGAGTCATCTACGAGACAGGAATGAGCAAACTAGTTCTTGAGGAGGTAGCCATCTGTTGGGGCAGCAGCATCAAAGTCAGAGACTTAAAGAAATTCTTTTTTTTTCTTAATAGTTTAAGAAGCTTACACTTTTCAATGCATCTGTAATAACAACAGGCAAACATTCAGATTGTGTGAATGTTGTGTTTAATTTTTAAAAGTTTACATTTAACCAATTCCAGTTAATTTTAGAAAGACTGTGTACAGCCTTTTGAGCTTGAGGAAGGTCCTTAAGTCAGTACAAACATGCAGTTACATTACCATGAAAGCTTATTCATTGGTAGAAAAACAAAATTAGCCTTAAGTTTGCTGTGACACCCATATTACTATTCTCTCAAGTCAAATTGATACAAGTACATACCTGCTGTGCCAAGGAGTTATGTTTTCTTAAACAAGGAGGAGGAAAAAAAACAAATAATAGTTGGTTCATTATTCTGCAGGAAATGCATTTTGTCATCCAGGGCATTATCTCTTTTATAGAGGAAATCTCTTCCCAAACAAAATGGTTTTATTATGGATTGAAGCTTTTCTTATTTCACTAAGAATCAAGACAATACAAATGTAGCCATATGCAGTTTTGACAGGAGAACAAGCTTCCTAATTTAAGCATTATGTGTCTCTGTAGTGTTAACTATAGTGTCACATCTTAATACTTCTAAGTAAATAATGTAGTTTGTACAATACAGTGGCTGCAGAGTATCTCTGTCTGTTTCTCACCAATTATCGGTTTGACTTAGCCCTTCTGCCTGACCAAACCTTTTATCTTTAATTGTGCTCACATTAGACTTCCAATCTGACCAATTTTGCCTTTAGCAATAGCTCAATCTGGCTAATTGGTTTCCGTGTTTTTTTAAATTGTAAGGTATTGAGTATTTGAGGTCATCTCTGTTTTACAAATAAGAGAATGCTTTGCTTTTGTTTGGAAACTTGTAAAGCTCTCAGCCATTCAGACTTATAGTGAGGAGACAGTAGTTCTGCTCATTAGCAGAGCAGCTGGGTCATGAATCGCAGTCACACACACACATCTAGTGACATAATGCTCATATACAAGAGAGTGAGTGACACAAGCTTACACACTTGGTACCATCTCTGTATGTGCTTAGCAATCGTTTAGTTTAATTAAACAGTCCAGCACAATGCTCAGCCTGGATGAGAAGAGCTGCACTTTTAACTTGTGTTTATTTCAGGCCTGTGGATGTTATAGGGAGACCAATAGCAAATAAAGGGAGAATCAATGGGGCTTCATTAAAAGCAGCAGGCAGTCTTTTGCCTGGACACAGCTTAATTACAGTTTCACTGACGTTTGCTTTAATTGTGGGAAATAAAGGGAGTGAAGTGGAGTGAATGGAGGGTATTAGCATATCTATCACTGGGAGAGGGCACTGGGGCACGCCTGCGGCTGTACATCTCTCCTCCAACCCCAGATCCACCTCAGATCCATACAATGTTCGGTCAGTTTATTTTTTCATTTATTTTTTGTATGTTTCTCTCTTTCCTAATGCCTTGCCAAAAGCAATAAACATTCACGTTTTACTCAAGTACGGGACACAACCATTGCATATTATGGTCTTATGATGCAGCCTCATTTTGGAGAGTAGCATATTTGATTTGAAAAAACACAAACCCATAAACTCAGATATTCTGACAAAGACAGATATTTTTCTATGCATTTTCTACATGTTGTCCAGATGCAAAAACACTTCTTGGCCCCTGGAAACTCTGGCTAGGGTAAAGCTAAAGACTCTAGATACACTATTGTGATCTGGACAGATTATCAGGGCTTTGGGCTTGACATGAAAGACAGTGTGTTATTAGTTTGCTCTAAGTATATGCCCTAATCTCCCCTTTATTGATATTGCAACTGGGGACACCAGCAAGAAAGTGCCTGAGCTAATCCTGTCAACAGTACTTTTCAGATGTCTATAATGTATAGTTGCTCCATAATCAGAAATCAAGGGATCAGATTGTAGTACAGTACTCATTTCTACATAATTTAGCAAAGAACCAACTTCCAATATTGTTGGTTTAGGACAGGGGTTTGCAACCCATGGTTGTTGAGCTGCATGTGGTTGTTCAGCCTTTTCTCAATGGCTCTAGAAGAAAATAGAGAGCAATTCTGGATGCATGAATAGATTGATTTCCATTCATTGCCAATGGTGCTGGCTTACCCATATGCTCAATTTGTGCAGAGAAATTAGCAGTCAACAAAAAATTTAACATTTAAAGACATTTCCAAAACCAACATACAGCATTTGCTGGAAATACCAAATTCAAAATGAGCACTAAAAGAAAAGAAAAGAAAAGAAAAGAAAAGAAAAAAAAGAAAAGAAAAAGAAAAAAGTGATTTCAGAACTTCTGTGCTTAACAGTGCAAACATACTTTAATAAAAAGTATATCAGGTCCCCAAACAAAATAACTTTCGTGGCCTTTGTGATGAGTTGAGCGATGTTGACGATATTGAGCAGAGTTGTGTAGATCAACTCGCAGGTTTGAGATTTTCTATTGCTATGAGCAATAAAATGTGAAGAATCAAACAGCTCTTGTGGCTCTAAACTATGTTTATTTGGGGGGACAGGTGGTAAAAATTGGTTCTTTAATTAGTAAATGCTGCAGACCCCTGGTTTAGGATAAGACCCAACCAGACCTCTAGTCTGTGTGGTCTTTGAGTGAGCTGCTTAACAAGCACATTTAGAGGAAGAAAATGTTACAGTCAGAAGCGTGCAGTGCTATTTAGATGAAGGGGAGCTCAGGTATGAAAGTGAACACTGACTTATCAAGACAAGTGGTTTGGACAATTATGAGGTATCGCTTGTACTTGAGTGAATTAATTATTGAGTCAATGTGAATTAACAAACAATGAAAATTCATGGTTTAATTTTCTAGGAAGTTTATTAAAATCCAACTGTCAATTGTATTTTTCTGCCCCTTGGATCCAGTAATGTTTGGTAGCAAGTAAAATGTCCATTCAACCACAATATGTTTAATGAGTGGCTGAATAAAGAGGAGGTAGCACAGGAGCTGGCAAGAAGATGAATGTGAGCAAGACAGTTAATACATTCAGTGGTGTGCACAGACATTTTGAGGTGCAGGTGATCAGTTTAAAAAAAGGGCACCTTGCAGAGAGCGTGGAACCACCACCTTTGCTTAATTATAGTGTGAAAATAACACATTACAGGCTTTTATGTACTTGCAAATTTATTGAAATATGTTACTGCACATGAACCTGGTACTGATCTGACACTGCTCTCCTTATCTTTCTCATCTTCCATGCTGGTAGATGGTCTGCTGTGGGACGGTAGTGAGAATAGAGTGATGCACCTTTGAGTAAGACTGCTTAGTGACAAGAGTCAATGTATTACACCACTAAGACTAACACCAGACTGCAATTGCCATAGTCTGACTTCAATGCCTTACCACTAGCTGTGTTCTGCAGACAAATTCTAATTGGATATTTATGATGGTCAACATTTCATTGTTAGCCTACAATGGTAAATACAAGATCACTGTGAATGCTATAAGCCTAACATGGAAACAACTTATATTTGTGGGCCTACAAAATAATGTACTGGGCTAATATAGCTTGTACCAGATTTGGCATTGCCAAACCACATTGTGAACACTTTTACATGGTTCAATAACATTTGTGAAAGAGTTCATTTTTAAAAACCTGAGGTCCCCCTATCATTGTAAAGTGCTTTGAGTGTCTAGAAAAGCGCTATAGAAATGTAAGGAATTATTATTTATTATTAATTATTAAAAGGCGTTAAACAATTAACATGACTCTGGTTTTGGCTCTGGCCTTTCTCCATCATCTTCCTCCTCATCCACCTTGCTGCTTGATGGCTTCATCCAGGCCAGCACAGAGCTGCTTCCCTGAGCTGCCTGGTTATAGCTCCTTTAACTTCTGTTTTCTTACCTCTCTTTTCTAGGCATGCTGCAATTGATAAAAGCCGATGCCAACAGTGTTATAGACTGCTTAGAATAATGCTGCCTAGAATAAAGAAAAAACGATTTGTCAAATTATTACAATCTGCGACAAAAGAGATGAACAACAGGAGAACGCTGTGCAATGTGGTTTATAAATATGTTGTGAAAACTTCACGGAAGAAAAAGCCCAACATACCCGTGTTTGTAGTGACCACTTAGCCTAACAATTGGCAAGGTACCACTGATTATGGCTGGTGCCAAGCTCGTTAAGCGGGCATTCGGCCATTTAGGCTGTAATGAGACAGACAGGCTACTTTACAACAGGGACGAATAGTTTGGTATCAGACTTAGTTTAGGAGCAAAAGGTGCCCTCGGAAAAGTTCAGTGTTATCTGAGTAGTGGCAGGTGGAATGGTGGGAGGTAAATTCGCGGACAGTCCAGCTGCTGCAATGCACATGCTTATAATGTGCCTCGTTGGCACCCACTTTGCGTGATCACGTTGCCAAAGAAACAATGGGAACGAAACGGACGTACACACACGTGCATGTGTGTGTAAGGGGTGTGTGATTGCGTCAGTACAGTGGGGCACATACAATAGAGAGTATATTTAAAAAAACAATTCTGATAAAAAGGGCACTTTTTTAGCCCTGACGGCAAGGGCAAGTGCTTCAGCACCACCAAGGCTCTATCTGTGCACGCCAGTGAATACGTTATTTATGTCCCGATGTTATGCAAAGATACCCAACTTAGAATATAAGTGAAAAGTACATCACAAAGTTGCGACCACTTTAAATGGAGTCATGTCTTACATTACCAAACTGAAATCTAGGTCCCATCTGCATCACTTTGGAAATTCAGTTTATTTCAAATCGTAGCTGAGGTGCCAACCAGTCAAATGACCTGACTAATTGCGTATCTTAACTTTCTGAATGACTTATTCCTACCAATAAGTTACACAATAAGGCCCATCCACTATTGAGCATTGAAGAATCTAGTCAGTGTGCGTCTCGTCCTAAGGCGGATTTATACTCGTGCTATGTCTGCGTCACCACTGTGGGTGCTGTGTAGCTCCGCAGAGGCTCAAGGTGCACCTCTTCCAGACCTGACGAGCACCCCTGCTAAGCAGACGGTTATGTGGCGGTACTCCCTTGTGATTAGTTTGGGATCACATGTTGCCGGATCTCTGGATCTTCTTGCTGAATTTGTGTGGTAACAACCGTTTTTAAAAACAATAACTAGTGGATCAAGACGATTAAAGGCTGATCGAATTCTTTCTTCATTTTCTTCCACAAGCTAATAAAGACACTGAACCATACTGGACACCACTGTTGTTTTAAAACAGAAAATACCTACCGAATTGAAGTAAACGTTAAAAAGAACTCCAACCTGGTGAGTTCACCGGCCAACACCACCCCTGCTGCCACCTTCAGCTTAGGAGGAGAAACTGCAACACCAAACGAAAAGTACCCCTTACGCTCGAGCACAAGAGCAAACTCACCAGTGTTAACTACGCTGTAAACGACTGCGCTCAAACGCCACGCGAGCATAAATCTGCCTTTAGGTTATTCAACAACAGTAGAGTTAAGATTTATTAATAGGGGTTTAAATACATATTTTAAAGACAGGGGGAATTTTGTGAAACGGTTATCCAAATAGGTGTTAAAATATTCCTTTATAATTTCAGATTTTTTTTTTTAAAAAATGCATCGTTCATCTATCAAATTTGCTTTATATAACAAGAAATATGCTGTAATGAAGGCGTAGCTAACATAAATCTTTTAACAGTTTCCAAGTGTGCAAAACGTGATGTAAAGGCAAACAAATATTACTTAATTTACATATTTTCAAGCTAAGTTTTCACTTGTCTTTTTGCTGATGAATGAGGTTGGCAAGCATCCATGTTTATAATGTTACAGACAAACAGAATAGTGGTAGCTTTCTGTTTTACTGTAGTTTTTGTTGATATCACAAATTACTTAAAAAGACCGCCATCACAGCATTAATAAAACCTGTAGTATAAAAAGTAGTAATGAGGATGTCATTATTAGGATCTGTATTTGGGTTGCAATCCCACTCCAAAGCTCTCTCTGACAGTGACTGATAGCCAGCTGGGATCAAACCATCTTCAACGGTGCTTTGGTGACAGGTGAGGGGACAGTTTGAGTCCCACTCTCTCCCCCAGCAGTTAATAACAATTTGAAAAAGGGTTTGGGGTTAATAACACAATCATTACCTGGATGAGGATGGGAGACAGCTGTAAGCATGTATGCAGATGGACGGCCGTCATTAGTCCTTGTCAAACAAGCTGGATAAGCGTGATCCAAGAGAGCACTTCAATTTTTAGTCATGAATGAGTAACAGCTGAGAAAGGCTCAGCATAAAAGGCCCAGCATTTAGCCTGTTTTGAGAGCATCTTCATCACACAAAGGTCTTGTTTTTGTTCTCATCTGCACAAGTCAAACCAAGTTCTGTTTTTCTGGTGTGTTTCTTCATCTGAAAAATTTCAGGTAAAATTGGTTTAGTAAAAACTATACATGTCATGTTGCTTTACAGAATGTAACAATATATGTGACTGAGCAAGCACAGTGGAAGGTCCTTCATTATTAAAAAAGATTGATCTGTAATTTGTAGTGTTCCCATCTGTCCTGGTTACGCAAAATTATGGCTAAACCAGTTAGTAAACACTTTGCCCCATTGTCTGTTGTTTTGATAATCACCCATAATAGCATCCAGCATCAGTATGGTCTTTAAACCTGATTTAGGAGTTAATGGAATAAGAGGGAGAGGCAGTCAGTATATGCACTGGGCCTAATGTCATTAGAAATGTTTGCGGAGGCTAAATTAAATCAGTCGTAAATTGTGCTCTCAAGTAAGCCAGAAAAACCCTGCCTCGTTGAGGAGAGGAGGGGGCAGCGGGGATTCATATTTTAACCTTGCGTAGAAAATGCACTTAAACAGATTAAAATAAAATAGGGACCGTGTGGATGGATGGGAATGGTAATTGCTGGTGCTTTAATGGTTTCCTGTTAGCCAAGTCAGGCTGAAGGCAGAGCTATTTTAAAGTTGGAAGCAGTGATTGAGGTCGTAACTTTGCAAATCTGGTGATTAAGCCAAAGGGTGAATGTCACCAAACAGCACGTTACATATCTAATGGGGCTTTTGCTGGAAACAGATGTTTGTGGATGGGTTTTTGTTGTGCTGTAGAGCAGGTGCGGGTTGGAGTGGATGGCTTTTGACCAAACTGTGAAGCAGAATGTGGAGTGAGAAGGATATAACTAGCTAAAATTCTGAAGTCTTAGTGTGTGCTTATGTTCATAATGCCCACCCATGTGTGTGCCTCATTCATTTCTCTTAATGCTGTCAGTGCAGGCATACTGTTTGTCTGGTTGCATCAGGTAGCTCATTACACAATGCAGCCCAGACGGTAATGATAGCCATAAATACTCTGGGAATTCCCAAACGCAGATTAAATCAAGATGCTGTCTTTCCCAAAACTGGACAAAGAAATCTGCGATAAGAAAAAAAAATGTCCCTAACATCTAGTATTATACAGTTAAATATAATACATTTTGACATTATAATGAGAAACCATTGTGGAGAAATGATGCGTATTTCTGATCTCTGCTGTGTGACGTGTCTTCTTTTTCTATATCTCCCTACTTTTTAGTTTGCAACAAAATGCACTTATTTCATAGCACATGACTAAACTGCCATATGCAGAAACACATATCCCTCCATGAGCTGAGTGCTTCACAGATCATGCTGATTGGTCTGTACCTTCTAGAGTCACTTGTAACCCTGCACTGTTGGCTTAAGGTAAAACTGTGGCCCCATGCATGCTCATGTTCAGCTATTGTGTAAATTAACAAGAAAAGACTGTGCGGATTGAATGGCAAACATGCAGGTGATGACACATCCCTGACACTCACAAAGTATGTGCTATTACTCAATGCCATTTAAATAGCCAGTCGAACTGTCTAATTTTCCTTCTTTCTTTCTTTCTTTCTTTCTTTCTTTCTTTCTTTCTTTCTTTCTTTCTTTCTTTCTTTCTTTCTTTCTTTCTTTCTTTCTTACTTTCTTTCTTTCTTCCAAACAAAACTTAAGAGGCATTTAACTTCTTTAAAAATTCATTTGTTTGGGGAAGAAAAAACAATAACGAAAAAGAATACCTTTGTTTGAAACTATGTACGTGGGTTTAGTTTCAAATCCCAACCTCCTATCACCAGTATCTCCAGAGATCTTTGCATCGGCCGTTGGTACAATTGCAACAAACTTCAAAGTAACAGAATACAACACCAACACAACTGAATTACAAGCCATCTTTTCAACAAAGCCTTCCCTCACTGACTACACATATGCTACTAATACCATGCACTTTACACTAACATATACTGATCACATTTTGTGGAAAGATAATTAAAGAACTGCTTTACTGTCACTCAGTAAACTGAAACCTTGACTAGGCTGTCAGAGTGTTAAAGGTTGATGTCACTAAGCACAGGGTGACGGAGAGTAAGAGTACAAGTGTTGAAAAAGCAGAACAGGAGCATATGTAGGATCACCTGTGTTGCTCCCTTTGTGTTACACACCAGAGGGCACATTGCTCACCAGGTCAAAAGTGTGAAGTAAAACTCTTTTGTTCAATGTCTGTGCCCTGAGGATTCCGATCCACTAGCTATTGAAATGTGACTTCTTTGTTAACACATTATTTTATCTGGATAACACCTGAGGCTGGGAAACAACACTTTGGATCTTAAGTAAATTTGGGATTCTGAATTTTTCTTTATTGTCAGTGATTAAATTTACAAACATTTCTTTTGTGACCAAAGCATTGCAAAGCCTGTTTTTGTGTGTGTGTGTGTGTGTGTGTTGAACGTCTCAATTTTTTCACATCTCAATCTATGAGAAGCTCATTTGACCTTGTTCTTTATTCATGGACATGGACATTTCATGTCTATAAACTGACTCAAAATATGTACCCTGCTATTCACTAGTGTACAAAATTACCAGTAAATGTAAAATACAATGAAAAATACTTTAAAAATACCTTTAACACACATATTATAAATAATTATTTAGCTATACATTATTATCAACTGTTGCTAATTAGTGTAGCCTAATTAGTTAGCTCTAATGTTTCTTTTTAAACCAAATTCTTTTCAATCATTTTGTTTCTCCAATCCCAACTTTTTTAAGGCAAACTGCGACCATCAAAATCAAGATTACTTACTTTACTTTAAACATAGTGGTATCACAATTATGACGTATTGAGTACTGCAGCCACATGTCCAGATTCAAATCTGTCAGTAGGCATTCATAGATTGACAGAACTTGGCAGAATTAGCTAAAAAAAAAAAAAAAAAAAAGAAAGCAAAAAAAAAAAACAATTAAAGAAAAAAAACAAAACACTGTATAACATTAAAGCAAAGTTACTTTAGGAAAGTTAAAGCGTAACTTAAGGAACAGAAATTGTCTTGTCCTGGTGCAAAGTCTTTCAACGGACCAGATTAGAACTGGATGATTTGGGTTATCTATCTGCATGTAGTAACAATAGATAAATAAGATGCACATTACCTTCAAATGAATACTGTGCCAGTCATCTAACATCACCACTGAAGGCACTTTCTACTTTCACCCTGTTACACATTGCAACACCTTGTAATACACTACTATGTCACTTTCTGTGCTCCACATTCCTGACATGCCAACACTTTTTCATTGGGTGACACTGTCAGAAGAGTTAGTACACTACTACCAGTTTTAAAATGCCCATGTGTAAGTGCAATGTGTTGTTGAAGTTTGTGTCCCATCCAATAACAGTGTTCTATTTATTTGTCAGTCATGGTAGCTTTGGATTTAAGCATAAAAAGAAAATGATTATGCTAAAATTTTAATAGATGTGTGGTAGCATGTTTTTAACATTTCAAATTGAATACCACCAAGTAAAATGAACAACCAATGAAAGCTCTAAAAATTTTACAGTCAGTGCCTGTATCTACATTTTGGACATGTTGATAAACTTTCCTATAGAGACCGGTTTGCACTTGATGTTTGCGAGTCTGGTATCTCTCTGTCGGCTAAGGTTTTACAAATTTCAAGAGCTGTGACTGAAGGCATGGGGAAATCCACAGGTAAGAGCAATCAGCCATCTAGTTCACGTCCCTTGGAACCAACCCAGACAATGTTTAGGCACCCATTCAACAACTCCTGTCCTTGCTTATCTGAAGAATGTAAACCTCTATAAGCAAGCGCTTCATCTGTAATTCTATTGTGAGTTGGCCGGTTGTCTCAAAGTGTCTGAATAATCTAATGTAATGCAAAACCATCTTTGTCTGTGACACCAAATACGTGCTTCAGCACAGGCGTCTCGACTGTTGGCCTGCACTGTATGGTATTCACTGGCAGACAGAATGACTAGACCACACCAAAACCTGCCAGTTACATTCTTTGCATGATTCAGACATATCTCTTTCTCCCTCTGGGAATGAATTGAGAGGTCTGATCAAAAGACCCATCATTCCAAGAAGCTGAGATTTGGATTTGAGGTTGAAGAAAAGAGGGAGAATGAACTGTTGGTTGTTGTGTTGTTTTGTGTTATTATTTCCATTTGTTGGGGAAAAGAGAGATGAATGGAGGAATAAATGGATGATGGGGAGGAGGAAATTCCCCTGTCTGGATGGAATTGGATGGCGAGCTTGGGGATGGGGGGAGGGATGGGGGCACCTGATGTAGAGGGTGCTGTCAGGTCCAAGACAGCAGGGTCTTTGTCTTCTCAATAATCACTTGCTGTACTTCTTCCTTCAAATTTTCTCTCCAAGCCACCATTCTACCGTTTACTTTTCCAATCCTTATTGCAACTTTGGCTCATAGGTCAACTGTCTATAGTTAGTAAAGAGGAGAAAGAATTCAAAGTCGAGCCTAAAATGTAATTGTAACACTAGTATGTTTAATATCACCAGTGCCAAAAAGGCTCACTTGGATTTGCACTCTTACAAGAAGTTTGTTAAACATGGCATTAAAAAATGTATATATCATGTATGACCAAGCACCTTGCTTTAGCATTAATGTCAAGCCAGTAGCCTCACGAGTAAGCAGAAACAGCCTAAATGTTTTCAGATTGAGGAGAAGACGGAAAAGAAGCAGCCCATTTACAAATGGATTAAAGGTTTCTCTAGTGCAGCATGGTCTCATAGAAATAAAGGAAGTAGCCAGGAGTTTTAAAACAGAATTGCAATATGGTGGTAGCATGCTATGTGATGAAGTTAATTCCTGCATAATAGAAACAATGTCAATGTAGAGTCAGTTAGCAACTTTGCAATAATAAACTCCATGCTTAGAGACCGGAGGGGATGCTGGATGGTGTTCCACTATCACATAAAGTTAACCATTTATTTCTATATATTGTTGCCTTATTATTAAATATTTATTTATTTATTTGTTCATTCATTAATTTATTTTAAATAATAATTAGATATTAATAAAATTGTTATCTAATTAAAACTTAGAAAATAAGTTTGGCTAGCTTATCATAAAAAACAAAAACAAACACAAAGCTTAAATCTGAGAAGATTCTTTCACTCTATGCAGATATCACTACATTGTATTCAAATTGTCTCTTGAAGTGTTTCTTATGTTGGTTTTAAGTATAAATAAATTAGTAAGCAGCAAAACCTTTTTTATATACAGATAAAGTTGCCATCTTCACCTGAAGTTGCAGCTGGTTCCTGTTAAAAATGCTGCTGAACCAGAAGTCTCACACCAAATTTCAGACAATTTTAAATCCATTATGAAAAAAAGTCCCTTATGGCATTTGAAAGCAAAGATGATACATCCTGTATCAGGTCACTTTATCCAGGTGAGTTCATTGCTAGAAGACTGAATTATCTTGCTTCCCTTCCCAGACATGCTCTGTACTGTTCCATTAGACACAATGATATAAAATCTTTTCATCCTGTCCAGAATGTGAACAAATAGTCCAGATCTACTAGAAGAATTATCGTAAAACATTTTTATGAATATATTTCTTGTATTAGACTGCTTTTATTTATTCTTGCCAAGGAGTGAATGGTTTTAATCTCAGTGGTTTTTAAGCTATTCAAAGAAGGTATAGTAAATCTTCAGATATTTGTGGAATGTTAGTTTATCCTCCTCAGATAAGGTGTTTGGTGGACAGCAGTAGTTATGATAATCACATTGCCATTATTGCACAACCCACAGGAGCCGTAGAGACACAGTTTATAAACCACAAGAGCTGTTGAGATGACACCTCTGTGTCTACTTCATTAGAGGGAAGACTTTTGTTGGCTGAGAAAATCTTTGGAGTTTTGTTTTCTAAATAACAAGATGTTTATGTTTGAGACAGCTTTTCCACTCTGTAATGATAGTTTTGTTCAGATGTGCATGTTAGTTAGAAGTGTGTGATTCAGTTTGTACTTGAAAAACAATACCTTTGTTATTAAAATGCATACCTTTTTGTTTATTATATCCTAGCTCTGCACACTTTTGACCAAGTTGTTTTTTCTATTTTTTTCTTTCATTAAGGTACAAATTATTTTTCTCCTGTGAATTTGTTTATTCTGCTTCTTTCTAAAAGCAAGTTCTTAGCTGCTCCATACCTGGACCAATTCACCTGACCCAATCAATTCACCTCAAGCCTCCATCAGAGTTACTCATAAATCATGAAAAAAAATGGCTGTGAAAATGACAACAGTGACAGTAAATAAATGTTTGTTGTTTCTTTTCTTTCCTTGGTTCTCACCCTCTTTCTTTCTCTACTCTGTGTAATGGATGGGATGTTGTTGGTGCTGCCCTCTGGGCAGGGAGAGTTGTTTACTTGGGTATAAAGTCCCCTTCCACCAGGAGTCTCTGTAGGGGATGTTCCTGCAGCTGCCTCACTCCTAACCTCCCTAAAGCTCCAAAAGTTAATAGCATGGAGGAGACATGATTTATATTAGCCTGGGCACCACCACCAACAGACTGACTTCTTTGTGCTTGTGGCCCGTGCAACCCACCCTGTTCATCAATAAAGATCACATTTAGAATTCACTCCAAACTCAGCAGATGGTTATTTAATTTCTTGGGAGGTTTTCTTTTTTTTTTTTTTTCTAAATAAGTAGCCACCCATGCTTTGGATGTAACTGCAGGCAAAATGACTGAATTCTTACTACTTCTTATGTAAAATCTAAGCAAGAAATTACTAATTAAATATATTCTAAAATGTCAGTATGTTAGTAGATAGATAAAACTCTGTCAATTCAGGCTTATGTTTTGGAAAAATATGCATGAAAGGAGAAAAATTTGCACAGTAAAATCTGTTGTGTATTCTTGGATGAAGCTGTTTTTAAAGATATATTGAGTTGTTTTATTCGTGCTCTCAAATTGAAAGTCAGAAGGTTTCTTGTCGTGAGTTAAGCTAATAACGTCAAAGGGCCATGGGAAGAGAAAAAATTTCACCACATAAATTCAAAAGGTTTCACTGTGGATTTGAGCAAATGCTACTTTTGTCTTTTTTTTTCATGCCACTTCTGCATCAGGCAGTTTACACTGTGTTAGTCCACAGAACGTAATCCATGTTTCCACATGGTGTTACAACCTGGACCGTGCTGGAAAATGGATGTTCAGTGATTGAAAAACATAGTAATGAAATATACAGCTTTGATAAAGAAGTGCTATAGAGGAAAAATCCATAATATAGTGTTTGCTGCTATCGCCATGAAATTTAAGTTTTTCAAAATGGTGTAAACTTTATTCATTTGGTTGACCCTCTTTTGAGTATCTTTTACCTTGGTTTGCCTGTCAGGATATGATTATAATTCTACAAACGGAGAATGTTCAAAGTACGTTTTGCTGCAGGCTATATACTGACTACTCATATGTAACATCACCTAAAAGAAAAAAAGAGAGACTTTGTTCAGAAAAGCAGCAAACCAATTCCCTTAAGTCAAAAACTGATTGTAAAACAATGCGATTCGATTTGATATTTGCCTTTTTTTTTTAAAATGTCCTCTATTTTCCACATCTTCACTGTCAGTGTTCATGCTCATATATTGACAGTGTGTAATATTAAGTGAACATCTGAACAATAAGACATTTTTTAATGTGTCATATTTCATATAACTGTTACTTGAATAAGAAAAACAAATTAGCACATCAAAATTTTCACATAAAGTTGTCACTTGCTTATCTATAATGACCATACTTCACCTGTTCCAACAAGCCTTTTAACTGGATATCTTGAGTTGAGATTACAAGGTGTCTTGTTTGGAAATGAAAAATGAGGAGTTCATGCTTCTTGGCAGTGATAGTTTTCATATTAGAAAAGAAAAGACCTGGGCACTGACACTAATCCCTGTTGTGTCAGTCTGTGGTTGCCAAATGATAGAATATCATCTAGATGTGTGTTTGTGTGTATATGTATGTGTGTTTGTGCATGAACATTCCTTTCATTTTGAGATATACCAGCACATTTTGTCACTGTAACACAAGCTTTACAACAGAGAGGCATGGCAGGGCTGCTTTAAGATTCAATTTAACCACAACTGTTTACAGCTGTCAATATAGGGACTCACACCACAATAAATGCATTAAATTGCATCTGGCCTCATGTCACTGAAAATAAGGTGAGTGGACCGGCTGTGTAGGTGTCGCTGGCTCTCACTATTATTACATGGCTGTGTCTTAAGGGTTGTCGGGGCTGCTGTCCATTGGATTTAATCAGCCTCTATTACCTGCTACCCTTTTCACAGTTAAAATAATCACCCACAATTACTGACATAAAGGGGAGAGCTGACAGTCAGAGGCAGAGAAATCACACAAAGTAATTTCTACCCACCTTGGTTGCTTACATGGCTTTTGATGTTTTGAGGCGTATAATAAAAGGGATTGAGGGGTGTCTGGCACAACACTCCTCTGTAGTACTGTAGATATGGAAATGCCCTCCAAACACACACAGTCACACACACATGCTGATGGGTAAATGTACAAGAATGGGAAAGAAAATGTCTGTTATCAAGCAGACCTAAAGTGCACCCACACAAGCAGATGTCATGTACTATACAGTATGTAAAATACACTGAGACACACAAAATCACATGAAGTACAGGCACACAAGTGTACATACTCACATACGTGCATTCAGGCCACATGAACCTGGACACACAAAGACTCCCACCGCCATTAACTGAAGAGGTCCGCACAAATTTATAGTATCTTGCAGATGAAAGAAAAAGTGAAAATAATTTAATAATTGACCACCTCTAAAATGAAGAAAATAGAACCATGAGAAAAGGAGTATTGTGATCTATTGTACTTTAATCCTCAGCACGCTGCTGACAAATAGGAGGCACCATTAAATGTACCTTTGAAATAAATGGGCCCAATTACTGAGATGGCTGGCATTCTCTAATGAAGCTTTTGTCAAAGCCAACAAACATGGTGGACAGCGGCTCCAAAACGGAGGTAGAAATAATTCAGAAATTAGCTTTCATGTGAAAGTTAGATTCGTACTAAATTTAATGGCAGCAAAGTTTTGATGCAGAGTACAAAATAAAAAAGAAAAAACACACACACAACTGAAATTAAGCTGTTTTTACTAAATAAAGAATGAATGATTGCAGTCTGCATGAGAGCAGGAAGTAAAACAAATGACCCACACAATTAAAAAAAAGGAAAAAGAGAAAAAACATGCTCATTGTAGACAATATTAACATTAGGAGTAACCATTACCGTGAGGGTTGCTCAGTTACATTAGCTGTTATGTGTTCAGCAAGTAAGTCATGTTAAATGGGTTTAGGAGAGTTGTTTTGATAATGGCATTTTGTGGAATCTCTCCTTTTTAATTATCAGGTCGAAGGGCAGCAGCTCAAACTCTCTCTCTTTCATCCCTCTTCACAACAGTGAGTGCGGCCGACCCTTCCCACCGCAATACAGAGCGCCCTGTATTGCTGCTGTAAAAAGTAGTCTGTTATTTTTGGTTTATGCTCTTTTCTGTGAGCTGTTTGAATAAAGAAATACAGCAATTTCATAAAAAGTCTCTAAATTTACTGAGTTGTGCAATTTTATTTCCTAGCCAACTTATTTTTGTTGGCATATTAATTTTAAAGGTAATGATCATATCATATCATCTGATGACCTCTATGTGTGTATGACTTGTTTTTTTTGTTGTTTTTTTTGGGGGGGGGTGTTTAGTTCTTGAGCCCAATCGATCCAGGAAAGAACCAGATCTAAAGCATGGATCGTGAAGATGATTTTGAACACAACAGCTTGTCAAAGGGTAAAGGTTAAGGCCATGATTGTCTTTTGAGGGCCAGACAAAGGTCAGAAGGTCTCAGTCAGGGTCAGGAGACCAGGTGACCCAAAGTCTGTGCTCACAGTTGCATTCATGTCTCCATATTTCAGGCACCACTTTTGCTATGACTTCCTTTCTTTGCTGCACATAAAGGAAATCAATGAAACTTCATGAAGACAGATTTAAAGATGTTATCTATAAACTTTCTGATAAAACGGCTCAGTCCCTTCAACTCGAACTTATAGAGTTTTGTTATTAATTACATTTTGTATTAATCTGTCATAAAGATAGTGAACATTAGTCTCATTGGAATCTTCTCAAATCAAAGTTCTTAATAGCAAACTAACAGGTAACATTTTGCAGACTCACATCCTCATTTTGTTTTTTTTTTTCATCAGAATCATATTGTTATAACCGTAAAGTGTAAGTGTCTGTTAAAACAAGCAAAATCCCAAATAAATCTGCTCTCATTCACACATTTTCTTTTGTTTCTGTCATAAACACGTCAGACAGCATCTAATTTCATGTCTATGTCTGTGTGTGCAGAGAAGGTTAGGGGCAGCATAATGTCATAAACATTTTCTTTTACCATCCTCCGAGTTGCAGCGACGTTCATGTTTTGGTAAAGAACAATTTCCCTCCTTTGCATATATGTTTGGACAAAGACAGCAGCCCAGTTAATGTCAATGGAATTTAACTGTAACTGTAGCTTGACTCAACTCTGATAACAATGACACACACACACAAAAAAAGTTAAATTTACATTTGTTAATATTTTTACAAACAGAGAAAAAATGTTGATGTAAAACCATTTTAAAACAAAATATACAATTAGGGATAATTTTATTATATTTTCATATTAGCATTAGAAATCATTTTAAGAGTATGTAACAGGTTATTAAGTGAAATGTCAGTTGAAAATATCATCTACAAAGCTACCATTTCTGTCTCAGCTGCTGTGTTAAACATAACAGAGGGTAATGTGTACTGCAACCCTAATGTACTATTCATTTCTTCATTACTTTTTTATATATGCGTATGATTAACACTCATTTCATGGCTCAGTTCACAATCTCTCTGTCGGAGGCCTCTACTAAAGACAGCTCAAGCTTGAAAGATTTTTCTTTTTCAGTCATTTAAATTTTTACACTTCCATTTACCCGCCTTTTAATTTAGCGTATAATGATGCCATTAGAACAAAATCCATCTGGAAGTTCTGTTGGGAGCAGTTAATGTTCCATGGCTTTTTGCTGCCAATGCCATTGTGCCTGCACTGGCAACAGATGCTCTGAAAGCAACAGATACATTCTCTCCAAACATCATTACATTCATGCCCATGTCCAGGATAAATGTTGCTGCTTGTTCAGGACTAAGGATACACAACAGAGTGTTTCACTGCCAGTAAATCCTGCTTTTTTTTTTATCCTTTTATGTACAAGCTTGGGCTGTAAGAGTGTATCTTTTTTTCCTATCAGAGGTGAAAGGCAATTGTGACGAGAAAGGAATGGAAAAGGGGATAAGTATATAGGTAAAACCTGTTGTTGTTTAGATTAAACAGTGTACATGTGAGGTTTTGTTACACCGAAATATGAACTTGCATTCTTCTCTTCCTATTGCAGCCATTTTTGTGACCCCTCTTCCCACCCACCAATGTGAGCACTTGGACAGTTCATCTTCTGTGATATGAAAGCTAGAGAAAGAGGCAAATAATTGTTTTCACTTGCAATTTAGGTGATTAAGTACAGTGGATAATTAATTAGAATAACAAACAATTTCCTCCATGGAGGATTACTGATTAGTTGTGCTCCCTTACGCTGCCATGGCCTTTTTATCCTCTCTGCTTCAATTATGTTAATGCTAACTTTCTCTCCCAGAAATTATTGTGATTAATTTTGTCTTGTTTTGAATTACAATTGCACTGGCTGCTTGCACTTTAAAGCATTCATTAATTCCCAATTAGATTGGTGGGCTCATTTGCTCCAGTGCTGCTCGGTTCTGTAGCGCTTTGTGTTTAATGTGCTAATTGGGTGAGATTAAAAACTACTAACCTCTTATGAGAGGAGAAAAGTTATTCAACTGTTACATTAGCATAATTTATCCATGGATGCTTAGTTAGATATTGCCACTTCAGTCATGATGACTGACTTAGGACTGTTGTAAGCAGTTGTGTACTAACACTGAAGTAAGTTCAGGGTCTGGTTTATGGCACATTGGGGTTTTTTTTGGGGGGGGGGGGTCTGAGCGTCTTGCTAATGTGTTGTCTGTGCTTATCTCCCATCATCCAACATGTCTTGGATAGTGTTTTTCTTTTTTTTCTTTTTTTTTTTTTTTTTTTCGATTTCTGCATTTTATGTCTCTTCAGTGCTTTGTTACAACCACTCGAGCAGCATTAACAGCTCACTATTCCATTTACCCAAGACTTGGATTGTCTCTAAATCATTTACCACCATCAGAGGATCGACGCTTCAGGGGAACATGAGTGGGGTTGAACACAAGGTAAAAAAAAAAAAGAATGCTTTCATGTCTCGATGTGATCTCTTCAAATGGGACCTGGAACCTGGGAGCTTGAAATATTGTTTAGCTGTGTGTACCGCACAAGCTTTTTCATCACAAGATGAGAGATACCGGTGTGTATCAGACCAGAAACTGGTTCTGAGAGGTTTGGTAAAAGACTGGGGTTGTGCAGATCAAAGGAATATAAACCTTGAACATTACATCTGTGAGGACTCTGTATAGGTCTCTGAAGTCTGAACTTTTTTTTACATTTTGTCAATACTTCAGTCTGTCTTGTCCTTCATCAGGAGTACTATCGTCATCAAAATTTACAAGCCAAGGTTGTTATTTAAGTTCTCCTATTTCAAGTATGGGCACGTATATTCATACAACACATTTGTTTGAATTTTAGAAAATTAATTTAATTGTTGTAAAATAACAAGGCGTTTTTTCTTTTTCTTATTTTTTAAATTTGTGCAGGGCCAATAAGAAAACATTTGTTAAAAATCTCACAATCAATAAGGTAAATTACTAAGACAAAACATGACATTACAAAAGAGCATAAATACAGAAATAAATTATTACTGATAGGATGTTTTTTCCATAAAAAAAGATATGAGTATGTTTACCACTCTATGGTCAAAGCTCACCTTAGCTATTTAACAATAAAATTACTAGTGCATGAGTATGAAGGGACAATCATTTATCCACCAAATATGTCCAACTGTTTCATGATTTGTGGCGATATGATCCCTTTCAACTTGTAAGTATTGAACTTTTTCTGGCTGAATCCCTGGCCAAATAAATAAACAAGCAATTTAAGTGGTGGTAAATTGGTGCCAAGTCTAGCAAAAAAGCTGGCCATCTTTTACAAATGAGATGCACATTATCCTGTACGGTTATGGTGTTACCTGAAGGCTGTTCTGCTAACTGCAGATCAAAGTGCTGGATGGAAGAATTGTGTTGAATTTGCAGATTGCTTAAGCTAATTTAAGTTTATTCGAGCATTTACATGAAAAAGTAATTTAACTCCCAACAGCATTATCAGGGTATGTTCATCAACCTAACAAGTTTCTATGATTTTAAATGTCTGGTTTATTTAAATAGTTTTGAAAAGTCCTTACAGCCTTTTTTTACCACAGCATTTCATATTTTCTATCAGCGTGCTGTTTATAGAGTTTGCAATCCATTTTATGGGTTGGAAAAGTTTAGTAAAAAGGTTATATGATGGACTGTAGTAACAGCTTTGTAAAACAAGTGAACCTTTAGGATTAAAATAATTACAACTTGGTGAAAACAGTGTTAACTTCAATCTGGAGACTGAAAGTAAAC
This sequence comes from Melanotaenia boesemani, assembly GCF_017639745.1. Classification (NCBI taxonomy): domain Eukaryota; kingdom Metazoa; phylum Chordata; class Actinopteri; order Atheriniformes; family Melanotaeniidae; genus Melanotaenia; species Melanotaenia boesemani. Next base: position 21,005,075 of record NC_055697.1, read on the forward strand.
AGCACAGCCCAGGTAGCATTCTGATGTTTTGTTTACATGTTAATCCACCTTAACATCTTCCGTCTGTGGACTCTGATGCTCTTTAGCCACATCCTACTGCTTTCGCCTTTCATGGATGAGTGGTAATTTCATCTACCATTACAATTAAGACAGACATGCCACTTTGGGGCTTTTAGATTAAGCAACAGATGTTTTCTGATTGTGGCAGAGGATTTCACACGTAATTTAAAATATGCCTCAGGAAAGATGGAATTGTTAAGTTTATTTGGTTTGCTCCCCTTATATATTTGCAAATATCTAAATTCTCAGCAGTTTGTGTAGTTTAAAATCTGCTCCATATGTATCTTATATGGTAGCACATACTGTACAACTAAAAAAACACCCAAAAAGAGCTGAACATAGTCACAAGTGTGGATAAGTGTGCATAATAAGAAGAAGAGGAGCACTGTCATCTCAGTTTTCATGTTGCTTTAACCTCCTTCATGTCTCAAGCGTTCAGACACTATCAAAATCTATTAGTACCCTTTTGGAATTACAATGTAGAGAATATTATTCCATTTATTCTGTTTGTTCAGGTAATTCATGAAGGACTTTGAGCAACACTGAAGCATCAAGATGAAGACTATTGTGCCTTGTGTACAAATGGACACTTGCTTATTTCATTGCACACATTTCATCTATATGGAAATCAAACGATGCACTCTCAAGCTTTGTTTGCCTGTTTGTGTTGTCCAGCAGGGACAATGAAAGGAAAATAGGAATTGCTTGTGTGCTGGGAACTTTTATAGAAGAAACCCTTATGGCATTATTCCAGGGCAAGAGAATAGTGGAGCTAGATAAAAGAGATGTCTTGTGTCACATCCAGCCCAAATCTCTATTATGGAAGAAAGTGCAGCTTTTTTGCTTTTTTTTTTTTTTTTTTTTTGGCTTGGTTTGTTTTGTTTTTGTGTTTTGTTTTAGAATATGATTGCACTATTAGTGCTCACGCAAATTTACCATCATTTAATTTTCTGTATGAATTCTATTCATGATGTGGCAGCATTAAAACAGAACGATAAGTAAACAGAGCAAATTGGACATTTTAGTAGAAAATTAGAAAGTACTTAATTCAGTCTAACAAGTTATCAATCCCCTTGCAGTACTTTCATTATTAATCTCAAAAGCATTTAATTTTGTAAATTATTCGCATTTTATCCAAATAATTGATTTCCATGCAAATTTGCTCAATAAAAACGGCTATCAGCTGAGCCTTCACCCTTAAAGGCCCATTTATGCTCGACGCAGAAGGTGGATACGCAGATGGATGAACTGCTTCATCTGTCTTCTGCATCAGCACGTAATTTGGTAAATTTTCATGGCACTTATCCATCGCTTGGCATAGAAGACGGAGCAATACTGCTAGAAATCGTGGGGCAGCGCTGAACAGAATAGCTGACATGAAACCAGGTAAAGAAACTTTCTTTTAAAAATGTTTAAGGCAAGTTGGGCGGTTAGAAACAACTTTATAGCGACGCATTAACCACTGCCAAACGGTGTCTTAAACTCATGTCGGTTGGCATGAGTGAACTCTGGACTCTGCCCACTAGTGGAGGAATTGACTTAACCATGACGACATAAAACATGCATGTAAGTATGAGGACAGCGACAAATGACAACGTCACTATTTACGGACATAAGGGAGCATATATGGGCCTTCAGAAGGTTGTGGCAAAGCAGTGAAAACTGTAATTTTACAAACCAGAGAGAAGACCTCCTCTATACCAGAATTATGCCATATCATAGTGTTTAAATTTTTAGTAACAAATAAACTTGGTTAAAATCTGAGTGAATATTTCACAGTAGCAGCAATTATGTAAAACAGCAACATGGGAATAAAAAAAAAAATCAAACTGGAGGGAAAAACAAATCGGAACACCATTAAGATATTGTTCATTTCAATTCATTAAATCATAAGAGAATGCTGAAGGGATGCTTGGTGAAGAAAACCTGGTATCTAAACAGAAAAAAATTGGTCATATTTTATTCAGACTTCCATGGGGGTTTCCAAAAGACTTATAACTTTAATTTAAAAGAAATATAAATAAGCTTTTACATTGGTGTGTCTCCATATGCTATTTTAAAGTTTTACATGTGCATTCTGTTTTTCTTTTTCTTTTTTATGGAAGAGAAGCATCTTCAGACCTTTTGGTCACATTTTTGCTGATTTCTGCCTCAAACAGAGGACAAAGAGACCCCTGTCTTCTGCGCCTGCCCATAGACATCAGGAAGTTAAGGCGGAGAGAATTAGGAAGGGGCAGAAACAGGGCTCCCAACTACAAGGTAACAAGGGAAAACCAATCCCACCTGGAATTATCCTGATACTGGAGACACAGGGCTCACCAGACAGCAGATCAATGGGGCTCTCTGGAAGGAAAAGGAAGGAGGAGGGGTCCAGTGCAGGATATGTTGCCTCTAAGAAAGTGTGCCACGCCGTGTCCAAATTACCCCCAAAGTTGTGGGAGATCCAGTTACCTAATCAGATGTTTTAGTTTGAATGTTCACTTGTCTGTTTTGGCTGTATGCCCACACTACACCAACCAAGGATCTGTCTTTGGGACTCATATTACAGATTACAATGACACAGAATTGTCCAACAAGCTCAATTCTGTTAAGAGCCTCCACACAGCACACAGCACCAGCAAAAGTAAAGATGACAGTTCAGTTTAGTTTACAAGTTTTAGGACCAAAACCATAAAAAGATTGTTTCGTGACTAACATTGTGATTGCATGAGAGCTGACATGTACAATCTTGAATAAGCACAGACGCTCTCTAACAGCACAGCTTCACTAAAAGTTAATGCCCATTGTTCAAGTACAACAATGGAAACATTTTCTCAATTTTTTTTTGGGGGGGGGGATAACTGGACTACAACAAAAGGCTAAAAGTGTATCAGCTGTAAAAGGATCAAGACTACCACAGGTCCCTACAGGTGCTGACTATCATGTTGTACACGTTCTTTTCCATAGACAGCATGTTTACCTTATTGTACAACTAGATTCATAAGCCCAAGGCCCTCTTGTCTGCCTTCATGCACCAGCACCTACTGCTCTTCCTCTCACCTGTTGTCTGCCTTTATGAGAGCATTAGCTATCCCTTTGTAGCCAGCACACATTGGAAATAAAAGAGCAGAAACTCCTTGGTCCTCGCACTCCCAGCCACCACCACCATCCCGATCCTACAATGGTCGCTTGTCTTGTGCCATGTTTCAAGTGAATGTCATCATCCAGCAACTATGAATGAGTAAAACGCACTGCCTCACATATTGATCCACTCCTTTTGTGAGCCCTTCCAAGCTTGTCATAATTAGCGTCGTCCATTACCGGCTTTGCTGCACTAACATGCCCATTAAGAGTCAAAGCTTCTGTTCTTCTCTGTGAACATTCATTTGGCCTGGATATTCTTAATAAAAGAGCATAAATAAAGGAATGGTGAAATATCTTGTGGAAAGATGAAAAGTGGAGAACATAAAGTGGGTGTTTAAATGCATTAAAAGGCATCTAGATTTAATTAACACCCTAGATAGCTGGCAGCTTTGTTCATGTGCTGTAAATGATCATCTCAAAAAAGATGAGAGCTATAATTTCGAGTATGTTTTCAAAAGGTGCTTTCTGAATCATTTCTAAAGCCTTCTTCCACAGCCCAAATTTATAACTTCCTTTGTCCACTTTAGTGCCAAAAGTAATCTGTTAGAGCAAGGCTTTAATCATCCTCTCTGTGTTAGCAATGTGCCCGGATTTGGTAAAAAACAGTAGTGAGTCTCATGGATTTGTTAGTAACAATCATGACTTCCCAAATCAAACCAAAGATTATTTCATAAAAGTAAAGAGCAATAACATCAGAGATAGACAGGCTTGCTAATGATGATGTATCAGTCTGACAAAAAATATGGACGTTTGATGATCTATCTATGCAAAACATAAAAAGTTTCAAACAGAACATGTTGACACTTCATGGAATTGCTTCTTCAGTGGTCCGAACTGGAGTATTGATTGCAGCACAAGAGGTTCACATCTAGCTGTTTACTTTCTCTGTTTACTGTTTGTATTCCTCTGGCAGACGAAGATATTATTTTTTGTTGAGGACCCTAGAAAAGCGTCCACCCTGTGCTCAGTGTTCGACCCCAGCACCCACTGTAGCACCGCTGATATAATGAGAGAATGTGGAGAGAAACTGCCAGCACCAGTAGAGGCTCTTGGTGAGGTATCCAAACAGCAGCCTCCGCTCTTGTGTATATGGATGGCATTCTGGGATGCATGCATGTCAAGTTGACCTTCCTGGCCATCAGCTGGCTAAGAGCAGAAATCAACACAGGGTATGAGAAGGAGGGAGCACCAAGGTAAAGTGCTCACCCTGGGCCATTATGATTAACCATCAGCAGTTTTTGTGTAATCATCGTCAATGTGCTTGCTGCAGAACTCTATATGGAAGGGGCTGCAGAGGAAAATCAATGACATTATATTACTGTGGACATGCTTTATTGACCTCTGTTGGTGTTCACACATTTCATACTTGATTTGTATCTACTGGCAGGCATTTAGAACAATGTGGGCAATTTGGGCAATGAGGAAAAACAGGGCAGCGTTTTTAAGCCTGAAGCCCATGCTTATAGATTGAGTGCTGCTTCACGAAAAAGAGGAGCCTATTTAGATGCACTTTCTTCATACATTTCATGAAACACCCAGAGGTGTCCAGATAGAGAGAGAGAGATAGATAAATAGATAGATAGGTAGATATGGTGGCATAGGGGCCAGACACAGTATAATGTGTGAAATATCTTCTTCAGGCAGACAACAGTAAATAATAGTTGGATGTTTCATTATCTGAACACCAAGCCGTGACAGTTACATTTATCCAAAATGTATTGTATCTAAAGGTTAAGAGTAGTTATGAGAAAAGTAATGTATTATTAAAATACCTTTCGGAGTGTAGTACCTTCTGATATATTTTCCTTGGTAATGAAAGTAGGGTTCAGTGGAAATGTAGTAATTTGGAGGCCCATATCTTCAAGCCTTTATTCCCCCTCTCTCTCTTCAACAATTTATCCGGGGAGAGTGAAGAGCTCACAGCTAGCGAGCAGACAGTAAACATTTTGTTATAGCCAGAACCATCTCTTATTACTGGTTTTTCATTTAAAAAGAAAGCCTTTCGAAGCATTCAAAGCATTTCGGCGGATGAAGATGCTTCACAATTTTCTCTCTCTCACCCTCTTTCTCTCCTCACTATACCTGAATCCTTTCTCTTTTTGATGCTGTTAAGGGAGTAATTGAGTGCAGAAAATGGCTTGGCTTATTTGGACTGAGCCTGATCCAGAAATGATTAAAGCTAAAGGGGTTTGAGGTATTCAATGGGAGAGAATGACAGAAAGAATATGGTTAATGCTTTTTTTCTTTTTCCATTTTGTGAGAAGAGAAGGAGACGGGAGGGGTGGACAGGCTGAGCGCCGAGCATCCAGAGAGGTTGGTGTTCGAGGGGACTGGGTGGGGGGAGGGGGTGTGAGCACACAGAATAGCCCGTACTCATACCCCTATTAAAAGCATCAGGGTTGTCAGAGACGGTAAAAAGACAGGAAATCACGGTAAGAAACGAAGCTTCTTTTACCAATTACTGAATACCGAGTGCACACCTTGGAGCCCTTTGTCCTCTGTAGCACCAGTTCCCTGTCTCTCAACCCCTTTCTCTCTTTTTTCCTTTCTTTCTGCCTTTCTGTCTTTCTCACTGGCTTACAGCCTTTGAGTCAGATACATTAGCACCAAGGCCTGGAGAAGAGGCAGCGTTTTCAAAGCCCAGTTGGACTCACTTCTAGCATGTCGTTGTGGCTCCTTTTCAGGCTTTTATTCACAGACAGCAGGGGCAGGTCTGAAAGAGACGCCCTCAACCTCTCCACTCAAACATTTATCTCTCCCTTTTTCCCTTGCTACAGCAGAGATGATTAGTAAAGGGAGCCATTTACTGATTTGTAGCCCCTTTCCATACAGCATGTTAAAAAATAAAAAGGCAGCACATTGAGCATGTCTGATTAACAGACACCCACACAGATGTGCACATTCAAATACATACTCTCAAACAAACATGTAGCATACATGAGCACTCTTAAACACAGAAATGGATACAAATCTGTATCAGTCAAACTATAACGTGGTTACACATGACAGAAGTATTTTTTTATCATCAATTATTGATATGAGTGTGAACCTTTAGTTGAGCATCTGTCAGGTCATTGGGTTTAGATGGATGGGCTCTGCCATGCCCTCTCACCTCAGCCATGACTCTTGGGACCCATAAACACCTTGTAGACTGGCTCTCCATTCCAGCTATTGACTAAGTCAGTTAATTACTTCCCAGTTAAAACAATACCAGATAGCTAATTCAGTCTGTGGAGACCGTTTAATGCCTTTTGTTGTGTGGGTTTGTAGGCTGTTCATGTGTGTAACAGCATAGCCACACTCTGACATGGGAACAATCTTGATGTGGTCTCACATTGTGGATTTTGTGAGGATTGTTGCTGGGGATGCAGTTATGGTGATAGCCACCAGTAATGGTGTCATTAAAGAAGATATAGCTTCCAAATTAGAGGTTCACAGAGCATATTTGCCATGGATATAGCTACCTTCAGGATCCATAACATTGTTAGTGAGTTTTCATAGACCATCCAGACAGATGCTGTCAGCTTGTTCAGGGTTTGCTCTTATCAAGACACATGAGGATATTATAATGTAAGATTACTCATTCTGAAGGGCTCTAACTCAGGGTCTGTTCATATGTAGCCACTCCAAACACCCCAACCCCATATCTGCTCCACACCAATCCCTTTACATCGTCCTCACCTCATCTGTCATCCAAATAGCAGACAGCAGGAGACACTTTTCAAATCACCCAGTGTTTTTGCCAAGAGCGCTGTTGTGAGGCTAATAAGATTTTCATATACTCTGAAATATATTACTTTATTTTAGCTTTCTGCATGAGTACAGGTATTTTTAATGGTTTGAGATTTTTGGTTTGGTGTTAATGTCAACCATCAGGAAGTTGCCAGTGTTGACAGCAAGAATGTGTGTGTGTGGCATGAGGCATTGCTGTTCTCTGGCAGCCATTTGCAAGGTTAATGTTGTAGAAAACAACATCCATCTTTTTGCTTTCCCTTCTCAAAACAGTTTCATTTGTTCTACTGCTCTGGTCCTTCTTCTTATAGTGTTGTCAGATATGACATGTATCATATTATCAGCGAGTGACGCAATCAATAAAATCTCAGCATTGATGCTGCAAACAACTTGCCCAATGAATGTGAATATTTTAAAACATGGGGTCAAAGTAGCGTTGTATATGCTGCACCAACCATCGCCTTTTCATCCCAAACTGGTTGATAAATAAGACGTGCTGAAGGCACCAACTATGTATAATAATAACAGAATGAATTTACCTTGAGAGCTTATGATGAACGAAGCTTGCATACCTTTCTACAGCTTTGTTTTCTGTTGTCACATTGGTGTTCTGTGTGAGTCAAACTATTTGATTTAGGAAATTGCATTAAACATACTGAGCTGAACAGGCCATGGTGTTTCCTCTTTGTCTTTTTATATGTACAACTGTATAGTTGTAATTACTTAATCTTTTTTTTTAAAGAACATATATTTAAATGTAGCATGGAAAGGTTGCCCAATGATGTTGAAATTTATACATCTATACTGAAAAATCTGTAATTTTCCATTTCTGTGGTCAAACAAGTTACCTGTCAGTTTGGAGTGGTCGTTTGGAGTTTGGAGTTTGGAGATCACAGACCTCCGCAAAAGCCATAGGGTCACTTATCTGAGATAAACCCCAAAAGGACCAACAGCCCACCCAGTACCCCTTATATTTTGAACCTTCTGGATCACCAGGTCCAGAATATCAACATGATCCAGGTCAAACATTCAGATTATAACATCTACCATGATATCTTGAATTGGCAAAATTATCTCTATTTCCCAATAGTAAAGAATCCTTAAAAAAAAATCCTGGATCCAGGCAGTAGGCCAGATCACCCCCATACTCCATTTCTGAAATTTTGTAAAAATTTTATCAAAATCCATCCATAACTTTTTGAGTTATGTTGGGAACAGACAGACAGAAAACCTGACGAAGACTCAGATGGGGGATAAATGATCAGCTCCTCTTACTACAGTAGGAACAAGTTAGGGGTAGACATCCTTGACATGATGCAGAGGCAGCATTCATCTCGAGAGGCAACTAGAATATGGTCTGTTGCATGAATGCATGGGTCCTCTACTGGACCTGCATCAATGCCAGAATTGAGCTGTCGACATGCAACTCAATAAATCTATATCAGTTGGCATCCAGCCCTCTGTTTTGTTACTTTAGTATGAGGCTTTTTTCTAATTTTTTCCCTTCAAATAACTGATAAAACGTATAAAGACTTTAAAAAAAATGATGGATTTTTGTTATAAGTTTGCTGGAAAGTGAATTTTGTAAGCTATTAAATCATTTTCTATTTTAAATATTAGGATCAATTAATCATTTATTTATTTAGGCTTTGTCTACCTCTGAATGATAGAAAAAAAAAAAGATTCAAATGGGAAAAAATAGGCCTCTGTAAACGCCACCTTTATCATTTTTATGCTGCGTTGGCACAGTACGAAAATGACCCCCCTCTGGGGGTCTTGGAATGTTGGCAGTTCTAGTGTTAAAAAAAAAATAATCCTTGATCCAGGTGGTAATCTGGATCACCCCCAAAATCTAATCAGTTGTTCCTTATTCCATTTCAGAGATTTCCCAAAGATTTAATCAAAATTCATCCTCTACTCTTTGAGTTATGTTACTAACAGACACTCAGACAGTCAGACTAGACTCTGACAAAAACCTCCACCTTAGCAGAGGTAATAACCACAAAGTCTCTGATGGAGCTTTGTTGCAGTGTCTGCAGAACTTTTCTAGCTCCAAAACAAAAAATAAAGGCAGAAGTTCTAATGCAGAAGTTTTTAACTGACTGACTGTGCTCAGGCTGGTCTCACAAATGGTTTGTATAATTTCAAAATAATGCATCGATATTTCTTCATATCCTTTGAAATCCTGAGCCCATCAGGAATGATAAATTAGTGGTGCCAGTCTGAGTTGGTGTCTACAGGATGTTTCTGGATCCAAGCAAAACAAACAAAAAGGCAGAAAATGCAGAAATTTTTAAAAAATATCTTTATCTTAATTCACTGATTTAACTATGGTACACTATGAAAGTTTTGCTCTCTATTCATCCATCCATCCATCCATTCATTTTTTCCATAAAATTCTGTCCTTAAAGATTATGAACAGGATCGGCAACAAAGGGCAGCCTTGGCAGAGTCCAACCCTCACTGGAAACTAATCTGATTTACTGCCAACAATGCGGACCAAGCTCTGACGCCAGTCGTACAGGGACTGGACAGCTTGTACAAGGGGGTTCAGCACTCCATACTCCTGGAGCATGACACGGTCAAACGCCTTCTCCAAGTCCACAAAGCACATGTAGACTGAATTAGCAAACTCCCATGCCCCCTCCAAGACCCTGAAGAGGGTGCAGAGCTGGTCCACTGTTCCACGACCGGAACAAAAACTACACTGCTCCTCCTTAATCTGAGGTTTAACTATCCAACAGACCCTCCTCTCCACAACCCCTGAATAGACCTTACCAGGGAGGCTGAGAAGTGTGATCCCCCTGTAGTTTGAGCACACCCTCCTGTCCCCCTTTTTGAAGAGGGGGACCACCACCCCAATCTGTCCAGGGGAATTGTCCACATGCTGCAGAGGCGTGTCAACCAAGACAGCCCTACAGCATCCACAGGCCTAAGGAACTCCAGGCGGACCTCATCCACCCCTGGGGCCCTGCCACTGAGGAGCTTTTTAACCACCTCAGTGACCTCAGCCCCAGAAATAGGAGAGCCAATGCCAGGGTCCCCCGACAAAGATGTGTCGGTGGGAGTGAGGTGGTCTTCGAAATATTCCCCCCACCAACCCAGAACGTCCTGAGTTGAGGTCAGCAGCCCCCCATTCCCACTGTACACAGTGTTGATGAAGTACTGTTCCCCCCTCCTGAGCCGCCAGATGGGGGACCAGAATCTTCGTGAAGCCATCTGGAAGTCATTCTCTGTGGCCTCTCCAAACTCCTCCCATTCCCACGTTTTTGCCACAGCGACCACCGAAGCCACGTTCCGCTTAGCCTGCTGATACCCATCAGATGCCTCCAGAGTCCCACACGCCAAAAAGGCCCAACAGGACTCCCTCTTCAGCTTGACAGCATCCCTCGCTGCTGGTGTCCACCAACGAGTTTAGGAATTTCCATCACGACGGGCCCCGCGACTTTACAGCCACAGCTCCAGCTGGCAACAATAGAGGCACATAACACTGCCCACTGGACTCAGGGTCCCCTACCTCACCTGGGACATGGTCTCACTGTCATTGCCCACGTGAGCATTGAAGCGGTATTTGGAGTTGATAGGCTTTGTCTATATCTGTTTGCTTGTATTTTTTTATTTTCTTCTTTTTTTATTTACAGTTTGCAATGACATCCAGTAAAGCACTTTAATATTTTGGGCTGGTTTTGATGTTCCAATTGTAACTTGAAATTACACTTGCCTACAGGTATTGCTGAAAAACTGTGTGTGTTTGCAGAGAAAATCTTGAACTGTGACTATAAAAATATGATCAATATGGGGTTGTACAGGTCTTTATAAACCCCTCATTAAACCCTGCTTCATTTTCATGTATTTAATCAAACTGGACTTAGTGCACTGCATTAAAACTGCAGCGATGCATCATTTAATTACTTATACACAAGCAAATACTGAAAATGTTTTATGTTTGCTTTCAAAACTATATGCTATTGCCTTCTGTAGTTTTTACATTCCAATTTCACATCAATGAAACTTTTTCACTTCACCTTTTTTTTACATTATTTCTCATTGGTTCTCAACACACTACAAATCAGACTTGCAACTTGACTACTCTAGCCATATTTGGCTGCTCAGAATTAACAACTTTGTCCTTTCATCAAAAGCAGACTTTCAAAACAGACATGCTTGCTGCAAAAAAAAAAAATCTTTTTTATTAAACTGGAAGTCTTATAGGTGGCTGAATGAGATGATCTCCATAGCCAGGATGGAGCAAATCTGTCTGGAAATCTGGAAATCTGGAAAAGCAATGCACAGGTCTGCCTGCATGAAATTTAGATGCCTAAATTGGCATCATTAGCCAAAAACTAAGAAGTGATGATCCACCCTCTGGTTGTGTTTCCTGTTTTTTTTTTTGTTTTTTTTTTTGTGTGTGTGTGTGTGTGTGTGTGTGTGTGTGTGTGTGTGTGTGTGTGTGTGTGTGTGTGTGTGTGTGTGTGTGTTTTATTTATTTTATTCTTGTTCTTCTTTTTTTTTTTTTTTTTTTTTTTTTTTTTGCTGCTATATTGCTTAAGTGATCTAAAAGCTTGTTTTTACATTCCAATTTCATGTCAATAAACTTTTTCATTTCACTTTTTTTCACGTTATTCTCAATGGTTACTGAAATGGTAGCATGTGCTTGTGTATATATTTGATCATCTGTGATATTTCCCTGACTTTTACCCAAAGACTGTGTGCTGGGACATGGGACCAACTGAGAGATCTTGAACTAAGCTGTCATGTAATAACTTATATATTATAACCACCTGGAGGTGCTGTCAAATATGGATAAAATACATTTTTATTCATTTAAAAATTAGATTATTAAGATCTGAATCAAACAGCTGTGTTTACTGTTCCTTTTACCCCCAACCCTGGTGTGTTTTAAATTCAATATTGCCAACATTAAATTCAATACAAAATGCTCCTATTATCTAAAAACTACAATTCCTCACACACACACACTATGCAGCTGGAAAAAAAAAATCTGTGCCATGATTGTAGTTTATCCGGTTTTAAAGTCAAACTAGTGTTTTTATGGTGTATTTGAGCTAGATCTTCCTGTTTTGCAGTTGTAAATAGGGTCCTAAAAACAAATGCTTACTTCATGTTTCAGTCATATTGTACAGCCGAACCATTAGTTACTCAATAACTAAATATCTATATGTCAGTTTATTTTAGATATTCTAGCCAAACCATTCCATAATTGACAGCTTTCGCATGACGTCTACAGCTGACACCAAAAGCAGCCAACAGGAAGCAGAGGAAAAAAAACTCCCAGATGAACCTGTAGCAGGGAGACTTTTATGTAAAACCCAATGTGGCATAATACTACATGTCTTGCTTATTTTGACTATAAACCTTGTATAATGTACTGTATTATGGGAGAGTGGCAACGTGTGGTTAGAGTGCCTCCAGCACACCTCCATGATGAGGTGATTTGGGCGCGTCCACTGGGAGAAGGATCCAGGGAAGACCCTGGAAATGCCTGAGAGAAATCGTAATGCGGAAACACTGTGGGATCCACCTGTGACATGCACACACACAAAATAATGTTATTATTAAGCAAAACTTTTCCGGTTTACCAAGAGTTCATAACTTTTTTTCCTCTTAACCTTTGTCAAGTGAATGCATGATATCCATAGTCGCTGTCAAAAATGTGCTGACTAAAACCAAAGACAGGATGAATGAATGCTCAGGCTCAACAGCGATACGGATCTCTCATGTTACTGTAAATACGTAGCAAATCTACAAAATGTTGTGCAAAACTTTTCATATGATATTCTGGGCACAGGTGTTGTTTGGTGTCCTACTTTCTTCTTATCAATACTATTTAATATACTATATAATAATATAATAATAATACTAATATTGGAGGTGAACTGATAATAGAAGAATAAAATTATCCTTTCAATCACGTAAATAAAATCCCAAAAGTCCATGGCCAGATTTTGTTTAAAATGATCTATGAAAAAAAAGAAAGAAAAGAAAAGAAAGTAAAACAAACAAACAAACAATAAACAAAACACACACCTACTCCCTTAAGAATTATGGTATTATATATTATATATATATTATATATATATATGAAAAATATTTATTTCTGCATTAGAAACATAGCTTATTTTTTGAGTTTGTTGTTAAAAAAATAATAATTTACATAATGTTAACATATACTTTAGATTGACTAATAAGAAAAAAATGCTATGTCATGAAAAATGAATATTTTTGTTGAGTTTATTTTCAAGACGCTCATCTTATTCTTTCAATTTATTTTTTTTATATATATATAACAAGTTATTTTGTTGAAAAGAAACAGAAAACCATGCAACTGACTTACTATGATTTTAATTGTCTTGATAAGTAAAACCAACAAAATGATAAGAATTTCAATTATGCACAAATGTGTCAAAGGAACTATATGACCACTTCATGAGCTTTGTCAGATATCATTCAGTTTTCTGATGGGCTTCATTATACTTCAGCTACAGATGATCATGATTTCTTCCATGGACACTGACTCACATGCTATATTTTCCAATGACTGTATCAAATGTACTATCTAAAATGGACACGACCGTGGATTGAAGAACTCATGTTCAAGTAAACTTAGAGTGTACCACATTTCCAAAATGACCTGCTCGTAATCAGTGAATAAAATATTCGTATGCCTGAGCCAACAGAAATGGACAAAAAAGCACTGATAAATTGCTTTTCTCATTGTGAATTCTACACACAATTGCTGCATTTTCCAGGCTAAATGGAATTGTACATTAAAGTCTGAATATGCCTGACTTTGGGGGAGTGACACATTTTATTTTCTTTTTTCCCTCCATAGATGTGGCCTGTGGAAGCCACATTTTTGCAGTGCATTCTGTGAAAAGGCCATCTTTAGGACCTCTTGATCAATCTGTGACCTTTAAGTACGTAGCCATCTCGTAAATAGGAGGGTGCGCTTACAGAGACTTCAAAAGCAAGGGGACCCGATAATTTCAAAATGGAGCGGTGTGGAGTGGCGCTGGTGGGGAGTCCATAAAAGCCTGCCTTGTTCTCTACACACCTCCTCTTTGCTCCACAACAGCCAGTTAGGGTAATAGCTCAAGGGAGAAAGGGAAAGAGAGAGGGAGAGGAGGAGGTATGGATGGATGGATGGAGAGAGTGAGAGACAGACAGAGAGAAAAACAGGTAATTACTTCTAATCATTGACTGAGGAAGAGCTGATGACCCCTACAGTATAACCAGTATAACAGATTGTACTGTTCTGTGTTGAAAAACACTGAGGGGACCGGATGTAGTTCTTTCAGCAGGTAACAACTGGGAAATTAGTTGGTAACCTTACCCCCCCACCGTGGAGAGATCATGGAGAGATACTATTTTCCTCTTCCTTTTCTTTTCACTTTCACTGTAAGGAGTTATCTCAATATTCCTCTTGATAATAACTGTACAAGAGACTGTGGTACTTTATTATATCACAGGTTTTATTCTATTTAGGTTGGGCATCAACTGAAGGGAAGGAGCTCTGGTTCAACAGCAAGGATACACAGACTCTAACACTCAGAGCCACAAAAGACTGTGTATTAATTTAATACCTGTCAAAACATTTTCTTGAGTCAAAATAATTCAGACACTCAAGCTAAAGTACTCAAGAAGTAAAAGCTAAATTTACTTGTTTTTCTTGTTATTTTAATTCATATGCTGGTACAAGATTGCCTTGCAATTCCCCTGCAAACTGTTTCACTTTCCTAAGCCCGATTTTCCAGCAGCAGGACTGTTTTACTTAAGTCATGCACTGTAAAACACAGTTTACTGTATTTATTAAATGAAATTGCTTCTAACAATGTGGTGGAATTTGTAGCAATATTTCCCAGAAATCACCATCCTTTGATCGCAACCACAATTCTGTTGTTTTTTTGTTTTTTTGTTGTTTTTTTTTTTCTTAAATCCCAAACAGGAAAATGAAAATGGAAAAATGGAAATAAAAAATGAGTGAGAATTGAAATGCAGTGTAAAAGAAAAGTGTGTTTGTAAAAATTAACACAAAAAAGTTGAAAAAATATTGGAATACATCATGTTTTCTCAAGAGTAAGCAAATTACAGCCATATGGATTGATATTGCTAAACAACTTCACACCTGCAATTAATATCATCAGTGCACCAATATTGTAGCACTGAGTATCACTTGTTTCTGAATGATTTCTCTCACTGCCTCACACATTCACAGTGGTGAGCTACTGGAAGTGTGGACTTTAGCAGAGCCAGCGACACGGGAAGACTTATTGATTTTGAGCGGTGTCTCTTCTTAGGCTCAGTGTGACTAGACAGTGGCCTCATGACAGTGGGAGTCTTTAGTGGATCAATTGGGAGCACTTGTGCTGCTTGTACCTGTTTGTAACTGATAAGACAACACTTCAGACAACTGGTAATGATTAGCTGTGGATAAACACAGCAAATCAACATATTGGGGAGGAGAACATGATGAAATTTGTAGAAGAAAACTAACTTGGATTATTGATCGTCCATTGTCTTTACAAATAAAACTCCAATACCATTTTGTCCTGATATTTTCAGCCACTATTTTAAGAATGACCATTATCATAATGATAAATCTGATTAGACATGAGAATTTTAAAGACAGATGAAGGGTTGCAATCGCCAGCAGGTTAATTAGACTGGATTTTCATATTTTTCTTGGAACTGTGTGAAAAGGTCTACTAAGGGGCCATTTTGTTGTGTCACTTAAGACTCATGAGATCATTGCAATTTCATCCATATCCCATAATGGTGACACGGAGAGCCCATATCCTGATCCTGTCCCAGTTAAAAAGGGAGTCATGAGATCATTCATATCTTGACCTAGATGCTTAAGAACACAGATGGGATGACCTTTCTAAACACAAAAGTTATTTTTAAAATGAAGGCAGACAACATTAAAATGAAGACCACTTTTTGTGTAAAAATAAAGATTGAGAAAGATGAGGCCATATGATATGAATAAAGTCAATGAGGGAGTAATGTTTGCGGTAAAATGCTTCTCATGTTGTCATGTGACAGCTTTAACCGTCGTCATGGGAAGCCCATCACTTAAAACAGGTCAGATCAAAATGTGCCGCTGGGAGTTATGCCTTCTGTCAGCTCTGCCAAACAATGGCACAGCAGTGCAGGCGTAATTCTCACTCTGTTTGTTTTCAAAATTACAGTATCACTAGCACATTTTCCACACCCATGCAGTATCCTGTTTTTTTTCAGGCTGCCTCAGCCAGTGCATAGTTTTTGTCATGGCTATTCAAAAAGAATTACCAATAACACAGCTAATAATAAAAGGCTTGTAATGGATACATGGGGGGGTTTGTCATCTCGCTACAGTTTAATCTGGCCTGCAGGTACTCTGGCAATGGAAGACAGGTAATGTGAGACTCAAAGATTCGCTGCATTAGTTCTGCTTAGCTAACCGTGAATGCTAATTGCAGGAAGAACAAACTGCTACTCTCCCCTCCTTTTCCTCTCTTCTCCCCCCTTGGACGACTGCAGAGCATACTGAGAAGTACAGAGAGTGTCATACAAACATTGGTTGCAATGGAAACAAAGACGGTTGTTCTGCAAGCAAGATTCAATATGTGAAGCATTGAACACTGAGCTGTGCAGCCATCAAGTTGTTGGCTATGAGCACACTGATTCCATTTACTAAATCAGTTATTTGGGAGTAATCAGATTACTGTAATGATCTGATATGACACATCTACATGCATTTCTGAAATACAACTAACAATACACTGTTCCCTTGATTCACAGCAAAAAAAAAAAAAAAAAAAAAAAAAAAACCCATTCAAGACAGAAAAAAGTTTAACTTTTTAAATGTTCGATAAAGATCTTTTCATTCAGTGGAGTAGCTCAAAATACGATTTTGGATGGAGGCAACACAGGAAACTAGTTGTGTATATAGGCTATGCCAAAATCTCACCGCTCGTCTCGTCACGCGAAAGTAAGGTCACGTCATCAGAAAAGAGGACGTATAAAAAAATTGATTTCCAAGTTTATGAATTGATATTGGATTTGTTAAATTTGAATCGATTCAAATTGATAAATTGATTTTTAAACCCAGCCCTGCTAAACATGACAAAATGCTCATGTACTAATCACAGAAGTTAAGAGCAGAGCTCCTCATTAAAGAATTTTCTACTGAGAGGAACCAAAGCTTGACATGCCTCATGAGAAAACAGGACAATAAAAGAGAGAGGACTAAAAATGGGAGCGTTCAATCCAGCACTAGCTCTGATACTGATACTAATCTGTGGACAAGGTCAAAGACCCAGTTACACACTAGAGGCTATAATGGCTCAAAGGTGCTGGTCAGTTTTGGCCGCATAGCCTGTGATCACGCTCTGAGGTTCTGACCTGGGCAAATGAGAGGCCATAACCCTGTTGGCAACCACTATCTCCTATCAGTCTTCTACTCAGACATCTATAGACTACCTACAGGCCCTCAGGACACAGCTATCATATAGCCACTGTACCAAGCAGTCCTGTCTTTACCTTGCAGTGGAGATTTATTGTAATTAGAAGATTCCTTTACAAAAGCTTGGGATCAGCGTTTCTCTTAGGATCTCTGTGCGGTCCCAAGGGGGACACCCTTTGATCCCGACCTTCGAACCCTCAGGGTTAAGCCTTCCCTTTGCAAATGAGCTTGTCACGATGGGCCACTTCCTAAATGGCAAATTGCTTAGTGCCATTTCGAGGTCCTGCTAGTTTAACAAGCGTGTGTTTTCCTTCACATCCACAATGACTTACCACATCAATTCTGAATGCGTTTAAAGAGTTTTTGTAGCCATAACATAACATAAACATTTATATGTTATGTTTTACAACTTTACAGAATAATTATGCACAGAAAAGTTTCACATATTTCATGTGAACATTTGAATTAGAACTGTGTTGAAATCTGGGTTTTTGTTTGTGCCTTTAGGAACTTCCTTAGTTCTTGCTTGTGTTTTGTGTCTTGCTTGTCTTTTGTCTTTTCACTCTGCCTGCCACTGTGTTAGCCAGATCATCCTGAAGGCTGTAGTAGCTCTTCAACCATCAGGGACGGCAGAGAAGAGTTGGTATCGAGTCCCACCCTGCAGCATGTGGTTTATAAGTTTCTGTCGCTCCCCGTCTCCATCATTTTCTCAATCAGATTAGTTTGTCTAATAGTGAGAGGAAAGGTTGTTCCCAGTGGGCCCTGCAGGCTTTGAAAAACAGGTGGCCAAGCGCTGAAATGGTTTCCTTGAATTGATCTGAAAAATGATGTCAGTGGGAGCCTGTATTCATGTTATGACTCTTGGTCACCAGCATCTAAAAGATTGTGTGACTGTATACAATCTATTGTATCTATTAACTCCAGAGTAGATGCAGAGAAATTTTTGTTTGCATTTTGAACTGTGTAATTAGTCCCTGAATCAGGCTACATTTCCTTTAAAATTCTTTAAAATTTCTTTAAAATTTCTTTTGATATTTACCTGTAACTGCACTTGTATTATAAGATATCTTTCAAATCTGTCTGACCACGTTTCAGATGACTTAGCCAGTAGCCTTTCCCAATGACCTTTGTTAGGTTTGTTCACCTGCAAGACCATGGGAATCTCCTCTGCTGAAATATATCTTCCCCACTACACACACAGAGCGTGCCTCACCAGCCGCTCAGCACCAAAAACGGATTGATGAGGGGTGCAGAATTAGTCAGGGCAGGGAATCCTTGGCCTCAGGCCTAGCTAATTCCTTTCTAATGTGACGACAATTCTTTTGAAGAACTGTTTTCTCGCTGACCAAATCTCTTTAAAAGCATCTTGGGGGTGCAAACAGGGCCGAAAGGGAGTGCGCTGTGGCAGCCCACACCAGGGCCAGAGGGTGTGCTCGGGTTACACCCTGCCTGCCGTGATGCATTGTTGGTGGGACGCCTAGGCTCCAGAGCTTCCCCCCTCCTCCTTCCCAACCCACCACCTCCATCCTCCTCTTAGCACTGTTTCTCCTGAAGAAGCTGCTGCAGAGCCTTACAGAAACTCTGACACCAGTCCAGAGGATGCACTCTGCACATGAAACCTTACACTCAACTAATGGTTACAAATGTGTTTTCAAAGAAATCCCTGGCCTCTAGTACAAACCACACACACACAGATGCCCCTGGATGTGCACACACACATGGTGCCAGAAATATGGACACACTGACTTACAAATTTGGGGACAGCTAGTGTTTGCTGTAGTGGGAGATGTTAAAAATAAAATGTAATCCTGAGATTTGAAGTTTATATTTTAGTTTAATATAGTGAAAACATGACAGACCTATGTGACATAATTAATACCATTAACAATTTACAGCAATGATAACCAAACATGCACCCTTCAAGGAGTTTCCTTTAGAAACTGCAGGTGGCTTGTGGCTTTGACTGACACTTCACACGGATTTCAGTGACCTCTTGCTTTTGCCTCTCATTCCCTCAAAGACGATGTATTCCCTTCCAGGGGAGTGATCCCTAATTAGCTGTCAGGTGATAGTGCGCTGCTCTCATTGTGTTCCCTGCTGCTGTGCTGCAGGCTATGTGGTCAGCAGTCAGTCTCAAAGTGAAGTGACAGATCATCTCTCTATACACCAGACCCCTGCAGCTGAAAGAGACCACTTGGTCTTTACAAAGAGATCCCTACTCTCTGTATAAAGAAGACCTCAATATCAGATCTCATAACAAACAGATCACTGACCCTGCAAAGACAAAGGAATCACTTGAGAATCTGTTTATGCTCTCAAATAAAAACAAAAAACAGAAACAATGAATGCATGGATGGCAGAATTAGGATTTGAATTATTTAGTGGCCTTTGTGTTGTCTGGTTGTTGGTTTTAATGGAGACATGGTTGTCATGCTGTTTTCCAACATGTAGCAACTCTGACAAAAACCTCTTGGAAACACACAATTACATATTGCTATATTAAGTGCAAAAAAAAAACAGAAAATAAAACCAACAATATGTTCCCATAAAAGCCCTATCTTCTTACTTCCAAGGATATAGCAGGTCATTCTGATATAAAGATATGACTTCTTCCTGTCTGTCTGTCTGTTAGGTCCACTGCAGGTCTCCTCCAGACAGTTCCAGTATCCACCCAGGCAGCAAAGGGACCTTGTTTGAAGGTCATGTCAGCACCAGGGCGTAAACGTTAGACCTTTTTGTGGTTGGGGTAAATGTACAAGGCCGCCCTGCGGGAGCACTCCTTCCCTCTCTTTAATCGGCGTGTAACAGGCCCTTGTAGAGCCAAACTGTCTGCGACACATCAGCACTTAGAAATAAAAACCCCTCAGCCAAACCTGCAACAGCTGCGGTTGGAGAACGGCAGCTGGATCATTTCAGAGGGACAACACAAACGAGTCTGCTAACTGAGGGGAGGCAGGAAAGAGCTGATCTATTTTAAGCCTGAGCTCTGCATTTTTGAATCTTTCAATGTGAGCACTGAAATATGAAATATTTATTTATCTATCATTCTTAAAATAAAAATAATTTAATATGAAAAGGCTCTCAGTCTTTCTTGACACAAAGCAGTGCAGGTGCATTTAATTTCACTGTTGTTGTTGGTAAGTACTATAATATCTCATGATTTCTGATAATAGCTCCCTGCAACTATTTGTCCACATGTTATAGTTTTAGCTTTGTTGTTTTCATTTTTTTTCTTTTAAGAAAAAAACTGAGATCATGAAGCTTATCAAATTATATTTTTGTGTTGTTGCTCTGTGATCTGCAATACATGGGAAAATAATACCAAAGCTTCAACAAATTTCATAATGCATCAATATTCAGCTCCACAAACTGAACACTCTCAAAATACAAAGGCTAGAAACTTAATGAGACAAACACATAATATACAAACATCTTTCTGTCAGTGGAGTCGATCATTTGAAGGAGCCGAGAAAGCAAACTTAACAGTTCTAATGCTCTAGCCGAGAAACTTAATTTACCAATTTGCAGGAAGACAAGATGGCAGGAAACAAGCCAATTTGCCACGTGTGCAGCATACAGCAAACCCCAGCCTTGCTCCCCGGCCTCATGAGAGGTAATTATCCCTAAAAAAGAATGCCATGCTGTATTAAGATGTAGCCGCATCAAAACGAGGGAGACAGCCTCATTACAAGTAATTATGAGGGAATTAGAAACATCATTTAACTAAACGAGCAAATAATGTCCAGGATATTGAAGAAGCTGCCTGCACTTCTGCCGACCACTGCAAGTCCCATTACAAAAATTGTAGGTCTTTAATAGAATAATGACATGCTTTATCTTCTCTGCCGCTCTCTGAAAGGGTCTATGAGCAGAGGGAAGGGCTTAGGGAGAGAGGGGAGGACGTAAAAACAACTGTTGCGGAGCTCTCTGTCTCGGTGGTCTCATGCTTGAGTGTGTAGCATAAGGCCTTCAAGATAATCCCCCTATTATCCTTACAAACACAAAATGGGGGGCAGAAAATTGTATCTCACTGCCATTATTGTGTCAAAGGTAACGCTAATGGACTTATCCCAGAGTAATAGCAGAATTTTCTACACGAACTGTAGTCTCTAATAGTTAGATGCGTATTGCACCATGAGTGGCACTTCAGAAAGGAGAGTTCAAGAAATGTCAGTAATTTAGCAATGAAGCTTAATGCAGTTCACCATCAGAAGCATAATACACATTTTTGGTTAAATATTGTTCTTGGGAATATAAATTCGAGATTGAAAGGTTTTTACTGTGGTTCACATAACAGTACTGCTTCTCTTTGACCTTTTGCAATAAACATCTCAAAAGCTACCATATTAATACTAATATTCACATCATTATTAATTTGATTCATTTTAGTAATACTTCAATTAATCCTAAGGGAAATATAATTGTTTTGGATAGATTATAAATGATGTTAAGGAGAATATATAGATATTTTTTGTAGAAATGAAAGAACTTTTGTACTGCCCCTGCTGCAGCAGGTGTGAAGAAGCCTCTGACTGAAGACACTGTTCAATGTTAAGGTTTTGCAGTCTTTTCTATTGCATTCATGCAGCATTTGTTCCACAATCAGCACTAGGGACTGCAAACAAATAAGAGAAGTCATTGTTTTGTTTGGTTGGTTTTGGTTTAACTAGATGACAGACTAAAACTTTTAATCAGCAATTTCATTCCATGTCATTAACATTTTGACTGCTCTATCATACAGATGTATCCCTAATGCATTAAAATGATTTTTACTATGCTTTGTATTTATATGTTTTTATACACTAAGTCCATACATTGTATTTTCTGTACATCTTTGCCTGGAAGCATATTTCTCTCCTGTTAAGGGGAAAGGGCTGTGGAAGGGGGACACAAACACAATTTCCCTTCAGCTCCTTCATTTCCAGTTGATATAAAACAGAATCATGAAAAATCACTTCTGCTCCAAGCTCTCCTTTTTAACCATTAACCCATAAATACAGAGCTGATTAAAGCCAGCGGATGACAGGGCCTGCCTCAAAAATCTTGTTATGCTCCCCTCAAATTCATTTAGGGAGCAAACGGGTCTTGAGAGTTGTCTGGCTTAATGCATTGCGATCGCTTTTAAAACTCTTGTCTTGAGGCAGACCCGAGATTCTGCATCTGCTCGTGGTGTTATACTTCATATCCTTCCACTCTAATATGAAGCCACACATGCCCTCTTTAAATCAAATGGCTGTAAATATGTTGGGAGCTAGTTGAAAAGCCCTTATCCAAATGAATGATGAAAGGATGGAATATGTAAAAAAAATTAAATCTATATATATATGAGGAGAGCATTAGTGGTGTTGCCGCCTGTTTAAATCTAATGGAGTCTTTATTAAGTTATTTTTGATCTAGATCATTTTATCTCAAGATGTAAAAGAGGTGTAAAAGCTGGAGTTTTTGTATAATTCATAATGATCCTGTAAATATGCTCTAAAAACTACCCTGAGAATCAATTTACCCAATGCAGTCTGTCTTTGCCTCTCCCTTCCCACACTGTGTGTAGCCCACAGTTTCCATTACTCCCATCATAAATTATCCCACAGAGTGAATTACACTTGCTTTTCACCTTACCAGGCAGGTTTGATGAATCCTAAGGCACAACATATCATCTCAACAAATCTTCATCATCATGCCAGTCGCTGTCTCTTTGCAGTTTAAACCACTTCAAATCATTTTCATTGCCTTGCTATTAAAATTTGTAATTCACGCCTGCCATTGAGGTGAAACATAGTTACATCAAACACCCTCCTCTGCCTCCCACCTATTTTACTTTCTGTCTCCGGCTCTCATTCTCCCTTTTACTCCTCGCAGCATCTCCTCACATCTCTCTCTCCCTGCCTGTCTTGTAAATCAAACAACTTCATGTGACAGGTCATGCAGATTTCCCACAAGTCAGAGGGGTGCAAACATCCATCCAAAAGAGCAGCACATTGCCGTTACACATGATGACATAATGACCACTTGGAAACTAATAAACAGCTTCATTCAACCAAAGCTATTGCTCCTTTTCATAAGCGTTACCGTTCCCCATCCCTCTTTCCGTCTCTCTTTTCTCTTTCGCTCCTATCTGTCATGGATTCATCCTCCTGTACCTCACCTCTTCGCTGTAGCTGGAGTTACCCATAAATCACAGCTGTTGTCTAACGCTATCCATTTTCCCAGAAACACAGGGCGGCTGTTGCAGAAATTGGGTCAGGCATAATCTGGGAGGCAGCAGAGTCTGGCTAGTCATAGGTATTGTAGCCATTAGCACACAGTGAGAGATTGGTGGGATGGTAAAATGGGGTTGGATGGGTAGAGTGTAGGGAGCTCCCTCGTACATGATGTGACACCCAAGAAAAGCTGGCAAATGACACAATTTTATCGCTTCCCATCAACCACAAGTCATCTGAGTGTGTGTGCATGTGTGTGCTTGGCTTTCAAGTTAATATGTGTGAGCAGATCAAGGTGTGTGATTAGTATTTTTTACATGTCCTGCACTGTTATCAAGATAGTCTTTTTTTTATCTAATCTAACCTGTAAAGTCGAAGGATGCACTGTCCACAAAGTGTGGCTGATCCAGTAATCCGTTACACAAATGAAGAATAGGAGTACATCTCAGTGACAGCCGGTGTCTTGAACTTTCCCAATATGCCTCCGTCTTAGGTTTCCCCTTGCAAGGCCTGATGCCCGAGAACTATTGGAAGCAGACTTCAAATGAGAGTAGATCCCGCCCAGAGGCATGATTGGCTAGTGATAGTGTGCATCTCATTTCCAGCTTATGTGTTTAACTTACTGCTTAGAAACCAGCTTCAACCTTGTCATTAGCAACAGATATCATTTGCAGCATTTTTTAAAATATAACACTAATTGGAAAATGCCACTTAATAAAAGCACCAGAAGTTTTAGAAAGTTTTTTTTTTTTTTTTTTTTTTTTTTTTTTTGTTTGTTTGTTTGTTTGTTTTTTGTTTTTATTCAGCTTGTAGGTTCAGGAATCAAACAGCTATAATATGTCAGCCTTGCAAAGAAATAAATGCCTTATATTTCTCATTGTATACCTATAAATGTATTGTCTTTCTGTGGAGGCTGGAATTGAAATGCACCTGTTAGGTAGCTCATAACCACATATTGCGTAGAGCGCCAACAGAAATTTACTGAAAGCAGTTTGGTTTAACATTTAACTTAATCTTCTTCCTGCATTTTTTCCCCCGTTGTTTTAATAAAGGTGTAAGCATCCACTCAGTTTAAAACACCTGTTTCCAGGAGGAAATTGCTATAACTTTACAATCTTTATAACAAAAATGTACATATTATATTGCTAAATTTTTACATAATAAATTACTACTCTATTTTACCCAATCAGAATGTTGTTGTGTGCTTCCAGAAAATGAAGTTTTTAAAAAAAAATTTAGTTCTTGCTTTAACATGCCTTCTGTACTGAAAAATAAAATGTTCATATGTAAGCAATCAATAGCAACAAAGTCCATATAAGAAAACCAAGCAAGCCCCATTTTCACTGAAATAGAAAAATTTATTGAATGTGTTTAACTGAAGGTTTAAATTACAATAGAAACAGTTATATTTTTTCCTCATATGGAAGAGTTGTGTCTTTCTTCTCCTTGGATGAAATAAAATGTCTGACTTGTAACATTTTGCCACACCGAAGTGTCCAAGCATCTCTTTTTCAATCCTGCTTTTCCTAATGTGATATGAAGATTTAAAAGCATTTTTTTTTCAAAGGAAGAGAGCAAAATAAAAGTACAAAATTATTATTGATTATACACATGGTGTATTTTATACATGTAGGGAAGTTTGACTGCTTTCTCGTGAGACTTACAGTTGCTGCATATTATCCAACAAATAAAGTAATACAATTAATATACACGGCTTATGTGGAGACACTAATAAGGATGTTGTATTTGTAATGAGTTTTTAATGTGGACTGTAGTGATAAGCATACAGCACAGTCAATCAGTATTCGATTTTGTTATACAGGTTGTATAAAGGTAACGCTGGCAGGTTGCTCCCCGGGTAATACAGGGGCGTCGGAAAGGCGATAGACCGGGGAACCGGTACACGCAGTAAGTTGTTATCTCTGAAAACCAGCGGCATCCCAACGAGTGTCTGTGCGGAGGCGTGGGCCATGTTTGCCGCCTCCAGCTCCGCTGAGAGCTGCCTTTTCCATTTGTTCCTCCTGTTCTGAAACCACGTCTTGACCTGAGTCTCCGTCAGCTGTAGACTGGAGGCTAAGCAGGCCCGCTCCGAGCTGCTCAGGTAGCGTTTCATGTCGAAGGTGGACTCCAGCTGATATACCTGACTCCGGGAGAAAACCGTGCGCGTCTTCTTTTTGGCCGAGTTGCCCTGTTTGTCCGCACCGTCTGTCTGTCTCTCCTCCGACAGAGGTGACATTTGATGGCACGGTCTTTCCTGCTCCTCCTTATAATCCTGCAGCAGAGGCTGTGACAGGTGCGGCCGCCGTGCGAGCCCGTCATTTCCAGACAGAAGTCCTTTAGCGGGACCTGAATGCATCACGAGGAGGAGGAGGTGATAAGTTTCATACCTCACAAAAGCCTATGATTTAAATGTGCTTTTTAAAACATGCGAATAAAACTATATTTATATGCTACGTGTATTAATAGACATAGCCACTCAATTTAAGAATTTGTCAAGTGACTTATTAACTTATTAAATCGTCAGCTTCAACCCAGAGACTTCTTAAATAAACTATCCACCATGACATGCAAGGCGTAGCTAAAGTAAGCTATTAATTCAATTCTGCTCTATTTAACGCTCAATTGACGATGTGTAGTGCAGCCATGTTTCATCAATTAGTCTTTATTCAATTTTAAACGAGAGGAAACATGGAAGGCTAATTGTTCGACCTTTCACTCTTTTTCGGTGTTAGTCAGCACAGAGACAACGAACAGAAGTAGATGTGCAATCACAAATATATGCTAATTAGACATGCCCTGCAGTGCAAACAAAACAACCACAAACATAAATAAATAAATAAATAAAATTAAATAAAAAAACAGGACGCCTACTTCAGAAAAAAACTTATGTGGTTAAAAAGATTTAACTATAAATAAAACTAGTACTTAACTGAATAATAATAATAATAATAATAATAATAATAATAATAATAATAATAATAATAATAATAATTCTTACCTAAACAGGAGAAGTTGTGGGTTTGGTGCTGCGTGCACGGCTCGCTGTGACCGGTGTCAGAGCAGAAACAATCCGCTGAGTCCTCGCCACCGCTGCACTCTTCCTCGGAGGACACCGACAGTGAACGCCTCCGCGGCGGCGGCTGCGGCCCCTTGGAGAGTTCTTTGGTCCCAGAACGCAGCTCATCGGTTGGTGTGCCTAAAATAGACTGGATGGTAAAGCTGGAAATCGGGCCCGAAGAGCACTTGCTCCCGCTGTCCTCTGCGCTACTCATTCTCGCTTCATAACAGTATTTAAGTATTAACTGAATCGGTCTGTCCGCTTGTATTCCGTGATTGCTTTCTGTACGACTGGTGCGTAAAAATTACGAAAGCGTCTTTTGTCTGCCTTGTTTTTCCTTTCTTTCTTTCTTTCCTTTTTTTTCTTTCTTTTTTTTCTTTTTTTTAACCCCCACCCCAGCCTGTTTAATTGTGGAGTATTAACATTGAAGGAGTTGAAGGTGTTTTTTCTAGAGCTCGGGGAACATGAGTGTATTCCTGGTCCTCCTCTTCACGCTCTGGATCAGCGGCAGCAAGGTTGCGTTGCCTCATTTGCATGTAGGTAAGCTCCTCCTGGGCCAATCGCAGCTCCCAACATAAGCCCGGAAATTTCAAACTTCTGTCAAGCTTCTGAGATGAAGAGAGGGAGAGAGCCCAATAAGAGCAATATTTCTACATTCAGGTTACAGGCAATACCAAGAATATATGGCTAGCGCAACTAGGAACAACCGCAATTTTGGCTTTTATAATTATATTTAATGCACGGAAACCAATCACATTGTCCTCGGAAACGATGTTGAGATTTATGAATACATACATACATATAGATAGATAGATAGATAGATAGATAGATAGATAGATAGATAGATAGATAGATAGATAGATAGATAGATAGATAGATAGATAGATAGATAGATATGAAAAGTGCTAAACCGTCCAACATGGCCAACATGGCGAAAATACGACAAAGGCTTAAAAATCCCCCCCCCCCGAAAATAATAAACTCATTCTGCGTCCATTATCTATGGTTAAGAATTAATTTGATCATTACTGAGCTAATCTGCTTCGTGATGACCGCGCGTGGAGTGGAGGCCGGCTAATTGATTGACTAATTGATTGGAGGTGGTGGGGGCTGAGGAAGCGCACGCGTGAGTGTGCGCGCACTCCTCCCACCTTCATCAGCCATGTTGTAACTGTGTGTGTGTGTGTGTGTGTGTGTGTGTGTGTGTGTGTGTGTGTGTGTGTGTGTGTGTGTCTGGCTGGCTGCGGGACAGCTGCGAGGCTGAAGGTTCGGGTATATTATCCCCGTTGTTCTGCTTTGTTTGGAAGCCCAAGACACATCGCAAATGCTCAGCTTTAATTAACGTGTCAAACAGCACCAACATAACTTGCTTGTGGCTTTAAGACAATTTAAAAGAAACGGAGAAAAGACCTGGGTTAATTATGGACTAATGACATCAGATTCTGTCGTCATCGTCAGTGACATTTGGATTCCTGTGCGTAAATATCCTTAACTTAGCAAAAAGACCAGCATCCACAAAGGTATGTTACTAACGCGCAGGGGGAGGCTTTACTGAAAAGGAGGGGGGCAAGCACTATATGAGGGCAGTCTGGGCGGATGCTGGATTTATAGTGGTTACACATAAGGCGTGAAATCTGCAATGACAGTTAAAATGGTTTATTTTATATGCGTTGTTTTTTTTATACAAAGACCCTTGTCAGTGTGCCGCCTTCACCACTTTCAGGCGACTTTAACAAAGTGGAATAGGTTCATCACGGAGATAGTGGACACAACTCGCTACTATTATGTTGAAGAGAATAAATTACAGGTGCTGTTTTTATGCCAGGGTTGGCATTTATAGTCGTCCCGGCCGGTTTCTTCTATTTGTATGGAAATGTTCATCCCCCTATACGCCTCTGCATTTCGAGGCCTGGCGAGGCCTAAAACAGGAAGAAGCGGGCCCAAGTTCGTGCTCTATCACAATGATAGGTGGTGTATGGCCGCCCTACCGCAATAACAGAACAAGATCTTTAGCAGGAGAGAAAGGTCTGGGAAAGACAGATGAAGTTATGAGGCTTTTTGATCTGGGAATCAAGCTTCGATAAATATTAAACAAAGACCCTTTACACGTGTGTATTATGATATATGGCGTGTCCAAGTCTAGAATAAGGAAATTACCAGAGAAAATGATATCAATAAATTTTCTAAGTATAAACGTTGATTATGTTTCGATTTTCATTCAAGAAAGCGGGGCTTGCTCTTTTTTCAGTAGGCGTTTGTGTGGGTCTGTGCGCGCACGCGTGTGTGAGTGTGCGTGCGAATGAGAGAGAGAGAGAGAGAGAGAGAGAGAGAGAGAGAGAGAGAGAGAGAGAGAGAGAGAGAAAGAAAGAATTGAGAGAGAGTTGTAAACGCAAGCAGAGCACCCGAGCCCTGGAGGTGTACAATTTATGTAATCTGAGTGTGGAAATGAACTGGGTAATTTATTGGAAAACACAAAGTCAGGAAGATTGGATCAGTACAGCCTATCCAAGGGCTCCTATCCATCAAGTTCCAATTAACAACCTAACCATTGAGTTTTAATGGCTTTCCAATCTACTGCCCTGATAGACTCATCAATTCCTCGGGGAGAAATTAAGAAAATCGACCGCCCCTCGGCGTTTCAGTGTCATTCTTCACAGCAACTATATGTCAAATTAAAAACACAATTAAAATTTAAACTGTTCCAATCAGACGCTGCCCCGCAACCTATGTTTCACTTAATAGAACTTTGATGAAAATCTGATGTTCGCATTCAATCAGGAAAGCAATGGCATGGGTATAAAACTAGATCTGCTCTTCAAGAAGTGTCAAAATGACTTGTTTAAACACACGATGTTTGACCCAAGGATGGGAGGAGCTGGTATAACTTTTTCTTGCGTTTAGCTAATTATGGATTTACTAGTGAGTATCTGTGCGCTGTGCGACAGGCTGCATGGCAAGAGATTTTAAGGATTTTCCAGAACTTTGAACAATCATGTTTGGCCCCCTTGCCAGAGGCAAAGAGGACGAATGTTGTCATATATTGGAAATTTTGAAGGTTCATTATCTTTACATCACGAAGGGGGGGTTTGCTTTGGCAACAAAAAAAAAACCTTCTTTTACTCCACTAAATAAAAATTTAAATATCATTTTAATAAGCCAAAGTCCACATAGGCAGCAGCTGCAGAAAAGCGGTGAGCATTATGCAAAGTGTTCAAGGTGTCCGGGCCACTTGTGGGTTTCAAAACTGCTACTGAAACCCACGATAGGGCTTAAAATGACCCATTCAGTCCTCCATTTTAATACAATACACTGAGCGCTGTCCTCCGGTCACGTCCGTTTGTCCCCGTTCGCGCAAATGTGCTTTATCTGATTTTGGCCCCGCTCCCTTTCCTCCTTTACATAAAGATGTAGCACAAATGGAAATTATCGAGTGGTAATTTTTTCAATTTATGCGCGCAAATCAAGGTCATAAGCTGAGCCGAGGCTGTGTGTGAACGTTGCTCTTACTTGACGCAGCATGCTGCAGACGTTCACAGATCGATATGTGCCAGAGGAATAATGCCATACTAATCTATTAATTTGCTGTAATGGGGCCGTGTTGAGTGTGCATGGTAGGTACACGTCAATACTCGGGTGATCTGATAATATTTGAATGGACCCTTTGTCTCTTGATGAGGTCATCATAGAGAGTTTATAGCTGACTGATTAATTTCCAATAACTGTATTAGCCTCCAGATCAAAACAATAAATGGCTTTAAAGCCTGTTCTCACTAAAAACTACGTGTGCCTCATATCTGCTCGTTTCATCTGTTCAGATTTGACTTTCAGGTGTTTTCTTTTTGCTACAGTTTCCAACGTTTGGGAAATGCAAATGCAGTGTGGACTTGTCTGCTAATAAATTATTTTATTCCTTGCACTACAGGCTCAACAGGCTACTAGGACTGTCTTTAAGCTTTGAAACTCATCGTCAAACACCACCAGTGTTGGAGCAGCCTTTGTTGAGAGTTGGTATTTTAGCTAAATGGACTATACAGGACAGAAGTTTTTACAACTTTTCATCAAAGTTTGAAGGAAGATATATATATATATATATAAACGTCTAACCCTATCAAAGATCATCTGTGTCAAAATATTATTCTTATTCAGTACAGTTTAATTAAAAGTCGTTGATGTTCTCAAATCTCGTGAAATCTTAAATTAAGCTGAAAGGATAGTTGCATCAACATTGTCTCAGATGTTGCCTCCCCGCCCTAAAAAAAGAAAAAATAAATAAAACAAACAGAACAACTTCTTCTCCCTTTCAATTTCTGTTATTTGTTAGATGTTTATGTCGTTTAATGAATAAACTTACCACCAAAGTAATCCATTTCTAGGCTAAGATAGTCTAATCTAGTGTCCAGTGACACCTGTATAATCTTGTGTAACAAAGTACCAGTTTAATAATTCATCTGTAATTTGAAATTTTACATCTTCATTTACACCTTTTTTCATGTAGATGAACTGGTAATTTTATCTACAGAACAGTGTAATTATTAACGGTGGAGACACTGTGATATAGTGTTTAATTCGGAGGTAATAACAAAAACACATTACAAGGGAGAAGACGTGTTGTCTATGCGATCTTTTTAAAACAAATTACGCAACTAGTTTCACAGCAACTAATAAAGAGAGACGTTTCCACCGTTAGCCTCAAAGCGACTATATTTTGGCAAATTGCAGTGTGTGTAGTGTGTGTGTGTGTATATATATATATATATATATATATATATATATATATATATATATATATATGCTATATCTGTGAGTGTGTGTGTGTGTGTATACACAGACAAGACACACATATGCACACACACACATTATCATGTCCATGACACAGAAAACGGGGGAAAAATAAAACAGCAGTTCATACTTGGAGAGTAATTTACTCTTCTGAATACATCGCCCGTAATTTTGGCAAGATGGTGCCAATTACGCATCTAATTGACCGAATCACTCTTTATGCAAAATAACGTTTTAAAGTGCATAACACTAAGATGATTAGAGAAACCCACCTGCCATCGCTCCAAGTGCTCGTGCATGTGCGTGCGCGTGGCCGTGAAGTATTGAAAAATTAAATTAAAGTTGTCTTTTTATGTAGGCCAATAACACTCAGTCTGATTACATTTTTAATCAGAAGTAAATTGTCCAATCGGTTACAGAAAAAATACAAAAATTGCACAACAACGTAAGGAATATTCTCCATTTATTTCACAACATAGTTCAGCAATACAATATCAAAACGTTGTTTTTACTGTACAAAGAAGAAGCCTTGTGAGGACGTCTCAATAAATATATACATTTACTTTTTTTTCTTTCTTTCTTTCTTTCTTTCTTTCTTTCTTTCTTTCTTTCTTTCTTTCTTTCTTTTATTACATCTATTTTTAACCGCCTGTTCAAAAACACAAAGTAGCTGAGGAGACTTGTGCTTGAAAGACCTGTCCATGTGGAAGGAGCGAGAGAAAGTATTACGAAAACATAAAGCTACATGTGGATTGTACAGCTCTACAGTGTCTTGATTGTCCCCCGTCAAGCGCAATAAAAAGGAAAAACGAAAAAGAAAACTACATCAAAGCCTCATCAGTATTCCGACATGAATAGATGACAAAACACGTGTTTCCCGTTTAGTGGTTTCATTCATTCACAGCACAGAGTCAGCGTATTGCACATCTTTGTGTCATTGGTTTTGGAAATGTAAAAAAAAAAAAAAAAAATCAAATGAATGTGTTAGATGAAAAGTATAGGCCGCAACCTATTTTTTTGTAAACAATGTAGTTTTCGTAAATTACACAAGAATGGCCTGTCTAGGAACGAGGAGAAAAAAATAGTCGTCAGGCGGTGCCAGAGGGCTGAATCCTGAGGTGATCGTCACATAATAATAATAATAATAATAATAATAATAATAATAATAATTTCGTATCATGTGTAAACGGCACCCTTATGGAAAATGGAAATTTATTTGCCAAAATAGGTCCATGTTTGTCTGACAGTCTCCTCTAATTTTTCTTCTTTTTCTTTTTGTGAACATGTATAAAAATATTGTCTTTTTTTTTTTCTTTACTTTTTAGTGAGGTGAGATACCAACTGTTGCCACAAAACTCAGCTGTTTTCAAACCGGTCTGAGCAGCGGCACTGATGTGACTATGGGATGGGAGTAGTAGACACCGGGATGCGGGAAGGTGAGCAGCGGCTGGCTCACGGGCACGTTCGCAGCGGCGCCCCCGCCTTCTGAGGCAGAGTTCTCGTGGTAAAGAATGGGCACCCGGACTATCCTCTGCGCCGCGGCGTGGCTCAGATTGGCGGCCTCCAGCTCCGCGGCCAGCTGTCTCTTCCACTTGTTTCTCCTGTTCTGAAACCAAATTTTCACTTGAGTCTCCGTCAGATGGAGGGACGCGGCCAGGCCCGCTCGCTCCGAACTGCTCAGGTAGCGCTTCATGTCGAAGGTGGACTCAAGCTGGAACACCTGGCTCCGCGAGAAAACCGTGCGTGTCTTCTTCTTGCGGCACGGCTTTTTTTCCTCGTCCCTCTTCTTCCACTCCTCCAGCTCATCTTTTTTGGCTTCTTCCGTGTCGCTTTCTTCCAGGATTATCTCATCACTGCTTTTGTTGTTGTGCTCATCCTCCTCGTCGTCGTCTTTGGCATCCGGCTCGGATTTGAGTACCAGGTCGGGAGAGTCTCTGTCCGTACCCGAGGTTGGAGAGGAGTCTCTGGCTGCTGGTTTCTCAGTGACTGGAATGAGGACACATGCAGGGAGATGTGGTCATAAACACAGTGGACTGTGTGTTTCGGTGTTTATTACAGCCTGTTGATACCAGACATTTAGTTGGCTTTGGGAAAATAAATAAAGCCTGGAAAATGGCTTGCGTCAGACTAAACATAAACCATTTCAGTATTTAATAGCACCCTTGTCAAATGTATTCAAACAGTATCTGTGTCCTGAACAAAAAAAAAAAAAAGCTTTATGTTAAATAAATATAATTGTGCTTTTAGTTAAATTAGCTTTCTTAAGTTCATCTATCAGCAAATATGTTTTATTTTCTGTGCGTTAATTTTTAATTGTGTCAGTCATAACAACGTGATGTATCTCACAAGTATAAATCATAGAAAGAGGCAGGTAAAAAGGCTGTCAGTGGCCAAGCCTCTGGGGTAAGATGTGCACCACGAACGCCAAAAGACAAATCAAAAGCATGCTGCGCATCGTCACCCTCAGCCAATGATTTGATGATGTCTACTTCATTTTATGCACAGTGTGTTACTTTATTGATCTATTATCTCACGTCGTGGCATAACAAAATAGGCCTTCTTAGAGGAGAAGGTGCTAAATCATCACACTCTCAATGGCAAGACAGTGGGAGTGATTTCCATCATGAAAATAAACAATGTATTTTATCGGTTCTATTTCTGTTGAGGGGTTTCAATTATTTTGTCGTTGTTTGTGACTATTTCTAAGTTACTATTGCTATTTTTTAAGATATTTAACCTACGTTATATGTGTTACTCATTATGATGAAAGCTCAAGCACCTAAACTCAAAGTGTCGCAGCTGCTTGTCTTACCTTCGGTTCTGTGTAGGTGAGCGGCTGAGCTGAGGGTGTAGGGGTACCACCACGCCGAGGTGCGCTCCAAGTAGTGTGCCGGTAGACTGAACCTCTGTGCGGGCAAGTCAAAGCGTGGAAAGTTGAAATCCCCGACCTGTGAAAGGGAAAATCCTCCCTCTAAGGCCGCCTTGGTGGCAGCCAACATCGGCTTGGGCTTGGATGGTTTACTATCACAGTTCAGCAGGTTCTTAATGAAGAAAGGAGAATCCTTGGCCGGAGCGCACGCCTCTTGCGTTGTCTCTGGCATCGCTGTTGCGGTGGTCTGAACAAGAAGGACCCCGGAAGCAGGATTTTTTTTAAGGGGAGAAACAGACAAAGCTGACTTACAGACTGGATATCCTGGCTGAGAGGTGTTCTTGTTTTATTCTTCTCCTAAACTTGAGTTCGCACCATGAAGAGCGCGTCAAAACACTCGTCCTTCTGGGCTTGAAAAATAATCAGTTAAAGTATTTAGTGGTTAAGAAAAGACATGCACCAACATGGACGTGTCTCATCCCGGAGTCTTCCGTCAAAACGCAAAGCGTGTCCACCGTGTCAGTCAGTCTGGCGTCTGATGCTAATGATGAAATAAAAATGTCATCCAAGTTAAATGCGGAAAGTATAGGCGATTGGGCATGTACAATGGCAAATGGGATTAAGGGAGAGACGGTGAGGGGAGGGAGAAAGAGAGGGAGAGACCATCCTCCCCTCCCTGTGCGCTGTGGCTGCAGGCTGTGTGCGCTCCCCTGTTATTGGTCTCATACAGTCCAATTAGCAGCAAATAAACACGGGGCTTTTACCGCGAAAAGGAAGATTTGGACCGACAGAACGAGAGCGGGAATTGACCCGAATTTAATGTTTGTTTAATTTTATTTAATACTTTCTTCAACGTATATGTGATGATAAATATCTAAAAAAATAATGAGAAATAAATTATATATTGTAAAGACAACCTATTTAAAATTTGTAGCTTTTATTGGCCTGTAGTCTTTTCCCAGGACCTTAACATGTTGTAATTTAGTGGGTTCACTAAAAAAACAAAAAAAAAAAAAACATTTCTATTAGCCTAAATAAAAAGCAAATTATTCAAAATCACATCCCAACATACGTGGGAGTGAGGTCTCGGGTTAACAGTCATCTACACAACAGCGCACAGGCCCCCTACTCTCACTATCATGCAAACTCATAAAACAATAACCGTAATGCAATCTTGAACAGCAAAGTCTTAGAATCATGTGACTTTAAAAAAAATCAATATTAAGTCTTGTGCAGAATTTTTAATTGGCCTGCTTTCATCAAAAATTAAATAATACCGTAGATGCCATGCCTGCCAGCACTCTTAACACGTTAAATAGTCTCAATTTTTTATTTTATTTTATTTTTCTTCTCCACACAGAGGCACAATATGAGAAAAGGCCTGAGATCAGACTGCAGCTCCTCAACGTGTCACCAATGGGCGATTATAATCATATTTCTAATTTATTGATTTTTTTCTTTTTTTTCTGAGGGCCACTTCCACCATGTCTGCGGGTCGCATAGTCAGTTTTTCATCCCTAATCGATTTCGTTAATTTATCCCTCAGATTGCACTCTTTGTAAATGTGCTATGTATATTCACTCATTGATATTAATTGACTTGTTAAAAACCCGTCTGGGTGGTAGTGAGGAACAACGGAGAGACAGCGTCCTCTGTGGGCCACGGGGAGGAAATGCACTTGAGAAGAACGTGTGTTAATGACTGATTTAAGCCTATTGTTGTTTTATCACGTTGTCACATTGTGGAAACTCACTTTTCACTCTGACGACAAAAACGGGCCCTTACCGAATAAAAATATTTAATATGAAGCTAAAGAATTTTTTTTTACTATGTCAGACATGGAGTACTTAAGATAAAACTAGATAAATATGTTGATGCAATGTCTTAAAAAGAAAAAAACAAAGTATTGTTCTATTAAAAGTGTGTTCAGTATTTTATTTATTTACACGAATAGTACTATGTATGCACTAACATGTTCATATAATTAATTAAATCTATTAATTTCATCAATAACTCTAGTAGAAATGTCCATTCTCATACTGATATTTAAATAAATAAAACAAATAAATAAACAAAAATTACATCATTCCAACAATCTTCAGGGAGTGATTTTGAATTGAAATTATCTGGTGCAAGGACTTTGATCGTCTCCATTCAGGTCATACAGTATTGTTATATTTATTTGATTGTTTTAGGTTAGTTTTGCTTTAATAATGATACTGAGTAAAGCATGGTGAGCAAAGTTAACTTAATATCCCTAAAGATCTTTGGACATTGTTGCTGTGTGACAAGAGCCTTGTTTACCAAACAGTAGCATTCAAAGACAGATCTAGGACAAAAACTGATTGCAATTTCCTCTCTGTTTATGTTTTACAAAATTAATGATAAAGAAGAGAAACTACATAAAACTGTGGTGGATCAAGGTCCTAAAAATTATTATTTTGCATTAGTTTGGCTGCCTGAACACCATATTAGTAATATGTTATATTTTTTCAATAGTTGTGTGGGCTTTGTTTTTTGGAACTCTGCTGCAGGGATGGCACAACCTTGTTGTAAAAATATTGCCAGTTTTGATGATGATGGGGAAAACAAGTGTGTAACTGCATCCAAAGTCACAAAGACTTTGACAACTAAAGCAAATGTTACCTACATGTGCAGTACTCAGGTGGAAGAGCATTTGTCTACCTGGATCGATTCCTAGTTTCCCCATACCATATGCTAAAGACGTCCTTGCAGGAAAGACACTGAACCCTTCATAGCCTCCTAAAGTGTCTGTCGGGATATAAATGTGTGTTAGTGAAAAAGCACTTAGTATAATAACAAAAAAGTCCTGTATGTTTGAAAAGGTGAATGTGACATGTAGTGTAAAAGCGCTTTGAGTGGTCAACATATATCTAGAAAAGTACTATATAAGTACAGACCATTTACTGTCAAACATTCTCATTAAACATTCTCAACAATTTACCTCATGTCCTAATCACTGTCACCCTAGAGAACACCACCCTCATCATGATGGAAATCTTTTATTGTGAGATTAAGGTGATCACTCAGACCAAGTCTGCGATGATTTACAGCAATCGTACCACAATTTGATCAAAATCTCTGATAATTTACACAACCTGGAAAACCTTTGGTGAATAGGTGAATTATCTAAACCTTGACCCTTGTAGTTAGTTATTCATTGTATGGTCTAAACCTGTAAGACCAATGCTTTGCTTCTGTTAAGGTTGTCCAACAGGTTAAAAAGAATACAAACAATAACCCTGAAAACACACTAAGATCCCAGAAACTAAGCTTCTGTGTGGAAAATTGTGCAGCTCCTACTTTGCATTGATTACAAACACACAGCAGATATTGCATAAATAAGCCCTCTGAATGCTCCATAAGTCTATTTTTCTTGCTCCTTGGGTAGGTTACTATGACTTTTATATTATTTATTTCAAAGTGCCCAGATATTGATTATTTCACACGGAAAAATGACAAATGGCAGGAGAGAATGACACGGTCAGCAGGTTCTATTAGAGAAATGATAGTGTTGCTCGTGGTTTGTTAAAAGGTCCAGTTTAGATACTTTATAGGTTTACATCCATCATCATCTAATGACCTATTTGATGAAAAACACGCGCTCTGGTGACAACAGCCCTGTGCAGCCAACTTTGCTTTGTAATTGCTCCCATATTAAATATAGATTTTTGTTTTGATATCTTGTGAGAATTCCTTTCTGTGGGTCAGAAATGTGATAAAAGACAATGGCAAAAGCTCAGAGGAAGAAAACTGGAAAGAGAATGAGGGAAAATAGGTGGCTAAGAGACATTGACAATGGAACTGTGAGTTTGTTATTGAGTTCTTCAGCGATGGAGGAAAGATTCAGGCCATTTAATGAAGTAAAAATAGCAATACACACACAATAATAAAATTAAAAGTAAAACTCTTGCGCTAATAATAAAGAAAATGTACAAATAAACATTTTTGCTTAAAAAAAATGCTCCAGTAAGTTGAACATGTTAATTATTTAAGTTTTATAGTAAGAAAATAATTTTAGCATCTAGGTAAAGTTAATGTTAACTACATTTTCTTGTCCATTATTCTACTCTAATATCATAAGCTAAACTAGATGTTTCTTGTATAAAATTATTTGAAAATGAAATGTAAATTTAATAATGCTATACTATAAATACGGAAAATCATAATCAAATCACAGTGAAATGCAGAGCTCAGTTTTCAACACAAAGTTTTCAAAGGTTAATTCTGCTTACTAAAATTCAACAGAATTGGGAATTTAAGTAAAGAGTAATATTTACCCAACATGTGAGCAATCTGAGTACCTTAACATGTTAAATTATACATGTATGGATTTCAGCTATTTAATATGTCAATTTAAAACAGTAAAAAAATTCAAATCTAAGGTACATCATATCATTAGAAGATTCAGAGAACCTGAAGGAATCTCAGCAAATATCAGCAAGAACATAAAATCCATAAAAACACATTTAAAATGTGTGCCCATCAGAAACTATTGGAACTTCTACACAAATCCATTAGGAGTGAAAACTTATGCTAAAGGAGCAGCTACATCAATCCAGACCCATGAAAACATTTAAGACATTGTGAAACAATGGCAAAAGTCCTCATTAGGCAAAAAAAAAAGAAAAGAAAAAAGAAGAACATTTCACTTCCAGGCCAGTTAACTAAATCTAACTGACCACCTGAGTTTGCATCTTGTTGTTTAAATGAGATAATGTAGACATTATGATACACCAGGTGTGTAACAAAACATTTTTAAAAATCACTTCTTCAACATTTGTTTGTTGATTTTATAGTATTTTCTAGTATTTAAATGGATTGTATCACTCCATTCTACTTCTCACAGCCTCCTGACCTTGGAAATGGGGTCATACTTGAATCATAAAAATATACATTTTACTGTAGGCGGTCAGGTTTAATCCAATTTTTCTCAATAAATCTACTGTTAACTGTAGTTTTCATCTATATTAATGTAAATCAAAACATAATAAATATAAAATCTATAAAGTAACTTGCTAATAACACTTTCAAATAAATGTAGTGAAGTTAAAGAGGAAAAATGACAACAAATAGTAGTGAAAACAATTAACTGAAATGTAATCGTTACTATACTAGTTTACAAATTAGGAAAACTCAAAAGAAATATGGTAATAATAGGTAATTATGTGAATTATATCATGCTCTTTTCCTGGCCCCTGTTTGGACAAATATTGTAAAATGTAATAAAAGAGTGCTGTGATGAATACCCATGCATGCAACTTTTATGAACATGTTTTCATTAGATATGAGAAATTCAAACAAAGTTTGCACAAAATCACAGTATCTCACTGCAATGAGCAAAAAGCAGTATTTATCACTTAAACTTGTCCACTCTGTCCTTCTTGCACTCTTAACCATCAACTTCAGCTGCAACGAGCCATTAAACAAACGAAGGCCACACTGAGATTGTTTAGATTTAAGTATTGCATTTAAAGGAATTAGTGGCCATCCACTGACCCAGCAAGCTTTAATTGGGAATGTGCAGGTATTGATTCTATGTGGCCAGGCGAGTCTTGAATTACAGCCTGATTAACTTTTATGTGGTGTCTTGCATCGGCCATTCGAAATAGCTCAATGTCATTTAGCTGATCCTAACTGAGAGGAATCTTGTTACTTCCTGTGTAAACAGGAAACAGCATGTATCTAAACTGTATCTTAGATTCATGAGAATGACAGCTCCTGGCAAATTGTAGCCCACTGTCTTTTAAAAATAATCACAAAATATGTTGCTTAGCATATATCTTATGGGCACAAAGAAGATATATTCTCCTTTTTTATCTCCACTGTTCTCATATTATCTACATTTTATCACCCTTTCTCTTACTTTATTGTTTCTCAGCAGAGATTATGACCTCTGTAAGGTTTGGATGGAAACAGTCATTGGAGTGATGTAGCCCTTTTTCTATATTATGAGCAGTTTTATCAGGGCCTTTCAGGTGCCTAGCCTCTATGTCCATACTCTGTACCTTCAAAAACTCTTCCCTGGATCGTCAGCTTTTACCTTGCCTGCCTATGTGTCATTACAAGTTGGTAATCTGGAGAGGGTAGCAGAAAAGTTCTCATCAGTGTCAGTCTGAGATATAGACATGGGCTGGGTAACAAATGGCCAAATGCACAGGCAGCAGAGCACACCATCAATAAAGCAATTTCTTGTGTCATAACAGCTACGCTTTTCCTAAAGCCAACCTTTCAAAACTTTTCCCTCTGCAAATCGCTGCAGCTCCACCATTAGAGTCCTGCCTTGTGAATTTAATGGATTCCGTACAAATAATATTCCACCATAATGGAAAAGGTTGAAGTCACTGAAGACAGATGAAGTCATAAACACGTATAATTGAGAATCAAAGACCGATAAATTTTAAACTGCTATCCGTTTTCTCTTTTTAGATGATGATCTATGTTGGTGCGACTGCAGGAAAATGGAAGAGATTATGGGGGAAAATTATAACAATAAATTTTCTAAACATACACCTTGATTATGCTTCGATTTT
The DNA here is from genome assembly GCF_017639745.1 of Melanotaenia boesemani. Lineage (NCBI taxonomy): Eukaryota > Metazoa > Chordata > Actinopteri > Atheriniformes > Melanotaeniidae > Melanotaenia > Melanotaenia boesemani. The sequence goes on from NC_055697.1 coordinate 21,045,915, forward strand.
TTTTGGAAGAGTAGAGGGCAAAGGAGGGGGTTAGAAAGAAAGCTAGGATTGCTGAAAGCTTGCCGGCTAAATGGCACCATAAAATAGGTTTCCTGCTCTTTTGCCTGCAGAGCGTAGGCATGCCTGGAGGTGTGATCCCCAAACACCCCCCCCCCCCCCCCCCTCCTCAAATGGGGGGAAATGAATTGTGTAATTTATTGCAAACGTGCACACAGTGAGATTAGATCAGCATATCCCATCAAAGGAACAACAATCAATCAGCCTCTAGTTAACAGCTTGAAACACATAAACCAGGGCACCTAATGGCTTTCCAATTTAACAGATTGATAGACTTATCCGGTCCTAAGGGATGAATTAAGAAAACCGGGTACTTTCACACAGGCACTGGCACTTTTGACAGGACCTTTTCCCCCCTCTAGCTTACTTGCTATCTATTCTTCAGAATAAAGAGACAAGGTTAACCTCAAAATCAAGAAAAAGTCCATTTTCCCTCTTCTCTCTTTTTTCTTTCTGTTTAAAAAAGCATGCTGGAGCCTATTTGTTATTCAGATGAGGTGGGAGTGGAAGTGTGTCAGATGTGGAGAATGGGCTCATTTTAATGACCTGATTATCGCGGGTCATTTGGAACTGTGAAATCAAGGGAGCCATTCAAAGCCACTTAACAATATCTAAATGTGACCCCAGTGATCCATTCGACCAAGAATGTAGTTTTAAAAAGGGAGCTTGTTTATTTCATATCTTATTAATCACATAATTGATTGATGCAAACTCAGCAACATAAAATATTTGCTAAAATATATAAAAATATTAGTATGGATTAGTTAGACATTTTAGGAACTATTCTTGATCAGTGGTAAATGACAGGATTTATTCTTCTGTATATTTGGAAGTATACAGCTAACTAAGCATGAAGGTTGGAAGCAGGGTCAATAACAAACCTATTAAAAAATCTCCTACAAAATTATTCACTCAAACAACTCCTCTAATTAAAGAAATGCCAGTCTATCATTTTCTAAAAGCTCATAACTATGTACAAATTAGTTTTATTTTCTTTCTAAAACAAAAATACAAAGAAAAAACTATCTCAATTACAAGAAGAAGAGATTATTGCTATATTTTTTAAGAGTGTAAGTTAAGACAAAATCCGGAAATAAGTTTTTCACAAAACTTTTAGCAGTTACCAAAAATTTAAGAATACTTAGAAGAGGACACTTAGAAGGCCCAAAAGTTTCTTAAACAGATGAAAAAGAGTTTTGAAAAATGTCCTAGATCAGGGATTTGAAGCTCCAAAGCTCAGTAGTGTTAGACCCCCACCTGGCTCCGCCACAGACACACCCACTCCTGCCAGGCATCATAGCAGCCAATCTCCAGAATACTAACCAGTCACACCTGTAATCAATTTACTCACCAGGCTTCAAATACTCCAGCTCCCCACTCAGTCCTCGCCGGACCTCGTTTCCACATAGATGGACTTTCCTCTTTACCCCTTCCCGGTCTCGACTCCTCTGGCTGAACTCCAGACTCCAGTTTGGCTTCCTAGCTCCCTACACTTCGTAAGTTGTTGGTGAATCCTTGACAACCTCTGATTTGTCTCAGTGGGGTCCTTCATAACAAATGGCCACTGTTCTGGAGGTTTTTGATGTTTCCCCACTTAAACTTATCTGACTAAAAACAGTCATTCTGCAATACTTGAAAACAAGTTAAGCAGGGAAACATGTAAAACCTGCAGGACTGTGGCCTTCAGTGTTTCAGATGCCTGATGAACTGCTACAGATTACAGGCGAGATAGTGTTAGAGATGTGCTCACATCTCTCACCCAGTGTATAAATGCTAAAAAAGAGCAATAACATTCTATGAAATTAATAATATATATATATATATATATATATATATATATATATATAAAAAATTGCAAAAATGTAACTGATGGCATTCTTGTTTTCTATCTTTAGCTCGTCAACTTGACATGACAGTTGTCTGCTCACTTCTTTTAAATCAGAAAAACTGCTAAAAGCTAATTTTTCATCACTTAGTCAATCAAGAGGTGAGTATAAAGTTACATTTTTAAGTTGGTTAACAAGTTATTCAACAGTGCTGTTTGATACATAAAACAGTAATTCTGATTATTCTGTAATTTATTAGTCCTATCGGTTTCACTGTCCATTTTATGCTTCTTATCAATATAACCATTAATATGCATTTGTTTGTTTGTTCATGTTCATCTATAACTTATACCAGTTTAAATAAAGCAATAAATGATTCTATTCCGGTAAAATGAATGAATGAATGAAGCACAAGTGTTATATATTTTTCTTTCTTATGTCTACCAATGAAATGTGTCAAAAATAGCGTCTGCCAAAAATATGCTGTCTAAAATATCACCATTCAAGTAACTTAAAGACAACATCTGCGTGGTGAATTTAAGTTGCATCTACAACGGTGTTTCACAGAGAAAGAAGGTATAGAATTTCTTAAAAGTTTTCTCACACAGTCCACAATGTTGCAGTGTCAGACATACAATCAATACATCAACTCCTCTACATGTATCCTGTACACTGGGATGAGGATAGTGGTGTGATTTAATATTCCATTCTCAAAGCTGGTAGTAAACTGATGATAAAACCAGGGTGCAAACAAACCATCCAAAACATGGAATTTCATAGTTTCACATTAAATCAGAATCAGAATTCTTCTCTTTATCAGAACACTGCAGCAGACTAGAATAGAAAAATCACTCTAGAGATGTTCTTTAGCATTGTTATAGCTGCTACAGAATGTTTTCATATATACTCTGAAGGGAAGTGTAAGACAAGTTATTTCCCATCAGTAAATGTCAGTAAACCCTTCAGTGTTTCTCTATTTATTTTATTTTTATTTTACTATTTGTATATATTTTCATGTGAAAAGTAAAACTTTGAGCATTCACTAATGGGAAGTCCAAGTGACTTACAACTCAATTAAAGATTTCTACCCCCTCATTATTTGTGAAGACACAATCAAATAAGGTTAAACTGGCTGCAATACCTATTTAAGGCATTTGGCTATTAACCCAAAACCTTGACCCAGTGAACTTGTGTAATGGACACTCAGTGTCACCATATTATCTTGTCCCCATCTACAGAGACAGCTGATCTTTCTGTGTCACTGCATAATTGAGGAGCTGTTGGTTTCAAGGATGTGATCCTGAGAGGGATGTGAAAGTGTTCCCCTAGAGCACCACAAGTATATCAGACTTGAGTGAGCCCAGAACCACAGACTTGGTGAACCCACAGGGAAGAGATAGTTAAAAATCACCACACAGGCTGCCTCTAAGTCTCTGGTCTAAACATATGGACATAACTGATGAACACAATTTAGCCTAATGTGTCAGAATTCTATATTTAAGACTCATCCTGTCTTTGCATCAGCAATACAAATGTACAGCGCTGGAGTCAATTTCCTTTCACATCAGGCACTTCACAAAATGGAATGAGATTCAGGTCATGGGTTCGGAATGAGCTGAAATTGATCACTGATGGATCAATGAATTGGGTAATGAATAGAAGCCCATTACTAAGCAGTCAAAACTAATAGCACTTTAACTGTCTCTTTGTTTCTGCTCTTTTATCAGCCTCGTTGGAAACCTGCAGCTATTTGACACATGGGAGGATCAATGTTCCAAAACTA